>NC_141922.1:37738214-38996785 GCF_057802395.1 Ceratotherium simum simum
GTGTGCGTGAGGAAAATTGGCCCTGAACTAACATCTGTTGCCAATCCTCCTCTTTCTGCTGAGGAAGATAGGCCCTGGGCTAACATCCATGCCCATCTTTCTCTACTTTATATGGGACGCCACCACAGCATAGCTTGATAAGCAGTGCGTAGGTCCGCACCCGGGATTCACAGGTTCGAATCCTGGGCAGCAGAAGCGGAGCACGTGAACTTAACTGCTATGCCACCAGGCCAGCCTTTAACCACCCCTTTTAAAATTGCAATACCCCACCTAATACTCCCCATCCTTTTTCCGCCTTTATTTATCTTCAGGTTTATCTAACGTAGTATATAATTTATGTGTGTAATTTGTTCTTCTGTCTCCACCACCCTCTCCAGAGATTATAAACTCCATGAAGGCAGTTTTGTTCTCTGCTGTATAACTGGCACCTAGAACACACAATAGCTGCTGAGCAAATACTGATGATTGATTGATTGAATGAACGGATCTTTGCATCCCCAGCGCAATGCTGACTGTAGCAGAAGGTCAGTAAGTGTGTTGAACTCAGGAACAAATGGCTGACCAAACTCGGAAGTGCAGATTGGAGACAACGAATGTGCAGGGCAAAGGCTCTGTTAAGAAGCTGGCATTAGGACAGTGTGTCAGGAACCAGGCGTCATAGCATTGGGAGCAGAGTGTGGGGCAGGAGAGGCTGGGGAAGGGAAGGGAAGGAAGGCAGTAACATTCAAGCCGTTCATTCCATCCGGGATTAATTTCAATTAACCCTCAAAAAAGGCAACTCAATTCTGTTTTCTCTTTCATCTTTCAAGTTCAAGTTCTACTAGGCAAAGCTGCTGCCCATGGCATGAATCTTGATTGAGAGGGTAGGAGGAGGGCTTTTTTTGTGCAGAGAGAGGAAAAACACAAGAATAGGAAGCCCCACTGACTGTGCATGTGGGCAGCAGAACAAAGGTCCAGTTGTGCTGGTGTGTAGCCCAGCCAAAGAGAAAGTGAGGAGGAGAGAAAGGGAAAAGAAAGACCGGTCACTTCTGTAACGCAAGCTCTGTTTGTGACCCATTTTAACTGGGGTTGGTTGGTTGTGTCATAGAGTCCAATCTGGGCAAATCTGGTGGTGGTTTTTAGAATCTGATTCAACCTGGAGATGCTGGGTACTGGCTTTCTCTCCGGTGTGTGGTTTCCCCAGGAAGCAGACCTGGACTCCAGGAGAGACTGTGTGTCTCGCCTGCTCAGAGTCAGAACACGTGACGCCAGTGAGATGCCCGGAGACACGACCATCCTTGTGAACAGTGGCCATACCCATTTTGTGAATTTCTGAATGTTTATGTAAGTTTCACAGAGGGCATCTCCAAAGAGGGAAGAAACAGGGTCCTGGACAGACGGCCACAAATGACACTAGACGTGGCGGTTGGTAATTTACAATTTAAAGGCTAAACAAGAACAAATGTGTGTTCAAGGCGGGAACACACTGCAGAGTCTTAGCTTCCATAATATATGTTATGGTTCCAAGATTCCATTCTTTCTTTTTTTTATATAGTAATCTGCAGAGAATGCAAATCCCATTTTTGAAAAGCTATCATGTGACTCGTGTATTTCCATTCTCTTTAAATCTGTAAAACACTTACTAAATCTGAAGAACGTTTTCTTGCAAAATATTCTAGATTAAGACAAACAGGGAGGTTAATTTTGTTGATGTTGTAAAATAGGCAACTTAAAGGTGCTTAGTATTATATTAGAGGACGAGTTGTTCCAAGAGCAGCACAAAATAAGAGAATTCAGATAACAGAAGCCTATCTTCATATTTGTATAATTATAATTTTACAAGCAATATAAAAATGTAATAAAATGATACTGCAATTATGTTTTTATTAATTTTAAAACCTCTAAGAAATGATATGGCTGCTGTGCTGCCATATTTCTGGAGCATAGCTTAATTGAGTTAATACTAAAATTTCACTATTTCTAATAGTCATAAAGCAAAGTTCTTGGCACATTGCTGTCATCAGCTTTTATTGTTAGGAGAGCCCTGGTGGCAAAGAGTTTACAATCTCATTCTTAGAAGTTCTAGACATTTGCCTGACCTGCATGTTTATTAAATCCTTCTGAAACTTCCCTGAAAGGAAACCAGAAAAAATAGAACCTGAAAAGTAGGATAAAATTTCCTTTAAAAGCCTTTGAAAATGGATCATGACATAAATCAAAGATTGTGATCAAGATCATAAATCAAAGATCATTTTTTTCAAGTTTGAACTCTTGACTTTACAAATTTCCTAATCTGAATTTTTTTGGGTTTTTTTTTATGAGGAAGATCAGCCCTGAGCTAACATCCATGCTAATCCTCCTCTTTTTGCTGAGGAAGACCGGCTCTGAGCTAACATCTATTGCCAGTCCTCCCCCTTTGTTTCCCCAAAGCCCCAGTAGATAGTTGTATGTCATAGTTGCACATCCTTCTAGTTGCTGTATGTGGGACGCAGCCTCAGCATGGCGGGAGAAGCGGTGCGTTGGTGCACGGCCGGGATCCGAACCCGGGCCGCCAGCAGCGGAGCGCACGCACTCAACCGCTAAGCCACGGGGCCGGCCCCCCAATCTGAATTTTTTAAAAAAGGTGTAGTTAATGATCAGAATTCTATGATTCCTCTTAAATGTTAATTCTGCTAAGTTTCTTAGAAAAAGCCTGGTAGGTAATCAATTTCTATTGAACTTGATTTCAATATTCACAAAAGTATTAATAGAATTTGTTTATAAATCACATTAATCTTTTTGAAAGAACAAAAAAAGTAAGTAAGCATGGCTATATACCTCAGAGCATCATCAGTACAGCTATAACTGTCCCAAACTTTCTGGGATAATCCTGATTCAAGTAATTACAGTTTTTCCATTGATGGCAGTTGGCTAAATATACAGCTGAATGAGATTTAAATTTTATGAGCTTTCTTTTTCATAAAACCAAATTCAGAAATTAGCAAGAACCCTTGGTGAGACCACATGTCCTATTTTTCTTTCTTTTTTTTTTTTTTCTTGTATTTTGGCGAGGAAGATTGGCCCTGAACTAACAACTGTGTCAATCTTCCTCTGTTTTCTATGTGGGGCACGGCCACAGCATGGCCTGATGAGCGGTGTGTAAGTCCACGCCTGGGATCCAAACCAGGGAACCCCGGGCCACTGAAGCAGAGCATGCAAACTTAACCACTACACCACTGGGCTGGCCCCTACATGTCCTATTTTTTTAGTTTAGAAAGTATCGTCACTGTGACCATGAACTTTTTATTGAGAACTGTACTGCTAGAACTGATGGGATTGTTTTAATTTCTTCCAATTTCTGTGAGAGAACGTCAAGTAAAAGGGGTAGGCAAAATCTCCTTTGCAACTGGATGGCAAGTTTGCCTTCAGCAGGATCCCATTCCCAGGTCATGGGGTAAAGCAGTGGTGGGGGTGCGGTCCCAGGCCTCAGGATGCACAGTGCTAGGTCCAGCCAAGTCTCCAAGCTAACGAGTGGGCTGTCCTGCTTGCTCACTTGCAAAACGGGCCTGATAAAACCTTCTCCCTCTTGGATTTTTGCAGGATCATGTGAGATGTCTGTGAAACTGCTCTGGAAACCACCAAGAGCTGTCTGCTGTGAACCAAGTTGGCAGCCAGGTGCCCTGGACCTGAGGGCCTGAGAAACCCGTGCAGGAACCCAGCTGAGAAACCGGCACGGCTGAGCCAGAGAAGAGCATGGGCCCCAGGCAGCTTCCTCAGCTCCGGGAGAGAGCTGGGAAGGCGGAGCAGGGCTGAGGCACCACAGGACCATGGGCGGAGGGCCTGCTGCCTCTGCTCAGACCCAGTATCAGGAGTGAGCTATGTGTGTCCCTTGAACTATAGGCTTGACACTTGGCTACCTTGGGGGAGATAGTCTGTGGGACCCCCAGAAACAGCACCCAGGGCTATGAACTGTAAAGTACTAAGATTCCCCCTCTTTTTCTTTTGTAAATTCACAATACTGAATAAAAAGTAAATAATAAATTTCGTTGTGTCTCTCCACCCACCTTCGCCCCAGTTCTCACCCCTGCAGTTAAGAACCCTCTTCCCTTACTCCTGGGGAGAAAGAGGGCAGCTCTTTCTGTCTACTGGGGGAAGGTCACATTAAACATTGCAAAATATTCCTAATTATAACCTCGAGTTCTAGTTACACAAATGAAAGGGAATCTCATGATCAGACCCAGATTCAATGTGTCACCTGTATACACCTGTATACAATTAAAACTTCCTCTCCTATGTACATGTAGCATGTAGCAGTCGTCTGAACACAGTGTAACCTTGGATACCAGGAAACCCAACTTTCTCAGTCTCGTTGCTAAGGCAACAGGACAGAGGTGGGTGTGGAGGAGCCCAGCATATCTATCTACCTGCTATGCTGCCAGCAGGAGGAAATGGGATGGAGGGATAGGGAGGGCCTTCAGCTGCCCACTCTCCAGGACCTCAACTGAAAAGGCTGCAGGGACAGTGCAATATCCTGTGTCACCAGTGGCCAGGGAACCTCTAAGTGGGACCCTATTATATACTCCTAGCGGGGTGCAGGGTAGGCGGAGGAAGGGCAGATCGTGGACAGAGGTGGGGTGAGGGAGAGGGATGCTGGCGAGTTGAGGAGTGTGGGGTAGGCGGACACAGCAGCTACCTAGCAAGATGAAGACTGGCTCCAGAATATCGCTGGCACAGAACCAAACATGAGACAACCCAGAACATAACCTTAGCCACAAAATTCACACTAGTGAATTATGCGTGTCAGCCCGGTTAACCCTGTGATGAACCACCAGTGAATGGTTGAAAGGTAAAGCTAAAGGTTTTAGAATATTCCAAATATTGGGTAGAAGGAGACAAAGGTATTAAAACAAGAAAGAGCCTGCTTCTACTCCATCACTAGTTTGATCAAAGATCCTTGTTCATTCTGTTTCCATCAGATTTGACTGCAGAACCCAATGGCCTCCTCAAATGCAGGAAGGCAACAGCCCTTGACCTCCTTCAGGGCATGGAGGGCAAGAGGGTCCCTA
This sequence comes from Ceratotherium simum simum, assembly GCF_057802395.1. Taxonomy (NCBI): domain Eukaryota; kingdom Metazoa; phylum Chordata; class Mammalia; order Perissodactyla; family Rhinocerotidae; genus Ceratotherium; species Ceratotherium simum. Next base: position 37,743,239 of record NC_141922.1, read on the forward strand.
CTCCCTTCTGGGCCTGGAGTGGAGAATCACTCTCTTGTGCCCTCAATCCAGGCAGTGCCTCTGGTGCCAGGCCTTCATGTCCCTGAATAATCTGTCTCTACACTGTTCATGTATTCTTTATAACTTATTATTTTGTTACTATGATTTATAACTTTTTAAGATACACAGAAGTTCATCAAGACACAGAGGCAATGGGCCATTAAAGTGATCATTAATGAAAAATTCATAAAGTTTTGGATGGAGAGGAAGGTCAGTCAAGGAGCAGACAGGAATTCTTGTATTGGAAAATCTAAGCTTAAGATAGTTGCTAAAATTAAGCCCAAAATTTAGATCTGAGCTGTATGGCCACCAAGTCTAAGCCAGCAACTCAATGAGGTTCTAATGATCTTATAGGCACTAGAGACGTCAATCGCTGTGCCTCATGCCTACCGGCCCTGCAGAGGATACTCTGTGTCCATGGGCCCTATGGCCCTTCTTGCCCACCCTCACTTATGCCCACAGCTGGCTAGATGAAGGCAATCCTTCCACAAACAGGCCATCCATTCGTGCAGCAAATATCTTCTGAGGATCAACCATATGCCATGCTCTGTGATAAGTTCTGGGGATATAGTGGAGAATAATAGTGTCAAGTCTCTTCCTTTTGAAAGTTTATAGTCAACAGGGAAGAAAACCCTAAACAAATAATTCTCCTTTCGTCTAGCAGGATTGGATGAACTGGACCAATTGATTCTTCTCTCAGAGCCTGGGAATTGAGACAATGAGTAGGGGAGCCAGGGAGCTGAGAGGTCATGTAGGCCTGGGAGCTGAGGTGACTCTGGGCCACGGGAAAGGGGTGAGAGGGTGCTCATCTGCAGAGAGGGGAGCCTGGAGCAGAGGCTGAGGAGAGGCCTGAACAAGAGATCTATGGCCAGATGGAAAGGAAGAGAGTGGTTTTGTTGTGACTGTTTCCCATGAGGCCTCAATAAACATCTTTAACTGAGTTAGCTTGAGTAGATTTCTGTTGCTGGCAATCAAAAGAAATTTGATTATAACACTTGCATTTCTTCAAGGGTAACAAACATTTTCACAGCAGCAAACACTAAGAGGCCTTTAGAAATTTTAAGCTTCCTTCCGTCTTCAGCTCTCCTCTTAGATTCTTAAGTACAGACCTAGACACCCAAGCTGATCCCCACACAGAGGTTTGTTGAGATTGTTCTTTCACATCTCCCTGCCTTTGCACGTGCTGATCTCTCAGCCTTGAATGGCTTCTCCTCTTTTCCTCCCCTTCCTTTCTACACATTTTTTTCTTTTAAAAGAGTCAGCTTAACCATCTTTTCTTTTGTGTGCAATGAACCCATTCCCCACTCCCCAGAGTGTTGACATCTTGTACACACTTCTATCAGAAAATCTCTTCACTGTAGTGATGTGTTTTCATTTCTGTCCTCTCCTCTGGTCTCTGAGGTTCTAGAAAGCAAGCACATGTTCACTCAACTTGGCAACCTCAGCACTGAGTATATAGAGCAGTCAATAAATGTCTCCTCATTCCGTGTTTGTTAACTTAATGAACGAACCTTGAACATTTTTATGGATGACTCTATTGGCATCTATTGACTCCAAGTTGCTGAGGTTCCCCAATCAAATAAGGCAGTGCTGATGCCGCCTCAGGCCTTGCATGATGGGAAGGGAGGCTCCACGGTCACAAACCTACCAGCCGCCACCTCTTGACTCATTCTTTACAATTTAAAAAGAATGAGGAAATAGCCAGGAAAGGTGAGTGCAGACAACTCAGAGGAAAGTCTTGGCGTCAGGGCAATAGCTCTTGGGTAATAGCTAATATCACGGTAGCATACACTAGTGCCTGACACGTTCTAAGCGGTGCAGATATAGAAATTCATTGGAACCTCCCAACAATCTTAAGGGGTAAACACTATCATCATCTCCGTTTGTCAGGGGAGACAACTGAGGCACAGTGAGGTTAAATAACTCGTCACTCAGATAACAAGGGGCAGAGCCAGGATTCAAACAAGTTATCTGCTGCAGAATCCGAGCTCTTATCCACTACACTAAATGTCTTAGTCCATTTGCACTGCTATAACAAAATACCACATACTGGGTGGCTTATAAACAACAGAAATTTATTCCTCACAGTTCTGGAGGCTGGAAGTCCAAGATCACGGTGCCAGCATGGTCGTGTATGGTGAAGGAAGGCCCTCTCCTGGGTTGCAGACTGCCTACTTCTCACTGTGTCCTCACATGGTAGAAGAGGCTAGAGATCTCCCTGGAGAGTCTTTTATAAAAGCACCAATCCCATTCATGAGAGCTCCACCCTTATGGCTTAAGCACCTCCCAAAGGCCCCACATCCTAATGTCATCATCTTTGGGAGTTGGGATTTCAGCATATGAATTTTGGGAGCACACAAACATTAGAACTATAGACCATAGCACTAAATGTCCTCTCAAGTCTAGTATGGTGGACATCCCTCATTTGTGCCCCCAAGCAGCCATTCACCTCCTCTGGTAATTAAATAGAGCACTGATTTTCCTCTGGGAAATCAGCTCCTTCTCCACTTTCATCCTTGTGCTCTGGCTGGAATGGTGGAGCATGTGACCTAGGCCTAAGTTAACTAGAGCATCCCATTGCCTAGGTGCAGTGATTGGATCCAGTCAGAGCCCATGAGATTCAACAGTGACCATCGCAGGGACTTCCAAGAAGAGACCATTCTATTTGCTGGACTTGGAGCTGGAGGACTATGAGAAGCAGCTGTGGCCATCTTGCCATGCTGTGGAGCTTGGATACGGAGTCAACACACAGGGGAGGAGAGCCAAAAGATGAGAGAGAACTTGGGCCCTGATAACCTTGTTGGAGGCCCTCTCAAGCTGTGCCTGAAATCAGATTTCTCTTGAACTTTTCAGTTAGATGATCCAATAAATTCCATTTTTGCTCAAGCCAAGCTTTGTTTTAAAATTTCATTTTGTTTGTTTGTTGCCACAGGCAAGTGAAATAGTCCTAAACAAAATGACATATCTTATCTGAGGTTGGGAAGAGGTGCAGAGGTGGGGAAAAAGTCAGTGGCCAAGTACACAGGTTGGACATGTAGGGATAGCTTGACTGAACAGTGGAGGGGGCTGGGGAGAGGGACAAGCTACTTGGATATAGTAGTGATAAGTCTAAATGAGCAAAATTGAACTGCTCACAGTTTTTGTTTTCCATATGGCTAAAAATTTTGTGATTTTTATATACTATTGCAGAAATACATAATTGGGCCTTTTGTTTCATAATTTATGGCACTGGCTTAATTTCTTTGCATAGTTCTATGATATTTCCAAAAAGCCAAAGAAAGGAATGTACCCCCCCACACACACATACACACCCCCGTGCCATGCCCATCTGCCCCCTCCCCCATCCCATGTCTATGTGGCATATACTCTCTTTAGGGCTCACTTTCTTTTCCCTTCCATGACACGCATCCAAGGCAGAAAAGCTCTCTACACATGTGCTGCTTTGTCCTCAAAACTTGCTGCCCCAATTTGACTGGCTGGCCCATCACTAACCACTGTCCTCCCCTCTCTCTTAAATTCCTGTCATCTGGCAACAGAAGGACAGATTCTCTGGCTGTCCCCAAGTATGTCATTCTCAGCCTCACTTCCACTTTTGATTTTATAGAACAATCAGTAAATGTGGTTTCATCTCCCTGGGGTTTATATCTGTTTTCCAAAGTAGATTTAGAAGAACATGAGTCCTATGAGATGTTTCCCACAAAAAGAGCTGGAAATCCAATTTGAAAAATATTGCACACATAACCCCCCTTAGAGATTCACAGTGTACAGTTTCATTTCAAGGCTCTGAGAGGTCCTTCCATTTAAATTTTGTTTAGCCCATCTTTTCTCATATTTTACTAGCTAGGGATTCTTTTTAATGTTGTGTTAACTCCTAACATTCTTCAGAAGAGGTATTCCATGGAGTATATTTTGAGAAATGCTGATTTAAAAGAGAGAAGAGCATGATAGTGAATTATAAGCAAATCTTTTGTTGACTTTACTATTGTTATAAGAATGTAACTTCAAATGATTTGAAGCAGATTGGGAATGTTCTTTTATCTTTTGCTTTGATGAAAGCAGATGCTTTTTATGTGCAAATGGATATGAATCCATCACTTTCATTCTTTTTCTTAAATCCTGCAGCTTCAAGTGTTCTTCAAGCAATAACCATGCAGGAGGCGAGGTGAGATGAGAACTAAGTGCCCCTGCATTTGCTCTACAGGAATATGCACAAGACAGGCAGGAACAGAGGCAACAGCTGATACGGAGATAGAGTACCACTAGGAGACAGTGGTCAAATCTATAATGACTGCATTGGGACTGCTGAGAGAGGTGCTGTGGCCGCCCTCACTGTTGCTTTCCTCTCCCCAAAGGTCAGAGGAGTACAGAGCCAAGGGAATGGAGAGACAGAGCCGTTTGAGTGTTTTAGGACCGGGGTCGCAATGGACATCTTTTCTCCTCCTGTTCCCAGTGTGAAGCCACTCGTTATGGCTATGTTCTGAACACTCTCTGTGCCAGGTACAGTGCTAGGAGTTTTCTTACAGGGCTAAGAGTTTAATGCACATTTTCCCATCTAATCCCACAAAGGCCCTGAGGATGTCATTTACCACCATCTTTGCAGATGAGGAAACTGAGATGTAGAAGCTGGCCTAAGGCCATAAATGTCCCTGCAGAGTCCCTGTATCCCTTTACCAGGCAGCTACAAGGTCTCACATCGCCTTGGCAGTGTCCAGCCAGCTCACCCCACTTTGTCCCACAGGGGTGACCTGGGAGGGTGGCAGGTCTGTCCACAGCCCGATAAGGCTGATCTTGTGTTAATGGACAGCCATCGCTTGGGACTTGGGCACCTGAGCCCCAGTCTGGGAGGAGAATGGAAGCCAGCTGGTTGTCTCTAAAGACTTGTGAGCAGTTTTCAAAGTATCCTAATAAGTGCTAGAAGGAGAGAAATGTATTTGACTCACATTTTCATTTTTTAGCAGCATAAAAATGAGTTACTTTATAATTAAGTGAGGCTTTTTGATTCGAGTAAAAATACAAGGAGAGAAGAGAGGAAAAACTGATCTTTATTAGGCTAATAGCTGTATAATAATTAGCTACTATTAAGAATAAAGTAGGAACGTTAATATCTTTTAAGTTTTTTTTATGAACTAGGGAATTTTGATGGGGATGAGATAAAAGAAGTTCTGGACCCTCTCCAGCCCTGTATTTAGTGAGGGACGGATGCTCAGGATGAGTCAGGGTGTGCCTAGAGGTGGAAAGAAAATTGAGGGGAAAAGATCTTGGGAAACCACTATTTCCCAGGCTGCTTATTTCTTCGACTGCTGTCCTAGTGCAGAGGCTGAGTGATCCTAGAAAGGGCGCACATGTACCTTGTATATCCATCTGTTCAGCTTGCCTATTGTCCCACTTTACCTGGTTGTATTGTTAACTTTGCAGATGTCTGGCACCCCCGCTCTTTCATCCTTCCCCATGTCGACTTACATAAGTAATGAGAAAAATGAGGATCTGAAGTCAGACTGACCTGGGTTTCCATGCTGGCTTTGCATTTGACCTTGGATAAATTACTTCAATTCTACGAGCCTGTTTTCTCATCTGTAAAATGGGGATAATAATAGTCCCTTTCTCAAAGAGTTGTTGTGAAGTTTAAAAAGCATAACACTTATAAAGTTCTTAGTGCAACATCTGGCACATAGGAAGCACTCAATAAATGATAGTTTCCCTTCTTAAGGGGAAAGCTCTGTTTTATAATGAATTAAAATTTAATAACTATTTGTAAAGTATTTTTATGCATATTATCTTGATCCTAATACAGAGCCTTGCAATTAGGAGGTCCCCAGCAGGTCGCTGGGGAGAAATTGACATTCTTTTGCATTATGGTTGAAGAGTAATTGATAAATCTTTCTGGAAGGCAATAAGGTAACAGCAATCAAAGACATAAACTCTGGCCCCACAGGACATGTGCACAAACATGTATATGCAAAACAGTTCATCATAATCTTGTTAATCATACTGAAATTTTAGAAACAGCCTAAATGTCCAACAATAGGAGATTGGTTAATAAATTCCGGTGCATCCACACAGCATACACAAGGAACTTCTTAGTTGTAAGTTACCGTATCATAGCTCATGCTAGCTTAAGTCAAAAAGAGAATTTATCGGCTTAATCAGGAGAGCAGGCCTAGCTCAGATGCCACTACTCTGTAAAGCCTTCTCTGACCCACCAAGCGGGATGAATCACTCTTCTTTCTGTGCTACCAGAGTATGAACTCTATGTATCTTTTTATCTGTAATGCCTAGAACATTGCCCAATCCGGGCTGGGAGACTAGCAGATGAATGAATGGATCCATCAACCTTTACGTGAAGGGTCAGAAGGAAGCAGAGTGGTCTAGTGGAAAGAGACTTGGAGGCAGAGAGTCTCAGTACAGGACCTACCTCTACTGCTTACTAGCTGTGTTACCTTAAGCAAGTCACTCAACCACCCTGAGCCGCAGGTTCCTCATGTAAAATCATAGTCATAGTAGCCATCGGAACCAATAACTGCAGAGGATTGAAGAAGCCATTTATCTTTTCTTTTTTTTTTTTTTTTAATATTCGAACATATATTTTTCTAATTTCCAAAGTAAGGGAATTAAGTAACATCTTTTGATGCCCCGTATGTAACTTGAAGAGTTTAGCCTCCTTTACCCACTTGCAGGTCTATATGAATATAAGCTGGGATTGTAGATATTTCCTCAGGTAACATTCTTTCATTGATTCATTCAGCAAACATTTATCCTATATCAGGCACTATACAAGTTCTGAGACCCCAAAATGACAGAGACAGAGATGTGTAAACAAATAATAGCAAGGCTATATGGAAAGTGCTGTTAAAGAGATACATTTGAGAGGCCTGCTATGAAAACGCAGAGAGAGGAGCTACAGCTCTAGGGTCTACCTCTAGATGGAGGAGGGTCAGTCCTGCCCCCAAATCACTGATATAGGGGGAATCATTGTACCAACCTGTAGGGCAAGAGACCTTTGTTACATTAGGAAACTTTGCTCCATGGGTAGGAACTGGCACCCCTGCTTCAGAAAATTCTATCTCAGGATTAAGTTGTAGGAAGGGGTGAAGGCAGTCAGCTGGTAGGTGTGTCTGGGCCCCCTACTCCAGTACCATTCCTTCTAGCCTGGATGTCTGTTGTCTTCTAGTGTCTCCAGCTACCAAGTTCCCAGACTCCTGCAGCCCCAGGGTTATCTGTCTTGGTGGCCACCACATGGGCATTCTACCTCTCACCACCCTACTAGGTAAGATAAGGAAGCAGCCAGGTTTCAAACATGTGACACTCCTGGTGCCCCATCCTGATTGTCCCCAGTGCACATCCTCTTTTCTGGTTTCCCATTGTCCTAGATCCACAACTAATTCTTTACTTCAGCTGCCAACACCCTCCCACTCTGTTGTTCCGTTCCGAGTGATAAGAACCTCCAAGTGTCCCCCTGGTGCTGGGGCCTATGAATGAAGGCAGGAGGAGGTGCATGTTGAGCTGACCCCCTTCTGCCCCCTCTCTCCTACAACCTTTCCCTGTAACCCAGATCCATCTGCCATCCCACCTTAATCCCACAGTCTCTCACCATGCACGAGGCCAACAGAATAAGCAGAGATGCATTTTGTTTATCTTAGGCCATCACTGCATTCCTTTCACCTCGGGATTCTCCATCATTGCTGCCGGATGTTCTGAGGACACAGCTTGTGCAGAAACAAAACCAGGAAACACTCCCCAGGAGCATTTGGTGGATGCTCCAGAAGCATTTCCCCAAGATGCTAATGATGGCAAATTAGCTCTATGAAGCTTGTTAGCAAGAGCATTTGAGTTTCCTGCCATATCTGTCAAACACTTAAAATTCATATTTGAAATTAACAAACAACAAAAAGATAAAGAAAGTGCGCATTGTCCATCATTTCAGCTTCATAGTTTAAGTCATAGTTACTGAAAGAGAACTGAAGCAGGAATGAGAAAAGATGTTGGTTTCGTTCCCCTTATCGCCTCCTCTTCCCACAGGTTTTGCCTTTTCCAAACCACCTGTCATGTGTTTCTGGATCTTCCTTCTGTTTAGTTTTTCTCTTTGCCGCTCCCTCTTTTGTAAGATTTCAGTTCAGTCAAAACGGGGAGACTTCCATGTTGCAAAAGACACTGCAGGCTGCTCGCGCCATGCTCAGCAGGGGGTGTCTCTGTGTTGCCCACAAAGCGTTCAGGTATCCTTGCAGGCCATCGCCTGAGCCGGTTGGTGGAAGCACATGTCTATGGATTTCCTTCCGCACTGCACCAAAATACTGTCAGTGAAAGGTAGATGGAGCTGTAATTATAGCTAATCGTTTGCTATTCAAAGGATATCTTTTTGGCAGCTTCCATCTTTCAGGAAAAAATGAAAGAAGATCACAGCAAGATCAGGTTTGTCCTGCAGGAAGATCATCCTGGAAGCTATGTAGAAAATAGATTTGAAGTGTGCACAACCTCAGGCAGTTAGAGGCCACTGCAGGACACTGGGAGAGAGATGGTGTGGTCGATTGTTATCATAATGGCTTTCAATGAACCATGCCTTCTTGTGTTCACTCTTTCGCAATGTGACATTGCCACTCCTCCTATCAAGAGGTTGAGTCTATTTCCTCACACCTTTGAATATGCCCTAGCCTTGTGACATGATTTTATCAGTAGAATGCGACACATGTGACCTTATGTGACTTCCAAGGCTAGGGCTTAAGAGACCATGCAGCTTCCACGTTCTTCCTCTTGGAACTCTGAGACCACCATGCTGCGAAGAAGTCTATCTAGTCTACTAGATGATGAGAGGCCATGTGGAGAACTGAGGCACCCCAGTCGGATAGTTATTCCAGCAACTCTCTGACTACAACTATATAAGTGAGCCCAGGCAAGGCCAGCTCAAGAATCACCAATCAGAAATAATAAATTAGTGTTGTTTAAAGCCACTAAGTTTTGGGGAGTTTTGTTACACAGCACAGATAACTGATATAGATGGTGTGTGCTCTGATCTAGGAGTTAGCAGCATTTACTCATTCAACAAATGTTTTTGAGCACCTATTATGTGCCTGGCTCTATTCCAGGCACTGGAGATACTGCAGTGAACAAAACAGATAAAGATTCCTGACCACATAGAGTTTATATTCCAGTGAGGGAGTGGACTAGACAGAGAATGGATTTGAGAGATATTTAGAAAATAGATTAGGAAGGGCCTTATGATTGACTAGATATGGAGAGTGAGAGAGAGAGGAGTAAAGAATGGATTCTCAGGCTTCCTGTGTGGGAGATTAGGGCAATGGTTGGGCCATCCAGAGATAGGTAAACCAGACTGAGGTTTGTTCAGTTTGGGATACATGAGCACCTATGGAACGAGATGGCAGATGTAAGTAGCTGTCTGAAGCTCAGGAGGGACGTCAAGATAAATATTTTAAAGTCATTCTGTCCTGTACAATTCAGCAAATATTTATTAAGTGACAATCACATGCCAATTTCTCTGAGGAACCAGGAAATACAATGACGAACAAGACATGGGTTAGTGGAGGAGACAAAAACATTCACTGTTGCAAGTTGTCTAATAGAGAAAATGCAAAGCTCTGTCTGGCACAGACTTGGAGGACAGAGAAATTGGACATAGACTGTGGTTGTAACCATGACACTGAATAAGGTTATTTTTGGAGTGTGCAAAGGGAGAAAAGTAGATGGGTCAATGACAAAATCCTGGAAAATGTTAACATTCAGTGGGATGCTTAACAGTAAAGGAATAAACATACGAGAAAGGGTAGGAGACACTGGGGATGAGGGAAGGGGAGGAGGAAAAAGGGGGCCAGGGAGAGGGTTGCCTTTTATCATTGACCAAGGATTATAGTGGAAAGAGGTTGGTTAGAAAGTTACTGGCTAACCATGTTCAAGTTGTTTTGGACTTGAAACAGTCTAAGCTGTTTCAGGTAGTGTCTAGCTTGGCATGAGACCTGTTGTGGACTCCCAGAAGCTCTCTTGGGGGTGCTGAAGGCTGCTCTGGGCAAAGGCTGCCTCCAAAAGTTCCCAAGAGGGACATTCGTCCTGCTGCTACTGTAACATCGGGTGCTTTGTTTGTGAAGTCAGGTACCTGAAGGTTACTGTAAATATTCACTAAGAACGTGATTACCCTTGACCTTGTTTCCACACAGAGGTAGATAAAAAGAAGTTAATCCTGTTAATTTGCTGTTTTCTTGTCTAACCTGTGGGGTGATTCAAGGGTCACAAGGGTTTATGAGCTTGTTTTGCAGAAGGAAAAGAATGCCTTTAAGAACTACTTATGATCACCAGATAACCAGCCCCCAGCAGCCTTTGATGCCCAGAAGTCTGATTGTCCAGGGGCTTATCTGGAGTGAAAGAAACACAGATTTCCCCTTTGTTTCTCTGAAACTCCTCCTCCCAAGCCCCTTAGCTCTATAAAACCCCCTGCTTTCTTCTCTTTGAAGGTGGATTTGAGAGAACCTATCCTCCCTCCTTCTCATTTTGGCCAGTCCAAATAAACCTTTCTCCATCTCCAAGCATCAGTGTCTCAACGACTGGCTTATTGTACATTAGGCACAAGAATTTGAGATAAGAGGTTCAGTTTCATTTGAGGGCTTTGATTTCTCACATGCAACTCTCTATTTCCTTTAATCTGGTTTATTTATATTAACTTTGCCCTTATTCTTTGTTTCTTAAAGACTATCATGGAGTCATCCCACTTGGGGCCCAATGTTTCCTGACACTAGCCCCCAGCTAAAGCCTATCATCCCATGTAGGTAGATGCTTCTATAGCTTAATGAAAGCGGGTCACAGAGATGAGTCCACAGCCAGCTCTCATTATCTTCCTGAAGAGGAAACAGTGGCCCAAAGAATTCTGCTATGAGTTGAATTGTGTCCTCCTCGAAAAAGATATGTTGGGGTCCTAACTCTCAATAGCTCAGAATTTAACTTTATTTGGATATAGGGTCTTTACAGAGGTAATCAAGCTAAAATGAGGTCCTTAGGGTAGGCCCTGATCCAATATGACTAGCATTCTTATAAAAAGGGGAAATTTGACGCAGAGACAAATATGCACACATGGAGAACACCAAGGGAAGATTGGAGTTATGATGCCACAAGCCAAGGAACTAGCAGAAGCAAGGAGAGAGATCTGGTGCAGATCCTTTCCCAGCGCCTTCAGAGGGAGCATGGCCCTGCAGACATCTTGACCTCAGACTTCTAGCCTCCAGAACCATGAGACAATAAATTTCTGTAAGTCACTCAGTTTGTAATACTTTGTTAGGGCAGCTCTAACAAATTAATACAAATTCCAAATTTGAATATCTCAGAATCATTTGATTGGATCTTTGAAATGTGTCAGAATAGAATTTTTATTCATTGGGGCTCAACTGGATCAGAAATTATGATGAATTCAGAAGAGCACTGAGTAACTTTTCTACTGTATTATCTTCGTGTTTGCTGAATAAACAATATAAAAGAGAATGTATACATTACTAAAGAGAACAAATTGTTTTCAAACTCTCATTTGGGTTAGAAGTACTGTTTACTTATGATGGAGGTACTAATTAGAAGTGGTTTCTTATTTATTTACTGAGGTGAGCCACCAGGGAACTCTCCTGTTTCCCATGCTGTGTCTTCCTTGGCTGGTTGGTAGTTCAGATGTCTCTCTAACTTAGATTGACTAGTTGTCTCCTCAGCTACTTGTAACAGGTGAGATTTTAATACTAGCCCTACCGGGTGCTTTCTGCTTGCCTCTCCATCCTACTCTGAGCCCTGGGAGGCTGACCCATGTAGACTGTAAAAATAGATTCCCTTCAAGTTGGGTTCAGCCCAAAAGGAGGTACTGGCAGGAATTGAGGGAAGGAGGAAGGAGGAGAGTGAAGGAGGAGCATTTAGTCTCCAGGGTATGACGCGCCCTCCCTCTAGAACACGTGGACCAGCCAGACTCTTCTAAGAGGGCTACAGCTCCTGGGGAGGTCGGGAGGTGCTCCATGCAGCCTCTTTCTGGGTTGTGTGAACCACTCGCTCCCCTAACCCCTTCAGTGGTTATACTGTCAGTGGCCCCACAGTGCTGCAATATCCCTTGTCCTTAACCCTTAAACTCTGCCCACACCTTTGTAGACCCTTTATTAAACCCTCCTCAGATTACCCAGTTTGAATGTGCTGTCTGGCTCCTGCCGGGGCCCTGATGGATACACTGGTAGAGTGTATCAAGGCCTCCGTATGCCTGAGGCTGTGCCAAGAACTTCATAATCATTAGCTCATTTAATCCTAATAACAACCCTAGGATGTAAGGAGCATTACTCTAGAGTTTCCACCCTAGAGATGGAAAAAACGGGCTGCGAGGTTAAGTAATTGGCCAGCCTCACCCAGCCTGCAGGGGGCGGAGCTGGCCTGCACACCCAGGTCCCTCATTCTAGACACCCTTCTCACAACTTTGTTGTCCTGTGTGTCTAAAAGGCTTCTTTGCACAGAACAGACTCTCCTTCACATTATGTTTTACTCAGGCTAATACTAAAAAGTGCTCCCATCTCCTGAGCAGCCATAACAGATACCAGGAGAAGACTCCAGAATCTACCGGGGTATAGGAGATGTCACACTTGGAAGATGTAAGGAAGAGATATTCAACCACAGATGACCAACATATCTTTTGTATAAACAAGAAGTTGACTCTCTAAATAATGAGGCCATGTTAGGAGTAGGAGCGGGGAGAATGAGTATCTGGGAAGACGCTATTCAATGAGGTGCAAAAATTCCTTTGCAGCCAGATAGGAGCTTGTAGTGTGCACTCTACCACCTGTGCCCTCTTTTTTTTACACATTAATGGTTCTCCATAAATACTGATGCCCTAGATAGCCTCATGAACATTTATTTGCCCATGTCATCATTCTTCACCCAGGGTTTGAGGAGGGAGCCACCAGTTTGGTGCCATCAGGGATTTCGTGTGCAAGATTCCTTAGTGAGAAGCAATCTATGGGCTCCCCTCCAACAAGTACCTGGAAATTCTTTAAGCATCAATATTTGTTCAGAGGATTTTAATAATATTATTGTATTTTTCATTTTGTTTGATTCTTCTTTACATCTTCAAGCTAAGAAATCTCCCTAACCTGCCCCTGGTGGCTTTCAAGGTGACTGAGTTGCAAAGCCTGAATCCCCAGTTTCCCTGGCTGCTAAGGCAGAAACCATTCATGCTCTGCAGCAGAAAAACAATTAAAAGGCAAATCCAGGGGCCGGCCCGGTGGCGTAGCGGTTAAGTGCGTGCGCTCCACTGTGGCGGCCTGGAGTTTGGAACTCGGGCACGCACCAATGCACTGCTTATCATGCCATGCTGTGGCAGGCGTTCCACATATAAAGTAGAAGAAGATGGGCACAGATGTTAGCCCAGGGCCAGTCTTCCTCAGCAAAAAGAGGAGCATTGGCAACAGGTGTTAGTTCAGGGCTGATCTTCCTCACAAAAAAAAAAAAAAAAAAGGCAAATCCATGCGTCATTTTCAGTCCATGGGTCTGTGGGTGGGCAGAATTACAAAAGCCACACACGCCCCAGCTCCACTCCTCTCTGTTCTGGTCCCCATGCCAGGACTAACATACTGGAATTGAAGCCAAGTGTTCTTTCTGAAACAGTTGCTAAAACAAGCTTTCACAATCACTGATCCTACATAGCTAGTTCCCCAAATCCTGTTTGTCTAAATACAAAGAAGTCTTCTTGGATGAGCAAATGCTCTTTGCTACTTCAAGTTCTTGCTGTTGAAATCAATGGTAGTAACACATGATGATGGTCTTATAGGACAGTTCTGTCTCTAAATAGCTGGTTCTTTCTACCAAATTTAAACTTCCAGAAGTCACAGACGAATGTAAATAACAACTATATGTGAAAAATAGATCAGAGAGTTACAGGTCTTTGGAGCTGAGCAGAGCCAAAATTCCTGTTTGTTTGGTTTTTTTTTAATAGTTTTTTGTTTTTGTTTTTTTAAGGTGAGGAAGATTGGCCCTGAGCTAACATCTGTTGCCAATCTTCCTCTTTTTTTTTCTTCCTGAGGAAGGTTGTCCCTGAGCTCACATCTGCGCCAATCTTCCTCTATTTTGTATGTGGGACACTGCCACAGCATGGCTTGATGAGTGGTGCATAGGTCTGCATCTGGGATCCGAAACTGCGAACCCCAGGCCACCCACAGTGGAGCTTACAAACTTAACCAATATGCCACCAGTCCGGCCCCCAAATTCCTGTTTTGATAGGAGACAAAAGGTGAGGTGATTTGCCCAAAATCACACAGCTGTGTTTCACGGCAAAGTGGAAACTGGAAGTCTTGATTTCAAGTCCAGTGCTCTTTTCACGACATTCACCATACAAACAGGGAGATACTTGGGGACTCCATTGAAAACATTCTCAGAAGGCCGAGAGTCAGCCCTTTCATTCTTGCAGTTCATTTGTCATCGAACTCTGACCATCCAATTAATCTACATGTCTCTATATCTAAGAGTTTGGACAGAAAAGAACTTTTAGGAATGTGTTTGATGATTTAACAAAATATACAAATTTCAATAATGTAAAGCATACAAATAATGTAATATGAACCACACGTTTGTGGCCCAGATATTTTGTCCTAGTTGCTGTTAATGTTTAGATAGAACATACGATTCACAAAAGCTAGGGTTATGTTGGTCTTTTCTATGTTTTCCTGGGAGTCAAACAGAGTGCCTAGGATATAGTTGGCACTCAATAAATATTTGTTGAGTATGGGATTGTTATGGAATATTGGCACCAAAATTAGAAATGTAAAGGTTATGTTATGCAAAGGGTATCGGGATATTCTTGGGATAACATCATGATTGTCAGATTTTTTTTCATTTTCAAATGCCTTTACATCTCATTGCTGATCTAAGGAAATTATTTACTTCTGACCTTCTTTTTTTTTTTTTATTTTTTTGTGAGGAGATCAGCCCTGTGCTAACATCTGCCAATCCTCCTCTTTTTTTTTTTGGCTGAGGAAGACTGGCCCTGGGCTAACATCCATGCCCATCTTCCTCCACTTTATATGGGACGCCGCCACAGCATGGCTTGCCAAGTGGTGCGTCGGTGCGCACCCGGGATCCGAACCGGCGAGCCCCGGGCGGCTACAGCGGAGCGCACACACTTAACCGCTTGCGCCACCAGGCCGGCCCCTACTTCTGACCTTCTGATTGTTTTTACACTATATTATAAATTCCATGAGGTTAAGGACTATTTCCGTTTTATTCCCTCTGTATCCCCATGACTGAGCACAAGGCTCAGCACAGAGTAAGCACTCCAAAAGTATTGGTTGCTGTCTTTCTTTTTTACAACCCAATACAAGCATTTGCCGACTCGCCATTTTGGGATTGTCAACAAGATTTGCAGCTCTTGCTGCAGAACGCTGGCTGGTTTTAGGACTCTGTAGCTAGTTCTAACTCTCAGACGGCAATGACATACTACAATAAGCTGCCTAACTTGGGGCCAGGTAAGCTCTCAGCATTTATAAATACAGTAATAATCAAAGTGCCAATGAGAATACTGGACAGTTCCGCTATGGGACTGAAGAAACAAGAGTTCCATGAGTGCTCAAAGGGTCAACAAACCTCCCCCTCACTAATAGAAAAAAATAACTTTGGCAGCTCTCTCACCAAGTCTACTTTCTCATCAAAGGGAAAAGTGTTTTCTATTTGTGCTTTTGAGAGCTTACAGATGGCAATGACTTAAAAGCCTTTTTAATACTAGTAACACACTACATGATCCTAACCAAATTCCAAATGACATCAGTTGACTAGACTTGGAAGCTCAGATACTTACAAAAGTTCATGCCAAATGTCTGTCAATTACATTCTGAAATAGTAGGCAAAGATGTGGGTGGAAAAGACATTCCAAATACGAAGATGACATGGAAGAAAGTACAGTGAGAGGAAGGAACAAGGATTGTTTGGATGACGTGAAACAGACCAGTATAAATATCTCTTGTTTCTGAAGAAGAGATAAGATGGGGTGTATGGGTTGGGCTCATGAGTTCCTATTCAAAGGCCTTGAATTCCATGTGAGTTAGTTAGCTATTGCTACATAACAAACCACCATAAAACTCAGTGGCTTAAACCAGTAAGCATTTATTATTGCCCACAATAATAATATTGCTGAGATGTCCTTTTTATCTTGGCTAGGCTCACTAATTCTTCTGCAGCCTGCTGTTGGCTGGGGAGGCAACTCTGCTGATCCCTCTCATGTGTTTGGTAATTGGCGGGCTATAGGCTTGTACAGGAAAGAGTTAACTTTGTAGGCCTGATGTTGCTCTTTAGAAGGACGTGCTTACAGAGCTGACCCTTGGCTAGTATATAGGAATTTGGCTTCTGGAATGTTCTCTATGTTACTAACTGCATTAGTTTGCTGTTGCTGAGGTAACAAATTACCACAAATTTAGTGGCTTAAAACAACACAAATTTATTATCTTACAGTTCTTGAGATAAGAAGTCTAAAATGGGTCAGCAGGACTGGGTTCCTTCTAGAGGCTCTAGAGAATAATCCGTTTCCTTGGCTTCTCAAGCTTCTAAAGGCCATCTGTGTTTCTTGGCTCATGACCCCTTCCTCCATCTTCAAAAACCACAGCACAGCAACTTCAAATCTCTCTGCCTTTCTCTCTTTCTGACCTCTGCTTCTGTCATTACCTTTCTTTGACTCTGATTCTAGATAACCCAGGAAAATCTTCTCATCTCAAGATCCTTAACTTAATCACATCTGCAATGTCTCCTTTGTCTTATAAGGTACCATATTAACAAGTTCTGGGCATTAGGAGGTAGACATATTTAGGTGCTTTGGGTTCATTAACTGATGATGGAGAATAAGATGAATTAACAAGTGGAAATCCTAAAGATAAAGCAGTTAGAAAGCTATAGGCAATTGTTCAGGGGTGCAATAATCAATGATTGGAGTACCAGCCAGAAAACCAAGTTATCTATTTGAAACTGGTGAAAAACTTGAACCCAAGACCAGTACAGGTAGAGCTTTTGGTGTTTATACTTATTCACTCAAATATTTATTGAGTGTGGACTGTATTCTGGGACTACAACAGTGAATAAAATAGACATGTTTCTATCACCATGGAGCTTACCTTCTAGTTGGGTATTTCTCAGATGGGAACATTTAAGCTGAGCCCTAAAGAATTAGAAAGACACAGTCCTACAGAAAAGAAGGGGTTCCAAGGAGAGGAAATGGCATGCACAAAGCCCTGGCTTTGCGAAGAATGTGGTGCTCTGTAAGTGCAGTCAAAGTCCAGTGTAACTAAAGTGTAGAGAATGAGGGGAAGGATGTGCCTAACGCAGCAAGGAGGGTAAACAGATGCCAGTCCACGCAGCAGGGTTTCTCTGGCCACAATAAGGAGTTTAGATTTAATTTTAATCATAACTAGAAGTCACTGAAAGCTTTTATGTTTTCAAAACAATAATTCTAGTGTTGAGGGGCAAAGTGGAAGTGTGAAAATTAGTTAGAGCCTTGCTACTCAGTGTGGTCTGCAGACCAGCAGTATCAGATCGACACAGGAGCTTGTTGGAAATGCAAACTACTGGCTCCCTCCCCAAATCTAGAATCAGAATCTGCATTCTAAGATCCCCAAATGATTCATTTGTACTAAAGTTTGAGAAGCCCTAAGTTGGAAGACTATGGTAGCTTGGCCTAACGTAGTGGCTGAGGAGGGGATGTCTTAAAGATAGTCATAGGTTTGGGTTTAGAACTTGGTTTGGGATTAAAAGGTGGTATGAGGAGGACAATGTTCAAAACACAGTTTTGATGCAGTTAGATGTGGGCATGGAACAATAGTCTTTGGTGTGAAAGATGATTTCAGGCAGAAGTCCAGTACCCTGGAGAGCTCCCATATACCAGTGGTTGTTTTTGTGTGTGTAAGGAAGATCTGCCCTGTGCTAACATCTGCCAATCCTTCTCTTTTTTTGCTGAGGAAAACTAGCCCTGGGCTAACATCCATGCCCATCTTCCTCTACTTTATACGGGACGCAGCCACAGCATGGCCTGACAAGCGGTGTGTCGCTGTGCGCCCGGGATCCGAACCGGCGAACCCTGGGCCACGGCAGCAGAGCGTGTGCTCTTAACTGCTCGCGCCACCAGGCTGGCCCCCCAATGGTTTTCTAAAGATGAAAGTCTAAGATATCTCTTAGACTAAGATATCTCTACAGAGAGATATCTTTTAGTATCAAAACCTTTTTTTTATTGCGGTAACATTGGTTTATAACATTGTATAAATTTCAGATATACATCATTATACTTCTATTTCTGCATAGATTACATCATATTCTCATGTTCACCACCCAAATACTAATTACAATCCAACACCACACACATGTGCCTAACTATCCCTTTCACCCTTCTCCCTCCCCACTTCCCCTCTGGTAACCACCAATCCAATCTGTTTCTATGTGTTTGTTTGTTGTTGTTTTTATCTACTACTTAATGAGTGAGATCATACGGTATTTGACCTTCTCCCTCTGACTTATTTCACTTAGCATAATACCCTCAATGTCCATCCATGTTGTCACAAATGGCTGGATTTCACCGTTTCTTATAGCTAAGTAGTATTCCATTGTGTGTATATACCACATCTTCTTTATCCATTCGTCCCTTGATGGGCACTTAGGTTGCTTCCAAGTCTTGGCTACTGTGAATAATGCTGCAGTGAACACAGGGGTGCATGTATCTTTACGCATTGGTGCTTTCCTGTTCTTTGGATAAATACCCAGCAGTGCAATAGCTGGATCGTATGGTAGTTCTATCCTTAAGTTTAGTACAAAAACCTTGAAGTCATCCTTGACTGTATTCTCTTGGTGAAGCTCTGATGATCACTGGATTAAGTTGCATGATTCCTGGGAATCATCTTCAAAACCCAAAGAGCTTTCTGTTCCATGATGTCTGCTCTGATTTGCATACTCCAGTGAAAGTATAATCCTGAAGGAGGCCAAAAGGCTGAGATGAGGTGGAGGTGAGAAGGAAATACCTTTCTTGATACCATTTGCCCTCAAGGACCCCCTCTCTCCTGGAAAGGCAGTTGGAGCTTGGCCTAGGTTCAGGGATTCAACCCCAAATAGAAACTTTCAGAGCATTAACTATAGCAATAACTCTGAAAATGGAAAAGGATTAGATTTGGGGAGATTATGAAGGAAAATTAGCAGAACTTGGTGAAGGAAAGGGAGAAGGCGAATGTGGAGTACAAGAACCCCTACCTGCTTCTAGAGTCCTCTTATTGCTCTCATCTGTCCTGCCTAGAATTGTGTGTAGCAAATATAGAAAATTCCATTAAAATCCCTATAAGATACCCTATAAGATACCAACATGTTACTCCCACTAAAATGATTAAAATGAAAGGCAAGTATAAGTGAGAATATGGAAAAATTGGAACTTCACACATTGTTGGTGAGAATGTAAAATCGTACAACCATTTTGGGAAAAGGTCTGGCAGTGTCTTATGAAGTTAAACATACACCTACTGTGTGATTCAATAATTGCACTCCTAGGTAAAACACACTCCCACAAAAAGACTTCTATAAGAATCTTTACAGCAGCTTTATTCATAACAGCCAAAAACTAGAAACAACCCAAATGTCCCCCAATTGGAGAAGAGATAAACAAATTATGGTGTATTTGTATAATGGAATATTACTCAGCAATAAAAAATAATGAAAGGCTGATACACACAATAACAAGAATAAATCTCAAAAACATTATGGATAAACAAATTGTGGTATATTTACATAAAGAAATATTTGTCAGCAACTAAAAAATAATGAGCTACAGACACATGCAACAACAAGGATAAATCTCAAAAACAAGAATTCAGAAAAAAAAAGTAGACCAAAAAAGGACATACCGTAGATTTCATTTATATGACATTCTAGAAAAGGCAAAACTAATCTATGGCAATGGAAGACAGGAAAATCACTGCCTACTGGCTAGGGCAGGGATTGAAAAGAAGGTGATAGAAGACAACTTTCTGGGCTGACAGGAATGTTCTACATCTTGATTGGGGGGTTGGCTACTTGGGTGATTACATTTGAAAGAATTATCCAGTTGTACACTTAAGATCTCTGAGTATTATTGCATATAAATTTTACCTCAGTAAAAACAAATTTTTAATTCACAAAAAAATATCCCATTGGCCGTTGCTTCATTCCAAGGGTGCGTGTACCTACATCTGCTAGGTCGTTTCACCCTAGAAAAATCTGTGAAGGATACTCAACAACCTTTCTGGTCTGGAAAGAATGTGGCAGAGGGACTGGCAGTTTGCCCAAGTGGTTGATGCAAAGCTCGAGGTAGCTGGGTTTAGCAAAAACTTTCATGCAAGCTTAGAACAATGCTTGTCACGTGTGACCATGAAATTGTAACATCCCCACTGGAGTCTGTGTGTCATTAGAAATCTCATTTAGAGTGGGCTCGCATCTCCTTCTAAGCCACAAGGGCCTGATGAATTGCTCAGCTGTTCTTTCAGGCAGTTCCAGTTTCAGTGGCAACTAGGGGAGGAAAAAACCCCAGGTTTTCAGCCTTGTGAAAATTCAGCCCAGTATAAAGCGTCCTGAAAGAGGAGCCAAAGAACAAGATGACAGAATAATGAGGCCACATGCTCCCGGATCTGCTCTTTTTTTTTTTCCTTTTTTCCCATCACCAATTTAGTCCCAATTCTAGTTGAGCTTTGGAACAGCTCCCAGCCAAAATGGATTAACTCAACCAACATGTTGCCAGTATTTACTGTGAACCAGGCGCTGTGCCCTGTACTTGGAATGCAGGTAAAAGATAGATCCTGATCCTTTAGAAACTCAGTCTGGTGGAATTAGCTGCTATTACATCCATCATCCGATTTGATCTTTGCAACCTCTCTGAAAGGCAAGTAAGCGTGAATAATTACAACCCCCATTTCACAAATGAGGAAATTGAGACTCAAGAGAAACTAAATATTTGCCAAGGCCACATAGCAAGTAGTAAAGTTGAGATTTGAATTCAGGTGTTCTTTTGCCTGGTCCCATGCTCATTCCAATGCATGATGAAGATATATATAAAATATGTATGTGTCCTTTCTCTACTGTAAGTTCATTGAAATCTTGCGTCTAAAGAATGTTGGGACTCATAAGCACAGAACTGGTGGAGAGGGAAAAGAATCGGGACCAGGCTGTACTTAGTCCTCAAGGAGGCATCCAGGATATTACTTACACACTGTCTGAATGGACACGGAGGGAGAAGCCTTGGCCCAGAGAGGGGATCCCTATCCACGGTGATATGATCTGATGAGTGGATCTGATTGAAGGATGGTGAATGTTTAACTAGGCAAGTAGCTGGCAGTCAGGTTAATTAATTCCATCCATTGTCCACTAACAACGTTATTCATAAGTCCCTGGTCTGTGGGTGAGAGACACAACAGGCCCACAAGGCAGGGAAAGCATCAGAGTCTCGGCCAAGCAGGAGGTGGCTCAGAGCAGCTTTCCACATCTCTGTCTGAGCTCTTGGTTGAAAGCAACAGAATAGGACTCTAGCTCCCTTAAGCAAAAAATAATTTATTAAGAATGCAAGTGGCTCACAAATCTATGGAAAACTTGAACATCCAGCCCTCAGAAGGGACAGGAACTAGGACGATTCTGAGGATTCAGGTAATAAGGACAACAGGAAAATCTCTTCCCAGTGTCAACTTCAACAGTTCTCTATCCTTTCTTCTCTTCAACCAAGGTTCAGTTTCCAAGCAGGAGAGAGCCTGATCATTCTGGCACGTGATGGATGGAGTACCTTGAACAACAGTCCCCAGAAAAATGAATGTATTCAGTGAAAACTTCGTTCCTCAAAGGAAAATCAGAATGCTGTTAATGCTGTTTCCAGAAGAAGCAACATGGATACTGAGCAGGAAAAAACTTGGATGTCCACTGTAGGATTCATAGGAAACTGAAAGGCAAAGCAGGGAAACTAACAAGGAGACAGGGTCAGAGAATGTAACAGCAAGGAAAGTAAGAGCTCCCTGAAGCCCAGAACTCACCACCATGCCCCAACAGCAGCAAATATCTTTCTAGACCCCACTGGGTCCTAGGCTAAGGCTCATGAGATCTTTATTGCCATACTCAGAATAGGCTCAGGAATTGGAAGAATTTGATACTGCAAATAGAATGATAACAACATTAAGCTAACATCTTGGAGAAGCTGAAAAAAGCAGGGGCTGGCTAGAAGGAAGCAAGTGTAGTGTTAAGCTCACTGTATTTTGTAGAAGATAGGCAACAAGAATTAAATTATTTAGTCTTAAATGATTATGCTGCTTGTGACACAGAAAAACATGATGAAAATGCATTTGAGAAATATACAAAACAAAAACAGCTGAAAATATTTTAGCATCAGATACAATTTCATCAGAGAACAATAGTCCATTGATTTGAAACTTGTCCCATGGTGTATCTATTAGAATGCTTTAAGTTGTAAGCAATAATAAACCTTTACTTACTTTGGCTTAATGAGGAAGAAAGTTAATGTCACTCAAGACAAGATACATAGAGCTAGGGCAGCCTCCAATAATAGTAAAATTACTGACTCAATGATACCATTATAGCTTAAACCAGCAGTTCTCAAAACTTTTGGTGTCAGGACCCCTTTGCACTGTTTATGTGGGTTATATCTATCAATATTTATTGTAGTAAAAATTAAAAGTGAGGACTATTTAATGTTGTTTTTGTTGAAGTATATGGAAAAGAATTGGTCTTGTACAGATATATAGTTAGGAAAGGGAGAAATATTTTAATAGCCTTTTCAAATAGTAGTATATATTCTTCTTTGATACTACCCTCAAACTCAAGATTAGTTTCCTAAAGGTTAGTTATAATGTGGATCTGAAACCATTTCAATGAACTTTTTATATTCTGGTATATTAATATCCATTGGTATGTTTTGCACCTTGAATGGATCTTTAATCTCTGCACAATTTTGTAAAGTCAAACACTGGCCATTTGGAAAATATTAGTTCACTGAGTTATGCTGATCTTCCAAATATTGACACATTTCATTATACGGTATCAAAATAATCAGATTAATTAATATCACCACTGATCTTGTCAGAAAAGTCTTTAAATATTGGGAAGCTGTCAGTAAATATTGGAAGCTGTCAAGCTCACAGTAGCAGATACAAATTTTCCAAAATTCTAATTTGGCTCAAAAGCTCAGCTTTATCACTGGTAACAAATACTGTCCATTGTTTTCCCCGAAGCTGCTCATTTGTCCAAATTTGACATAACATCTACCAAATACTCAAGGGTAAGTACCCACAGTTTGTCAATCATTCTTTCAAGTAAAAAAGAAGCTAAATTAGCTCACAACCCAAACAATCACACAAGTGCTTTCCCTCAAGAAGATGCTTTAATACACAGAGAAGGGATTTATAAATACCTGCCATATTTTTCATACAGATAGCTCAAAAATATGTGTATTCAAGGGTCAAAATTTAATGGAATTAAAATGTTTTACTTCTTCATCAAGGACATTAAGTGAAACTAGCTGGGTTTTTTTCTTGCAAGTGCATGGTGGAATGCAACAATACAATGCCACTGCTGCAGTATGTATGGTACACGCCGCTGACTTGCTTTGCGCTAAGGCGCCAGCAGTTTTACCAACCAATGCTTTGCATCATCAGTGCAAATGTCAGCTACAGTGGAAAGGGCAAATAATGCCTTAGTATTATTATGAAGATAGTTGTGTTTTTGGCTTTTTTTTTTCGCTGGGAAAGATACGCCTGAGCTAACATCTGTTGCCAATCTTCCTCTTTTTTGTTTTTTTTTTCCTCCCCAAAGCCCCAGTACATGGTTGTATATTCTAGTTGTTAGTCCTTCTAGTTCTTCTATGTGAGCTGCCCCCACGGCATGGCTACTGACAGACGGGTGGCGTGGTTCTGTGCCCAGGAACCGAATCCAGGCCACTGAAGCGGTGAGAGTGCCAAACTTTAACCACTAGGCCATCAGGGGGGCTCATACAAAGATAGTTTTGATCTCAGGGAACTCCTGAAAAGGTCAGAGGGACTACACTATGACAATAGCAGGCTTATGCTTAGCAGGATCTGGAGCTCAGGGTGGGATGGCTCTACCCTGAATCATGTGAGAGAGAAGTAGATACCTAAAAAAACTAGGATTCTGCTAGGAAGAAAGAAGGAATAATGGCTACTGGTAGGCAACGAACAGTGTCCACTACACATGGGCACAATATATGGAAATCATAGCACAGCTAATATGGTTAGCTGCTGTGGAATTAAACCAACAGGTATAAACACCTTCCTAAGTGTTGCCAAGACAACTGGATATACACATGCAAAAGTATGAAGTTGAACCCCTACCTCAGATCATATATAAAAATTAACTCAAAATAGACCAAAGACCTAAATGTAAGAACTAAAACTATAAAACTCTTAGAAGAAAACATAGAGGTAAATTGATAACCTTGGCTGTGGCAATGGTTTCTTAGATATGGCACCAAAAACACAAGGAACAAAAGAAAAAATAGATAAGTTGGACGTCATCAAAATTAAAAATTTTTGTACTCAAAGGACACCATTAAGTAAGTGAAAAGACAATCCACAGAATGAGAGAAATATATGCAAGTCGTATACCTGATAAGGATCTAGTATCCAGAATATAAAAAAAACACTTACAACTCAACAACAAAAAGACAAAAAATCTAATGAAAAAATGGGCAAAAAATTGTAATAGGCAAACATGCAAATGGCCAAAAAGTACATGAAAGATAACCAACATCATTAGTCATTGGGAAAATGCAAACCCAAACCACAATAAGATATTACTTCATACCTGCTAGGATGGCTGTAATCAAAAAATGGAAAATAACAAGTGTTAGCGAGGGTGCAGAGAAGCCAGAACCCTCGCACATTGCCCATGGGAATGTAAAATGGCTCAGCTGCTGTGGGAAACAGTTTGGCAGTTTCTCAAAAAGTTAAACATAGAATTACCAAATGACCCAGAAATTCCATTCCAAGGTACCCAAAAGAATTGAAAACAGGTATTCAAATAAAAACTTGTACACTAATATTCATAACAGCACTATTCACAATAGCCAAAAGGTGGAAACAACTCAAATGTCCATCGATGGATGCATAGATAAACAAAATGTGGTATGTCCACACGATGGAATATTATTCAGCCCTAAAAAGGTATGAAGCACTGATACACGCTACAACATAGATGAAAAAATTATGCTAAGTGAAAGAAGCCAGACACAAAATGATACCTATTATATAACTCCATTTATATCAAAGGTTCAGAATAGGCAAATCCATAGAGACAGAAAGCAGATTAGTGGTTGCCAGGGGTGGGAGAGGGCAAACAGAAGGCGACTGCTTAATGAGTATAGGGTTTCCTTTTGGGATGATGAAAATATTCTGGAACTAGATATTGGTGATGGTTGCACAACACTGTGAATATACTAAAAGCCACACAACATTGTGAATGTACTAAAAGCCACTGAATTGTACACTTTAAAATGGTGAATTTTATGTTATGTGATTTTTCACCACAATTTAAAGAAAAAAAAACCCTTCCTAACGTTGCACAATAGCAAATGAATCCCAGAGATAGTTTGGCAAATGAATTAGCACAGTACTGGAAGTTTAGGTCCTGCAACTATTTTAGAAAGTAACCATCACTCAATGCACTAGGTTCAAAGCATACCAGGCAAGCGGTACTCTGACACAGAGACAAGGATTCTACTTAACTCAGCTGATGAAGCTGTGAGACTGACTGACATAGCCGTCTCAGCAGCAATACCCAAACGTATTGATTGAAAAAACACGCAAGTATACCACCCTGGAAAAGGAGACAGAGAGAATCAAAGCACATCTGGCTATGGGTGTCACAGTTAAAAACAGACCTTGAAAATATTCTCATTTTAGAGACTTAAAGAAATGGAAGTTCCAGAGCTAGTCCTCATGGCCTAGCAGTTCAAGTTCGGCGCTCTCACCGCTTTGGCGTTTCCCGGTTGCAGAACCACACCGCCCGTCTGTCAGTTGCCATGCTGTGGTGGCAGCTCACACAGAAGAACTAGAAGGACTTACAACTAGGATATACAACCATGCACGGGGGCTTTAGGAAGGAAAAAAAAAAAAAAGAGGAAGATTGGCAACAGATGTTAGTTCAGAGCAAATCTTTCCCTGCAAAAAATTTAAAAAAAAAAGGAAGTTCCGGAAAAGTTATGTACTGCTTAAGGTAACATAGCTGGTTAGTGGAAGAACCTGGTCTAAGAGAACCAATTTCCCACCTCTTTCCACAACATGATCCTCAAAGGTGGGTCAATTCCATAAACATCTTTCAGAACAGTTGTAATCTGAATGTTTGTTAAGCCATGGATGCCTGTATTTCCCCACATGTCCCCTCAAATACATGTACAAAGAGAAACCTGCTATCTACACTTTTTAAATAGCTCCTATCTTTGTGCTCTAAATCTTGGTTTGTGTCACACCCAAGTTAGAGAGCTGGCTTATATGAGACTACCCCCCTACTTCACCCAGAAACCAGTCACCACTCCTACCAATTCTCACTGTGGAACATCTAGCAAATCTGGATGCTCCTCTCTTCTCATCATGATTCCCTAAGCTCTGGCTTGGACAATTTCATATGCCTCCTAACTGCCCAGTGTTACCTAAGGCTGCGTCCAACACCAACTCAAGAGGCACATGAACTTTAAATGGGAACTTAGATGGTTCCAAACCCTGTGACACTGACTCTTGCTGTAGATGGCATCGAATCTGGGTGCAGTAGCGTTCTCCTTGGACCTGGCTCCAGATTAACGGTGACCATGAAAATAAACTGTAAATTAGTTTAAAAAACATCTGACCTCAACAGTGGCAACTGTGACAAAGTGGTGATACTTTATTCCTTCAGATGCACAGAGAGCGATTTTGACTTAGTGTTACAAACAATACTGAATTCTCTGGTTTCCTTAGCAACCTGCAGCTCTTCCCTACGCGATAATCAAAGACTGGGGGCTCCCATTTCCTTCTAGCTCTAAAAAGTCTCCTTCTATGACTATCTGGGGTTTCAGAGAGCCTACTAAAAGGATAACAGTGCAGAAGTACAACTATTAAACTTAACTCTTAAACTTAAGCTATTAAACTATTGAACTTAAACTATTAAAATAGAAGCAGGGACAAAGATGGCTGCCTAGGAGGTAATCTGGTGGAATTCAGGGAAAAGACAGGCTGTGTTTCTTCCATGGGCCGAGTACGATGTGAGAGTGTCCAATAGCAATCCCAAATTAACAGAAGAGTAAGTTACGCTCCAGCCCACTCTGTTAACTAAGGCAGGTAATGAGTACGTATTACTGAAAGCTTTCTTTTTAAAAATGGCTACAAACTATGAATTTCAGGAATTAAATTGTTAATTGAATTAAATATTTCAGAGAAAATGTCCTTATGTAGAACTACTCTCTGCTGAGGCATGATGAGCCATTACTGTCTTGTACCATTAGGATCACCAGCTGTAAGTACAGACATTCAGACTAAAGGGCAGAGGTTCATGTTTGATCTGACCCAGCAGTGTCTGGAGGGACAGAGAGAGAAAAGCATCAGATGGGGCCTGAAGCTCCCAGCACCTGCAATGCACAGGTTGTCCTTCCCGCGGGAGCAAAGTGCACAGCAGATGGTGACCGACGTTCTTGAGCAAGATAAGCTGAGGGTGGCTGTCTCCTTTTCTGTAGGATATGTGTGGTTTTGGACTGTGGGAATATGAGTGACATCCTCTAACCCCTTAGGGCCCTTTTTGTTTACTGTTCCTGTTAGTTTTTCTTTTGATACAAATGTCTCCGTAAAGAGTTTGGGAGAAACTTGTCCATGTACATCACAAATAAGCCAAAAAGACACTGTCGGTGGCTCTCACCGCGGGCCCAGGAGGAGTAACAAACCCGGTCAGCCCAGGAGGAGTAACAAACCCGGTCAGCACATCTTCCTCTGCTGGAGGCCACGCCTTGCCTCCAGAGGCCTGGCTGCCCAATGCTCTCCAGGTCCTGCAGGGGACCGAGAATAGCAAGCGCCCAAGTTCTGCTCAGAAGAGGTGGCAGAGAGCTAACCAAAATCCACCTTTGCTGCCGAGAAAAGCTGGGTTAGGGAGGCTAGCTCAGGGTCATTGCAATGGGCCTCGTAACCCCAGTCCAAGGTCAGCCTCCATTCAGGGGAAAGTGGAATCAGCAAACACACGCCCGGGCGGCAGCCTCTTGCTGGCCCAGAAGGAAAGTGAAGAACAAGAACAAATGCCGCCCACCCACGCTGAGGAGCTGTGGGAGACCGCTGCGCCCAACGAACAAACACGGGCCGACGACTGTCACCCACCACCTGAGGACTCGCCCGCCCCAGATCACAGAGGAACGGGGGCCGGGGGGGGGGCGCGGTAAGAGGCCAGCTGTACTGAGGGGAATCCTTCAGAGCACCGTCTGGCTCAGGGAGGAGAGGCAGCCTTGTCAACCCCTAAAACAAACAAACATTCATGATGGTTAGGAAACTTCATTAAACCTTGCCAGTTTAGAAAATACAAAAATCTCAAATATTGGTCCCCTGCCTGCCAATCTTTGGGTTCTAAAGGCTGTTCACTTGCAAGAGCTATTTTGCCAAGGCACTGAGCCCAAAAGTCTGGCAGAGGCTAGGAACCATAGGTGGCTCCCACACCTGTGGCGCAGTGCGTGCCTGGGGACAGGGTAGCTGCCCCCTCCCCTGCCGCCAGTGTCTGTGGGAGCCCTGACCCGCCGCATTCTATTCAACACCACTCAGAATGCCAGGGACAGTGGTCATCTAACTAGAGCCCACGTACTCTGTTCCCCTTCCAGCTCCTTCTGGAAGAGGCCTTGGCCCTGAACTTCTTCCCGGTTGGCTGGAACCTCTTTCCCCTCAGCCTGGTTTCTGCCAGCTCTTTTTCTGCCTAGATTTCACCTCCCCCCACATTGTCCTGGATGCTCCCTGGATACCCACAAGACCCTGAGAACTACTGTCGTTGCACTTCCCTCCCTCCCTTCCTCCCGACTCCTTGGATCAAATATTAAAACCAGACTTCTCCACTTGACTGTTGCTGGCACTTCACCCATAGGGGCAAAGAGAACTGGCAGGAAACAGGCAATCCCCCTCTCAGCAGGCATCTGCCTGGCACAGGACAGCCAGAATCAGTGATGAGAACATCTTGGTCCCCTTGTCCTCTGCACCCCTCTCCCTCAGTGCTTCTCAGCATCCTCCTCTTTCATACATTTTCCTTCATCTTTCTCTGACTTACTCCTTTTCTTTGTTCTCTCTCACTCTCTACTTTCCTTCCTCTTATTTTTTCTATCCCTGGGTGTTTGGGGGGTTTTTTCTGCCTTTTTTTCCCCTTCCCCTTCTTCCAATTTCTTAGCCTCTCCCACACGTAGCTGTAATCTGGTTGCCTGGATTCGTGCAACAGCCTCCTAAAAATCCTGCAGACACAACTTCCACCTCCAATGCTTCCTCAACTTTAGGCAGAGTGACCACTTCATGTCACTCCCCGATTCAAGTCCCTGCACTGACTTCCCAGTGCCCACAGAACTGAGTCCAAACTCGGGTATAGCAGACAACGCTCTTCATCGTATGGCTCTCGTTGCCTTTCATTCATCCACTCAATTGTTTATTGGTTCAGCAAACAAATCAATTTAGTTATTGAGCACCTACCATGAGCAGATACCATACCAGGATCTGGAGATAAAATAAGTGCAGAATAAATACAAGAATATTTACGAGTGAAATCACGTCTAGGATTTGCTTCAAATAACCCAAGGAGTGGGGGAGGGGCAGTTGGTAAAACACACGAGATATAAAGAAACAAGATTGATCATGAGTTGATAATTATTGAAGCTGGGCACTGGGTATGGGAGTTCGTTATGTTATTCTCTCTACTTCAGTATGTATTTGAAATTCTTACGTTGAAAATATGATGGGCGAAGAGAACGGGTAAGGGGTGGCCCCGTGGCATAGTGGGACACCGACGCACCGCTTGTCAACCCGTGCTGTGGTGGCGTCCCATATAAAGTAGAGGAAGATGGGCACAGATGTTAGCCCAGGGCCGATAGTCCTCAGCAAAAAGAGGAGGGTTGGCATCGGATGTTAGCTCAGAGCTAATCTTCCTCACAGAAAAAAAGAAGAGAGAACGGCTAAGTGTGGTTTCCGTTTTCTCACCGCTCTCCCTGCGCTCCATGTTCAGCGTCCCCACAGCACCTTGTCACGACATTTACAATTCGTTGTAATTGCTCACTTAATTGTCTGCCTTTCCCACCAGGCCACAAGCTCTGTGCACGAGGAATGTTTTGGTCTTGCTCCTGTTTTATCCCCAGAGCCTAGCACACGCTAGACGCTCAGTAAATATTCACTAAATGAGTGAATAAAATGAACTCTGTTGTCTCTAGCAGGGCAGCTGGCACAGACCTGGCCTCACCGTAGGGTCTGACAGGGGAAGAGGAGGAAGAGGAGGAGCTATCTTGGCACTGGCTGGGCCCTACCAGCGTCACCACCCGGATGTCACAGCCTGTCTCCCTGTCACAGTCAGGCATTTGCACCCTGGGCCTGTAGCTTTGGAGCACAGTCCATTTAGAGTAGCGTCCTAGAAATTTTCTGGGCAGAAGAATTTTGAGAGTCATTTTGTAAAGTCTGAATTAATGAACTGGTAATACTTTTTCTGGCTTTTCAGTGAAGTTCAAAGTATCTAATTGCAGGAGACCAAAGAGTCCGAGAATGACATTTATTGAAAATTTCTTCTCAATAATACACCACCTGCATCCTGCCATACTTTAACACAAAGCATATAAGTATAACTCATATAAAATAACATGGTTTATTATTTAATAGAAGTGTCAAGTGCAGGATATTTCCTCCTGGCATGCTGACATATATGGTTGGTTATATATCTGCTTTCCTGAACACTACCTACAGCAGCCGCCCCATCTAGTCTTGCTCTCTCTTGTTTGACTTTTTAATAGCATCTATCTCTACCTACAATCGTGTATGGTTTACTTATTGGTGGTCTGCCCCACCCTCCCCTTTAGAATGTAAGCAACCTATAATCAGGGGCTCTGGTGTTAATCAATGCTGGGCCCATGGTAGGTTTCAACAAATGAATGAATGAAAGTGGTATTTATTACTGAGCAGGGCCCCCCTGCAATAACAGAAGCAAACTTTCTAATATAATCTTTTGCCTCTGCATTCATGCAAGACTTTGTAAAGGTGTTTCTGTAAATTGTACGAAGGTAATAAAACACTGGAGCAACATGATGAAAAGAACGAAAGAAAGACTTCTCTTATCCCCTGAGCTCACTTTGCAACCAAAAGAAGTTGTGGGTAACATAGATAGCTTCAAACATAAAATGTTGGCAGAGTAATCTCCTTTTATTTGTTCAGTGGAGAACTTACAGAAGTATTATCTAACCAAGGAAGAGTTACAGCATACACAAAAATGGAAACATCTTCACATGCCTTTGCAAATTCTTCCACAACAGCATTTTTAATGGCTACGTTATTTTGCTGTATG
This sequence comes from Ceratotherium simum simum, assembly GCF_057802395.1. Classification (NCBI taxonomy): domain Eukaryota; kingdom Metazoa; phylum Chordata; class Mammalia; order Perissodactyla; family Rhinocerotidae; genus Ceratotherium; species Ceratotherium simum. Next base: position 37,774,793 of record NC_141922.1, read on the forward strand.
GATTTTCTTATTGTTCGTCATTTAAGTTAATCATAATTTTTCATTATTTTAAGCACTATAGTTATAAAAATGTTTGTATTAATAGTTATATCTGTACTAAATAACTACTTCTATGGGATAAATTCCTTATAAACAAATTTTTAAATCGAAGGATATAAATATTATCGAGGCTTTTGATGGCTTTCCCAGGCACCCTATTTCTGAGTTCTTGATCTGTGAAACTGAGTAGATCCTTAACCCCACCCTGGAACTGGAGCCCTGTCCTGCGCCCCTCCCAGAGGCCCACTTCCTGTCTGCCTCTACCTGTCATGGCTACAGCTATGTCACAGGTAGACCTGTCTACCTGTGTGTCTGTCATGGCTCTCTTTCTAGATTCTCGCCCCACTGTTCTGACTCCTTGGGCAGACCATTTTTCTGAACTATATTAGAAATTGCCAGACCCCTTGCACAGGGTCACCACTGCCCTAGTGGGTGTCCGGAGTCAGGTGCTGCCTTTCCCTACTGCCCTCTCTCTTTGTGTATGAACATACACAATAGTCCCAAGCAATGACAATTATAGTGTCTCAGCTCTTATGTATATTTCTGGTCATCTCTGCACTTTACATAATACTGCTTCCTTGGTCATGTACTCTCTCTCTCTTTTTTTTTTTTTGTGAGGAAGATCAGCCCTGTGCTAACATCTGCCAATCCTCTTCTTTTTTTGCTGAGGAAGACTGGCCCTGGGCTAACATCCGTGCCTCATCTTCCTCCACTTTACATGGGATGCCGCCACAGCATGGCTTGCCAAGCGGCGCATCGGTGTGCGCCTGGGATCCAAACTGGTGAACCTCGGGCTGCCGCAGCGGAACGCGCGCACTTAACTGCTTGTGCCACCAGGCTGGCCCCAGTCATGTACTCTTAAATGTATATCTTAATTATAATGTTCCTTTAATAAAATATGATCTTCTTCATAATGATCAACTTTATGGCCTAGGTTCTAGAATTCCTTATGGAAAAAGTGGATGACAACTACTAACACTCCATTACAAGACTAGCAATTCCAATTATTCCTAACCACAAAAGAATGGTATTTAACCTGTTGTTGTTTTTTTTCTAATTTTATTTATTTATTTTTTCCCCCAAAGCCCCAGTAGATAGTTGTATGCCATAGCTGCACATCCTTCCAGTCGCTGTACGTGGGATGCGGCCTCAGCATGGCTGGAGAAGCAGCCCGTCGGTGCGCACCTGGAATCCGAACCGGGCTGCCAGCAGTGGAGCGCGCGCACTTAACCGCTAAGCCATGGGCCGGCCCTAACCTGTTTTTAAAATGTTTTTATTGTGGTAAAATATATATAACATGAAGTTTACCATTTTAACCACTTTTAAGTGGATAATTTAGTGGCATTAAGTACATTCATAATGTTGTGTAACCCTCACCACTATCTATTTCCAAAACTCTTTTGTCACCCCAAACAGAAACTCTATAACCATTAAGCAGTAACTTCCCGTTCCCCCCTCTCTCAGCCCTGGTATCTTCTATTCCACTTTCTGTCTCTATGAATTTGTCTATTCCGGATAACTTATATCAGTGGAATCATTCAATATTTGTCTTTTTGTGTCTGGCTTATATCAACTAGCATTGATATAAGAAAGCATTAGAAACAACTATAATGTTTCTAAGGTTCATCATTGTTGTAGCATGAATCAGAAATTCATTCCTTTTTATGGCTGAATAATATTTCATAATATATATATGCCATAGTCTGTTTATCCATTCATCTGTTGATGGACATTTAGGTTGTTTCCACCTTTTGGCTATTGTGAATAATGCTGCTATTATTAAATGACTAGCAATTCTAATTACCCTAATTATAAAAGAATGGTATTTAACCTGCTTTTGTGTTTCACTTCTGTCCCAAACATTTCCAATTTCATGTATATATATATATGGAAATCACTAGCAACATTCTTTTTTAATAATCAGTGGTTTAAACAGTTTACCAAACTAGGCTAATTTAATTTTAACCTCAGTCCAGGAATTATTTGAGGAAGTTTACAAAATACAAAAGAATCAAAATAGGTAAAAAGAAGAAGATGAAGAGAAAGCCAAAGATGGTATTGTAAAATGAAGCTAGGGAATAACATACACAAAAATGTATAATATACCAGAAATTCTGGCAAAGTAGGTAGGTCACAATTTCTAAACTTCCTAATGACCAAAGAAAGAAAGAAAGAATCAGTCATAAGAGTCATAGGATCTACAGGATAAGCAAACAAACAAATAAAAACTACCAGTTGCTCAGGAAAAAGAAGCCCAGATATTCCCAGTATTGAATTACAAAAGAATTGGGGAGAACCATTTGATATAATAGATTGTCTTCACTAACTTCCTTAGAGTAAACACAAACTGAGTTTCACGTGGCTGTTTCCTGCAGTGCTGCTCAAAGGAACCTAACGGTATAACATAAATTTGAACTCAGAAAAAAATAACTATAAGAGGAGGGAATAAATATGTCCAAATATTCAGTTCTCTGCCCTAGGGATAAAATTTGGATCTTAAGAGGAATGAATAGACCACATATGCTCAAGGAATTATTTCTTAATTACAATTTCTTATAACTAGATTTTTTTTTTTTCCTCCCAAAGCCCCAGTGCATGATTGTATATTCTAGTTGTAAGTCCTTCTAGTTCTCCTATGTGAGCTGCTGCCACAGCATGGCTACTCACAGACAGGTGGTGTATTTCTGCGACTAGGAAAAGAACCCGGGCCGCTGAAGTGGTGAGAGCACCAAACTTTAACCACTAGGCCATTGGGGCTGGCTCCTAAATTCTTGATAAGAGTTAAGTAGCAGAGAATTTTAGGTTATATTTTCTGAGAAGAACCTGGAAGCCCTTTGCCCGTGTTACTGATGAAGGGAAAACAGATTTACTGGACAATCTTGTAATCAGAGAATAGGCCACACATCCCTTTGTTAAAATTAGAAGGCCTACGCAACCTCAAATGTTGGTGAGAATGAGGAGCGACTGGAATTCTCACACATTGTTATTGGGAATGTAAAACGGTACAAGCCCTTTAGAAAAATTCTGGCAGTTTCTTAAAAACTAACATACATCTATCATATGACCTAGAAATCCTACTCCTATGTATTTACCCAAGATAATGAAAACACATGTTCACAAAAGGACTTGCACAAGAATGTTCAGAGCAGTACCCAGACTTTCTCCAGTCTATCATAACAATCAAAAACTGGAAAAAGCCTAGATGTCCATCAATAGGAGAATGGATAAACAAACTGTGGTCTACCTAAACAATGGAATTCTATTCAGCAATAAAAAGGAAAGAACAAGTTATTCAAGCAACAACATGGGTGAATCTCAAAAACATTCTGCTGATAAAAATTTGGTAAAAGAGGGAAATAATGTGAAAACTTAAAAGCTTGCTGGAGTTGAATCAGGGTGAGGATTCTTGTCTAGTTCCATGTCCAGGACACCTCGCCTCAGCTTTGTCATGGGGGAAATGGAAATAATAATCCCTGATTGGAGAATTAAATAAGCATGGGATGTGATTTTATTTTCTATTTAAAAATTTACATATAGATTATCTGTATATATCTTTCTGTAACTTGCTGCCTTTCATTTAATCTTGATTTGAAAGTACTTGGTAAAGATCAGTGTGGAACAAATATAATATTATTATGAATCAAATCAAAAAAGATACCCATCGGCAAGAGGGGAGAAAAAAGAAATATAATCTGAGGAGAACATCATGTAATAAATTTATTATGTTTTGTTGCCAAAAACATTATGCTGAGTGAATGAAGCCTTACTAAAAAAGTATATACTGGGCCGGCCCAGTGGCGCAAGCAGTTAAGCGCGCGCGCTCCACTGCGGCAGCCTGGGGTTCACCGGTTCAGATCCCAGCTGCGCACCGATGCACCACTCGGCAAGCCATGCTGTGGCAGCCTCCCATATAAAGTGGAGGAAGATGGGCATGGATGTTAGCCCAGGGCCAGTCTTCCTCAGCAAAAAAAGAGGAGGATTGGCAGACGTGAGCTCAGGGCCAACCCTTCTCACCAAAAAAAAAACGTATATACTGTATGATTTTATTTATGTAAAATTGTAGAATAGACATCTTATCCAACCCTCTATGTTGGATAAAATCAAAACAGCAGTTACCTCTGGTGGGGTGGGGTAGGGATGGACTGGGACAGGGAAGGGAAATGGGATGATGCTAATGTTCTATATTTTTAGAAGTTTAAAGGGGACCAAAACTCATCCAACGGTACTCTTAAGATTTGTGCATCCTCCTGTATGTAAACTTTACCTCAAAAGAAAGAAAAATAACTATAAACAAATATTGAGCTCTCATTAGTGAAATACATTTAGGGGGAATTGTTCTGATGTCTACAACTAAATTTAAACTTCATTAAAAAATAAAGATGGACAGAGAGATAGGCGTATGTGTGATATGTGACAAAGCAAGTAAAGTAAAATATTAATGGCAGACTCTCCGTGGTGGGTGTACGGTTATGTACTGTAAAATTCTTTGTACGCTTGAAAGTTTTTGTATTTTAAAAGATACAAAACCAAGACTCTTGTCTAAAGTTATCACCACTCCATTTCTGCATAGAAATGGGCCTAAATAAAAAAATAATTTAATAATAAAAATTCTTTTAAAAAGAGTCTTAAAAGAGCCCTAGATATCCTTGGGATTTTTATTATTAACCTATGATGGGCTTAAAAAATGTTTACTAACAGTGTTTGAAAAGTTCAAATGAGATAAATCATAAAACATAAAACAACAGTTGACATGTTCAACTCAGGACATTTCTACTGCAGTTGGAAGTAAAATCCACCAGGTGGCAGAGAAAAGGAATCCCAGAAAATGCACACATTCCTAATTTAAATGGATAATGGAAAATATTAAAAGAAAGAAAAGCTTTGCAGATTCTTAGCATAAAATTAACTACATAGAACATGGAATTTAATGTGTGATCTAAATCTGAACTCCAACCTTTGCCTGAGGATATTTGCTTGCATAAAAAATGGTGATTATTCTGATTTGCCATGCTCGTTTGCATAATTTCACTCTCTTTTGGAGGTTATCTTTTATTTATGCATGAAAGGATGACTATGCAGTTATCCCTTCTCACTACCCACATGAGGAACCAAGCGCATCCATCACCCGCATTCGTCTCACAGTTGTCGGTCCCAGTCTCCCTACTCCCACCAGGACCCAGAAGCCACGGAGCTTCCAAATTCTTCATCTGTTAACAGATCTTTAAGCACTCTTCTTCTTACTTTAAGCAACTGCTTCACCTGCTGTGATGACGGTTTCAAAGTAGCAGTGGAAGTAAATGATGTAAAGAGAAAAGGAAAAAATATTCTCTACAATGTAATTACAAAGAGGCTAATAAGTAAGTAGACTAGACATTTTGAGTTATTCATAGAAATCAACATAAATTCCATACCTTAGATCGACTTCATGATTATTCCATTTGAGCAAGCCTTGATTTGTCTCTTATAATTTTCCACAGGGATTCCTAATTAGTCTGCACACTGAATTAAGACAATCCCTCTACACTTCCCTTCCCTGCCACATGCTTTGGGATGGCAACGAAGCAGCGAGGATTTAAGAAAATGTCAACAGTTATCTAACTTATTTTCGTTTGGAAGGAGGAAAAAGATGAATAAGAAAATAAAAATCCGGGGCCAGCCCGGTGGCGCAGCGGTTAACTGTGCGCGCTCCGCTACAGCAGCCCGAGGGTTTGCAGGTTCGGATCCCGGGCGCGCACCGATGCACCACTTGTCAAGCCATGCTGTGGCGGCATCCCATATAAAGTAGAGGAAGCTGGGCACAGATATTAGCCCAGGGCCAATCTTCCTCAGCAAAAAGTTGAGGCGGCATCCCATATAAAGTAGAGGAAGATGGGCACGGATATTAGCCCAGGGCCAATCTTCCTCTGCAAAAAGTGGAGGATTGGCATTGGATGTTAGCTCAGGGTGGTCTTCCTCACAAAAAAAAAAAAGAAAAGAAAAATCCAATTTGTGGAGCCAGAATTCCTTTTAGCAAATAGACTGATCATATTTTTAGATGATGGAAAATGACAGTCCATTAGTAACTCTGCAGATGCGTTATGCTACTGGGAGACTCGAGGGATTTTCAGTAAAGGAGTCAGTGACATGGCATGGGGAGTATTCAGCTATAAGATGCAAAACATCAGCCAACTGTTCTCAGAAATTGACTCCATCGATAATACCAAAACCCTGCTGTAACACTAAAATCCTATAGCCTGTCTTATGTTTTGTTGAAAAGCACGTTGCATAGCAATTTTGTTTTTAACCTGACAAATATCATCCTGTGGGAACAGAACGTGAGAACTCACTCACAATTTCGGAGCTTCGTGCTTGTCTCTGTTGGACTTGTCTAGCAAGTCGACTCATCCCTTTCCCAACTGGGCAGCAACCAGATATATTGGTGTTATTTAGGATCACACCCTGTGTTAAGTGCTTATTCAGCCGTGTTTCCAATATTTTGGACTTGCTACCTTCATTCACATTTCAACACATGTTTATGACCTGAAGTTTTAACTCCTCCACTTCTTGATCACAATTCAGGCTAAGCACTTATATTATGAAAAAAGAAATGCTGTGCCAGCTGAAAAATACCCTCTAATAATTACAATAATATACAACAGCAAAAGATAGCTTGTCTGAAAATTAAAGAACTCAAGATCATCATGTTATAGCAAGTTTTATTCAATAGAATATTTTACCGAATAGCAAGAAAAATGATTAGAATATGTATATTTCCTCAAAAACTTATGACTCAAAAATAGGAAAAATTCTCTTCCTGTTTCCCTCACTTTCTTTCTCTTTCTTTCCCCCATATCAAATTTTCTTCCAACTGAAAAAGTTATTTTTTAAAAAAGCCAATTTTCAAGTTAGTTATAATTAGGTTTTAGACAATACAACGGTTTTTAACTTTATGTTTTGTCTTTCCCTCCAGTCAACTGAGTTATTTTATAAGCCAGTCAACTACTTGCAGTCGACGTATACTATCAGGCAAAATATTGTCCTCCACTAAGTGTCACAGAGATATTATTATCCCTGTGAAAAAAATGTAGAAACTGAGGCAGCACAATAAGGTAGCATGACTTGCCCAGCTCATACAAAAATTTCACATCTCCTGAAATGAGTGATTGGTGAGGTCAGATGACTAGACTCTAGGGCTAAGGGGACAAGCCCGTGGTGGGCCAGATAATAATGCACTACTACAGTCACAGATTCTAGTGAGCCAAACATCTGACACATGCAAGCCATAGGTCCAAAGATGGATCAGGCAAGAGAAGGACCTGTGTATCTCCATTTATCCCACTGACAGAAAGACAGCTGAAAGCACAAGCAGTGCCGAGGCCGAGCGGTGGTGAAATTAATTACTAAGGTTGACACGTCCACACATACACCTTGGAAATCTTTACTACGCCAAGTATGCTGAAGTATCCTGATGACTATGTTGGATGAACCCACACAGCATACTGCATTTGTCCCAAATGACACATCGTTTCTTTATTAAAGACATTCTTCTCTTATTTGTGCTTTAAATTCCAACCCACTAAAGATAGCTCTCTTTAAGGTTAACCAATTCATGTTTTTTGTTGATTTTCTGAAATTATATGAAAGAAAAAAAGTTAAAATGTCAGCTAAATAAAACTAACACTTGGGGCCCGCCCAGTGGCGCAAGCGGTTAATTGCGCGCGCTCCACTGCGGCAGCCCGGGGTTCTCCGGTTCGGATCCCGGGCGCGCACTGACGCACGGCTTGGCAAGCCATGCTGTGGCGGCGTCCCATATAAAGTGGAGAAAGATGGGCATGGATGTTAGCCCAGGGCCAGTCTTCCTCAGCAAAAAAGAGGAGGATTGGCAGATGTTAGCTCAGGGCCGATCTTCCTCACCAAAAACAACAACAAAAAATTTAAAAAAAACTAACACTTGAGTATTTGGGTACTCCAAATCTACTTTGGAAATAAGAAGGGTATAAAAAATAAATTTCTCATACTTCATACTTAGTAAAGTTATAATCATATTTTAAGAATCCAAATTGTTAGCATAAAAAACATCTACTCCAAATCCTTCATTTTCCAGATTAAGGAACAAGAGCCAGAGATGATAAAAGATTTCCCCATGCAACCCAGAAGAGTAGCAGGGCATAGTCATGACAACGGAAAGAAACTTGGTGGGCCAGCCTTGATGGCCTAGTGGTTCAAGTTCAGTGAACTCCACTTTAGCGGCCTGGGTTCAGTTCCCAGGTGCAGAACCACACCACTCGTCTGTCAGTAGCCATGCTGTGGCGTGGCTCACATAGAAGAACTAGAAGGACCTACAGCTGGAATATACAACTATGTACTGGGGCTTTGGGGAGAGAAAAAAAGAGAGAGAGAGAGAGAAAGATTGGCAACAGATGTTAGCTCAGGGCAAATCTTTCCCAGCAAAATAATAATAATCATAATAATAATAAGAATAAAAGAAAGAACCTTGGTGCCCATGTCAACATTGTAAGTCTGATGCACAGTACCAGTGGTTCACAGCCAGATGAAGAGGAATTCCCCACGCTGGGATTCATTCTGGAGGCAGTGTGGTGTAGGGGAAAGAAGGTAGGGTTTGGAATCACATAGATTTGGATTCTCAATGCTGGCTCTTTTACTTACTAGCTCTCCACCTTCTAGCTGTGTGACAATGAGAAAATGAATCTCTTGGAGTCTTTATTTCTTCGTCAATAAATTGAGGATAATCAGACCTATTGTGAAGGTCTGATGTGAGGATTAGAGACACACAGCAGGTGCCCAATCAATTGAAGCTATTGTTATTATTGTTAGGAGTCTTTGAGCAATAATGAATTCAATGTTATGTGGGAAGATAATACTAGGGACCTAGCTTCAGTAGGGCATGTTCTATGACTAATTGCTCCAGAAGAAACAAGTTATAGCCACAAGATTATCTGTCATTCTCCATTCCTATCCCCAGATGCCTTTGTCACCTTATACTTTAAGATAAAAGTCATTTATTTTGAGAATCTGGCCCAGTCTAGGGTTTGATGTGTGATTATGAAATACTGCATTCAAAGCTACATGGCCTGCACGGGGCGACTGAGTCAGAAGTCTGGGTTTCATTTGTAAGATGCCCTAAGCAAGTGAACCAACCAACCACAGCTATAAGGAATAACCCCCGTTTACACATGCAACAAAAACTGAATGTAGGTCACTGTCTCATTTGTACCCACGGGATTTTAATTTATGGAGGTGACTGAGTGATGACACAGAGAGGTCAGCACCATTGAAAGAAGAATTGATTACTTACATTTCCAGAGAGGAGGGGGCATGCCACACCACGCAGGGCCACATGGGGAGTGCCTGGTTTTGGTCAGGAGGCAGAAGCAGGGGCGAGGGGAAAGTTTGGGCCCGAGCCTTTATTGGAGTTTGCATGGGAAAGGCAAGGCAGGGCGAAGTAAGCAGCAGGCTTTGGGCTAGAGAGGTGGTCTCTAGTTGCCTGGTACCTGGCCCTGGGATGATTTAGGGCGGGGGAAATGTGAGAGTTAGATAAGGGGATGTGGGTGCGAGTTAGACTCAAGATTGGTTGGCTTGCATACATAAAGGTATATTCCTAGGCAAGTTGTTATTATCTTTAGGAATTAGCTAGCCGTGGGAGGAGCAGTCTCTCCCTGGGGCTGGAAGGCCCTCAACATATAAAAACATCATAAGATACAGAAAATAAAAAACATGATTAATACAGTCATGGAGGTTTCACACAATTATTTCCCCTTAGTTCACGATATTTTCTACAAACCCCTCCATCAATTAGTACTCCCCTATGCTATATAGAAATTTCATTTTCATTTTATATGTAAATAGTAAGCAGCTTTGGTTTCAAATTCTCATATGGATGGAGTCTGGGGTGATTTTTATTCTGCCTTTCATAAAAGGAGTTCTCTTAAAAGACCCTGAAGTTCATGTTGAGGCATCAAGTCATAGAAGTCCAAGGACTAGAAGGGTTCTTGGAAGTCACTCAGAACAACTTTTTCATTAATATCTGGGGAATCAGTCATTAAAAATTCTTCTGAGTCTTAATGGCTTAACTACTCCTAAAATCAAGCATAGAATATAATTAAGCTTGTAATTAAAAGCATTAGTAACCACACTCAGCCAAAAAGTGGTTAAATTTCAGACTGTAACTAAACTCTTTTCTTTTCTTGTCTTCTCCAAAGTAACAGTTCAAAGTGGAGACATTAGAATAAAGCCTCTGCAGGTCATCAGGGGTCAGGAAAAACTATGGGAGCCACTCAGGACGGATTTCTCTGTCCGAGACCATCCCTCCATCACCAGCATAGTCAGTGGACTTTAGATGAAATCAAGACCATCAACCGGACCAAGACAGCTTTCCGGTTTAAACCAAGGCAAAGGCCCTCACCCAACAGACACCTGTATGAATTCCTGTCCGGAGAAGAATGAATCACTCCATTCTTGACTTGGCTGTTTTGTTTTGGTTTTTCCTCGGCTTAAGAGTAATCGTGGAATAACAGCAACCACGGGCATGTTCAATTTGGACACTCTCTTCTTCCTAGTTCATTCAGCTAGGAAGGATCTAATGATAAGGATGATACGTAGAGAACTAGGAAAACGCAATAGTGAACTTAGGGCATGTCCTTACCTGGAAGGAAAATTAGAGACTCAAATTGCAGGGAGATGCCATGGGTGCTGATAATACCTGGGCTTACTGTAATACCTGGACTTATCCATCTTTTTGAAGCACAGAGCACTGGTGAAGACATACATAACACCTGGAAACAAACATGGTCAGAAAATTATTAGAAACAAAAATCTTTTTTTTAGTTTAGTTTTTATCACAGTAGTACATGCGCATGGTTTAAAAATTCAACTAGTCTTGCAAGAATAGTTATAAAAAACAGCAGTTTCCCACCTGCCAAATTTTCTCTTTTCAGCCACAGCTACTTAAAATTCTTTTAGTCAATTCTTTGGGTATTTATCTATACATCTCTAAATAACATTCTTTTTTGTGTGTGTGTGAGGAAGATCAGCCCTGAGCTAACATCTGCCAATCCTCCTCTTTTTGCTGAGGAAGACTGGCCCTGGGCTAACATCTGTGCCCATCCTCCTCTACTTTATATGGGACGCTGCCACAGCATAGCTTGACAAGCGGTGCGCGCCCGGGACCCGAGCCCCGGGCCAGCGCGGTGGAGTGCGAGCACTTAACCGCTATGCCACCGGGCCAGCCCCTAAATAACATTCTTATACTACTATTTCTTGAAAGTTTTTTCCAGTTTTAGGTATTATTTATGGACTTCCCACTATGGTAGGTGAGAATTTAACTATCTTTCAGTTCTTCCCCTCACTTGGCCTGTCCACACGTATAGACTTATAATTCCCCCATCCTCCCAATAGAGTTGTTATACTTGTAGTTATAATTGTGGTTAGATCCACATTTACATCATTGTCACCATGTAAATGCTATTCATAGCACGCTCTGTGATACTAGGAGGCCTCCTAACCTAGTTTGGAGGGATCATTCAGACATATATTCATTCAACAAGTATTTATTGGATGCCTATATCATGCTGGGTACTGTGCGCAATGCCAGCTACACAAGGGTAAAAAGAGCAGATGTAGAACCTACCCTTATGGTGGAGGACAGTGGCCCAACCTCTGGAACCAGACTACCAGGGATCACATCTTAGCTTTTCCACTCACTGGCTGTGTAATTTCAGGTAACTTACTTAACCATTTTGTACCTTAGTTACCTAAGAGTTGTTGAGAGGATTAAATGAATCAAAGTATGTAAAGCACATGTAACAATGCCTGGTAGATAGTGGGAAATATGTTGTGTTACATATTGTTATTATTTTAGGAGTCAAATGGAAAGGAGAAATTTATATATGTATACACATATATATTCTACAAATTTAGACATATATAGTATACATATACACATGTATATATCTCTGCATATTTATATATCTACAATAAAGTACAGAACACAACAAGCGCTAAGGATGAAAAGTACAAAGGGCTATGAGAGCACTAAACCAGAAGAACCTTCATTTAGATGGCGGCTCAAGGAAGGAAGGCTTCTCTGAGAATGTGATATTTCAGCTGGAAGTTGAAGAGTGACTAGAAAGTAGCCAGAGTGGGGAGAAGCGTGTTACAAGAGAGAGAAGAGCAGATACCCAGGCCCTAAGGTGGGGAAGAGTTTGGTGGGCTCGAGTAACTGAAAGACCACTGATTCTGGAGCACAGCAAGAGAGAATTTCAGGAGCCCAGGAAAGGCTTCGCGGGGCATGATAAGAAGACTGGATTTTATTCTGTGTGCCGTGGACAGCCAGTGGAGAGTTTTAAGCATGGAAGCATCCTGAGCAGATCTGCATTTTTAAAAGATCATTCTGATTGCCTAGAAGTGATTGTTTTAAACAGGAGCTGGAGAAGTTCTCCACTTTCTGGTAGGTTAATACCTCAGACAAACTAGATGAAAGATGGTGATTTGAATTAGAATAGTGGCAGTGGAGATGATGAAAAGTGGACAGAGTCAATATATATTTTGGAGTAGAATCAACATGACTTGGCAATAGATTGGAAGTGGAGGCTGAGGGATCGAGAAGTGCCAGGGCTAACAACAAGGTGTTTAAAATGGTTATCCCAGAGGGTGGCAGTGCCTTTACTGATGAGGTACAATAGACTAGATGAGATGGAGATTTGGGCATGGCAATAAAGAGAATATTGGACATTCCACTTTTCATTATTGTAAATCAAGTTTTTTTTATTGAGATATAATTCACATAAAGATACAAATCACTCATTTAAAGTGTACCATTCAAGGGTTTTCATTATATTCATAGAGTTGTGCAATCATCACCACAATCAATTTTAAAACATTTTCATCATACCTAAAAGAAAGTCCCATACCCATTATGAGTCACCTCCCATTCCCCACCAGTTCTCCCAGCCTTAGGCAACCACTAATCTATGTTGTCTCTATAGACTTGCCTATTCTGGACATTTCATATAAATTGAATCATACAGTATGTGGTCTTTTATGACTGATTTCTTTCACTTAGCATAATGTTTTCAAGATTCATCCATGTTGTAGCCTGTATCAGAACTTCATTCCTTTTTATGGCTGAATAATATTCCATTTTATGGATATACAATTTTATTTATCAATACATCAGTTGATGAATATTTGGGTTGTTTCTACTTTTTGGCCATTATGAATAGCCAAAATGCTACTTTGAACATTCATGTATAAGTGCATGTACATTTTCATTTCTCTTGGGTATAAACCTAGGATTAGAATTGCTGGGTCATGTGGTAACTCTCTTTAATCTTTTGAGAAGCTGCCAGAATGTTTTCCAAAGAGGCTGTGCCATTTTACATTGCCACCAGCAGTGTATGAGGGTTCCAATTTCTCCACATCTTCTCCAACACTCGTTATTATCTGTCTTTTTTATTATAGCCATCTTAGTGGGTGTGAAGTACTATTTCAGTATTTTTATTTGCATTTCCCTAATGGCTAATAATGGTAAGCATCTCTTCTTGTACATATTGGCCATTTGTATATCTTCTTTGAAGAAATATCTAATCAGATCTCTTGCCTATTTTTTAATTGGGTTATTTCTTTTGTCACTAATGTTTTTGGTGTCATATCTAAGAAGGCTTTGCTTAACTCAAGGTCATGCAGATTTACTCCTATAATTCCTTCTAAGAATTTTATAGTTTTAGCACTTACATTTAGGTCTGTGATCTGTTTTAATTAATTTTTTTATATGGCGTGAGGTAAAGGTCCAACTTAATTCTTTTGCATGTGGATATTCAGTTGTTCCAGCACAATTTGTTGAAAGGACTGTCCCTTCCCCACTGAAATTTTTGGCACCTGTGTTGAAATCAATGTGAAGATTTATTTCTGGATTTTCAATTCTATCCCATTGATCTGTATGTTTATTCTTATGCCAGTACCACAGTCTTGATTACTGTAACTTTGTAGCAAGTTTTGAAGTTGGGAACTGTAAGTCTTCAAACTCAGTTCATCTTTTCAACATTGTTTTGGCTATTCTGGTGTGAGAAAAAACATACTCTTCCTCTGTGTGTCTCCTCTACTCTCAATACTCACTACAACACCACTTCACTTCTGACACCAGATATGAAGGTTTTCCAAACATCAAGCAATTTTGCAGTACCAGGTAGTATCCTATAATTTAACTGAATTCTGACACTACCTGGAGATAGCATCAGATCCCATAGGTTAAAAGGGCTTAGTCCTACAAGCCTGTGCCTCACCTCCCCACTTCAGATGCCAATTGCAAGTTTAAGTTATTACCTGTGCTTCTGACTGACCTGCTATAAATCAGAGGTTCCCATGATCACCTCCACAGGTTCAACTGATTTGCTAGAGCTGCTCACAGAACTCAGAGCAACATTTACTTATGTTTAAACTGTTATTATAAAAGATATTATAAAGGATAAAATACAGATGAACAGCCTAATGAAAAGTTACATAGGACAAGGTCCAGAAGGGTTCCAGGTACAGGAGCTTCTGTCCCCATGGAACTAGGGTGTGCGACCCTCCTGGAATGTGGATGACCCATTCACCAACACTTAAACTCATCAAATCTTGTTCAAGAGTATTTATAGAGCTTAATGTCTAGTCCCCCCACCCCCACACCCTTTGCCTTCCCAGATGTCAGTGGGTGGGGCTGAAAGTTCTAATCCTCTAATCACTCATCTTTCTGGTGACCAGCCCCATCCTAAGGCTATCTAGGGGCCCCACCCTAAGTCACCTTATTAGCATAAATTCAGGTGTGCTCAAAAGGGGGTCCTTATAAATGACAAAAAACACTCCTATCACTCAGAACATCCCAAAGGTTTCAAAAGTTTTGTGCCAGGAAGGGGGACAAAGTCCAAATATATTTCTTATTATAGCACATCTGGGTTCCTTGGAATTTCCAGATGAATTTCAAAATAAGCTTATTCATTTATGCAAAGATGCCTGCTGAGATTTTGATAGGGGGTGTATTGAATCTGCAGATCAATTTGGGGAATACTGCCATCTTTACAATACTATGTTTCTTGATCCATGAACATGGAATGCCTACTTAGGTCTTCCTTAATTTCTTTCAACAATGTTTTTTAGTGTTCAGAATGTAAATTTTGCACTTCTTTTGGTAAGTATAAACTTAGGAATAATCCTAAGTATTTTATTCTTTTTGATGCTATTGTAATAAACCAGATTATTTTTTAAACCTATTTTAACATCTCTGAAATTGAGATGTATCTTACAATCAAGGATATTTTAACATTATGGCATAGTTCAGTTGGCAGTAATTTTTTTTATCTTAATGGACATGAATGTGACTCACAATCAACAGCTTCTTAGATTCAATACTGTATGGTATTAAATGTGAAATGTCTATAAAACATTGAAGTGGAAATGAAAAATAGGCATTCGGATATATCAATTTAGAAGTCAGAAGAGAGGCTTGAACTAGACATAGAAATATGGGAGTCACCTTGTAAGTGAGCATAAGTGAGGCTATCTTGTCACACTAAATGGCCCCAGCCCCTCCTCTGTGTGACTACTCGCTGTTCTGCATGTACTCCAAAAAATTCACATGCTCTCCTAATTTATGGCCTCCATTTATGTATGTACTCCCCAATAGCTTGATAAATTAAAAACTTTCTTCTATGAGTTTCTCTCCAGGAACAGGCTGAACACAGGCGGGAAACACACCTACAAGGTATCCATCACAGCAGACAGAAGAATGGAACAATGTGATGCCTGGAGCCCATCACGCCTGGAGACCAACATCCCTGGACCCCCTCCTTACTGCCCAATTTCCCTATATAACTGCCTCAAGATTCTGTAATCTTTGAAGATGGGTCTTTGAGACATTAGTCACCTGTCTTACAATTTGCCGGCCAATCTAATTAAACTTTGTTTCTCCATCTCTAACTCGTTGTGATTAATTGGCTCAGATTGCAGCAAGCAGAGCGAGCTCATTGCTCGGTATCAATCTGAAATTCATTATGTAAAGCTACAACAGAGAATGAGATTCCTTTGGGGGAAAGAGTGTAGAGAAGACCAGAGAATCCAAGTTGCAGCCCTGAAAAAAATCTCAACAAGTAGATGTTGAGTAGAGCGGGCCGGCCCCATGGCATAGCAGTTAAATGCGTGCGCTCTGCTGCTGGCGGCCCAGGTTCGGATCCCGGGCGTGCACTGATGCACCACCTGTCAGGCCATGCTGTGGCGGCGTCCCATACAAAGTGGAGGAAGAGGGGCATGGATGCTAGGCAGAGCCAGTCTTCCTCAGCAAAAAAAGAGGAGGATTGGCATGGATGTTAACTCAGGGCTGACCTTCCTCAAAAAAAAAAAAAAGAAGTTGAGTAGAGGAAGAAGAGCCATCAAACGAAACATTTTTGCTTTGAGTTTATTATCATTACTGCTGTTATTATTTGTCACTAGATGGAAGGACTTACAGGGCCAGGACCTCACCTCTTTTGTTCTCTAATGAACCCCTGAGCCAAGCACTTGACTACATTTAGATATTAACCTACATGCCACAGGTAAATTGGGGAAAATGATTCAGAATAATCCATGTTTATTTGAGAATAATATATTGATTAACCACCAGCTCTTTCACCCCTGAAAATCCAACATGAATACAAACATAGAAACAAGGCTTTCACATCTTCAGAGAAGCACTTTATTTATTTTATTTATTTATTTATTTATTTATTTGTGAGGAAGATCACCCTGTGCTAACATGTGCCAATCCTCCTCTTTTTTTGCTGAGGAAGACCGGCCGCTGGGCTAACATCCGTGCCCATCTTCCTCCACTTTATATGGGACGCCACCACAGCATGGCTTGCCAAGCAGTGCATCGGTGCGCGCACGGGATCTGAACCAGCGAACCCCAGGCCACCGCAGCTGAGTGCGTGCACTTAACCGCTTGCGCCACCCAGCTGGCCCCCAGAGAAGCACTTTAATCTGATTGTGATTTTGGATATAAAATAGGCACACGCTTATTGCGTATTAACCAAGAGTAATTGTCTAAAGGCAAAAGAGAAAAACAGTCAGTAGAAGTACTGTAGCATTCACAATTAAAACTAGAAATGCATATAAAAATCCTTGTAAGGAGTTCATATTCCATTTGCTGTCACATTTCTATAACATAAGTAGGACACCAGCTGGTAGTAATGCTAATTCACCCGTCTTTCATTTACTGTTTGTCACTTCACAGATGTTGAAGCTTATCCATTCCTTTTTTCATTTTTTCCCTTCATATTTCAAATGTCCTAACCATCATATAAAGTTACCGTAATACCATGTCTTTAAGGCAGTGGTTCTCAATTAGGGGAGATTTTGACCCCCAGAGGACATCTGGCAATGTCTGGAGACATTTTTAGTTGTCACAACTGGAGATGAGGTGCTATTGACAACAAGAGGTTAGAGGACAGGAGTGTTCCTAAATATTCTACAATCCCCAGGACAGCCCCTCATAACAAAGAATTATCCAGCCCAACGTGTCAATAGTGCCAAGGTCAAGAAACTCTACTGATGGGGACAAGTTAAATGCACAATCACATGCCACTTAATGACGGACACATGTTCTGAGAAATTCATTGTTAGGTGATTTCGTTGTTGTGCAAACATCAGAGTTTACTTACACAAACCTACTACACACCTAGGCTATATGGTACTGTGAGGGATCAGAATTGGCCACCTCAAAATATGCCTCTTTACCTTGATTATTTTCTCTGAAATTTTGACCTCCCCCCCACACTAACTGCCTAAAAAAATTTAAGATAGAAGGCCTGTCCCCAGGACAGGCCATCACCATAGATAACTCTGCATATGGATAGACTGGGAGGGTCCTTGCTAAGCCCATTCTTATCAAAGTTCTATTTACCAAACATTTACATTTATAAGGAAAATCTCCATTTGTAAAGCTATCTCCCTCTCTGTACCACGAAGAAGGGGGGATGACCTCATCACTAGAAACTTATCAATGTGCAAGGTGAGGCCTCAAATCTGCATAACAACCTTCCTCTTGTTTACTGTGCTTTTCTGGTAATCTCCCATAACTGACTCCCCCCAGCCCCAACATCCTCCTTTGTCTTTATCTGAAGATCGTATAGTATTTAAGAGGAGAACCTCCGCCATTTTGTCGAGTTACCCAGTTTTTCCAGGTTTCTCCCATGTATACAAATAATAAAGCTTTGTTTGATTTTCTCCTGCTATTCCGTCTCATGTCAATTTAATTTGTAGCCCAGCCAGAAAAGACCCAGAGTGGGTAGTTGATAGTCTTCCTCCCCTTCAGTACTAAACTCATGTGACCACCGTCCTATAAGCAGTCCGTTGCTGACCAAAATGTCATTTTGTGGCACACGACTGTATATGAACGTTCTGGGGCCAAAGTCCAGAGTTTTTACCAAATTCTCAAAGGTAATATAACTCAAAATTTAAGAAACACTGCCTTTAGTGGATATTTCTTCTAGGCCTGGGTAACAAGTGACATAGTAATTCTGCTTCACAACAGAAATCATCTCTCTAGTTAAGAAGACATCTCTGCCAGCCAGATTTCTCTGTCCTTTTCCACTGTCCACTCTCATTCATGGCTAGACAAATACAGCTCTTTAGATTTCCTGTCTCTAGGTCTTCCAGGTACCTTTTCTACCGCCTATTAGCCAGGTTAATACAATTATTATGGTAATGGCGACTATGAATGATTAAGCTATGGCTTCATGATATGTCAATAAAAGTCCTGCTTCCTGTAGACATATCTAGTTCATTTGGTCAGTGTCCATTTATTCAATGTCTACTATGTTTAACACACTGCTAGGCAATGGGTATATAACGATGAAAATCAGGTTACAATTTAGTACTGGAGAGATATTAATAACATTTAAATACATAATTTAAACCTGCAATGTGGGAGGGAGGCTGTGAAAAGTGAAGATGAGAGGAGCTGAAATCAGGGTGAAAACTAAGGACTGAACAGCCAGATCATTGTATGTCATCCAAATGCAATAAGCAGCTAACTCCTTCCCGGCTATTGTAAACAAATCTGTGATATCTATATCCCAGGCCAGGTACCTTGGGATGTATTTATATTCGACTAAAACTTCCAGGGCACTGAAAGGCAAATTTGGGAGAGTGGAAGCTATGGGAAAGGTGGGAACATCAAATGCCAAAGCTTCTTTTTTTGTTGTTGTTACGGACAGATGTAACTAGAAACCAGGGTGCAAACCAATGTGCGCTTGTGCTGGGGAGGTGCAGAACAAGGTCAATGTCTAAAATGCCGTTTCCAGATAATCAGCAGATTTAATAATCGTTACAATCGCCACCGTTCTTGATTCAGATACGGGAAGTTAAGTGTCATGGGCCTGTAAATCAGAAGGCAAAAAAATAAGCCTAACTATTCTCCCAAACATTAGCAATTCAGTATATCGTTAGTAGTCAGCCTAAACCGGTCAGGGAGGCCTAGCCAGCAATTTTCAGTTAGACAGTCAGGCTTGAATTGAACTCACTAAAAACCCCAGATAAACCCCAGATTGGTAAAATAACAGGGGTTTCCGTGGCAACCGGGTAAAGAGCGCCTGGTGAGAGAACAAAGACTGCATGTCCCAGTTCCGGGCCGCCCGGCCCGCCGGCCTCACTGGGGGCGGGGGCGGCGCTGGGCCCGGGTGGCGGGCTCCCTGTCGGTGGCCCACGCCGCCGCTGCGCTGGCGCTGCTCTCCCGGCCACTCCCCGGGCTGCTGCACAAGAGGGCGCCGCCGAGACCGGAGGCGCGTGATGAGGGACGCGGGGACCGAGGCCTGGCCACTGCCGGAGCGAGACGGCGGGTGACTTGTGAAAACGCCGCGGGCCGACACCCTCCAAGACCGAGATCACGGGGCTCGCAGGGCCGGCTGAAGCCGCCCAGATGGAGCACGTGGGAGAAGAGCGGCGCCGGAGACAGAGGGCGAAGTCCCTCGCAGTTCCCGTCTCCCAGGGACCGCCAAGCCCCGCCCCCTCACGCTTATGTAATAGGGGCGTGCTGCCATTGGCCCACGCGACCGGAAAGGGCGCAGGCGTGCGAGCGGGGTCGGGGCGGGGGAGGAGGCCGCAGCGTGAAGGCGAGTGGGCGGGGACTGCGAGGAGCGGGCGGGCGCTGGGGCTACTGGGAGAGCTGCGCGGCGTGCGCGGGCACGAGGCGGAGTGGCCTCCCCCGGCTGAGGCGGCGGCGGGCGCGCGCGGTGGTGGCGGGCGCGAGGCGCGGGCTGTTGTGCTCCGGACTCGCGTGTTTTCCCTGCTCGGCGAGTGAAGGAGCCGAAGCGGTGCTGGGTGCGCTGCCCCTTCCTCTCCCTCCGGCCGCCTCCCCCGGCCCTCTCGCGCTGCGCGGTCTCTCCGACGCAAGACTGTCCCGGCCCGGGTGAGCAGCTGTGGGGGCGGCGCTGACGCCGCAGGACGCCTGGGAACCGGGTGGGGGCCCGCCGGCCGGGACTGTGGGGTCACCGCGGGTCGCGAGAGGCCGCCGGCTCCTCTGCCTCCCTGGGGACGGCCGGGCCCGTCCTGTCCCGGCGCGGGCCGCGGGAGAGGGGCAGCTCGGGCGCCTGCCAGGCCCTGCAGGTGGCCGGGTCGCAGGCCGGCCGCGGGAGCCGAGCGGTAACCTTACCCCCTGGCGACAGCAGCTGGCCGGTTTCTCGAGGCCGGGGCTCCCCGTGGCCGAAGGGACCGGGTTTCGGGCAGCCAGGGCCTCCAGGAGGCGCGTCTCGGGCCGGGGTCCGTGAGGAGTGGCGGGTAGGTGGGGGCTGTGTGGCTCTTGGGGGCCGAGAAGAGGAGGGGGCTCCCCGAGGCGGCAGAGGCCGGTTTGGGAAGGAAGGTGGGCCGGGCTGCGGTTGGGGTCAGTGAGGTGTTGGGCGAAACAGACTTTGCTGCTGGTGCTTTCGTCCTCTGCCCTCCCCAGAAGGATGTAGTTAGCTAGGGTCAGGATGTTGATCACTGCCCGGGCCACTTCGCTTCAGATGGTTATGGAGAATGATCCTACTTCCTGGATCCAGAATTTTTTCTCTTACTCATTTGTTTTGGTTTTAAGAAGATCTTGGGGGCAGTGCTTACTTGTTGCCTCCTGTAAGAGCTCCTCATTCTGGAAGAACTCGTTATTCGTTCTACTTCCCTCTTTGCAGCCCCCTCGGAAAACCGTACTAAAGAGTTATGTTCAAGACCAGCGAGTAGGTATTTGTAAATGACTTCTTTCCTCTCAGTTTGTCGCATTTAGTCAAGGAGAAGTTATGCTTAAGATTTTGTAGAAAATTCGATTGGGTGGAGAGCAAGTCCTGAGTTGAGCTGTCCAAAAGCAGGTGGCTTGTTCGTTTGCATTTCTTCTTTCAGAAAGGAAGTCGATGCAGGGTGTTGTTAGAAGTTAGGGGCCTACCTCACGCTTTTAGACTGTTTAATTCGATTTCCTTTACCTGGTGTTAAGTTTTCTGTTTAAAAATAAGAACAAGCGACTACAGTTTTTTATTTATTAAAGCTTTTATGGCTTTTTCGTTACCATTGTTAGATGATGGGAAAATGGTTAAATCTGTTGCATAATGTTTTATTTTAGGAGAAGTTCTAAATGCAAAAGTTAAAAATAGTGTACATCTAATGACATTGCTGTGTACAGATCACTGCATGAAAATGTTATTAAGATAGTTAATGACTTCTAGTTATCAAAGAAACTTCTGGAATTAGTGGCCTGCCATTTTATAAGTTTTTTTCAACGTAAAACAATTGAGGTTACCCACAAAATTAGTGTATTAACATACACAGCATATGTTGTGTGGAAGAATTCAGATGCATGAGAGGACTGAAGTGGTCTAACGTAAGGTACTGATACCAAGACATTGAGACATTAAGAGCTTTATAAAACATTGGGATACATAAAGATGAACACGCGACTACTGTCATCCAAGTGATACATAAGTATCCAAATCTGTTTCCATGGGAATAGGTTTGTAAGCTTGCCAGAAGATTTGGACTTAAATATACTTTAAAAAAAAAATCTTTCCATTTGGCTTGGAATTAGTGAGGATTTGCTTTAAAAAAAAAAAAAACTTAGATGGAAGTTGAGTCTTCAAGAACTAACATATCTGGTAATATTTATCATTATTTGGGAATGGGGTTCTTATGTTAGGCTAGCACACTAGACATTTTTGTAGTTTGTTAAATATTCAGCTGGCTTCCTAGAAAAGCATTGATCATCTTCTATATGTTATTTGAGTTCAGTGTTAGATCCTAGTGGGAACTTGTCCAATCAGTCTATTTATTTTTTGTTTCCTTTTTTTTTTGGTGAGAAAGATCAACCCTGTGCTAACATCTGCCAGTCCGCCTCTTTTTTTTTTTTTTTTTTTTTTGCTGAGGAAGACAGACTGGCCCTGGGCTAACATCCATGCCCATCTTCCTCCACTTTATATGGGACGCCGCCACAGCATGGCTCGCCAAGCGGTGCATCCGTGCACGCCCGGGATCCGAACTGGTGAACCCTGGGCCGCCGCAGGGAAGCACGCGCACTTAACTGCTTGCGCCACCGGCTGGCCCCTTCCTTTTTTTTTTCTTTTTGGGAGAGAAGCTCAGGTGTTTCTGTGAAATACTTTGACCTCATATCCGTTAACTAATTAAGGTTCCAGTCAGAAAAAGCCAGCACTGTTTTCTGGTCAAGTTCATGTAGCTCTATCGTGTGTTCATGCCCTGCAACAATTTAAAAGTTTAAAATTTAATTGCAGTGCTAGTCAGAGCTATAGGTAGGAATTCTACTTAGGCCTCGCTTTTAATGTATTTAAAAAGCAGCTGAGACTCATAGACCCTTTATGAGCAAGTTTAACTTGTGTTGTTTAATAGAAGACTTTAATTTCAATGAAAAAAGTAAAAGTAACTTTTTCAGTAACTTATTTTTAATCCATTTAGGTACATTGCAGATCATCAGTAGTAAAAAGTGGTATCTTTCATTTTTATAAAGGTACCTTTACCCTTTTTAGGAGGTTCATTCTCTCTTCTGGAAACTAATTTAATCTTATTTAATAATATGTCCAGCAATCCTGCAAAGACCAACTTTATAGATGATTTAGAATAGGACAGGAGTTTGATGAAACTTAAGTATTTAAGAGAACAATTTCCATTGCTCCTGTGATCTCCTTTAGAAGCTTTAGAAGACAGCTCTTATTTCTCATACAGTTGTAAGACTCTCAAGTCACAACAATGAGTAGTAGAAGGGGAAAGTACCTTTGCAAAGTGATCAGACAAATGATTGGAGGAGGGGGCTAAACTTTTTTTGGTGAATTTTTGAAGATTATGTGTAGCAAAGTGCACAAATCTTAGGTGTAGCTCAATGAATTTTTATAAGTGAACACACTTGTATAACCATTACCCAGGTCAAGATATAGAACATTATTAGCACCCTATAAATCCCCCTTCACACCCTTTCTTCCCAGTCACTACCTCTTAGGTTTTCTTTTCCTGTTTTGAACTTTATCCAGCGTATATTCTTTGTATCGGGCTTCTTTCCTTTAACACTGAGATACAACTATGTTGTTACTTATAATAATAGTTCCTTCTTTTTGCTTGCTGTGTAGTATTCCATTGTATAAATATACCACAAGTTATGTATCTGTTTTACTATTAATAGGCATTTGGACAGTTTTGGAAACAGGTGCTCTCAACATTCTTGTACAGTGTCTTTTGGTGTACATACATTTGCATTTCTCTTGGATACCGTATACCAAAAATGGAATTGTTTGGTTTAGGGTAAAGAGTAGACAGCTGCCAAACAGTTTTCCACAGTGGTTATACCACCTTATCCTCTCGTGGCATTGTATGTGACAATTTGAAAACCCATGCATTTTAATTGACAACTGTTTCTGTAAATCTTAAGTCTTCAACTCTGCAAGTGTTATCATACTTAGATTACTCTGTATTCAAGTAAATAAATCACTCTAATGCCTCAACCTCTGTTTTTAGATATGGCTCGTGGACAGCAGAAGATTCAGTCTCAGCAGAAAAATGCCAAAAAGCAAGCTGGACAAAAGAAGAAACAAGGACATGACCAAAAGGCTGCTGCCAAAGCTGCCTTAATATATACTTGCACTGTCTGTAGGGTAAGGGGAATTGAAAGACATAGCTTTCCTGTGGACAGTTCTTGGATTAGAGATTAGTTTGTATAGGTTAAATTTTTGCAGCCATGGCAAAATAAATGCTTTACTTGAAATAGTAGATTTGAGAGCTGGTAATCCATCTCCATTCATCTGTTCAACAAATATTTTTTTGAATAGTTCCTGTGGCCAGGCACAAGTCTCTAGGTATTGGGGAAAAGAGTGAACAAAGCAAAGTCCCTTTCCTCCTGGAGAATTAAGATGTCTTCTTAAGGGCAAATAATCCACTTTGAACTTTGTAAGGAAGTCAGATCTACATTCTTAGTTTAGAGCTATGTAAGATACTAGTGAATATACCTCTGCTTCTGTAACTGGCTTTTTTCTTTCTTCACTAAGTCCATAGTTAGGACGTCTGCAAAACTATATAGAGTATATTCACATGGAGGGCTTTTACTAGAATTGTGTTTTATTAGATTTGAAGAATAATCGTAACAGCTACTCCTGAGTGCTTACCATTTGCCATGCACTGGTCCAGGTGTTTTACATGTATGAGCCCATTAATCCACACGACCCTGTGAGATACAGTACTTTTATTCTCATTTTACGGAAGGGTAAACAGTCATGGAGACTAAATAACTTGTGCAGTGACACCTAGCTAGTATGTAGAAGAGCTGGGATCTGAACCCGGGCAGTCCTGCTCCAGAGTTCACCCTGTGGACCACTATACCACACTGCCTCAAAGAAGTTTTTCTTTAATTCCAATCCGGAGTCTCTGTCTCTCCACCCTTGAAGTTAGTGAATAAAAGTGCCAATGGAAAAATGCATAGTGAGGTTGGTCCAGTATATATTTTCCCCAAAGCCCTATTACAGGTTGGATTGGTGGTATGGCTGGGAAGGGGTCTTAATAAGACATGATTCCTAGACTAAAGTTGATCATCTATCGAAGTCATTACTGATGAAATAGAAGTTCTGAACTAGGTAAAAGTTCTCGTTAATCTAAGAGAGAGGAAATCTATTACGTTAAATATCTTGTTTATATTGAGCTTTGATAGACTCAAAATATTGAAAATGGAACAGCTTCAGATTCTGTTTGGAAAGAAGCAGGGTAAAAGTAAATTTCACTAAATTACTGTGAAATACTTTGACCTAAAAGTACTAGAGTAGTTCACGTATTTAAAAACTCAAAACAACAAAAAACTTTTATTTCATGTTTTGTCTAATTGAATGTGCTAAAGAATAAATAATTGAAGGTCCTTGCCTAGGAAAGTTAGTATAGTATAGTATTTGAGAGCTCAAGTACCTAGTTCTAGATTAAAACAGGTTTTGGGGAAATTAAACCCTAGGTTTTAATTTCCTTATGTAAAATGAGGATAGTAGAAACTAATTTAAGATTACTAGAAGGTTCTATGAGAATTCAGGTAACATGCTTAACATAATAAGTGTTCAGTAAATGTTACGTATTGTTTACTGTTAATCGGATAACAGAATACTTTATTCTGTGTGACCCACCCCTTCATATGTGAAATGTGGGAATATGTTAGGAATTTCTTTGTTATAAGGTTCTTTATCACATGCCAGCGCTAAGGTATAGGAATTTAAAAGTATTTTGCAATAATTATCTCTCATGAGCAGGCTTAGGATTTTAAAAGTTGATACACTTTTATTTCATGAATCAGGTCTAACTTTTTTTTTTTTTGCACAATTTTTAAAATTAGACACAAATGCCAGACCCTAAGACCTTTAAGCAGCACTTTGAGAGCAAGCATCCTAAGACTCCACTTCCTCCAGAATTGGCTGATGTTCAGGCATAAAGCTGTTTACAGGTAATTGACTTTTTCTTCTTTTTATTTGTTAATCTCATGGATATATACAAGAGCAAAATATTGTAATTATGAAATTAATTTCTACCTTCTAGCTGAGACTTGATTACTTCTCCTTTTTAAGTTAATGTTTAACTTTATAATTGTTAAAAGTCCATTTTCCCAGACCATATCCTTTCAGTACCTTTGAAACACCTTAGTTTTTACTACTATAGCCAAAAATGGGATGAGGGAATGTTGGCCAACCCAGGTCCAAAGAGGGAAGAGACTTTTCAGCTTAAAGAAAATAACTGTTACATAGGTATTTGAGGGTCTTGCTCCCAGAAATCCTGCAGACCAATGTTCCTGAGTGCCTTTATGCAAGTATTTTACTTAGTGCTTAGCAGAGCTTCTAAGTGCATTAAAATGTAAGGCAAAATGTAGGGATATACTGTGTAAACTTGGTAGTTGCTTGAAAATAATCGGTTTACACTTTCTGTGTGGTTGGGTTTTTTTTCCCCTAAATGGTGGGTGATGGAGTGATTGTAAGAATTATTTCTTTTTAAAGTAAATTCATCATGGGGCCGGCCCCGTGGCTTAGCGGTTAAGTGCACGCGCTCCGCTGCTGGCGGCCTGGGTTCGGATCCCGGACGCGCACCGACGCGCTGCTTCTCCGGCCATGCTGAGGCGGCGTCCCACATACAGCAACTAGAAGCACGTGCAACTATGACGTACAACTATCTACTGGGGCTTTGGGGGGAAAAAAAAGGAAGAGGATTGGCAATAGACGTTAGCTCAGAGCCAGTCTTCCTCAGCAAAAAGAGGAGGATTGGCACGGATGTTAGCTCAGGGCTGATCTTCCTCACAAAAAAATAAATAAATAAATAAGTAAATTCATCAAATATCTGTTTATAAAATCCGGTTGACAGATCTGTCAGACTAACTTGATAGCTTAGGCATGTCGTGCTTTTTGTAGACATTTAAAATGTATGCATTTTAAGTTGCATTTGTGCAATGCTTACATTCACTGAAAATTTTGCTTATATTTTATAGGTGAATTCGTGACACCTTTGACTCTTCTCAGACCTTAGGTAACAAACCTGCAGCTGCTTTTCTAACAAACTGTTGATCAGCAAAAATAAAGGGGCTACAGAAACACTCATTTTTATGCTGTTCCCTTTTGGGCTTCATGCAAAGACAATTCTGTGTAAATGTACAGTTGACTCTGATTTGGAAATCTGAAAATCAGTCCATCCTTGTTATAAAAAATTTTTTTACAATTGTAATTATATTGATGTTCATATTGTGTAAAATAACTCATTTAATAAAGTAGTACTTTGATTTTACAACATCACAGGATAAATGGTTCTAGAAATTCTGTTCTAACTTTCCACATTATTTGCCTTATAAAAATCTAATGAATTCATCAGCTAGAATTTCAAGCGCAATTCTTATCTCCCTTTCTCAGCTCAGTGGTAGATTCATCAGTTAAACTAAAGCAGATTCATTCATTAAATTTGTGCACACTATTTTATTGGCAGCTGCTGATCTAGGTGAAGAATGACTTACCTGCTGCCTTAGTATATTGCAATCATGTGTCATTTCCCCCTCTGATTGTTTGCTGTGTTTGAGGTTGGAATATTTCAGCTTGCTGTATGACCTGGCTATAGCTGCCAGCCAGGTATACCCTGTAGATAACTGATAAATTCCTAAAGTGGTTGGATTGTCAGTGAGCCCTTCTGAATGATTACATTCTGAAGCATATGCCATAATGAAATAATCAGTAAGCCTATTGTTTAATACAAAATACGATGGAACTTACGTGAACTGGTAAAGATCTGTCTTTTATAAATTATCCTGGATTATTTAGAAATTCTTTGAGTTCTTTAATTTGTCATTGAAACTCAAGTTTTGAAGGAGTCTTTGGAAGTTGTTAGTGATTTGGCCGATTTTATGAATGGATTTTGCATTAACAGGAAGATTGGAATGACGTGTGGCTGGGTTAATTTCCAGAACCTTCTCCCTCCTTTCCTTTTAAATTGAATAGTTGATTTTAAGAGTTTACTTTGTGCTGGTTCCTAAAATCAAAGACTGTGTATAGTATGACATCCATCTAAACTAGAGAAGGATTAAAATAGGCCAATATCCTCTTTCTTTTGGCTCTGAGGATGGGGAAGTGGGTTGGTTCAGATGAATGAGGTAAATCGTACTCAGTTAAGACTAATTTTAGGATTCTTCTAAATTGTTTTTGTCTGCTATTAACTTTACGGGTGAAACTGCTGTAACTTAGTTTAAATTTTAAAGTTAATAGGAAGAACACTCAAATATTTACTGGTAATTGCTTAGAGCTGCAAGTCTGATCCTGTGGATTACAAAATGCATTCCCTCTCTCTGCTATAACTCATCACTGCATTTATTTTGTAGCTGTGCATATTCTGCCCACCTTGTTTGTCTTCACTGTAAGTTTAAAATAAGATATTTCCAAGGAAAAGCTTCAGTGGTGATAGTTTCTTAGCAACTCCTATCTTTATCCTCTTACTTTGAGATAGTCATTTTTTTCGTGTATATAATTTCCTAAGTTTCAGATTTAGTATCTGTTATTTCCCAATATGTTGGTTACCAGAACATTAGAATTTCCCTAATTGCTTGTGGTGAGTATTATAGAAGTTCTGGTTAAATTACAATTTAAAGCATTGGAAAAGTGCTTTGAGCATATGTATGTTTATGTTTAGGAGCAGATCATTTAAAAACCATTCGCAAGTTTTGGTTTAATATTTTTTCCGTTTGTTTTACTGACTGTAATTTAGAATAAAAGCTTTTTGTTCTTGTATTTAACCCTTTTTTATAAGCAGCTGAAGACACCATATTTAACTCTAGATCTCAGTTATAGGGAAAGAGCTGCGTTGATCTTGCGTAAGATATTCTCATACTTTGAGGATTATTAGTACAATCCCCTTTTTATTGTGTTTGAGTTAAATCTGCTATAAGGGGAAAATTACAATTCTTAAACATCCTTGTTTTTTAATTTGAAGATTCTTTAACAGATCACGGCAAAGTTTGTTATAAAACTGTTGTGGTGTCTTCAAAGACTTGATAAAATACATGGAGAGAGAAATGGTCCGTTTGTATTCTGTATGTCCATTAGTTGCCAAAAGGAATGGGGCTGAGATTAAACTTGTTTCCGTTCTCCTTCGTATGGATCTACATCCCCATGTTTAACTGACAAAGTGAGGCTCAGTTGTGTGCTGTAATGTCTTATTAAAGAAGATATTAAAGAAAACTAAACTAGTCTAGTGTCTTCTACGTTTTAGGACTTTTCATATTGCCTCTTCCCATTTTTTTTTTTATTTCTTAGAATTGTCTCTTGAGTGTAGAGCTCGGTAGTTCTAAGGGTGGCAAGAGGTTTCTTTCATTTCTCATTGCTTCCTCTGCAGTCTGTCTATTTTGGTTCTATAGAATATTTCTTAAGAATGAAAGGAAAAATCTTGCTCTGAAACCTTGCTGTATAGAATAAGTGTAAGTTGGAAGTGGGAAGTAATTGGCTATTAATATAAAAATAATACTGAAGTGAAAAATGGTTAGGTCAGTTAATTGAATTGAATGGATGATAAGTCCTTAATGACATTGACTGAGATTTGAGGTAATGCTTTTGGTTTTATATTAAGATACTGTATAGCTAATTAATCACATCATAATTCAAACCGGAGATGTATGTAGCATGAATAAAATAGAATTTACCAACACTACTATTTTACCAAAAAAAAACCCCTTGTTTTTTGTTTTTATTCATATGTGGAATATACTGTACCTGTTTTGAAATGTGGTTAATGTAGAGGCCGTTTTCTATAATACAGTGATCAACCACAGTCCAAACTATAACTGAAATACCATATTTAAATTACTGGATCTGAATCAATTCATTTGTGCTAGATTTTTCATTTTGGGGGGAGTTTTTGGTCTGGTTTGGTTTTGGTCAGAGATATATACTTTTTAGAGTGTATAGCAATGAAGATCAACACTAGGGGGTTGTGTTTACTATGACTTTACATTCTGAAATCTCTCAGGGTAGCTTAATTTTATGTATTGTAAAAGTTTCAGAAAAATCTTAAGCGCTTCCAATGTGTAGATTTACTAAAACATCTGTCTACTTAACTGAGAAAATAGATGTGTTATTCATAAAACTTCAACCTGTCGTTATTAATTGTGGATTACCATATTAAACTGAAAATTAAATGTCTTCTATTTTAAATGTTCTTTGGATAAGCTGTTTGCTGAGTTACCATCCTTTGGGGATTTTTTGTTTGTTTTTGTTTTTGAATGGCCATTCTGTAGCTCTAATTTTTTGTACATAATATGGCTCCAAATTAAAATCTGCGCATATAGAGACAGACTTCCATCATTTATTTATGTCCATATGGGCATATTTACAGTGTGAAGTAATTATGCTAAAATCATATTACTTTCTAATCATTTATGTAGACAGCGTGGTTGTTTCTATACATGTTATTATTAATAATGGCTTAGGTTTTTGTAGACTAAGTACCTCCCTTTATTACTACCTTCTGTGTTGCAAACTTCAGAATGAGACTTGCATTTTGGATTCTATTTTACTAAAATTTAGTTAGTAAGAAGGAGGCCATCATAATATATCCTCTAACAATATAAGTGTTTCTCAAAATGAGGCTTATAGCTAGGGTAACCATACATCCTGGTTTGCCAGTGTTTCTCAAAATGAGGCTTATAGCTAGGGTAACCATACATCCTGGTTTGCCAGAGACAGTCTTGGTTTAAATATTAATTTAAATATTAAATATCAAATTAATATC
Source organism: Ceratotherium simum simum (assembly GCF_057802395.1). Classification (NCBI taxonomy): domain Eukaryota; kingdom Metazoa; phylum Chordata; class Mammalia; order Perissodactyla; family Rhinocerotidae; genus Ceratotherium; species Ceratotherium simum. The sequence goes on from NC_141922.1 coordinate 37,805,567, forward strand.
AGATATTAAGGTGCCTCATTATAAATCTTAATATTGCCTCCTTTTACTCACACATGTCAACCAGTTTATAGCTTATAGCTGAAGTGCTTTTTTTTTTTCTTTGTGAGGAAGATCGGCCCTGAGCTAACATCTGCCAATCCTCCTCTTTTTGCTGAGGAAGACTGGCCCTGGGCTAACATACATGCCCATCTTCCTCTACTTTATATGGGACGCCGCTACAGCATGGCTTGCCAAGTGGTGCGTCAGTGCGTGCCCGGGATCCGAACCGGCAAACCCGGGGCTGCCACAGCGGAGCACACGCACTTAACCACTTGCACCACTGGACCGGCCTCCCTTGAAGTGCTTTTTTAAAATGTAGATTTTTTAAAAAATTCTATGATACTCAGAAATTCTTACTCATTACATGGGAACATGTGATACTGGTAAGGTTTTTCTTTTAAAGGCAGTGAATCTATTTTTATTTAATTTTTTTTTTATCCTACTGAGACTTAAAATATCTGGCAAAAGGCACTAGAGATCAAATTTTGAAATGCCTTTATTCACAGGCTTTCATATAAATGTTACATTGTTTGTGCCAAGCTGTTCAGATTTTGTTTGCTGATCATCTTTTCACCCAAAGGACGTATGGAGAACGGCCAGTTGGGATTAGAGGTACTGACTATTAGTTTAGAACACTTGTGCTGAGGAAGGAAGGGAAATCTGCAGTATTGCCTGCAAGTTAGATGTCCTCTGGGCTAATAGTATTGAAAACTTAGGGCAAGTCTTTTGATTTTGATATAGGATGCTTCTATGTATTATTTGATCTGGATCTCTGAAATTTTCTTTTTTATGAACTCTTAATTTTGGAATATTTTTAGACCTACAGAGAAGTTGTAAAGGTACTACAAGAAAGTTCTCGTATTGCCTCTCCCAATTTCAGTTTACCCTGATGTTATAATCTTATATTACTGTGCTATTCTCTCAAAACTAAGAAGCTAGCATTGATGTGTTACCATTAACTCCATTTTGTCTATTAATATCCTTTTTCTCTTCCAAGATCCAATCCAGAATGCCACATTGCATTTAGTTGTCATTTCTCTTTGGTCCCTTGTGGTCTGTGTTGATTTCTCAGTTTTCACCTTGTTTTTCGTGACCTTGACAGTTTGGAGGTGTATGGAGGTATGTTGTAGGATGTCCCTTGGTTTGGATTTGTCTGGTGTTTTTCTCGTGATTGCGTTGGGGTAAAAGGTTTTTAGAAAGAAGATCATAGAGGTGAGGTGTCCTTGTTATCACCTTATCTTGGGGGTGAATGATCCCCACATGACATTACTAGTGATGTTAGCCTTCATCGCTTGGTTAAGATGTTATCTGCCGAGTTTCTCCACTGGAAAGTTACTATTTTTTCCTTTCTGTATGCTATTTTTTCAAAGTAAGATCAGCCCTTACTCAAGGGGAGTGGAGAGTTAGCTCCATCTCCTGGAGGGGAAAGTATCTATGCGTATTATTTGGAATTCTCCTATAAGGAAGACTTGTTTCTTCTCCCCACTTATTTATTCATTTATTTATATGCATATGGACTCATATTCCAATACAGCCACGTGCTGCATAACGATGTTTCGGTCAACAACAGACCACGAGTACAAGGGTGGTCCTGTAAGATTAGTACGGTATAGCCTAGGTCTGTAGTAGGCTATATACCATCTAGGTTTATGTAAGTACACTTTGATGTTCACACAATGACGAAATCGCCTAACGATGCATTTCTCAGAAGGTTAAGTGGTGCATGACTGTACTATGTTATTTATTTATTTAAATTATTCCAGCTTTGGCTATTGGGAGCACTTTCACATTGGCTCCTGTGTCCCTTTGACTTGCCCCATCCTTTTTTGAGCATTTTCTTTCTTTTAATACTACAACACGCTCCAGGCTTATCTTATATTTTCCCTGCCCCAGCCCTAGAGTGAGCCATTTCTCCAAAGAGCCCTGATACCTTTTATTGGAGAATGGTATTTAGAAACCAAGATCTGGGCATTGAGTATGAGGTCTGTCTTTTTTTTTAATTATGATATGTTGAACTTTTCTCCACCATTAGCTAATGTTATTTGAAGGTTATAGGAAAGAAGAGTATCCTAATCCCAGGTCTTTAGAGGGTTTAAGTCACCAACATGTTTATTGAGAATAATATATGTGAAGTTGCTTTATAAACTGTAAAGCATTTTATGAGAGCAATTTGTTATTATAAAAAAAAAATAACAAAAGTCCCTAATCTTTGTAAGTTAGAATGCATTTTAGAGGATAATGCATACATTTGTTTACATAATTTTAGTCTGTATGGTTAAGTGCTTCGAGGGTTTTATAGACAATAACTTCTATAGGAATATACAGGAGGGAGATGACTTGTGGGTTGGAGAGGTTGATCTGTGCCTGGAAGTATGGGGAGTCAGCTGGGGGAGGAGTAGGAGTGAATAGGGGAATCAAAGTGAAGATGGCTGAGTGAGCAAAAGTTCAGGCAATTTCATAAAGTTTCTTTGAGAGAAAGTGAGTAGGCCAGCCAGAGCATAAGGCTTGTGAATAAGAGCCTTTGAGCCCATGGATAAGAGTGGGGAGTGATCATTAGAATGGGACCAGATTGTGCAGTGCATGCACACTGCAAGAAATAGTTCAAATTACTCCTGACTCTGGTGACCCTTCCAGGGTTTATGGACAGAGAAGAGACATGATGCTAGGAAGATTAATCTTTGAACCAGTGGAGTATTCTGTTGGTAGTGTTTTGATAGAGATCTTCTTACAACCTCTTATACTTTCCTTGTTTTTTAACCAAATGTACTGTCCATAATTTAACTTTTGATAATTCAGGGTCTTTATGAATGCAGACTTAGAGGCAAGAATTTTGCTCTGCAGTAATGCAGTGGTATTGCTAGGGCCCAAAGAGCTGTATCTATGGGTGTTTACCTCTGCACTAAATGGTCCCAGACTGCTGTGTATCTCTACATGATAAAAGTAATGCATTTTCATTATATATAAAAATTCAAAGGGGCCAGCCTGGTGGCATAGTGGTTAAGTTTTCTCGTTCCACTTCAGTGGTCTGGGGTTTGCAAGTTCAGTTGCTGGATGCGGACCAACACACTGCTCATCAAGCCATGCTGTGGTGGAGTCCCACATACAAAATGGAGGAAGATGGGCACAAATATTAGCTCAAGGCCAAATCTTCCTCACAAAAAAAAAAAAAAGAAAAAATTGTAAGATAGTATATTTGTGTAAAAAAAAAAATTTCAGAAAATGTAGTGAAGTTGAATTTTAAAAATTCACCAGGACAGAAACTTTTGGGTGAATATTCTCTCTCTTTCTCTCATACACACACGAGTACATAAAAAAATCTGTATTTTACGATGACACATACTTTCATGTAGTCATTTTTTGCATATTATGTTTTTGTACTTTGCCATTTCACTTAACATTATAACAAGTAGAGTTTTTTTCATGTTATAAACTTTGTGTATGTGAAATGTTTGTGGCTAGATAATGATCCATTGGGTAGATTTGCTGTAGTTTTTTTTTTTTTTTTTTTAACAATTCCTCTGTTGTTGGACATTTAGTTTTTTCTTTAATTTGTGCAGAAGGCTTTATTTCCACATTTTGAATTAAGCATCATAAACTTGTAAGGTCTTGCTAGGAGATATGTGATGAGATTCTGAAGAATGTATAATATTTTGCTAAAATAGAGAATGAGAGAAAAAACCAGAGTTGCAGGCTGGATAGCATAAGAGAGCAGGTTACACTTGACCAACAGTGTTTGAGTGTTATTGCATTACACCTTCCTTTGAATACTGGCACTTTTTCATGAATTTGGTAGCTTAAGCGAAGTGAATTAACTTGATTTGTAGTGGAGCCTGAACATTTTGATTACATTTGTTAACCATTTATAGTTCCTGTTTTGTGAATTGTCCATTACCCATTCATTTGTTGGGGTCTTCTAACCCCAACAATCTAAGATATTTAATCTGCCATCCACAATAAACTAGGAAGAAAACTAAAACTTGCCAGGGGACATCAGATAACTAGGGTTGTGAAACCCATAACTTATTTTACACAGTACGAAATTGTAGGCTCTATCTGCACTACTTGCTGGAAGTCTTCACTATCAGATAAATTGTAAAACCACAGTTTGCATTTAAGGCGTATTTTTTATTTAAGGCTAATGAAATTTGGTTTTGATTTTATTGATACCTGCCTGTTATGAGGCAATAGGAAAAGTAATTTTTATTAAGTCAGTTTAGCAAGTTACAGTAACAAAATAACCTTTCATGTTTCTAGATCTTATTTCTGATCTGCATTTTGTTAGGTTCTGTTATTTCATATTTCCATATATGGATTTTCATAAGTAGCAAAATAGACTGTATTTTAAGCCTTGCTTTGAATAACCAGGAGTGTTTCTGATAGGAACAGAATTCCTTAAGTAGGATAGAAGGTTGTAAAATATGAGAATTAAACCTGTAGTTGAATTGACCCAGTGAGAAAAATGGCAGTGTCTAAGTTCAAGTTTGGCTCTGCTTTTTCCTAGTTGAGTGAACTTGGACAGGTTACTTCATCTTTCTGAGCTAAGGTGTCTTCTGTCACATTATGAAATGCAGAAACTAATACCTACCTCAAAGGATTTTTCTAACTTAAGGAGTAAATGACATAATGAGTATAAGTACCTACCCAGTCACTGGTGCTCAGTGACTGTTAGCTTTCCTCCCGCTCTCTTCCTGTCCCCCATCCCTCTACAGAAATTTAGTATATAATGTGTCTAACACATACCCTTCTTATTTTTGCCTGTTTCTGCTTGTGCTTTTTCTTACTGAAATGCTTTCTTCTCTCCACCGAACCCCAGTCTCTTCCTGTGGAAATGCTACCCATTCTTCAAGGCTCAACTTGAATGCTGTGCTTTTTTTTCATGAAGCTCAGCACCTTAAAAAATGTGCTAACTGTGGGAAAGAGGAATACACAATAAAAAATATGAAACAAGGCTGCAAACTATAAAAAATAGTGTCATGAAACTAAGTTTTAGAAGGGCAAAGGTCATGAAAAGTAGTAAAGAAAAACGAGTTGTTTTCAGTAAGACAGTAACTACAAGGAGGGGGAGTTGGATAGCACTGCCTTAGCAACTTCTGTTTATTTGCCATGTATTTTGTAAAATTGAAACAAACCCAATGTGATGAAATGCTAAGAGGACATACGATTTTATTAGGTTTTCATTTGGCCTTGGTTAATTACAACTCAGAAGGCTCTAGGAATTTGCAAAATTTGATATTGTTAAGTCTGAACCACTGTCTTTCTAGGAAAGTGATAGAGATGAGAAGCTACCCACAAGACTAGAGAGGTAATTTGTCTTAAATTTTCAAAAAGCACAAAAGAGAATATTGAAGAATGCAGAATTGCAAATTTGCTCTTAGTCTCTAGGTAAATACATATATTATCCTTTTACTGTGAACCTCCCTTTTCCTCAGTTGGACTAATTTCATGTGTCATTTTATTTGTAGTCTCTTCCCCCAAACACATTTGTTTTCCTTGCAACAAGAGAAATTCTCCTGAAGTACAGTTCCAGTCACATCCCCTCCTCTGAAGCTGTGTGGTGTTCTCTATTACCCAGCAGATGAACACACACCCCTGGGCTGTGACTGACAAGTCTTCCACACTCTGGCCCCAGCATTAGCTTCCGGCCACCCACTTCTGCTGCCATATTTGATCCCATTTGCTCCTGCTAAGGTGAATTATTTGCTGTTGCCTGAGTGACTCTCACTAGCTTTTGGTGCCTCCACACAGTTTTTCTGCCTCTTAACTAGGGTGCCCTCTTTCTCCTTCCATTCCTTTGAGGCCTATCTCTTAACTTTTTCTGATATTCTTCAACCTAATAGGATTGCTTTTTCTAACTCACATAGCCACTTGGAGTAGTCTTTTATCTTTTCATCATTATATATTCTGTTCTTTTTTAGGATTCTTGGGAACAGGAATTATTTTTGTGCCTACTTGAATGTTTATGAAGGAGCATGCCACTGTTTATTATCTTTAAATGTAGGATTCCCTAAATTGCAAGAAACTATTCTCATTGCTTTTGTGGATTACTTTTTTAAAAACTTTTGGATTTACTTTTTTAGATTACTAAGATCATAAAGAGTGCTTGTTACAGGCAATGCCAAGTATATAGAATACTTTATAGTTTACAAAGTATTTTTTCTTTTTTGAAATGCATATAAATATACACTTGAAGAAATCAAGGGACAGCTTGATAATATACCTTAATTTCAGCAAGGCAGAGTAATCTATTATAATCATTATTTTCCTCCCCAAAACCCCAATACATAGTTGTATATTTTACTTGTAAGTCTTTCTTGTTCTTCCGTATAGGCCACCACCACAGCATGGCTACTGACAGACAAGTGGTGTGGTTCCGCGCCCGGGAACCGAACCCGGGCTGCCAAAGTGGAACATGCCAAACTTTAACCGCTAGGCCATTAGGGCTGGCTGTATTGTGATCTTAATAGCAATACAGGCAGTAGTACATTTGAGTGGACTTAAACTAGTTTTGAACTTCTATGCTGATATGTTTAATAGATGTGTGTCAGTCTGTCAAGTTCCATAAAGCTCTGTTCTGTCCAGTCTAAATAATTGTGTGTGTGTGTGTGTGTGTTAGCAGTTTACAGATGGCACAAAGTATGGAGGGAAGCTAATAGAAACTTACAATTCAGAAAGATTTTAGGCTGAAACACTGAAGTAAAACCAACAGGCAGTTCAAATGGCATAAATGTAAATCCATGGAGGGTTTATAAAAATTGCACTGCAGAGGTCCAAAATATGGACAGGAATACGTCTTGACATTTTTCATGTGAGAGCCAAGGTGTTAGTTTATTATAGAGCTTATTATGAGTCAAGCGTGATTTCTCTGTTTTAAAAGGTGAGAATGCAACCTTAGTTTAGGAGGACACACATTAATCACACAAAATGATCTTCATTCACTGATAGCCAGTTCTCATGTGAAATTGGTGTTTGATTCTGGGTGTCTTTGTTTTTGTTGTTTTTAAGTGAAACATTGCTTGGCTAGATTCTGTTCAATGGGGGAAGAGGGCTAGGATGGTGAGTAGACTGTAAACTGCATTCACAAGGGAGACACTTGGAAAGTTGCTGTGTTTTGTTGTTCTGGGGGCATATCTAGAAGCTATGGGTGGAGATTACCTCACTTAAGAAAAAGCATTACAATACCTGCATCTACCCAGTATCTGGATGGCTTGCCTTACGGAAGAGCATCTCTTCCCTCAAGTTCTTAGCAAAGAGGTTGCCTGATCACGTCTGGGACAGTGCGGCAGGGTTTCCTAGCACTTGGTGAGAGGTAAAGTAGATAGATTCCGAGATCCCTTCTCACTCAGCAATTCTGTGACATGTAATTCACAGTCCTGGAGGCACGTAGATAGTTCTATACTTTGAGCAAGTTTTAACATATAAACTGCTTGATCTTTGTCCTCATCTTTCTCAGATGCTTGTAAGTTTTAAACAGAATATTGAATCAGGATGGAAGTCAGGGTATCTTTTTCACGTTTGAACTTGATATATGTCTAACTATAGGGCATATTTGTGTTCAATCTTTTTAATAGGCTCCTAGGTGTCAAACTTAGTTTAGAAATGCTTCTTTTTGTCACCTGGCAAGTGGTATTGTAATAATGTAAGTATGGTTTAAGTCAGGACCATTCTTCATGTCAGTGGACTTCACACTTAAATTACAAAGTTCTGCTGTTAAAAAATATTCTTGACTATACGCTACTAATGTATTTATAAATTATATGCATGTACTTCCATTATAATTATAAAGCCTTCACAAAAAAAGACATTAAAATAGGATGAGATGAAAAGACATTCTAATATTTTCTTTCCACATCCCAGCGGGTCATCTTGCATTAGCACCTGGAACACATGCACCTCACCTTCGAAACCATTGCTCTCTGACATAGAATTGGGACCTTAATTTCCCTTTTTTTTTTTTAAGCGGAAGAGTTTCTAGCAACTTAGAGATGCATAGATCGCCATAAATCAGTAAAAGCAAATGAAAGGTATCAAGGGGCCATGCTGTGTATAAAACGTTCTGCAAAGCATGTACAAAGTGTTAGACACAGTATGCCCTTGAAAAAGTCGACTGGTAAAGGGTGTGTGGCAATGTTTTTTGAGTATTTAGCACTTAGAGTTTGGAACGTGATACTGGGACTTGAGAGAAGTCAGGGCTGAAGAGAGAGATTTGCATTAATATGCATAAAGATGACCTTTGAAATCTTAGAAATAGATGATATCTCTAAGGCAATATATAGTCAAAAGATACAGCTGAGTATAAAACTTTGGAAAGCCCTCACTTTTAGATGAGTAGAGAAGGAGCTAGGAAGAGAGCAAGCAGTCAAAAGGGTAAGAAGAGTACCAGGATAAGATGGACTTGCAGAAGACCGTGAGAAGGGTTTGAGCAAAGGCTGGGTAGTCGGGAGCATGAACTTCCATTCATTCACTGAGTGTCTGCTTTGTGCCAGTCTGTGGATTAAACACATTCTTAGCAGCATTGGTCTTCATCCCAAATGCTTCCCTAAGGTCAAGGGAGTGTTGTTTTAGGAAAACAGAAGGGGTAAAGGCTGGGTGGCAAGAGGAGCAGATGTCAACTGCTGACTTGAGAAGCAAGGTAGTGTCACATGGCAAGTGTCCATACCTGCAGTCACGGCTTCCTGCAGAGAGGCCTAGAGCACTAATGGCCAGGAAACCTGTTCGTGGTTTGGCAGGAGAAGTGCTCACAGTTTAAAATGTACTGTGAGGGTGTTCATTTTTTAGGCACAATAAGCTTAATTTATACTTAAAATGTTGGCATAAAATACTTAGAAATGATTAAATATGCCATATTTAAATATAGTGTCTTAACCTATGCTTTTCAGGGTTTTAGTCCTCAATGGTATCTAAAATTTACTAGCCTTTATTAAAGGTAACATGAAAATAGAGCATACCTTGAGTCACTCACTCAGTGTTGGTTGAAGAGGGAAATACTGACCTTGTGATATCCTTTCTGGCCAACAGTTTAAATCCTGAGATCCATTTTATTGTTTTAAGTCAAAAATGTAATAGTGGGTGTTTTCTTGAAAACATTCCTAGAAGTGAAATTTCTGGGTTAAAGGTATACACAAAAGCTTTCACAGTGGCTGTTGTTTGACATAGGGTACAAGGCCATGTGCCCGTGTGTTGCTTGGGGAAATGGTGGAGGAGCCATTCAGAAGCTCTTGATAGCCCTGCAAGGAGGAATTTTTTTTTTAAGTATGTTACAGTGCTTTTGTAAAGTGTAAAGCCCTTTGAGGGGTGGTGCAGTGGTTCTCTGAGATGGTGTGCAGTGTACCAGTGTGGGGTTTCCAGCTATGAATAGCAAGCTGTTAACTAATGATCATTTTAAAGTACCAAAGTGTGTAAACTGTTCTATAAATTAGAATGGATGGATTCTGGCTCTTCATGAGAGCACCACTTAGTATCATTTCAGTATGCTTTCTCGAGAGGGAGGGAGAGAGCTCCAGTTACAGCCAGCAGGTCAAGAATCACATGTATGACCCTAGATATGCCTATCTGTGTCATACCTGTGAATGTCAAATTGTATATGTATCATCGACAGGAGAAAAGACTTTAGAGTCACTGCTGTGGAGGAAATAGCATAGGCTTCTCAGCCAAGTGAACCTGGGTTCAAATCCATCACTACCATTTAGAGTCTGAGTGACGTTGAGTAGTAAACTCACTTGACACCCCTGAATTGCACAGTCCTCATCTCTAAGATGAGAACCACCTGCTTTACTGAGTAGTTGTGAGCATTCAGCCTTCTACCTGCACATGGTAGAAATTAAAACACATGGCTCACGTCAGCCATCTGAAAGGTAGCACGCCCTGGAAAAAGTGGTTGTGCAGATACATTGCTGGGTCAGTCTAGTCTGGATAGATGTTTTAAGTGTTCAAAATATCTGATGTTTTTTATATTTTGAATTAATAGCAGAGGGAAATGCCTTTCTTAACTCTTAAACACTTTGAAACTTTTTTCAAAATTATCTTGTTTATTAGTCTTGTTGGGGGTAGTTTTTAATTAAAAAAGTAATACATGCTTCATGGTAAACAATTCAAACAACACGGAAAGATATAAAATAAGTAAAGGTCCCTTACTTTTCCATCCATGCCGTGAAACTGCTTTTCCTTTTGTTTTGGTTTTGATTGGTTTGTTGACTGGTGGGATGATTAGTCTGGGTTTTGGTTTTCTAATTTAAAAGGCCAGTATTTTTTAACGATTGTTTGCATTGTCTATAGGGAAAAATTCCTATGACCAGTGGTCAACATACTAAGACTGCTGCTGAACTAAATTAGGCCTCTGTGATTTAAAATACCTTAAAAACTCTAACTACAAAGCTCACCAACTCAATGTAAAACTAGATTTTTTTTTTAATTTTATTTATTTATTTTTTCCCCCAAAGCCCCAGTAGATAGTTGTATGTCATAGCTGGACATCCTTCTAGTTGCTGTATGTGGGACGCGGCCTCAGCATGGCCAGAGAAGCGGTGCATCAGTGCACGCCCGGGATCTGAACCCAGGCCGCCAGCAGCAGAGCGCGTGCACTTAACCGCTAAGCCACGGGGCCAGCCCAAAACTAGATTTTAATTGGCTTTAATTATGAAAGTTTCTAACGAGAGAGCCTGCCACTTTAAGGAAATGCCACACCCTGCGGTAGAAGCTCTCTGTGTGAGGGAGGCCTGCAGCTTGATGTCACAGCTCAACTCTCCAACTCTATTTCCACAAGAATGTTTGATTGCATGATCATAGAAAGTGAGGTTTACTAGTATTTTGTTGTTTAGTTCTTGAAAGTCGAACTACAGGCCTAAAAGAATAAATCTACTTGTTGTATGTTGCGACTACCATCAGATTCCTGGGAAAAGATAGATTAAAAGGAAAAATGAGTTTCAAAGAAAATACTTTTAATGAGCTAGGACAATGAAGTGACCTTTAAGTCCAAATATAGAGGTTTGCCTCTCTCATATTCTGAGCTAATTCTTTGTTAAAATATTTTCATCTAAAGTAAAATTAATAGTCCCATGTCAGACATTTCCACTTAAAGGGTTGAAATTAGTCAGTGCTGAATTAACATCCAGAGTTGATTTTTAGCTGTACCAACCTGTATGGCCCTGCCAGTGACCGTGCTGAAATACTTAAACCCAGTTGAGAATAACCACTGGCCTGACTACCCCGAGTGATGCCCACTGCCTCAGCCACCCTGTCCCTCTGCAATTTACTGCTTCTGCCAGATGTTTTATTGACCTTTCATTAGTCTCCCGAAGATATAACAATCTGTTCTTTTAAGTTCTGATCCTTTTGGGGGCAATGATTATTGTCATTTGGAATGAAGCAGTATGGTGTGAGAGTTTAGAACATGGGCTCTGAACTCACCTGTGTTTGAGTTTCAGCCCTGCCCCTTACCTGAGTGACCTTAGGTAAGTCACTCAACCTAGCCAATCCTCAGTTTCATCATCAGTAAGGTAGGGATGTTAATAAGAGTTAATTACCTCTTAAATGTGATAAAAGCATTAAGTGCTTAAAGCAGAGTATTCAATAAATGTTGGCTAAACACAATAAGCAACCTAATTATCTGACCCAGATAAGCTGCTTGAATATCTGGTGTCTGAATTGACACCTTGGAAAACTCACTTGATCCTTCTGAGTTTCAGTAAAGTGAAGATAATACCTGCCTTCCAGGGGTTTTTTGATGCTTACATGAGATAATGTGAAAGCACCTATAGGACAGTTTGCTCAACAAATAATTACTGAGCTAATTATTTGGGATACAACAGTGGACTAAATAGACAATTTTGGTGTTCATGGAGCTTATACAGAGTAGGACTAAATCAATATTGATTGTCAGTTAGAGAAGGAGAGAAATGCCACATATACAAGTTATAAAGTTGAATGTAGTTCTCCCTCTCATAAAGAGAACAGGTTTTATTCTCCACAAAATTAATGAAGCCTTCCAGTCACCAGCAGCTACAAAGATCATGTCACCAGTACCAAAACAAGTGGCAGTAGTTGGTGACTGTCTATTGAGGGATTTATAGATGCCTGAGTGTGACCTTAAGGGCGCCTTTCAGGACCACGGGCCTGAGTTGTGCCAGAATTGACCATGTCTGCCAGTGGTTACGCACTCTGCTAACTCCCCTGGGAACAAACATTCAGTGAAATGTGGAATGTATCACCAGTGATCTGGAGCCCTGGGTGGTAAACCAAAGGCCCCAGGGCATAGGTGGTGTTTTTTAATCTCTCCTAGTTGAAGGTCTTGCCTGGAAGAGGCATGGGGAGGTGAACAGATGGCTTTCTACAGTATCAAGTAAGCAAGTTCATTTTTCTGGACCATGGTTTATAGTATCAATATTTCACACTTCTAAAGGAGCCCCTGGGAAGCTGATGCAAAAACAGGATTGGAAGTGTTAACAGATGAGGGGAAATGCCTGTGAACATCCAAGAGGGAGGGAGCGGGAACAGGCTACGAAAGCCTTCAGACCACCTTGCAGTTCTCACACCTGTGAAGGGAGAAAGGCGAGAAGAAAGGAAGAATTGGGTAGAAAAAGCCTCAGATTGCAGCGCAGGTGTGAGAAAGCTTCTGCCAGGTCAATGGGGTGCCCCCAAGCAAAAGTTGCCCAGGAGAGGAGTTCTAAGCAGGGCAGGGATGGGCCTGCACTCTACCCCTGCTGTGCTGTCAGTGGCTGGGAGCAGCCTGGGGAGGGGCTGGAGAACATGGCCTCAGCATGATGACAGTGATGCATCCAAAGGGACAGCGGCTGGGGCTGTCCGTCAGCTAGGCTTTCCATAGCTGGTTGCCAGGAAGGAGATTTGAGCAGCACGTTTTCATGGGTGCTGCAGACCCTAAATTGTATACCTTTTTGGTAACTGTGGCATATGAAGGTAGGCAATTAGGAATCCTGTAGGCAAAAGGACCCACATCTAGATCATCGTTCAGTATTGATTGCTTGTCTGTCAGGCACTGGGGGCGCAACCCTGAGCGTGAAGAAGGGCCCTGCCTTCATGTAGTTTGTAGCCTGCTGGACAGGCAGGTGGGAGGGTACCGTGAAAGAGTATCACAGGTGTGTCCTCTGAATAGGGGTGGTCATCAAATTGCTCTCTGGAGGCGAGGTAATCGGGGCCTTGCAGGCCGAGGAAATAGCAAGTACAGAGGCCATGAGGCGGGAAGGAGCTTAGCCTGTTCTAGGAATGGAAAGAGAGGCCATGTGCTGGGGTGAAGGGAACACTAAGGATGAGGCGGCATGGGATGAGGTTTAGAGGCGAGCAGGAGCCAGATAAGGCCAGGCGTTGTCAGCTATGGTGAGGCTTTTGGACTTTATTTTAAATGCAGTGGGAAGAACTGAAGATACTCAGAGCAGGGGAGTGATGTGATCTGATGTACATTATGTAAAGAGCACTCTTTCTGCTGTGTGGAGGATCATGTGGACGGTGGCGAGTGTGGTAGTGGGAAACAAATTAGGAGACTAATAGTAATCCAAGCAAAAGATGTGGAGACTTGGACCTGAGTGATGGCAGTAAAGAAGTGGATGGATTTCAAAGATATTTTATGGGTAGAACCAACTATACCTGCTGATGGCTTCTCTGTGGATGAAAGAAAAGGAATCAAATATGACTCTCAGGTTTCTGGCTTAATCAGAGGCCATATACTGAGCTGGTATAGAAGATGGGAGAAGGAATAGATTTGGAAAGAGTGTGCTAAGAAATAAAGAACTCATTTTGGGACATGTTTGGCATGCCCGTTAGCCATGTGGCAATGTCAAGTACATTGTACTGTAAGTGTATGTCCAGGTGCGTGTATGATTCTGGGGGACAGGTTGGGCTGGAGGTATAAATTCCAGAGTTGTCAACATGTGGAAAGTATTTTATTTAAAACTGTAGGATTGGATGAGATTTCTTAGAAAAGAGAAGAGGGCCCAGGACCAGGCCCTGAGGAACCTCAACATTCGGAAGTTGAAGTAGAGGAATAGGAGGAATGACAGGAGAGAAGAACCAGGGGAGGTAGCGGGTCAAGCAGCTCAGAGAGGAGGGTGCTTCAGGGAGGGAGCACTCTGTAAATGCCTCAGAGACAAGGGCCAGTAAGATGAAGCTAGAAGAGTCTCGGCAACGTGAGGGCATATTGACAATCTTAACAAGATCGTTTTCGAGTGGTGAGGGTGGAAGCCAAATAAGTGGATTGAAAAGGGAATGGGAGTTGGGAAAGTAGAAGCAGCACATGTAGACCTCCCGATTCAAGAGTTTTGTTGTGAAAGGGAACTGAGAAATGAGTTAATTACTAGAGGAGGATATGGAGTCCAGAGAGTCTTAAATTTTTATTTATTCATTTGTTTGAAGATGGCAGAGGTTGTAATAAGAAATTGGGACTAATAGTCTTTGTCCCACTTTACTGGGATTAGATTCTCAAACAAAAAGGCAGAACAAAAGCTGCCCCCAGCCACTGAATGGAAAGGGCCCCTGTCAGCAGGGACTTGCACTGGATCAGTACTGTTGGGGTAACTGGGCCCTGAGGGACTCGGAGACAGGTTTCCTGTCAGCAAGTAGGAGTCCTTGGAGGTTGGTCCTGAGCCATGTCACTCAGATGTCTCTGACCTGGCTCTGAGGTAATGAATCCACAGCAACTCTAGGAATGCCGAATGATAACCTAAACAAGGCCGCCTCTGCGGAGGTCAGTAAAGAAAGGAGCTATAACCGTAGGAGGAGGAGGCCTCCTCCCACTTCAGCAGACATGGCAGCAGCTACAGGAAGGACAAGGTCAGCACTTGGGCCTCGGGAACCTGAAGACCGACACTGAAGCAAGTACCAGGCCTGTTTCTGAGGTCCGGCCGCACCACGTATTGCCAATCGAGGCTTCCTGGCTGAGGGGCCGAAAGCTCCGCTGGGGATCAGCAGCACAAAAAGGCACGAGCCAAAAGTCATTTCATTTCTTTCGTAAGGGTTTCCTAAACTGTTGATTGCCTCTTGAAAGCAGATGACCTGGGGAACAAGTGTCATGCCAGAATGATGGACTCCTAGGAAGAGCCAAAGCTCACCCCATGACAACCAGGAAAAACGTGCTTCTCAGAGATTCAGTAACTTCACCATGGAGACTTGAAGCCGAAATCTGAGAGGATGGGAAAATTGCTCAGGGGAAACTGTAACCCTTGGTATTCATAAGAAAACATATGTGACATAGACATAGAGCAATTGGAGAGTCCCTTAGTTTACGTGGAAGAATGGGAAAAGGTAAGGAATAATATATCTGATTTCAAGTTAGGAGATTGAGAATATTAAGCAAAGGGAACTTGAGATGTTAACGCCTGGAAGAAATCAGTATTCCCCAGGTACCCTGGAAACAGAGGGCTCAGGACTGGAGTATGGAAGCCCTGATATAAGAGGTGGCAGAAGAGCAGTATATGTCCAAAAGTTATAAAAGTACACAGCCAGAAGCCTGCCTGGAGAACCATGCAGGAGAGTGGGTGGAGATGAAAGGAGGGAGAATCAGAAGTGATCTCACCGTGGGTGCTGTATAAAACAGACCATGGGCCCTCACCAGCATCTACAGTGCAGTACAATTGCTTGGCAATTCTAAATGCAGGTTCCTGGTCACCCTCATCTTTCTTCTGTCCCCAACCAATTCAGAATACCTAAGGGTGGCGGGAGCTCCAGGAATCGCCAAGAATTCAAACATGATCCTCAGCTGATTCTACCCAAAAATCAAGTTTCAGAACCACCGACCTAAGTCAGGTCTGCCAGCACCTCTTGTTGCTCAGGGCCCCCATCAATATTTGGGCTTAGAGCCTGAAAAGTCCTTTTTATCTACTAAAACTTTGCTGCAACCTAACTTATGGGACAACAGACAAGATTTCCTATGGAATAAGAAAAAAAGGAAATGTTAAACCTTTCTAATAGATTTGCAGTGATCCTCAATTTTGCACACCAGTATCACCTGGAGAGCTTTTAAAAATACAGATGCCCAGGCCCCACTCCAGATCAACTAAGTCAGGATCTCTGGGATGGGGCCCAGGCATGTTTTTTGGTTTGGGTTTTTTTTTTCTGTTTTAAGCTTTCTAAGCAATTTTGATGTGCAGCCAGGGTGGAGAACCACTGCTATTTAAACATTAGAAAAGTATAACATTTTTAAAGGCTCTGTTCTACCTGATAGCTATTTCTTTTCAAATAACAAATAACTCCTTTCCATTTCTTCTCCATCAAAGACAGTGCTCTCAAAATTAGAAAGGATGAAACAAACATGGTTAAAAGAGAACACTCTCTATAGGTAGCTGTACAAAATATATTTATGTCTCTAGGCCCTAAAACTTGCTTTCAGGGCGCTGAAAAGATTTCCAGATATAATTGAATAGCCATTATGAGAAATGAGCGTGGCCAAAAGACAGGAATCAAGGAAATGTCAGCCGGGTTGTCCAAAAGGTGACTCATGGACAATACAAGCCAGTAAGTTTGAATCTGTTTCCTGGAACAATTATATGATGCTTAATTAAAAAGACAATTTGTGAGACTTTAAAAAGGAATCAGTAAGGAAGGGTAGACCGTTCCTATTTAGGTCGATCAAGGGGGTGCTGGTGATGAGGATTATCCCTACATCTGTCAAGATCACTCAGGATATCCTCACATTCTATGAAGGAGAAATGTAAACCAAGTTATTACTCAGTTTAGGTGAATTTACAGCTGCTTGAACAACCACATCCAAAGGGATCTCTAGTCCTCTTTCTAGTTCTAAGATTCTTTGAAAGCTATAGTTGTGAACCTCTTTACTATGGAAGTGCATTTTGATGTAAAGAATATTATCTAGTGTGATGTTACACTCCAGCCCAGGAATATATATATAGATTTGGGGGCCAGGGGGGTGTTGGAATCATCCAACACAGATTCTTCTGCATTACTCCTTTCCAAAACCTCTCCCTCTCCCCAAAACACTGTAAAATAATATATAACAGACTTGGCTTTGGCTTATTGCTCTCTCAGTCCAACTTGAGCTGTTGTTTTTCAGCTTTAACTTTGGTGACCTCACTTGTGCTCAGTTCTTATCCAGATAATAGAGAACCATTTTAGCAAGAGGCAAGCTGGTTTTTATTCCCCTACAGATGTCCAAAGTGCAGTCTGCTATCATGCAGTGTGCGTCCACGTTCTCTGTCTCTGCACAGGTTCTCCAACTCCTAACTGAGCAGGCAGGCTCTAAGTGCACTCTGCAGACATAGCTGAAGACTGCATTTTGGAGATGTTTGGTTCCTAAAGAATCTCTTATGAAAAACTCCCTTTTTGTCCCTAATAAGTAGCCCAATTTTCCAATCATATGAATTTTCAGAAATGTTTTTGAAGAAAACCAGATTTATTGAAGAGCTGCTGAGTCCTTTAAAAACGTCTTTACCCCAGATGTAGACAGTTAAATTTATTCTCTGGATATAAGTGATCAGAGTAAGAAGGTAAGATAGAGTCAGGAAAGTGCCTTTGTTGGACTATTATCGGTTCAGCTGCACCTAACAGAGACCTACAGTATCAATGGCTCAAGCAATATTGAGGTTTAATTCTCTCTTACCTAATAGTCTGAAGCTCTGCCACCTAGAACTAGTACAGCGGCTCCATGGTATCAGGGCCCCACACTCCTCTTGTCTTAACTGCTGCATCATCCCTAGGGGATGGCCCTCATCTGCATGAGACAGGCAAGGCATGCCCTCTCCCCAGAAGCTGCACCCAGTACTTACACACACACTAGTCACAGGGAAGGCTGGGAAATGTCTTTATTTTGGGCAACCAGTAAAAACTGAGATTCTGTTAAGAGAGAGGAAAAGAACAGACATTAGGGAACAACAAGTAGTCTCTCCAGCATATTCCTGGAAAATAGAACATTTCAGAAGGGGAGTGGGCGGGCCAGGGAGGGAGGAATCATTATCTCATCCAAAGAATGACATCTGGCTGAACGTATCTAAGGCAGCATCGGAAAGGCTTGTGCTCTCCCTGGTTTTCCTTTAGAGGGCATCGGTGGAGCTGGAGAGAACACCCCTTTCTCCCACACCCCGGCCTCTCCTGCGGACTCAGGGGCCCTGGTGTGTGAGGTGGCCTTGAGGTCAAGCAGAGTTACTGACCCACCCCAATCAGAGCTGGCCCGTAGCCTCATTAGGACATCACAAGAACCACAAACAAGATTCTGGGCTGGAAGAAATGGTCAGAAACTGGAGGGAGAAGATTCTCCCAGCAGCAAAGCTAATGAAAAGGAGAAACCTGTTTTCCGTGGGCGCCTCTTCAGTATGCACACATTCTGCTTTCTTGTCATTACATGCTTCGCTTGTCACCAAAGCATTTTCAGTCAGTTCCTGGGTGTTTTGCTTATACCTTTAGATTTAGAACATTCCTTCCTTAGCGTTCTTCCCTTTTATTCCTCCAGCTGCTTAAAACAATTTTCTCCAGCATTCGAACAAACCCACATACACTCCCTTCCTCCCACATGTCTTCTTTAAACAAAAAGAATGCTACTTTCTGTTAGAAAAAAAAAAAAACACCACCAGAGACAATTATGTCCTTTAGGTCCACATGGCAGATCTCAAGTCAGGCATCCTTTTTCTACCTGCGTGAAACTTGAATTAGTTTAAGTGGGAGGTCTGTGCACCATAGCGCAGTCGCAATCTGCAAAGCAGACTTGTTTCCCTTAATGCTATTTCAGACTGAATGCCATTCGCGGTTTTGATATTGACAGCGTGTGTTATTAGACAACAGCTACTAGTCTGTTCCAGGTTGTTAGTATTACCCAGGAGCAGACAGACTCTGCCAATAACAGGGAAACCCTGTATTTGAAGTGCTGTATGGTTTACAGAGAGTTTCATGTGCATTGTCTCATGTCAACCTCATGCTCACCCTGGTAGTAAATAAATAACATCACCCCCATTTTGGTGATGAAAAAACCAAGGCTAGAAATGGTTAAGTGATGGAGAATGGACTAAAACTGGGTCCAATCTCTCTGTGTTGCTAATGTAAGATGTTAAAGAACTGTCTATGGTTGAAAGAGAATGAACATCTATTTTTAACAATGTTCTTTTCTTCTTGCCACAGTCCAAGATTGTCCTAAACTTTGATTTGGTAGCATTATTTTCACAATCCTCTAAGTCAGCCTTTGAAATTCTTTTCTGCCTCTGGATCTTGTTTTGCTTTGAGGTAAAGATGGCAGGCATCGGTCTTTCTTATATAATCTCTAGGGTTTATATTTTAGTTCTCTACCTGAAAATTTGAAATGCCACTTTGAATCTACCACAGTAAAGGAAAACAGTCTCTCATTTCTGCTGTTTAAGAATGAGATATTTGAGATTAAAGGAACTGTATATAAATATTGCTTATCCAGAAGCCTTCTGAATATTTCATTTCTAATGGAAATGTTGGATATTTCTAAGCATCATCCGTTACAAAACAATTTGAAAAGGAAAAAAAAAAAATCCCACAAGGGAAACAAGGACTGTTTTTTGTAGGAAGAAGCTAGCTTTCACAAAAAGTGCTATTATCAGTTTATAAGACTGCTAGAAAATGGATTTTCTACTGAAAATAGCTAAAAGCACAGTCATTGTTTTAAAGATACTTTAGGGTAGGAGTAAATGTTCAGTATTTTTAACATGTATTGGCATGTATCTGGATGAGCTTTTTTAAAGAAAAATCACAAGTTTTTTAAAATCTAAGAAACTTTAAAACTGTGTCATTTATAATGTAAAATTAATGCAGTTGAAATTCACTGGTTGATTCATAGCTCCCACATTCATCTTCAGTTCTCTTTAGCTCATATGGTTTTCTTTAAAAATTAGTGATACCAGCTAAATAGGACTATTTCCCACTCCTACCCACAGAGAAAAGTGCTTTTGTGAACATGTCAGCTCTGTTCCATCATTACATGCCATCATGAAGTGCAACAGAAGCAGGCTGGCTGTTCATACTCAACTACCAATAATAGTATAGGTTCAGGAGCAAAATCCAAATAAGATGACCCTAAAATTTCCATCTGTTTATTTTATGCAATAAGCTACCTTTTTAGTACCAAGGAATTTTATATCTAGACTGGATCTTTGAAGTCTTCCAATCTAGCCTCTTTATTTTGGACATGGGGAAACTGAGGCACAGAGATGTTCAGCAACTTGCCCAAGGTCACACAGCTCCCAGCTGAGCCTAGGACCCAGGTCTGTGTGACTCCAAAGCTTTTGCTCCTTCTGCTACATTGCTTCACAGAGACGAGGTGATTTGCCCCAAATCATTTGGCCCATGCCGTTTCCATGCCTGCATTGCTACCACTCAGCAGTCCCTTCTCTTGGTGTCATGCGAGTTAGGAGGCGATTTCACAAACGTTCTGTAAAAGCCCTTCAGATACGTGAAGCCAGCTACTGTATCTCTCTCTCCCCAAATCTTCTGACCTCCACTCTTCCCAGTCAGTTTAGGTTTCTCCAGACTAAGCGGTTCCATCACTCCTTCCTCTGATTTCCTTTCCAGTTACCCCCTTCTGGACACATTCCATTGACACGTTCCAGTTTTCAGTGCCCCTTTTATTAAAATGAGACCCTCCCAAAGGGGACTCCTCCTCATCCTTATATTCCCAAAGTCCATAAACCTCACTGCTGTCCTTCCTGGCTCCCAGCCCTAAAATTCAGTCACCTTTCCCCTCCTCCTTCCCTCCCAACTCCCAGCACCCAAGCAGTTTCTGTCACAGCTCACCCTCTTTCTACTTCCACTACTCAATATTTCCTACCTTGACTGTGGAAATTGTTCTTAACTTGGTTTCTTTGCCTCTAGTCTCTCCAGAAATGCTTTCCTAAACTCCAGTAGCTATACAAGTTCTAATTGCTGTTGGTTTGTCACCCCCCAGACAGGAAGCCACCAGTCCTGGATTCTGGTTCTGCTCTGTGGCTTCCTCTGCCAGCTCTGTGGCTTTAGGTACCTGATTTATACCTTCGGCCTCAGTTTCTTCACTTGTACAGGGAAGATGTTGAACAAGACAATCTCTAAAGAGATGCCTCCAATTGCAAGCTGCTGTGAGTCTCCCCACTCCAACCGCCAAGCAGACTGCTTCCAAAGAAATCTTCCTGCAACACTGATCTTTTTTTTTTGCTGTAGAGTTCTTCAGTTGCCCCCTCCTTTCATATAAATCCCAATCTCCTTAGTGTGGCACTCAGGACCCAGGACAGATTGGTAGTAGACTGTCCTACCTCATGGCCCGATGCTCCTCATGAGCCTGCACTCAGGCCACACAGCTACTCCCTTTTGTCATGCTTGTGCCGAGCTTCCAACCTCTTTGCTCTTGCGGGACCAAAAGCTTTCTGCCTTGTGCTGTAGGGGAGTGCATGCCATGTCCATGTAAGCTCCTTGAAAGCAGGAACTACGCCTTCATCCTGTCTCCCGCACACATCCCGCACTTAGTAGGCACTCAGTAAATAGTTGTTGAATCAATTTATTCAGCCCAGAATTACACTAAAATTTTTTCGCCATCACATCCTATTCTTGACTCATGCTGGGCTTCCAGTCAAATAAAATCCTTAAGCCTTTTTAAAATATAATCTTTAATTAAGCTAGTTCCCTTCCATTCTTTCCTTTTGCCCACTTTTGAACTGATATTCAGAACTTCATCTGTTAAAGTTTAATTTTCATCCATTGTTCTTGTCTGTACAGATCTTTCTGACTGTTGAGTCTCTTATCTCTCTGTTGGCTTCCCATTGTCATCCACAGATGCGATGTGTATACCAACTACTTTGTGAAAGTTGTTGATGTAAATGTTGAACAGGAGAGAGACCAGTAGCTTGCTGTTTGGCACTTCATTCTCTAGCTTGACAATGACCTCTTGTCTAGCAGTCTTTGGATACGGTTATTTAACTACATATGACTAGCCGCTCATTTTGTTATAATTTATTGTGTCTATAGACAATGAAGAATAATCTATTCAATTCATTCAATTCATTTTTTGAGAACTAATCGTGTACAAGGCAGTGTGCTAGCAATGATTACGATTTGGCCCCTGTCCTCTTTGAGCTGCAAAGAGCAAATAAGACTCATACACAGACCAGTGTAGTAGAAGGTAGAATGGAGGCCCAACACAAGAGCTACATCAAAGGGCTATGGAGATTCAAAGGATGGAGAGGCACATTCCTGGCTGGGTGAAATCTTACAGAATGAGTAGGAATGTCATAAATGGAGATGAGGGGATCAAGGTACAGGCTAAGCTGCTGTAACAGAGTCCAAAATACAGATGCTTTACCACAGTGGCAGTTCATTTCTCTCTCAACAGTTAAGGTAGGCAGGTAGTCCAACCCTAGCTGCTCTGTCCTCAATACAAGGCTTCCACTTGCATGTTCAAGGTGCCTGCTCTGGTCCTCACCATCCCCAGCTAGAAGGAAGGGAAATAGAGACCAAGATGTTCTGCTCAGTCATTTTAAGAACATAACCAGGAAGCTGTTTACATTGCTTCTATTCATATCACATTGGCCTGAGCTTAGTCACATGGCCACACCCAGCCGAAAGGGAGTCTGGAAAATGTAGTCTTTTACTGGTAGCCCCATGCCAAGCTACAACTCTATTACTTTTGAAGAGGGAGAAAACTGATATTGAGAAGACAATTAACAGTCTGCCACAAGGAGGAAAAGAAAAGTTTTATGTGAGGAGAAAAACTGTAAAAAGAGAGAGATGATTAATTAGTTGCATCTCAACTGAGTGAAAGTTATCAGGAAGATAGATTTGGATTTAGTAGAAAGGAATTAGAACTCTTAAAGAAGGAATGGGCTGTCGAGGAGTAGAGTTCTCCACCTCTGAAAATGGTTAAGAAAATGGTGAGAAGAATTTACACTCAGAGGGAGATAAAAGGTCAGCCTTTAAGACTCACTAGCTGTGAGATTGTAGGTGGAGTGGAGAAGACAGTCCTGGGGACTGGCAGCCTATAAACTGTCAGGAAATGACACCGCTAGCCCTTATGTGTGGAGATAAGGGTGGAAGCACTAGGAACGGAGTGGGAGTAAGCGGGAATATACAGCGCCTGGCTATCTGCGCGCCCAGGTGAGATGTGCGCCCTGCGCCCCTGGGCACGCCCTCCGAGTATTCGTGTCTCTCTGAAGGCAGCTGGGGGCAGGGAAAGGCAGATCCGGGGAGCACATTAGCTTGGCCACCTTAGAGATTCAGGGAGGTGGGTTCCGGGAGGCGGTTTTTTGCTGTTGTCGGGCGTGGGCGTTGCTGCTTCTTCCCAAGCCCAGGAAATGGAACCCAGTTCTTTCTGCATAAAGCAATGAGCATCACAATGGGCTCTGCTCCTGAGAAGGCATTTTGTTCATGAACAAGTGTTTTTTCTCACTGTCATGATTTTCGTTTCTGTTTAAATTCAGTAAAAGCATTACCGAATTTTAGAATAATGTGGTCAGTTTTCCCCTGCCCCACTTCAGTTCAACAAAGGTATTTAATCTGTTTGTTCTGAAAATGCAACTGTTCTTTGGATGTATACGTGCTCTGATAGGAAATGTTTTGTGTAACAATAAAAATCATTCCTTTGGTGGAATCCCTTGTTGCTTTGTGTTCTGTCCAAGAGTGATATTTCACATCTGTTAAATAGTAGCATTTCCCCCACTAAGCAGATTCCACGAGTGGCTAGTTTGTATTCCAAACCAAGGAGTCAAAGCTTGTAGCTTCTAACAGACGTTAGGGTCATGTGTAGAGGGTCAGAGCCATAGATGAAGGTTCTTCTCAGGCAGCTCCTGCAGATCCCTGAGAGAAGGGAGGGAGGCGTAAATGGAAAGGGCCTCCAGTGACTGTCCGCCTCTCCCCTGTGTATCGAAAGCACTGCTGTTTGGAAGGTAGGAGCATCCACAGTGTTGGCACAACTACAGGAGCTTCCTTGTATGGAGCACTTGCTATGTGCCGAGCTCTGGCCTGAGGACTTATGTGCATTATCTCGTTTGCCCCTTGCTACAGTCCTCTAAGACAGGTTCCCTCATTGCTCCCATGTTATAGACGAGGGAACTGAGCTCAGAGAGGTTACTTGACCTGTGCAAGGTCACACAGGATTCCAAGCTCACACTGGTGGACTCCAGAAGCCAAGCTCTTAATCGCTATCTATGCCGCATAAAGACTGTGTCTTTACCTCTTGGGCATTGTAAGCCAAGACAACAACGCCACAGGGAGAGGATTTCCAGAAGGAAAGCGGTGAGAACCAGAAGAGCCTGAACTTGGGCCCTGAAGGGTGGTGGAGGGGACAGAAGAGAGCTTAGCTGAGGGAATACACAAGTCAGGTGGGCCAGACTCACTCCCATGGAAGTTGGCTGGCATGGGGGTGAAGAGAACAGCTCTGGCGGCAGGTCACCTGAGTTCACCCTAGCTGTGTGACCTTGGGTAAGGTAGTTATCCTTTCTATGCCTCTGTTTCCCAATCTGTAAAATGAGCATAACAATAATGTCTATCTCATAGGATTGTCGTGAGTGAATGTGTGTGGAACAGAGGTTGTTAATTACCCCATGATACCGTTTTTCCTCTTTTTTCATAGTAATGACTCCCAATTTTTAGCAGGTCAGCTGACCTCCCAGAATAAAGACTATACTTTCCAGACTCCCTTGCAGGTATGTATGGCCATATAACTATGTCTGGCCAATGAAATATAAGCAGATGCTATGTGACCACTACCTGGAAAGGCCAGCTGGCATGTACTCTTCGCTCCCTTTTTTTTTCTTTATCCCTTCTTCTAGTTAGCTGCCTGGAATGTGGATGTGATGTCTGGTATCTAGCTACCATTTTGGACATGAAGATGAGGGCAACACCCTAAGGATAGTGGAGCTGTGAGCTGGAAGGAGCCCGGAAGGCTTCATGAGCAAAGCGACCATGCCAGTCCTTGGCTACCTACATCTGTACTTCCACATGAGAGAGAAGTAAACAACGATCTTCTTTAAGCCGTCGTTGTTTGGGGCCTCTGTTACTCACAGTCGAACCTAAGCCTAACCTACACAATATGAAAACACTTAAAGTGGTGTCTGGCACATAGTAAGCAATTCAGGAAGTGTTGGATAAGTGTTATTATTATTTTGTGTTAAATAATGGATGATGCGAGGCCAAATTATAGAAGGACTTGAAAAATCAAAGAAAGAAGTTTGACCTTGATGCAAGGAGAAGTCTGTATTTGTTACTTCTACAAAGTAGTTTGAGAAGAATTAAACTAAAATGACCCACAATTACTAGGACCGTGCCAGAAAGATAAAAGGCAAGAGGTATGGAAAACAGGGAGATAACTGTACCAGAACCCTAGGCTAAGGCTGCTTGTTAAAACTGCATACAGTTTGGTTCTGAGTTGCCTGGCTGCTTTGGCTCTGAAGAAAAAGAAGCCTTTGCAGGCTTTGAGCAGAGGTTTCCTGTGGTGCAAGGGCTTCGCAAGGCAGTTGAATCTAGCGCTTCTGTTCAGGACAGATTGCATGGGGCAGAAATACGAGTTCCTTGAGGAAGCCATTGCAGGAACCCGAGTAGGAGGTGATAAAGGGTGATGGCAGTGGACTGCGAATCAGGGAACGGATATGAAGATAATTCAAAGAAGCTTAAGAGGACTTGACAAGGATTAGCTATGGGGATAAAGAAAATGCAGTCAAAGAGGACTGAAGTTTCACATCTGAGCAATTAGAGTAGTCAGGTGTCTGCTACTAAAATGCTGTGTAACAAACAATCCCATCATCTCGGTGCATTCAGTTACAGCAATAGACATTTATTTATTGCTTATGGGTGTGCAGGTTGGCTATGACCCTCTTCAGTGGCTGGAACCAGACAGGCTTGGCTCCAAGCCACCAGTTGTGTTCAGGTCTATTCCAAGTGTCTCCTCACTTGGAATAGACTAGAGTTCTGTCCAGGCAAATTCCTCTTGGGGCAGATGGCAGAAGTGCAAGAGACAAAGCCAGGCCATGAAAGCATGTTTAAAGTTGCTGCTCACATCACTTCCACTAATGTTTCTATTAGCCAAAGCAAGTCATGGGGCTAAGACCAAAGACAATGGGGCAAGGATGTATCAGCCACTCTACCAGGAGACACTGCAAGCTCACATGAGGGGAGGAGTAAAGACGAAGGAATGGGGGGCCAGCCCCGTGGCGTAGCGGTTGAGTGCGCGCTCCACTGCTGGCAGCCGGGGTTCGGATCCCAGGCACACACCGAGGCACCACTTGTCAGGCCATGTCATGGCGGTGTCCCACGTAAAGTGGAGGAAGATCGGCACGGATGTTAGCTCAGGGCCAGTCTTCCTCAGCAAAAAGAGGAGGATTGGCATGGATGTTAGCTCAGGGCTGATCTTCCTCACAAAAAAAAAGACTAAGGATTAATAATCCAATCTGCCACAGCAACTAAATACAAATGATACTCCAGACATGGAAATTAGGAGTAGGATGGTGGGTTTCTTAAAGCAAGGCACACCTGTAATATGGCAGACATCTGTCTGATACTACAGTCGGGAGATCTGGGTTCCAGATCGTACTCTGGGCATACTCAGCCTTTCTCTCGTTACTATTTTCTGCCATAGATATCAAAACTAGACCATCAAATGGATTTTTTTTCTGCATCTAAGTTTATCATCTTTTTCCCTTCCCCTCACACACTGTAGATAGGATCCTGCTGTGTAGATGCTCTGATATTAGTGGATCTGCTATAAAAACAGCAATCAAAATTGGACCTGCAACTAGATGAAAAGACTAGGAAATATTCCAAGATGGTGCTACTGGTGGTGGGACTTCAGGCTATTTTAGATCTTTCTGTATTTTCCAAACTTTCTACAATGAGCATATATAAATTTTATAATTTCGAGGAATTTTTTAATGATTTAAAAAAAATCTTGTCATTGGCTCAGCTCTATTTCATCCATCCTTTGCCAGTAAACATCTAAAGAAAAGTTACATCTCTGAAGCACTAGTCCGCATGGCCCTGCCAAGCCGTGCCTTCCTTGAAGGAACACACTCATCAACGAACACAAGGGCGGGTACTGTCCTTCTAATACTAATTTCTCAGATATGGTTTGAGGTTTTGTTTTCTTTTTTTTCCTGAATTTTTTTGTGGGGACAAGGAGAGGATTGTTAGTTTGAATACAAGCAAAGAGAGTTTTTCCTCTTTTTCTTCACATGATTGTTGTTTTGGGTTTTGACCTGTCTAGAATGAAGTCAGGCAGGAAGCAGGCACAAAAAATCCACCAGCTTATGTATTTTTCTCGGCTTCCCAAACGGTCCTCACACCCTCCCACACTTAGTCGTGCCCCCATAATGAGGCAGCTGACAGCAGGCAAGACCTCTGCCCTGGAAAGAATGCTCTGCTGGGGTGATCTTCACCTGTCAAATCCATTCTCTCGGGTCACGGGAGAGCAGGTTCTGAATGGAAGGAGCATGGGCTTTGAGTCAGACTAATCCTGACTGGAGACACTAAAATAGCCCCTGCTTGGACCCTGTCCCTCCCCACCACTCTCTAGTTTCTCACTTCTAATCGCTCATTTAAAACTCCAGGGCCACTGCCTCCTCTCCTCCCTTCCCATGTGGTGTGCATCCTCACACAGCCTGGCTTCTGTCTCCTTCTTCCCTTTAGGGATACTACCCCGGGATCATCCACGATCTACTTGTCAAGTCCAAAGTTCAGTCCCTAGTTTACTTTGGCCCCTTGCAAGGCCGTACATGGAATCTTCAATTATTCATTCTTCAAACTCTTACTCACTTGGTTTCTATGAAATCATGCTCTCCTGGTTCTCCTGGGCTCTCTCTGAACATTTAAATTCCTGTTTCTTCCTCCTCTCAGCGTTTCTTGTTGTTCTCCTGGATGCCGCCCTCTGCCCACTGGCATTCTCACCCCCACACTCTCTCAGTGGTCTGATTCATTCTTAGTTTCATCTACAATTCATATGCTGATAACTCCAACCCAAACCCTTCCCCTGTGATGCGTATTTTCTGGAGGTGCTGGTCATCATATGGACCCACCATGTCCAGAGCTGAATTCATCTCTCCATTAGGGCTTTTTGGTAGCAAGCAACAGGAAGTGATCCTGACTAGCCTCAGCCCAGAAGAAATTAATTGGAAAGATTGCAAGGTGGTTCCTAGAATCAACAGAGTCCCTGAACAGTCTGTGTCTGGTAGGCAAGAACCAGGACACTGCACGGATTCAAGTTCCCAGGAGTGAATTTGACATGCCCAGCTGGGATCACGGCTCCACTTTTTGGGATCTGTTAGCAGAATAAAGCGGGATGAGAGATGCAAAAGGTCTCAGACAGACAAGACAATAGCCACCATGCCTCCCGAATCTGCTTTCTCTTCTACACTCTCCGTCTCAGGTGTGGCCCTGCCATCCATCCATCCACCACCTACACTGGGAGGGAGTTATTCTCTCTCTCTTCAGGTATCGCAAAGCCAGTCAAGCATTAAATTCTGAGGTTTTACCTCCTAAAGTAGTTCTTCAAACAGTTGCCTCCTCTCCATCACTTGAACCTCTGACCTTCTTTGGAGCTTTTTTATCTCTTGGCTTGATGACTATTTAGCCACCTAAAAAGTCTTTCTGTTCCCATTCTTGTCCACCTCAAATTTGGCCTCCACAAAATAGCCAGAGTGATCTAAAACCCAGATCTGACCATCTTACTCCCCTGTTTGAACTCTTTACGTAGAGGGTAGGCTATGGGACGTGCAGTCCACGTTTCTCGATACAAAATAAAATTCTGCCGGGGCCTGGCCCCTGCCTACAGTTCTCAGTCCACTCTCCCTGCTCTGCAGCCTGTTTTCCTTGGCTGTAGCGCCCCCTCTGCCCGGGAGGCCCCTGCTCTCCCTACCATCCTACCCGCAACCTGGCTGTTACCAACTCTTCTGTAGAACTCAGGGGAGACCTCACTTCCCCCAGGCTACCCTCCCTTAAGTCTTTGCGTGGGGTTGGGGATCCCTCCTGAGCACCCCCGTAATGCCTTGAACTTATCACCATAAATAACCCACTGCTTGGTCAATATCTGTTTATGTACCTCTCTCTCCTACATCTGTAAACTCTTGGAAAGCAGAGACAGGGCAAGGCATACAATAGGTGCTCTATAAATGTTTTTTGAGTGGTCATTGGCCTTGGTATATAACTCTGGGTTTCAGCTTCCTCCTTGCAGAAAGAGGATCACTCCACCTACCCTGTGTTGTGAGGTTAAATGAGATAATGCAAATGAAATGCCTTACGCAGTACCTGGCATATAGTAGGTGTGCAATGAAAAGTCACTGCCCTCTCCACCATTCATCCTCCTGCCACAATTTTCATTAAAAGGGAAAAGATGTCTCAGAACCCTTTGTTTAGCTGTATATCTCCCCTACTGGAGCATAAGCTCTGTGAGAAGATGAGGCCAGGCCTGTATTCATTGCTAAGTCTTTTGCATATGGCAGGTGCTTAATAAATATTTTTAGAATAAGTGAATAACTGCTGTATATGTTGACTTGATCTTTCATTTGCACCTTCAATGAACTTAATGTTTTTGTTTGCTTTTTGCCATTATATAAATCACCGACTTCAACTTATTTAGTATGCATTGTTTGGGAAGAATGGAGGCTGGGCTACTCTACAAGCCACCCTGCCAAGCAGTCTGGGTGGTTGCTGGCCGCACGCTAGCCCTGGAGAGGTGTCTGCAAATGCACCGGGGCAGGGTGCCGATCCTCCTTCCACCTGCTGACGGGTATGGAGCACATTCTGGCTCATTTACACGTGCTGGCTCATTTCATTCTCGTAATAATCCTAGGAGTGAGGGACTGTTGTCCTGCTGTATCAGACAGGGTCCCAGAAGGGGACAGATTAGTGCACTCAAGCTGGGTAGCTAAGGCCAGTTTAATAAAGGGGCTTTTATAAAAGTGTGAGCAAGGTTTAGGAACCTCTACAACGAATCGTGTAGTACCCCAGACCAGCAATAGCTGGGAGTCCTTTCACCCCTGAAGGGACAAGAGGAGCAGCCCACCCACAGCCACCCAGAGGGAGGGAGCCCAGAGAGCAAACACCCTGCCTCACTTTTCTTCTGCCAGGCTCCTCAGTGACCAGAGGCAACCAGGCGGTCCGGAGGAGTGAGCCTTGCAGACCCTGGGCAGGGGGAGAAGAGTCAAGAGTGACTCTGGAAGAGCAAACCCGGCTGTGGCGCTAGGTGAGACAGCGCCAGGTGAGGGAAGCCAGGTGGTCAGCTTTAACCTACCCTCTCCGCTCCTCTGCCTCTCCATTTCTCTGGCTTTGCGTGCTCCCTAATTGTGCTTCTGTTCCTGCCATTGAAACCAGGACAGATTGCAGCACTCTGGGCTGACCTACAAGTGTTCCATGAGGACTCTAAGAGATGGTCACATCAGCATGGGACAAATGGGTAACTCCCAGATAAGGAAGGAAGGCAGCCCTCTTTATAAACGCGCATACACACACACATATACACCCCGTGCTGCTCTGTGAACTGACAGGAACCCACCTGCTAACTTAACTCCAACAGCATGGGGAATACTTCATGGACTCGCCCCAGCACAAGGCTCCAGGAGCAGTTAAGACTCTAGACTTGGGAATCAGACTGGCCAGGACTTTACTCCTGCCTGACTCTATCACCAGCTGTGGGAATTTGGGCCTCATCTGTAAAATGGAAATTGTCATACCCTCAGAGGTGTCGTTACCATCAAATGCGGTGTGCAGTGTGCTGTGAATTTACTAAACATTGGCTACACCCCTATCGTGGTAATGTCTATCACTTTGCACTACCATCACTTTTTGACCTAATTACTTACTCATTCCAACTTTCAGAATCCTTTAAGAATGGATATTTCTACAACTAAGAAGAAGGATAATGATACCATGTAGGGATTTGTAGTTTTTACTTACTTTCCCTTAGATTATCAAATATGAGTGTTACAAAAACCCAGTATGAAAGGCTACAGAAATATTACTCTGCCTCTTTTAAAGATGGAGAAAGGCACCCGAAGAGGCTAAGTGACTTGCTCAAGGTCACACAGGCAGTAACCGGCTGAGTCATGGTGGCATCCCGTTAACCGGCAGCACCTCCTAGCTGGTCCCTGGGAAGGCAGATTGAGCTGCAGCTCAGGGGCCCCTGTGTGTGCTCCCGCACTCCTCAGCAATGAAATGCCTTACGCAGTACCTGGCATATAGTAGGTGTGCAATGACTTTTCATTGCACACATTCATTTCGGCTGCTGTGTGCTGCTTCACTTAATAATGTGTGTTTCTCCAAATTATAATTATGTCCTTCGTTTGCAACAAAGAATATCTGAGCCACGTCCTCCAGCAACATCTGTCAGCAGGGAGTGGCGAGTGCCCGCCGCTGGGTTGGCTGCACCCCGCTCACTGCTGTCTAGTCTTCCATAATGCAGACCACCTCTCTGGCTTCTCCTGGCAGACAGCAGCGTGTTCACTCTGCTGGCTTCACCAGTGCTTTCTCTCTGATCAGGGAGAGTGAGAGGAACATGCCCCAAGGTTTCGCTTACTGGAGGTGGCTGTTTCGCCATGAGAAGCCCATCTTTGAAAGCACAGCATGCGTTAGCATCCTCTCCTTCGGAGAGAGCTATTTTTGTCTTTCGTCTTCAGAGTCTGTATTTCAAAACAGAGGAGGCACGTATCAGGAGGAGAACCAAAAAAAGCCAACCTCTCCAGCTCAGAAGAGAGCAGATCACAGGCATTTCCTCAACAACAACAACAACAATTGCCTTGGCGGTGATGGAGAACAGACTGAGTTGGAGTCGAGCTGCCCCTGGGTATAGCGCAACATCCTACACCGTGATCTCCTTCTGTGGGATTTCTCTCCATACACTTCACAAAACAGGGCTCGTTGCCATGGTTACTAGCAAATCACATGATAGCCTCGCTACCCAGAAGTGTGGGAGAACAGCTGGATCAGACCGTGATGGGGGATGTGTCCCTCCCCAGCTCAGTCGCTTTTCCTTAGCGACCTGCCTGGCCCCAGTGGTCTTCCTCTTTTCTGACTTGCTCGGCTTTGAGGTTAAAGGCCAGCCGTTCTTCAGGCACCAACACATGGCTTTCATAATGAAATCAGCACATTTTCCTCAAGGGCTTCTCCTTCTAGTTTCAGGAGCCCCTATCTCTAGCCCCTTCCTTCCCTGGCCCCTCTGCCACACACACACATACACACACACACACGCACACACACACACACCCCCCACACACGTGCACATGGGTGCTGTAATTAAATAGCTGAGTTGAGTGGGAAGGGGTGGAGCATGCAGCCTACACACTTGAATAAGCTCTTTTTTAAAATCTGAGGATGGCATGAGTCAGGGAATTTTGAAGCCCTGATACAATCAGGACACTGATGCCTCAAGGGGGAGGAGGAAGGCAGTACAAACTCACCGAGCTCCTAAAGATACCAGGCAGGGTCTCATCTCCCAGGCACATTTTGAGGGTCTGCAGACCCTCAGCCTGGAATTGCCTCCACTCTGAGAAGCTCTGAGGTGGTACGGTGGGCGTGGCCCCATGGGCATTGCCTTCTGAGGAAGAGAAAGTCGAGGCCTGGAGAAGGCTCTCCAACAACAAAGCTCTCTGCCTCTCCCTTCCCCTGCCGCCTTCCCTCCAGAACCAGGCGCATTAGCGCGTTAGTTCAAGTCCAGTGCTCTAAGGCCTCCATTTGTGAGTGGGTGCACCGTAGCAGCAGCAGCACGAGCTAGAGTGCACATCTTCTTTCCTGATAATTATGGATTGCCTACTTCTTTGGGTTCAGATCATATCTCACCTTGTCAATTCCATCAGATTTTCTGGTCTTCTTTCCCCACTGCAAAAGCAAAGTCTGGATGATAGACAGATTCAGAAGATTAGCAGGCAGCAGAAGGCACGGCCTGGGAGGGACTCTGCCCTAGCTGTGCCAGGTGGTTCAGAGGACTCGCTCCAGGGCCCCGCCTCAAAGAGCAAAGTGTGTTCATGGAAAGGAGGCGAAGAGCCTCACAAATGTAACTAACCCCATGGGGCACCCACCACAGGGCAAGGGCCGGGGAGACCAGAGGTCTCTAAAATGAAGGGGGGCAGGGATGGACCCCAAGGGTGCATGAGACTCTGTTCAGTGGGGTACAAAAAAGAACTTCCATTTATATTTATAGTTACTTTACCTCTTCTTTTTTATATCTATTTTGGTACGTGTATTATAATCATATCTAGTAGGATCAGATTTGGCTGAGATTAAGAAAGAAGAGATTATCCAAAACAACAATGACTTAAACAAGAGAGAAGTGTATTTCTCTCATGTAAATGGAGTCTGGAAGTAAGACACCCAGAGCTGTAAGGTGTCTTTTCTGGTTGTTCCAGCATCCTCAACATGTGGCTTCCACTTTATTATCCAAGGCTGTTGCTTATGGTCAAGCCATCCTGTCCACATTCTAGGCAGCAGGAAGGAGAAAGAGAGGAAACTGCATGCCCCTCCCATTGAGGACACTTCCTGGAAATTGCACCCTACACTTCTGACAGTTCATTGGCTAGAATTTAGTCATATGGCCACACTTAGCTGCAAAAGATCCTGGGGAATGTAGTCTATTCTAGGATGCCATGTGCCTGTTAGGGAATGCTATACTGGAGTGCCACTAGCAGTCTTTACCACAACAATATATTAGTAGACTAGCACGTGTGTATACTTACAAAGAAATAAATGTACTTGTTGGGGGCATAGCCAAGATTGGGGTTTTTTGAGTGGGGTTCAAAGACCACTGCTCTGGATTATAGTACTCTAGAAGTGCCTATAATTGATTGAAGGAAGGAGTAAGGAAATTTTTTTACCACCTTGCATCCATTTATCCTTCTCCTGGTAAAATAGTATGGAGAATTTTGTGTGGAGACTCCTCCCTCCCCCACTCTCAGCTGTGCAGTTATGAGGGGGACCTAATTAGTCTTAGCTAACCCACTTCCCCTTGACCACTTCAGACTGGTGTAGGTTACTGACAGTCAGGCCCAGGACTTTCATTCGACTCTTAGAAGGGAGACATTGGGCATAAAGCTGAGAGAACGTGAAGTGAGGAGCTGCCCAAACCCTCTTCCGGTCATGATGGGAGAGCTTGTCTGAGAACGCAGCCAGCATCCAGAGGAGAGGGGAGCCACTGAGAGAAGAGCAGGTCCGGGTGATATCATTTAAGCTCCTGTATCAAGCTGCATCTGAACACAGCATGAGTTGTGATGAGTAGCCGTCTTAGACCAGATGGATGAGGTCAACCCACTAGAACTGGCAGAGCAAATAGGCGGAAAGAGCCTGGGACTGGATGACTTCCTGGAGCAGAGCCACAGTACCTGGCTGGATGTCTATGTGAAAGAGAAATTAATTTCCATCTTGTTTAAGACATTGTCTATTTAAGAGTCTTTGTTTTAGTAGCCAGCCTATAACCTAACTAGTACACATGTATTATCTCATTTATTTTTAATTATCTCATTTAATTACCCAAGGTTGCACAGTGAGGGAGTGCAGAGCAATGATTTGAACCCAAGGCTGCCTGGCTCAGGAGCCCACGCTGCTAGCCACCACTTCAGCACTCTGCTCATGCGTCCCCTGGGCTAATCTCTTTCCTACATGCTGAGCAGGATCACGGCACTTTACACTATGCTCTCTGCACGTAAGCCCTTTGGAACCGGAGGCTGGGCTGTTCTCCCTTGCATTGCCCAGGTCTGGCTGGGGCTCGGAGCTCTGTAAATGTTGACCAAATAAACGATCAACACAAGCTCTTAGTGAGCTTCAGAATATCTAGCAGGCTATCGGAGGATCAAATGAGCTAATTTTGAGAAGATGTTTTGGAAAATACAAGCCACTACATACACTTTGGTTATAGTTATCCCTCTCACTAGGAAATTCTGTATATTTAGGGCAGGAATAAGGCTGTTTCCATCCCTGTATTCTGGTTCTTTCTTTTGGTGCCTTCCTCTGTGAGACAGTCCTCCCAGTCATGTCCCTCTTAGAGTTGGAGGACACCTTAGAGACCACTCGGACACATCTCCATGACGTGTCCACTAAGAGGTCAGTTGGTCAGTGGCCCTCCTAACAACTGGACACCGTGATCAAAATGTGACTCACAGTGTGGGATAGGGAACGAGTTCCATGTCGTTCCCTAGATATACCCATGAGTTCTCCCCTCCTTGCCTCTGCACGTGTTCTTCTCTCTCCCACAGTCCAGACTCCTCTTTCAAGGTCACATTCAAAGTCACCTGCTCTGCAGAAGTCTTCTGAGTCCGGCAGGGCCATGTAGGTGGTCCCTTCCTCTTCTTGCTGTGTCACTTTGTACTTGACTCTAGTATAAGACGTACATATCACATTATATTTTTATTTGTGCTTTTTGATAAAGCCCCCTCCCAACTACCACGTCTACCCATCATGGGTGAATTTTCAAGGGCAGAAACTGTGTCTTATTTGATTCTCCAGCACCTATCTCAGTGCCTGGCTGTTGTTGATAATTTAATAAATGTTCATTGAAAGGATGAGTGTGTAAACGTGTGAGCAGAGAAGCTAAAAACGTGGTCCCTGGCATTAGATAAACTCATGTCCAAATCCCATTGATTAACTATACTCATTTATTCATGCATGCACTCATTCATTCATTCAAATCTTTATTGAGTATCTATTATATTCCAGACACCCTGCTAGACACTAGCATAGGGCAAACAGGAGGGACAGGGGCTCTGCCCTCACAAGCTTATATCTGAATAGTAGAGACTGAAAATAAACAAGCAAAGTGGTAAATAAACAAACGATTTACAGATTCAATATGAAGGAAATGAAGAAGGAGAGTAGGACAGAGGACCTGAGGTTGGCAGTGGGCTACTTTAGATGGGTGAGCAGGGACATTTGAGCTGAGTCCTGAAGAATGAGAATGAGATGCCTTTTAAAGAACAGGAGGAGGGCCGGCCCGGTGGCTTAGCGGTTAAGTGCGCGCGCTCTGCTACTGGCGGCCTGGGTTCGGATCCCAGGTGCGCACCGACGCACTGCTTCTCCAGCCATGCTGAGGCCGCGTCCCACATACAGCAACTAGAAGGATGTGCAACTATGATGTACAACTATCTACTGGGGCTTTGGGGGAAAAAAAAAGGAGGAAGATTGGCAATAGATGTTAGCTCAGAGCTGGTCTTCCTCAGCAAAAAGAGGAGGATTAGCATGGATGTTAGCTCAGGGCTGATCTTCCTCACAAAAAAAATAAATAAATAAAGAACAGGAGGAAAAACAGGGGAGAACCACAAACAGTAAAAAGTGGCTTCTCTTTCTAAGGCTTAGTTTCCTCATCTGTAAGTTGAAATATTAATAGCACCCACTTCACGGTTTGTTGTGAAGCTTAAATGCATTGAAACACTCAGCATAGTGCCTAGCACGTAGAAAGCACTTGGCGTGTCATGTCGTAGCTCTCGTCAGTTACGGGGTACAGCTGTAGAAAGGAAGCGAGGGTGCAGCCACGCAGCCGCTGTAATTGCCGCTCCCTGTGACAGATTCTCCCAAGCCATCTATTAAATAACTCATTTAAGAATGTTCCTGGGCATCAACCTCAATCTCTCTGGTCTGCGATCTCTAGAACCTCTTTAAAAGGAGCGTACATACCTTACAAGGTTGATAGGGGAAGCAAATCAGATGTGATAATGTATGTGAAGGCCCTGTACAATGGTAGTTTTTCCTATTGTTTCTTCATAGTTTCTCCATACTTTCTGGACGCCTCACGTTCTGGCTGCAAGCACACTGTCTAGTCTGCGAAGGGTTTTCTTAAAATGAGGCCCCTGAAACTGAATGTAGAGCTTCAAGCAAGCTCTGGCAGAGCTGGGACCGTGTCTGAAGCCCACAGACCCAAAACGGCCTCACAACTAGGTAACAAGTTAGTAGCAGAGGCAAGAGTAGAAGCCAAGTCTACTGCCCCACCGGGCCACCTGGATGCATCTGCAGCATCCTGTGGTCCAACAGGTGAGCAAAGGTTTGCCGTGTTACTCCAGAACCACAGCCGCCATTGGAGGAATGGCAGGGCACTCACAAGGCCTTGTCTACATCTCTCCTGGGCAGATGGGAGGATCTTGCATTTATAACAGGAGCAAGTAGCAAGATTCTAGCTATCGCAGAGACAAAAGCTTTTCTGCAGTTCAAAGTCCTCTGAACCTGTGGTTTCTTTGATAAGTGGTGTGTGTGTGTGTGTGTGTACACGCGTGCACACGGATGTGCATATGAGAGAGGAGAAATGGCACTACCTCCATACTCTAAGCCACTGACTTGCAGATATGACTATTTCATATGTTCATGTTTTCAAGTCTGGCCTTAAATGGCGACATAAGCAGAAAGATGCCAAGGCGAGTGGTGAAACAAGGGCTCAATTACAGAGACCTTTGTCCAACTCACACACCAATAATTTGCCCAGCCGAATGATTCAGCAGTGATCCTGCCAGGTTCCCAAGCCCGTATCTGGGATGATGTCATGTCCCTCCACACCCACGGTCACACGTTCACCATCTCTAGAGATCACAATTTGATCTGTGGAATTTTCAGTTGCCATCTGCCTTGTGACAAATATGTATTTTATTATTGAAATGGTTTTACAATGTACAGTGTTGCTAATCTAGCCCTTCATGTTTAAAAATGAAGACAGAAAAATGAAGACAGAAAAAATCCTAGCCTCTGGTGAGTTACATATCAGCAGATCATGGCTGCAGAATGCCTCCAGTATCTCAAATGGGATATTTGATCTATGTATCCCATGAATATTTATACTTTGAGGCAAAGTGATTGATTTAATTTATCACTGGACATTGAGATAACTGTCTAAACTTGCTGCATGGTAAGCGTTGTGGAGAATATGAAGAGAAAGGGGCCCTGGTCCCACCCTGATGTGCCTTGTGTGGGCCTGGCAGATATTTTTGCCTGCCTACCCCAAATTCATCAATCTCCCTCTTCTTCCTGACTAGACAAGTGCTCGGGGAGCTGCTCTTATCTTCATCTAAATTAATTTTGATTTTCTTTGCCACTCTTGGCTAGGCATATCATCATTTTATTTCAGTTTATTTCAAAGAGAAATGGAAGGAGATCTGCTAGTGGTCCAAACGTAGTTCTGGGAAAGATTTCTTTTCTGATAAAAAGAGACCCAAGGAATAAATAGCTCTTTTTTCTGCCTCTGGATGTTGTTGTGATGCAAGGAACTCCTGCAGCTATCTTGCAAACATGAGAAGAGTTATCTGGAAGGATGACAAAGAAGGCAAAAATCTGGGTCCTTGATGTTGTTGATAAATTGCTGATAAACCAACCCAGAGCTGCCCCTACCTCCAGACTTGTCACTATATAAGATAATAAATCCTTTGTTATTTAAGTTGGTTGAATCAAGGCTTTCTGTTACATAGAAACTGAAAACATCATTTCTACGTGAGGCAGTGACTTTCACACTTTTTGACCAAAAACCAAAGTGAGAAATATGTTTAGGCATAAAGCGCTCTAAAATGTTCTATTCTATTCTATTTCATTTTTAACAATTCAGGTCATGACCCACTAAAGTGATTTCAAAACTCACTAATGGGTCATGACCCACATTTTTGAGAACATTAAAGTCATAGGGGATATAAGCTACTGTGATATAATAGAGTGTGTAATGTGGTAAGTGTCATAAAGACATACAAATAAACTGCTGTCATAGGAGAGAATGATCATTTTGAGTTTGGATCCAGGGAAGGTTTCATGGAGGGGCTGGACCTTGAAAAACAGCTACATTTTCAGCAAGAAAAGGGTGTGAGGAATTTGGGAGTGACAGGAGCAAGGGCAAGATGATGGCGGGAAGAGCGGCCGTGTTCCAGCACCAGAGGGTAACCTGGGCAGAGGTCATTGTGTGTGGTTTGCAGAGGAGTCAGAGGGAAGATCTGATTCCGGTTAGATGATGTACAGCCTTGAATGGCAGGCAAATGGGAGGCCACACGAAGGCCCCTGGGAAGAGCTGGGTCTACGGAAGTCTAAAATCCTGGCAGTTGCAGGTTGGGTTGTGTCTGTGTCATATCAGAAGCTCAAACTGGTAGAGTTTAAAGCTTGAGGCAGATGAGAAGGGCCTCCACCCTGGGAGGCCAGCTTCTGCTCTGTCACTTCATGCTGCCTGCAGTCACTGCAAACCCATTTTATGCAGGGGGGTGCTCTATCTGTGAGCTGCTTTTTAGTGGTAAAAAAAGAGTGAGCTGGCCTTTCTAAGAAACCTGCCTGGCAGCCCCCACTTTAAACCAACAGTGCTGATATCGTGATTCTTCTGATGAAACCAACAGAGTGAGCAAGAGTGGCTGATTCTCCATTTCAGAAAGGCCAACAATCCCCAACTTCCTATTGTTCTTCTTATACCCACCTGCTTGCCTTCTGGTAAGTTCACATTTTGTTAGATCCAGCCCCTGCAAGTGGGCTGAGCCTTGCTACTTGGCACCTCTAATGAAAAAAAATTCAGTGGAGGAGGATTTGAAATTGCTGGTTAAATTGGGTGTTTGTGCTATCTGTGGATTTTAATTACCCATGTCATTCCTTCCCTACTCTCTCCCTGAAAATCAAGAGTTGACTCTCATGATGGAAATTAATCAGAACTAGTCTGTGACTTCTTGTTTATAATACCCACAGACCTAAAGGACTGGCAAATCAGAGTGGAATTTTACTGGGAACTCCAATGCTAGAGAATAGAACCAGCTTTTGAGAAATCTAAAGCAGAGTCAAGTTTATTCTTACCCTCTCCCCTCAAACTGGTGACAGATTTTTAATGTTTAAGACTAAATGATCAGACTTCTGGGACACTGTTTCTATCCTGATGGATTACACTCTTTGTGGTTTGGGCAAAGGCCCCTATATTTCTGCCCCAATTGGCTCCATGTGGAAAATTGCAATTAATACCCACCCTTTGAGAATTAATTGCTTGGTTTGGGGTGGGGAGCATTTTGATGATGAAAAGCACATTTGACCCCAAAGTATATGAAATCAAGTGATGAGTTAGCATAAAGACATCGATTTTGTCTTGATATCTTCTTCAAGTGGTTTATTTGCACTTTTCTTTGTAGAACCTTGTAACACCTGATGTGTTAGAAACTAAGAATGGAGTTAGTGCGGTGAATAAAAGTAAGTGTGAAGGAAAGAGTAGACAGGTGGGTACTATTCCTCTCACTAGTACTCAATAGTACTCAGTAGATTTACTAACTTCCTAAATCACGGCTTTAAAGAGGTCCCTCACTCTCTTGCCCTAAATTCCTCAGTGGCTCCCCATCAAAGTCTAAACTTATTAACTTGCTATTTAAGATCCCAATACCCTCTAATACTAATCCCCAATCTCTCATTCCAGTGTTTTCTCTCACTAGGTCTGGTTCATGGACCAGAGTGTAGGGTAGAGAAGGAGCTCCTTGTATTTAGTCTTGAAGCATTTACCATATTGTATTTTAATACCTTGGGGTCTGAAATACCCTCTAG
Source organism: Ceratotherium simum simum (assembly GCF_057802395.1). Classification (NCBI taxonomy): domain Eukaryota; kingdom Metazoa; phylum Chordata; class Mammalia; order Perissodactyla; family Rhinocerotidae; genus Ceratotherium; species Ceratotherium simum. The sequence continues at coordinate 37,845,956 of NC_141922.1, forward strand.
ACTATAACTTTCAAAAGGAGAGGGGCTAGTTGTTTACTATCAGTGTCTACCATAGTGCCAAGCACATGATATCTAATAAATATTAGTTGGATGAATCAATGAGTGAATAAATATGTAATAAGTCAGGGTTTCCCGTTTCAAATGGAATTTGCTTATCAGTACCTAGTATAACCTTTGCCAGCTTTCTAATTAAATGCCTATTTGGGATGCACGAAACAGTAAAATCTCATAATTCCAGCAGAAATTAAGATAATTGTAAAATTCACTGCCTGAATTTGGAAGAAATTTATAGTAATTCTAAGGCCTACAGGGCCTGTTGGAAAATCAAAGTCAGGGACAGGGCATGCTCCATCAGCTCAAACGGAGCAGAACTGTAATGCCAAAGAAGGAAGACATTTTAACTCTCTCTAGATTTTTGTCTTCTGGCTTAGAGGCCAGGGTCTAGATTGACCAAAATATTCAAGAATCCATTTTTCAGTTACTTGGGTTCTGTGTTTCAATACGTAACCTCATTCTCCTCTTCCTAATACATAACCTCATTCTCCTCTTCCTGACCTCACCAACAGTTCTCTCTTTCTGCATTTATTTAGAAACTGTAAGTCCCAGTTTAATAAATAAATTTCCAGAAAACAATAGTGCAGAAAGCTGTGTATGTATGTGCATGATGGTGGAGAGTGGTTAGGCAAAGTCTGATGGTAGGTGGACTGCACTGGGGGAAGTATAGTTCCAACAGATACGATGCTTTTTTTGATGACAGATCAGGAAGAGTTCTGGCAGCAATATATTCTGGGGACTACAGTGTGCATGTGTGTGTGTGTGCGCGCGCGCACGCACATTTCATCTATTCATAATGTCGACTAACCAGATACCAGATGTAGGAAAAGATTCTGACTCAATCCTACAAAGCTACACCAAAGGAATAAATGCTTTCTAGACATTGGAAATTGCACTAAGCTGTGCACATTATACTAGCTTCCAGTTGAATATCTGAGAAAAGAATTCCACCAAAATCCAAATGGACGGTGAGAGGAGTCAAAAGAAAGCCACACTGTATCTTTTGGCAACCCATAGATCTGGACAGATCTCCTTTCATTGCAGGATGAGTTCTAGAATAAGAAATGGACTGAAGTCTAGAGGAAGAACATATTTCTGAAAACAATATACTTCAGGAGCCAGAAGAGAATTGTAGAAAACTGTTTTGCATCTTTGTTAGGACACAAGAAGACATGGCTTTTTTGAAGTAGGAGCAGAAAATTATGAGGAAAGAACAGATCTAAATGAAATAAATGCAGAATTAAATAAAGAACCATTGTGGGGAAAATCAAAAGGCAAGGACATATGGTGAATGTGATGAGAGCAAACTTAGTAGTGAGTCAGAGAGCACTTAAAAATTAATGTTACCAAGGAAGAAACAAGGGCAGCTGCAACAGAAGCAATAACAAAGATGTCGTCTTTCACAGCTCCAGTTACCAGGTTACCACATCCACGGAGCTTTGCCTAAACACTGTTTGTGCAGTAATATGTTGAGCGCCTACTGTGGAACAGGCTCTGTGCTACTGGCCAAGATAAAATGGTGTCCAGAAGAACACAGTGCCTGCCTTCCTCTGTGGTCCCTTCTGCACCCTGTCACTAATTCTCCTATGGCACCTTTAACATTCCTCTGTTCATAACTGTTGACATATCTGCCCCTCAATAGGAATGTGGGATCCTCGAGGACAGGACGGTGACTCGCTCATCTCTGTATTCTGAGAATCTAGTACAAAAAATGTGTCTTGAATGAATAATTAAGTGAATGAACGAAATATTACCAGACTGACTAACAGCGAAGTTTCTTTTCCTTGGATTTCTTTGACAAGAATAGCTCAGAACCAACTCCTCTAGAACCAGCTGGTATGGATTTTCGGACCACACCTCCTAAGGCCTCCTCAGAGTCCAAAGTCCACTGTTCTTGCAGATGTGTAATTACCTGGTATTTCCTTTCCACATTTTTATTTCCTTCATGTTTATTCAAAAACAATTTCTAATAACTTACTTTAATAACCTTTTCCCTAATTTTTAAAAGTAATGCAAGCCCATTTGTATCCAGAAAAGTGTAAAGAAAGAAATATCACACCTGTAAGAGGTACTGGCTGACATCCGTCCCACTCCATTTTGATCATAGCACCCCCACCTATCTTGAGTGCTCACAACGGAGCATGACATAGAGTAGAAACCTAATAATATTCGTCAACGGATGGTCATGAGCAGGCACTGTGGTCTCCTGTGGCCTTAGCTGCTCGTCAGGCTGAGGGCAGAGGCCGCCCTGTGCTTCAAGCACCCCTGAGCCACAGCTCCTGGGTGTACAGGCATGGCTGCCCTGAGCTGGGGCCTTCTCTCTGCTCCCAGTACCGCCAGCACCTCCGGCCCTGCAACTACCATGCGTCTTCTGCCATTGGGGTCCCAGGCCCTTGGGTCCATTGAGGCCACAAACCATCTCTGAGCTTAGGAATCCTGGTTGTCTGGAATTCTCCATGCAGTAAGGCTGAATCCTGCACCCTTTAGGAATGGAGAGAAAACTGCCCCCTCCCTCTTGTCATAAAGGAAATAAAGGTGGTGGCCTTACCTACTGATGATTTGGTTTTGGTGAAAACTTTTTATGCTTTTAATATTTTGGTTGGTTTTATTATTTTGGTGCCTCTTGTTTTCATTGCAGCAATAGAGGCCTGTTGGGGCCTGCTCCCCCACTGCCCGTTTACCTGTGGCTTCACCTGAGCTGGGTGCTCCTCTCCACTTTTAAGATGCAAAAGAAGAACTAGGAAGGAGCCTAAGCTGGAAGTCCTGCCCAAAGCAGGACGTGTACTCCTCGGTCTTCCTGTCTCTGCAGTGGATACAGCTGGTCCAACCTAGTGCACTCTCGGGGTAGGCCAGAGGGGGGCCCAGTCCCTGAGTAGGAGCTTCTATGGGGTGGGTTCTCTCTCCCACCCCCAGGGAGGACCCGGGGAGGGGGCCGGGTAGCTGAGGCAGAGAGTGCACCCTGTGACTCAGAGAGGACAAAAGCTGTCGGAGGCCTGCAAATGTTCAGCAGAGCCCCCACCACAAGGAGGGACTTGTGCGCTGGCGGAGTAGCTGTCTCTGGGCCTCCCATTCCCAGCCCCGAAGCAGGGCAGTTCCCCTTTATTTGGCTCTGCATGCTGGGCCTCTGTGTGATATTTCTTTGGCTCATAGGTTGCACAGCCGGGAAAAGTTAGGAAGCCCCTTCCACCCACAGAAGCCACTGATTACCCAGGAAAGGCCTCATGAGGTGGCAGCACCTGGAGGTGGTCTTTCTGCCCCTCGGCTCTGCCATTCCTAGATGTCCACTTTGTCAGGACACCCAGAACAGTCAGTGCTGAGGCTCTGGATTGATTGAAGCAAATTCCCAAGGGAACAATGCATACATATATCAGAATGCCAGGGTATCTGTCGCAACTGAGGGCACTCCTTTTCAGAGACCAGAACCCTAGTGACCAGCACTGGGAGCCACCCCTGCCAATTCTTCCCAGTATGAGGGCAGCCAGGAGGACACGTTAGTCATCAGAAGGTTGCTGGGCGAAACTGGAGTCAAAGGGAAGGCAGGTGGACTCAGTCAGTGGTGTTTTATCGGGGCTGTGGTGGAGCTGAGGATCTGTGTCCTCGACCACGGACTCCTCTCTCCTGCCCAGAATGCTGCCTTTGCTGAATCCGGGGCCTCTCTCCCTCTCCTGGATGGTGCCGACTAGAAGCTGCCTGGAGCACATGATGTTTTTGCTACGCCGTGGCCAAGTCCCACGTCCTTCCCAAAGGAGCCCCGACTTTGTCCTGGCACCATCCTCCTCCACCCAGGTACAGGCTTCTGGTAGGTGAGTCCCTTCCACAGCCCCAGAGGGAAATCTTGACTGTTCTAAACAGTGGCTCTTATCTTCTAAAAACAAGTATTTTTATAACTTCCCCTTTACTACACTGAAATGAAATTTATAGGTAATATATCTGTACACATAATTTCAAAAAATTCAATATCTATATTACAAAGTGTTATAGACTGAAGGTTTTGGCCCCCCAGATTTCACATGTTGAAATCCTAACCCCTCAAAATGATGGTATTAGGGTGGGACTTTGGGAGGTGATTAGGTCATGACGGTGGAGCCCTCATGAATGGGTTAGTGCCCTTATAAAAGAGACCCCAGAGAGTTCTCTCCCCTTCGCTGCCGTGTGAGGATGTATGGAGAAAATAGCCATCTTCCTCACCAGAACCTGATCATGCTGACACCCTGATCTTGGACTTCCAGCCTTCAGAACTGTGAGAAACAAAGTTTTCTAATTGATTAGCCACCCAACCTATGGTATTTTGTTATAGCTGCCTGAACTGACTGAGACACAAAGTAAAATTAAAAGGAAAATAATCTACCCTAAAATAGCATGTATTTCAACACGCACATGCTCAGCAGGACCGCACTAGAAGAAATATCAAAGTTGCAGGAGCTCGTGTTCATACCCAGAGTCACCATGAATGTGGCAGCTGCCAGTCAGGCCCACACAGGCTCGTCGCAGTGGACACTCACATTCTAGGAGTGGTGTTGACATTGCTAACATGATTTTCCAGAATGGTGAACAACTCTTGGAAAAGTTCTAAATAAAACAAAGCACAGTGTTCCCTTGATGTACTCAGTGGTTGTTTTCCTGGAAAATACAGTGTATTTTTAAAACACTCTTGGTTTATAGATAAAAGAGAGGTAGGTTTTAGCTCAGGTAATTTTAATCAGTTTCTAAGCCCGTGTGAATGTTCAACGTTCAACAGCCATGCCAGGCACAAGCATGGGACTGTCCCGTGCGTTGCAGGTTGTCCACCATCTCCGGCCTTTACCTCTCTAGCCACTCACTAATGGTCATAGCGGTCCTTGAGTCATTGTGACAACCGAGAATGGCCCCCTCCACGTTGCTCCAACACCCCAGTCGAGAACCCTGGATCCCAGCGAATCCTGGTGCTCCCATCCCCATTTCCTGTGACAAAACACGAGGGGAATTCTACTGGAGGCCTTTGGCACAAGGTGTTTCTACCCAATAAAAAGAGACACCGGTGCATAAACAGTGCCTTTCTCTGCCTGTGGTTGTTCTACAAGGATGTGATGTCCGGGGGCCGGCAACCACTTTGCTCTCTTCAGGAGCGCCAGCTTGAGGAAGAGGCCAATACACGCAGCAGGGCAGAGCAGAAAGGTGGACAGAGGCCGGTACTCGATGACTTCAAATGAGCCGCTGAGTCAGCCAGCCCCAGAACTGCCTCACCTGCTTTCCTCCTGACGTGCTGAGTGATGTGCAAGCTGGTGGGGTTGGGGTTTTCTGTTATTACAGCCGAAAGCTTCTTCCTGATAAAAGTATTCACATTCCAGCTGTTTAAAGACCCCCTTTCTGGGCCTCACGCAAGGAACTGCCATCCTTTCTTGGCTCTACCTTGAGAGGAGGTGGTTAAGGAAGTTTCTGGGTTCACATTCCAGCTCTGCATTTATAGGCCAGGTAGACTTTGGCAAGTCACTTTATCTTTTGATGTCTTATTTCCTCATCTGTAAAATGGGGACAATAATAGTTTTCTAACTCTGAGGATGTTGTAAGGGTTAGGTTAAATAAGTTCATATAAGTAGAGCACTTCAAACTGCCTAGCACACCCTCATGCTGAACAAATGTTAGCTATGATTATAGTCTTTTAGTTTTTTGGTTAGATTTCTTTTGGCTGTAAATGACAGAAATTCAATTCAAACTGAATTAAGCAAAAAAAAGAAAGTTATTGGTCCTGAGGGCACCGAGATGGGTTACAGAATTAGGAAGAGCTGCTGGAACCACGGCCTCAGGGATCTGATGTGGTGCTTCTAGACGAGAAGTTCATATCCTTGGCTGCCTGTAAGAATCATCCAGAGGGCTTTTAAAAGTCCTGAGGCCCAGGCATCACCTCAGACCAATCAAATAAAAATTTCTGGGGCTGGACCCAGACATCAGTAGTCCTTAAAGCTCCCTAGGTGGCCCCAGGGTGCAGCTGTGGCTGAGAACCACTGCCGCGGACCTCTTTTCCTTAGCCTCTCGACTTGGCTTCCCTCGGCTTGGTTTCATTCTGCAGAAAGCTATTCCTACCACAGCTTCAGATGTCTAGCCTCCCATAACAATCTCAACAGAAAAGATAAAAATATCACAAAGCTTCTTTCTCCCAGTATCCACATTTCAGTGGATTTCTCCTGCTTGGGCCTCCTGCTCATCCCTCTTATTCCGATCCCTGATGCTGAGGGCTGGGGTACAAACCCACCCCTGTGGCCACGAATCTTGATTGACAACTCACCAGAAACACCTGGAATGAGACAGAGCAATTTCCTCCAAGATCTACAAAGATTGAACAGGAAAAGTCTGTATACATCATCTAATTAAATAAAACTAATTCCACTTCATCTTGGTTAATATAAGTTATTGTCAGCATGATTTGCTTCAGCCATTTTTCTGTAACCAAAAATATTTGAGCTTGATGGTGTCTCGTCGTCAAGTCTTTTAACCACGGCAAGTGACGAGGTTATTGATTCGCTGGGGCAATGCCTGGGTCTGTCTCTCAGCTGCTGGGACAGAACTGCACACTCTGGATCTTCTGGAGCTGCGTTCACTGACTCCTTGTCACACCCGCAGATGACTGATCTCGTATGTTACCTTCTTGATTTCTCTCAACTTCACTTCAGGATAATCTTCTAACAATGCCGTCACCCTTAGGAACTGAACTAAATATTTCAATTCAAACTCAAACCCAAGTTTCCATTTCCTTGAACTTTTGACCTCTCTCATCTCCTTTACTTGCTTATCTTCAGGTTGGAGGTGCTCTTGCAGGAATGCATTTTTTTTTTTTAACCAAAAGATGATTGGAATTACACAGAGAATCCTGAATTGGGCTTATTCGCTTGTTCCGAACAGCACTTACCAAATTCCCTTTTTTAAACTGGGTATTATTGAGAACAATAAAACACATTCCCAACCTTCCAGAAAGGTTGAGAATTTTTTAATCAGTTTGAGTGAAGTGTATTTGAGGAGACAACCTACAGTAAATACCTGTGCGTAATTAACATAATTAACTGCATAATCAAACAGCGTCTCCCGTGCATATCTGCATCCCCAAGGATCTCCTTCTCTGTGGTCTATTTCTGCGGCCCTGTCATTGCACATTTTCTGAATTCAGCTTACTTTAGGTTTCACAAGTTTCTGGTTACACTCGGAGCAGTTAATTTTGATCTCTGTGTTTCCCAACCAGCTCAAGTCATTGCTGCAACATGACAGATGAATGACGGAGGAAATGGCTGAAGGGTGGCTGCTGCGGGAGGGATGGACAGAAGCCCTTTGCCGTTGCGCGTGCTGCCTCTGGGGCTTTTACTGTAAAGGAAATCTTGATCTTTTGGTTACTAAATAGATACCTTACAGGCCTCTTCCTGTTTTGTTCATGCTTTCATAGTTTCCGATGAAGTGGAAAGGCCCCCAAAGGGGCTTTGCTCCACCACTAGATGGGGGAACACCTTCACCCATGCAGCCCTGGAGATAGGGAACAGGAAAAGGATCTGCTGCCACCCCCATGTCCCCTCCCACCCCATGTCCCCCCACCCCCCACACTGGGCAGGAAGCCACCTGCCGCAACAACAGTCACTGCTGGGGTCACACTCATCTTGTGCTTTACGTTTTGAGATCCAATTCCTGCATGAAGCCACAGCATCCTCTTTGGTGTTCTTTGAAAGTTCTGTGTTTTTCCAGCTGTTTTACAAACCCTTGTTGGCCAGGCAGCATTGCACATAGCTTTCCAAAATTACCGAGGCTATTGACATTCTTTCCACCCACTGTATCCGCACTGACCCCTCTACCATTTGTTAATGCAAATCCTTCCCCCTTACCAGTTTGTCTCACTTCCGCAAATCAAAAAAGCCACGTGCGTCACTCCTAGCCTGCGAGTAGCACTGGAAAGGGGTCACCGGGCACAGCCAGGATTAGTTTCCTGTACCTGAATTTCCTATAAATAGGATCACACAGTATGTCCTTTTTGTGTGTGGCTTCTTTTGGTCAACAAATCGTCTGTGAGATTCATCCGTGTTAAGCTATTGTGTGAACAGATCAGACCACAATTTGTCCATTCCCTTATTGATGGATAGTTGGGTTATTTCCAGTTTCTGACTATTGTGAATAAGGCTTCTATGAACATTTTTGTACAAGGCATTTTCTGAATGTATGTACTCATATCTCTTGTATATATACCTCGGAGTAGAATTGCTGGTCCTTGTAAGTGTATGCTTAACTTTATTAGAAACCGCCAGCTTTCCAAAATGGCTGTTTTAATATGTAATTTAAAATTTAAAATATAATTGCAACAACCTTAAGTGTTCATCATTCAGTTCACAGTTGCTTATTGAGCACTGACTGTGTGCCAAGCACTGTTCTAGGAGCTGGGATATAGCAATGAGTAGACAGACAAGTCCCTGTCATTGAGACACATTCTCGTAGGGGAGACAGGCAATAAAGCCTAAATGGACAAAGACGGTAATTTCAGGTGCTGATACATGCTATGAAAAATAGAGTGATGTGATGGAGCCCCGTGGAGGAGGGCACTGCTTCTGCTACTGTGATCCAGGAGGGTCTCTTTGAGAAGCTGAAACTGAGTCAACACCTGAAAGATGGGGAGGGTGTGGCCATGCAGAGCTTCAGGAAGAGCACTAGAAGCAGAAGGAACAGCAAGTACAACTGCCCTGGGACAGGAGAAAAAAGACAGTCTGTGGGGCTGGCACACAGTCATTCATTCATTCAACAAATAAATATGTACTGAGCTTCTGCTATGTGTCAGCACTGTTCTAGGTTGTGGGGATACAGCAGTGAACAAAATAGACAAGTAGCCTGCTGTCATAGAACAAGAAGGAAAGAGAAGGTGGGAGGGTTTGGAGGAGGAAGCAGAGTCCAGGTTAAGTAGGTTCGTGTAGACCGTGGAAAGGAATTTGGATTTTTTCCTAGAGCAGTGGGAAGTCACAGACGGGTTTTAAGCAGAGATGTGAAAATGGTCTTACTTATGGGGATGGAGCAAGGGTGGAGTAAGGGAGACTCATTAAAAGGCTGTGTAGTGATCTAAGCCAGAGACTCTGGGCTGGGACTATAGTTGTGGCCATGGAAACAGTGAAAATGACCAGCATTCAGGATATATTTTGGAGGTTGAGCCAATAGGACTCAATGAAAGATTGGTTACAGGGTGAGCAAAAAGAGGAATACAATTCAGATTCTAGGTTCTTAACCTGAGCAACTGGGTAGATGGTGGACCATGCACTGAGATCAGGAGGACTGGGGAAGAAAATCAAGAGTTCCATTTTCGTAAATTTGAGATGCAAATGAACATTCAAGTGGCGATGTTCAAGAAGCAGGAGTTCAGAGGAGAGAGCCAGCCTAGAGATCTAACTTTGAGAATCATCAGCATGTAGACGACTTTTAAAGCTGCAAGACTGAATGGGATCATCTAAGAGGAGAGTGTGGGCCAAGAAGAGGACTGAGGAAGAGTCTTGGAATTGAAGGGAAGACTGTCCTCTCCCCACTCTGGCTCCTTTCTGGCTGGGCTACAAATTAAATTGACATGAGACCGAATGGCAGGAGAAAATCAAACAAAGCTTTATAACATGTATATATGGGAGAGACCCAGGAAAAACTGGGTAACTCGACAAAATGGTAGAGGTTCTCATCTTAAATACTATCTTCAGCTAAAGACAAAGGAGGATGTGGGGGTGGGGGGAGTCAGTTATGGGAGATTACCAGAAAAACACAGTAAACAACAGTAAGGTTATTATGCAGATTTAAGGCCTCACCTTCGGCATTGATAAGTTTCTAGAGATGAGGTCATCCCCCCTTCTTCCTGGTACAGAGAGGGAGATACCTTTACAAATGGAGATTTCCCTTACAAATGTAAAAGTTTGGTAAACAGAACTTTGATAAGAATGGGCTTAGGAGGACCCTCCCAGTCTATCCATACCCAGAGTTATCTATGACGATGGCCTGTCCTGGAGACAGGCCTTCTATCTTAAATTCTTTTAGACAGTTAGTGGGGGAGGAGGTCAAAGTTTCTTTCTGAGTCTTCTGAGCCTTTATTATCTTCAGCTGAAAATAATCTGCATACCAGAGTGGCACATCTTGGAGTGGCCTGCCCTGAACCCCATCAGAATATACTGAGAATTTCAGGTTCCATTTTACAGATGAGGACACTGAGGATCAGAGAGGCTAAGCCAACTGCCCAAGGTCCCATGGCAAGACAAAGTTGGTCTTATTTCAGGGTCTGCATACTTAGCCAGTTCACTTGAATGCCTAAGGTTTCTCAGCTCTGTCACTTAGATGCCATGTGACCTCAAGTGAATTACTTAACCTCTTGGTGCCTCAGTCTCCTTGTCTGTAAAGAGGGATAGCAATAATTATAATTATTTATTTATTTTTTCCCCCCAAAGCCCCAGTAGATAGTTGTATGCACATCCTTCTAGTTGCTGTATGTGGGACGCGGCCTCAGCATGGCCGGAGAAGCGATGCGTCGGTGCGCGCCCTGGATCCGAACCCAGGCCGCCAGCAGCAGAGCGCACGCACTTAACTGCTAAGCCACAGGGCCGGCCCGGGATAACAATACTTATATGTACCATATAAGGCAGTGTGAGTATGAAATAAACTAATATAATTAAAGTGCTTAGAACAATGCTTAGCACACAGTGGTGTTAGCTAATTTGTTACCTAAGCCACAGGCTAAGAATATGCAGGCCTCAGAGATGAGAGTAGAGAAGTTCCGAATCTGCGTAAATGATCTGCGTAATCATCTCCACAGCCTGGGAGATGTCAGCCTGGATCTGAGGAGGTAGGTTGGCCTCAGGCAGGGACTCCTTTATACTTGTTCCAACAGTTAGTCCCAGGGTGTGGATGGACCTTGAACCTCTCCCTCCTGCAGGTGAGATATGGTACTTTGGGATCAGGTCAGTAACTGGGGGAGGGCGGGGCAGCAGGCAGAGGTCACATGGCTCATGCTAGCAGCAAGACCAAGCGAGGAATGGCCGTAGCCCTGGAAGTGTACGCCCTGCTTAATGCCCTGTATTCCACTCCTGCTGGCATTTGTTGTGTAACCATGTGTGGTATAAGAAGAAATATATTTGGTCTTTGTCCCCAGCTCCTGGCACAAAGATCTTAAAACCCTTGGAATTTCCTGAGTGACAGGAGTATCTTTTGTCATTCATAATGAGCCCCTTTTGAGTACATCTGAGTTTATGCTAATGAGGTGACCTAGCTTGGGGCCCCTAGATAGCCTCAAGGCTGGTCACCTGAAAGACCAAGTGATTAGAGTGTTGGAACTTTAAGCCCCACCCACGGACCTCTGGGAAGGAGAAGTGGGACGTCGGTGGCTGCAGATTAAACTCTACAAAAACTCTCGAACAAGATTTTTTTTTTTTTGTGAGGAAGATCAGCCCTGAGCTAACATCCACGCTAATCCTCCTCTTTTTGCTGAGGAAGACAGGCTCTGAGCTAACATCTATTGCCAATCCTTCTCCTTTTTTTTTTTCCCCCCCAAAGCCCCAGTAGATAGTTGTACATCATAGCTGCACATCCTTCTGGTTGCTGTATGTGGGACACGGCCTCAGCATGGCCGGAGAAGCGGTGCGTCGGTGCGCACCCGGGATCCGAACCCGGGCCGCCAGCATCGGAGTGCGCGCACTTAACCGCTAAGCCACGGGGCCGGCCCATGGAACAACAAGATTTGATGAGCTTCTGGGTTGGTGAACAAATCTGTGTGCCAGGAGGGTGGTGCACCACAATGCCATGGGGACAGAAGCTCCTGCGCTCCGGACCCTTCCAGACCTCACCCTATGAACCTGTCATCTGCCTGTTCATTTGTATCCTTTATAATATCCTTTATAACAAACTGGTAAATGTAAGTAAATGTTTCTCTGAATTCTGTGAGCCACTCTGGCAAATTAATCAAACTTGAGGAGGGCACTGTGGGAACCCCCAATTTACTACAGCCAGTCTATCAGAAGCACAGGTGACAACCTGGACTTGCAATTGGCGTGTGAAGTAGGGGCAGTCTTGTGGGACCAAACCCTTACTCGGTGGGATGTGATGCTATCTCCAGGTAGATAGTGTCAGAATTGAGTTGACTTGTAGGACACCCAGTCAGTGTCCCCTGAGAACTGGAGAATTACTTGGTAGCATTGGAAAACACACATGAGACCATGACTCAGGATTCCTCCAATTAGCACTTATGCTGTAAAAGCTGAATCTGAAGGCAAGAGAAGAGAGAGATCTACTGAATGTTGAATGTATTTTATGTACGTGGGGCAAACACCTTTGTGTTTGTGAGCACAGTGTCCCTTGTCCCCTATTTTGGTAATGGCATCCCCTCCCTTCCTTGGAGTTACTGCCCCATCCTCCATCCGGTGTCATTTGCAGACCCCATCCCCCTGTCCTCAGTGGTTGCCCAAATGGTGAATGCATGATCCAAGCTGCAGCAACCAGAAATTTTCCCTTTGATTTTGCAGATATTGGGAGAACAACCTTTCTGTCCTCAGGGGTTGCTAAGCTGTGATGACATAAGAATGGAACTGTCTGCATCCATGGCTCCCTTTACCTATCAGCCATGGGAGACAACAAAGCTTCATCTGAGCCCACCTTCCCTGCCCTTCTCAGTGATAGGAGTCAGCACATTCCCTCTGTTTGCTTAAGCTAGTTGGGGTCCCTCACAACCATAAATGAGTAATTGATTCATGTTAGGTCCAACTAGTGCTAATTTTTACAGCCTTAGCTGAGACTCTCCGGAAAGTAATTCAGTGTTGTCATTATGTTGAACATGAATGATGAACCTAGCAGGTTAAAAGTTCCAGCCCAAGGTCTCATGGCATTAAACCAAGTGATCAGCAGAGCCTTATGTAGCCTATTTTTACTTTATCACCAGGTCTGTAGACCTACCCATCTGCCCATGTGAACCCTGAAGTCCTTGGGAGATCCCCATAAGAAAGGAGCCCCCTGCTCATGTGGTCAGAGTCTTTGAGGACAAGGGGACATCAAATGGCCAATACTTTGGGGACCTAGGACATCGCTAGACAAGGAGACGGGGCAAAGGAGTCAAGTGACTCTGGATTGAAATCACACTCGACAGAGTCAAAGTGACCCTTTGGATTTGGGTTTCTTCAGTTCCAGCCCCAGTAAAAGGATCCAGTTGAATCATGGGTTCCTGAATGGTTTGGCAGATTTCTAGAATCTCATGGATTCCAATCTTTCTAAAGAGTAAATTACTGGGCGGTATTTGCTTTATTCACATGTATACGTGTGTGTATGTGTGCGCGTGCATGGGTATATATGTAGGTGTGTGTGCATACATGTATATACATATGTATATACACACACATAGGTTCTAGCCTCACACATTTCTCCAAAAACAAGATTTAGAAAGACGGTGAAAAAAATCAGAATTCCTTAAAATCTTCTTGGGAATCATCTCCTGGACTTGGCCCCCTTTCATCCTGTGACATTTTCATCTCAAAGCTCTAAATTCTTTTCACAGCCCCTGAGTAGGTGAAAGCCATTTGAGAACAGTCTTTTATTGTCTTGCTTTCCTTTGGAGAGCAAAGTGGGAAGGTGATTTCAGGAGTTGGAAGGAGAGGTCCATTTTCCCTGCACCTCAAATCTGGCAGCCCCAGGTTTTAAAAGCTCCAGAAAATGTAGCACTTGAAAACGTAGCCAGGAAAGAGTAGACCCAGGAGGCCCAGAGTGAGAGGCAAATGTGGGTTTTCAGTGTTATTCTTGTCTTCGCTAGGCCAATCACTCCTCCGCGTTGTTCCTGCTGCCTGGAGCAGAGATTTTTTAAAGGTAACTCTCTCCTTGCCGAAATGGAGCTTTTGTCTGCCTATGGAATTCCTGTAGGAAGGAGGGAACTAGGAGAGAGGAGCAGGTTCCCGTCTGGCCACCTCAGTGCCAGAGCGGGCTCAGGTTGTGTGAGTGTGCTGTGTGGGTGTGAGTGTCCCGTGCTCCATCACTGTTTTGCTGGTGGCACAATCAGCCTCTTAGAAGATGCTAATGAGATTCTTGCAGAGAGCTACAAAATCCTCTGTGGCAGATGGTAGAAGGTTAGGTTTTGATTTCTCTTGTTCCACTGTTGTTTTTCTCTAAAAATGTGCTAACCAATGTGCTGCTTTCTTGGGCTTTATTTTGACAAAGCCACAAATTAATTTTTTAAATCCTTTTTATGCGTCCATCCTCTGATCATAAACTCAGTGAGCAATATCTTTTTAGAAATAAAAGCAAATCATTATCCAACTTCTTCCCTCTGCCCCTCTCCTGCAGTATGCATTTTTTTACACAAAAGAAATATTTTAGACAAACACCACATTATTTCTCTCATAAGTGGAAGATAAACCAACGCATGGACAGAGAGAACTGTTTGGTGGTTACCAGGAGCAAGGCGGCTGGGCGGTGGGCACAAGGAGTGAAGGGATGCATTTATATGGTGACTAACAAACAATAATGTACAACAAAAAGTTCACAATAAAGAAAAAAAAGAAATCTTTTAAATTTTCTCTGAACCTACAGATAATAGACACCAATGCTATGTGTGCCCCTGATAGTGTGTAATTTCATTTTCTTATTGGCTGGGGCAAGGTTAGGTTATTGTGTTTTAGTTAATTTCAACTCCCTCTATAGACAGATGTAAAAGCAAAAAATATTATAGGAGCCAACAAGGAGAATAGTTACCATTTACTGAATACCTTCAACACTCCAGACACCATGTTAAGCAATGTATGGACGTTATTTTATTTACTCCTCACATAAATCCTGTAAGTAGGTACTATCATTATCCCCACTTTACAGATGAGGAGATTGAGAGTAGGAGGAAGAAATTTGTCTAAGATTAGATAGCCAGGAAGTGGCAGGACTGGAATTCAAAGGCAGGGACTCCCACCCCACAGCCAGTGCTTTGAGATGGTCCATTCTTCTGTTCTCCTGGATGAATTTCAGCTGCATTAGTGCTGATAGTCTCTAGGATTCAGGAGCATAGTTCCTGATTTCAAACTCTTACTTGGGAACCAGGTATTGAGAGGCTCATTGGTAGGGAGAGAGTCAGACACAAGTTACAGAGGTGTTGGCTTGGTCTCAAAGATGGAAGGCAGACCCACCATTTTGCAAATGAAGAAATTAGGGTCCAGAGAGTATGGTACTTATTGAACTTCAGTTACTTATTGCTGTGTAGCAAACCAACCTAAAACTGAATGGCTTAAACCACAAAACCATTTTACTGCTCCTGACTCTGTGGGCCAGGACATTGGGCAGAGCTCAGCAGTCCTGTCTAAGGACTATTCCTCGTGGTGTCGGCCAGGCTAGATGGCTAGGGCCTCTTTCACACACCTGGGGCCTCCAGGTTGGCTGCTGGCTCTCTGCCCCGCAGGACAGCCTGGACTTTACATGGTGGGTCAGGGTGGCAAGAGACCAAAAGGCCTGGGCCCAGCACTGGAACAGCAATCCTTCTGTCTCCTCCTACTGATCAAAGCCAGTGCCAAGGCCAGCCTCGATTCAAGGGGAGGGGAATAGACTCCACCTTTTGATGAGAGGAGCAGCATGTGCAAACACAGACAGCCTGTGCATGGCCACATAGAGCGACTTGGTAGCAGACATCCAAGCATTAGACCAATATTACAGAAAATCCCACTGTGGCAGCTTTCCTGGAAGGGAAAAGACTCTGTTTAAAAACTGCATTCTATTTTGACTCTTTCAGCCCTAACAGGTAAATGTGGAGGGTGTTTTAGAGGGGATGGGGGCTGGTGTTACTCATCTAATCCTGTGGGTGATGATGTTCTTGGGTGACCAGTTGAGTCCAGTGCCCGCATCACACACTGTGGGGAGGGGGTGGCGCCTCCCTTAATGTGGGCAGTCTGCACATTCTCTTTGCCAAGAAGGAACCCCGGGCAAAGGAAAGAAGATGTGAGGGGGTGGGGGGTGCGGTGTTAGCTCCACTGAGTTCACAGAGGGGAGGTGCCCAAGGATGTTGCAGAAGCTACCAAGTTGAGTGGGGAAGAGAAATCTAGTTCCATCAGCCAAAAATGACCAGCCCAATGATCTAACAAAAAATGATCTAACAAAAAACAGATGGGTGTCCTAGCCAAGAAGAATTTAATGAGAAAATAAAGGAATCTTAGGCCTTAACTAGCAGGGCATTTACAATTTATAAAGCTCATCCACCCACCTGAGCAAGGAGCAAACACAAAATCAAGGTCAAATGTAGGATGTACTTGGGAAGGAAAAATAAAGTGAATTACGACCAGATGAAACATAATTCAAACTCAGCAACTGTTAGAGCCAGAGGGAGCCTAAGAGATCAAATTTAGTCCAAACCTCACTATACATATGAAAAAACTGAGGCCCAGGATAAAACAGAGAAGTGAGGTGCCTGCCCCAGGCCCCACAGCTCAGTTACTCTTGCATTGATGATGAGCACTTAGCAAGCAGTGATTAGGTGTCAGGCATTTGGGTGGGTGATGGGAACTCAAGATGGAGTAGGACACAGCCCTTGCCTTCACAAAGCTGACTGTCCAGGGAGGAGAAGGATGTGAAATCAATGAGTAGGGAACAATTTGGGGAACACCAAGCTAGCAGTGTTCAGAGCGGACGCGGGAGCCCAGAGCAGGGCAGCCCTAGGAGCAGAGTTCCATGTCTGAGCTCCTGGTCCCTTGCTATCAGAGCCCATGGGCTCTGCGTAGAAGACAGCTTGTTTAAAAACATCCTGCCTACTGAGCTGCCCACTGGAGCTACACTGGAACCCTATGGTTTAAAAGAAAGTGCAGTCTTACAATCTCATGTGCATCAAGAAGAGAAAATCCTACATGGGCCTTACATTTGGGCAGATCCTAACAGAGCATTCACACATCTCATGATGTGCACAATCTCATTGCACGTGGTCCCCACCAACGGCCCCAAGGGAGGCAGTGAGGACTTCCCAACCCTTCACAGGGCCACCAAATGACACAGTCTGTCTGGAGTCTCAGGAGAGCCAGACCCAGGCTGGAGTTCACCACCAGCATGCACAGTGGGCCCTTGACCAAGTCATAACGTTGGTTTAAAAAGGGTCTTCAGATCTAACGGGAATCCAGGAGGCAGTTTACTCCCTATGTGACGGAGAGAGGAGAGCATGGCCCTGGGAGTTGCTTTACTCTCTGAGCCTCTGGTTGCCCATCTGTCCAATGAGAATAATAATAATAGCAAACACCCAGGGAGGGCTTGCTGCGTGTGCACCACTGAGCTGGCTTTACAGGACTGCCTTGTTTACTTCTCACAACCATCCTGTGAGTTAGTGATTCTAACTCCATTTTACAGATGAAGAAACTGAGGTTGAGAGCTTAAGTCACCTCACTTGAGGTCACACAATTAGCAAGGGGGAGGGAGAAGATTCAGCCCCAGGCAGCCTCTAGGGAAAGCCTGCACACTTAACTCTGCTACACCATTTCTAAAGGAAGTCAGAGAAGTGAAGCTCCTCATGTATATAGTCAGTCCTCTCTCCTGGTTCCATCCCCTTCCTGTATCTCTGTCTCCAGGGATCCTGATTCTCTCCAGCCTTCTGGGACTCTCACCATCGGCTCAGGTCACTCTTCTTGCTACCCTCCGTGTCTGCCTCCAGCAGACAGTCCCTTCTCCCACAGGACAGACACGGCCTCCCTACCGTCCTCAGCGCTCATGCTGACTCCCCCCCCCACCCCAATCCCTCCAAGCCAGCCCCTTCTCCTTTCTGGCCCCCCTGGGAGACAGTGGAGTGTTTTGGCTTCCAGCCCAGCCCTCCTATGAGGGAGGAGAGCAGGGAAGAGGGACTGGGGAAGGCTTCTTCCTCTGCTTCTGTCATTCTCTGACCTACACAGCCATGGGGGCCAGTGGAGAGCCTAGCCATCCTAACACAGCTGACCTTCACCAAGCGCGAGGTGCCTTCCATACATCATCTCATGTCATCCTCACCACAAACTTAGAGGTAAGTATCAAGCCCGCATTTTACACACAAAGAACCAGGGCCCAATTTCACCAAGCTAGGAAGTGGCAGAGGTGGGATTCAGACCCTATCCATCTGCTCCAAAGCCCACATCTTCTCTCTTACAACACAAGAGGAAAGGTCAAGGGACAAGGCTCGTTTAGTGTCTTGCAGCTGCAGACATAGCTCTCAGACCAGCAGCATCAGCATCATGGGGGACCTTGTTAGAAATGCAGGCTCTCAGGCCCCTCCCCAGACCTACTGAAAGGGAATCTGCATTTTAACAAGATCCCAGGTGATTTCAGTGCCTACTAAAGTTGAGAAGTCCGGGTCTGGGTCCGTGGTCCACAGCCCTGGCTAAACACCAGAATCACCTGGGGAGCCCTGCAAAATGTGGGTGCCCAGGTTCCACACACATGGTTCTCATTGGATTGGTCTGGTGCAGCCTGAGCATCAGGGTTTCTTGTTTTTTTATTTTTTATTTTTATTTGTTGGTGAGGAAGATTGGCCCTGAGCTAACATCTGTTGCCACGCTTCCTCCTTTTTTTTGCTTGAGGAAGATTGTCCCTGAGCTAATATTCATGTCAATCTTCTTCTGTTTTGTATATGGGACGCTGTCACAGCATGGCTTGATGAGCGGTATGTACGTCCACGCCAGGGATCTGAACCCGGGAACCCCAGGCCTCCAAAGCAGAGCAGGAACTTAATCACCATGCCACCCGGCCGGCCCCTCAGGGTTTTTTAAAGCTCCCCAGGCGATTCTAACGGGCAGCAACCTTTGAGAACCGCCGGCAGGAGAAAGGGGAAAGGTGAAGGCTGTGGAGGGTGGAAGCCACTAGCCACTTGCCATCAAAGCAGAGCCGCGCAGGTGGGCGTGACCGGCATCAGGGAGGCCGGGGAGACCCAGTGACAGGGCAGTGACAGTCCGGGTCTCCTTCCTGCTTGCTAGTGCGCGCGGTTGGAGAGACACTGGCTGCGGCGGGACACGGGGCAGGGGACTCCTGCTCAGGAGCCCCGTCTGTCCGGATGCCAGGAAGGCCGCGCCGTCAGGCGAGCTCCCAGGCCGCCGCCTGAGCCCAGAGCCCGGCGCGGGGCCACGAGGACGCCGCGTGCAGCGCGCGCAGGCGCAGTGGCGCGGGACTGGGCGGCGGCTCCGGCCCGGGGGTGACTCAGAGGGCGGGAGCGGCGGGAGAGCCAACGGCCTCCGCAGAGCGCGCAGCCTGCCCGGCAACAGCCGCCCGCCGCTGCCGCCTCCGGGAGGGGCGGGGGCCGAGGCGCCCGGCAGGTGCGGCGCGGCGCGGCCCCGGGAGTCCGCGTTCGAGCGGCTCTTTGTTTCCTCTCCGGCCCAGCCCCGGGCCCGGGCGTCAGCCTGCCAGAGCTGAGTTACAGCCCCACTGCTGGGTGTGTGGCCCCTGCACGGAAGAATGCGTCCCTTTCCTGAAGCTGGCTTGTCTAAGGAGGGACCAGGGACAAAAGCCAGGAAGAGGTGGCTTCAATTCTACAAAGCCCTCTACTCACCCTGTGCGGGTCCATAACCAAGGCCCCCCCAGGGCTCACACATCCCGGAGCAGAAGCCCCTGTCCCTGGGGATGCCACCTCCAGGGGGCTCATGATTTTGAGGCTTGAGGCAAAGCTGCCCAGCACAGCCGTAGCGCGGGTCCAGGAAGGTTCCTCTGCAGCTGCTCCATGTCCCCACACCCGCCTGAGGTGTGGGGTACAGGCTGAGTGCGCTGGCCTGGGCGCGTCTGGAGGCCTTGTTCGCAGAGGATGAGATTGAGTAGAGCTGGGGTAAAGCCGTGGAATCTGCATGTTACAAGTGCCCCGTGGTAAGCAGGTGGTCGGTAGGTTTCACTTTGAGAGTCACTGATTTTTAGAAGTTCCCCTGAACATAGATGTGTTAACCACGAATGGGTGCTGCTGAATGAGTTGAGTTTGCCCAAGGAGACACAACTAGCGTTGGCAGAGGTGGGAGTCAAGCCAGTGTCACCAGGCCCCCAAGCAGGTGTTTCATTTATAAGCACAGGCCCAGCCTACTCTGCAGGGATTCCCAGGGAGCTTCTAGACCCTTCCTGTCTACGTTTGTGGTATTGAAGACCATCTGAAATAAGCAGCCTCAGCGGGCGCTTCTACACCTCTTGTTTTATTGGGATGTCCTTCCAGTTTGCTATGTGGATTTGGGTATGTTGTAGCTTAAGTCTAATCAGCCCGTGATGGGCATGAACACCCAGAAGAGTCTGTTATGTCGAGATAGATGGCCACGCAAATGGATTTTTATATACTCTCTACTTTAAAGGCTGCTAGTCTATCAAAGGAGGATAAGAGAAAAAATTCACTGAAAATTAGATTTAGGAACAAATTTATCTTCTTGCTTGGCAAATGTTATCCTGTTAACAGCCCCTAATGAAAAAAATGAATGAATAAATTATATTTTCTGCAATTTGTTTGAAGTATGGACACATGACTCTGAAGGCAGAGTTGGCTCAAATCAGCCTTGGCTCAAATCGCAGCTTTCCCGCTTACTAGCTGGTAACCTGGGGCAAGTTTCTCACCTCTTTGTACCTCAGTTTCCTTATGTGAAAAAGGTAGTTGTATTTATTTTACACTTACTACTTCCAGATATTGTAAGAAGAGATTTGCAAGTCTTGTCTTACATAATTGCCACTTTACAAATGAGGCTCTGAGAGGCTGGGTACCAGGGTCGCCCCATCTCAATGCAGACCTGTTCCCTCCCAGCCCCTGCTCCTGACCACACGGCTTCATTGCCTCCTGGCTTCTGATTGGCTGTTGGAATCAGACATTAGCCATGTATGTTCTCACGAGTGCACCATAATGATTAACATCTTTTTGAGCCATTACTATGTGCTATAAATTAGTGCAAACACTTTACTTGAATTAATTTAATTCTTACCACCACCCCATGAAATGGGAATTATCATCATCATCTCCGTCTCTCAGAGGGGGAAACTGAAACAGAGATATTGAGAAACCTAACCCAGGATCACACTGCTAGGAAGGGGCAAAGCCAAAACTTAAAGATGGCAGTCTAGCTCCCAGGCCTGGGTACCAAACAGCTACGCTGTGCTGCCAGTCATGTTTATTACATAAGAGGGGAGGGGGGCTCCCCACTCTTCTGACCCACCAACGCAGTGATGCTGGGATTTTTCATTCCCATCACCACCCTCCCTCTGGGTGCAAAGGCTTCCTTCTATTGGGGAGCTTAGGACTCTTCCAGGCCTTTGAACATTGGTGTTTACACGGGACAGCTTAGAGGGGCTTTGGAAAAGACTCGAGTACAAGCAAGCATCTGATCCATGGATGACCTGCAGCCTTCGCCAGAGGCCCATCCGGATGGAAGGACGGACATTCCTGTGGCTCCCGCCCAGGGGCTGACAGTGCCCCTGAAAGTGGGGCAATGGTTTGCAGGCTCAGCCTCCACGTGGTACTGGTCTCCTGCATGGCAGCCGGGCACTGGCCCCTGAATGTGTGGCCACTCTTCTCACACTGAGTTTTGAGGTGCATGCTAGAAATGTGGACATTAAGGGTGATTCTGGTGAAGTCTCAGATGTAAATGAGGAACTTGTTATTGAAAACTGGAGGAACGGTGATCCTTGTTATGAAGTGGCAAAGAACTTGGCTGAACTGTGTTCTGGTGTTTTGTGGAAGGTAGAATTTGTGAGCCATGAAATTGGATATTTAGCTGAGGAGATTTCTAAGCAAAGTGTTGAAGGAGCAGCTTGGTTTCTTCTGAATCCTTAGAGTAAAATGCAAAAGGAGAGAGATGAATTGAAGAAAGAATTGTTATGCGAAAAGGAACCAGAACTTGGAGATTTGGAAAATTCTCTGCCTTATTGCAAAAAATGAGAAAGATTGTCCTGAATAGGACACTAAGGGTGTGACTGAACAACCATTTCATAAAGAGATGATGGCTGTGACTACAGATCTAATCAGTCCTCTCAGTGGAAGCCAGGAATAGAGATGGATTATTCCAGCAAAGATGCTGCCAGTTTGAACTAAAGGGGACAGAGAGCTGAACAGAATGAAGGAAGGCCGTCAGACTTCTTGGATTCTACAGCACCAGACCATAGAGCTATTTGGTTGCAAACATGCACTGTTCTTCAAAGAAAGGGAAGAAGGGACCTGAAGGCAGTTTACAAATTATCAGGCTACTCCCTCAATTTCAACAGCTCGGAAAACCTTGAGGGAGCCCCGTACCCCCATCTGGCAGAGCTGCAGAGGTGGGACTGCCCAGTGGGTCTGGAGGGCAGATCATTGAACCAAAGAGGATTGTTCTTGAGCCTTAAGATCTAATGGAATTTGCCTTGCGAACTTTTAAATTTGCTTGGGACCCATCACCACTTCCTTCTTTCCTGTTTCTCCCTTTTAGGATGGGAATGTCTATCCTACGCCTGTCTCACCATTGTATTTTGGAAACACATAACTTGTCTGGTTTTACAGGTTCACAGCTGGAGAGGAATTTTGCCTCAGGATGAATCGTACCTGAGTCTCACCCATATCTGATTTAGATAAGATTTAGATGAGATTTTGGACTTTAGACTTTGAAGTTGATGCTGGAATGAATTAAGACTGTTGGGCTATTGGGATGGAATGAATGTATTTTGCATGTGAGAAGGATGTGAATTTTGGGAGGCAGGATGGAATGCTACGGACTGAATTGTGTCCCCCCCAAATTCATATATTGAAACCCTAACCACCACCACCACCACCACCACCCCCACACACACAAAGTGAGGGTATTTGGAGATGGGGCCTTTGGGAGGTAGTTAGGGTTAGACGGGATTAGTGTCCTTATAAGAAGAGACCAGAGAGTGTGCGCGCTCTCTCTCTCTGCCATGTGAGGACACAGCAAGAAGGCAGCCATCTGCAATCCAGGAAGAGAATTCTCACAGCAACCCTTGCTAGTGCCTTGATCTTGGGCTTCCAGCCTCCAGAACCGTAAGAAAATAAATTCCTGTTGTTTAAGCCACCCAGTCTGTGGTATTTTGTTATGGCAGCCTAGACTCTCTAAGACAATTCTCAAAGGCCTGTTTTGAATATTTAAAAACTCTGAACTTCCTGAGGCGGCAAGGCTGCCTCTAACAGACTTGGGGAGAAGTCCTGCACGAAGAGCTGGGGGCCGGGGTGGGGTAGAAAGGGAAGACAAGCACGAAGGATGCTATGGATTGACTGGGGTACTGCCACGCTCCGTGTGCTGAGCTCCCCCCTGGTGTAACGCTGCCTCTGGCCACAAATACCTGGGGAGGCTGTTATTTCTGGCTTCCTATTGGCCAACCTGCCCTCCTGTAGGCAGCCCTTAATTCTTGCTTCTTGAACCTCCCTCCAAGGACAGAGAAGGATGATCGCTGCCCCCACCCCATCTTAATGATGAGGAAGCCCCAGCGCCCAGCAAGCTGGGAGGACGTACGTGGCCCAGAGCAGATTGCTTCCCTTTGCTTAACTCTCCAAGCCCAGACCTGGGCCGTGCATGGAGAAGGACCTGCCAGTCCCGGACTCCAGCAGCACCTCAGAGGTGCTCCCTGCCTGTTTCCCTGGTCCATCCAGCTCTGGGCAGCGCTGCCAGTAAGAGGGAGAACTGATTTGAGTTTCACTTCCTCTGGAGGAGATGTGAATAAACAGAAAAATGGCCCAAACTTGGGCAGCAGCTGGGGGAAGAGGAAGGGAGGTAACCAGTATTCATGAAGCCTCTGTAGGTGCCAGTTGCTTTACCCACAGGCCACAGTGACCCCACGACACCCCTGGGCAAACAGGCGGGGAGATGGAAGCCGCTTGCCCAAGATCACTCAGCTAGAAAGGGCCAGAGATGAGCAGGAGGAGAGCCTCTGTCTCCCCACAGGCACCCTCTTTCCCCTACACCCCACTGCCTTCAAGAAAGAGAGCCAGGGCCCTGGACATCTCCCAGGCCAGCTCACCAGCTCCCAGCCAGCAGCATCTGCTGCAGGTGCCGGGCTGCCAAGACAGCACTTTCCTCCTTACTGCCCTCACAGAGGGCCTGTGGCTTTAGAGAAAACGCTGGTGCCAGGCCCAGCCCTGAGTCCCTCCCTGCGTGGTCTCGGGTTCCGCCTGGGCATTGCGCTTTCAAAGCTTCCCAGGTGATCCTCACATGCAGCCAGGACTGAGCTCCACTGCCCTGGGGGATCCATTCCCTTCATCTGTAAAATGGGGCTAATGGTGCCTCCCAAACAGGGTGTTGTGAGGGTGAGCTGTAAGGGGGCCTCGGCAGGGAGGCCTGGAGAAGGAAGGGAGTCAAACCACTTGTCAGGCTCAGGCAGCCCCTGCTCTGTGCCAGGTGCTGTGCCAGGGCCGGCTTGTCTGCAAGACATTGGGCAGACTCCCCGAGGGGGATGGTGTTCCCCCACCAGCTCCCATCAGCCCAGCTCCTTACAGCCAGGGAACCCTTCACTCCAGAGACCAAGGCTGGCACACTGTGCCCTCAACAACTGTCTACTAAATAAACTAATGGATAATGTCCTTTGACCTTTGTGACAACTTTGAGAAGTAGACTGGAAAGAGACCCTTACCGCCCCTGATGCCCTAGAAAGAGTGGGGAATTCAGAGTCAACCAAGGTTCTGTCACTAGCTGTGCATTCCAGAGACACAGGTAAAAGAACTTAACTTCTCAAAGCCTTTGTTTCTTCATTTGTGAAATAGACTTTCTAATAATTCCTTTGTTATAAGGCTATTCTGAAGAGCTGCTGAGACAATATATGGGAAAACATTTAAATAAACTATTATTTGATAACGGAATTGAGGTTCAGAGAGGTTAAATGACTTGCTCACAGTCACACAGCTAGTAAATAGTGAAGCCAGAACCTGAACCCAGGACCCAAGAAGTTATGGGCTTTTCCCACTCCTCACATAGAAACACAGACCCAGATATACGTAAAAAACAAAAACACCGAAACAAGTACCTGGTTGTAGAGAAAGAGATTCAGATATTTGGAGCGGAGGTCCTGGGCTTTGCCGGCCCGCGAGGCTCACCCAAGCGGTAGAGCGTTGCGATGAATTTTGCAGGAAGGAAAAGCTGGGCCTGGGGTAAAGATTTTTATAGCAGGACTAGCCTGGGAGAAAATTCAGGAAAATGAATAAGCAAAGGATTTTCTTTGTCCAAGACAGAGAAGCTGAGAGGAAACCCAGGTGAAGAAGAGGCAGTTGTGTGGGAGAAGACTTTGCCATCTCTGGAGGACCTTGCAGTCTGAGGGAGGGGCTCTCCACGGCTCAGAGCCCAGGACTGGCTGAGGAGGGGGTTAGAAGATCCTCACGACCACGCCCTGCGCCTGGGGACCACTGCCTGGTGCA
The DNA here is from genome assembly GCF_057802395.1 of Ceratotherium simum simum. NCBI lineage: Eukaryota > Metazoa > Chordata > Mammalia > Perissodactyla > Rhinocerotidae > Ceratotherium > Ceratotherium simum. The sequence continues at coordinate 37,871,262 of NC_141922.1, forward strand.
GCTCCTCTGCGTGCAAGCTGCTGGCCCGAAGTCACACTAGATGAGGAAGGAACCTGGCATTACTGACCCCCTATCGTGTCACCTGTGATCACCGTAGGACTGAGTTAGGCTCTCATACTTCCCAGTGACAGAGGCATTCTCCACCCCGTTGTACGGGTGAGGCTCAGAGCCGTTAGGTCACTGGCCACATCCCAGAGTCCCTCTGTCCCAGCACACCGTGGCTGTTCCTCTACCACATGGCTGTGCACCTCCGAGCCCAGAATCCCTGCGTCCGCTCTCCCCTGGCTCCCCAGTGAGCTCTGGGGCAGGCTCTACGCAGGGCTGCCCAGCAGGCAGGCTGGCATTACCTAATTGCTGGCCAGCTTCTGTTGTCACCTCATTTTTCCAAACTGCCTGGCTCTGAAAGCCTCCTTCTCAGACAGACAAATGAGTCTCTAGCCTTGTTCTGCTGAGTTCCAGCAAAAGGAAGAGATCAGAGGCTGTCGCCGTGATGGAGCAGCAGCCGGGATCCGAGGCACAAAGCACTGGGGGCAGCGGATGTCTTTAGCAGGCCACAAAGCCCGGGCCAGTGCCCTACTTACGGCTGTGACTTCCCTTATTGGGATCTGCCTTCTGCTGTGAGCTGCCTGGGGTCAGCATTCTGAGGGTGGGGACTTGATCTTCATCAGCCGGCCTCCCTAGGGAGATGAGCCCTTGTTAGCGCCAGCCCCAGGCATCCTAAAAGCCTCTCCTACCTCACCCAGGAAGATGTTTCTGGGTTCAGGGAAGAAGAAAGCAATCAGAGGAATGCAGACTGCTGCCGGACCTCAAACAGGCCTTCATGCCTAGGGGTCAGAGCTCACTCCCAAAGGCAGGGCTGGTGCCTCCGCCCTGCGCAAAAGCAGCGTTTGCCCCTCTGGGCTCCAGCCCGGGGCAGCAGCATCTGCCTCTGAAAGAAAAGTCCTCGGAGAGGCTGAGGAGAGGCGAGTGCAATCTGGCCTCATCCTGCCCTTGTCCTGGCCGGGAGGTGGGTGGACAGAGCAGCCTCGATGCCCTCCCTGGACTGTGAGCATCTCGAGGGCAGGAACTGTGCCCCGCTGGACGTGATATCTCCTGGCACAGGTTAGCATTTACCGGGCACTGTTCTGAGTGCTTTCGGTTACTAAACTGCTAACCCTCACCTCACCCCCAGGAGGTGTTTTTCCCATTTTTCAGATGGAGAAACTGACATCCAGAAAGATTAGGGTCCTAAAGCTCGTGAGTGGGGAGTCAGGATTTGATCCCAGGCGGTCCAACTCCAGAGTCCATGTTCTTACCCACCATACTACTGTGATTCTCAATGAATAAATGATGGATGAATGAATGAATATAGGAATGAATGAGTGAATAAATAAAGCAATCAGTTAATGGCTTTGTAGAGAGAATGACAGAAAGCCCCCTGTTCAAAATTATTTCCTCTATTAACAGTTTCAGGGCCTGTGAATCTGCCATTGAAATGCATCCCTTTGAGTTTTAGTCTGTGATTGTCTTCAAACAATGCCCCTAAGAAATTGGGGTAATGGCAATTATTGGCCACGCACTGTGGCCCCTGGATGTCAAGGAGGGGCCTAAGGCCTAGGAAGAAGTCGACCCAACATATGGGAGAGGCATGAGGAGCTGGAGTTTCTGCGGAGAACGCTGCCGCTGATATTCTCCTGGTGTGGCGCAGGGGCTGGGACACAGCCTCTCAAGCCTCTGAGCCAGGTTCGAGTGGCTGTGCCTCTTGCTGGCTGTGTGGCCCAGGGTGAGTCACGTGGCCTCCAGGAGGCCCTGTTTCCTCATCTGTCAGTGGGGATACTGGTAGCTACCTCGTAGCTTGTGATTAGATATGCTACTGTAGGTAATGGGCCTGGCACAGAGTGGATACTCTACAAGTAGGAGCTGTTATTACCCAAATTATAGCCAAACAATATGTTAGTAATGATCATTGGCCTGCTCCTCCTTCTTAAACTAGTCCTGCTCCAGCGACCCTATTTCTGGTGTCCCAGGCGCTCCATCATGACCCCCTTCTCCCCAACACTGCCAGCCTTCTCCCTAGTGTCTTTCTTTCCAGGTTGTCCTCGGCCCTCCCTTCTCCCACCTCTGCCCTGGCCTGGGCTCCCACTACCTGTCACCTGGACTCTGTCAAATCTGAGACTTTGAGGGAACACAATGCAGAAAGAGCTGGAAGCAGCTCCTCGAACACCCACCTTTCCGTTTCCTGTCTTTGTCTAGTTCCAACTCGGCCAGTTTGGCCCTCCAGCTGCCTCCACTCCCCACCCCTTTTTTCTCGCTTGTTTCTCTTCCCTGTCCCATGGGTCCCTTAGGCTCAAGCGAATCTCTAATTAAATTATGCAGCAGGTGGCAATTAAGACACCCTCTCCCTTTCAAGTGCTCATCACAGAGTCATGCACAGCACCCCGGGACCCAGGATACAAAGAGTCCTGGTCCTGGCAGCAGGAGGATTCCTCATGCAGCCAGTGACCTGACACCAGGGAGACAGGGAAGGTCTGTGGGCTTGCTGTGTGTCCTGGGTTAGTTCACTTTTCCATCTGTCACGCCAGAACAGAAATCCTCCGTTCTGAACACACAGGAGTGGAGGTAACAGATGCTTAATGAAGAAGACAGTGAAAGTCCTGGTAACCATCCCCTCGAACAGGGACTAAGAATAATCACTAGCGTTTAGGGAAGGAGTCATAGTTTACAAAGTCCCTCTCATAAACTCTGTCACTTGAACCTCCCAACCACCCCATGAGGGAATAGAGACAATGGCATCACTAACCCCATTTTACAGATGAGGAAACTGAGGTCTTGAGAGTTTAAATGACTTGCCCAGGGCCTAGGTTCAGCTCCTCTATTGCAGCCAAAAGTATCCCGACTGCTGCAGCTTCTGAGACTCCGCTCTCTCCACCTTCTCATGCTTCTCTGGCCGATCCTTTACCGTCTCCTTCTAGGTCTTCTCCTCCTCCCTTTCCCCTGACAAGTTGATGTTTCCAAGACTCACCATTCTTCTTACTCCCATCCTCTCCCACCATTTCAACGACGTCCTAGATGCTGATGGCTCACAAATCTGAACCTAGTGCTTTCTCTTGAGCTTCAGACTCAAATCCAGCTGCCCACGAACACATAGCCACTTTGTTGTTCCTCTTGCTGGTTCCAATTTCTCTGCCCCCCACTCCCCCATGTTGAGGTTCCCCAGAGCTCATTCCCGAGTCCTTCTCCCTTTTCTAGCTGTACTTTCCCCCAGGTTACCTCATCCATTCATGTAACTTTAAATGACATTTCTATATTGAAAACCACATTTATACCCAGATCCCAGAGCTCTCCATTGAAGTTGAGCCTTGAAAATGCAGCCGCCAGTTGACCGTGTGTCCTTGGAATGCCCCACAGAGCTGTCACACCCACATGACCAGGACCCAGCTCATCCGCCTTCCTCAGAGTCTGCTCCTCTCTCCTGCGCTCCAACTCAGTGACTCCCACCACCGTCCTCCCAGACCAGAACCAACGAATTATGCAAGATGCCTCCTTTTTCTCATCTTGCATATTCCAGGAACCACCAAGTCCCTCTGATTTTACTTCCCGAATACCCCTCTGTTCTGCCCCTTCTCTGCACCTCTGCCTTAGTTCTGGCTGCCGTCAACACTGCAGTCCCCTCCCAGCTGACTTAGCTCCTCCACTCTTGCCCCCCTCCAATCCATTCTCCGCCCTGTAAGTGGAGCGATGTTTCTAAAATGCATATCTTACCATGTCACTTTTCTGCCCAAAATTCTTCATTAACGCACCATTCCCCTCTAGCAGCAGTTTTCAAACTGCTTTTAGCATAAGGCCTGCAATATATAATAAATTAAAGCAGAATAGTAACAACTGAAGTTTGGGAGGGATATTTGGAGACCCTCATAGATACTCAGCCTCCCCATCCCTTCCCCCAGTCCGAAACACACACACATGTGTGCACTCTGCACACATACACACATACACTTGCATACACATGCACACACGAGTGCACACATGCACACACACACACCGCTTCCCAGATTACCTGTGTTCAAAATATCAATGCCATCCAGTCTGCCCTACCTGGATGTACAGGAAGCAGCTCTACCATATCTTTGGCAACATCCAGCGTCTATTGGATACTCTCAATTGACATGCGGCTCCCTACGGTTCATGATCCATTTCAAGATCATATTTTGAAAGTCAAAAATCATCAAAGTCATTTTTGTGACTACATGCAATTTAGGGCCCCAGATAACCTGTAACTTGGTACTAGCAAGGCTTGTCTTACCTGCCCCCCTAGGACAGTTGTGCTTGAGTGTAAACAGAAAAGGGCATACTTCTGAGCACCCCTTACATCACCCCACAGTGCTGCCTCAGCAGTCAGTTGCTGGAACGTATTTAGCCAGCTGGGGCCGAACTGCTAGACTGTAAGACCAGACTCTCATGAACTACAGAAACAGCGCCTCTCTCCAGGTTCCTGCTCACCAGAGAGGCTCAGGCCACTCTGCACCTCTGGGAAGGAGGATATTGTCACTGAACCGTGTAGGCTCTGGAACATGGACCGCTCTAGGTTCAAACCCCAGCTCAGCCACTTAAGAGGCATGTGACTGGGACTAGGCAACCACTCCGAGCCTCAGTTTCCTCATCTGTGACGTAGATTTTCATTAGGATAAGGACAATGTCTATCAAGTGCCAACTGCTTGGTAGTTTCTCAACAAATGGTGGCTGTTAGGGGACCTCATCCACCAGCTCTTCCTCATTCCTACTTGGGCTCAGAAGCAGGATCTTCTGGACGTTATGAATGAATGAATTCACCCCCTCTCACTGCTCTCTAGGGTGGGGGCGGCGACCTGACTAATTGATGAGTTTGCACATCCCTGGCTCAGCCCCCTTGGCCCCCTGTTTTAGACACCCTCACCCTTGAGGTCAGCTCTCCAGGCAGTGTCAGCCCCCACAAACAGAGGAGGGTCTGCCATTTGGGGGGTAGTTCACTTGGGCTGGGAAGGATTAGGAAACCTCTTGTGGCCCCTACATCTAAACACTCAATCTAGAGGGCTGTTTTCTGTTGGCATCTTGACACCCAGTAGTGACTTTTAGAGGGGTGAGTTCAAGCAGCAGGTGACAGCGTGTACGAAGTGAAAGTCAGGTGTCCTTCTGATTCTGAGAACCTTTGATGCTGAGTATGTTGGTGACATCAGAAGGTGAGTCTGGCTCACCCATTCGAACACCCAGGGAACAAAAACAGCCTCTCACTCCTTTGCAAAGGAGCAGGAGGAGACCTGGAAAGGTCCAGGGACCAAACAGGGCCCTGGCATCCTCCTGGACATGCCATGGGGCCCTGTGACAGAGGGAGCTGATTCAGGCACAGTACTTAGCGCACAGCCTGGCACAGGGTAAGTCAATGTTGGCCTAGGAGGTGCTGTGTCAAGGGCAGCTTTTCTTGGAAAGAATAAAAGGATTATGAGTAGAACTGAAGCCAGCACAAAACATAAATCTGGTCACGGCATCCCCACTGCCAGCACCCTCAGTGGCTTCCCATCTTCTTAGGAGTAAAGACAGGTCTTGGGCACAGCCTGAAAGCCCACACGTCACCCCACTCACCTTCTTGGTCCCCACTGGTGGCCTTGCTCACTTGTGTCAGCCACATGGCCTCATTTCAGTTCTTCAAGGGCCTCTTCCTTCCTCAGGAAGTGACCTCTGACCTTTCCTGGCTCCCCATGTGCACGTCCCTCCTTGGCCCGTCTCTCCTCCGAAGGCCAGGGAGAGTAGCCCCCAGCAGGGAGCCGTCCAGTCAGCAGCCTGCTGTTGGGACCTGTCTGCTCACCACATAGAGACACCACCTGGGCAGGGGAGAAGCCATAAGAAGGGAGAGGTCTGGGGTTCCCTGACTGTTCAGTGGCTCCATGGTTTCCTTGCTCCCGCATGCTTACACCTGGGTCCTCAGTGCACCCCTGTCCCCCGTTACCGCCTGCTTGGGGGGAGGACAGGAAGTGGCAAGGGCACAGCACCCTTCCCCAGAGGGGAAATGAAAGTTGCTTTTTTAAGCCCAGCTGCTGCTCGGCTGCAAGGTGTCAGCGAGAGTGATGGGGCAGCGAGTGCACACGTGTCTGAGATTTATGCCTCTCGAGGCCGGAGCTGGTACCTGATTGCCTGCCTTTATGGCTTGTCCGTGCTTGCTGCGCCGGTGATGTGACCCAGCTTGTCGCTCAGGCTGAGAAGGAGCTGTCGAATTGTCATGAGGGCAGGGGCTACCGTTACATGAGATAATGCCTGAAAAATGCTTTGGAAATGGTATGTTATGGAATGCATTCCTGTTGCCATTGGGGACGAAAAGATCTGGGAGGATTTCCCTGGGACTTAAAGGTAGAGTGGGGAGAAAAGTAATGGCCTAGGGTGGCCCTATTCACATGGTAATTTGCAGGAACCATTAGATGAGTGTCTCCAATAATCTCAAGGCTTTCTCTATTGGTAAGATTAGGTAGAAAATAAGAACATTTTCTCCAAGTGATAAAAGTAATTAGTATTAATAGCAATTAACAGTAATGACATGTCAAGTATTGTGCTAACCACTTTACACACCTGATCTCATTTAATGCTCGCTACAATGCTGCGAGGGGGGCCTGCTGTTGTCTTCTCCATTGTGTAGTTGAAGAAACCAAGGTTCAGGATGCTAGATGACCTGTCCACTGCTAGATGACCCCTGGGCCGCCTGACTCCTGAGCACACACTCCTTCCTCGTGCAGAATGACTTGTCCAAGGATGACTTTCCAGGAAAGGGTTAACTCAGCGGCCAGATCCTCTCAGGCCAGAGCATCTCAACACTGGCTGCACTTTATGAGGAGGGGAACTTTTTAACAATACCAATCACTGGGCCCCATCGCAGACCTATGGAGTAGAATCCTGGGGGGAGGTGGAGTCTGGGCATGAATGTTTTCTAAAAGCGGCTCAGGTGGTCCCAGGAGGGCTAGGTTGGTGACGAAGGGCCCCGGAATCTGCATGGGGGAGAGGGCTGTCCATGTGGATCTGCTCCCTGCCCCTCACCTACGCCAGCCCCCTTCCCCCCAGGACCCTCGAGCAGAGGCCAGCGAGGCTGACTTTCACTCTGACCTTGGTATAGCACTGCCTCCCGCGACTGCTTGGAGGGTCCCTCCTGCGCGCTCTGACAACATCCATTGCGGCAGGGCTAACTAGCGCAACCCCTGGGCCCAGGAGGAAAAGGAGCAAAAAGCCTCCTTTTTTTTTTTTAATTGGGTCAAGAGAAAAACAGAATTATAAAAAATGCAAGTCATGGTTAGAACTCCCATCATTTTTCAGGACGCTGCTGTGCTCTCTGTCTCCACACGTGAGAGCTGGTGCGACAGAGTGGGGGTGGGCAAACAGGGGCCACGACGCTGGAGACCGTCCAACCCCCAAGGGTGGTCTGGGTGCCAGGCACGGTGTCAGCCTGGCCTGGTGGACGCTCCAGGAGGGAGGTGTTACTAGGGCCCTTTGACAAACGAAGAGGCCGAAGTTAGATGTCTGTGGCAGAGGCCCCACAGGAGCTGGTGAACCTGGCACCGGCTCTGCCCAGGCCACCTCCAGGGGCAGCCTCAGAGGGTGGGCTCTGCTCTGGGTGGTCGGGGAGCCACCAGCCCCCACCCGCCCCACTCACCTCCTTTGTCTCTTCTTGCCCTCCGAAGGCTCACAACATGGGCTCAGGTGACCCCGGACCCACAGATCTGGGGAGGTCAGCCAGCGCCGGCCACACACGGGGCCGCTCCCCACAGCAAGGCCAGCCTCGACTACTGGTTTGCTCTGTGTTTTCGAGAAATCAGGAGAGGACATTCCTGGGCACTCACAGGGTGGATATGAAGTTCCAGGGCCTGGGAAGGGTGGTGTGTGAATTCTCCGGGAGTCCTCGATGTACCAGACACAGCCGGTGTCAGACTCTCCCCCGAGAGGACCCCTAGAGAGAACTCCCTGTCCTGTCTGGCTCTCCGCCCCACTCTCGACCAGCCTTCCCACGTCCCCACATGCAGATGCAAACCCAGCAGAGTGGGGAAGGGAGGCCAGCGTAGGGGCAGAGGCGTGTCACACACTGTGCCCCACGCGTCATTTTCCTCCTTGCAGTAAACAGTATTCACTCCTTCATCCCCTCACATTCTTGCGCCCTTGGGCTGAGTTAGGGGCTGGAGCTGCCAAATGCAGAGCCCAAAAGCTGGTGGAACTCACAGGTTCCTGGATAAACAAATCGTTACAGGTTGAGGGACCAGAAGCACATCCAAAATACAGCGTTAGCCCAGAGGAGGGCGTGATTAACTTCAGCGGGGGAACTCAGGGGACTCCCAGAGGACCGTTTCAAGCAGGATGTGACCTTGGAGCACACGGGCCAAGGTCCACCTCCCGCCTGTCTGGAGCTGGATCTGGCCATTCCCACCGTCCCGGGGCTCCCCTACTCGGGATGCAAACAGCACATCTTCCTGCATCTCACAGTTGCTCTCTTAATTCTGTTTTGGTTGCCATGGTCTCTTGTTCCCGGCTCCCTCTCTCAAGTGGATTTTAAGCTCCTTCATGACAGGGACTGTTTCTGGTGTTTTCTTTCCCCTAGAGGGTTAAGACAGCGAAGAGCATCCTGGAATGCTTAGTAAACATTTATTGAGTTAGTGACTGAAAGGTGATCGAGGTTCACACCTCTGAATTTGACAACCACTTCCAGGCAAGGTGCGGGCATGCAAATGAGGGCAAAATTCGAGAGCAGCAACCATGTGGCTGCAATTGATACTTTCCGTCAGAGAAACAGTAAAGCAAACCTTTACCCTGGAGGAGAAAGCAAGTGGGAAAGGTGGGCCACTTTTAAATTTTTCACAAGCTGGCTATTCACAATGTAAATTATGACCTAAGTGTAGTCAAATATAACTGCAAAGTTAATTTCAAAGTCAAATATTGGGTTGGGGATTATGTGCCATTTGAGGTCATTAAAACTACTGCTCTGTTCTACAATATTGGAGAGGAAAGAGTGAGAGCATATTCTGTTCAAAGAGCAAAAAGGCCCAAAGAGGGGATATTTTGCCTCTTTTGGTTCTAGTTTTATGAAGAAAAAAAGGCAAGTAAATAAGCTGATATTGAAATTGCTTTTTAGTATTAATTTTCATCATGGTAATAAATATACCTTATTTAAACATCACAAGGTACTACCAGGCTTATAATAAAAAGCAGAGATTACCTTCCCTCATCATGTCGCCACCCTTGAGTGCCACTTTTTAGAGGCAAGCACTTTCAACTCTTTCAGGCATTTTTCTGGTATTTTCCTCCATAATTTTAAGTAATATATTTCTTGCTTTTTTCCATTTTAGACATGTATTACCTTTCTACTACAGAAGAGGAGAATTTAGTTTTTACATTATATACACATGTGCACAATCATTCTACAATATAGTATTTCACCTTTTTTAGATAAATTAATACTCAGAATTTATGTTGATATGCCTCAGTAAGTATTGTTAAATATTGTTCATAGCTAAGAATCAGTGATTGCTATAATTACATTTCCTTTCATGTACAATGATTTCTCTAGAGTTAAGTCTAGTTTGTCACATTTGCTCAGAATTTTAGGTGCCTCTCACTAATTCCTCCAACTTCTTGTTAAACTCTTCTCAGCACAGTCAAACACATGAAGGAAGCTGTCAGATCTTTTGTCCTTGTTATTGCTTGAATGCAGCTATCTAGTGTCCTCCATCCTGTGTCTCCATTCTGAACTGAGAGCTCTCTAGACCTACTGTACCGTGTTGCCCTGGGACTTCCCTTGACTTCTCTTCAGTGTTGCACTAGGTGTTTCCTGAGTTGCTTTTTGTTGGTTTACTCCCTTGTTTTTTTGAAGCACATCCTTTAGTAGCTTCTTGAGAAAGGGTCCACGGAAAGTTAATTTATTGAGATTTTGCTTGTCTGAAAAATGTCTTTAGTTTATTTTCACATTCAGTTGGCGATTTGGAAGCCATTTTTCTTCAGCATTTTGGAAACATTTCTCCATTGTCTTGTAGTTTCCGGTGGTGTTGGTGAAAAGTCTGAATTCCATTCTGATTTCTGATCCTTTGTTTTTTCCTCTGGAAGTTTTTATGATCATCTCTTTATCCCTCAAATTGCACAATGATTTATTTATTTTATATTCAGTGCTCTGGGTACTTGGTCCAAATTTTCTTGTATCATTTCTTTAATAATTTTCTACTCTACATTTTTGGCTTACCTTTCTTTCTGGAACTCCTGTAAGTTTGATGTTGGGGTTCCTAGATTGAGTCTCTGGTTTTCTCTTTTCTCTCCTATTCTTCATCTCTTTGTCTTCTTATTCTATTCCCTGGGAGATTTTTTTCAACCTTACTATTCAATGCTTCAACTGAAATATTCATTTCTATTGTGAACTTCTTAATTTCTACAAGTGTTTTCTTATTCTTTGACTGTTCCTTTCTTCATCTTGTTCTGGTTTCACAGATGCAATATCTTCTAATTCTTCAAGGATGTAAGGTTTAGTTTGTTTGAAGTTTTCTTCTGCTTTCTGCATTATTTCAGCCTGAGGATTTTCTGAGTTTCCTTTTCTGTTTGCTTAGTTAGATCTCTGGCATCTGTGTTATAAGCTTTCCTCAAATGCCTGATGACACTTGGCTTTCTCTTCATATTTAAGACTGGTGCCCTTTAAAGCTATTTCAGTGCTCTGGGTGTGTTTTAATTATAATTCTTAAGAGCCTGGGCTCTGGAGTTGGCTAGATCTGTGTTCAAATTCTGTTCATTCTTTAGCTCCGTGACCTGGGGTGAGTGGCCTGTCCTCTGTAAGGCTTGTTTGCCTGTATGTTAAAGTGGAACGGAGATATGGTAAGGACCAGGGCGGGGAGCAGGGTGAGGCATTCTCAGGGGCTGGTGCTGCACCTGCAGGCCTCAGAGAGTGAGCACCTCCTTCAGTGTTGGGCCCTAGGCCTCCCACTTGCCTCACCCTAGTCCCAGCCCTCCTAACGACCTCACATGGTAACTGAGGATTCAGCGGGCTAACGCCTTGCAGGAGCTGGGCCCAGAGTTAGCATACGGTAAAAGTTCAATAAATATAAGCTGTTATTGCAGATCAATTGATGTAACATTTATTAACATGAAACATTTATTGAATATCCACCGTGCATTTGTGTTGTGACTATGAAGTCAGAGGATTAGAAAAGAGAGGAAAAAGAAGAGGGGACCAAAAAAAAAAAAAAAAAAGGTATGAAGATAAGATTATGATGATAAAAATAGAGAAAATAAAGGGAAAACAATCAAACTCTGAGAAAGGCTAACCTGGGAGACAGAAAACAATACAAAGCTCATTTATAGTGACACTGAAGCTGCAACTGGAAAGGTTTTGTGGGAGAAGAGAAATGCCTTGATCATGATTAGGAATGAGTTAACAAGAAAAATCTGGAATCCCTTTCTCTTCGGAAAAGCAAGAGTGGTTGACTCTTTGAGTCCTGCCTGAAGGAAGACAAGCAGCCTCAGGCCCGAGAGAAAGCGACCTTTTATGACTTGTGTCCCCTTGATTTTAACACTTGCCAGTCCCTGCTGTTGCTGCTGCTCATTTTAGTTGATCACTAGTCTTCTGGGTGAGAGCCTCAGGGTGATTTAAGTTGGAGGCTGGGTGAGTTGATAGGTCGGAGAAACAAACACTGGAGACTCCTTCCGTCCTTGCGATTATGGGAAACCATTATGAAGAAGGAAAGAGAGAAAATCTCAAACTCCAGAATGAGGTGGAAGACAAGGAGAAATTTAGAAAATTATAAAAGAGCCCAAGGAATTTGTTTTCTTCTCCAAACTCGTTGCCCTCCCCTATCCCAGAGCTCTGTGTTACTGGGCTCAGTTTGACTTGCGCACCTAAAGTGGTTAGCGGTCAACTTGTGTGGTAGCCCTGATGCTCTTCTCCCCTTGGGGCCTAAATGCTGGAGTCTGCCATCCTGGACAGGGCTGTGCCACAGAAGCCGTGGGGGCTGAAAGCCAGGAAGGCTGAGACATGGTGGAGACACCGCCACCTCCAGGCCTGCCTCGGGAAGCACTGAGAGAAGGGATGGCGGCAGGAGAACTTCCGCCAGCAAACAGGAAGGAAGCATTTGATCACAAACCATTTGACCTTCCTGGAATCCCATTGTTTCTTTGTGTTTTGGTGGCATTTAGGGAAGTGACTGAAAAATCAAATCTGTTTAAAAGTAAAATAAAGCACACTGCAGGGGGTAAGGGAGGGTTTGCTCTGTCCCTGGAACCTTTCCTGAGGGGCCTGGGCATCCTGGGAGGAGATAAAGATGCTAAGCCTGTGTGGTGAGCGAGGGAGGGGGCTCTCTGCCTCACAAGGGTGAGCCCTAATCCAATATGACTGATGATGTCCTTATAAAAAGAAGAGACACCAGACATGGGCACACAGAGGGGAAAGGCCATGTGAGGACACGGTGAGAAGGCAGCCACCTGCAAGCCAAGGAGAGAGGCCTCAGGAGAAACCAACCCTGCCAACACCTTGATCTTGGACCTGCAGCCTCCAGAGATGTGAGAAAATAAATCTTGATTGTTAAGCCACCCAGTCTGTGGTATTTTGTTACTGAACAGACTAGTACAGATATAATAACAGGAATCTCTTAAAATTCTCGTGTCATGTCACTATTTCCTGATGAAATCAGAAGCAAGGTCACTAGCTGACAGTGAGGATGGGGTGGAGATGTTGGGGTTTGGATGACAGCGAGTGAAAAAATAGTCACGTAGGAGAGTGAGAGAAGAGCTGGGCCAGAGGACTTGGAGGGGTTTCCAGGAAGCACTAAGGGCTCACTTGAATTTGAAACAGCCCCAATCAGCATGCTTATCATCTTTTTCTCCCTCCACGTTCAACTGTGGGGATGGGCAGCTGAGGTGGGGTGGGACAGGTGTGGAGCCGACAGAGGTTGAAGTCTCCCAGGACTGCGGTTTCCTGAGCACCGCAAAGGGAGGGCAGAGCAGGGACGTTAATGTGTGTGGGAGGGAGCTGTTACAGTGACTGGTCATGGAATTTAAGTTGGATAAGGAGGAAAGAGAGAACATGAGGGCAGTGAGGGACACGTAAAAGGTGGCAGGATCAGTGATTTTAGGTCCTGGTCCAGTTACCCCAGGGATTGGGGTTCTGGAAGAAATAAACAGAGCTGAGAAGTTAGCAGGTGGCTGAAGAAGAGGTTATGGAGGCTTTGCCGTTCTTAATAATGTGCAGGTCTAGGGTCTGGGAGGGAGAGGAGATAAAGGAACCAGAATGGGTAGACCGTCTCTATGGATACTGACATCACCAAGACTGCAGTCAGGGGCGTTGAGAGGGTGATAGAGAGGCAGGGGCTCTCTCCTGAAAAAGAGGGGAGTGACCCCACGCTCAGTGGTGGCTGCACCTAGGTGTGGTTCCAGGGCATGAGCTTCAGCTCTGTGGGACTAAGGTCCACAGTATTGTAGGTGACCCTGAGGGTACAGCCCAGGGGTCAGAAAGCTCATGGTGACAGGCCAGAGTCACACGGCTGCCCCAGAAGCCTGCTGTGGCTCCAGATATGCACACACTCGGCACTCATGCAGACCTGTTCTGAGGTACCCCTTCACCAGCACCTCCTGAGGGCCACGTGCTGGGCACTCTGGGAGGGTCAGAGTCGAAGATGGAGGCCAGGCCCTGGAGGAGCATGGGGGCGCCCGGCCCACCCGCCCAGCTTCTCCCCGCCCAGCTGGCTCTCCTGAGAGGTGAGCTGAGCAAAAGCAGCTTCTCTCTCTCTCTCACACACACACACCCGCGCACACACACAAAATGTATTCAAGCAGTCTAATAAGAGAAAGTCTATTAGATTTTGTGCTTGAAATTATACTTTCTGGCTTTCAGGAATGTACAATTGCTCATACAATAAAGACTGGTTTTCTCCCCCACGGCAGGGTTTTGATTATGTGAGCATATCGTGCTTTTCACTCAGACATCCAACAAAAGCTTCATGTGACTGAGAAACAAAAAACCTGTCAGCCTGCTGACAAGTTACAACCGTGAGTCAACCCAACGAGGAGGCAAACCTGCTCCCTCTCCCCCGCCTCCGGACGGCCCGGCTGGGCTGCGGAGAAACAGTTCAGCCGCAGTCCAGCTTCCAGATGGGCCGCTGCAGGGGAAAGCAGTCCGTGGAGTAAGAGAAGTGGGAGGAGTCTCCCTGTCCCGGGGTCACTGGGCTTCCTCTCCCCTGCACGTGTCCCGCCGTCCAGACACCTTCCTGCATCCTGCCTGGCCCACTGCCACACACACTCACACTCACTCACACTCATATAACACACACTCACACAACACACACTCATATAGCCACTCACACATTCACACAACACACATACACACACGCACTCACGCCCTTTACTTTATAACTAGAATCAGGGGGGTAAGTGGACCCAGACAGTGTGAGCTGAAAGAAAAAAGATTCCTCCTCAACCCCCCGCGCCCCAGAATGCAACCTCCATTCCAGAGACAGTAGGAATACTCAGCTTCAGGCAGCCAAAGACACATTAAAAATGCTCAGTGGAGGGCGGGCCCCTGGAGTAGCGGTTAAGTGTGCGCGCTCCGCTGGTGGGGGACCGGGTCCGGTCCCGGGCGCGCACCGCCGCGTCTCAGGCCGTGCTGTGGCTGCGTCCCACATAAAGTGGAGGAAGATCGGCACAATGTTAGCTCAGGGCCAGTCTTCCTCAGCAAAAAGAGGAGGATTGGCATGGATGTTAGCTCAGGGCTGATCTATCTCACACACACACACAAAAAATGCTCAGTGGACAGCACATAGTGGTCTGAGCACAGCCTTGGATCACTGAGACCAGAGGAGTTTGGTGCTTTTCTTTTTTTTTTTTTTTACTAGAAAGGCTCTGAAGCATCTGGTCAAACCTGTCATCTGACAATTCATAAACCTGGCAGTTGGAGAAGTGAAATTACCTTCCCGTAGTTACATGACTTATAAGTAGTCCAGCCAGGACGTGAACGCGGGTCTGACTGACTCCTAACTCCAAACCAGTGCCCTCTCTGCTCCTGAACAGTCACCACCCGCTCCCACCTGACCACACAGTACAGGGGTGCTGTGTGTCCATGCTCTCTCTCTCTCTCTCTCTCTCTCACACACACACACACACACACACACACACACACACATACACCCCTCCCTTCTCCTGGCCAGACTCTTGACTTTAGGGACCTGGCCAGCTTGGTGTGAACCTCACACGATCCCTAAGTACAAAATGGGGAGCTAAGGTACGGTTTGGCTCTGTGACCCTCAGAGGGGGTAGGCCGTCCAGAGTCAAGGCCTTGGCGTGTCAGACACTCTGTGTGCAGTAATCAGGCTCTCGCTGGGGTGGGCAGCTGTGTGAACACTGCTCAGCCACTTATCAAAGGGCTTTCCTGGTTCCAAAGCTTCCGAGGAACTTCCACTGAATTCTGACCTCGGATTTTGCCAGCGTTGTCTATCAGAGGAGATGGAGGGCTTGTCCTCATGCCATCGGGAGGGCAGCTCCTAGTAACAGTTACAGATTTGCCATGCGGTTTGCGGCAGCAGCATCTTAAGCATAGCAGCCTCTCTTGCAGTGAGACGCCTCTCGTAAGCCAGTGACAGGCCCCAGAGAGACAGAGGTCCAGAGAGGCCCCGGCCACCTCCAGCCGTTTGAGGCCCCAGTCAGAACAGAAAGGTGAGGATGGAGAGGAGATAGTTTGGTGGCAGAATTTTTAGGCCTTGGTGATGGATCTGATGTGCGGGCCAAGGAGAGAAAGAGTCAGAGTTGGCAGTGACAGAGAAAGAAGCTCTGAGGTTCCCAGCACAGGCCGGTGTGGTGTGCTGAGAGGCAGGCTGTGCTAAGCTTTTCTCACCGCACCGGACCTGTCTCTGGGAACAGAGTCAAGCTTCAGTTAATTCAGAATTTGCCTCCCCCTTCCTCTTCTTACATTCGCTTTCAGGAAATGGCCCCACCACCCATCACTCAAGCCAGAAGGTTGGGAATTATTCCCGGCTCATCCACCCCTCCCCACCCCTACATCCCATCCACATGGAGCTGTAGCCTCTTCTCCATGCCCATCGGCCTTAACTTTGTTCAGCTGCTTTATTCTAGCAATAACTTTCTAGCTGGTTCTATCTTACCTCCCTCTGCTCTCTGTCATGTTACCACCAGAGAGATCCGTTTACAATGCAAATCATGTCATGCCATTCTCAAGCTTAAACTCTCTGTGGCATCTCAATCAAGTACCATCTGCCATGCCTTGGCACTCATTTCTCCCCTCCCAGGAATGCTCTCGCCCCTTCCCGTCACCTGAAAATGGCTATTTGTCCCGCACAGATATTGGCAGTATTTTGAGGGGAACGGATCAAGCGGGAAGTCTAAACTCCAGACCCCCAGATGTTGCTCCTAGGCAATATCTCAACTTAGATGACGCACGGACACTTCAAATTCAACGTGTCCAAAACCAAACCCTCAATGCCCTCACTCCTACACACCCTCCCAAGCCTGCCCCTCCCCTAGGTAGATAGCATCCCAACCCAGGAATTCAATCGAGAAAACTGGTTAGCTACCCCTCATTCCCCGTTTCTCCTTTCACAGCCTTCTATCCCATCCAGCTTTCCCATCTCTCATTTGCCCATGTCTCTCCATCTCCGCTGCCCTCACCAGTGTCCAAGCTGTCGTTTCCAGCCTGGACACAGCAGCAGCTTCTGAACTGTTCCCCCTGCTTCCACTCGCCCCCACTCTCACCTGTCACCACACAGCGGCCAAAGGTCTTTTTATTTCTCTACAGTTTTAATTTTATTTCTCTTTTGAAGAGGTAATATAGTCACATGGATTAAAATTCAAATGGTGATAAGGGTCTAGGATCCAGATTATATAAAGACCTCTAACAACAAAAGGACAAACAACCCAATTAAAAATTGGGCAAAGAACTTGAATTAGCCTTTCTCCATAGAAGACATACAAACAGACAATAAGCACGTGAAAAAATGCTCAATGTCACTAAACATTAAGGAAATGCAAATCAAAACACAATGAGATACCACCTCCCACCCAGTAGGAGGGTACTATAAAAAAATGAAAAATAGGTGTTGGCAAGGATGTGGAAAAATTGGAACTCTTGTGCACTTTGATAGGAATGTAAAATGGTGCAGCACTATGGAAAATCGTTTGGCAATTCCTCAAAAAGTTAAACATGAAATTAGCATATGACCCAGCAATCCTAGATATGTACCCAAAAGAACTGAAAATTCAATTCAAACCAATACATATACATGCATGTTCATAGCAACACTAACCACAATAGCCAGAAGGTGTGTGGAACAACCCAAATGTCCATCAACTGAAGAACAGATAAACACAACGTGGTATATACAGAAAATGGAATATTATCCAGCTATAAAAAAGAACGAAGTACTGATATATGCTATAACACGGAGGAGCCTCAAAAACGTTAAGCTAAATGAAAGAAGACAGACACCAAACATCACGTATTGTATGATTTTATTTATGTGAAATATTCAAAATAGGTAAATCCAGAGAGATAAGAAGCAGATTGGTGGCTGCCAGGGGATGTGGGGAGAAGGAATGGGAAGCAACTGCTTAATAGGTAAAGGTTTCCTATTGGGGAGACGAAACATTTGGGAACAGATAGAGGTGGTGGTTGCACCACATTGTGAATGCACTACATGCCACTGAATTAAAAGTTAAACAAGAAGTAGAGAAAATTCAAATGGTACAAAAGAGTATATGGTGAAAAGCTTGCGCCGCACTCCTATGACTTGGCCACCAGGTCCCTCTCCCCAAGGGTGACAGTGCTGCACAGTTTCATCCTTCCTGAATATTCCATGCATATAAATCTGTGGCAGCCCTGAAGGTGCACAGCTCAGACCTGTCTTCCAGAAAGAACAAGGGCTGTCGTCAGCTGACAGCCTTTGGCTGCTGCAATTAAGAGATCCACCGCAGTGGTCACACTGAGGCCACACTCTCCCAGCTTGCTCTCAGCCAACGACGGGGCTCAGCAGTGGGACTTGAGCAGGGCCAGTTCTGCCGGACACCGGACTCCTTTAATGGGGAGTCCTCGCTCTGCAGCTGAGATTTTCTTAGAGCTACACTTAAGTCTGAGGCCCTTCCTACCCAATCCTCCTTCCTTCCGACTCTCTTTTCACAGGCGTCAGACGGGCGTTGGGGCTGAAAGCTCTTATATCCTCCTCCTGCTCTCTCTCCCCTCTATCCTCTACAATTGTTTCCCCCAATAAATCTTCTACACTTCTAATTTCATTTGGGTGTCTATTTCCTGGAAGACCCAAACTGACCCCCACACACGCACACACCCCCTTCTCTTACACAAATGATATATACACCATACACATGGCTCTGAACCTTGCCTTTTTAAATCGACTATGTGTATATCTTGGAAACTGACCCCTGTCAGTACATCCAGACCTCCCTCATCCCTACAGCTGCCCAGCAGCACATTGTGTGGATGACCAGCATTTACTTATCAAGCCCTTATTTGTTGATATTGTTGGATTTAGTCACTTACTGATATTTAGGTCTTTTCCAATATTTTGCAATCTTACACAATGCTGCAATGAATAATCTGGTATACATTAAATTTGAAACATGTATGTGTTAAATTCATGGAATTTAAGGAAAATTCATGGAAATAAAGTTGCTAGGTCAAAACTGTGCATTTTTGATTCTGATAAACATTGCCAAATTGCTCCTCTTAGGGTTTATAAGAATTTATAACTCTACCAGCAATATACATGAGTTTGTCTGTTTCCCACACTTTTGCCAACACTGTGCGTTTTCACACTGTATTTTTTGCCAACCTGATGGACAAGGAGAATGATTAAAAAAAGAAAAACAACAAACAGAAATCAAACCACGTCACTCTCTTGCTTAAAACTCCTCAGCAGTGTTGCACTGTATCTGCCTGAAATCCAGCTCCCTGTCCCGGCCCAGAAGGCCTGCATTATCTGGCCCACACCCTGCTCTCCAACCTCATCTCTTGCCTCTGCCACTTCTTTTCAGTGTCTTAAACACATCAAATTCATCACCAGCTCAGGGCCTTTGCACAAGCCATTCCTGCCACCTGGAGCGCCCTTGCCTGAGTCCTTCGCATCTCAACTTAATTGTTACCTGATTAGAGGGGGCTCCTTGACCACCTTTAAAAGTCGATATCCTGTATACAAATATCAAATCATTATGTTGTCCACCTGAAACCAATATAATGTTACATGTCAATTATACCTCAATAACAAAATGTCGATATCCTTATTGTTCCTTATTATTGCACACTGTTTCCTTCCTATCATTTATCAGAATCAGAAATTGCTTGTATGTTTACTTTTCTTTTCCACTAGATTTTAAGTTTCACGGTGCCTGGCTCATGTTGCGTGCTCCCTAAGAACATGCTGAAAGAATGTATGAATAAATAATGACTGCATACTTCTCCCCGGGCTTCCAATGACATCAGGCTTTTCCCTTATTCTCTCACATCCCACCGTCTGTCATAAATACCCTGTGCTTCTAAAGCTGGAAGTTTCCTCATCTCTCAGGTGGCTGCATTGCCCAGGTGTTTTCAGCCAGCTAATATCATCCTTTGGGATCCTTCCGAAGGCAAAATGTGACTCACACCTAGGTCACAGCTGTGACAGGTGTGTCCACAGAAGCCGATTAGAGGCCCCATCAAAGACTTTCTGTCGTTGCCAAAGCAGATCTCAGGCTGCAACATGCTGTCTCGGGAACAGAGACAGATCCCTGGACTCATCTGGGTTAATAAATTTTTTCAAGCAAATCCACTGCATTGTACAGTTTTAAGCTAAGAGTCAAAGCAAGATGCAAACTTAGGAAATCCAAGGTAACGCTTCACATGGAAAACAGAAAGCATGTGAGTTCACAGAACACTTTTTTTATGAGTTGGGTGGTGTCCCCCCCAAATTTGTACGTTGAAGTCCTAACCTCCAGTACCTCAGAATGTGACCATATTTGGAAATAGAGTCCTTGCAGAAGTAAGGTAAGATGAAGTTATGCTGACTTGGGTGGGCCCTAATCCAATATGACTGGTGTCCTTATAGAAAGGGGAAATCTGGACACAGCTGCACACAGGGAGAATGCCATGTGAAGGGGAAAGCAGAGGGATGCAGAAGTTTGCCAGGGAGCCACTAGAAGCCAGAGGAGAACGTGGCACAGATTCTCTCTTGCAGCCCTCGGAAGGAATCAACCCCACCAACACCTTGATCATGAAGTTGGAGCCTCTAGAAATGTGAGACAATCAATCTCTGCTCTTTAATTCACTCAGGTTGTGGTCCTTTGTTACGGCAGCCCTGGCAGCTAATACAACCAGCAATCACATTGGGCCAACTTGGACAGCTGTGCTCTGCATGCCAAAGGTAAATTTGTCTGTGTTACCATCTAAATAACCTTCATCACAACTATTTCCTCGTTTGAGTGGTAGAAAGAACGTGGGGCTTGGGGAAGGAGGTCCTGGGGTGTAGTCCTAGAGCACATTCCCCCCTCTGGCTTCATTCAGTAGGCGGTAAGGTGAGAGGGTTAGACAGATGATCTCTCAGTTGCCTCCCAGATCAAGGCTCTGTGGTTCCGTCATTCCCACACCCTTTCCCGCTATGGGCATCGTTACCGCCAAACTATGAGGCTTACGGAGTCCGGGGCCCAAAAGGTCTCAACCAGCAACGTAGACGTCAGAGGTGGGGCCATGGAGAACCCTTGCAGCTGGACTTTGGTGACTACACCCTGCGTGCTCTCCCTTTCCATCCTTTCCCACTAACAGAACTGCCGTCTTTTCCATTTGTACGTGTGGAATTCAGTTTTAAACTATCTCAAGGTGGCTTTGTCTACCTGGAGCTCTCACCTGGGGATGTTATTCTTAGGAGTCATTTGGGAAAACGTGAGGGCATTTTTAGTTATCACCATGGTATGGGGGAGGGGTATCAAATTTGTGAGCAAGGGCCAGGGGATCTAAGGGTCCTACAGGGTGCAGGGAAGTCCTACAACATAAAAATTCTCCCACCCAAATTCCAATAATGTCTCTGCTGAGAAACACTCATAGGGTGATGTTGAGGAAAGAATATGGACCTTGATGTCAGATGATCCAATTACTTATCGCCATGTAATAAATTACTCCAAAACTTAATGACTTCAAATAATAATCTTATTATTTTCTCTCACAGTTCTGTGGGTTGACATATCAGCTGGGTGATTCCACTTGGGGTTTCTCATGTGGTGGTTGTAGTCAGATAGTGACTGGGGCTGGAGTCAGCTGAAGGCTCCCTGGGCTGGATGTCCAAGATGGCGGCTCCCTCACATGGCTGGCAGTTGATGCTGGTTAAGCTGGGGTGTTAACTAAAGTACCTATATGTCCTCTACACATGGCTTAGGCTTCTCCCAGGATGGCAGCTGCTTTCCACAAGGGAGTGTCCCAGAGGAAACATCCCACGAGACCAAAGCAAAAGCTGCAATGCTTCTTACGACCCAGCCTTAGAAGTCACCCAGCATCACTCACACAATATTACACTGGTCAAAGCTGTCACAAGACCTGCCCAGATACAAGGGGGTGGAGAAATAGGCCCCATCATTTTTTTCCCCCACCTCAAACACGTTCTTTCTTTTTTTTTATAGACTTCTTTTTTTGTTGTTGTTTTGAGGAAGGTTGGCCCTGCGCTCACATCTGTTGCCTATCTTCCTCTTTTTTTCTTTTTTCTCCCCAAAGCCCCAGTACGTAGTTATGTATCATAGTTGTAGAGTTGTAGCTCTTCTGTATGGGACGCCACTTCAGCATGGCTTGATGAGCGGTGATTATGTCTGCGCCCAGGATCTGAACCGTCAAACCCAGGTCTGCAGAGGTGGAAGGCATGAACTTAACCACTATGCCACCGGGCCGGCCCCCTAGGCTCCATCTTTTGATGGAGGAGTGGAAGAAGAAGATGAGGGATGAGTCCATCTTTGAAAATATAATTTACCACCAAGGACTTGGTTTTAGGTTTTGCCTCTACCAGTTACTATATCAAAGACTTCCATTAAATCCTGAACTTCTCTGAGTTTTGGTGTTTTCCTTGAAAATAGAGAATAACATGGTATCTAACTTGCTAGGGTGGCTTTAACCCCTATGGTAACCATTGCTAGTTGTTACTGTTGGCGTTTTCCTATTAGTAGGAATAGCATCCCAGTTCCAGAAATACTCCTAATGCTGTGCATGTCTGCCACTTGGTCTTGGCTGACCTTATGATTGAGGGATTTGAAAAGCACCCCAGGTGTGTGTTGGAGGAGGTAACACCGTCATTTGACCAATGCGAGTCCAGCCTTCTTTCCTTTATTGGGTTTTTAATTAATTTATACTTATATTTTATCAAAATATATCATCTGTAAAAGTCCGTTGACCGCCTTCCTATCTCCTCTTCTTTCTGTTCCCCAGAGGCAACCACTTGCAACATTTATAGCTTTTTTTTTTTTGGTATTTACATTCATATTTTTAGATAATAGGCGTATACAGCTCTCTCTCGAGTCACTTATTTTAAATATTTTCCACTGCAGTAAGTGAATATTTTAGATCACTCACCCCTCCCCTTCCCGTGCTTACTATCCTTCCAACATAATTGTTTGTCAATTTTTGGTTAGATCCACACACACTGTTTTCATTATTATGATTACATAAAATTAACATTGTTCACTACATAGCCAAATAGGGAACTGAGATTACACTTCTTTTTCTCAACATTTTCTTCTTCCTGGAGTTGATAAGTTCTTCATATTTTGCCTTTGCTTTGTTTTCGCTAACCATCTAAGTCTTTCCATATTTCCAACAACTCTGTGAGCCAATTCTTTATACAATTTTTTTTACATCTCAAATCTGTTGATGATCAGAATTTCATTGAGAAATCTTCCTGGAATCCTCCATGCTCTGCTCTAACCTGAACTGGTGAGTCCCTAAGCCGGCCACATCGCTGTCATCCTGGGACTTCCCTTCACCAGCATCTCGGAAATTCCCTTTGCCCCTCTCCTTTGTCAGATCACAAGCTTTCCTCTTTCTTGGTTACTCCCTTATCATGGCAGAGCATCCTCCAGTGGCTACCTAAGAAAGAGTACATCAGATGTAAAATTTTTATTTTGTATTTTGCATGTTTGAAAATGTCTTTATTTTACTCTCATACTTACTTGATAGTGTGGCTGGGAATAGAAATTTAGGCTGAAAATAATTTTCCCTTAGGAAATTGAAAGCATTTTTCCAATGTCTTCTAACTTCCAATGTTGCTATTGAGAAGTCCAGGGACATTCTCATTCTTGAGCCTTTCTATGCAAACTCTTTAGTTTTCCCTTTGAAAACTCTTAAGATATCCTCTTTATCCTTAGAGTTCTACAATACCACAATGGTAAATCTTGGTCTAGGTCCATTTTCAACTATTGTGCTGGGTGTTTCAATCAAGACTAGTGTCCTTCAGTTCTTCTTGGGGCATCTTCTTGTATTAGTTCTTTCTTTAATAACTTCCTTACCGTCATTTTTCTCTGTTCTCTCTTTCTAAAACTACTTATTGGATGTTGAACCTCCTAAATTACTTCTCTAATTTCTTGTCTTTTTTTCTCCTATTGTCTTTCTCTTTGCTTTCAGAGAAATTTCCTCAACCATATCTTCCAACACTGCTACAGGATTTTTGAAATTTTCACTTCGTATTTTTGATTTCCAAGAACTCTGTCTTGCTCTGTTCCTTTTTCATCACATCTTGTCAATACAGCAGCTCTCTTATGCCTCTAAAGACATAAAATATAATTTATTTTCAGTTTCTGCTGCTCGTTCATTGTTTCTGCTTCCTTCACAGATCCTTTTGTTTTCCTGTTTGATTATTTTATTCTCTTGTCATGTTGGATGCTTTCTTCTTTGTCATGTTGGTGATCCTTGACTGCCACTTAAATTTAAGGATGAGGCCCTGAAGAGCTGATTGGAAGTTCTGTGTACATGGATGGGATTTATTCTAGGGTGATCAGGGAGACAATGGCCTTTTTCCAGGAGCCTCCAAATGTCAATATGTGTAGGTCTTTTTCCTGAAGTGGGTCAGTTTCTGCAGAAAAAAATCTTTCAATCTCCTGCCCCTATTGTTCTGAGGCTAGGTGGGGGAAGGGGGAAGGGAGGAGGTCTCACTTAGTGTGCAAATTTTCACCCCACCCCAGCTTCCCTCTGTATCTGATGTCACTAGCACAAAGTCTCTCTGGTTCAGTTTTTCTAGAAAATAAACCTCTTGTTTCCTGCAGAAAGGGGAGTAGGGGTTGGGACCTGCAAGTCTATCTGCCTCTTATAAATACTTCTAAATAATCCCTCTGTTTTCAGGTCCCACATCATCCCCTTCCACAGTACCTGGTGCCCCAATTCTTGAAGGTTGCCAAGGTTCTATAGGCCATAGCAACCTGCTTCTGTCTGGTGTATGCCACCCCTGCCCCCAGGGACTCAGTTTGGACTTTCCTCCTCCCTGCTAATTCTTTCACCTTTCCACTATCTTCATAAACTGTGGTTCAGGGTTACATTTGTCTCCTAACATGTAAGATACTTTTGAGGAGGGGGTGGAAATTGCTGTACCTGCCATCTTGAAACTCATGGTCCCAGCCGCCTTAAGGCAGTGTTGGAAAAAACGAACACTTTTGTGTTACCCTCAAACCAACAAACATGTGTGGAACATCTCAAAAGGCTCAGAACTCAGTAATGATAACAGCAGCAACTACAACAATAGCCGTTTTTAGCACTTACTATGTGCCAAACACTTTGCATAAATTATCTTTAATCCTCACCACAATCTACAAGGTAGGTATTATTACCCCCATTTCACAGATGAGGAAACTGAGGCCCAGCAAGTTTCAATAACTTGTCCCAGTTCATCCCTTTGATCAGCAGCAGGGTCAGGATTTGAATCCAGGTCTGTCTAGCCCCAAATTGTCTCTAACAACCAACGCCTTACAAGTCTACATCAAGTCATCCAGTGTGTGGGCCTTAAATCTTGGGTAATCAGTCATGTGCAACACACTATTATGCATCAGTGCTTAAAAGAGAAGCCACAGTACATCCTTTCACCGTGCAAATAAGCCCCTTTGGTATATATGTTCTGTTTAGTAGTTCTTGTCTTGTGTTTGTTTGAGGTGAGCACTCCAGGTGGGCGGCTAGGTCTTGAATCTGCAGTGTGCAGCCATGAGCTGATTTTAAAAGGACCCAGTTCAATAGCAAGACTAATGAGACCGACTGTCCTCCCCCTGCTCTGACTCCTGCTGATTGTGGAGCTAGAGCAGGAGCAAGTGTAGCCATGGTGATAGTGGCAGTCTGCTGACAGCCCAGGGAGAGTAGGGGAGAGGGAAACTGGGAAGAAGCATCCTGCAGGAGAGGACCAAAGGATTTCTCTGAAGAGGATCCCCGGGGGAGGGGCTGTGGGGGAGGAGCCACTCCCCCGGGAAGCTGGGCACCGGTGAGTGCCCACCTGCCTTTCCAGCCTCCTCAGCACTCACATTCTCACCTCCTCCCCTGACTCACCACGCAGGTGGGTGACTCACAGCACCTGGGGTGTAACCAGGGCAGAGGCGGTGCACAGAAGCCTCCTGCTGGAGTGCTCATCGGACTCCGGGGGGCGGGGGCGGGGGCGGGTGGGGAGGCAGCATCGGGAGAAGGCAGATCTGAGGGCCCTGAGCTTCACTTGGACAGTGTTGAGGAGGTGACGGGGCCCACTCCCCTGCCCTCTGTCCCTGCCCTGCCTCCAGCTCCACATGTCCTGGTCTACTTCCCTGCTTGGGGCAGAGCCTGTCCATACCCATGGACACTGCTTGACAGGGAGGGTGGAGGGCCTCTGGCCCCATCGCCGTCACTGGGCTGGGTGCCTGAATATATATCCAGCGTTCCCTGCCCCAGTCCCTTCACAGGCTTCCCATCGCTCCAGCATAAAGACAAGACGCTGAAAGTGAGCGACGCTGCCGTGTGCTCTGTGCGGGCCTTACCTTCCAGTCCCCCCTCCTACCTTGGTCCCCTTCACTCTCTGCCCAGGGCCATACTGGCCACCTTTCTGTTCCCAGCAGTTTTCTTATAGGGTCATTGCATATGCCCTTCTCTCTGCCTGGGATGCCCCACTCCCTGCCCACTTTTGACCCTTCAGACATCAGGCCAAACATCACTTCCTCAGAAATGCCTGTCTTGGCCTCTTGGACCAGTCACTTCACCCCTGAGGCCCCCGTGAACCTCTTCTTTGCAGCATGCCTCACAGCTACCATGTCTTGTGTGAGATCTCTCCCCCGCTGGACTGGAAGGGCCGGGAGGGCGGGGCTAGGCCTTTGTCTCTGCTTGCACTGGATTCCCTGCACCTGTGTCTGGCAGGTGGTCTTCACTCAGTGGGAAGCAAGGAAAAAGAAGGAAGGGAGCAAGCAAGGGAGGGAGGGAGGGAAGGAGGGAGGAAGGAAGGAAAGAAGGAAAGGAAGGAGGAAGTGAGGGAAGCAGGGAGGAAGGGAGGGAGGGAGGAACGCACCCACGAGGCCTGCCTGGGAAAGTAGCTGGTGCAGCCCACTGCCTCGCACCTGCCCCAGCAAGGAGGCAGAAACCCATGTGACACTTCTCCCAGCCTGCTGTTCTCCCGTCTGACCAGAGTCCATGATGATGGTGAAAATGCCATGAGTATTAAGGGCTTTGGGCTTCTCAAATCAAATGATCATTTGTTTTACTCTCAAATACGTATTTCTTGAAGGTGGGAGCAGCTGATATTTCTAGCATGAAAAGAAGCATTCCTTGAGCACCCTGCCTCCGGCAGGGGTACTCACCATGTGGCTCACATTTCAGAGCGTTTGCTTTCTTTTCCGCACCCACCAGCCCTGGTTCCCATGCCCCATCCCCACCCCCACCCCCCAGCTGTCTGATTTCCTCAGGATCATGTGCCCCTAAAGGCCACCAACAGGGAAGAGGCTGTGGGAAAGGCTAGAAACAGCTTCTGGGGCCAAGCTCCCCTAAATGCAGGTGGCTGGGCTTCCAGCTGGGGGAGATGGAGAAGAGTGGAGGGTTAAGAGGTCCTTTCCTGAAGGGGGTGGAGAAGCCGGTTCCTCTCAGCCTTGCAATCCCAGCGAAGGGCTCTAGGGAGTGAGTCAGCTCTGATAAACCCAGGCAGGAGGGATTTTGATAAGACAGAAGGAAGGATGTTTACAATACTGGGTGGGTCTGCTAGTGTGGAGGCCAAAGAACATCCTTTGGAAAGTAGAGGAAGTCCTGCTAGAAACCACAGGGAAGGCAGGGTAACTAACTGCCTCCAGCTCACACTTTTTTGAACTTATTTTAAAAGCCACTGAGCCAGTCCTACTAGAGAAAGGTGTCTTCATGCGTAATGCATATCAAATGCACTCTCTAGCTGTATGACTTTGAGTAAATCGTTTTACTTCTCTGCTTGATGAAGCCAACTTAAACGATCTGTTGAGGCCCCTTTCACTCTAATAAATATTTATGGAATTCATTAATGTCTCCTGTCTCATGAACTTGAGTTTGAGTCTGGATTCTAGCATTTGTTGATTTTCCACCTCTGTAAAATAGAGCCTATGCACAGGGTTGTTGTGTGGGTCCTCAGCCTGGTGCCCAGTTCCTGGAAGGAAGGAGCTGGCTAGATGTTAGTCCCTGTTCCCTCCTTTTCTCACCTTCCAGTGAGTGTGGAATGGGCTGTTGGGCATGTTTAGAGACCAGTACACTACATTTCTGAAAGGAAACCCCTGGCTTATCAAGAATGATCTGGGAAGCCGAAAGACTTTTTTCCTTTTCTCAGCAGGTGCTGGACCCTGGGTGCTTCAGCCTCAGACCCACAGAGCGCTTCCATGTGAAACCCTGTTTCAGATCAACCAGCACTGCTTCAAGAAGAGGCAGCAAGATGGGGGGAATCCCGTGTGAGCAGAGGAAAGGGAACAGCGAGGGCAGGGTGCCCTGCACTTAGGCCAGACCTAGAAACAATTACAAAGCCCCATAAAACCACAGTCAAGACAAGAAGCGTTCTATGTCAACTATACTTCCAAAAAAAAAAAAAAGACTAGAAGGTTCTTAGGGATGATGTGCTCCAGCCTCCTGGGTTAGCATACAAACAGATTCGCAGAGGTGAAGTGAACAGCCCAGGATCATCCAGAGAGCCGGCAGTGGAGCTGGGACAAGAGCCCAGTTCTCCTGCCGCCAGGAAGAGGTTGCCTTTCGACCTTGGTTCACTCATCATAAGCTCTTTCTGAATCTTAGGGCCCTGCTCATTCCCACCGAGGGTTAACAGGGAACTGAGGTATAAAGTCCAGTTGGTTGGAGCTAACTTTCTGAGCAGTGGCTTCCTTCGAGCTTATGAGGTTACACATGCGCACATGCACAGTAGAGCAAAATGTAATAATGTCTTATCAACCACAGAAGGTCATTTCTCACTCTTAAGGTTCTGTTTGGTTAGTTTGTTTGTTTTTAATATTAGCCAAAGATAATCGTTCATCATAGATCTCTTGAGACTCAGCCAATGTGTCAAAGGTCTCATTGAGTTGCCAATAGACACTGTGATCAGAAGGACTACCATGGTCACTCAGGACCCAGCATGTGGCAGCCCACACATCTGCACCCCCTGCCCCCCTGCAAAGGCCCAAGGAGAGGCTATTGCACGTGACTGATGAGCAGTGGCAAGTGTAAATCTCCCAGGAATACCCTGCCACAAACCAGTGTCCAATTTAACTGTGAAGGAAGCAGAGTAAGTCTGCGCAGAGTTTCTACTTTCTTATCAGAGACTGGGGAAGGACTTACAGGGTTAGAGTCTCCATCCCCTGGAGTGGGAGCAGTACCCTCTGCGTTCTCCCAAACCCATGATAGAAATGGAAAAGTTGTATTTGTTGGGTTGTGAAGAATATGATGCGGTCTCCGAGGAAACAACCTCCAGCCTAGGGCAAGAGAAAGGGTGGCATTACCCCGCCTGAGGGTAGCACCACTAGCCTTGACTTTCAAGACCACAGGTGGTGCCCAGGGCAAGGGGTGGCAAGGAACAAGAGACTAGGGTTCCTGGGGGCTGGGGGCCACTGCTTCAGCAGGAATGGAGCTGCAAATAGGTGGCAAGCCTGGCAGAGGCCACTGAGTGTAGAGAGTGAGATTCTATTCAAAAAACTTAAGAGGAGTTCCCAAGTCTCCTTTCAGGTTCTGCTGAGACACATGGACTAGGCAGCTACAGACCTTGGGGGACATGGAGCAGGGCAGAGGGGCGGCAGGAGTGGACCAGACTGTGACCTACAGGGATTCCTAGAATATATAGTGTCTAAGTTAAGAGCACACGCCCAGATGTCTAAACCTTAGATTTCTCAACTGAAAAAAAATTGGGATAATAATACCCACCTAATGTTGTTGATTAAATGACATTAGGTATATAAACCACTTATCATAGTGTCTGGGACATTAAAGTTGGTGCTTGTATTAGTTATCTATTGCTGCATAACAAATTACTGCCAGACTTAGTGACTTAAAACAACAATCATTTATTATCTTACAGCTTCTGTGGGTCAGGAATCTGGGCACAGCTTAGCTGGATGCTTCTGCCTCAAGGTCTCTCAAGAAATTGCAGTCAAGGGGCCGGCTGGGTGGTGTAGTGGTTAAGTGCGTGCGCTTCACCTCGGCGACCTGAGGTTTGCAGGTTCGGATCCCGGGCATGGAATGACACACTGCTTGTCAAGCCATGCTGTGGCGGTGTCCCATATAAAGTGGAGGAAGATGGGCATGGATGTTAGCCCAGGGCTGGTCTTCCTCAGGAAAAAGAGGGGGATTGGCAACAGATGTTAGCTCAGGGCTAATCTTCCTCACACACACACAAAAAAGAAATTGCAGTCAAGCAGTTGGCAAAGAAGTCTCATCAGCAGGTTCAGCTGTGGCAAGTGGGGAGAGGGACACATCCAAGCTCGTTCACATGGTTGCTAACAGGCCCCAGTCCCTCACCATACGGTCCTCTACACAGGGCTGCCTCATGACATGGCAGCCAGCCTTCAGGGCACACAATCCAAGAGAGAACAAGAGCAAGAGAGAGTGCCCAAGAAGGAAGCCACAGTCTTTTTATAACCTAATCTCAGAGGGTACCCCATTACTTCTGGTATACTCTTTTCATTAGAAGTGAATCAATAAATCCAGCCCATGCTCAGGGAGAGGGGTTACACAAAGCGTGAAGATCAGGAGGCAGAGATCACTGGGGGCCATCTTAGAGAATGCCTACCACAGTGTTTAATTAATGTTACCTATTTTCTTTATCCTTCTTGTATATCTTATTCCCCAAATTAGTCTCCATTAACGCCACTACGAGTTTCCATTTCTTTGTTTTGCTGCTGCTGTTCCTTCTGCCAGAAATGTCTGCTTCCAAATATTTACAGTTTCCAATCCTACCCATCTTTTAAGGCCAAACTCAAATGCCACTTCATGAAGCCTTGGCTAATTGCACCCTTGTAGGAAGTAGTGGCTCCTTCTCTGAAAAGGGGAAGAGTTTGATGAGGGAAAGTGGCAAACCAAGGACAGCTATTTTGTGCTCAAGCAGATAAATGCAGTGACACTTAGATCAGTAGGAGCAAAGTAACTCAGAGACATTCCATGTACTTTTTTCTCTCAAGCTGTTGGTTTTTGGCCCCCTGGGTCACTGAGGACACCGGCTCTGTGAGACTACTGCAGAAACTGCTTTCATATTTCTGCTTGTTCTGGGCAGGCTGAACACCTACACACTTGCTGACCCTTAGGACTAGGCTTCTCTAATAAAGGTGATATGGGTCAAAAAATCAAGGCTCCTCTGTAGAGTCGGCTCCAACAGCTCCAGTAGTGTGTACGGACACAGGGCCTTCTGCCCAATATGGAGGTAAATCATTTGGGACATAAATCTAACTGTGGTGGTTTGTCCTTCTATGAAATCTCTTGTGGGTTTCAAAATTCTGTCTTTCAATAAGATTCTGTGAGGCCTGAAAAAAGCCCTATTCCACACCAAAATGCTGTTCTCTAATAATGGGTCCAGGTATCCCAAAAGTATGAACTGCCATAGG
Source organism: Ceratotherium simum simum (assembly GCF_057802395.1). Classification (NCBI taxonomy): domain Eukaryota; kingdom Metazoa; phylum Chordata; class Mammalia; order Perissodactyla; family Rhinocerotidae; genus Ceratotherium; species Ceratotherium simum. Next base: position 37,902,249 of record NC_141922.1, read on the forward strand.
GTTTTCATGGGGGCTGTGGGCTGCTGAGAAGGAGACAAAGCCAGTGTAGCAAATGTGGCTGATGTGGAGTCACGGAGCCAATTGGAGCCAATTCAGCCACAGCTCTGAGTAGAGGGACACCAGGTCTACGTAGGAGAAGGGATGGAAATTCACATGTATTATCCAGCTGCAATGAGTCAGACTGAGCACTTACTGTTCATGGTCTTATTGAATCCTCAGGAAAGCCTGTTGAGGTAGGGGAAAAAAATTTTTCCCCGTTTTACAGATGAGGAAACTGAGGTTCAGTGAGATCACACTACCAGCAAAATACAGTACTGCTTGACTCAAACCTGTTTTCATTCCATGATCCCCTCTTACAAATGACTGTGGAAGAACAGAGGGAACGGCAGGGCTGTAAGACAAGCCAGCTAAAGTAACTCCACCAAAAATAGCTGTTACAGACCAAGCATGAAGTTTCATTTAGTTCTCCAAGGTCTCAAATCAAATTTTAGCAAGGCTTCCCTATTGTTTTTTAGTTGCAAGCTAAGCAAATCTTCTATAAGATTTGTCTTCTATAGTTGTCTATAATTCTATAGTTGTCTTCTATAGTTGTCAACAATAAGTTGTCTTCTATAGTGACAACTTAGGGGAGAGGGTGGGAAAGGATGCTGAGTACAATTAATAACAAGACTTCCACAGTACCCTGCTCCCCATTACCACCCCACCTTCACTGGAAGATGCGTATTAAATAAAAGTGATGACAAAACCAGAAAGTTAACAGGATGGAAAATCTAAATCTAAACATCACCTTCCAGTCTTATGTGAACCATCTCCCTCTCTCCTTAGTCTTTCCATCCTGGCTTTCTGTTCTTTTAAGATTGGGTCCATTTTCCTGTCCCAAAGGAGAATACTCCCAAAAGGAAGCAGAAGGCTCAAGTCAGGAGAAGATACAGGACTGATTCAGGCTGTGGAGTAAGAAGTTGAGCCCAAAACTGTTGATGCCAATCTCTTTCTGCTTGCCTCAACTTGCGGAGGTGAACTGGTTTAAACTGCTGTTGAGTCTTTGGGGGGGTGTGGTTATGGAGGGACTGGTAGATCTAGAAGAGCCCACTCAAGACAATATGGCAGGATTTGTCCTTTGATCTTCTCAACAAATATTCCGTTAGCACAACCTCTCTGACAAGCACTGGGCTAAGAGTCACAATAGAACTCAAGGGGGAGAGAAACAGACCTTGCCCCCAAGGAATCTAGAACTCTATAGGGCAGATATAATGTGTACACATCACTTAAAAATAAGACAGCATGTTATAAATGCCATTAGAAAAATAAAATCAAACTACTATTCCTTAAAAAGGAAGGAAATTCTGACACACGCTATAATGTGGATGAAACTTGAGGACATTATTCTAAGTGAAATAAGCCAATTATAAAAAGATAAGTACTGTATGATTGATTCCATTTGTTTGAGGTACTTAGTGTAGTCAAATTCATCGAGACAGAAAGTAGAATGGCGGTTGCCATTAGAACGGGGAGAGGGAAATGGAGATTTATCATTTAATGGGCATAGAGTTTCAGTTTTGCAAGATGAAAGAGTTCTGGAGGTCGGTTGCACAACAATGTGAATACACTTAACACTATTGAACTGAAAACTTAAAAATGTATCAAATGGTAAAATTTATGATATATGTGTTTTACCATAATTAAAAATGAAAAAAAATTTAAATGGAAAAAGATTACTATTGACCTGCAGAGGGTAAAGCAATTATATATCTAACTGGAGATACCAAAGAAGGCTTCATGGAGGAGGGGGCATTTGAACTGAGCCTTTTAGAATAGAGGAGCTAAAGATGGACAAAAAAGGGCATTCCAGGTAAACAGAGCAGCAGGAGCAAAGGCACATCTTTAAAAAAAATCCAGAAACTTCTTTCTTCCATTGCATCAACCCTTAACAGACATTTTCCAGTGATCAAACTGCTGGGGCCTGTGTTTGTGACTCTCCTGTGACATCTCAGCGAGGCATGGGGGCTCGCCTGCCTTCTCCCTCCCTTCATCTTGTCCCCTCTGTCTGTGCATGCCTCTTCCTGCCTCTTGTTCTCGCTCTGTCTTTTGAACCTTCTAAAATGAAATCCTTGGCAAAGGTTTGCTTTCAGCCCAGAAGCAGCCTTCCTTGAGGTCTCTCTAATAACAGCAAATACCCTGAGACTCTCACACCTTTATTAACAGGCCTTGTTTTGTTGTTCTTTTTCCTCCTAGGATACCAGAAGCTTAAGCAGAAATTACCTCATCACCCACGACAGGCAGGTCTCAATTGTAAGAACAGTCTTTCTGACGACGCTTCCATCGCCAATTCTTCCTGATCAACGGCAGCTTTAGAAAACAGCCCTGTCAGGGGAGGAAAGGGAAGAGATTCTGATTTAGACTTAATTCCTGAATAGAAGTCAAGAGGAGGGTGGGCTCCGTGGAGAATCTCTTCATCTTCGGAAGGATTATTAAAGTCAGAACTTATTATTCTCCATGTTAATCATCGAGATTTCAGGCAAGCATCCTCCTGTTTCTGAGAATGGTACCCAGGCAAAGAGAAGTCATCCCGGGCTGCAGGAAGAGGGCCTTTGGAGCTATGCAGGGGCGTCCTGCACACGCCGGGGGGTCAGGGCCACAGGGGCAGGTTCACATGATCAGGGTGGATGGCACGACATGGAGCTCACTCGGCAGGTCCCTGAAGCGCAGACTCACCAGGCGGGAATGCACAAACGTGCCTGTCAGAGCCAATCCAGTGGACCCGAAATGCAAGCCCCCCTTCACTATGCCCAGTGTGATCTGGAGAGGCTGCCAGATCTTCAGTTAGAAAATTGCCTTGTTTCCAGTTTTCTGACTGTTTGTCCTGTCCTTCATTTTCCATTGCTACCTTGAGTTCTACCTTTAGTGAGGACTTGTGCCCTTTTTTGGGATGAATGGTGCTACACCCTGGACAGAGCAGGAGGCTCATCATCACAGGCCCAACTCCTCTCTACCAAGGATGTCTCCACCCTGGAGAAGTCACATTGCCCTTTTTTCCATTCCTTCAGCCCAGTCTAGACAGCTTTCAAGTCATCAAATGTCAGAGAGGAGGCAGAGCTCAGTGTGAAGCAGAAAGCCTGTCTGACATTTACTTTGTTGGGAATGACCACTTGGGAGTTGAGGGGAAAAAATCTAATTTAGGGACCACGTTCGTTTCTTGGCGTCTATTCAATTCCATTAAAAATTATAACAACAGAGGGCCGGCCCTGTGGCTTAGTGGTTAAGTGCGCGCACTCGGCGGCTGGCGGCCCGGGGTTGGGAACCCGGGTGCGCACAGACACACCGCTTGTCCAGCCATGCTGAGGTCACATCCCACATACAGCAACTAGAAGGATGTGCAGCTATGACATACAACTATCTACTGGGGCTTTGGGGGAAAAAAAAAAATAATAATAAAAATAAAAACATAAAAAAAAATTATAACAACAAAATCATGGGGTCTCGGCATTGGGAGGAACCTTGTGTGTAATCTTGGCCAAGTCCAGCGTGATGTGAGAATCCTCCGTGAGCACCCCAGCTGGCTCAAATAGTCAGATGCTATCCCTGATGGAGAACACACGCCTTTTAGGAGTGAAATTAACTGTTAGAAGACTCTTCCTAGACTAGATGAAGACGGAAAAAAAAGCTTATTTAATAGTTGCCACCCATAGATACTAATGCCTAGCATATGTGCCTACAGTATATACGCTAATTGACTGAATAAACAAATGAATGAATAAATGATTAAACAGAGTAAATTGGCAAGGAGGAGGAAAAAGGAAGGAGAGAAAGTCATTGCAGCCGTGACAGGTAGTGAGATAGTAGGAAGGGAGGGGAAAGAACATTTTTCTCTAGGGATTTTTTCCTTTTTGGGGGGGATAGGGCAAGGCCTGATTGTCCCAGCAAATGGTTTCATTCCTTAACATCTCTTAAACAGACCAAACAACAAAAAACCCCAAGAATCCAATTTGTAAGTAAATCAGATTTTACAAATAAGTACATTTGTGAAAGGAATTAAATTATTTTTGATTAGTGTAAAAGTTACTGAAGATAAGTATTGCCTATTTCCCCAATTTGCTTTCTCGTGACTTCTCTCTCTCTCTCTCTCACATACACACACACCCCCCCCGCCCAGAGCTTACAAATCATTGCTTCCTGGCCTCCTCAGAGTGAGCTAGGTACACTAGCTAACAATTACCTTTACTCCAGCTCAGGCACCCGCTTGCTCCGTCTCTCATCCCCAAACAGCTGCCTCCCTGCCAATTAGGATGGCAAAAGTCCTCCCTGGCCCTCCCCCGGCCCCCGCCCCACTCCCACTCTCCCATCCGCAGCTCCGTGTTCTGGCAGAGTTGCTCAGCCTCCCTGGCAGCAGACAGGTGGCAAACGCGCATTGCATCTTTCCTGCTGTGTGGGAGGGCTGGGGAGAATTCCCAGAGTGCAGGCTGCAAGCACTCCCCCAAATCTCGAGATGAAGATGGCTCACACGGCTTGCAGGGCTTCACATGGTGGTCCTGGACTTGGGCTCAAATAGTTCCCTGCCCTCTCTCCTTCCCATCCCCTCACATACCCTAGAAAAGATTCCCACCCACCGGGCACCACAGCATACTCTCTCCCCCGTAAATGGGAGAGGGGGCCTTGCCAATGTGTCTGGTGTCTGAGTCCTCCCTGCAGGAGCCCATCCTCCACTACAGTCTCTCCTGGAGGGTACTGGAATGCAGTAAGCACGGCAGAAAAGGCTGCAGAGGCTAGTACTGAAAATGCCGCTTGTGTCCTGGATCCTTCCTGGATAGGTAACCTCCCTCACTGCCAGCACCCCTCGTCCAGTGTCTGAGATTGGGATACCGCTGTCACCAGCACCAAGGGAGATGGATAGTAGGGAACTGTACACGGTTTTCTGGCAGCAAGGACAGCCAATCCAGATAACACCAGCCAGATCCTCCCCAGGTTCGGTAATTCAGCTACAAATAGACCCCTGGCTTTTTGCCTTTCATTTTGCAGATAATTGTAGCAATAACTCATCAAACATCTGCTGGATATTCTCTTTCACTGGTCCCTAGACACTGAACTCTCGGTGTGCAAAGGACCCTAGATGTGAAGCACGGTTTAGGGAGCTCCTACTCTGCATCTGCCCTTCTGTTAGAAGATTTATGTGCTTTCATCAGATACAGGATGTCTTTTCCAACCACACGACCACCCCTCCCTGCCCTCCCTCAGCGCTTTGTTAGACCAAATATTCCGGGACGTTTTTCCTGCGGCTCTGTTCTGCAGTGGGTGGGTGCCCCATCTGCCTCTCCACTCAGACTGGGAGCTCCAGGAGGGTGGGTCATGTTCCTCCTGAATCCCTCCCAGCTCCTAGCACAGAGTCCAATACACGGGGGCTTAAAGACATGCATGGTGGAATTCCCACCTTCTGCTTTCCCTTCCACTGTACCAAGAAATAGCCATTTATCCTCAGCAAAGGGAGTCTGGCCCTCCATGGGAATGGCTCACACGTGTAGGCGGGTTTTACTCAAGGCTCTGGTAAGACACAGAGAGGGGCATTAGAACGTGCTGCTGGTGCCCTGTTAGAGCCAGTACCAACAACACGTGGAGGCCTGGGCCGTCTTAGAGGACTGTCCTCCTCTGCACGACCTTGCCCTTTTGACAGGAAACCACATGCATCCTTTGGACTAAGGGGCCTGGATCTCCACCCCATCTCCACTCCAAAGTGTCTTCCCATAAAGGGTTGTCAGGGTGGCAGCCAAAGCTCCGTGATTTTGCTGGATTATTTCCATTTCAAGTATTCTGTCCCATTGTTCCTATTTCTTCATGTACCTGTGTCACATTATGCTATTTCCCGTTTAGAAAAGAGAGTTTGGAACTCCACTCTCCAAGAATCATTGTTTTGGCTGTTCAGAAATCCCCTATGATCATTTGGGTTCCCCCTACAGTGAAGACCCTGTGACAAGGATTCAAGCACAAAAGATGTGTTTGGGTGGTACAGAGAATACCAGTAGGGGAATGGGAAGAGAGACAGAAAGGGAAGGCAGCTAATAAAGGGTCAGTGACCTAGCCAGCTGCCAGTGTGAGTGAAGGAGCTTAATCCTGTTGGGGAAACTCTGGAGCTCCGTGCACAACACACCCGTCAGCGGTAGCTCACCCGGAGGGTCCGGGGGCCAGGGTGTTCATCACCAATGCTCATCAGTCATTGGTTGCAGGATGCTCCCCCAGGGGGTGTCAATTCCCTGGCACTCTCGGCCTGCCATCAGATAGCAGGGAGCACTCCAGTGGTGGGGGGATGCCCAGTGACAGCGAAATACCAGTGCTGGCAGCTGGAGTGGTGTACATGGATTGGTAAGAGCCAAAAGATGCTGTAGGATCTTGGCAGAGTGTTCCACATCTTCTCACCTCTAGGCAACGTAACCATAAGGCACATACGGGGGGCTGTGGATTATAACGACTGAGGGAAAAGGCCTTTAAGAACAGGACCCAGGGGGCTGGCCCTGTGGCGTAGTGGTTATGTTTGGCGCGTTCAGCTTCAGCAGCCCAGGTTCGCAAGTTCAGATCCCGGGAGCAGACCTACACCACTTGTCAACCATGCTGTGGTGGCAACCCACATATAAAGTAGAGGAAGATGGGCACAGATGTTAGCTTAGGGCTAATCTTCCTCAGCAAAAAAAAAAAAAAAAAAAAAGAACAGGACCCAGGATATAAATCAGTGCCTGAGGAGGATGAAGAAAAGGATACTGAAAATGATGGTGGATACACACTAATGCCCACTCCTCATACCTCCCAGTTCTGCCTGATCCAGTCTTGCTAGTCCTGCAGGGACAGGAGATAAAGAGGAAGTGTGTAGGGCTGTTTCTAACAGGTGGGGTGGGTGAGCCTGACCCCAATCAGAGGCCCCTGGTGTGTCTGGCACAGTTTCACTGGGGCTTCACTGGGAGAAAGCAGGAGGGATAAGGAAGGATGAGAGAACGGAGGGGATAAGTCAGGAAATAACACTTACAAATACCTACTGCAGGGGAGCCCTTTCCATTCATTATCCTATTCTAGGCTCACCACACCTGCTCAGGATCAACACACGACGTCTGAGGTGGCCACTGGGGGTATTCTCTGCTCAGAATGGCATCCCCTTCTTCTGGGCAATGCTACTTTAGAACACAGGTAGGGTGGGGGCTGCCAGTTATGGTCCTCCATCAGCCTGGCCACAGAGACTGCTCCAAGGATGTACATGTGAACCAACATGACCCAGTAAGTGGCCATCCCTGGGTTTTCCAAAATGGAATAAGGAAAGAGAGCCTCTCATCTTTGGTCACTCAGCTCTGACAATATAAATTTGAAATTGCTGGTGACTATGAGTCCTTACCCGTAGGAAGGGAAAACACTGACAAGCAGAGGGAGACGGAAAGAAGAACAAGTCCCCATGATTCTCCAGTCTCTCGATTGTGTGCACAAACCAACAAACTCCCCTTTTTCTCTTAAATTACTTCAGGTGGTTTCTGCCACTTGAAACTTAAAGAATGATGACTACTATTCACCCTGGTTTTCTAGGTAAGTATACTTAGGCTCAGAAAGGTTAGGTAACATGCCTGAGACACACACCTGCCAAGGGGCAGAGCTAGGAGGCCTCTGCGTGTCTGTCTGGCTCTGAACCCAGAGCTCTGTGTGTTCAGCTCAGTTTCGGTGATACCAGGCTGGGCTAGTGCCAGTGGTGAGCTTGGAGCTGGCTTTTACTCGAAAGAGCCCATCACTAATTTTCAGGAATTTGGCAAGCCAGTTGCCTTCATGTTGTTAGCTTGAAATTGGCCATGTTGGGAGTATTTACACCACAGAACTTGGCAAATGATACAAAACCAGGGCTTCTGCCACCTCGGGAGCCAGCTGTTAAACTTTAAACATATACATCTTGGAAGTTCATTTCCTCTCTGGTCCCAAAGGACATTCATTCTCAGTACCACTCCCTAAGTAAGCACATATTTCATGCCCATCGGATATCTGAGGCTGGCAAGAGATGCCCCCAGAAAGTCACAGGTGCTTGGTTGAGCCCTCCTCAACTGGCGTCAGGGTCCGCTGGGACTCCATGTCTCTGCATGGAATCCCGATGGGCAAGAATAAAGTCCCTTCTGCTTGTGATCTTACACAGCTCAGCTCGGCTGGAGACACACAGCGAGTATATGCTGCCTGACTCAGCAACGAAGCAATTCCTGTCCAGGCCTGTCCCGCTCAGGAAAAGGAAGAAGGGAAGAAGGGCTTTAAGGGAGCTCAAGCCTCATCACCCCAAGTTTGCTGGTGGAGTCCCCCACAAAGAAAAGAGAGACAGGAATCTATTCCACTGGGATGAATGGCGAGCCAGGGAGGCAGGGCCAGGAGCACACCTTCCTCTGGACCCGTCCTCATCACTCGTGGGCTGAGGCGGCCACGGCTCAGATTTCTGACATCAAATCTCCTTGTGTTATATTTGGCTGTGACCATTGAAAACAAGAGTCAACAGCAGATTTTTACCCTACTCAAAGCAGCATCCAAGCACAGACCTCTAACCCCATGTGTGTGAGCTTTGTTTGTTGTTTTTCCCAAACTTGGGTGAGTCCTCCAGAAGAGCAATTGAAGGGGCTTGTGTGAGCTTCAACCAGGAACCAGAACAAAAGCAGGTCAGAGGGGCATAGAGGTCTCCTGGCCCAAAGAGGAGCCTCGGGGGATGGGTTAACTCCTCCAGGCCACCACGGTCCTTGCAGGAGGGGCAGTGTGCAAAGCTAACATTTCCCTGCACGCCCGCCTGACAGCGTGGCCAAAGTCCAGCTCAAAACCTGCATCTGAAAACGTTAAGGCCACAACTTAGATAATTTTATTCAGAACTGGAAATAAGTGACCTTGGGCTAAAACTTCTCCAGCCCAATGGAACAATTTAATGCACGTGTTATTTCTGATATTTAATCTGCTACCGGGGCCCAAGAGAGCAGAACAATTCCTCCTTTCAAACTTACTCAGGCTCCTCCTCTCGCAGAACCTTCCAGGGCTGAGCAATTTGGACTTAAAAATACTAGCTATTCCTGCTTATTATCTTCCAGTGAAGTGCTGCTGTCCAGATTCTGAGCCCATCTCTCTCTGTTTGCGCTGGCAGCTGCCGGCATGTAGATCCCGTCAACATAGCAGGGACTGCATTAAGTCCCTCACGTTGTTAAAATTTTAAATAAAATGGTTGGGCACCACTCTGCCTTTGAATCACCTCAGAGAACTGGAGCCAGATGCTTCCTTTAATTTCCAGATGTACTCAGGCTGTAAGCAACTCTGAGGGAATAAAAGTGTCGGGCCTCAGGTATGTGAAAACCCCTTGAAAGGATGCCCCACGGTGGCTCTCGATCACATCTGACCCATGGCTCTTCAGCTCTGGGAGGATGTCCTTGAAGTGTGCTTTCCCCTTATCTGTCCAAATACTTGACATTTGTGCCCAATTTATCCTCACAACCCATGCTATGGTGATAAACCATCTACTCCCCAGGACTTGTTCAATATCTGTGGCGTTTCTCAACCTCTTCTTTGGTTCTAAGTTTTCAGAGGTGCTATTTGGCTTCCTCACCTACGTAAATACAAACATCTTCCAAGCTAACTTATCGCCTTCTACAAGCTGTACTATCACTTTTTTTGTGTGAAGAAGACCGGCTCTGAGCTAACATCTGTTGCCCATCCTCCTCTTTTTGCTAAGGAAGGCTAGCCCTGAGCTAACATCCGTGCCCATCTTCCTCTGTTTTGTATATGGGACACCGCCACAGCATGGCCTGATGAGCAGTGCATAGGTCCTTGGCCAGGATCTGAATCCAGGAACCCCCGGCTGCCAAAGCAGAGCACTTGAACTTAACCACTACGCCACCAGGCCAGCGCACTATCACATTTTTTAAGGGACATTATTAAAAACTTTTAGACTTTTGAATTGAAATCTTTTACTGAAATAATTTTTTGTAAAAAATTTTTCTGTTTCTTATTGCCAACTTGAGTAAATAACACTATGTTTTTATTGTAAATTTTTACTCTACATACAATACATATATATTTTGTTATAAATGTATGTTTCTGTCTAATTTAAGCCTTTAAAAACTCAAATCAAGTCAAGTTCCTTATTAGCATGTGCAATGTGTTCAGGCTGTGTGTTAAAAAAGGAAGCAAAAAATATATGAACTGCATTATTTGGGCTCAAGGAATGCAAACTCTTGTTGAGGGAATGATACAAAGTAGTGTAGAATACAGTGCTAGATCAGTAGGATACATACACTATCAGCCAGTGAACCAGTTTGCAGCCCTGACATCTCCAGAAAAACAGGATTCCCACCACAAATCTGGCCCAACATAGAGGGTGGATGACAGCCAGATTCTTAACTAGCAACTATTTCATAAACAGAACTGGAATGACCTCTAGCAGGACAAGTATGAAAACCTTCTATAAAGAACCTGGTGGAAAACATAAACTGATCCTTTTACCAGATCCTACTGTGAGAGGCTCTGGGCTCTGCATTTCGGGATAAGATGGAGGAGAGAGACCCACTTGTCTCAGAGAAAAAGCAGAGGGTTCACTCATCTTACGTATATCCTTGTCCACGGCAATAAGGCTTTGGCTATCTCTCAACCAGGTCAAAGGGGTTCATGTCACCAAAGCTTCTATAAGTCATAAGAAGGTATCAGCCCCTCTTGCTCATCTCAATACCATAACAGTCCATACTTCCTGATAGTTGACAGGCACATTATCGGGGAGAAAGGACAGAGCAAGCTTTATCCCCAGTTCAACCTTGGAGGTCAATCCTCCCAAGAGGTCTCAGACACTTCACACTTGGCACCATCTAGAGCCCTGGACATGTAAAGATGCTTCCAGGCTGGCTTTACGTGCCCTTTTGGCTGCAGGACTTTCACATGGGTCTTCCTCTATGACCAGATTCAGTCAATCGGGTGAATTCCAAATTACAAAAATCCAGTTGGTACAATTTGGGGGAAAAGAAAAAGCAAAACATTTTACAGTAAAAGGAAGGACAGGTTATCATCCTGCTTAATATAGTAAATTTTAGGGTATCTGATATTAGGAAAATCATAACCAAAATAATTTTAAATCCATACCCCTTCTTCTAAGTGAAGAGTCCAGAGTAAGTCCCCTATTTCCATTTGAAGTCAACATCAACTCGCTGACTTACCCATCAAGTCTTGATCAATTGTCTACTCAAAGTTCTAGTAGCTCTGTCTATAGGCTGAGTGACTTTGGCCAAATTGCTTAACCTTTCTGGTATTGTTTTCTTTGCCCTAAAAATGAAACTGGGATCTAGGTTCTCTTCCGGCTCTCAAAATCTAAAAGTCTGGGACTGTGCTACACTGAGACAGCCTTGCCATCACATAAGTGCTCTTTGTTCAGGAAATAATTTCTGTAGTTATTAACTTTCAGCATCCCAAGAAATGCACAGAGCCACAAACAACAGACTGGGACAGAATCCTTCTCCAGGAAACCTGAAAGGAATCTTTCAGAATGGCCAGGGGGATCCACTCACATCAGCCTTGTCAGTCACACTTGACCCAGAAATAGCCCCAGCATCGGCAGGGATGAGTAGCTCTGGAAAAGAAGGGCAGTGATGGAAACCATAGGACTTTTAGATGCAGCTGGAGGGGATTTCAAGCAGCAAAGGCCCTAATGACAAGCTGACAGTAGGCTGCCGTGCCATCAGCACATTATTCTTGCGATGATTGGATCTCCCGACACCAATTGTTCTCTAAACCAGGGCTTGCCCTGGCCCCAAAGATATTAAAGATGCGGTTGGGAGAAGAGGTAGAGCAAGGGAAGGGCGAGACACATCAGTGTGGAGTGACAAGTTACCCCGACACTTACCTGAGCCCCTGAATGAGGCATTGTTTGTGCAACTGGTAACCAGAGCTTCCCCATGTGTCATGTACAGTATGGGCTTCTCCCACCCTGCCTGCTGGGCCTGTAGGGTGTGTCAGATGTGTTGAAACAACTCTAGGCTCCAGAAAATGGCTCACCACCAACCAAAGGCTGCACCCAGACACTGCCCTGGGCCTCGGGCACCTCGGGAGTTCTGCTGTGTCAGGGACCCAGCACTGCAGTCTTTGTCTTCCAAATGAGAGGTGGCAAGCAGGCTGGGCTACCCCAGAGGGGACGGCGTGGGACCAGGGAGCACCAGGTGCATGAACCTTCTGCCTGTATCCCTGAGAGATGAGAGCAGAGGATGCTGGCAGCTCTGCGAGTTCTGGTTTAGTGACCTGGGATCATGGGCCACTTTCATGACTTGCTCTGTGGACCTAACCCAGAAAGCAAAGGGAACTACTCTTGTTCAGCAGGAGAAACGAGCACTGCTCACCTTGGGAGTGGAGATTCTGTCCCGTTCCATCCATTAGAGGACAGTGGAACCTAGGGGATCGCACACATACACATAGACACGTGCGAGTGCCTCCTCTGCAGCCAACCCTCCTGCTGATGCCTGAAAAGCCCCAGGCTTTCCAGCACCCTGCGTGAGAACACGCTCTGCTTTCAGTCAGGGGCAACAATGGGTGGAACCAGATGGACCAAGTGCTGAAGAAAGGGTCCCGGTTTGGGATTAAAGTTGCTAAAGTTGCTGCTAGTACCCAAACAGCGGACTTCAGCCTCAGCCAGGGTGGCCAAAACACAAAACCCACCCTTGGATCCAAATCCTTCCAGGGTCTCTGGGCACAAGTCCCTGGTAACTCCACACCACCCGGACATTCGTGACCAGGAATGAACCTCCTGCCTGTCCTTGGGCTACAGTCACCCCTGCAGGTAAAGGCAGGTTGGGTGGGGTGCCCTCAGAGGAGGCTCGCCAAAGAACACCTGTTCTGAGAAATGGTAAGCATAACTCACCACATGGCACTCTTCCCTCAGACTCAGCCCTGACTCTGTTGCCAGCCTGCTGGTGGAGGCTTGGACTAGTCATAGAAAGTGGTTCTTGGGTGAGTCACAAACCAAGAGGCTGACCATTTACACTCCTGGGGGACCCAAGACTTTCTCAGAAAAAAGCAGGGGAACTAATTTCTATTCTCTCTTTCTCCTTCTGGCCTCCGTTTGCCTGTGGTGATGACGGGAAGTGCCATGGGATGTGTTAATATGCTTTTTCACTACTTCCAAAACTGTTGTTGAAAGTTTCTGGGCCATGTTAAACAAGAAGAGTTAACTTGAGATTGTCACACAATTTGTTTTGTCAATGTAGATGATCAAATTATAGAGCCAATAATCTAAATCTACACCATTCAATATGGTAGCCACTAGCCACACGTGACCATTTAAATAAAATTAATTAAAATTTAAAATTCAGTTCCCCAGTCACACTAGCCACATTTCAGGTGCTCAGTAGCGGCAAGTCGCTAGTGGCCACAGTATTGGACAGCACAGCTATAGAGTATCTCCAACATCACAGAAATTTCTATTGGACAGAGCTGATCTAAATACATAGCAAGCATTAGAGAGCCACTTAACCACTCATTCATTTGTTTATTCAACAAGTATTCATGGAAGGTTGGCTGCGTGTTAGCAACTGTGGGGGGAACAAAGATGAAACACAGGCAGTCCCTGTACTCCAGGAGTTTGCAACTGGTTGGGAGTACATATGTGTAATCAAAGCTACAGAACTTTTTCATCCGGGGAATGAAGCCAGCCACACACGAGTGGACAGAACTCTTACAAAAGATCAGCTTTAGGGAAGAAGAGCAGAGGAGCGAGTCGAGGTTGGACTTGAGCTCATAAATCTTTCATTCATCTGCTTGCAGATGTGTGGGCGGTAAGTTAGTTTAAACCCAAGTGGCAGGTGTCACAGCTGCAGAGCGATGAAGCCAAGAGAAGGAAGCCCGACCCAAAGCTCTTCTAGGAGACCTTCTGACCATGCCTTCTAGAGAGGGCGGCTTTGAGGAGACGGCCATTTTCTCAGGCACTCATATCCCAACTCAAGGGCAAATGTAAGTTAATTTTGCCGTTCACCTCCTGGAATTCTTGAACACTCTGCTTCCCACCACACTTCTGAGAAAGTGGTGAGCAACCAGCTGGCCCTTTCCCCAGCACAGCTGGTCCTTGTTTGAAGGATTTTCACTGAGTGATTTAAAACGTTTTTACAAGGTGTTTAAATTGGGCAACCACATTTGATACGCATAAAGTACAGAGTCTGGAAAAGCAATCACCAAGCGCCGAGAATGACCAGTTCTCACAGAATTTCTCAGCAAGATCATCTTAGAGAGGAAATGCCTGAGGAAGAGAGACACCAGAATGAAGGGCAGATGCTGGCTTTATTAAATAGAAATACCATCTGAAGATGACAACTCAAGTGGGAAAGAAGCACATGGGAAAACGTAGACACCTGAATCAGAGCCCCTAGACAGACAAGGAGGCATTTTCAACCTCGAAGGAGTGGTAGTGACTTGCTGATATGGTGCAGCTGCCCTCCAAAGACATTTATGAATACGTTTGGAGAGAATATTTTTTAACACTTGAGAATCACTGGAGATGGTATGTGAGTCATAAGACCAGGGGCTGGTTCCTCTGGGCAGCTGGGCTACAGAAGAACTATTCTGAAAGAAAGACAATGGGAACAAGGAATTAATTTTTTAATGTAGTATTTTGAATAGGGTACATATTTGCATGATTCAAAATTCAAAAAAATACTAAAAGATTCACATGAAAAGTCTCCTTCTCACCCCACCCCCTATCTGTCTGGTTCCCACACATTTTCCACCTCCATTTGGTTTCCTTTGTACCCATCCCAAGTTCCTTTATGCTTTTACGAGAAAATGAAAATCTATTTTCTTATTTCTCCCTCCTGGTTTTACACAAAACTTAGCATACTATATACACTGTTCTGCATGTTGCTTTGTCATTTAATAACCATCCTGGATGTCTTGGAACTCTTCTCTGTCAGAGCAGAGAGCACATCCTCACTCTTTTTCACTATTGCATGGTATTCCACTGTCTAGTTAGACTATTACTTATTTAATGGTACACTGTCAATGGACACTTAGCTGGTGCCTATATTTTACCATCAACAATGCTATAATTAATAACCCTGAATATACAGAATTTCACATGTGTACAGCATATCTCTATAGTAAACTCCTAGAAGCAGAGGTCAGAGAGCATAAGCATTTACAATTAGGGTTGATATTGCCAAATTGTCCACCATTGGAGTTGTGCTAATCTACGCTTCTATCAGCAATGTTTGAGAGTGCCAACAGAATGTGTTATCCAATTCTGGGATTTTTGTGAATATAATAGGTGAAAATGGAATCTCGGTAGAGAATTAATTTGCATTTCTCTTATTATGAGTGAGGTCGAACATCTTTCATGTTTAAGAGCCATTTGTATTTCCTTCTCTGTGAACTATCTGATCATATCTTTTGCTCGTTCTTCTGTGGAGTTATTGGCTATTTTTAAAAGTCAGTTTCTTATTAATTTTTCTAATCAACTTTCTTATCAATGTCAAGCTCTTTGTTTATCAAGGACACTAGCCTTTTGTCTGCAATATGAGGAATAATGAATATAAACACAGAGCTAATCAATAACTCTCTTGCCCAAAGATGTTTTAATGATTTCCCATAAAATTCTTGTCAAGGCAAAGCCTTCCACCCCCTCACCGTGCTCTCCCCACCTCACCCACCCTGCCTGCAGGTCACACCAGGTCTCTGGCTGTCCCTCCTTCACCTGATTTTATTCCTTGGGGCCTTTGTATTGGCTGTTTCCTCTTCCTGGAATGAGATTTTCCCTTTGTCCTCCTGGTAAATTCCTGTTTACCCTCTCGAGGCCTGTGGCACCTCCTCATTAGAAAGAGCAAGTAAGGATGGAGGAGAGTGAGGAACTGTGAGATTCTTCCCCCAAATCACAGGGAATTGAGGGGAGACCCAGGCCAGGCAAACGACTGTGAAGCAATGTAAGTCGGGAAGTGGAGATCAGTGGGAGACGCTGAGGGAGGCAGAGTGATGGAATGCCCAGGGGACAGGGTGGCTGAGAGACGAACCTTTTGCAGGACAGGGTTGTGGAGGGTGTGCCTGAGAGTGGTGAGCCCTAATGGGGTATGAGGCCTGGGTGCACGCGTTCAGTGGGGTGTGCTTCCAGAAGGGACCGGAGGACAGAGAACAGATCACTGGGAAGGACACAGAATATGAATACCAGGGACTCAGGGCAGGGGCTACAGCATCTTTCAGGGAGGTATAGGAAGAGCAATTTCAACTGGAAGTCTAGGGACCCTAACCCGAAGTGCCTGCTTTCCCAAGAACCCACAAAGGAGAAAAAGCGTGAGAGAGATCTCAACTCTTGGCGAGGAAAGTAAGCGAGGAAGAACCTTCAGAAAGATAGAAAGCCCCCCGAGTCTGGACTCAGAGCAGCCAGAGATGGTGAGAGAAGTGGAAAAGCCTGGGAAGAGACACATGAAATGCTCTAATCCCAAACTACGCAGTAGAAATCCCACCGCACTGTGTCCCCAGATTCGCCACACTGAGAGAGGACAGTTTCGTGTCTTTTAAGTTGGCCTCCTGGGAGTGCTATGCTCCAGGGTGGACAAGTTGGGTGGTTGGTGGGTACCATGAGGAAAGGAAAAGGGCCAGATAATAAAACCTGGGGTTCAGCTTTTGAAGGGGAGCATCCCTACCAAATCTGGTGGTACCCACAATTAGCCAGGAGAAACCACAACAAGAACTCAGAGGCACCTTCTAGTTGGGGGGCTGCCCTAAGAGCAGCTGTTCAGCACGGCTCACTCTGAGGCTCCCCCACATACTCTTTTTCATATATCCATTCAATACATGTTTTGGGGGCACCTACTACATACTGGGCACTCTGCTAGGGCATGTAACTGAGTAAGGCATCAACTTGCCCAAGTCACTATAGTCTAGTGGGAGAGATGGATACATACACAAGCCAGTGTCATGTGTACTCTATAGAAGTGGACATTGGGCTTGTGGGAGTGCAGAGAGTGGGGACTGGCCCAGATTTGGGGTGTCAGGGAAAGCTTCCTAGCAAAAATGACTCCTAAGCCGACTGGGGTCCCTTGGAGAATGGCCTACCCACGAGAGGCACCTGAGAGCGTGTGTCCCAGGAAGAGGTAGATAGCGCTCCTGCAGGGCAGAAGGAGCCTCAAGTTAGCCTGCTGGACTTCCAAAGAAAGGAGCAGACTTTGGGAAACCAAACTGCGAGATGAGTGCTTCCCTCCTTCCTTCAAACTCCTGCACAACTTAGACCTCAGAAGTAACACGTGTGCAGATTCTAAGCCAAGAATAGAAGCCACGTCTGATAGAGTCCATTCTCACTCTTTTGTTGCTGACTTTTGTATTAGCTCTTAGCTGAGTGTCAGCATTTTCTGATACCATCTTCTGCAGTGAACTTCCCCCCGCCCCCAACTCCTTTAAGGATCTCAAATCTTCCAAGCAGACTTATTCAATATTTATCCGGTCTGGACACAGAGAGGCTGCTTTGATCTGCAGTGAGTGAGGACTGGAGATCATCAGAGCTTGGCTCTCAGCAGCTTTCTTTTGGCTGCTGTTCCTCAAATCTACCCCTCCCCCAGGTGTCCCCATGAGCCCTGCGGGGTGAAAACACCGCAGAGGTGAAAACACCTCTTTGTTCAGAGTCTTTGCTTCCACTGGGCTAACCCCCTATGGGGCGGGAAAAACAGCTTTACTTTAGCTAATTCTTATTTAAAGCCCAGAGATTCTGTCTTCATTTTTTTTTGTGTGTGTGAGGAAGATCAGCCCTGAGCTAACATCCGATGCCAATCCTCCTCTTTTTTGCTGAGGAAGATTGGCCCTGGGCTAACATCCATGCCCATCTTCCTCTGCTTTACGTGGGACGCCACCACACCATGACTCAACAAGCAGTGCGTCGGTGCGCGCCAGGGATCTGAACCTGCGGACCTGCGAACCCAGGGCCTCCGCAGCAGAGCACACACACTTAACCACTGCGCCACCAGGCCGGCCCCCTGTCTTCATTTTTTATTGTGACCAGTTAACAGAAGCAAGAAGTCAAACCCTTCATGGACAGTGCCCCCCCGTAGGGCCAGCACATGCAACAGGAAAGTGGATATGAGTTGAGACTGCTCTTTTTCCCATTGCAACTTAGAATTCCCGAAGCCAGGCTACCTGTTTTCTTTCATCAGAGGAAGCAAGGAGATGGTGGGACCCGTGTGGCTCATTCTCTCACACAGTGCACACCTCCATCAAGATGCTCAGTCATGAAAGCACTCTTGGACTTGCTGTCAATGAGTATGACATGAAGGATCTTCAATGAGAAATGACGACCAGTTCAGACATCTGTATTGATCTGCCTCCAGCACGGGGGGCTGAGGCAGCACGAAGCCAACTCCATTGCTGTCCTCCTATTTTCTCAACTTAGCTACAAGAATAATGCTGCTACCGTGGCCGCATCCACCAGCTGACCCTTCTAGGTCAGCTAGCTATGGGACAGCACCAGCAACTGGGCCTCCTAGCGGGACAGGAGGCTTTTTGTAAAGAACATCTTGAAGAAGTAATATGGTAGCATTAAAAGTATAGGTCAGGGTTTGTAAATATAGCTATGTTTGCTCTCTCCCTCTCTCCACCCCTTTCTTGTGCAGACATCGCTACTGATCAATCATAATACTTTTTCCTTCTGAAAAGATGTACCATCCTGGGATCCATAGTTGCTGACAGATCCTTGGGCTGCAGAGAAAGTGAAGACAGGAGCATTGATCTCCTTTCTAGGGAAGGTTAAGTTTTATAGTGAACAAAGTTTGAAAGTTCTTCACTGACACTTTTATAATTAGGAGTCCAAGTAAATTCATTTTTTCTCATGGGGAGAAAAGCATTGAGCTGCTGGTTTGTTGGGTGAATCATGGTAGGCAAGAGCAGGGATGAGCCCAAGAGATATTTTGGCATTCCAGGAAGAGCCTTCAAGACTGCATTAAGCAATGGTGGAGACAGGAATGCAGGACAGACACCTTGCCTCTGGGGCTGAAGTCAATCCCAACTCTCCCAGCAGCTGGGAGCCCAAAGGAACAGGGCTGCAGCCTGGAGGAAGACACAGAGGACCCGCTGCCCAGCCTTGAAGTCTCTTTGCTGATTCCTGGTACCCAAAAAGAATGGAGAAGAAAGCAATCCCCACCTACCTTCATGGTCTTAGATTGCTTCATTCATTCATTTATTTATTCACTGATTCACCAACATTTCTTGTGGCTCTGTCTTTGGCTAGTGGGACTTAGATGTGGCAGTGTTCACTGAGATTCCTACTTCTGAATTTCCTAACTGTTCCTGAGCATCCCCCCTCAGTTCTCACACAGGCATTGCTTCAGGCGGGGAATAACAGCAGAAAGGCAGAGAAGATGCTCTTGATGTTCAAAAGCAAGGCTAGGCTTTCCATTTGCTAAAGCTTGGGATGTGGGTCAAGAATCAAGTTCCTGGTGGTAACTTTTTGGGGTGATGGATCTGCTCTATGTCTTGCTTGCTGTGGTAATGACATGATTGTATGCATTTGTCAAAACATGCAGAAGTGTACCCTAAAAAGGGTGAATTTTGCTATATGTAAATTATTACCTTAAGAATGAGGAAAAGAAACATAATATGCAGTGAAAAAATAAGTTACAAAGAAATATGTACAATATGATACTATTTATGTAAAACTTTTAAAATATATATCACGATAGAATATACTTTTTTTTAAATGGATGCATTTTATTGTATGGAAATTATACTTCAATGAAGTTGATTTATTTATTTATTTTTTTCCCCCAAAGCCCCAGTAGACAGTTGTATGTCATAGCTGCACATCCTTCTAGTTGCTGTATGTGGGACGCGGCCTCAGCATGGCCAGAGAAGCGGTGCGTCGGTGCGCGCCCAGGATCCGAACCCAGGCTGCCAGTAGCGGAGCACACGCACTTAACCGCTAAGCCACGGGGCCGGCCCAGAATATACTTTTTAAATGCATAAACAAGTAATAACTGAACAAAAATTTTTGAGGGACAGATGAACACCAGCTTCAGCATAGTCATTACTTCTGGGAGCAGGGGATGGTGGGGGTATTCCTCTTTCTATAGTGATTGATTTATTTTTAAAAAGAGAAGGATCTGAGGCAAATATGGCAAATCGTTAGCATCTGTTTAATCTTGGTGGTGGGTAAAAAGGTATGTTATTTTCTGATCTTTCTGAATGTTAAAATTTTTTATAATTACAAAAATTAAAAATGTTTAAAAACCACACATCACACACAAACACACACATACACACCTGCAAGGCCCTGAATGTCTCTGGTCCTAAACAATAGATTTGGAAGTTAGAGGCATATAAATAACAGTAAATATGAAAGCAAGAGAATTAGCTACTGGGGTAAATCCCAGGCTACAGGGTGCATGTCGGAGAGAGGGCCATGGAGGAGGTAATACTTGAGCCTCATTTCCAGGAAAGAGGCCCAAAAGTGGAAACCTGGTAGATTCCCAGGGGACCTGCAGAAGTGTACCCTACAAAAGGATGTGGGTAGGATTTCCCGCATCCTGCAGAGACAACCAATATTTCCCACAATCCAATAGTGGCATGAAAGCAGCTGAGAGAAACAGGACCTGAGAGGGAGAGGGCCCCCAGAATAAGCTGTTTATACTGCCCTCAAAACAGATGCCCAAAATAGACATCAGGATGAGTTATAGAAAAATAAAGAATTTTAGATGACTGGCACCTCTAAGCTTTCATCATTAGAACTTGGCCAAATTAAGGATGGGTTAGTCAAGCCCCTGCTCTCAAGGGCCCACGGTTTATCTGGGAGACAGAGGCTCGAACAAACCATTAGGATGTGATGCACTCCATGGAAAGGAGTATTAAATGATACAGAAGGTCCTTGTGTAGAAAACCATTTTGTGAGACTCCTGCCATCCCTCTCTCCAGTCTTACTTTTGGGACATGTATTAGTTGTCTATTGCTGTGTAACAAATGACCTCAAAACTTAATGGCTTAATGCAATGAACATTTATTATTTGCAATGTTGCTGTGGGTTAGGAATTTGGGAATGGCGTGGCTGGGTGGCTCAGGCTCAGGCTATCTCAGAAGGTTATAGTCAGGGTCGGCCCCGTGGCTTAGTGGTTAAGTGCGCGTGCTCCGCTACTGGCGGCCCAGGTTCAGATCCCGGGCGCGCACCAACACACCGCTTCTCCGGCCATGGTGAGGCCGCCTCCCACATACAGCAACTAGAAGGATGTGCAACTATGACATACAACTATCTGCTGGGGCTTTGGGGAAAAAAAGGAGGAGGATTGGCAGCGGATGTTAGCTCAGAGCCGGTCTTCCTCAGCAAAAAAAGAGGAGGATTAGCATGGATGTTAGCTCAGGGCTGATCTTCCTCACAAAAAAAAAAAAAAAGAAGAAGAAGATTATAGTCAAAACACTGCCAGGGCTGCAGTCACTTGGAGGCTTGACTGGGGTGGGAGGGTCCACTTCCATGGTGACTCACCCAGAAGACTGTCAGACACTAGTTGTTGGCAGGAGGCCTTAGCTCCTCACCACGTGGACCTCCGCAGAGAGCTGCCTGAGCGTCCTCACAGCATGGCAGCCAGCTTCCCCCAGAGTAAATGATCCAAGAGAAGGAACAAGGAAGAAACCACATTCTGTTCATAAGAAGCAACTTACTAACTTCAGCCCACACTCTAGGCAGGAGAATTAAGCACCACCTCTGAAAGGGAAGGGTATCAAATAATTTGTGGACTTATTTTAAAACCACCAAAGGGCATGAAGGAAGCAGGTTTCCTGAACTGCCTCCACTGTCCTGATCCCCCAAATGGGATGGACTGTTATGTATCCAGTGATAATAGTTCCAGGAGGCCCACTTGACAGAATTGGAATTGGCATTCAGACATAGTTGGAAAAGATTATGAGTCTAAACCCAAGAGCACAGTCAAAGCTGTATCACCCCTGGGATGGGGATCTCACAGAACCAGCACAAGGGAAAGTAGAAGTGAGGTTAAGCACTGTTAGCCGAGATCTGAGCAGTCTCTTTAAGCAGGATGATAGGATTGAGGAAGGATGGGCAGGGCCAGAGAGGCAGGCACATCGGGAAGTCTAATAGCCACTGCGGCTGGGACCCAGGCCCCAGCCACAGAGCTGGACTGCCCAATGGGCACCCTAAACATGAGCTTAGAGACCCAGCCAGCAGAGCCTCCCACAAAACTAAAAATGGTTCAGCTTCAGTGAGAACTGAACCAAAATTTTGCAATCTAAACATTTCAAGTAATGTCATTATAATTTCAACACTTGTGTAAGTTTGTGTTTTAAGAATCACTATTGTTTTTATTTTGAATTACATAATGAGGGTGAGGGGATTGCAGAAGGATCTCTAAAGCAAAATTTCCACTTGGCATATCACAGCACACTGATGGACTGTCACAGGCAGGAACCCACTAGGGCTGTGCAGCTCGTGGCCAGCACAAAGAACCTGGCATGGGGGCAGGTGGGGGCTAAAATCCAGCCGGTGTCCTGTTCACCAAACCTGGCATCCTGGGGCAGGGATGAGCCAGCCTGCAGGAAAAGACACATTTTTATTATTCCTAGTTTCTACTGGCTGCGCTCTGCCAGTGGGTTACAGACCAGTCAAAATATGGATGCCTTTGGCCCTTGGGGAGGCCAGGCAGGCCAGGGCAGCACCCTGGAGCACCCAGGCCAGAGCCCTCCTGCTGGGAGCAGCCTTGCCCAGTGTCCAACTCAAAAAAAAAAAAGATGAATGCCTGAATCCAGGCCTAACCAGGCATCTCACCAGTCAATAAGCACCAATTCTGTACCTTGGGCAGGGCTGTGCACTCCCAATGTCCTTACAGGTCCCTCACTTAGTAATTGATCCCCAAGTATAGCTAGCACAGGGCTCCAGGGCTAGTTAAGGGGGCACAGAAGCAGAGCCAGAGAGAAGATAGGACACCACAGCAAGGCCACACAGGGCTCGTCCTCCCTGGCCGGCTGGGGAGCAGCATGTTAGAAGCTGATTGGCCTGTCCTTCCAGAGCTTTGGAAGTTGGCTGCTGGTGGCAGAGAGTTAGCAGTGCCCCACTAGCTCCACCCTCCAGCCCCACGAAAGGTCCATGCCTGGGGCCCTCCTCTGAAGTTCCCCTCCCTTGGAAGAGCTTCATCCCGGTTGAAGGGTCTATGAGTTGGTCCAGAGCAGTGTAAGGATGAGGGATATGAGGCCAGACCCCCACGTAAAGCAAAGCCTGAATCTGATAGGAAGAGACTGTGCTGGACAGCTTTATTTGTCCACAGGATTTGGAGTTGGGGGCCTTCGGACTGGGGTATGCTGAAGAAAGTGACATATGCAAATGAGTCACGTGCCTGCACTGCTGAGACCAGACTGACAGCTTTATCGTGCAATACCCGTATCTCTCAGGGCCTGTTTATAAAGAGGCCTGGAGTCTTCTCTTGTCTTTTGGCAATTATCCAGCTTGCTCAGGCATGACTTAGCACAGAAATTGGGTTTGACTTTAAAAATGCTCCTTGTGATGGTAACTCTGCAGCCAAGATAGGCTCTGTGCTGAATTATTGAACAGCACGGATGTTTGCCTTCCCCAGTCAGAGACTTTCTTCTCTGGAGCTCCATTGCCTGACAAGTAATTTTAAATATGCAGCAACACAAGGCTCTGTGCTCACTCAGCCTAAAGCTGAGCCGGATTCCAGTCATGCTTGAACAGCTGCCAAGACACCCAGGGCACCAGGCTTTGCTCCAGGGTCATGGGCTACAGATTTGGGCAAATGGAGATCTTGAGGATCTCCAAGCTATTGTTCTGAAGGAATCAAGTCTCAACACATCTAAACCCCAAATCACTCATTAACCCCCACACCAGCTTCTTCACCTGTTTTCTCTATTTTCACCAATGGTGCCACCATCGACCCAGCAGCCCAAGCCCATGTCTTGGCTTCACCTTAACTCCCATCGCCTCCTCACTCTGCAGCATCGGACCAATCTCCAAGTTTTGTCTATTGAGCCTCTAAAACATTTCTCAGATATATTCAATCCTCCCCATTCTCCCTACTCCTGACTTGTTGGGGCTGTTATCATCTTTCCTCTGGACTCCTAACTAGTCCCTCCAGTCAAGCTCTCCTGTTCCAATCCTTTTGCAATAACAGTCTAATTATATTATTGTCTAATCTTCATTGGTTCTTGTTAATTTGAGGACAAAGTCTAAACTCTTTAGCATGTTCGTCAGAGAGAGCTCAATTTGAATGTGAGTTCTGCCACTTGCAACTCTGTGACATTGGGCAAGTAATTTAACGAGTAAAATGAGAGTAATAACAGTGAGGATTACATGAGATAGTGTATATAAGTGACATAGTTCAGTATCCGGTGTCTGGAAAGTACCAGAAACGCTCACCTTTATAGTTGTTGCTGCTATTCACACCTTGGCTTCCCCCTCCCTTTCCATCTTTATCTCCTGATCAGAGAGTCTTATCCTATGCCACCACACACATTCCCTAAACATATCCTACCATCTCATATGTTTGCGTCTTTGCATACACCATTCTCCTGCCTGGAATGACTGTTATCTCCTTGTCTAGCTAATGAATTGCTACTCATTCCTACAGGCCCAACTCAAATGTTACCTTCCCTGAGATGATCCTAATGCTCCCATCTTTGCATTTTTATAACTTTTGTACATAACTCTATTATAACCTGTTGCCTTGAAACATTTGTTCTCATGTGTGCCTCCTTATCATACAGTGAGCACTCTAAGAGCAGAGAAAATGTATTCATTCAAACATTCATTCAGCAACAGGCATGTGGTGTCTCTCATGGGTCAAGCACTATGCTAGGCACTGCAGACACAAAGATGCATTAGACACCATCTATGTTAATCAGGTGCTTAGTTGCAGACAACAGCATCCACTCTAACTGTTTAAGTAGAAGGAATTTCATTACAAACCATTGGGTAGCTCACAGAACCTTGGAAAGGGCCAGAGCCGGGCTTGGCATCTATACAGGCAGCAGCAATGCAGCTAGGAACTACGCAGACTAAGAAAAATGACCAACTACATCAAGACAATGTTCTAGCGGAAACACCATTGCCGTAGCCATCCTGGGCTAGGGGCTGGATCCTAGAAACTCAACTGTACCCACCCCAGAAGAACCATATGTCACCATTAAGGCTGCCAGAAGATCCAGTCTTCATTGTTAACTTCTATTTTAAGTCTCATACAGGTACTTCTGCTTGATAGAACTTACATCACATTCCTATATCCCAGGTACAAGGTAGTCTTATAAACACAGTATTTAGCTTTCCAGCTCAAATAAGAAAGCAAGCTATGTAGGGTTTGGAATGGATGTTGAGTGAGCCAACATCCTGGATCTTAAAGAGCCCCAGCTTAGGGAGAGAGTCAGGCAAACAGACATTACAGTATTGTCAGTGTCATACGAAGAACTGTGAGAGCCAGAGGAGCAGTGCCCAAGCCAGGTGAAGGGGCCTTATATGAAAGAAAAAGCTTTGGATGCCAGGTTTTAAAAGCTTGCATTTTGTCCTAAAGGAACTAGGTAGTCATTGAATGATTTAAAAAAGGTGAATGACATGGTCATATTTTAGTCCTGGAAAGATCAACCTGGATTTAAGAGGGACAAGGCTGGAGAGAAAAAGCCAGGAAGGAGACCATTGCCATCATCTGGGTAAGATGATGATGATCTGAACCAAAGAGGTGGCAGCAGGGCTAGAGAAGGACAGACAAGAAATATTTTAGACCCAGTGACAGATTGGCCGCGGGAGTGAGCAGGATTGAGTCTGTAAGTCAATGGCCAGGTCCTGGTTTGGGTGGTTAGGTAGACTGTGATATGCTTTACCAAGGCAAGGGACACCAGGGAAGGTGTAAATTTGTGGGGAGGGACAATGAGTCCTTTCACATGTATACAACTGAACAGTTTTCAATACGGTGACTTAGAGGTGCATGTGAGACATCCAAGGGGGGATATTGAGTAAGCAATTAGACAATCCAGGTCTGGTTCTCTTGAGCGAGGTTTGAGCTGTATAGTAGTCATCTGCTGCTCTTTTTCTGGCCCATCCTACCTATCTAGTTTTGGGGGAACTACCCTTTTGGAGAAACCATGTGGTTGTGAGAAACTGACCCCCTCACCTATATGAGTAGACATTTAACCAGGCTGTCCAAGAAGAGCCCACTGCTCTCAACCATGGAAATTGGTTTAGGCATTGTCACATTGACCCAAACTGGGCTAATCAGTAAGAAGCATATCCAGGCTTTTGCTGGACCAGCCAGATGAAGACGATCTGTTTCCACAAGGCTGACAAGTTGATAAAGGAAACCCTAGAGTGTCCAGGGACCATTCTTCCATCAGTATCTCTAATTGAATATTAAGGTGCAGGATGTTACCAGGAGGCTAACTGGCTAAAGAGGAGGGGAAGCGAGTCCCCCAGAGTGATACAACGTTGCATCTCCTGCGCCAACAGCAGTACCTGCATGTGGTAAGCACTCGACATAGGTTTTATGAGTGAGGAAGTGAATGAAGGCTTTAAAGCATGTATTCATAAGTAGGATATGGTACTACAACTGTATCATATCACTAAAAAGGTTATACATTGATATTAAAAAAAAAACTATCACAGTGGATCTAGTGGATATGCAGAAATTTCAAAACAGGCAGATTCCAGCTTTTCTTAGGGTCTGGGGGTGGGGAAGAGGATTCCAGAGGGCATATTGTATTGTTTTGCACAGCCATTTCCCTTGAATGTTTGAAGACATAGATGAATAACATTAAACACATCACATACTGAATACTGTGCCCAACTAGATCACCAATTCCTTTCCTTCAAATGGTTGATGCCATAAAAATAATCGCAGTGCAACAGCAGAACGTGCTTTCAAAGTCTCAGAAGCTTGTTTTCTAGGGGCTGACACGGTGAGACAGTGGGTCTAAGTTGGGAAAACAAAGGCAGTATAAATTAGATTGCCATTTTAATCAAGTAGGGATCCAACATATAAAAAGATATGTGATACATTTTGCTTAACATTGTGTACTACAATTAGTCTATAACTTGTGTTTTGCATGCATGCAACTGAACAGAACCAAAACTCTAGCCGTGATTCTCCATTTTGCTCCTTTGTTTGGCTAACAGAGGATACCAGAAATCAGGAGAACTTACGCATCTGGCCGTAGGTAAATAATTCACTTGATCACTCATTTTCTTTCCATTTCTCCACCCATACCAGGAACGAACATATGTCCTGAGCTTTAATTAAACGAATTACCCAGAGGGTATTAGCAACACTTTTCTCGAGTGCTGGGAATATGAGGGCACTGCTGGTAGGTGGGATTTGTCTTGAGCTATTGTGAATTGAGGGAGAGGAATGCTGAAGAGAAATGAAAAGAGAAAAAAAATTGAGCAGGCATGGTTTCTGCCATAACAGAACGGTTTGCACATTCCTCCTTCCTAAGCTGTGATAATAAACAAGCCAGGCAGGAAGACACCAATTCCCCTCTCCCGAGTGTTTGTCCTTTCCTCTGCCCAGTGCCTCCCAGATCCTGCCTCCGGAGGCCCCGGCTGTGCTCTTTGTGGCAGGGCCACACCTCTCGAGTCCTCTGAGCCTGACCGAGGGAGTGTTTGTAGAAAGGAAGCCTGAGTGTAGTTGGGCTAAATAGAAGCATTTCTTCTATCAGAGGATGGAGAAACACTGCAAGACACACACACACACTCACACACACACACAAGCAAGCGCGCAATTTTCTAATCCCTTGGGAAATTCTGGCCAAGATTATTCAGCTGGACTCCCACCGCCTTTGCCTGTATGGCAGAGCTACCACAGGGGTGATTTTCAGTGGCATGGGCTTGGGGAGAAAGGGGTGTCCCGTGGTAGAAGGCATTTTTGCTAAACAGATACCATCCCTCTCTATTCCCCCACCTCCTTTCTGAACCTGTCTTTCTTCTCTTGGACTGTCTGTTCACACCGTCCTCCAGCCCTCTCACACGCCCCTTCCTCTTCTTAGGGAGGAAACAGTGTATTACTCTATAGCGACCTTCCTAATACAGCAGGCAGAGAGGAGTAGGAACATGTGTGTAAGGAGGGACTGGAGTATCAGCCAGTCACAGAACAGGGGCTCAATTTGCTCAGTTAACATTTGTTGAATGACTGATATACAGAAAAGCATCTGGGTACCTCATAGAACCAAAAGAGCTTTGAATGCAGCACAGAAAAAAACAGATTTTTCTTTCCCCAATCTCCTTTCCTATCTACCCTCCCACTGGCTTCTCTGGATCTTGTCCACCCCAGGAATTGTGAACCCAAAAATGCTGCTTCAACCTAGCTAAGCCCCAAAAGGATTAAATAAACCACATGTCTGGATGAGTGGAGGGTCCAGGATTGTAGGCAAGAACCCCAGCCCACTGCCATGTTGAGGTCTGGAGAGCTCAGCTAGATCTGACCTCACAAAAGCCACAGCTGCTAAGACAATAAAGTCCCCAAATTGTCTGATCCTTTTTGGTCAACCAGACAGGAGGCAGCTATTAGTACTACAATGAATACTCATGCTATCTTCTTCAAGCACCTACTATGTATCAAGCACTCTCTTCAATTATTTTATTCAATTGTACAGTAAGTCTAATTCTATCACCCCACTCCACAGTTGGGCACACTGAGGTTCAGGAAGATTAGAGGACTTGTCCAAACAACTCCCAGAACCCAGAACACTGGCAGAGCCAGGATCCAAACCCAGATCTGTCTACTTCCTAACTGTACACTGTGATACCTTACCTGAAGAGGAGAGCGGCTTTATCTGCATTTGCTTTCAACAAAGGATGCAAACCATTCAACTACTGCATTTTAGAATTTAAGCCTGATCACTTTTCCTGCAGGCCAGCTTTTCCCTTAAGAGAGTCCCACTTTGCCTGTTACAGAGACAGTTGTCCCCACAGAAAACCCTGGTGACCCATTAAAATGTTCTTATGAAAACTGCCTCTGGCCAGACCAATAGGAACCCAGATGAGGACGCAAACTACAGCCTCTAGTGATTTCAGGAGGGGTTGGTTTCACAGCCTAGTGGGGCTGGTACAGGTACAAATGCTATTAGGCAAAGCCACAGAAATAACAGACTGAATTAAGCTTTAATCTCCAAACCATTGTGAGGATAATGAGTGCACTTTATAGTAATTGCCGGAAGTGAGGGCAGGGAAGAAAACACTGGAAAAGGCCTCAGCTTCAGTTTCTTCATTTGCAAACCAGGGATTGTTGTGCCAACCAATCCCGTGAGCCCACAGAGGGCCAGAATAAAAACATTTTACAATTAATGAGGTGGGAACAGATTTACCAGTGGGTCTGCCAGTGGCAGTGACTCACTCATCACTGGCAGTGACCAGGATGACCACAAGAACCGTGCCCCACCCGTGGCAGGTTCTCTTTCACGTTTTTCCCTTAGGCTCACTTACATAACAAGCTTCAGAGCAACACTCATCTTCAAGCAGGAGGGACTCGGGACTATTCCCATTTCTTGGCTTCCACGGCAGGCACTGCCAGCTTCCGGTGAATTTGGTGAACCATTTGACTGTGTCTACCAACCTCTCTTTTCTGGATATGTCTGATCCATCATTGTCCAGCACCCTTGGTGGGCAGCATTCACTCATCACACTGGGTTGTCATGCTCAGTGAGCAGAGCCCCAACGGGGGTAACTGGGTGGGGCTTCTGTCTTTCTCCCATTCCTGTCCTCATTTTGGCTTTTGCCTGTCTAGCTCAGATGAAGGGACATTTACCTGCAGAACCATGAAGAAGCAGGGAGAGTGCCCATGGAAGTCTTAGTAGTTACAGCCGCTATGAACATTTGTGTACAAGTGTCTATTTTCAGTTCTTTGGGTATATATCTAGGAGAGGAGTTGCTGGGTCATATGGTATGATTCCATTTGTATGAAATACCCAGAATAGCTAAATGCACAAAGACAGAAAGCAGACTGGTGGTCACCAGGGATTGGGGAGAGAGGTGAATGGGGAGTGACTGCTTGATGGGTACAGGGCTCCTTTTGGGGTGAAGAAAATGTTTTGGAACTTCACAGAGGTGGTAGTTGCACAACATTGTGAATGTACTAAATGCCACCAAACCGTACATTTTAAAATGGTTAATTTTGTTATGTAAATTTCACTTCAATAATAATTTTTTTTTTAACATTAGGGCCTCAGTTTTCTGAGATCTGCCTTCCCAGGGAAATGCAATGTGAAGTACAAGCAGCTGACAGGCTGAGGAGCCCAGGCACCTTGATGCTGACAGCAAGGACGGTGCGGCCATATTTTGTGGGGGAGGGAGGTGGTCTGGTAGCTTCAGAATCACGGAAGACAAAAATCTTCACACTGTTAATATTACCATAGACATTCCTTAAAATACAGCAAGTCCTTTAAATCGTTTTCATGAACAGTATTCACAGTCCTGGCTACAAAATTCTATACAGTACTTCTTATGTGGAGAACCACTGACCGAAAGAAAGGGAATAAGCAAGTTTATGCGCACGTCTGATCCTTCTAAATATTCTGCCTTGAAGATAAAGGAGGGGAGAAAATTTGAAAATGTTTCTACTTGTTTGTAAGGTTTAGTCCCATTTTATGCGCATATTAAACCTCTAAAATATAGTCTTAATACAGGTCAATGGATTTATTTGTTGTGGAGGAAATTAAATTAGATGATGTTGTCTCCTTTGCGGGTGCGTTGAGAGATGTTCAGCTCTGTTAAAGGATAATTTTTTAAAAGAGTAAAAAAAGGTAAAATCGTGACTCCTACAGATATAAAGTGATCACATATCAAAGATATTTAACTCATTAATTAACAAGGGAACAAGTCGGTATTACAAACAAGTTCAAAAGAAAATGCAAAGTTCCACACATTTACAGTCTGATGAGGAATGCTGAAATGAATTGACAAATGGCTGCAAAACAGGAAAAACTGTTCAATAGCCACCGGGTGATAATCAGCTGCATTCCACCGGACACAATTTGCATCGCTGTGGACAGGGATTGTTACAATTCATTTCCTACAGCGGACACTTATGTCTACAGAGCTGTTAAGACAGCCTCGCCAAAGGTAAAGGCAGGTGCTTGACCTAGCCAGGATACCCCCTAAATTTCAAAGCCTTTCACAATGTTTTCCTCCATTTCTGAAGTCTGGGCATGCTTTACATGTGGGGCATGAGACCCCTCAGTATTGACCGGGGTCTCTCTCTCCCTCCGGCCTCAGGAAGCTGCAGTGTCCCTCCAGGGTCACAGAGCAGAGAACCCTCATCAGCCTGCAGAGAGGATTTCTCCCATTTCCACGTGCTGGACTCTCAAAGCATTGGGGACAGGGTTCTTGCCACCAAACGGTTTCCCTATGAGGACCCTTACATGTCCATTTATCAAGTGGCTAAAACCATGCTAAAAGCAGCTGAAACTATTCCCCTGTCAGTTCAATTTGTCAGGCCCGCTCCTCCTGTCTCTTCACCCGCCTGGGTCATGGCCTCTTTCTAGTTACGCCGTGTTTGCTTTCAGATCCTGCCAGGCGGGTCTTCACTCACGTGGACCTACGCCCCTGGGCCAGCCCTGCTTGCTGGGAGGACGTGACCAGCTGTCACCCAGGCTGCAGTCTCTGTGGTCTCTTGCCCTGGTGCTGCCCTCTCAGTCCAGCTCAGCCTGGCTGACCCCTCTGGACCCCCAGCTAGGCTGGCACCATTATTCTGTTCCTGCCATTTCTCATATTCAGACGTTCTCCCTCCATGAATCCTGTTGAGCTGATGGGTGGGATGGCTCCTGGCTGGGGTAAAATTGGAATCAGCAGTTCGAAACAAAGACAACTATACTACAGACCAAAATGAGTTCTTATCCATGTTAAAAGCTAGCTTTTCTCTGAGCTAAAAACTTGGGGTTGATGGAGACCAGAGGAAGAGAGGAGCGTGGGGCTGAGCATAGAGCATAGAGAAAACCCTGCCCCCATCCTTGAGAAGGTTGCTATCTAGTTGGGAAAGTGGCGAGTTCTGCATTAGTCAGGATACTCCAGAAAAACAGAACCAATAGAATGTGCATATAGAGAGAGAAAGATTTATTTCAAGGAATTGGCTCATGTGATTATGGAGGTTTGGCAAGTTCAAAATCTTCAGGACGGGTGGGCAGGCTGGAGACCTAAGGAGGAGCTGATGTTGCAGTTCAAGTCCAAAGGCTGTCTGCTGCAGAATTCACTTCCTCAGGGGAGGTCAGTCTTTTGTTCTCCTCAGGCCTTCATCTGTTTGGATGAGGCCCACCCACATTATGGAGGGCAATCTGCTTTACTCAAAGTCCACTGATTTAAATGTAAAAGTCATCCAAAAACATCCTCACAGAAACATCTAGAATAATGTTTGGCCAAATGTCTGGGCACCTTGGCCCAGCCAAGTTGACACACAGAATTAACCACCACATAATCCCAGGACCATAGTCTAGGTCTTAGGGGCCGATGGGTCAGTAGTCCAGGTACTAAAGACTCTGCTAAAGAATAAGGCTGGTGCTGGGAGAAAGGGAATGGGACTATGGCTTCAGAGTGGCCAAACAGAAGGAGGTTAGGGAAAACCAAGGCCAGCCTTATTACTCCCCTGCCCAGCTGTTCTAACTACCCTCCCGTGCTCCCTAGAGAAGGCTTGCTACCTGTCCTACCTCCAGGCTTATCAAGGAACTTCTATTGAGCTCCTAAAATGAGCCAAGGAAGAACATTATGGCCTTGCTCAGCCAGACTAACGTTGTGCGGACCCCGCGAGCAACCCAGGGAATCTGGACTTCCTTTTCTTAATTCCCGGGGTGCCCTCTGACTCTTCTTCACAGACTTACAACTTAACTGTGCTTGCAAGGGAGAGTGCTGGGACCACGCAGCAGCCAACGGTGAGAGGGCCAGCAGGGCCTAAGGCTGCTTCAGGCACTGAAAATGGAGGAAGAAGTTCAGCCCCATTGGAACCAGTGGTTTCTCTTTGTCTCTGTCCGGGGCTTTGAGCCCTGGGTAGTAGGTTGAATGGTGCCCCCAAAAGATACGCCCACACCCTAATCCCTGGAACCTGTCACTATGACCTTATGTGGAAAAGAGGTCTTTTCGGGTATAATTAAATTTAGGATCTTGAGATGAGATCCTCCTGATATCTACACGGGCCCTAAATACAATAACAAGTTTCCTTGCAAAAGAC
Organism: Ceratotherium simum simum; assembly: GCF_057802395.1. Classification (NCBI taxonomy): domain Eukaryota; kingdom Metazoa; phylum Chordata; class Mammalia; order Perissodactyla; family Rhinocerotidae; genus Ceratotherium; species Ceratotherium simum. The sequence continues at coordinate 37,935,356 of NC_141922.1, forward strand.
AGGCAGAGGGACATTTGAGACAGAGAAGAAGGCCACATAAAGATGGAGGCAGAGACTAGAGTTCTGCAGTCACAAGCCAAGGAATGCCTGGGACCACCAGAAGCTAGAAGAGGCAATGAAGGATTCCCCCTTGAGACTTTGGATACCTGTTTCAAACCTGTGGCCTCTGGAACCAGGAGAGAATTAATTTCTGCTTTTAGCCACCAAGTTTGTGGTAATTTGTTACAGCAGCCCCAGGAAACTAACACACCCTTTTAGTGGCCCTTAGAAGTTGTCTGAGGCATTATGGATCCAAATAACAAAATAAACACTCTCACACTGTCAGAGGTGAGGCAAAGGCAGCATCCCAGCTGTAGAGAAGCTGTAATGATATACACTTGTAAGTTAATTCATCCCCTCAGCAGGTCTTATTGAGCGCCAACCACACGCCAGGCATTGTGTTAGGTGCTGATTATACAAGGATGGTCAAAACATCCCAGGGAGGGGCTGGCCCGGTGGCATAGTGCTTAAGTTCACCTGCTCCACTTCTGCAGCCTGGGGTTCACGAGTTTAGATCCCAGGCACGGACCTACACACTGCTCACCTAAGCCATGCTGTGGCGGCGTTCCACATACAAAAGAAAGGAAGATTGGCATAGGTGTTAGCTCAGGGACAATATTCGTCACAAAAAAAACAATGTCCTGAGGAGGATGAAGCTTCAGAGTCAATTGTCACCAGTGTCCCTTGGTCCAGGCCATTTCTTATCAACGAACGAAGCCATGGTGAGCTGTGCTGGGTGCAGAGCTCCATGCCAGAAGCAATTCTGACTCAGGACCATTCCTTCCTAACCCTGTTGGGCTTGGCCTGTCCTACTCCAGTTTGCTGCTGCTTTGATCCAGGCTGCACCCCTCTCCTGGCTCCCTGCCAGCATCCCTCATGCGGTCCCTAGAACCTATTTTCAGCTGAAATGCTTTCTTCCCTGGCCGGTAGCCGTAAATCCCTTGTGGGAGTTGGGATTAAGAGTCCCAGCATGGAGTCGCACTGCCTGAGTTTGATCCTGACCTCACCATTTACTAGCTGAGTAAACATAGGAAAGTATTTATTGTTTGCTAGCCTCAATTTCCTCATCTGTAAAATAGAGATAAAAGTGCCTCTCTCATAGGGCTGTTGAATGGATTAAATAGGACAGTATCTAGTTCCCAGTTGATGATCAATAAATAACAGCTGTTATTATTTTTGCAGAACTCGCCCCCTTCCTAGTTGTCCTCTGTCTCTCATCAGGAGGCCTGGGGTCGCTTCTGGTCTAACCTGGGAAATTTTGTTTTTCTGATATAGCCAGGAAGGCATCTTTCAGAATGTGTAAGGACAACTGGCCTTGAGCCGATTGAAAAGAACAGCAATGAAGAGAACAACCTGGCAGCTAGTGCACGAAGAGAGAGGAAATGGGGCTTCGGCCTGACTCAACGGTGTGCCTGCCTGGATTTTCAAAGAAGGAAGTGGCAGCTACAAGGAGGGAGGTCAGAGTCCGTGACTCCACCACTCTCCTTCACACTCAGAAGCACTCTGTTACACAGCTCTGGGGGACCGTTAGAACTGGACTCGGGTGATGTGGCAGCCCTGTTGTGGTGGCCTGCTCCTCCAGCATGTTGAAGAAGAATGAGACCTGGGATTTGCAGATGCTCCCAGTTCTCCCCTACCTGAGTCCTGAGTTTTAAATTCATTAAAAATGGCACTTGGTTCCCAAACAAGTACTTGTATGTACATGTTCATAGCACCACTACTCACAATAGTCAAATGTCCATCATCACAGGCCGGCCCTGTGGCTTGGTGGTTGAGTGCGCGCGCTCTGCTGCTGGCGGCCCGGGTTCGGATCCCGGGCACGCACCAACGTGCCACCTCTCTGGCCATGCTGAGGCCGCGTCCCACATACAGCAACTAGAAGGATGTGCAACTGTGACATGCAGCTATCTACTGGGGCTTTGGGGGAAAAAATAAATAAATAAATAAAATTATAAAAAAAAATGTCCATCATCAGATGACTGGATAAACAAATTGTGGAATATACATAAAATGGAATATTATTCAGCCATAAAAAGAAAGGAAGTACTGATACATGCTACCATTTGGATGAACCTCGAAAACATTATGCTAAATGAAAGAAGCGGATACCAAAGGTCACATTTTGTATGATTCCATTTATATGAAATATCCAAAATAGCTATTTCCATAGAGATAAAAAGCAGATTGGTGGTTGCCAGGGGCAAGGAGAGGGGAGAATGAGGAGTAACTGCTTAATGGGTATAGAGTTTCCTTTCGGGGTGATGAAAATGTTTTGGAACTAGATAGTTGCACAACATACTGAATGTACTAAATGCCATTGAATAGTTCACTTTAAAACAGTTAATTTTTCATTATGTGAATTTCACCTTATTTATTTTAAAAAATGACAGTTAACTTTCCAACATGAAAGAATCTAGAGCCTGAAAACCATCAATTCTACTTCCTCTTCCCCAACTCTCGTTCTAGGATCTTTGGTATCACTATACCAGGCGAGCAAAAGATGCTGCAAATTTAGAGCCAATGCAATGACTCACCCTTCAGTGGGAATTACTTTGAAATGAACCAACCAAAAAGCCAGGTCAGGTCATCTGCAAAAGATATATTCGATTTCAAAGGCAATTTGTTCTTGCATTCAATTAAATCTTCCATTCCAGAAACATTAGCGTTTTTCAATAACTTCCCCCACATCAACTGTAAGATCTCACAGCAGCTTTCTGGATTTGCAGTGAACCCCATATTCCTTCAGAACATGATTGGCCAAAATCTTGAGTGTCCCTGCCCGACATATGGAGAGAAAATCACTCCTCCCACTGCTGTACCCGTTATCTAAAAGGTCTTCCCAAAAGATACTCCTGGTAGCAATTATGCAAATGTGTGGCTAAGGTAAGGTTACATTGGGAGGAACTATTTCTACTTCAGATGGAACAAATGCCAGAATCTCCAATCAGTGTATGGATGCCTGAGAACAAATGACTCCCCCATGCCTCTCAGCTGGCATCCTCCCTCTCACTTCTCACCCGGTGTAGGCACTCCAGGGATCGGATGGCAGTTTGTCCATGTTGGGAATCTAGACTCTTTCTAGATTGTTTACCTGCTAAGCCTAGGATGTTGTCCTTATCTACACAGTCCAAAATGGCTCAAGACCACATCCACACTCCAGCCTGCAGGAAAAGGAGAAGAGGAGCAATGGAGGACAAACCCATTTCCTTTTAGGGATATGACCTGGAAATTTCATGTATCACTTCTGCTGATACCCCATTAGCCAGAATCTAGTTGCACTGTCACACCTAGCTGCAAGGGAGGCTCACCATGTGCTCAGCTTAATCTTTTAATACTATAGAAAAAGGGGAGAATGGATACTGGGAAGGACAACTAGGACTCAGCCCCATGAGCCAGCTTAACGTTCCTTTCTCACCAATAACCCCAGTCTCTTTGCTGTCATCCAAAATGGCAGGTTCATGCCCTACTCTGAGCCTTTACTCATGCTCTTCCCTAACATGGAATGTTCTATTCACTTCTCCATACTCATCTTGCCTTTACCATCCCCTCAGGTCTCATCTCCTCCCCAAAAGCTTCCCTGACAACCCCAGCCCACAGTGACTTCCCACAGCATTCCTTGACCTTTATGTTTGCATTACTCACATGCTGTTCCATGAAGCTAAGTCTTAATTTCAGAACGTGACAATAGGTTTCTTGAGAACAGGGTCCCAATCGTGCATTTTTCTTGTATCTTCTATGGTCTATAGCTCAGTGCTGAGTTGAACAATTATGCTCAGTTTAATTATTACACTCCAAAATAAATTGAATTTGATTAGAATGACCTGCTGAATAATTTAGGACAATATTCTTATTTTCCTTTAATTATGGTATTTTTTACCTGCGTGGTCTACATAATTTATCTATTATATATATAAGGATTTTAACCTTTATAAATATATAAATTAATCTTTATACATACATTTGCAATTCAAGCAACAGATTTTATTCTTATTTGGTTTTCTCATTTAATTATTTCCCAGGCAACTTTGCATCAACAACATTACCTGCACTGTTTCAAAAATTAAATAGGATAAGCATAGCTGAAGCACTTAGCACAGGACCTGGCACATGGCCAGTGCTAAACAAATGCTAAGAGAAAAAAAGTCGAGGACAAAGTACGAACGTAAACTGAGTTAAAGGGTTTAAACTATACCGCAAGAGCAAGAATTCTGGTATTAGATCCTGGTTTGAACTTCGGTTCTCTTCCACTTATTCATAGTTTGGTAGAGTATTCAATGAATTGACTAATGTGTGCTTGTCGTTTTCTATTATCTCTCAGTTCCATGCACACGCTTCTATACTTTGATTTGTAATGCTGTGGGCTTGGAGTCTGAAAATTATATTTCCAAGATTCCCTTGTGAGCTGATTTCCAGTTAGGGTCTGCAATTGGGAGGCACAGCTGGGAGATCAGGATGCAGGAGAAGAGAAGGACTCTCTTCCTCCTTCTACCTTCTTTTGGACAGCTACAACTCTGGCAACTTTTGACCCTGCTACCACCAGTGTCAAGCCACTTTCTCAGAGGTTCCATCATCAGCCACACAGTGCCCCCTTGGCAGGCCCAGTACCAGGGACATGATGGCCCTGCAGCAGCCCAGCTTCTAAGGTGGAGGCCCTTCCTCTGCATTACTAGATTCTGGTGACATCTCTTTCTCTTTGTCCCCCACAGCCTTCAGGTTGCTTTCTGTATTTACTCACCTCACTGCCCCCTTTTGGATGTTCCAACTCCTGTGAAATCCATTCACTATATTTAATACTCTCTGGTTGAAATACCTAGCATAATTTCTGTTTTCCTGACTGCATTTTGACTGATACAGTATGCAATGTGCTTAATGTATTTCCTCTTCTCAATAAATGTTAGTGCTCTCCTAGATGATTCCACTCTGTTGTGTCGAAAGATAATGTGTAATGGAAGCAAAGATATATTAATTAACTGAACTCTATAACATTATATTTACAGACGTTGTTCTCAATTCTCTATGTGTGAAGACGCCCAGCTGTCTAAGGTATCCTTCCTACCTATCATGACCTAAGCAATGAAATTGTCTGAAAAAGACACGGATTTTGGAAAAAGATTGGTGTGCAAATCTGTGCCTCAACTGCTTACTCTCTCTGTAATCTTGAGCAAAGTACTTGAGCTCACTGAATTAAGAAAACTTTGGTTTTCTTATCCGTATGTTGAGCATAATACTACTTACCCCAGTGGACTAATTGAGAGGACTAAAGGAAATAATATATGCCAGTGCCTAGCACAGTACCCTGGCCCAGAGCAGACATGCAGTAAATGGTTACTGTTGTTAATATAAGCATTATTATTATCATCAATGTGTGGATGACTCTCCTCGATCATTTCTCCAATGTAGGGATGTTGACATATTTGTTTATATGAACCAGACCACCAAGCCTGGAGCAGCCCATGATGAGTTCTAAGCAGAGCAGGAAGGAGCTAATGATAGCACACTGGAATAGTTTCCTCTTCTCTTGGTGCATCTATGGGATCTTGCAAAATGAGAAAGCTGTGTCATCTCAAAGTATACCAGTATGTCAGAATGTTAGTACACAGGTATCTCATTTACCTAAAGTATTGGGAATGTAGTATTCTGCATACTCCAATTAACAGATGTTTTCCCCTTTGAGAACCAACACTTTTCCCAAAGTATTAATCATTTGGGGGAAAATTACTGAAAAACATACTATTCACCTCTCTACTTTTTAAAGCGAAGGACATAATTTAACTTTTTCCTTGTAATCCAGGATCATCATTATGAACATCCATTGCAGCATGGAGGGGTGGCTCAGGGCTGGGCCTACTTTTTGGTTTTCTGCCTTCTCCTTCCTTGATGTCAGGCATTAGACATCTGCATATGACAAGCTTGGGATGCAACACGTTCACTAACCTTGGAAACAGGCAGACACTCAGAAACCACCAATGTTCAGAACAGTGACCACATACTACTTAGGGACATGAGTTATTTAGTAGGCCGACCTGGAGTGAGACCCTACTTCAGCCATGTAACTGAGCAAATTACTGTCCTGAACATCAGTTTCTTCATCTGTTCAGTGGAGATAAAAATAGTACCTACCTGGGGATGGGCAAAATGGGTAAAGTGGGTCAAAAGGTGCAAACTTCCAGTTACAAAATAAATAAATCATGGGATGTAATGTACAGTATGGTGACTATAGTTAATAATACTGTATTGTATATTTGCCAGTTGCTAAAAGTTCTCATCACAAGAAAAAAAATTTGTAACTGTGTGTGGTGATGGATGTTAACTAGATTTATTGTGGTGATCATTTGCAATATATACAAATATTGAATCATTATGTTGTACACCTGAAACTAATACAATGGTACATGTCGATTATATCTCAATTTAAAAAAATAGTACCTACCTCATAGGGGAGTCATGAGTCCTAAATAGGAAAATAGACATAAAGTGCTTCACATGGCCTTGGGCAGATATCAAATGCCCAATAAACATTATCTGCTATTGTTATTATCACTACTAGCAAGCAAGGTCTCCAGGAAATTGACTTTACTACCACAACACTCATAAGCACCACTTTTCGTGTGTCTTTTCTTCCCGCTGTTAAATAAGAATGTCAGAAGGAGTAGCCTGAACAGCCAGTAACTAAAGCGCTCTGTTTTTTCTCCCCTTACGTAATCTGGTGAAACTCCCAGATAAGAGAATTTCAGCCAAAGGAGAACTTCCAATCATTCTGTCAAAAGCCAATCCAATCATTCTTGGGAAGGCCAAATTTCCTACACCATACTGCCTGCACTGCCACCCAGACCAGCCCTGTCTGCCCCTCTGCGAGCCGAGCAGGCAGACACTCCAAGAGTGGGAGTGGGCTCTGGGGACTTACCATGTCTGTCAGATCAAGTTGTCAGCCCTTGGCTGGTGGCAGATGGGCAGGAGGCTGGAAGCCCCCGGAGCCTCTCATCTGGCACCATACAAGGCACTAAAAAGAAACATGCTACAGAGCGATGGCAGCCGCACCGATCTGATGAGGATTCAGGAGACTGCAATCTCCAAATGGTTATTTTCTACCGTGTGTATCCTGTAGGGGGTTAATTAACATCCTTAACGGTGTGCTATTCTGGCTGTTTCACCACTGGGGGATATAATTTAAGGTCACTCTCAAGTTGAGTGAAGACAACAACAGCAGCTGCAGCCTTTGTGGAGTCCAGATTGCGAGCTGCTTGAGCAGGCACCCGCCCTGAGCTTCATTATGTGCAAGCACCATTAATAAACAGACAATGGGCACTTAAATCAGCCGACAAGTGCTTTCTCGGAGCACATGCCACCAGGTTAGGGCTCGAGTCTTTCTACCATCTTCCTGGCTAACACATCCTCCTCCCAGGGACTCACTGCCTCAAAATGATATTCCCAAGATAAGTGCCAGATTGGGGACCTTCTGACAATTTTTTATATTTTATGTCTGTAGCCTTGCTCTGACTCCACCAAACCGACACAACTTCCATTTACATATCAGCAGTTGTGCCTCACTTTATACAGCCTTGCTTTCTTATAAAGTTGCGGGTGTATTGGGTTTTTACAAAGCCATATTAAGTCATATTTTAGTAAGTCATATTTATAAGCTATATAAAGTCATATTTTAAATGCACTTGGTGACCTTGAAATTGTATTAGTTCTCTATTGCTGCATAACAAATTACCCCCAGAACATGGTGGATAACACAGTAATAAATATTTATTATTCTCACAATATCCGTGGGTCAGGAATTCAGGCCTTAGTGGGGCAGTTCTGGCTTCGGGTCTCTCATGAGGTTAGTCACCATGTCAGCTAGGACTGCTGTCAGCTGGAGGGCCTGTTTCCAAGACAGTTCTCTTACGTGGCTGACAGGTTGGTGCTGTCATTGCTGGAGGCTTCACTTTCTCCTCACATGGGCCTCTCAGGCTACTTGAATGTCCTCACCATAAGGCCATTGACTTCCCCCAGTGTGAGTCATCCATGAGAGAGCCGGGAAAAAGCTGTCCTTTTTTTTTTTTTGCTGAGGAAGATTCACCCTGAGCTAGAATCTGTTGCCAATCTTCCTTTTTTTGTATGTGAGCTGCCACAGCATGGCCACGGACAGAAGAATGGTGTAGGTCCATGCCCAGGAACTGAACCCGGGCCGCTGAAGTGGAGTGCATCGAACTTAACCACGAGGCCACCCGAGCTGGTATGAAAGCTGTCCTTTTGATGACTCAGCCTCAGAAGTCACACTAAAAGGGAGTCAGTCAGTCTTTCGAGGAGGGAACAAGCTCCCCTTTTAAAGAGAGCAGTGTCACAGAATTAGAGAACGTATTTTAAAACTACCACAGACATTTAGGGGTGAATCATTCATTGGTTTAACAAATATTTATTGAGGACCTGCTATGCACCCACACTGTTCTAGACAGTCTGGATACATGCTGGACAAAACAAGCCCACGTCCCTGCCTGCCCTTTTCGAGTTAAACTCTAGTGGAGAGAGACAGAAAATAAACAATAAACGTGATAAGTACATTTTATAGTGTGCTACAGGTTTAAGAGCTCTAGTGCGGAAAGGATCAGGGGAAGAGGGCTCCAGAATCCTGGAGTCAGATTATGTTTTAAATAGGGTCATCAGTCTTGCCCTTGCTGAGAAGGTGGAGTGGGGCAGGCAATGGTTTGCAGAGGTAACAGGGCCGTGATGTGCAGGGCCTCAGAGGCCAGTGTATGACCAGCCTGTGACGCAGCCCAGTCCCCTGTGAACCCTGGGCATTGTTAGCATGCTCCCTCGTGGGTGCAGATGGGGAGAGAAGTTTCTCCACAGACCCAAGAACTTCCAGCATTCCCCACCCCTAGATCACACAGGAGAAAGTATCCGTGTGGTCATCCTCAGCTGCAAGTGACCTTCATGCCTGCTCAGAGGGAGTTTCTGTGCCACTCTGAGATACGCTGCAGGCAGCGGGTGCCTACAACACAGTACGACCAAGGGGGAAGGACCAGTGAGTCACGCAGCCCTGAAGGGATCACAGTTGGAGGAGCGGCACTTTGCAATGCTGAATGTGTAATTTTAGTGTTTAAACTCGACCATGGTGTTTCTACAACTGGAGGCAAGCTCCAGACCACACCCAACAGGAGCTGCGCAGCCCAAGGAAGGGCAGAACTTTGAAGTTTCAGAATCATGAAGGGAGGGAGCTGGAAGGAGAAGACATTCCAGGCTTGGGTGTGGCCAAAGGGGTCAACGCACTGCTGGCCATGTCACATCGAGGCTCTCAGGAGACGCTTGCTGATGGGCTGCCTGGGGCTGGAGGAGCTAAGGATGAAGCAGTGTAGGGTGGGTGCCAGAGGATTCCATGGGGCACCCAGTTCTAATTCAGCCATCAGGCAGGCTGGAGGGGCCCCAGGGCAGGTGGAAGGGTGGGGGGTATTTGCACAGAGATGTGTGAGCCCTATTGAAGGGCCAGTTCCTTACCTAGAGAGTGTGGGATTAACACCACTGGGCCATAGGCCACCCCTCAATCTCCCATGCAGTGTCCCTGATGGACAGGGACCCCATCCCAAAAGAAGAAAGAGTAGAGGTGCACAAGAGGGTCCAGGCATGGGTTCAGGGTCTGAGGGAGGCCTGTGCAGATAGCAAGAGATGGTTCCCTGGTAGGGGTGTCTGGCCCATGCCATAGGATATGTTGCACAAAGATGGCGGAGAGAATAAACGAGAAAACTCTGCCCCTGGAGGTGCTGTAGACACCGGGTGCTTACCATGAGAACAGGCAACAAGCACCAGGATGACTGAAAAGACCTGAAGGAGCCCCCAGGGTACTGGAACAATCATCTACAGCCATGTCCAAAGCCCATGGAGGCCAGCAGACAGGGGCACAGGGCACAGAAGCTGAGTTACACCAAGGAGAACAGTCCTTCCTACTCGGAGGGCAATATCCCTGAGTTAAAGGCAGAGGCAGGGTGAGGGATGGACACATCCAGGTGTGTATTGTGGTTGTGCCATTTACCTGCTGTCAGAGAAGTCTCTTAGCCTCTCTTCAGCCTCAATTTCCTCGCCTGTCAACCTCACACAGCTGGGGAGAGGTAAATTAGATTAAACACTTAACATGGTTCCTGGCCTGCAGAAGCAGTCCACAAATAGCTGCTATTTTTATTGTTACTACTTTTACAAATGTTGTGGACAGCTGCCGCCGGGGCTTTGTTTGGTTTTGTGGTCTGGCATCTCTTCCTTGGGAGAAACTGCCCCTCCCCACCCCCACCCACTGGGTTCTGGTGACCAGCTAATCCTAGGACTTGTACCCCTGCTGACAGGGGATGGGCAAGTGGCCAAGTTGGGCCAATCAAATTCTCTCTCCCAGGGACTGGAACCCTAAGTGCCGTCATGCAGGAAGGCAGTTAGGGCTGAGTCATCCTGCCACAGGGAATTTCCAGGAGTGGCTCCTGCTATCATCCCTCCCAGGGTCTGGTCTCCAACTCACCCTTCCAGTGTCTGAGCTTGGCAAGTATCCCACCAGTGAGTCCCTCATTACGACCAAGTATCCCTCCTGACAAAACAGCCACGGGGCGAGATATCTTCACAGAGATGACCATCTGAATGACAGTGTGAGGACTCCTAGGCTGGGAACAAGGACGTGGCCTTCTCACTTCTTCCCTCTCTCTTCCCTCCAGGCCATCTGGAGGGCTACTCTGCCCCTCTATCTTTTTTTTTTAAGTTACTTTTTTTTTATCATGGTAATATATGTACTTAAATGTGAGAGTCAAATAGTGAATAAATAGAGTTGCGACAACTGGGTAGCCATCTGGAAAAGATGAAGCTGAATCAATATATGTGGACAAATTCTAAATGGATCAAAAACTTAAACGTAGAAAATGAAAATTTAAAGTCACTAGGAGAAAACATAGATGAATTACTTTATAACCTTTGAGTGGGGAGGGTCTTTCTATTTATAACTCAAAATCCAGAATCTATCAAAGAAAATATTTATAAATTATGACTACACAGCAATCAAAAATTTAGCAGAAAATAGGAGCCAAGACAAATGACAAACTGAAAAAATTTTGAAATACAAAGGATTAATTTCCCTAAAATATAAAGAGCTCCTAGAAATCAAGAATAAAAAGATCAAAAAATAATAAAAATGTGGGCAAAGGACATAATAGAGCATTCAGAGAAAAAGAAATATAAATGGCTCTTAAACATTTAAAAGATTCTTAACCTTACTCATAATAAGAACAGTCAGATTGACACCCATCAGATTGACAAAAACTCAAAAGTCCGACAACACATTCTTCTGATGAAGCTCTGGGGAAATAACCACTCTAATACAATTATGGTGGGAGAATAAGATGGTACAATCCCTGTGGAAAGCAATTAGGCATTATCTATCAAAAGTACAAATACATTTGTCCTTTGACCTCTGGAAATTTATCCTACAGCTATGTCTGCACACAAACGAAATAACATATGTGTAAGGTTATTCATTCCAGCACTGTTGAGATTAGCATAACATTGGAAACATCCCAGTGACTAGTTAAAAAAAAAATGCCAAAGGTTTTTAAAAAATCCATCCCCTGCTCCACCCTATCCCCATCCGCAACTTTCAATTACCAGAGGCTTTAAAATCCTTTAGTTGACTTTTCAGACATTTACCACTATATTTCTTTTTAAAAATGCTGATATTATTTCTTGATTTTCAATTTAAGCATTACCTACTGATTTTCTACTATAGAAGAGAAGTTTTTAGCTCTATAATATATCCCCTACTTCTAATGCACACACAAGCTATTCACTATCTGCCTTCATTTTTCCAAAATGGTTGGTTACATTACAATTTTTTGATAAATTGATATTCAATATTTTGAGTATTATGACTAAGCAAACGTTGCTTACTGTTGAGACATAGGTGTAGAATGACTAAAATTCCTTTCTCGAACATTTTAAATTTTTTCCTGGAGTTAATAATTGCCTTGTTTTTCATTTGACTATTTCATTTTCATTTGACCATTTTTAGTGTAGTTGTCGATAATTTATCCCCCAAATACCCCATGTGTCATATATTTGAGATCCTCTCTCAGTTCTATCTTTTTCCCTAGAGATACTACTACGGAAGTCCTTTATGCTCTTCTTCTACTATGCATTGGTTTCCCTCTAGGCCTGCTGCATAGCTGCCATCTATCTCTACTATCATCCTGAGAATTTCCTTTGCTCACTCCATCTCACGTGTTGGATCCATTATGGTTTGGATCTCAAGTCTCCTAGATTTGCTCACTCTTTTTGGTAAAATACATCCCCTAGTAGATTCTTAAAAAAAAGTACATAGAAAAAAATTGAGACCCTGCATGTCTGAAAATGTCTTCATTATACCCTCACACCTAGTGTTAGTTTGGCTATACACACCAGTTCAGAAATATTTTTTCCAAATGTTCCATTTCCTTCCAGCATCCAGTGTTGCTGTTGAGAAGTGTGATGTCATCCTATTCCTGATCCTTTGTTATGGCTTATTTCTTCTCTCAAGAAATCTGTCTGGATTCTTCTCTTGATTCCTGGTGTTCTGCAATTTCATGATGATGTGCCTTGATGAGAGATTTTATTTTATGATTATTATTTATTGTGTTTGAGAGTTCTTGTATTATTTCTTTGGTAATTTCCTTTTCTCAGTTTTCTCTGTTCTCTGTTTCTGAAGATGCTATAAGTTGAATGTGAAACTCACGAATCAATCCTCTTATTTTCATACTTTTGCTCTCCTACTTTCCAAATTTACTTCCTACTTTCTACAAGATATCATCAACTTCATCTTCTAACCTTTCTATTGAATGTTATTCCATTATTGCACTTTTAATTTCTAAGAGCTCCTTCTTGTTCTCTGCTTTTTGTAGGATCTTGTTCTTATTTCATAAATTGATAGTCCTTTTGATTTTTTTCTGCTCCCTGACTTTTTTCCTCTTCCTCTAAGTTCCTTTTTGTCTTTTGGTTTCTGTCTTTCATGCAATCAATCTGCCATGTTAAACATAAGTCTCTAGTCATTCTTAAATGTTGGACTCTTCCAACTTCTAAATCCAATCTCCCTTGTATTTTTCAGACTGTTGACTTTTTAAAATAACCACATAAGTAATACATAAATGTATTCTCATTGCCCAAAATTCAAACAATACAAAAGTATACTGAGAAAAATGTAAAAGTCCCCACACCTCTCACTCCCATTCCCAAAGGTAACCACTGACAACAGTTTGGTGTGCCAAGATATTTTCTCCCACAAGTCTAATTCCTTTTGAGTTCATGCAGATGTAATAAACTGGCTTTCAGGGAAGATCCAGATTGTGTGTGTGTGTTTTAATTTGTTTGTTTGGTCTATGAGAGTTATTTAATATTTGAATTGATTACCCAACATTTAATATTAGGAAAGCACATAAAAATCCAGATTTCCAAACTCTCTCTAAAAAATTGGGAAGTTTGGCAACACTGGACCCATATGCCCATATTATGAAGGGGCATCTTTTCTACAGTTCTCTTAATCTCCACTTGACCCATGCTCACTCATATTACTTGCCTAGCTCCTGTAAGCGTTGGAGTTGGTAACACCTATGTTAAGGTGTTGGTGTGTGATTTAGGAGTTAAAACACATCCATCACTAACTAATAAAAGATTAGTCTACCAGATCATAGGAAGGTCTGTCAGACAGGAAAACATAGACAGGGAAGGCCTCCTTTTAGAATGGCATGGTAAAGGGTAAGCTGGGATGGACTGGACCCCGAGTCAATGGGACTGTTGGACCTAGAAGGTAGGAGGGCTCATTAACTGCTGATCCCCGACTCCCTGAGTAGTCTTCCTTCCACTGACCTTCCCCAATATAGATTCCATGGCAGCAAAACACACTTTCTGACTTATAAGTAGAAGAATAGGTACAGGCTGAAAGGCAGATGAGGCAGGAAGCAGCAGAGATGTTGACCTGCCAAAAGGAGAGGACACTCAGTATGAGCTGTCTGTCACCATGGCCATTGCATCATGAATGCCTGCCATTCACCCTCACATAGCCGATTACCAAGGCTGACTCCTCACACTTTCTCCAGTCAGGGAGGGAACCCACTGTGCCATTTTCACCTAAGCAATATCCCTATGCATTAAATGCAAGTGGGCTTTTGGTACATGTAGCTCTGATCTCTCTACACAATTCTTCTATCTTATTTAACACAGTAAATAGCCACACACCCACTCATCCAAGGCAAATCACGATTTAATCCCAGATGAATGGTAAGGAATATAGATTTTGTGAACCTTTTTATATTAAAAAGAGTTAGAGAGAATCTAGTAAAATCATTTCTGTGGGCAGGTACTTAGCTATAAGAATACGTTATGGGGCCGGCCCCATGGCTTAGTGGTTAAGTGCGCACGCTCCGCTGCTGGTGGCCCAAGTTCGGATTCTGGGCGCGCACCGACGCGCCGCTTCTCCGGCCATGCTGAGGCCGTGACCCGCATACAGCAACTAGAAGGAGGTGCAGCTATGACATGCAACTATCTACTGGGGCTTTGGGGGGGGAAATAAATAAGTAAATAAAATCTTTAAAAATAAAAAAGAATACGTTATGTATTTGTCAGTGGAAGAGAACATCTCTGGTCCATTTTAACACACTGCTTTACAGATAAATTTTAGTGTTCCTTTTTTTAATTTCACATTATAAAATTAAATAATGCATGGGATGGTTTGGGGGCAAAGAGATGGGCCAGACCTCTAACCATGTGTCTGTAGAACACAGAGCAAAGGGCCTTGACTTCTGCCAGTCCCCAGTCTAGCAAAAGTCTCGTGCGACATTTTTCACAGAAGGGCAGTGTGACTCCTGTTTTGGCCTCTGTCGTCTTCTTACCCCACCTCCAACCTTTCTCCCCTTTTCCTACCAGTCTTACTCCCGAGGGTCCTATAAGTGGTCCCCAGTTGGCCCTTAGCTCTGAAACCTGTACAGAGATCATAGAAACAGTATTACAGCCCTGTTAATGTTTATTTTCTTTCTCCCGATGAAATGCCAGCCTTTCCTCCACTAAATTTCGTCACTATATTGTACTTGAGAAATGAAAGAGTTGTCTTTGTTCAAATTTTCATCCTGAGGAGAAATAAAAGGGCATTTAGGGGGGAATAGAGACAAAAGGATCCAGGTTCCATTCGTAGACACTATTTTAGGATGCAGCCACGGGGAAAAGAAAGAGAGGGGAGTGAGGGGACAAATTATGTGATATTTCTCTTTCTTCTATCCCAAATTAAATTTATGCCTGCCTTTGCTTTCATCTAATACTGCTATCATAATTTCTCTTGGTTGTTTCCCGTTATTGCATAGAAAAATGGACTTCTGTACCATGATTGAATCTAAATACTAAAATCATTTAAGATACACTACTCCTGGGACATACAGCAAAATGTAATAAGTTTCTCAAAATGTGACCTAATTATAACTGTCCTTTTAAGTTTTATTTCCCACTAGGACCAAATGTCTACAGTTAAAAATAATTCTTGAAACAGGTCCATGTTGCCACAAAACTTTTCAGAGTCACTTAAATGTTATCCATATTCCCAATTTATTTTTCTCCTCTGTTCCTGTGTGATAAAAGCCAGACAGCCAGGAGAGACAGGAGGCCAGGCCACACTTCAGACAGAGCCACGCTGGGCCAGGATTCTCACAGCCGAAGCCTTCCATCCTCGTGCATCTGAATGGATGGGGGTCAGGTTACCACAGGTCCACTGGTACACCGCGCACCAGTGACCCCATATCATTTCTGTTGTCAGCCCCCAGGCACGCCTTGAAGGCCCAACAATCAGAACTTTTTGCCCTTCTCTTCCCATGCCCCTATGGACACCAGGCTTGTATGGTTTGAACTTCAGTCTCATTTGCTGCCCCTAATGGTCTTGGAGATGCTCAGGCCTCAATCCCCTGCCATCTCCATGGTCCAAGGTATTCACTCTTTCCTTCTAATGCCTGCTTCAGTAAAATCTCCTTTTAGAGGCAATCCTGTTCTGAAGAGAAGCAGCCCACTCTGACTGGCCAGCATCCCTTGCTTTATTTGCACTGACTCGGAGACACCTGGCTCCTAACAGTGGGGTTTTCTAAGTACACTTTCAAAAGCCATTGCTTTTTCAACTTCTTCATTTAACTCTCTGAAAGGGAGCAAAAGACGAGGGTTCTTCTGATCTAAGGCCACATACCCTCAAGGTTCATCACACGTGTTCTGAAGTTAGAGCTAGGCTTGAATCCTTGCTCTACCACCCGTGTGGCTCCAGATAAGTGCCTGAACTCCCCAAGTCTCAGTTTGCTCATCTGTGAAATGGGGATGATAAAAGAGCAACTTTATAAGGTTGTTGTGAGGATTAAACTGATAAAGAATGCCAAGCAGTTAGCACGCAGCCCGGTGTGTGGTAAGCACTCAGTAGATAGGAGCTATTATTATTAGAGCATGTGAAAAAATCACTTCTTCCAGCTAAGATAATGCCATTAGTGCAGACAGAGGATGCTATTTCTGCTTGTCAGAGGGTGCCAGAAGGAGTCAAGCCAAAGATGGCTAGAAACTAAATTACCTTAGTCCTCTGGATGCTCTTTCCTCCTGATTCCAGCTCATAGGAGAAGTAAACAGCTAAGAAAAGAGGGAGGCCACAGCCAGGATCACACCGAGGAGGCCCTGGTGAGAACCCAAAAGCAAAGACACGCCACTTCCAGGACCCTCCCAAGTCTGAAAAGGAGAAGTTGAGTTTTACAATGAACAGATACATTTTAATTTTTAATTTCAGATATGCAGATTTATCCTGTGCTAAATGGTACCCTTGAGCCCTCATGGGGGGTGGGGATGACCAGTTGAAGTGTTCGAAGCTGGATATGAAATGCCCAGTGTGATGTTGAGAGCTTTATAAAATGATATAGACAGTCACCGAGAGCTCCCCACCCGGTCTTGGTAAAAAGCACTGCAGGCTTCCTCCCAGAGACTAGAAGAAAAGAAACGCGAAAAGAACGTTGCTGGCGGGAAGCAACAAAGAACAGACAGGCAAAACGAGATCTGCGGGGAGCACTCCTTGGCAGTGACTGTGATGGAGACCAGGAGGCAGAAGGAGCGAGCAGGAAGGGGAGTGAGAAACCCAGAAGCACATCTTCACTGTTCACCTGCTGGGTTCCCACAGGATTTAATACAGGGTTATAGAGCACACATGTGAGACAAATGTAATGGGAACAGGAGAACCTTCATTAAATGTTAAGAAACACGAGCCATCCTCAACCAGCGAGGAGTGTGCTAGTGGATACCCGAGCCTTCTCCTCCCTCCTCACTGTCGCTCAGAGGGCCCCCCACGGCAGAAATGCACTCCTTTACATTCCCTTTATTGGCTTGCCTCTCTTCCCTGTCTCGTTTCCCCACTCCCTCACCTAGAATCACCTGCTGTATTCGTTTCCCAGGCTGCCGTAACAAATTACGACAAATTTTGGTGGCTTAAAACCACAGAAATTCATTTTCTCCCGGTTCTAGAGACCAGAAGTCCACCATCAAGGTGGTGGCGGGGCTGCGCTCACTCCGAAGGCTCATGGGGAGAATCCTCCCTCGCCTATCCCCGGTTCTCGTGGCTCCAGGTGCCCCTCGGCTTGGGGTCGCATCACTCTAATCTTTGCCCCCCTCTCCACAGGGCCTTCTCCTCCTGTGTCCATCTTCTCCTCTTCTGTCTCTTCTAAGGACACTTGTCATTGGATTTAGGACTCACTCAGGTAATCCCGGATGTTTTTACATCTTGAGATCTTTAACTTAATCACATCTAATTAAAGACTCTTTTTCCAAATAATGTCATATTCAAAGGTTGTGAGGGTTAGGACAAGTACATACCTTATGGGGGACACCATTCAACCCACTACACCTGCCAAATAAACAACTTACACTCGTCTCGGCTTTGTTTTTGGTAGAACCCGAACAAAGCAAGCAGCAAAAGAAGTACAGGTTATCTAGTCCATACCTCTACCAGCAGGCTGGTCTCACAGAAAAGATACCAGACAAATAGCTCATAAAACTTAGCAAACCTCAATGCCTGTTTGATTCAGCACTGTATCCACAGGATTTAGCACACAGTGCCTGGCACATAGTAGGACTCAAAAAAACAGTTGTTGAATGAATAGTCTCACCATCAGATTTCGAGGTAGAGAAATAAACTTTGAGGGTTTTTTCCTCAACTTATTTTTTTGACAGCTTTATGAGGCATAATGTACTTACCACAAAATTCACCCATTTTAAGTGTACAATGCAATGACTTTTGCGTAAATGTATAGAGTTGCGTGATCATCACCACCAACCAGTTTTAGAACATTTCCATCACCTCAAAAATTTCCTTCATATTTGCAGTCAATCTCCACTTTCATTCCCATCCCTAGGCAACCACTGATCTGGTCTTTGTCTCTATAGATTTTCCCTTTTTGGATGTTTCACATAAATGAAATTATGTAATATGTAGTCTTTTGCTTCTAGCTTCTTTCACGTAGCATAATGTTTTTGAGTTTCATCACGTTGGAGCATATATCAGTGGTCTGTTCCTTATTGCTGAGCTGTATTCCATTATATGGATAGGCTACATTTTGCTTATCCATTAAGAGTTGATGGACATTTGGATTGGTTCCAGTTTGGAGCTATTATGAATAATGTTGCTATAAACATTCACCTACAAGTCTAAGTGTAGTCATATATTTTCATTTCTCTTGAGTAGCTACCTAAGAGTAGAATCCAACTTTTTATTTTGAAAATGTTCAAGTCTACAGAAAAGTTGCAAGAATGGTACATTATACATCCTTTACCTCGATTCTCAATTGGTAACATGATGATGTATTTGCTTTATCTGTCTCTATATAATATTTTTTACAAACCATTTGATAGAAAGTTGCAGACATCATGAGATATTACCCCTAAATACTTCACTTCCTAATAATAAGGCCATTCTACATAACCACAATACCATTATCACAATGAAGGCTTTTTTCCAACTTTATTTTGAATTTTTCAAAACTACAAAAAGTTGAAAGAACCATATACTGAAGTGAATCTTGACTTTTCCACCATTTTCCATGTTGCTGCTTTGACTCTTTCTCAAATCTTCTCACTGCCACTGCTCCTAAAATACTTGTGTTCGGCCATTCTTGGTGCACAGCCATGGAATATTCCTGACTTGCCACACTCTTACTCCTCCATTGTTTATTCCCTGAGTTTTCAGTGCTGGTTTCATAAGACTCCAAGGTGTCACTCGTGTCTTGTCCTGAAGGATATTGCAAAATTCTCAAAACCTCCCTCACCTCCTTCAAGGCTTGGCTCAGATGTCAGCTTCTCAATGATACCGCCCTCCCTCACGCTATTAAAAATGTCAACCCATCTCCCCCCTTCACCAGTACTCCCTAACCCCACTTACTCTGCTGTGTTTTCTCCCCAAGGCATGGATCACCTTCCAACATAAAGTATAATTCACGTGTTTGTTGTACGTGTCAATTGCCTCCCCCTGCTAGAACATAAGCTCTGTGAGGACAGAGATGTTTGTCTCTTTTGTTCACTGCTGTATCCCCAGGCCCGATTTTAGTGCCTGGCACATCGAGTGCTCAATAATTCCTTATAGAAGGACAGGATGGATGGTGATGTATGGATATGCGTGGGTGTGCATCCTGCAGCCCATGCGGACAGGCTGACCCAGAAGCAATCATTCCCCCGCAGGCATCAGGTGTGGGAAAGGATCATGGATTTAGCCTCAATTAACATTCTGAACCCGACTCGAAGGCTTCGGAAAACCACCAACCCTTTAAAGGCTGCAAAATGAACATCACCTCCCCCACCTTCAGTAGACCAGACCGGAACTTTCCAAATAGGAAGTCTCCCAATACTTTTCTGAAGAAAGATATTTTTTGCCTCTGAGAGCAACCAAGAGCAAGTAACTCTCCAAGGACCACAAAAGCCTGGAACTCAGCCAGCCCTGGATTTCCTGAAGGAGACAAATACCACGCCCAGCATATCCTTAAAAGTCCCTTCCTGGAACACAACACAGGACCTGTCCCCTAGCAGCCAGTTTGGACCATTCAGTCCTTGGTCCATCCTCCACTCAAGGACACACCTGCTGAGCTGGGGGAGAAAAGGTGGGTGATGTACTCTGCCTAACAAGGGAAGCCTGTCAGATCCTTGCTCTCCGGAGCCTGGAGTAGGAACTAAAGAGGGTCCTGCCCTCAGGAGAGATGGTGAAAGGAAGCTGACACAGAAGCTTTGAGTCAGAGATGGTGCTCGAGTGGCGGAAGTTGTAAGGAAGCACAAGGTAGTAAAAGCTATGCAATAGAGGAAAGCCCTTCCAAGAATAGCAAGAGGGTGAAGAATTCCACAAATCCCTGCCGCTAGGGTCCCTTGAGCTGCCCTGGATTCAGGACGACATGTGGCTCCAGTCTGCAAAGCCTGGCTAGTCCACAGATCCTGTTTTCCAGAAGTCTCCATCACCCTCGCGGCTTTGCCATTTCTTTACCACAAACTTCATCATTTGAACTAGGTTGAGTGACTATTCCTTGCAACCCAAAGAATCTAAGTAAAATAGAAATATGTGACTGTTTATTGCGTACAAGAGAGAGGAAATTCCTAGAGATGGTCCTATCCTCAAGGACCTTATTGTTTTCACCTGTGCTTTTTTCCACAGCAACCATCCCCTGGCAGTGCTCTACAGCCTTGCTACTCACAGTGTGGTCCAAAACCCACCTGCACGGACATCACTTGGGGGATGGTTAAAAAAGCAGAATCCAGGACCCTACCCCAGGTCTACTTAATTCCGGGTAAATCGTAAGAACATTCAAGTTTGAGGAGCACTGCTTCCCCTCAGCTAATAGTCCCAAACCCATTGTCCCAATCACCTTATCCTTCCTGGGCTCCCATCTACCACTGATTTGATAGCCAACATCAGTAATTCTGTGGGTATCCAAGCTGTTGACAAAGGTCTCTGCCTGTAAAATGCAGACTTCTTAAAGCTGTTCTGTTGCCTAAATCCTTCAGATGTCTTTCATTAGATTTTTGTTTGCAATAGTATTTTAAATGCTTATCTTTTTCTCAGAGATTCATCCTGTTTTGGTAAAATCCTGTTGAGTAAATCCAAGGACTGAAGGAATCTCTTCCTCTACCCTGTTCTTTACAACTGTAGATGATCCCTAATGAGCATTTTAACTACATTCTTTCAACACAGCGTCATCCTTGAGAAGTATCTATAGTTTCAGGTTGCAGCTTGTTTTCGTTTCAAAACACTGGAGAAAGAAAAACCTCATCAGAGATGAAACACGAAGACATAAAATGAGACCATTTTTCCAGGAGAGATTCACATTTCAGGTTCCTAAACCCTATGTCCCTGAGGGTCCACCGCATGGGTCGGTTGCTGGGCTGTGGGTACTGTGCCTTCAGGATCAGCCATGCCTACCTACATTTGCAAGCCTGCCAGCAGGTCCTCAGAAAGGTGATCTGGAGCAGGACCAAGCTTTGTGTGGACCTCCCCCCAATTTTCCCTCCCTATCCTCCCTCCAGCCCTCTATTCTCTTACGTGCCCTTTACTCATCTTTCCTTCCTCTTGGTAGACGTATTGAGGGTCAATAATGGGCCACACACTGTGCTGGGTACTGGAGATGCCGCCATCAAGAAGACAGACATGACACGGGTCGACCTCATGGAGTTTTCTGGCAAGGAAGACCGTGAAATCAGTCATGAAATCATTTCAATGATGAGTGCTACGTAAGAGAATTGCAGGGTAATAGGACAGTGTGTAAGAGGAGACCTGCCTCGAGAAAATGATGTCTGAGCCAAGGCCTGAAGGATGAGTAGTGATGAGCCAGGCACAGAAAGAAGCGGGGTATCCTTGTTCCCTGGTTGGCCTCTTTACCTGTCCCGCCAGCCAACAGAGTACCCCTGCTCCCACTTGGCTTCTCCGGCTGTTGACTCCACACTGCCCTTGCCCGAGGCCCTGTGGTGCTGACAGCCCCACAGCCCAGGCTTGGACACTTGCCTCCATTCTTGTCTTTGTCTGACCTTGGCCTCGGCTATTTTCTGCCCCACTCCTCCCACATTGGTGCTGACAGCTCACAGGATCCCCACCCAGCTGGGGAGCAAGATATGTGATGGCATTGCTTTCCTCTTCGTTTATTAGAAAGCACTTCTTTCCAAACAGAATTAATTTTTGCTCTCAGGACATTAACTCAGGCTCAAGGCAGGGTTTATGTTTGTGGTGTGGTCAGTGGTTGTGCAGGAAACCATTTCTAACACAGCTGCGTCTTCTCGGTGCCGAGCACCCCGCTAGGCCTCGGTGGCACGGTGAGCAGAAG
Source organism: Ceratotherium simum simum (assembly GCF_057802395.1). NCBI lineage: Eukaryota > Metazoa > Chordata > Mammalia > Perissodactyla > Rhinocerotidae > Ceratotherium > Ceratotherium simum. Next base: position 37,957,717 of record NC_141922.1, read on the forward strand.
ACCACGCTTGTGGGGTCAGGTCAGGCTGCGTCTTGCTGATGCCCTCATTCAGGCTGATGGAGGCTGGGCTGAGTGATATGGCCCACATGCTTCTCTCCAGGTTAGACAGGCAGCTGCTGGATTCCTCTCTCACCCTGAATAAATTCAGTTGTTTTGTTAACGGGATACGGCTTCTTTTTTCAGAACGTCACAGGCGTATTTTGGGGTTTCTGTGAACAGGTGCTACAGGAAGCACGATTCATTTGTTTATTAGGATGTTACCCTGTGTTTTGAAAAATAATTTGAAAAGGAAAAATGGCCTATCCGATGTCTTTTGCTTCTCTCTCAGGCCCTGAGCTGTGAACAACTGCTATTACCTTCAGTTTACAGAATCCCCATCTGGTTAGGTACTTTAATTTATGTTGGCTGTACTCCAGCACGGCTGATTTGGTTTATTTTAAGGAGTTTTATTTTAAGAAACTTTTGACATTTAAGAATTTAATTGGAACAATCTGGACCCAGAAATTTTTTGATGCAGTCTAGGATTAAAGATGTTCTTCAGAGCATGTAAGTTTCTAGAGGAAAGCAGGGCTTTCCAAACCTGGCTAGTCTTTGTACTTCAGGAGTTTGTTCAACATGTGGCGGGAGAGTCCTCAGGTTAGGACTGTCATCACTGATGAGAATGGACAGAGTGGCCACTTCTAAAAGAGAGTACTCTGACCTCAAACCCATTCCTTAAGCTCAACTCACCAAGCTCTGCTGGGGTGGACTGCTAGCATGGCCGGTTAGAGGGACATGACCTGCATGCTGTCTCGCTATTCAGCCAGCTCTCATCAGGTGGTCGGGCCTAAGCTGGGGTGGACTCAGGAAATCGGCCTCATTCCCTCAACCATAGGTCAGGTTTCCCAGGTTCTGAGAGGCAGAAAGAGACCAGGTTGGTTCAGAGTTCCTCCACCCTGAGAACTGAAGTCACAACTGAAAGTTCAAGAGCTGGTGGGGGTTTGATCCTCCCAAGAAGGGTCCCAGCTTCCAGAGATTGTCCTGAATCTCCAGGGACATGATGCGCAGACCCTAGAATTCTTAGTACTTTTGGTGAGCGACAGCTGATCCGTGATCCCTGAGATTGCTGCTGGTTGAAGCAAAGAGCTTCCTGGCCTCCAAGGGGGGAAGGAGAAAGGGAGCAACCAGGGCCCTTCATGCCCAGTAGATCCTAAAAATGGAGGAGAGGCTTATGTTCAGCAGGCCTGAGAAGTGACCTGCAAACTGTACCTCTAGCCCTGCTTCTCTCTCAAAGCCCACCTTTGCTGCCAGGTATTGTCACACGTGTGCACAACCAGCTCACGAACTCAGTGGGTTTCCCTTAATTCTTCTACTTCCCTATTTCTCCCAATGGCACCTCCCTTCTCCCTTCTCCCAGGTACCATCCTAGAGTCATTGTTCACTTCACTTTACTGCCATAAGACCAAATAATTAATTGTGAGTTCTTGGGCCAGCTTCTTAATCTCTCTGATCCTCAGCCTCACCATCTATTTAAAAAACTGTCTACTGCATAGAGTTTTTGTAGAGAGCCTTACATGTCATGAGTTTGACCTTTATTTGAGATACAAAGGAGGAAAAAGATGTTAACTTTTTTTGAGCACCTACTATGTGTCAGGATCTATTAGACACTTTACATGGAAGTTTTAGACTTAGTGAACATATCCCTCCCTCAGCTTTTCAGTTGTAACTCTTATTCTTCTCCTACTTGTATCTTACTCTAGGCAAACTAGACTATTTATTCCTTCTTACTTGAGCAAGCTTGAATTCTGTCCTAATTCCTTGATCATACTCTTCTTTCTACTTGGCATATCCTACCTCTCCAGGATGAAATGCTACACATCTTATAAGGTCCATCAGTGGTGTGCTGGTAAATATTTAACAACCAGCGCTGCAGACAGAAAGAGCCCTGATTTGTAGTGTTTTCCAATTTTCGTAGTGTAAATACTCCCACTGTGGCCAATTTCAAGCTACCAGCCTGACGTCAACTGGCTCACAAAATTTCTGAAAATTTAGCTATCAGTTCTGAGACCAGAATGAGCTAGCTCTAGCAAACCACTGAACCCACAGTGTCACCTTTCTTGATACTCCCAATCTGTATTATGCTTTCCCTCCTCTGAACTTTGTTGGTAATTTGTACTCTCTCATGAAAAGTATTCTTCATTATATTATGGTTATAATGAATCCCTGTTATTATTATCCTTAACTTTCCAAGGACGTAAACTGTGTCTTACTCACCTATGTATTCACGGTGGTGCCTAGAACAATAATGGTAGTCAGTAAATATTTGCTGCATTAGACCGACGATAAAGATTATCACTAGGGCTTAACACACCATTGTGGAGAGGACACAATGACATCATGTATGTAAAGCATGTACCAGACTGCTCAATTAGTGGCAGCTGATTTTACTAACAATTGTGGCTTCTGGAATTAAGGGAGCACAAATTTTAAGTTCTAACAGTGACTCCCAACAACTCCCTCACCCCAAAATATGCACATTATGATCACCTGGGGAACTTTTACAAATCCTAATGCCCAGGCCAATAACTCAGACATCAGTATTTTTAAATTTCCCCAAGTGATTCTGTTGTGCACCAAGTTTGAGAACCACTATCCTATATGCTTCCAATCTTCTCTCTGGCTGATGAGTCAAGGCCATTGAAAAGGAAATAGAACCAGCTATTCCTTTAAAAATCCTCCTGTTCACTAAACAATTCCAGTAAATAGGAGGAAAACTCACTCGCAGGATTGCCTTATTTGGTGAGCATGTTGGGTGGAGTCACCTGGGAGGGGAAAGGCAGAGAATGAGTAATGCCGCCTTCCGTAGGGGCAGGAGAGAAATACCTCTTTGTCAGCAAACTCCTGTAAATGAAGTTTTTCAAGCTGGAGAATTTTAGAGGCACCTCGTTTAAGCTAGATTTGATCCTTGTGATAACTTACTGCAGACTAAACATCAGTAAATTTTATTTCAAGGAGCATCAGTGTATTTGTTCCAATTCTTTAGTTTCACTACAATCTTGTGTTAAAATAACTGAGCTATTAAGGCTCAAAATGATTCTTATTCTCATATTTGTGGTAATGAGGATGGACCTCCTTTAAGTCAAGACAACAATGCATTTCTGTCCTCAAGAAGCAGGTATTGCTTTTCCCTTAGAGTTGGTGAAACTGAAACAGTGTGAGACCTCATTGGTCCACAGTGGCTCAGGGGCTGTCAAATGGGAAGTAGAAGATTCCCGTTCTAACCACTTAGCACACTTCATCTTTCATGGAGACAGGGTATTTAGTTATTGTGGTTTTGTCATGTATCTCATATTAAAGGTATTCACCCAAAAAAAAAAAATCCTTCAAAAGGATTTGATCTGGAAAATTAATAAAGCAATTCTACTTTAACAGGTCACTCCCTTTGTTTTTCTTATGAGAACAATAGCCTGGAAGAGAGAGAGAGAAGAGAGTGTGTGTGTGTGTGTGTGTGTGTGTGTGTGTGTTCCAGAGTCAAATTTTAGAGGTCTAATATGTTAACTTTCTTTGATGCCTCACTATGATGAGTCTTTAGAAAATGATTTTTAAATGTATTTTTGAGGCAGTAAGAAAGCGTGTATGGAAGTGTGAGGTGGCTAACGGAAATGCTTCAAGTAGTACTGTTACCTCTGTTGGGCCACACCAAATGCTTTTGCAAAAACCATGTTTATTCTACTCTTAGTCCAATTTGGAACTTTTTTATAGAGACTCTGGATTGTCTTTAAAATAAACATTTCTAGCAATGCTATTCAGTGGATTACAATTTTTTTCTCCTGTGGTATGTATACGCATAGCATATCTTTAAAATATGTGGATTTTTTTTTTTTTACTCTAAAGTAAAATGAACTTTTAAAAGAAATCTTGGCAGAACCTCAGATTTTAGATTAAGGCTCTGCCATAAACCCTTCAAATTTACGGCATCATCAGAACTTTGGCTGCTATGTGAATCACAGCCTCCAAACTATGACTTGCCTTTCTATTACTTTTGCTCTGTTCTAATATTATAAATTTGAGAAGGACATGTATGTGTGATACCAACTTCCGTATATATCAAATTAATTCAAAGTACCACCAACAGGGACCCCTGAATACCACTATGGGTAGAGCTCTGACCCAGGAATCAAGAAGTCTACTCTTATCCTCAAATGTCACAGAGATTTCAAGTTACCAGATAAAGTTCCAGGTCTGGCTATAAAATCAGACTGACCAGGAGATCTAGCAGATTCTACCTGTTGCTGCAAATCTAAAAGGAGACAGTAGGGGCCAGTGGCATAATGGTTAGGCTTGTGCGCTCTGCTTCAGCAGCCCAGGGCTCGCAGGTTTGGATCCTGGGTGCAGACCTACACACCACTCATCAAGCCACACTGTGGCAGCATCCCACATACAAAATAGAGGAAGATTGGCACAGATGTTAGCTCAGCGACAGTCTTCCTCAAGCAAAAAAAAAGGGGGGGAAAGATTGGCAACAGATGTTAGCTCAGGGCCAATCTTCCCCACCCCCCCCCCAAAAAAAAAAGGACACAGTAGCAATAGAAATGGAAAATTTCCATCTTCAGGTCTTACACATCATTCTTCATTCTTTGCCCAAGGACTCGACAATAACCTTTCAGGCAGACTGGTTGTATGACCATGTGGGTGCATCTCAGACTCCCCTTTTCTTGAGAAAACGTGAAGGGTTGTTCGAGTTCCCTGAGTCCTCTGAAATCCAGGCGCTGCTCTGAATCACAGTCACCTAAAGCCCCATTGTGTTGTCGTAAGTGGTAAAAAGGATGATAAACCAAGGTCCAGTTTGGTTGCAAGGATGAATTGAGATTAGGAAAAGAGGGAAGAGCTGTTGTTATTGCAAAAGTTGTCTAAGGAGGGAAGGGAGATGGATGGGTTCTGTGAGTGCCTAGATCAGGACCCTTTGGAAGTCTCATTAATTGTGGCTACTGAGGAAGGAAGCATTTAATATACTAAAAGAGCAATTTGCTTGCAAATATACCCCATTTTAACCCTGGGAATAGCTAGACAGTAACTGGCCCAGCATTTTTGGGTGCTCACCTATTACGAAAGATGTTAGGAGGCAGAAATTCTAACCTCAGAAGACCTGGCATCCTGTCAGGGTTACAGCAAATAAGTGTGGGACATTCAATGTCCACACATGACAGAAATATGCTGCTTATCAATTAAGATTGGCTTCAATTTCATATAACAAAAAATAACGTTGGCTTAAATAAGCCAGAAGTTTCTTTCTTTCTCGTCCTGTAAAAGAACCACTCTAGGGCTGGTATGGGAATTGCATGGTTTCAGGGACCCAGGCTCCACCACCCTCAGCACATGGTTTCCACCTCACAGTTCAAGATGAGTGCTTGAGATCCACCCAACAGGAAGAAGGAAGGGAAGAAGGAGGCGGTGGAGCTGCTAAGGGCATATATCAACTGTCTTTTTGGCAAGTTTCCCAGATACTGAGTTCCATTCATGTTACTTGGACATAATTGAGTCCAACTGACCATACAGCTGCAAGGGAGTCTGGGAAATATGGGTTTTACCACAAGTAGTCATGGACCCAGATGAAAACTAGCAGTTCTCTTATAAGCAAGAAGAGAACAGATACTGTGGTAGGAACCCAGCAGGGTCGGCCACAACCTGAGTAATGCCAGTACTGATGTTCACAGTTGAGAGGCTGCCACAGTTGAGTGGAAAGCCTAGAATTCAGGAGGCCTGGATCCTGTTCTCACTTCTACCAAAGTATCTAAGTGACCTTAGTAATCTCATCTAAAATAAAAATGTAAAATAGACATGTCATGGCTAAAAATTAAATGTTGCAACACAAGATATAATAAGCATATAAGATAACCACTTGTTTAAAGTGTCTGCTGAGTTAATTACCTGATCTAAAGCACGTAACTTATGAAATTCAAACACACTCACAGGAGAAACTAGAATGGCCAAATCTTTGAGTTGAAAGGGACCTTTAAGGATGTCTAATTCAGGGCCGGCCCCGTGGCTTGGTGGTTAAGTGCGCGCGCTCCGATGCTGGTGGCCCGGGTTCAGATCCCGGACGCGCACCGAGGCACCACTTCTCCGTCCATCCTGAGGCCGAGTCCCACATACAGCAACTAGAAGGATGTGCAGCTATGACATACAACTATCCACTGGGGCTTTGAGGGGAAAAATAAATAAATAAAATCTTTAAAAAAAAAAAAAAAAAGGATGTCTAATTCAACCTCTCTCCCAAAATAGGAATCTCTGCCACAGTAACCCTGAAAGATGGTCCCCTGTCTTGTGCTTAAGCACTCCTAGAGTGTGTTACTTTGCAGTTCCATTGATGGACAACTCTGCTTGTCAGACAGTTTATCTGGACGGTGATCTGAAAGTTCCCTCCCTTGATCCCCCAACTCCTGAAACAACAGAGAACAAAGCCATTCTCTCCTCTTCACGGCAGTCCTTCAGCTATCAGAAGACAACTCTCATGTCATCCCTTAGTCTTTTGCCTTTCAAGCTAAATATTCCTGATTATTACAACTGTTTCTTAACTAAGCAGGTGTCCATCTATCTCACCATCTGGATGATGGTGAGATCTTTTTCTACATGAATGTTTCTCAAACTCCGTTGACTATGACCCACAGAAACAAATCCATTTTATATCTCATCAGTACACGTATATATGCATATAACTGAAACAGAAGTTTCATAAAACACTATGTAGCCTTATTAGCTGCCGTGAACCCATATATTTTCCAATTCAACTCTATTCTATTCCACTGTAATGTGTTCTGTTTTTATTCTTTTAAAGGCTAGTTACTATCCACTAAATGAATTTCATTGTCTCTCATGGGTGGCAATTCATAGTTTGAAAATCACTACTTGAGATGCCCTCTGACCAATAAATATTCTTAGAAGATGGTGTCTCGATATTGCAGGCTGATCTGAGTGAGCAAAAGGGGCTTCTACTTCTCCAGAACTTGGTGTCTTTATTTTAAGGAAATCTAAATGATTTAAATTTTAAAGTAACACCATCACACCACTGGCTGAACATTTGAGCCAGTTATAGCTCCAATATTTCTCCATATGAACAGTTTCCAAGCCTGCTTTCCTCCATGCTTGTGCAAGTGATTTTTTTTAAACCCAAATGCAGAGCTTGAATTTATTCCTGTTAAACTTCATCTTTTTTAGTTTCAACTATTTTCAATGTTTCAAAAACTTTTTGGGTAATTTTTGTCATCAATCTTTCCAACTTGATAGCATAAGCGTGATTTGTAAGTAAACTTTGCATAGAATAATAATGTTTTTTATGATTTAGCTCTCAAAAGATGACTGTTTACCTAGAATCTCTGCCTCTATTACAGGCATTCATAAACAAACTGTTGAAAAAGAAGTACAAAAGACAAAGACCTATGATACTGGACAAGAAAATGAAAGTTCTGGGAGCTGGATTTGAGATTATTATTTTTCATAGAGGTTTTCTACTTAAACTCAATTCAGATCATGTTTACTCATCATGTGGCAAGAGAACGCCAGCATCCTTCAACTTCATGGGCACTCAACTGATGAAGATGGAACATATATGGACTATACTGCGAGGGCCTGGGAAAATCCCCACAGAAACCCTGTAGAGAGAGAACCTCTGATGTGGTACCATCTCTTCTGGCTAGGAGGGAAAGTTGGGCAAGGGTACAACATTTTCACTCATTTATTTATTGATCTATTTATTCTACAGATATTTCTTGTACTAGACATTGAGGAGCAAAAAACAAGGAGTCCTAAATTAGGCTGTGAGGGTGTGGGGGACAGAGGAAATGCAAAGCAGGGAGGTCAAAGATACCACCTCCTGAGTAGAGAGGAGGCAGCATGTACTAATCAGCCCCTAAGTCTCGCTGAGCTCAAGAAATAAGACCTTAAGTGTTGGTAACAGTTAGCTGGACAGAGAGAGCTACATACTGGAAGACTCAGAGGTGAGAAAAATAAAGGTACTTAATGAATAGAATGAATAGCAAAGGACAAGAACAGTCCTAGAGCTCTTCAAGAAGGACATAGTTGGGCCGGCCCCATGGCTTAGCGGTTAACTGCACGCGCTCCGCTGCTGGCGGCCCGGGTTCGGATCCTGGGCGTGCACCGACGCACCGCTTCTCCAGCCATGCTGAGGCCGCGTCCCACATACAGCAACTAGAAGGCTGTGCAACTACGACATACAACTATCTACTGGTGCTTTGGGGGAAAATAAATAAATAAATAAAAATTAAAAAAAAAAAGAAGGACATAGTTTTGAACACATTGATCAAAAAATATTTACTTGCCACATGTCCAGTCTAAGGCTGTGATGAGGAAACCAGAGGAGGTGGCCTCCATCCGTGTTCTGTGAAGGACACCCATCTGTCTACTCAGGACCTTGTAGAGTTTAGGGGCAGCTTGAGGACACTTAAGGCGTTTGCTACCTGTGGGTTCTAAGTTCTTATCAGAGAAATAGAAGCTAAAAGCTGTTGGCCAGAGGAGAAGAAGGAATGGAGAAGAAGGGATGGAGTTTGCAAGAAAGGAAATGATTTTATTTTGGTCTTCATTCCAGACTCAGACTAACAGGGAGTATTTTTCTTCTTGTTCCTTGATTTTTCTCTTCTTTTCTTTTTTTAAACTGGCAAGTTTGTTTGGTTAGTTTTTTAAATTAGTAATTGCATTCTTTGTGGTCCAAAACTCAAAAGGTTAAAAAAAACGGGTGGTCAAATTTCCTTCCCCCTTCACCCCTGCCACTCAATTTCTCTTCCCAGAGACAACCAATGGTACCAGGTCTTTTTTATATTTCCAGAAATAGTCTCTGCACATATAAGCAATATGTGTGCAGTTACACCCCCACATCTTTTTCTTTCTTAGTCGAATGGCAGCATAATATACACAGAGACAACAAATAGTATTTTGTTTTTCCTTTTACAGAATTGACCAAACTGAAAGGGGAAAATCAATTTTAGGTGAAAGAGAGGAGACTAGCCTTCAAGGAATAAGAAAACTAGTGAATACCAAGAAGAGAGCAAAAAAATTTAAAAATATGTATGTTTATTTTTTCCCCCCATTTCACTTTTCATATCTCAACTTCTCAGGAAGAAACAAGAATTTGTAGGGAAAAAAGTATAAAGAGAAATATTGTTGGCTCTTCTTCAAGATGTTTACTAAAATCCTTGAATTATTAAAAAAAAAGCTTGTAGTCTTTTGCTGTCAAATATAAGAAACATGATAAAAGAACACTGAGTGGAGTTATACTTTGTATTTAAAATATTATGCAAGCCTGAGAATTCAGAAAGCTACACATGACTCTGTAGGCAACCTTCAGAAATATTAACAATCTGTACTGACAAACAGGGCCATCTAATTTTCTCTATTATGCTACCAGATTGATGTGGAAACCAGGGAAGAATGTTCAGGCTGAAATGAATAGAAAGAACATTATAAATGAGTAACAGGATAATTAAAGTATGAAGCCTACTACATCTCGAGATAATGGTAATGGTGAGTGTAGTTTTAGCTAATTAATTGGTTAAGAACAATTTGCCTCAGTGACTATCTTACATTTGAATATGGAATACTTTTTGCTTTGCTAGAAACTGAGAATGGAATTATCATGGAGCTTGTAAAACAAACAGCTTTTGGCCACCAAAAGTGTAATTACAAGTCAGAAAACCCAACATGAATTAGTCCTGCAGAGACGACTTTCCCCTCCATGCTATAGAATTCATCCAGATTCATAGAGAGAGAGTCAATCTCCCTTCCACTAAGACATTTCCTCTTCAAAACCCTTTTACTGCATGAGAAAACAAGTTTCATGACATTTTGGACCCAACATGTTCTTAACCAAAAACAGTATTGCCCGGCTTGAGGAATCACGCACCTTATTTATCAGACCTGACTCCTGATAACTTTTGGCAGTTTCTTTTTTTGTTGTTGTTGTTGTGAGGAAGATCAGCCGTGAGCTAACATCCATGCCAATCCTCCTCCTTTTGCTGAGGAAGACCGGCTCTGAGCCAACTCTATTGCCAATCCTCCTCCTTTTTTCCCCCCAAAGCCCCAGTAGATAGTTGTATGTCATAGTTGCACATCCTTCTAGTTGCTGTATGTGGGACGTGGCCTCAGCACGGCCGGAGAAGCGGTGCGTCGGTGCGCGTCCGGGATCCGAACCTGGGCCGCCAGTCGTGGAGCGCGCGCACTTAACTGCTAAGCCACAGGCTGGCCCTTAGCAGTTTCTAAATATCAAACCCACCCTCAAGGGGGGAGAACTTGTCAACCTGACAATATTCAAAAGAAAGTGCCATAGACTCAGAAAGTAATTCCACAGGAGGAATTCCAGAAACATTATAAGCTAAGTCAACTGTGTTAAAATAACTGTGTGGTGGTATTATGTCACTGTCTCCCAAGTTATCTTGAAGGGGACAAGTCATTTAGAGGGTTAAGTTCTGAGAGATTTGCTATAAATCAGCATCATTACCTTATAGTCAAATCTTATAGACTCATTGCAGAGGAAATCCAATCTTCCAGTCTTAGAGAAGGGTGACAAGAAGCAAATCCAAGAACCGTCTTGCAACTTGAAATTGATTTTCAAAGTGGTTAGTTTTCTGATTGAATCTTAATTATGTATGAAAATAATTTATGAAAACAAAAATGGAAGGAAACTTACCAGATGGATCAGATTTATAGGGGATTTTATCATCTAGTCCTTTAAAGTTTACTTCCTGCATTTTCCACATGATTATGTAATACTTTGGTAATCAAGATCAAAGAGAAAAGTTTAAGACTGAAAAAATTATTTTTCTATCCACAGATGTGTTCCTTTTCCCCCGTGTGCTGGGGTATCATCCTAAATATTTCTGAGCTTGTCCAACTTCCACTTTATTGTTCTCAATAGCAATTTCCCAGCTAGACTAGAAAACAAAATGAGAAATAAAAACTAAAATATAAATCACCTTTTTGTAACATAGATTTCCCTCTGCCTCTGCTGCAAAGCAATCTAAATATACCTCTACTCTCAACCTTCTTAAGGGCAAAGAGAACCCAGCTGTTCTCTTTTGAGTTTTCCTGTGGGAAATGGTAGACCCGGCTTCATTGTCCCTCAGTAACTTGCCCTCCCCATTTCCCTCTCCCCTCAAGTAGTTCGGCCTCCTTCTATCATATACTGGATATTTAGAGCTCTAAATGGTACCCTGTCTTTTACCCAGGGAAATAGTTCCTGCATTTTTTAACCAATCCTGCCAGTCATCAGGATAAACAGCCTTTTTAGGAGTTGGCCCCAGGTTCTTCCCTCTGTCTCCTTGGCCCTTCCTTCTGAGGAAACTTCCTCAGGGAGTCTTCTAGACTGCTGGGGTCGGGGGGAGTGGACAATTTGGGGGGAGCTGTAGCTCCAGCCAGCCCTCTGCTGTCCAGAACTCGCCAAGAAGGGAAATGACTTTTCCGTCAGGTAAAGGAGCATCTGTGTTTACAGAAAGATGCATCCCGACCTTCTTCCGAGATCTGCTGGGGAAGAGATGAGCTTCCCTAGGTTCCTTCCTCCTTCTCCAAATCCAGTAGACCCAGTGCTGGGAGGGGACCTTGAGAAGCCTCTGTTCCGGTTCTTGGGAAGGGAGTTGAACTGGATGATCCCTAACGCCTCAAAAAGGCTGTGACTCCAATTCCAGTTTATCCTAATCTACTTCAGGGTACACGAGGACACACAGGAGAACCTTCTCTCTGGCCTCATTAGTGAAGAGAGTTGTGCTTTTCCAGGGCTGGTTTATTTTTTATCTGGGAATTGTGAATCTTGTAACAGTTCCCGAGTCTCACTAGGAGGCTTTGCAGCAAATTTGTAGCCTCCCTGTAGCAAATGTCTCGGGCTTTACCGCATGTGTGTATTTCGTACACTAATCTCCCTCTAGTTCCTAACTTACTTTACTAGCTTCATTTTCCTTTTTGTCATTTTTCCTACTGATTTTTATAGTATTGTTCTAACTTGTTTTATCTTGTTACATTGTATGTCCCCTTTAAATCTTCTTAACATCTTTTCTGGAACAAAGTAGAATATAAATAAATTCAAGTAAATTTTTAAAATATATGTGTTAGGAGTGTTCATTTTTCTGCTTATTTCTGTCTTCTTATCACAGTTTTCTCCTAAATTCAAAAGTAGATCCCAACTCCATCATTCTGATTATGCAAATACCTTAAACTATAAAAATTTGGTATAATTAAATTATAAATTTCTGGCGAGCAGGGATCAGGTCTCATAAGGCATCACGCAGCTGTGATGGGTGGAAAGAGCCTGGGCAGAGGGTTTCATTTCCAGCTCTGCCACATACTAGGTGTTCGACCTTGGGCAGGGCCCTTCTCTCTGTATCTCAATTTCCTTGTTTATAAAATGTAGGGGTTGGACCAGGTCACCTTTAAAATCCCTTCCAGCTCTGAAATTCATTGACTCCCTGGCCCGTTGGGGGTGCTTAATAAATAACAAGCACACTTCCAGAGAACTTCAAGAGTGACTTGTGTTTGGACACTTCGGTCAACAAATATCTACCTGGCATTCACCCGGATATGGCTGCCATGAGGGACAAATCAGAGATGGCCCCCTGTGGGTCCTGCGGAGGCCCCAGACCTGAAGGGGAGACTTAGACACTTGTTTGTCCCCACTGCCTGAGGGCTCCAAGTTTTTACAAGATCACTAGATACTGAAATTCCTTGCCAACATAAAAAAACAAAGTCACAGAGGAAAAGAGTGGCATTCACGAAAAAAGGACTTCGTCTACTTTTAGAGAAATAAAATTGTGTAGTTTTTTAGAGTAGAGGAGGATAGAGAATTTTTTGAAAAATTAAATAAAAATCAAAAGTAACCTATTTAAGAATATGAAAGATATTGTGTGTAATTTAGTTTTGCCACAACATTATTGAGCTTGGTGTATTTTCCCTTTAAAAATAATCATTGTTGGGCCGGCCCCGTGGCTTGGCGGTTAAGTACGTGCGCTCCGCTGCTGGCGGCCCGGGTTCGGATCCCGGGATCGCACCGACGCACCGCTTCTCCGGCCATGCTGAGGCCGCATCCCACATACAGCAACGGGAAGGATGTGCAGCTATGACAGACAACTATCTACTGGGGCGTTGGGGGAAAAATAAATAAATAAAATCTTTAAAAAAAATAATAATAATAATCATTGTTAATTATAAATATGCTGATTGATTTTTGTTCTAAATTGTTTGCCTTTTAAAGTTTTTAACACACATGGAGTTCTAAGCTACTGATAGCATCTTTTAGGGTTTGCCAGTTTATGAGGAATGGAGCCAAGTTAAGAATAAACCATCAACACTATAAAAAAACTTGTGTGTCCATTAAGTATTCTGCAATTATAAGAAGTACCCACCTATTTTCTGAAAATAGGCTGAGAAAGAAAGAAAGGAGGAAAAAGCCCCACCAAATACAATTTTTGCCACAGATAAGTCACTTTCTCATATCTCTCATTTTTCTAAACTATTCCAGGAAGAGTCCTTATACCTATTGTTTCATTTTAATCATCTCAGAGGATCTCGAAATACTGAGGATTTCTCTTGGGATACATGTCTTTGCTTTTCTAAGGGCCAAATTGTTTTATCCTTGCTCATAAGTATAGACAGACAAGGGCAGATTCCTGCTCATGTTTTAGAGGGCAGACATGAGAGACATCAGAAGCCAAGCTGGGCAAAGGACCTGCCATCCCACGGAAGGAGGGATGTGGTACTCAGAATCCCAGACCAAACATCTAACCAAAATGCCTGAAAGTCTTGTCTTGTCCTGCAAAATTTAAAACTATATCTCCAACATCAGTGGCCAAGTGTTTTGTAATTCCAACAAATTTAGGAGCATCGTAATTTATGCCCGTGCCTTCTAATCCAAGAGTTTTGCAGCACTCTACTTCCTGCTTGTTAAGAAGCATTTCCATGTGCTTCCTTCCATCCTTCTAAGTGGAAATGAACTTGAAGTCTTTAAAAAAAATTATATTTATCAAGGTCATAGCCTGAAGCATAGTTGGCAAAGGGGCACTTGGCTTTAGACAAGGCCTCTCTGGGAGGTTAAAAAAGAGTGGAGTCACTTCCATTCTTTGAAGCTCCACGTCTTATTTTCTTTCAATGGAAACAATTAAAAATAGGGTAAAAATTTTGGGTATTTTTCAAATGTTTAGTTTTAACAAGCTGAAACTCTTAACATGCACACACACAATATACAGTGCAATAAGTAATAATAATATAAGTAATCATGATAAAAATACAATGCAATAAAATAAGGCTAGATAATTGCAGAATTTATTACAATATTAATTCATAATACACTACTATTTGGGTGGCTTATTATGGGACTCAAGTCAAAGTTGCATGAAGATCATTTTGTTAATCCCATCAGGCATATGTGTGACTGTTTAACTTAATCTGAAGATAAAGGCGAAGCTCTTAAACACAAACTTGAGGCCCCAGCCCAATGCTCCCCTTTCCCTCACATTTGGGTTGTGACATGAAACTGGCTTAAAGTCGTCAGGGCCACCTGCAGACAACGTCATCAGGTATGGTGATCCTTAAAACTAAGGAACTAAAAGGTGGTCACTCATTCGTGTTTTCTTAAATAGCCTCTTTATTTTTCAGAAAAGCCTAAGGATAGAGCCACACCCTTTCTATCCATTTTCTAGGATTTTAGATGACATTGTTTTATCCTATGCATTCTTTTCTTTTGAAGACAGCAGATCTCCAATGAATAGCTTTTTATATTCCTTATCCCTTTCTTGGATCTCCTGTGGCTCTGGAGAGCACCCAACTTCATGATGTCACGAGGAAGCAAGTTTGGGCCATGAAAAGAGCATCCCATTGTGGTAATTTGCAACTCCTTCTCCTTTCTGCTCTCCCCTACTGAGTCCCTGTTTCCTGCAGAGTCAGCAAACCAGAGTCACCCCACCCTGTCGTTTGTGGGGCCTCCCACATTGATAACTGATATCTGCAATCTTTCTGTTGTCTTCTATTCTTGGGGAAACAAGCTAACCAAAAACTCGTTGGAGAGTTGGTATCATATAGGTTATGACCCTTCTATCCATTAATCTGCAAGTATTTTGAAAGATAACACTCAGACTGATTGCTACTTAAGCAGATTCCCTTCCCCAAGCATACTCTGACTCTAAGAGAGACTTTTCTCAGAGCCTGTCTGCAGGGCAAACACTATGCTGATCTTAATAATTCAAGCACTTCCTGCCAGGATGCATTTTTGGTTGTAGACTATAAGTGTTCCAGAAAATATAGATTGGTCTAGTCATTACCCCTCCCCCCTGGATCAGCAATGAAGCCAGGAGTGTTTTTTATTTGATAGCTTCAAATATTTGATTTTTTGAGGCTAATGATTAGATACTCCTTGCAATGATGCTTAAAACAAATGTAGCAGTGGGAGTTCTAGATCAAGTACACATAGAAGAGATAAATGGATAGATGTAGAATATTATTCACTGAAAAGATCTTACAATAATATTTAAAATTTTTGCTTTATTGAAGATACAGCTGAAAAGTTTTATGAATATCTTAAATTGTATTTATTATTTTTAAAATATGCCAACACAAAACATTTCCTTTTTTTTAATTTGGGGAGGAGGTCTTCAGAAAAAAAAAAATGAGACAATCAACCATTAACGCCTCCCTGTTATGTCCTCAGGTCTTCACCCTCTCAATGCTCTGCAGTTGCCCTCATGCGAATACCACTGAGCAGCCAGATGTAGTGAGAAATGCACAAACAACAAGTCAGAGCTAGGTTTGGATTCTGACTCCAGCAATTATTAGCAGTGAGACCCAGAGTAGGTTACTTGACCACTTTGTGCCTCCATTTACTCCTAGAACTTTTGTGAGATTGAGAAGAAAGAAAATACCTGGTTTTCCTGGAATAGATTTGTAGTAGACTGTGCTAATCCCCATCCCTCTCAGATGGTGAAGATTCTAGAGAATGTGAGGAGCTTCTTTAAGGGTCTCAGGCTTGATGTAACATCTTAAGGAGAGGACGTAAGTACTACCATGAGGAGGAGCCATTGGCATTTTGTGGTGGACAATATGGAGTACTTCCCAGTGCCCACCTGTACTCATCTTCAGGTTCCACAACCTGGGTGTTAACTGCCACTTACTCGCAGCCACCTGAGTTACAGTCACTTGACATCTCTTCACCTTTCTCTCTCCCTAAGATAATGAGGGGTTAAAAAACAGGTGTGGTTGGTGCCACCACATAGAGATAGAGGAGAAACTTCAGCCCCTGTAAGAGAGACACTAAATATATTCAAGTTATCCTGAAGTGGTCTTTAAAAAGAAACTTCAAGCTTACTTTTGACTGTTTTTGAGGAGTGTTTTGTGCGTGTGTGTGTGTGTGTGAGGAAGATCAGCCCTGAGCTAACATCCGTGCTAATCCTCCTCTTTTTGCTGAGGAAGACCAGCCCTGAGCTAACATCTATTGCCAATCCTCCTCCTTTTTTTTGCCCCCCAAAGCCTCAGTAGATAGTTGTATTTCATAGCTGCACATGCTTCTAGTTGCTGTATGTGGGACGCGGCCTCAGCATGGCCAGAGAAGCGGTGCGTCAGTGCGTGCCCGGGGTTCCAAACCCGGGTCACCAGCAGCGGAGCGTGCACACTTAACCGCTAAGCCACAGGGCCGGAACTTGAGGAGTGTTTTTATGGGGAATGAGCAAAGCTCTCCTTATAGACCTAGTAAAATTTCACATTTGCCTATTTATGTTTTCCACTACTAACTTTCAGGAGAGAGAACTTGCTTTGACCCTGTTCAGAACCCACTGTGCCAAGCCCACATTCATTGTGCTTCCAGGTGCATCTGTCACGTCAAAGTTTCGTCCAGGAGGTGCTTCTTTCCAAAGTCCATCATTCTGACGTTAAGGACTGTGAAGGTTCACCAGGATAGCTGTATTAGTGGGAGAAGATACAAGCTCTTCCTAGACTTTCAGGGATGGTTACAATCAGTCAAAAATAGAAAGAAATTGGGATTCCCCACCTTAGATACTTCCTCTTCTCCCTGCTCCATAGTCCTCCTTCCAGTTCTTGGAGGCTCATCCGAGTTTAGGGTTTGTAGGTTTCTCCTATCATGGCTTTGACTTTTTCTACAAATTCATTCCCTTTTACATTTTTCCCTTGTTTTGCTTCCTTGTTTCCTTTCATTACTTTTTCTTGTCTCCTTTTCTGACACTGGCATTATTTCTTGCCTTTTAATTTCTCATTTCTCCTCTTCCATAAAAGGAATAAGTTTCATCATTACCGACCAAGTCAGTCTATTTTTTGTTCTCTGTGGGCTTGTGCTGAAGCTCTGTTCAAAACTGCCAGTGTACACTGGGCCCTGATAAAACCATAGAGAGTGGAGAACCCACCCCAAAAATAAACAGTCACTTCCTTCTTGGAAGGGCCATTAGTAGTACAACTAATACTTCTTTCGTCAAATGCTGTGAAAGGCAAACTATTTCCATACCAAATGAGCTCCATGAAACTGGCCTCCTGTGTTCAATCAACAAATATTTCTTGAGCCTCACAGGGCCAGGCAATATAAAAGGTGATGAGTTCAAGATGCCAAGACTGCCTTGGCGCCTGTCCTTGAGAAGGCACACGAGTAAACAGATAAAAGCCTCCATCAATGACACCCCTTCCCCTGCCACTCCTACCTCCTGCCTTGTCACTTATCACCATCTGACATGCTCTATATTTTACCGTTTTATCATCAGTTTTTCCCCAACTAGAATGAAAGATCCGTGAGGGAGGGATTTCTGTGTCTCAATTCACAGCTGAATCCCTAATATCTGAACATTTCCCGGCATATGAAGGACTCAAACATATGTACTGAATGAATGAAATGCAACATGATGCGTGCAATATCAGCAATGTGGGTGAAGTGCTGTGGAATTACAGGAATCCATAAGAAACTAAAGGTCATTGTGTGTGTGTGTGTGTGTGTGTGTGTGTGTGTGTGTGTGTGTAAAAATCAGATTTGAAGAGAAATTTGATGCTTTTGGGGTGAAGTAAGAGCTTCACTGAAGTAAAAGTTCAGGAGAGGCTTGGTTATCTGGTGCCTCTTGGTTATCTGGTTATCTGGGGTAGAGATTTGCAAAGGGGGGAAACGTGACATTTTCCACCTTTAAAGCTTAGTAAAGTGCTTATTCCTCCTTTGGGTTGTATTAGAAATGCTTACATTTCACTTGGAAGGAGAGGAGATGGGGAGCATTCTCAGCACTTTCTAAGAACACACAAGGAAACCTAGGTCACCGGGGTCAGGAGCAGGCTGGAGTGGCTGAAGAACTCAAGTGTGGGAAGTCTGGGGTTCTTTCCTGGCTCTGCCGTGTTGCCTTGAGCATGTTACTGTTGGGGCGGGGAAAATCTCCTTTCCTTCCTTCTTGTGTTCTTGTGGCTGGACTAATAACAAAATTGACACAAGACCAGATTAACGGGAGAAAAACCCAGTTTAATATGTACGTATTGGAGATCGTAGAGCAAAGCTGCTCGGAGAGTGAGCAAAGCAGGCAGTATATGTATGTTTTACACAATGAAACAATAAATTTATGAAGAACTGACAGGGCAAAGAAACTTAGGTTTGGGGTACGTAAATAGTGAGGAATTTAAGCAGAGTTTAGGCTCGAGGTAGTAAATTAGCAAGGCTTGTTGATGCAGGCTGCTCGGCCCTGAATTCCCCAGCTCTGGTGATCATGATGCAGGGAGAGCACCTTTCACATGGGAGATTTATTTCCTGCTTTCAGGGGAATAGAGAGGGGAGGGTCAGAATGCCCTTTTTGCTTGTCAAGTAACTTTAATTCAAGATAATCAATATGCTATGGTGGGATATTTTAGGGTGGCTTGCCCTGGGCCCCAACATTACCTTACTTCTCTGAGCCTGGCTTCCCCAGAGGATAATAAGATAGACCTTGTAAAGGTGTCATAAGGATTAAAGGAGAAAATTAATGAAATTAACACAGCGCCTGCCTGTTAAACCCACAATAAAAAAAGTGGCTATTCTTATAGTAAGGTCATAACAGCAAAAAACAGAGCCCATACCCTTGTCATCCACGCTGCTGAGGAGTGGAAATGCCGCATTGCCAAGGGTATACATGTGTTTTCAGACAAGGTCAAAATCTGTTTTTCCCCAGCTCTTGATTCCTATACAAAATGGCGCTGAATGCAACATAAATTGGTGCCAGTAAATATTAACATCCCCTCCCATCCCCAACCTTTCCAAAGCTAGTAGGAAACTGAGAAAAGAGAGATCACGCTCTTGCCTTTTTCTCCTGCTCCTGAGGAGCCGTGATGATTTTCTTCCACTCAGAATATGGTTACCTGGGTGACAAAGTCATTATCCTGATCGTCCCTCCTCTCCACACTTGCTCCTTTCTCACCCCCCATTACTTCTGCTGAAAATCTTTTAGCAGAAAAACTTAATCCACGATTTTACAAGATGCTATAGCCACCTATTTGAAATGTGTTTTCTTTCATGAATGCATGAAAACATATTTCTTAATGTATTGAAGAAAACACCTTTACTCTAGGGCAGAGGAAAGGAGAAAAAAAGGACAATGAAAGAAAGAAGGAAGGTGCTAGGAAGCAGGAAAGCCGGCGGGATCCACTGGGCCTGGCTGGACTTTCCAGGGGTTGAGTTTTTGGGGGCTGAGCGGCTTTGTAAGTGTGGGGATTGACCTCTGCAAGAAATGGGGTCCCAAGGCCAGACTTGGCCCAGGGGTCCTTAGTTTTCCTGCTTGGCCAACTCGGGCACTAGATTAAATTTTGGACCCATAAGGTAGACCTGAGGATTCTAACTAGGTTCTTTGTGCCTGTTTCATTTGAGGCCTTGATCTTATCACATATAGAACTGAACCTGGTTGTTGCTGTTTTTAATGGGAACTATGTACGTGCCTTGCTACTCGGGTTTGGGAATTTTTACATATGGACACAGACGTAATCAACCCAGATCAAGGTATAGAACATTTTCAATTCTCCAGAAAGTCTCCTCTTGCCCCTTCCAAGCCAAAATACCCCACCCCACCTCAGGAAAGCATTGTTCTTATTTCTATCGCCATCAGTTTTGCCTATCCTCGAACTTCACGTAAATGGAATCACATAAGTACTCATTTGTGTCTGTCTTCTTTCACTCAACATTATGTATGGGAGATTCACGCAAGTTGGTGCATATAGCAGTAGTTTGTTCTTTTTTTATTACTGTGTAGTATTCCATTGTGTGAATATATCATAATTTATCTATTCTCAGTTGTTCGCATATGGGTTGTTTCCAGTTTGGGACTATTATGAACAAAGCTGCTTTGAACATTTGTCTACACGTCTTTGGGTGGGCTTAAGCACTCATTTCTGGGTATTAGGAGTGGAATTCCTGGGTGATAAAGGAGACACACATTTAGCTTTTAGCAAATACTGCTGAACAAGTTTTCAAAGTGTTTTGTTCCATTTTATACTCACATCACTACTCCATACTACTTACCGCCTTAAATGCATAAGGGGTGACTTTCAGTTATGAGACAAACATTCTTTTGGTTACTCTACATTCTCAGCCCTCATGTACAAATCAAGGTTCCACCAGTTACTATCGATACTAGATTGTACCTGTTGTTCCCTCTGCCACTGGATAGTCCCATGGCCAGTTTCTTCTTGTCCTTCAGGTCCCAGCCCAAAGGATGCCTCAGCTGGTCACTCACTATTGTATCTCCCTGCTTTATTTCCTTTCTAGCACTTACCCTGTTCATTCATCAGTTTAGTTATTGTCTATCTCCCCTCACTAGGAATGAAAGCTGTGTGAGGGCTGGTATTGTGTGTCATCAAATTCACCACAATATCACCAATACCCAGAACAGAGTGTCGGACATAGAGGGCACTGTGGTAGCCAGCTCCCAAGATGGACTCCAGTAATTTTCTTCTGGTGAGTAGTCCCCTCCCACACTGAGTAGAGCTGACCTGTACAACCAATAAAATACTGCAGAAGTGACCCTGTGTGACATCCAAGATCAGGGAATAAAAACATGTGGCTTCTGCCTTGCTCTCTCTCAGATTCTGCTGTAAGGGAAGCCATGTTGTGAGGACATTTAAGCAGCCTGTGGAAAGGTCCATGTAGCAAAGAACTGAGGTCTTCCACCAACAGCCTGTATCAACTCACCAGCCACGTGGGAGAGGCACGTTGGAAGCAGTGCCTCCAGCCCCAGTCAAGCCTTCAGATGACTACATCTTGGCTGACATCTGGACCACAACCTCACAGGAGACCTTGAGCCAGAGCCACCCAGCTGAACCACTTCCAAATTCCTGACCCACAGAAACGGTGAAAACATTCCACATTATTGTGGTTTTAAACTGCTAGGTTTTGAAGTAATTTATACACAGTAACATTTAACAAATACCAGCACTCAGTAAATATTTGTTGAACAAATGAATGAATAAATGAGTGAATTAGATTCAGAGGAACATAAAACATGGCTTCACACTATCTGCTTTCTCCTGATCAGGATGCGTGGGCCATGGGCCTCTCCCCACGCCTGTAAGTTTTAGCTTAAGCTTCTGATCCTGGTGCAGGGTTTCTGAACCCCAGCATTTTTGTTATTTGGAGCCAGATAATTTTTTGTTTGGGCAGCAGTCCTGTCCATCGCTGTAGGATGTTTACCAGAATCCTTAGTCTCCACCCACTGCTTTCCAGTAGCAACTCCTCCCTTCAGTGCAACTGTCACAACTAAAAACACCTCCAGACCTCGCCAAATGTGCCCTGGGGTGCAAAAATCACCCCCACTTGAGAACCACTGCTCTAAAGTTATCATTGAAAAGAGATTAGAAGTATTCACAGTACTGGTTGGGTTCAGAGCTGGTACAAAATTTTGTAATGTTTTTTAAAATATTTGATTTACAAAAACCCAATCAACATGTAACTTATTTTTTCCAAAAAAAAGAAAAGGACTTGGTTAAGCCAAGTACACCTAAACATAAAACAATCCTTTCTTATAAGTAAATGGCCCAATTAGTACATATTGTTGCTAGGTGTGAAAAAAAGACAACACCATGACCAACTCAAGTTCAGCCTCTGGATTTAAAGAAAATATTGAGAAGCTGATTTCTCCCATGACTCTCCCTTTGGAAGAGGAACAGAAGTTACTTTTACAGTAGAGCAGTCCAAGATACAAGTCTTTCTAGAACACGCCTTTGCATTTCCTGCTCCCTCTAGCCGGTAAGCTTTCTCAAGAGAGCCATGTGTCTTGCTTGCCCCTATTTCATTCAGGTATTTGCTTAAACATCTCCTCATCAGAAAGGTCTTCCAAGACCAACCTTTAAGAATAGCATCCTCTCCAATCTGGCATTCCTTATCCTAGATAGCTCTTATCACCATCCGATACACTGTATATTCCATTTTTCCTGTTATCTGCCTCTGCACCGCTAAAATGTTAGTTCCAGAGGGGTAGGGATTTTGTTTTATTCTCTGCTGTATCCTTGCACCTGCAAGTGGTGCCTAGCACTAGGTAGGTGCTCAGGAAATATTTGTTGAATGAGCAAATGAATGAAAGTGGTGGGTGGTAAGCAAGGAGGGGTCAAACGGCAAGGAGGGCTCAGAGTGTTCCCCTGAGATGGGGCGGGAGGGAGACTTCACTGCATATTGTATTGTACCGTTGGAGTTCTGAATCATGTGAAAATAATAACTACTTAAACCAATTAAAAAGTAAAAGAAAAACATGGTCAGTTCCCCTCTTTCACCAAATGGGGCAAATAATGCCTACTCCACCATCTCAACATTACTTTACATGCATGTCATACTCAAAAGGTTTTTTCACTGTGTCTCATTTACCCTTAGTGTGAAACTGCCTTGTGTTGTTGTTACTGTTTTTGCAACATAAAATGATAGATTGTTTTGGATCCTCATTCCTCATTTTGAGAGCCTCTTGAACTCTTTTAAGTCCTTCTTCAGTGTTTTTATGTTTTTTTTTCAGATATTTTCAGCCATATCATATAGGGGAAAAAGAAGCAAAGCAATCACTCTGTGCCATCTACAATTATGAAGAACAATTATTTCAAGCATATTATATCTACTTAACTTGATAGCTACTTTCTGAGAAAAGTGAAATGTAAATTCAAATTTTATAAATCAAAAAGTTTAAATGCATCATGGAGACATTCTAAGATGATCCTATGGTGAATATTTTTATGCTAAAAAAACGAAAAAGAATCCTTCTGCAAAGCAAGTAATCACTCCTGTGATATTGTGATTTATCATATGAAATATATATTTGGTGTTCACCCTGTTTCTGGCACAGGGCTCCAAAAATACTTAGAAGTTCCTAAGTGAGGAGAGCCTGCAAAGATGTCTTTTGTTATGTTAATGAGGTGACTTTTGGACTGCACCTAAGGATGCAGGTTGCCAGGGGTTGGTTGTCAGGGGAGCCAACCATGTGATTAGAGGGTTGGAACTTTCAGTCCCACCCCCCTGACCTCCAGGGAAAGGAGAGGGGCTGGAGGTTGAATTAATCGCCAATGGCCAACGATTTAATCAATCACACCTATATAATATAGCCTCCACAAACACTCAAATGGACAGGGTTCAGAAAGCTTCTGGGTTGGTGAACACATGGAGATTTGGGGAGACTGGTGCATCTGGAGAGGGCATGGAAGCTCTGCGCCCTTTCCCCATACTTTGCCCTATGCATCTTTTCCATCTGTCTGTTTCTGAATTATATCCTTTTATAATAAGCCTGTAATCTAGTAAGTAAAATGTTTCTCTGAGTTTTGTGAGCCACTATAGCAAATCAATTGAACGCAAAGACGAGATCATGGGAACCTCTGATCTATAACCCAACAGTCAGAAGCACAGATGACAACCTGGGCTTGTGACTAGAGTCTGAAGGGGAAGCAGGGGGCAGTCTTGTAGGACTGAGCCCTTAACCTGTGGAATCCGATGCTATCTCCAGGTAAATAGTGACAGAGCTGAGTTGAATTGTAGGACATCCAGCTGGTGCCCACGTATTGCTTGGTGGTGTGGGGAAGAAAACCCACACACATTGGAATTGGGTGCTGAATTGTAATCCCTTATTCTATCTGTGCCTATCCTTATCCTATCCAAGCATCACCTCTGGCTTTTTGAATGATATGCTTAAAAGTATAAAGGGGAGGGCAGAATCACAAAGGTCCTAAAATACATCAGCCCACTCACTCCATTTGAACTCTGTTGAGCAGGATACATGCGGTGGTGGGGAGGGGGGCCAAAAGAGGATAGACAAATAAATGAATGAGTGAAAGAGCAGATAATAGGACTGCTTTATGGCAAAGCAGAAGTAGAAATTCACTGCACAAGTCACTCCAACTTTTTGGAACTCAGTGCAAGGGAGCAAAACGATGCAGAAAAATATAATGCAGAAAATAATCACTTTAGGCAACTTTGGGTAGCCTGATAGTTTTTTGGAATACCATAAAAGTACAGCAGACAGATCAGCCTGATATTCAAAATTTAGAGATGTGATAGCTCCTACTGTGGGAAAAATAACTATGG
Organism: Ceratotherium simum simum; assembly: GCF_057802395.1. Taxonomy (NCBI): domain Eukaryota; kingdom Metazoa; phylum Chordata; class Mammalia; order Perissodactyla; family Rhinocerotidae; genus Ceratotherium; species Ceratotherium simum. The sequence continues at coordinate 37,982,222 of NC_141922.1, forward strand.
GAGATGAGAAGTCATGCTGGATATATTCAAGGTTTACAAAAGTTGTCCAAACCAAAAACTAAGGGACAGTTCTTAGAGGTTCAAGGTCAATCCTCATCTTTTCACCCACTTTTACAAAGAAGAAATAATCATCAGCATTGTCATTTTGAAATTTAAAGGGCAGATTCTTTAAGGAAGCAACATACCCAGATCACCTGTGAAGACTGGCGTTTACTGTAAGGATATCAGTAGCAAAGCACATGTTGCCTCTTCAGGCAACTACTAGGTCTCACTGCTCTCTGGACAGCTCAGTGCAGCAGAAGAGGAGACTGGCTCAGTGTCCTTTAGGGTACAGCCTGAGCATCTGCTTCAACTTCTCCTGGTACACTTAATGTTTGAGTCTTCCAAAATGAGAGTATTGAGTTGGCTTGTTGCCATTCAAAATGGGACAGTTTCACATCAAGCCACCTCCAGCCTGTGTATAGCTGCCTTGGGCCATGGATCATTCCCCAGGCCAGTCCTATCAGTTTCAACTAAGGAGCATGGTTGGCCACTCAACATAGAGGGCACAAGCCATGGAAACTTATGTAGAAAATAATTAGTCTATTTTCAGTAAAGGCAGCTATGGGTATAGTGGAAAGAGGTTACATCCCAACCAAACTATGTCTATTGATGGCAGAGCTATCCTAGTTATCAGGGTTACCTTTAACCTCTCTTCTGTACATGTGACCAATCACCAAGACTTGTCAAGACTTCTCTAAGATGTCTGTCTGAGTCTTCCCTTCTTCCCCTCTCGGGGCAGACAGCCCTGTGTTGCTCAGAGCCCTCTTCAAGAAATGACTCGCTGCCCAGCTGCCAGGAGTGTGATTGCCCAACAACCTCCGGCTGTCGGCTCCTTCAGGCTCTGCCTTAGCTTTTCAAGTCAAGGTCACACTCTTCTTGGGGGGATCTCTAGCCGATGACTGAGCAAGATGGTGGTGTAAAGGCCTAGCCATTTCCCTCAATGCAAGACTCCTCTAACAGGCAGGCTCTGTGACAGAGCTCCTCATGGGGCTGGCAGACTTGTCAAGTCTGATCACATTCTGACTGCTCTCCCTGCCCAATTCTGCTTCCTCCCCATTTCCTTTATAGGTCTTACCTTCCGATAAACCCTTTGTACTCCAAACTCTTTCTCAGCGTCTATTTCCTGGAGAACCTAGCCCGCAACAATGGCTCTCTTCCCTTAACCCTGAGAGTATGTCAGATTCCACTGAGAAATGTAACGTGTAGTTTGAAAAAGTCTCACAATATCCTGCACCCCCCACTGATTCTGCTATTTCCCCCTGGAAATAGGGGAAAGTACCGTTGACTTTTTACCTAGAGAGGAGAGGTGTAAAAGAAGAGATAAATGATGGGCTCAAAACTTGAATAACTGTCATGTGAAAAAAATTAAAAATGGGTACAAGTCACCAGGTTTTGGCTCAATATTGGAATTCTTTTTGTTTTTCTTTTCTTTCTTCTTTCATTCTTGTTTTCTTTTTTTTTTTTTAACAAACAACTAGAAATATTCCACAATAGAATTAGTTGCTGCCTTAGTTAGGAAACTCCTGTCACTGGGCTATTTGAAAAGCTGGATTCATTGAACATGAATTCTAAAGCCCAAGTTCCGTGATTCTAGTGAGGATTCAACATTGTTTACTTGCCGCAGGTAATACAAAGAAGAAAACTGTCTTTGACTCTACGAGTTCACAATCTGATCAGCAGGACTCTGTCTCAAGCAGACCTTATTTAAACAAAGTTCTTCTGGGTAAATAAAACTGTTTACAATGCTATCCATTCAGCATCAAATCCGTGTACTCTCCCAATAGGTGAAGTCTTTAAAACATACTTAAAAACCAGAATTGAGCTACACACACACACACACACACACACACCCCTTAGATGCGGGGACTCTTGCTCTTGTAATTCCTCCCTCTACTACTTCGGCTCATGGAATAAGAATCATCTATTTCCTTGAGCTTTTGCCCAGGAAGAAGCCAGATTAAAATGGAAAAGAGGAACCATTAAGAGGTTGTGTTGCAGAGAATTTTAATTTTTGAAGCGGTAATCAAAATTGTAGTTTGAAAATTAAAATGCCAAAGAGTTCAAAAATGAAAAAGAAAAGAAGAAATAAGAAAAAGTTACAAGGATAATACTTAAACTTGTTCATTTCTTTTCAACATGTTAATTAAAAATCAGAATTATATTAACAAATACCAATATTCATTCGCTATACTAATCCTTGGGAGTTTTTTGATATTTTTTAATTGAATGGAATAACCAATTGGAAAAAGTTAGCTTCTAGATCTTAGACCCTGCAGAGGAGAAAATCTAGATATGCTAAACAGATTACATATTGTTCAAGATTATACATGTTACAATTCCAATAATTTAGATGAATAATATCTGCAATGATATCTTAGCTGAGGGTAGGTTTAAGGCAAGGTGAATTTTAGATTAGGTAAAGCTTAGAACGCAAATCTAAATAAAAAGGGAAGGTAGGAGACCGTAGTGGTTAAAATACCAGTGTCAGTTTCCGGCTTTGGTTTGAATTCAAGCTCTGCCTCTTACTAACTGAAGAATCTTGAGCAAGTTACTTTCCCTTTGTGTATCCCTGTTTTCTGTAAAATAAGAATAAGGAAACCTATCTCACGTTAGTTTTGTGAGAATTCATATGTAAAGCACTTTGCACACAGCTTGGCACATAGTAAGTGTCCAATTAACGAAAACGATCTACAGCAAAGTGTAACTTCAAAATAAAAACCTTATCACAACTGTCACTTCAAATTTTTAAGTGGTTAACTTAAGTTGTAGACTAGGAAGACTGAAATATGAGAATAATAGTTATATTTATTGAACTTCCACTATGAGCCAAGCATAGTGGCAGACACTTTATTTACATATCACTAATTTTCACATTATATCAGGTATTATTATCTCTATTTTATAGATGAAGAAACTGAGGATCAGAAGGTCAGAGAGGTTACAAGTGACCCTATAACCCAATCTCTATTTCACTGTGCCGTAATGCCTCTGAGTTGTGATGCAATCAGACTAAACTGTCAGTTAAATTAATATGTTTTAAACAATGTAACCAATTGCTGACTTCCATATCATTCCTGTTAGATGTCATGCAACTTCTCTTGAAACATTTCCAGAGATAGGAAGCTTATTCTCCTTAGTGAAATGCGCTTTAGTGGTTGATTCACTGTGGTGAAAGTAGAGGACTTGCTCTCTGTTTCAGGAGGTATTTCAACACTGTTCACAGTGTGATTGACTTGTACTCCTGGGTTGGCATCCTAGGTCTTGGAGTGCCTGGTGGACCCTGGTCTCGAATCCACTACTGGTCTTCGATCTACTGGATTGAAACAAAGCACAAGATGGAAGATTCCACTGGCCTGCATCCTTCTCTATGGCCCATACCCTTCTGGATTTGTGGCACTTAACTGCCATTGCTAGAAGGGGCATGCCACAAAACACATCTTTTGCAACACAGAGAGGCTTTTCAAAGCTGGAGGAAGGAACGATTACTTTTGGTAAGGGTCAGAAAAATTACTAAGACTTGTTCACTAAAATGATAACAAGCTGCCTTGAAGAAGTTAAGTCCTTCCCATTTGGTTAGCAATATGACTGCCAAAATACCATGTTCACTTTAATTCATGGAAGGATGAGCAGTGAGCACTGTGTTTTTTAGTTATTCTGTTGTACATTCTTCTTTAAACAACTTAGTACTATACATGGAAATCCAAACATATACACCAAATAAAGTAGGAAAGTTGCTCTCATTTTTTTTTTTTTTTTAATAGATTTTATTTATTTTATTTTTTCCCCCCAAAGCCCCAGTGGATAGTTGTGTGTCGTAGCTGCACATCCTTCTAGTTGCTGCATGTGGGACTCGGCCTCAGGATGAACGGAGAAGTGGTGCCTCGATGCGCACCCGGGATCCGAACCCGGGCCGCCAGCATCGCAGCGCGCGCACTTAACCACCAAGCCACAGGGCCGGCCCTCTCATTTTTTTTTAATGAGGAGCGACTTTTGTTTTCTTAAAGACCTAAGATTCTTTGAAGCTGGGAAGAACCACTTCAGGATTCCTTTGAAGATAAGCTCCCTCAAAATACTTATGTATTTGGTGTTTTTTAAACACACAACTAATAAGACAAAAGAAACAATTAAAAATGAGGAAAGATAAGAAGATATACAAATGGTAAGTAAGCACATGAAAAAATGCTCAACATCATTAGTCATTAGGGAAATGCATTTTAAAACCACAATGAGATAGCACTACACACCCACTAGAGTGGTTATAATTAAAGAGGCTGACAATACTAAGTGTTGACAAGGATGTAGACCAACTGGAACTCTCATACATTGCTTGTGGGATTGCAAAATAGTACAGCCACTTTGCAAAACAGTTTGGCAGTTTCTTATAAAATTAAACATATATTTACCATACTATCCCTCAGTTCCACTCCTTGATATTTAACCAAGAGAAACAAAAGCATATATCCACACAAAAACTGATTTGTGAGTGCTCATAACAGCTTTATTCACAACAGCCAAAAGCAAAAAACAACCAAACGTCCGATGGGTGAATGGACAAAGACACTGTGGTATACCCACACAATGGAATACTATTCAGTCATAACAAAGAATGAACTAAATAGACCCACACAAATATGCCCAACTGATTTTTGGCAAAGGTGCAAAAGCAATTCAATGAAGGAAGGATAGCCTTTCCAAAAAATGGTGCTAGAGCAATTGGACATCTATAGGCCAAAAAAAATGAACCTGAACCTAGAGTCATAGAATCCATGACAAGTACATAAAATAGGTAATAATCTTAGGGCTATTCATGCTACTGTTGGTTAGGATTAGAAAGCCCAAATCAGCAGGGGCTTAATTACATAAGGTTTGACTCATTATCAGCAACAACATCAAAAATGCAGTTTAGGGCTAGTATGGCAGTTCCCGGAAGCTGTGAGAGCCCCAGGCTCCTGCTTTGCTGCTTCACTTTCCTCAATATTCCACCTCCGTCCAGGTTGACTGTCCAAGCCCTCACTATGTCCACATTCTGGCAAGAAGGAAGTGGAAGGGATAAAGCAGTGGGCATCCTTTCCCTTTACGGACATGTCTCAGAAGTCTCACATGAAACGTCTTACATCTCTTGGCCATCACTTCCCAGGCTGCCTGGCTGCGTGGGGAGTGAGAAATGTGGTCTTTATTCCAGGTAGCATTGTGCCCAGCTGAGTATCAGAAATCCTATTGATATTACTAAGAAGAAAGGAAGAAGGTATATTGGAGACACTTACAGACTCTTCCACAGGCTACATTTACATTTTCTTCTTCAAAGGTTCTCAAGCCTTTACCTTCTAGAAAAGTCTGAACAAGAAATGTGACTTTTCTACAAAAATCTAAAATGCCCAATACTCATTAACTGATTTATCATTCATTCAACAAACATAAATACTTTCTTTTTTCAAGAAACTATGCTAGATGCTAAGTTATTAAGATAAAGACATTGTTAAGGAAAAAAATCCCTCATTATTAGTAGCAATAAAAAAAACCCTTATTATTGATCTGTAGTTTTTTAAGTATACCTGTTTTTTAAAAAAAGTTCTATAAAAATGATCTAAGGAACAAGGGATTAAATTTTGGCTTTTAAAAAATATTAACTTTAAGGCCAGCCCAGTGGCATAGTGGTTAAGTTTGCGCACTGCGCTTCGGCTGCCCCGGGTTCACAGGTTCAGATCTGGGGCGCGCACCAAGGCAGCACTTGTCACTTGTCAAGCCATGCTGCGGCGGCGTGCCATATAAAGCAGAGGAAGATGGGCATGGATATTAGCCCAGGGCCAATCTTCCTCAGCAAAAAGAGGAGGATTAGCAACGGACGTTAGCTCCAGGCTAGTCTTCCTCACGAAAAAAAAATTAAATTTTGTTGTTAGATGTAATTCTTGGTTTATTTGGTTATTTTTCAGAAATAGACTTGAAGGCAATATTTGAATTTTAATAGCCCTTTTTAAATTTATGTCTTGAGTCTGTCCCCTGAATCATATAAATATTTTAAAAATCATGATATTTTGTTTATTTTCAGTATTTATACACATTTGAATTATCCAGATCTTGTTTCTCTTCTCCTTTTACTCCCTATCTCATTTCATCACTAACCAAATCTATACGTGGGTCTTTTGCAGAGAAATGAACATAAAGAAAATTTAATCAAAAAAGAAAAGAAAATTTACTCGGTTTTTCTTAATAACAAAATACTTCCTAGTAGTTCTGGATTTAAATAAATACTGAGAATGTGTTTATCAGTGAATTTCATTTATTCATATTATTATTCATACGTAGCAGTATCAGTAATCTCAAAAAGGCTATTCTCTTCTTTTAAAAAATGCATTTATTTATTCATTATTTTTCCATTCAGCCAATCTTTGCCAATTACCTACAAAGAGATGGCTAATATATTTGTCTTTCCTACCAAAATGTGACTCTATTGTGGTTCAGAAGTGTCCTTTTTGTTTGCATCTTTCCACTCTCGGCACCTGTTACATTTGGTATTTAAATAGCTATTCAATAAACATCTGTTCAAGAATGAAAGAAAGAATAAGTGTGGTCTTTCCAGAACCCCGATCCATTGATGCTATTCTTTTTTTTATTTTTATTTTTATTATTTTTTATTTTTTTGTCAGGAAGATCAGCCCTGAGCTAACATCCATGCTAATCCTCCTCTTTTTGCTGAGGAAGACTGGCTCTGAGCTACCATCTATTGCCAATCCTCCTCCTTTTTTGTCCCCAAAGCCCCAGTAGATAGTTGTATGTCATAGCTGCACATCCTTCTAGTTGCTGTATGTGGGACGCGGCCTCAGCATGGCCCGAGAAGCGGTGCGTCGGTGCGCGCCGGTGATCTGAACCCGGGCTGCCAGTAGCGGAGCGCGAGCGCTTAACCACTAAGCCACGGGGCTGGCCCAATGCTGTCTGTTTTCCTAAAGACAGCAAAAACAAATCATGGTGATGTTGAATGTTTCACTGACATTCCAGACTCCCCTGGTCCTGATATTTACTTGCCCTTCTAGAAAAGCTCTTGAGATGTTTCGGCAAAGGAGAACAGTAAGGTATCATAACAAAGGCCTTGTCATGGAACGTGCTCTCCATTCCGTGTCTCTATGCAGCAGACGTTAGGTGCTTTCCCTGCATTTAGTATTCCCTTTATTCTTGGTCAAGTACAACACCCACTTCTCCCTGACCTCTAACTCTCAACTTCCTCCAATAAAACAATCAAGCTTTCTTTGTCAGCAGCTCAGGGTTAATTGTTCTTTCTAAAGCTTGACCTTCGTACTCTTTCTAATCCCTACCCTCTTGTATCTACAGATGCTGATATATTTTAACTTATTTATGCTGCTTGCATGCATAAGCTATTGCTAGCTGCACTGCGGTGACAGGAAAGTCACAAAAGGAAGGTGACCTGTCTTATAAATTGCTTAGCTAGATCTTTCGACAAATGGTGGTTTAGAGAAACAGTTCAACACACGTGCCCTTTCCTTCTACTGGTCACTTACCAATTAAAATGTTCCTACAGTTGTTATTTATTCATTTGTTAATTGTCCAAGCTTGAAGCCTACTGACCATATTAGCCTGACTGAAAACAATCAATGTTTAACAAATAAGTGAGGCATTAACTGTATGGAAGTTAATCATGTCAAAAACATGTATTTGACTTACCCAGAATAACTATCTCATGTCCTGTAGAGTGAGTTTGGTTTAAATTTACTAGCAAGTCACTGAAATATTGAAATATTTCAGGGATTCCTGAGGATTTCATGGCTAAGAAAGTGTGTGAACTCCTCCTGAAAACAATTTCAAGTTGAGAGCAACTGCCCCAGAGGAAGAATCAGGGAAACAAGAATACACAAATTCCGCTCTTAGGTCTAGGTTTATAAATTTTATATCAGATTCAGGGAAAACTGCCAGAAATTCACATTGCCCTTGATTCCATTTCCAGATGCCTGTTTTGCTACAGGGGGGATATTTTTTTAAATGTCTTCTGATAGATATGCATTCTTATGGTATCTTAAACCCTTAATGAATTCCAAATGTTCCCCTTGCTTATTCTTGGGTACTCAGGACTGAAACACAGGGCAGAAAGGGACAAATTCTTCTGACCTTTCCACTCCATGATTGCCACTGATCACTTTTGAATTGTAAATGATGCACTTTTGAAACTGTGAGCTCCCAGCTGCCTTTACCTGCCTCTAGCCATTGTCACGAGGTTGCAAGCTCCACTGAATGCGCTGACAGGGTAGTACCTGTATCTTTTCTCATTTTTCTTTGTACATATGAGTACCTCTCAGAGGAAATGATTCCTGAACTCAGACAAAATTGCTAGTAAGTATTATAAACCAGCACCTTCATTTCTGTGCCACTAAATTCAATGGTAACTTCCAAAAGCTGTTGTAATGCTTAATACCAAATTAAAGTCTTTACTTTTGCTTACGAAGTGTAAAAAAATAATACATTAAAAATATAATTGGTCAAGAGACCAATTGTCTGAGAAGACAGACTGAGAGAAAATATTTGCAAAAGATATATCTGATAAGGCTTGTTATCCAAAAATATCAAAGAACTCTTAACACTTACCAATAAGAAAACAAACAACTGGATTAAAAAGTGAGCCCAAGATCTTAACAGATGTCTCACCAAAGAAGACACACAGATGGCAAATAAGCATATGAAAAAATGCTCCACATCATACGTCACCAGGGAAATGCAAATTCAAACAACGAGATACCACTACACACCTATTAGAACGGCCACAATCCAGAACACTAACAACACCAAATACTGGTGAGGATGCGGAGCAACAGGAACTCTCATTCATTGCTGGTGTGAATGCAAAATGGTGCAGCCACTGTGGAAGGCAGTTTGGAGGTTTCTTACAAGACTAAACATTATCTTACCATGCGATTCAGCAATGGTGCTCCTTGGTATTTACCCAAAGTAGTTGAAAACTTATGTTCACACAAAAACCTGCACACGAATGTTTATAGCAGCTTTATTCGTAAATGCCAAAACCTGGAAGCAACCAAGATGTCCTTTGGTAGGTGAATGGATAAATAAACTGTGGTGTATCCAGACAAGTGTATTATTCAGCACTAAAAAAAGGTGAAAAGCCATGGAGGAGAGCTATGAAAAAAAACATAGAGGAAACTTAAATGCATATTACTAAGTGAAATAAGCCAATGTGAAAGCCTACATACTCTATGATTCCAACTATATGACATTCTGGAAAAGGCAAAACTAGAGAGACAATAAAAAGATAAGTGGTTACCATGGGTTAAGGGGGAGAGATGAACAGGTGGAGAAGAGGATTTTTAGAGCAGTGAATGTTACCTGTATGATACTGTAATGGTGGATATATGTCATTATACATTTGTCCAAACCCATAGAATATACAACACCAAAAGTGAACCCTAATGTAACTTTGGACTTTGGGTGATAATGATTTGTGAATGTAGGTTCATCAATTTTAACAAATATACCCGTCTGGTGGGAGATGTTGAAAATGGGGGAGGCTGTGTAAGAGTGGGGGCAGGGGGTATATGGAAATCTCTATACCTTCCTTTCAATTTTGTTGTGAACCTAAAACTACTCTAAAAAATAAAGCCTATATATATACATTTTTTGAAATTGACTGGAGACAAGGGTTAAGATGTTAAATTGGTGCCAAACTAAGATTCTTGCTATAATTTTTCCCATCTTCCCATTAAAATATCTATGAAAGAGTTTTTGAAAACTGAGAGTCAACCATTTGCAAGAGTCTGGGAAGAATTTCCACTGACTACACTGCAGAGAAGGCTAACCCAAGAAGCTTTATCATGGATACTTTACCCTCTGAAAAAGAAGAGCAACATTGATAGGAAGAAGTTAAAGCCTTCAAACTGTTATTCAATCAGAATCTATAAATCCCAGCAGGCAAAACAGAAGTACAGAGGGCCAGGGAGGCGGGGCGGCTGGTTATAAAATGTGATGGACGGACCTCTGGGATAAGGAGCTGTAGATACCGCAGCTGCGGAAGCACGCTGACAGCCCATAGGATCTAAGTTTGTAGTTTTTCCATTTATCACAGCTGATTGAAGAAGAACCAGAGATAGCCTCTGAGTCTCGACCAGATAAAGTCTCCTCATTGCAGACAACTGGACAATGGGTCAGGGGAAAACCTTGTCATGGTGGCTGCTCAACAGGTGATAAATGGAAACGTCTGCTGGATATCAGAATTTGGGCAAGGGAGCGTGTACTTGCACTCTCCTACAACTTCAGACCCATCCGTTTTCAAGAGGATGGTAAAGAGAAGCAGAGGAAATTTCCTGTCAGTTGGCCAACTCTGAGACTGGAAGGAACTTCCCTCACTGACATGTAAAGGAGAACAATCACCACCACAACATAAGATCTACCAAAAATTCTATAGTACGAGGAAACAGAACACTATCTGAAGACTCCAAGGAAGAGCATGTATCTGAGGAGGATTTACTACAGGAAAGGAAAATTTTAGAAAATGTCTGTTTATGTCCTTAATAGGATGCAAGGAGATATAGTGTCTATCAGTGACACATAAGTTAAGACTGTAGAGAAACTAAAAATTTCACTGTGGAATGAAAAATGCCATAGGAGACAAGAAAGCAAAATTGACTCTGCTGATAAGTCAGTAATTTATAGGACGAATATGAGTTTTTTCAGGGAACCTTCCTCACCTCTCCCTGGACAGTGCTCATAGCTCAAATTTTGCAAAACATAATCTGCTTACCTTTATTAGCTCTTACTTCCCTGTGCCTCACTGTAATTGCATTTAGTGTTTGTCTCTGTCCCTAGACTGTGAGCTTCTTCAGGGAGGGGACACGATTTACACATTTTTATCCCCAATAAGCAGCATAATCTCTGACCAGTGGGCCTTCATTAAGTGCTTGATGAATGTGTGAAATGAGGCTTGGCTGTCTTGTTGGTTTATATTTTTGTTTTTTAAATCAGCACGCAAAAAACCCAGTCTGTGACCAGCGTATCATAGAACACAGGGCTAGAGTCTGGTAGGTGAGGATAGAGTTAAAAGAGATGGACCGAAAACTTTTTTTTTTTAGAAAAACAAGGTTAACTAGTAGACAAAGGAATGAAGATGGCATCACATAAATAGTAAATCATAAAAGTGAAGTAAGTTGTGAGACTATTAGATTGATTTAGAATTAAGTGAGGAAATGTTACTTTCCTAAGGTCATTCTAGAAGTCAGATTAGTTGAGAATATTTAAAAACTGCTTTTTATCACAAAATCAGGTTCCCTTTCTTACTCTCTCACTTCATTTCCACCTCCCTTTTTTTTTTTCTTTCCCATTTTCTTCTTTTTTAAAAAAAAATCTTTACCCTGCTTTGGACTTGCCAATGACATCCACAGACATTACAGTGTTAGCAGTTATGATAGATAAACCCTAAATCTCAGTGGCTTAAAAAAATAGAAATTTAAGTCCAAAATGATTGGGGTCAGCTTTCACAGGCTCTCAGGGGCTGAGGCTCCTTTGATTTTGTGGCGCCATCCTCCTCTAAAGCCTTGGAATCCTTTTCATTCAGCTAGCAGATAGAGGTCCATTCAGGGACACAATAGAGGTTCAAACAGGGAGGCTGTTATTGACCAGGGCCACAAGTGGAGCACATCGCTTCAGTCATATCCTATTCGTTAGTGCTCAGTCCCATGGCCACACCTAATTGCAAAGGAGACTGGGCAATGGAGGCCAGTTATGGCTCTGCCACAAACTCCAGATTGTTCCAACAATCAATACTTGTGATCTGGAGCACTGTGTGTAGCCCTTTCCTTATGTTATCACTTAATCCTCGCAATAATCTCATGGAATTGGGTATTAGTATGTCCAATTTAGTAGCCTAAAGTCACATAGCTCTGAATGACAAACCAAGATTTGTACCCCATTCTGATTCCAAAGCCCATTGCACTATGCTGCATTTCTCCAATTAAATCATAATATTGAAGTGAGATTATAATCTGACTGAATTGTGATTAAAGCTAAAAGATCATGTAACCGCCACATCATGTAACTCCCACATCACCAATCGAGTACATCTTTGTGATGTTTTTCCAATCAGAATGATGGACTTATGATAATTTACCTGAACTGTTTCCCATTTTAATGTATAGATAGCATAGATCTGAAGTGATCATTGCAGTCCTCAGTACAGGAATGGAGCAATATTCACTGTTTAATCACTTATGTCTTATTAGTGCTAACAGACTAACACAAATTTGCATTTTCAGAGTGGACATTTTTATACCTCACACTTTTAAAAGATATTTTAAATACTGTATATAGTTTCATCTTATCTTCACAACCCTTTGAACAGTAGAGATCTCAGATATATCCATTCATAAATGAATAATAATAGCTGTTACTTTGTGCAAGGAACGGTGCTAAGCATAATATATAATATACAGTATATATTATATATAATATATAGAGAAGTAATATATATGTAAATATATATATAATACATAGATATATATTCCTTTATTTAATCCTCAACACCATTTAATGAGTTAAGTGTTTTTATTACTAGTTTATTGATGTGGAAATCAAGGCACAGGTTAACCAACTTGACTGAGGCAACAGAGATAAGCAGTTAAGAAAATAAAACAGGTCAGGCTACTAGTGAAAGTCTCCAGTAACTTTCCCAGAGTTCAAGTTCATAGGTTCTATTTATTCTTTGTTTTGCCATTATACTTGTCATATATTATTCCTATTCCTCAAAATACTTATCACTTAGGGCTTTCACGACATTCTCCATTCTTGCTTCCCTGCAACCTCATTCATTACACTTTTATTCCATGAAAATGTTGATTTGATTATGTAAAACTTAATAGTTCCTATTGTTTTACTAAAAAATGCCTTGCTATTTAACGTATGAAGCAAAAACCTAATTTAGCTGTTTCCTAAAGTAAATCCATGATTTATTTATGCAGAGAAATCCCTTAACGTCCTCTAAAACAAAAGGCATATACTCTATCTAAACATATATTTGAGATATTAAAGAAACACCAATTTCCATTTTAAGAAAGATTTAACTTAATATCTTCTGTCAAATTTCTGGTGCCTAGCACAAAACTGGAGACAACTTTTAAAAAAAAAAGCCAGCTTTTGAAATATTAGTCATTTTAAGTGAGTCACTCCCTAAAATAATTTACTTGGGAGTCAAAGAAAGGTGACTTTAATATCTCAGAAGTAAAACCCCGATCAATTTGTTCATCCATTCAGCTTACTATGTAACTGCTAATGCGGAAGCTTGGGGGAAAATAAAAAACACTGAAATTGGACCGGTCACTGGAAACTCTCTTCCTGGTTTACACTTTACTATCTAAACGCCAGCTGGAACTTCAGGCAAAACGTAATTTGTAGAACAAGTCTTGCGGCACACTATATCCGTCATACAGAACAGACAAGGTGCTGGAAGAGTGAAGAGTCATTTTGTGTGTCTGCTACTGCCAAATAATCCTCTGCAGAACTTGAGGTGTAACTCTTTTGTGGGGATCCCTGGTCAGCTGTGCCGAAAGGAGGCCCCTAGTAGGTGCTCAGTAAAGATACGTTGGAAAAATCAATGAGCTCAAGACCGAGTTTACACCAGGAAGGCAGGAAGAGTTATGAATTCTCTCATTGCTAACTATAAACTCTCGATGACTTTTGCAACTGGTTTTGCAGGTCATCCAAGCACTAATCTCTTCTTAGCTCTGACACATTTAGCAGAAGGGGCAGAAACATTTCACACTGTGAACGTCTCTCTTCGAACTTCCTTAAGTTGAGAGGGTGGAGGCCCTACCGTTTTAGGTTGGCACGTTGGTGCCGCACCTGCAATTTCCGCCCTTCTCCTTCCCCCTCTTCCTGGCTCCCGGTCCCTGCTCCTCGCCCTGCCAGCGGCCCACTCCCACCGACAGCTGGGTCAACCGGGGCGCCGGGACCTACCACGTCCCTCAAACCTTGCTTCAGGAGAAAACAGGTAATGATCTTTATGTTTAAAGTAACTGCAGCACGAGGTCTTCAAGTGAAAGCTTTATCTGCATAGAAAATTCAACCTAGAAGAAATGAGTCAGTACGTTCAATCTGTTCTTCGCCTCTCCATCTTAAGGCTTCCACGATCACCTCAAACCCTCCAACCAAGAAGGCGGTCTTTCCCCCCCGCCCCCCGGGAGTTGTAGGCTTTCTGAAAGCAGCGGCGTCTCCTTCCAGGCCTCACCTCCTGGCAGCTCCGCCCCGCCCGGCCCACCTCACCCCTGCTTCGCGCCCACCCATTGTCCCCTCGCAGCTGTCACTGCGCGCAGATCCCGAGCTCCCGATTGGAAAACCTTCCCGTCGCTCAGCCCACACTCCGGGGCCGGACGCCCCGCTCTCTATTCCGAGCCTTAAAAGGTCTAAGGCCGCTTTCCCCGGGCCAGCAGGTAAAGCCGCGGCGGCGGAAGGGAGGAAGGGAGGGGCCGCGCGCCCAGGTCGGCCGGCTCGGCGGAGGGGAGCGGCGGGATGGGAGGCAGCGCGCCACACCGCCCCTCCCTCACCGTCTGACCGCGCCCTCGCCCCCACCCCAAGTGCTGATCACAATGCCCAGACCGCGGAGCTCCTCTCGTAACGCAGCCTCCGGACCGCCCCGCGGGCAGTTACCACCGGGAAGCACGGAGGGCGGGGCGGTCCGGGCCGCGAGGCGGGGGCGGGGGGAATGTGAAAGGTCCCGGATGTTGCTGAACCGGAGCCCCTTCTAGAGGGACTGACTGGCGCAGGCGCAGAAGGAGAGCACGGAGAGCTACGGTGGGGGTGGGGAGAAATTTCTTTCTTGCTGGTTTCAAGGAAGAGGGAGACGACGGAGGTTGCGAGGGACCCGAGGGGAAGGCGAGGTGGGGCGGTGGTGGTGGTGGCGTGGGAAAGGAGCTTCCTGTCCAGGCGCACTCGGGGTAAGAGTAGACGAACTGGAAGCTCAGCGGGGTGGAGAGGAGGGTCGGTAGCGGGAGAGGCTGCGCGCTCCTCCGCTTGCCCTCTAGCGCGGGCGGGCAGGACGCGCGCGCTGGGGAGCGGCGGTTGCGCTGGGCCCCTAGAGCTGTGGGCACCAATCAACGGTTGCCATAGCAGCGTTTGACGTCATCGTGCGTGTGGTGCCCCTGCTGCCGGGGCTGGTGATTGGAGGAAACCCCGTGTCTGCGGAGCGGCTGTAGCCTGTGAGCAGCGAGATCCAGGGACAGAGTCTCAGCCTCGCCGCTGCCGCCGCCGCCCAGAGCCTGCTGAGCCCCGTCCGTCCGCCGCCACCCACTCCGGACACAGGTAAGGGAGCCGGCCACCGCCGCCTCGCCCCGCTGCTTCCTGTCCCCAGCCAGCCTTCGAGAGCGCGGGCGCCGGCCCCGCTCCACGTCCCCTCGGCCCCGCTCGCCCGGCCGTAGCGGCGCTGGGCCGAGGCGGAGTCTCCTCAGGCGGAGACGGGCGGCGGCCTCTCTTCCGCTGGGTTCGGGCGGGCGGCTCGCGGCCGCCTCGGGCTACCTGCTTCCGGATCGACGCCCCGGCCCCCAGCAGCGCCCGTCCCCGGTTCCCGTCCCCGGGGTGGAGAGGGCGCCCACGCGCCGGGTCCCCGGGGACCCGCCCGGCCGCCAGCTCCCGGGGGTGGCCGAGGCGCCTTTGGCCGCGATCCGTCCCCGCCCTCGTCTCCGCGCCCCCAGAGCCCCCTCCTCCTGGCCGCCTGCTCCCCGCTTCCGCCCGAGATAATGACTCGGCGGCTGCGGGCATTGCAGTGGCGCAGGTGAGGCCGCCCCCTCCGCGGTCCCCCGCCCGCCTCCCCTCCCCTCCCCTCCCCCGGCCTCTCCCGCCCGCCCCTCGGCGCAGCCTCCGCGCCCCGCGCTGCGGCGGCACCCAGCCCTCCCCCACCCGGCGGCGGCGGCGGCGGGAGGAGCGCCGCGCCCGGGCCCCGCGCCGAGGCCGGCCTGGAGGCGCCCGGCAGGTAGAGCAGGGCGAGGCCGCCCTGGGGCGCAAGGGGGAGCCGGCTCCGGGCGGGGCTCCCGGGACCTGGAGCCGAATTTCCTGGGTTTCGCGGTGGGGGATGGGGCTGGCCTCTTTCTCCTGGTGAATGGGGGGCCCAGGCAGGGGGAGAGAAGAGGATGGGGAGGACGGGGGCCGGCTTTTCTCGCTCGCCCGCCGGGTGGGCCAGCCCCGGAGGGGCCCTGCGCTCGGCCTGAGCCGCGGCCCCCCTCTGCGGGGCGGGTAAGCCGGAGCGGAACAGCCGGCGGCGGCCCGGCTCGGCTGGGTGTGGTCTCGCCCCCTCCCCCGCTTGCTGCAGCTGTCGGTTCCTTCCAGACTAAATGTGCAGCGGCGGGGTCCGGCGGCGGCGGAGACGCCGGTGGAAAGTGGGGTGTGTCGCGCCCGGCGGGTCGTGGTTCCGCATCTGCGGGCGGCGCTGGCGTCTCTGTCCCCGGGGCGGGCGGCCCCCCCCCCCACGCCACCCCGGCGCGGGCGGGGGCGCGGGCGCTGCTCCTCCCTCTCGCTCTGGTGGGGGAATTAACTCTCAGCAGTAGGTTGGGCTCCTTGACACAGATCCGCCATGACAAAGAGGGAGAGTCGGGGACTTGAGCGGAGGCACAAGCTTGGGCGGAGCCAAGTGGGGGGGCTGCCAATAGCGCGGACGGAAGATTTGCACTTTCAAGTCACCGTCTGCCCGTTTTCGTTTCACCCAATTCGACGTCTGACGTCGGTTAAGGGTTAAATGGGTGCGGCGAGTCCTCTCCGCAGTATAGAGGCGAGGCCTTGGAGCGCTAGTTATTCTGTGAGAAACCTAATCCACTTCCCCTTGTACTCGAGGGGTTGGGGAGAGAAACCTTTGTACTGGTTTTAGATAATTTTTCGTTAGAAGCAACGTTAGTCTGAGAGCGTTTTTGAGTTCTTAGGGGAAAAATGAGTGATTTCGAGAGCCGGGGAGCGATATGCGATCACAAATTTAAATAGTTTTCGCATTGAAATGATCTGCCTTGCATCCACGCTAGCTGATTACTTGTTTAAATACTGGGGACCTGTTCTGTTCGGGGTTTTGTTTTTTATTTTTTAATGTATTGTGGGATTTTCATGGGAGGGTAAAGGATATGATATTGGGGAGTCAATTGCCATAGTGAGTGACAGTGGCTTTTCTGTTCACTTTTTGATAGTGCATTTCAGGCTGTACATTTTTCTTTAAAATCGTTTATTCTGTGGGATCACTGTATGGTTTAATATCTTTGCTGTTTTAGTACCTTTCCAAAGTATCTTTAAGGAAAAGTATAACGGGTAAATTGAAAAGTCTAGGGAGCTTTAAAATGGGAGGAGGAGAATTAGGTGGGAAGTCATGGTAAGGCCAGCTTGAGTACTAATATATTCAATTAAATTTTGACTACTAGGAACAAAATGTAGGAATTCTACATTTAAACTGGAATAATGACATCAGAAACTCTGGTCACACTGAAAGCACTTAATATGTACATTTTAGTGCTCACAGATAGAGTTGAAGTTCCAGAACTCATGGATATATTTTTAAGCGTGTGTGCATGTAACAAGGTACAGTTAAAGAAGCCTTTGGGTCAGATAGATATTGATCCTTGGTAGTTTATATTTGAAATATTTTAAAACAAGCAATTTGGTAATTTTCCAAGAAGATTATCGTGCTATGATCAGCTGGCAAATGTTGCAGAGATCGGTGGATTTGGGGTGGGGGGTAATACCAAATAAAATTTAAACGCTCCTGACAAGAGTAGGTATTATAAAAGTAAAAAGACATGAATTACATTAAACAGACAAATCATGATTCTGGACTTATGATAGAAATTGTAATATTCTTCGTAGGTAGTGTTTTCACTAAAGAAAAGCTGCTTAATTTTGGATTACTTAGTGATATTGGAAACTGGAGTTGAGCTTTTGGCCAAGATAAGTGTTGGTTTTTAAGGCAGCCTCTTGACCAAATGTGCTTTGACCTTATGTGAAATTAGGATCTTCTGAACAGAGATGAGGTAATGCAATTTTAGTTTTGCTAAACTGATGTTAATGGCTTTAAATTTATCCTCTGCATGTTGAGTATGCCAATTTTTCCACTCTATTCTGATCATCTTTTTATGAACTGCATTAAATTTCTCATGTGAAGAATCTTCCATTGGCAATCAGATTTGAGGTGTTATTATAGCTTATTTACAAAAGGTATAATTTTGAGTCTTTTGTTGGAAAAAAATATCTAAATGCTACTTTTTTCTCCTGCAGAACATCCAGTCATGGATAAAAATGAGCTGGTGCAGAAGGCCAAACTGGCCGAGCAGGCTGAGCGATATGATGACATGGCAGCCTGCATGAAGTCTGTAACTGAGCAAGGAGCTGAATTATCCAATGAGGAGAGGAATCTTCTCTCAGTTGCTTATAAAAATGTTGTAGGAGCCCGTAGGTCATCTTGGAGGGTCGTTTCAAGTATTGAGCAAAAGACAGAAGGTGCTGAGAAAAAACAGCAGATGGCTCGAGAATACAGAGAGAAAATTGAGACTGAGCTAAGAGATATCTGCAATGATGTACTGGTGAGAATCATTTGGTGTAGCTTTACTATACTATAAAGTTCCTATAATGAATATCAGTTATGTTACTCTCAATTTTCTTTTTTTGGTTATTCTTTTCCTTATAAAAATTGAGTGTTCTATGTTTTGAAATCTTCAGAGTGTCATTCTTTAAAGATGTTAAAACAATTACAGTTAAGTTTGTATAAAGTAAATGCAATAATGATTATCAGTTCAAATAGACTGGAAAATAGACTGTGGTAGTGTATTTTGTACTAATTGAAAAGACAAACTAATAGTATTACCGTTTCAGTTATAGTCAGAATTCTTGTGGTTCTAGAGCTGGTTCTTTTAAATGTAGATATACGGATACAGGAATTTTACGTATCTTTTTATGTAAGAGAGATGTAATGGGAGACTCATTGTAGATATAGTACCCTCCCCTCAATTAGCCACTATGTTAATGTAATGAGTCAGCCATGCAGAAAATTCTGCCTTGACAGTTGCTTTTACTTCTTCCTGCGTTTAAGTGTTGGAAGTCAACTTTGAACACTGACAACCACAATAAAAGGTTATGAGTAACTCGAGCTTGATTTTCCAGGTTCAGTCAAGAAATATTTTAAGTATTCAGTACCTACTGTATTGAAGCACTGTTTCTCTAAAAAGCTTAAAAGAGTTGAACATTACATTTTGGTTAATTTTAATTTGTTTTTTTACAAATGATGTCTTTCTGATTCAGAAATGTGTAAATCTGAGGATAAATTGGTAGAAGATCCAGCCATTTAGCATATAATATCCCGTATACATTAATACTTTCCCTTTTTAATGAACCAGGAGTTTTTGGAATAATATTTAAAGTGATTTTACTAAATGATTACTCATATCATAGGACTTCAGGTTGCACATTGGGTGTCAGTACAGGAAGGCATATAGAAAGATACAATATCCCAGTTTCTCTGGACGGGTTACTGAGTCTGGGACTCAATATGGAAATCCAGGTGCCCTAGTTATTATTTGAACCTTGTTCCTAGAGGAACTACTATAATGAGCATTATAGGATTATTTCTGATGTGTGGGTTTGGGGTTTCCGTTAAAGATGTAGTGGTATTATGATTCCTTTACACTAGTCTCTACCAGTGGAATGGCTTCAGTTCCTAAATTACGCATACTTGCTTTCAGCTGGTATTTTCTTGAGGCTGTCTTTTTAAAGAACAATAATATTTTTTAATTTAAGTAACTTGGGCTCACAAGGTCTTCTCATGTGGTGTCTGTCTTGGGTGGTTTTGTTTTTCTTTGGCTTTTTTTTGGGTTGCTTATTTGAAATATTCACGTGGATAGCTATCATTTATTTCTAAGATGAGAACGGAGTCCTCTGCTTTTGTTGAGGCTAAGTGACAAATGCTTATCTTGTGATTTGCCAAGGTAATAAGAATATTTAAAATTTGAAAATATCATTTTCTGTAATAAAAAATGTATTGAGTTTTTCCCCCCTTGGTCTCTTTAATGGTTAGTATTTGTACGTGTTATTGAATTTTGTTTACTCTGGTGTTTTTCCCCCAATTGTTACACCTGACAGATAAAATTTTTATTTTGGTTTCAAAGAGTTTGTTACAAATTATAAGTTCCCTTAAGACGAAAGTCAATTTTAGGAATAAAAGGGGATGTGGTAACATTTATCCTCTACTGAATTGCAAATACAAGCTTATTTGCGATTCCAGGTAGGTATTTGCATGTTTTCCACACGCAAAGTATAAAAGTTCCCGTTATTGTGAGGATTTTCTTAGGAAAAGACTCTAACGGTTTTAACTTCGTTTCCCTTTGGTTACTGTATCAAGAATAAAAAATTAATGCATAAGATCAGTGGATGAAAATAACTAGATTAATCTACATACCTTCTCTTTCTTGATGTGATTATTAAGGGAGTTTGGTACTGGTCACTACCTGTGTTGTTCTTTTTCGTAATAGCACTGGTGTCTCACCACGTCTAAAGGAAATTTCTACTTTGGAAGTATAGACAAATGAAAGTTAAAGTCCTTTACCATACAAAAGGCTCAGAGAATTCTAAACAGGCTTTTGCTTCCAGCCTTGGTCTTTTCAAGAGTAAAGTTCTGTTAGTGATTTCTAGAAAAAAATTCTTTGAACTGCTGATATGCTTGATTATTAGTGGAAGTATGTTTTAATTATATTTTAAGATCTTTGTTGTTGTTAGTGCTGTCGAGTGGATTCCAACTCCTAGCGACCCCGTGTACAGCAAAGCGGAGCCCTGCCAGGTCTTTTGCGCCATCTTCTCACCTTCCGGCCGCTACATCAGACAGTGCTCCACGGCTATTCACAGGGTTTTCATGGCCAGTATTGCAGAAGTAGGTGGCCAGGTCCTTCCTAGTCTGTCTTAGTCTGGAAGCTCTGCTGAAACCTGTCCACCATGGGTGACCCTGCTGGTATTTGAAATACCAGTGGCATAGCTTTCAGCATCCCAGCAACACGCAGCTGCCGCAGAGTGACAACCGACACACAGGTGGTGTGATGCCCTGACTGGGAAATGAACCTGCGCCGAGGTGGTGAGAACTCTGATCTTACCACTTGTTTAAGATCTTACATGATAAAAATGAAATTAATTATAATTTTTATTACTCTACTTTTTTCTGAACTTTGATTTTTTTTTTTTTTTTTTAATTTAAGAAAGATAAGCAGATAGTTCTTTTTCAGAATTAATGTTATTGGCTGGTGGCATCGGTGATGAACGAGATTTCATTGTTCTATTGAGCACCGGTATCATACTACCTAAGAAATCATCCTGTTTCTTCCCATAACAAGGAGCTAACCTCCAGAGTTCTAAGTTTTTCTGAAGAACTCTTTGGTTCGTTATTAAATGGTTATTACCATTGTGGTTATGTGCATTTATCAAGTGTTTGTGTAATTTATACTGTTTACTAAGCAGAGAAAGAGTAGGGATCATGTTACTTTGTCCAAGAGTTGTAGAGCATTACTGTGGAAAGTTGGTCACTGGCATGTTCTTCACAGCATGGACTTCTCTTTATGCAGAAGGACTTGGGGTTCTTCTCTTGTGTTGTTAATTTGAAATTGCAGTATATGAACTGTGCAGTCAGCCTTTCCTGCTGGGTCTTAGACCAAAGGCTTTCTTGGTAGTGGGGGAGGGGCTCAACACTAGTGATCCCTAACACCTCTTCTGCATAAACCCACAAGAAGCAAAAAATTGAGTCGTTTTGTCTTGAACATGATGAAATGAAAAGCAAAATGAGGAAATACATAGTAGAAAACCTCATTCAAACTCAAAGAAGGATGTAGTGGTGTAAAAAGAGCTCCAGGTTTTGGGTCAAACCAACTTTTTACCATTTAATAGCTGCATGGTCTAAGGAAATCACTCAGTTTCCCTCTGAGAAAACAGCTCAATTAAATGGGAATAATATCCACGCCATAGGATTGTTGTGGAGAATGAAAATCAGGTAAAGCCCCTGACTACCTTCTGTGCCTTGTTTGTCCTAGCTTTAGGTTCTGCTTAAAAGCAGTGGCAACAATACAAGCCCACCTATAAGAGTACAGGGGTCTCTTAAGAGTCCAAGAATGGGATTTAAAGATCCAAAAAACTTTAAAAACTGTATTTTTCTGGGGCAGAGTGTCCATACTGGCCAGCCGATTTTCAAAGGTTTCCTTTAAAAATTTGAAAGCCAATGGTATAAGGCAAAGAATGGTTTTCTCTCCTTATGGGAGGCGAAGCAGTAAAATCATGAGTCTGACGTTTGTAACGGTTGGCAGTAGTAGTTGAGTAATAGTAATAGTGATTCAGTTAACTTGACTGAGTTCCATTTTATGCTTCTCTGCATTTTTATTTGCCCAGGGCAGTTTTAAGGTGTCATTACTGGGTACTGGTTTTTGTTTCCAGCCCACAGAACTGCCATTAAGCAGAAGCAAGCTAGGAAACCAGGCGGCTTTTACATCGTTGCTAGTCTGAATATAATAATATGTGCTTTGGGCATTAAAAACTGCTACATAGAGTTGTAAGCTGAAAATCACTAAGGTAGCTTATTTATTGGAATAAGGACTTCTCAAAAGAATTCTGAAGTGTTATACCCATCTTCACTACTTTATATTTTTACATGTTTTTGTCAAATAAGGCTTTTGGTATGTTTCAAAGTACAAAGACCTTACATGACATAGCAGATACCTACAGTCCCTTCCAGGAAGGAATACATTGGATAGAGTCTTTTTGGTAATAAAATTCAATAGTCTTTTTAAAAGAGTTTTCACAATAAGCATTCAGTATTGCACCTGGTAAGGTGTTTTGTATGGTTGAGAAGTCTGAGGTGTAGGAAGTGGAAACGAAAATAAATAGAGGACTGAGAATTGAAAGGTAGAATTGTTCACTGTTGGGTTGGAAGGGGAAGAATAACCACCAACGTAACCAAGATACACAGATTGCCTATCCTTTTTTTCAGTACGGTCATGCATCACTTAACGACGGGGATACATTCTGAGAAGTGCATTTGTTAGACTCTTTCATCATTGTGTGAACATTGTTGTACTGAAGGGGAACAAAATTTGCCGCCCCCAAATTTGTCTCTTTAACGTGTTGCTTCTAGGCTGATTATTTTTAAGAAACAAAGACTTGGAAAGTTTTTCTTGTTACCTCCCCTTTAATTGCCTAGAAGAAGACAGATAAAAAAACTAGGTGAACTAGGTGGTAGATGGGAGGAACCTAGAAATGTCAGTGTGTTGGGCTCCCCCATGTGTTCTGGTGTCTTCGTGGCCAAACACTTGCTCCTTTTCACTTACCTGTGAATTACCTTCCTTCCCTTTGAAGTCCCTGCCTCTGCCCCACCACCAGCATCTTTTTTTGTCTTTAGCTGGGATTGGTATTTAAGGTGAGGGCTTCAGTCATTTTGGCGAGTTACTTGGTTTTCTCCCGTGTATACGTGTTACTAAACTTTTATTTTTCTCCTGTTAATCTGTCTCATGTCAATTTAATTCTTGGGCCAGCCAGAAGAACCTAGAAGGGTGGTGGAAAATTTCTTCCTCTTCTACAGTATTTGACAAACCTGGATGGTATAGCCTACTACACACCTAGGCTATATGGTACTAATCTTATGGAACCACTGTCGAGTCGTACATGTGGTTCATAGTTGACCAAAAGGTTATGTGGTACGTGACTATAGCAGTACTTAAATAAGGAGGAGATCCTTCACACTTGTTCTAGTAAGAGATACAGGTGACCTGGAAATGTTTAGTGATAAGATGACCTGTGAAGATAGTTAAAAGTGAACTAAGAGGAAAAGATTAAAGGATTTGAAATTGGAATTAGAGTGAAAAACATGAGTAAAATCTCAAAGTATAGGAAGAACATGCACACTTATGAAATAATGATCCAACTCTCTTAATCTACCCAAGAAAGAGGAGGAAATTGTATTCAGCCCTAGCAGAGGCATTTGAAATAGAAACGGCGAAAATAAGCTACCTTAGATTTGTGATAGCTTACCAAGAATCATTTGCTCTTCATTTTTTCTTTTAAGAACATCCAGCTTTATCAGTAAACAAATCCTGCTGGTGACACCTCAGTAGTGGTACAGTAGAAGCATCCTAGTTAGTCGGTTATTTGAAAAGTAGTTCTAGTATGTGATCATACTTGTTTTAAACATTTATTTTAAATTAAAACAGATGTGTATGTTCCTTTGCCCCTTTTTTTTTTTTTTTGCTTTTTAGACCTTTGTTGCTATAGCTATCTGCATTTTGATTATTTATTTTTTTTTTTCCCCCAAAGCCCCAGTAGATAGCTGTATGTCATAGATGCAAATCCTTCTAGTTGCTGTACGTGGGACGCGGCCTCAGCATGGCCTGAGAAGCGGTGCGTCAGTGCGCGCCCTGGATCCGAACCCGGACCACCAGCACCGGAACACGCGCGCTTAACCGCTAAGCCATGGGGCCAGCCCGCATTTGCCCATCTTTATTGTGGTGCTAAGAACCTTTTCTTTGAATATGTATAGATCCACAGTTTGAAAATAATTTGCTAATTGGCCCTATAAAATGCACCCTTTATAAAATGCAGTTTGAGTTTGCATAGTAGAGTGAGAACTTAAATGCTTGATAAGCAGTCAGAATCTCTCTAGAAATGTGCAATTTTTTCTAATCTTTCAGTTGTTTGTCCAAGCCAAGGGATTTTGTGTGTGTGTGTGTGTGTGTGTGTGTGAGACTCTCCCTTAAAAACTAGTTGTTCCAAAGCATTCAACTTAGTTTTCATAGGAACACATCTTTTCGTACTTGTATTTCATAACATTTGTAAGTAACATAACTTTTTAAGTAATTATACCCAGTATGATAGCATAGTTTTGGAAACAAATATCGGACTCTTAATAAAGACATAACTGCTGATGG
This sequence comes from Ceratotherium simum simum, assembly GCF_057802395.1. Classification (NCBI taxonomy): domain Eukaryota; kingdom Metazoa; phylum Chordata; class Mammalia; order Perissodactyla; family Rhinocerotidae; genus Ceratotherium; species Ceratotherium simum. The sequence goes on from NC_141922.1 coordinate 38,007,166, forward strand.
AAGCTGAAGGGGATTCCACAGAGTAGCCGAAAAACTTAACTATACTGAAGTATTTAGCCCAAGTTATGGGCATCATCAACGTTTACCCACGAATGAAGAACCTACTGTAAGCCAGGCTATCAAGTGAAATTTGGTTAATCCAGCAAATTAAGGGACGGTTCTGTAAGAGTTTTTGCATTCTAGATCATTCTATTAAAACATTAGGTGAGGGGAGCATTGTTGCATTTAAAAGCCTTTTTTAATAATTTTGTAAGAGATGGGACTAGAAGGAGAACGTGGGTTTGTAAGAGATGGGACTAGAAGGAGAACGTGGGTACTGGTTAGATCACAAAGGGCCTACTATAATGTTATAAACTAAGGAATGGGGTCCTTTAAAGGCCATGGAAAAACTTCAAGTAGAGGAAATGACACTAGATTTTGCCTCTTAAAAGGAGAGTTGGTAGACATGCAAAAATGGTTCTGTTTTTATAAAGAAAATCAGAGCTGCCTTTGATTTGACAGTTTTTTTGAAGATCTCTGATAATCTGGTTCTGTTCTTTGGACTAATTTTCTCCTTTTAATGATGTTAGAATAGATTCTCAGTGCCCTCCATCGTAGTTTGTTAATCATCATTTATACAGTTATCTTAGTTTTTTGGAATTGGTTCTTTAACCTGTGAAAGACTTAGGGTTTTTTCCCTGTGAATATAATACCTATTTTCACATGTGGTAAGTAGTTCTGACACATAAAGGGAGCCCAGTATAGGAAATAGTTCTGCCTTTATAATGTTGAATTAAATGTTACTGGGCTATTTAGATTAATTTGACCACAGTTTTTTCCTTCCAAAATAGGTGCTCTTCGGCACATTTATATTGAAGAATGTTTGTGTATGAGAAAAAATTTTTTTAAAAGTCAAATCATGGGTGTTCTGATGTCAGCTGAGTTGAAAAAACTTTGTAGTCCATTGAAATTCTAAGTGCCTTAGAATTTTTTGTCTAGAATTCTTGAGGTCTGGATTGTGACTTCATTCTAGTTCGCATAGCTCTTGCTTTATTATGATGGTTTTACATTGAGAATAGACACTGGTCTTTAGGGGATTTAGAATTGCTGTCAATTTCAATACGCTGAAAGCCAGAGTTGATCTTTCTTTTGAAACTACCTGTCCTTTCTAACTATAGTCTTGTGCCACATAACATTTCAATCAATGACTGACTGCCTATATGACGGGTCTCATAAGATTAGTACCATATAGCCTACGTGTGTAGTAGGCTATACCATCGAGGTTTGTGTAAGTACACTGTGTAATGTTCACACAATGATGAAATCGCCTAAGGATGCATTTCTCAGAACGGATCCCAGTCATTAAGCAACACGTGACTATACCTAATTTTAGCATGTTTTCTAGGCTTAATCAAAATGACATCTTGGACTCAACTTCGACTTCATTTTCTGATTGCAAGTTGTTATTGCTGTGTTGCCTAGATCATTGGTTCTCAGACTTTTACATTCATGTTGATACTCACTTGTATGATACACTCCCGTGGATAGTACACAGGATTATTTGTCGTTCCCGTTGTACTAGTAGTAGTTTACCCCTTACTCTCGCCCTCAGAAGCGTATTGGCAAGAAAGAAGTATTGTAAGGATAAAAAAACCTTGATCTAATTTTAATGGACAAAAGCTAAATTATAAACCTTTTACTGCTGGTGGTCACTTGCTTGGACTTGGACCTTTATTCTTTTCCCAGGTCTATGCTGCATATGGCTTATGCTTACCTGCCTATAAAAGAGTGCTTTCCCTCTGTTCATCTGCACGATCTTTGCCAAAAGCTCGTACACAAAGCGTTTGGACCTAGTTTGGTCTTCTCACTGTCCTTGATACAAGGCATTGCTAATTCCCATCTTTGTGGCCTGAGGGTTTCTGATTGATTACTCTGATTTAGAGCTTAAGTGGCACAAGTTTGAATTTGGCTTGGGAGGAAAGGCGTGCTTAACCACCACATCTCAGCAGTTTCCATTGTACTAGGTACATTTCTGTGCAAGGGGTCATTCTCCATTTGTTCTCTAGTGAGTAGTGCCTGCCCTGTAATGATGAAAAACTTGTATCTTTGCGAAAATTGCTATGTAGTAGCCTTGTCGTTTGTCATTGATTTAGTTTTCCGTTTTCTGGTAAGGTATAATGTGACATAAGTAGTGATGTTGTATAGAACAGTCTTCTGTCTTAGCAGATTTCACTGATTTTTTTCTATTGACATTCTTATGTTACACTGTGGATCTTGGGGCAACAAAGCATGGATGAGTATAGCTGATTTGTTATCATTATGATCCTGTTGTACGGCACATACATGTTTGTTTACATTGGAATTGATTACTAAAAGGTTTCAGCGTATAAGCTTTTCCAAGTTTTTTTTGACAGAATTTGTAGTAAGCCTTCTTCCCTTCTCCCCCAAATAAAAATACGCTTACAGTATTAGCCACAGGTAGTATGGCAAGGTAAGAATGTAAGGACAGTCAGTCACATGTTAATTTATAGAGTTAAATAGACCAAAATAAGACTGTCCAGTAGGTTGACTTGTATGCATGTTCTTTTAAAATCGAGGGAAGATCCTGTTGCGTTTAATTTGCAAGAAGTGCCCAATTTTTGTTGTATCGGAATTTCATTTATTTGAATTGTTTAATGAGTTGGACATCATTAGTGAGGTTAGAAAGTTTTTTAGTGGAGGTTAATTCCCATTTTGCAAACAAGTTTTGGGATCTAGGAGTTTTTTTAAATTAGCAGTATTACCAAGGAACCCAGTGGTGAGTTGAATGCTTCTCATTTAAGTGATAAATTACAAATGCTTTTCTGAGAAAGACCTGCATCTCTTGTTGATCTAAGACTCATGAACAGTCAGCTCATAGTTTTCTTCCTTCTTAAAACATAATAAACACCATTGCCCAGAGTTTAGAGGGACATACTTGGACCACATTCAACCCAGGGACACTTGATGAAAATCCTACCCAAAACACATTACTTTTAAAATGTGATTAGGTGGAATTGACAGTTGAGGACAGTGTTATATAGGCAGGCTGTCGTATACTTAGAAAAGCAAGTTCTCAATGCAGTAATTTGATGAGAACTTTAGTACTGTGTTTGGAAGATGTTTGGAAATATGACATCCCTAAGTGAACATGCTCTTTATTAAGAGTAATGACTTCCTTTCCTTTGGTTGTTTCCATCTGATGGGATTATCAACAGACTGTTAATTTAATTGGATCACAGGAATAAAACTTGAAGAATAATCTTGTGTAATATTTCTAAAAGTAAAGGAAACTAAAGTGTGAACTACCTTATTTTAGAGGGTGATATAACCTAGCACAGACTATGCAGACTTTTGGGGTTTGAAAGTTTTATTTATGACTTTGGGCAAGTTATTATATCTCTGTGACTGTTTCCACATCTTCAAAATGGGAATGATAATAGTATCTACCTCCAGGATGTTTTGAGAATTACTGAGTTACCACCACCCGCATGGTGATATTAAATAGCAAATACACTGCTTACCTTCTGTATCTCTGTGATATCTCTTCACTGTGGCTTGATTTATTAATTTAGAGACTAAATTTAAGAGAATTTTAATAAATTGCTTAACCTCTTTGTATGTAATATTTGTTACCTGGCATTCTGTAATCCCTGTGCTATAAAAAAAATAAATATAATAAATATAAAAAGCCCCTGCTCTTTAAAAAATCAAGACAACCTAGAGAGGAAAATGGATATGTACACAAAAAATATAACATAATGAGAGGGAAAGTACTGCATGTTGGTTGAATATGGAAGAGCTGGTCTTCAACCATTTTAAGAAGTGGCTGATAAAATCTAGTCCCAGTAGGGAGTTTATACATAATACACAGTGTGCATGTGCAAGTTAAAAAACACTATCAAAAATTAAGTATCAGGGCCCGCCCCGTGGCTTTAGCGGTTAAGTGCGCGCGCTCCGCTGCTGGCGGCCCGGGTTTGGATCCCGGGCGCGCACCGGCGCACCACTTCTCTGGCCATGCTGAGGCCGTGTCCCACATACAGCAACTAGAAGGATGTGCAGCTATGACATACAACTATCTACTAGGGCTTCGGGGGAAAAATAAATAAATAAAATTATAAAAAAAAATTAAGTATCAATCAAAATATTGAGAAATGGGCCTTGATTGGTGAGAAACTTGAGCTCAAGTTAAGGTTGATGCCAACTGTAAAAGTGGCTCTGGGGGAGGGGAGAAGTAAAGCTCCCAGGAGGGTCGGAACAATTTTAACAGTTATCACTTAATGCGCAATAAGTTATTTTTGGTACTTCTTACCATTTTACTTTTTATCTGTAAGAGCTACATTTTGAATGTGAGGTAAAACATTGATTTCTCCTGGGATTATTTTGCTAGCATTAAGGATTCAGAGGCAGGCAATTCTCTGAACCTGATTTAAGTTAGCAGTTTTTTGTCTCACTTATTGTTAGCCCTTTCACCCTATTGATTTTGCAAAAAACAAACAAAGATTTTAGAACACTCCAGGCTTTCTGTTAGCATTAAGTTTTGTGCAGATATCTTTTGTTTCATTTTGGGCAAAAGTCAGGGAGCAACAGTCGAGCTTTTAACAGGAATTATAATGAAATTTTAGGCTGGCTTTAACATTCCTTAAACAGCGGGGATAATATATCTTGGCTTTATCAAATTCCTTGTTGATTTTGTAAAAGTTAAATGGTGAAGATTTGCCATCTATTTATTTTTATTTATTTTTTTTGGTGAGGAAGATGGGCCCTGTGCTAACATCTGCCAATCCTCCTCTTTTTTTTTTTGCCGAGGAAGACTGGCCCTGGGCTAACATCCATGACCATCTTCCTCCGCTTTATATGGGACACCGCCACAGCATGGCTTGACAAGCGGTGCATTGGTGCGCGCCCGGGATCCAAACCGGCGAACCCCGGGCCGCCGCAGCTGATCGAGAGCACTTAAGGGCTTGCGCCACTGGACCGGCCACCCCCCTCTATTTATTATTAATGGAAAATCCATTCAGGTAAGTGATTGGTCAAAATCCTCTAGGAGTCCATCCTTGAAGTTAAGCAGCTCTGTCCCTTCATATCTGTATGAACTTATCATTCATAGAACACTTAAAATTTTACTCTCTTAGGCCAACATTGCACAAAAAAGTGAATTTATAGTCAAAATGTCTGCAAGTACCTACTAAATTAGTTCTTGGCAACCTGATTAGCATTTTTGGTGGAGTGCTTGGGTTGGTTGGAGGCAGCTGATGAAGTTGCAGTAGAAAGAAAGGAAGCCATTCCAGCCACAAGGGGGAGTAAGAGACTAATTTCCAAATTGCTAGGCCCCTATTGCAGCAAAAATAGCCTGCTTGCTTTTTTAGAATTTTAAGAGATCTAGGAATGGTAAAAGGCTCAGTGGCTCTACAGAATAAAGTGGAAGTTCTGGGAAAGTGCTCCATGTGCACAAGGGAATTGTGCAAGACTGGAAATTTGAACTTCTACAGTGCGCTGCAGAATTGGAATTAAATTTCCTGCTGAGGATGTTATTAAAAATGATATTTGTGGGGGGTATTTTGATCTTTTTAATTAAATAATAAAATAAGTTGAGAGTTGAACTTCATAGAATCATTGAATTTTAGCTTGAAGGAGGATCCAGCCTAGCTTTTTCATTTTAACAGATCAAGAAACTGAAGCTCAGAGGTTCATAGATCATACCATAAGCATTCATATTTTTGTCCCTCATGGTAGTATCACCTTAGTTGTAGATTGAAACGTGATGTTTACTCTGCCATAAAATATATGGGTTTTAGGAGAGATAGGGAGAGGTTGTCAGAATAACTGGAAAAATTACCACTTTGTTTAATTTCATTAAAAGCGATGGCTTCCGTTTTAGACTGTGTTTTAGGGTTCTATACTTAAATGAAAATAATGAATTACATTCAAGGGCCCTTGTGCCTCAGTTTCTTGCCACCTTTTCCCTCTTATCTACTGGCATTGTTTGTGCGTGATGTATATGAAAGCAGAGTATCTGTATCCTAACCTGTCTCTTCATTTCTTGTGTTCATGGAAGAGGGCCATGCTAGTAAAATCTAAAACAGAGGAATGGGTTATGGAGGCTTGGTCTTTCCCATTCACATATTTGATGAGGTCAAGGCAAAGGAGACTGTTACCCTAGGTATATTTTCAAATTACAGTCAATAAATGTCTCGTTAGAGGTTGATTCTTTTGCTTTGGTATTCTGGGGCTATTTACTATTTGTTAGTGACATTTTATGTATATTTATCTTCATGGAAATTAAATTTAACACTGTGACCAATTGGTGAAATACTCTCTAAGACAAAGTAGGAACCTCCTCTCTATCCCTCATATTTTTATTTACAAATGCATCCTTGTTTTTGTGCCATTTCTCTCCTAAATACAAGGTTTACCAGCCTAATAAGGAAATTTGAAAACACAGATGAGCACAAAAAGGGTATGAGGGTGGCATGCAAAATTCACTGGTAATGCCATCTTGTAGAAAGTCACTATTTATTAAAAAGGATTTTTCTTTAAAACTTGTTTTTATATAATAATTGTAATATTAAATAACCAAAAGACAAAATAACCTTTTCTATATATGGTAGTTAAATTTTCTTTCTAATCAGTTGTTAACTTTTAATTTTGAAATAATTTCAAATTTAGAAAAAAAATTGGAAAAATTATATGAAGAATTACCCATATATCCTTTACCGGATTCCCCAAATGTTAACATATTATATAACCACAGTATAATTATCAAAATTAGTAAATTAATAAAAATTCAACTATTATATAACCTATAGAATTTATTGACAAATTATATAATCTTTTAATTTTGGTCCAGAATTCAGTCCAGGATCATACTTACATTTCATTGTCATGTCTCCTTACTTTCCTTTAATCTGGATCAGTTTTTCAGTCTTGGCCTTTCATGATTTTTATAACTTTTTTAAAGAGTACTGGTCAGTTATTTTGTAGAATTTTCCTCAATTTGGATGTGTCTGGTGAGTCCTCGTGATTAAATTCCTATTGTACATTTTGGGGAAGAATTCCTGGAAGTGATATTGTGCCCTCCTTGATGCATCATATTAGGAGACGCATGATGTTGTCCTCTTACTTAACCAATTATATTTAGATAGGACGTTATATTTTTTTAAACAGCAATGTGGACTTCTAAAAAAAATACCCTATGGTGTGAATATATCAATTGAATTGTTTTCTAAGGTAGACACCCTATAAGTATGATTACTTTGTCAAAGGTTGTGAACCAACTGTATTTTGCCGAAGTACTTTCTAAATGGGTTATGTCATTCTATAATGAATGAATTACTTTTTGAAAGGGGAGGATATCCCAGCTCTATAACTTGTAATTTTCCTGTGAAATATATTTTTTGTTAGTTGGCTTCATATATTCTAATTGCCAAGCTCAAGTTACAGCACATAGCCCAAGGATTTGAGCACATAGTGGCAGGTGGTCTCCATTCTTGAGGGCTGAAATAAATAATGTAAACACATGGGTACTTGTTAATTTTTTAGAGTTTAGTCTAAGGACCCTTAGTCTATAAATTATTGATTCCCATTTAAGAAAGGAAAGAAAAAGTGACCTTGAATTTAAAGAAAAGCTAAGGAATAGTGATGGGGTAGGAAGTGTTCAGTGCATTAGAGAGGTTTTTCCTGGGATAAAAGAGCAAGGGAAGTTTTGAAATGAATGCTGTAGTGAAACCCCAGAAGATTGAATGAGGGGGTGGGTCATGATTTTGTATTTGAAGCTTCTGTCACTTCTCTTGGTGGCAGAGTTAGTACCAAAATCCAGGCCTCCTGACTTCCAAAAAAGTTTACTCTATCTTGCTGCCTCAAACTAGCCTCCCACCCAGCTCTGGGATTTTTTATTTGTATCTCTTAGCCTCCTTCTTACAGGGTCGTTACATCGAAACCTAGAGCATATCCAAGGATCCAGGAAATGACATTAGGATGTACCTAGCCTGCCCCTTGATTTTGCTGTTTCTGAATATATGTGCTTAGTTGAGATTTCAGAACTTTGTAAGGTGACGCAGCCAGTAAGCAGTAAACTGGGATTTGAATTTAGGCACTGGGATTTGAATTTAGGCAGTAGGCAATCTGTCGCCATAGGTTGTGCCCCTTTACAAGTCTGCTGTAAAAAGAATAAGTACTAAAGGAAAATATTTTTCTTTTATCTTTTGCCCTTTGATATGACTTAATCCTGTGTTTTTAAATGAAAGCTTTTTGCACATTATTTCTCCACACTTAGTAGTTACACGAATCTTGGATTACTAAACCCAAAATAAAGTACTAAAATTGAGAGTGCAAGAACAAAAGAGCAGATTTTGGATTGTTGAGATCCCCATATCTTCTATTTACATCTGAGTTACAGTGCCTACACTGTATCAGGAGCTGCGATTGCTGCTTTCCTGTTATACTCTCATCTAGGCCTCATAGCAGCCTTTTGAAATAGATTTGCATTTTAATTATTTTGTAAGTAGATTTTCATTTTTCGCTTCATAGATGAGAAAATTAAGGCTCTGAGAGATTAACTTGCCTGAGATCTCAAAATTAATGTTGAGAGTGGGGTTCAAAGTCAGCCTAGTTTTAGAGTTTGTACTATTTCTATTACACCAAGCTCTTGCTCCAGGAAGTGCTTGGATGTCCAGAGATTAGGGTCTTGCACCAGCTCAGGCAGCAGTTTTGGTGGTTTAGGTAGTTTCTAGTCTAATTGTTACCTAAAGATTTGATGTTTGGGCTGGCCCCGTGGCTTAGTGGTTGAGTGCGCGCACTCCGCTGCTGGCGGCCCAGGTTCGGATCCCAGGCGTGCACCGACGCACCGCTTGTCGAGCCACACTGAGGCGGCGTCCCACATACAGCAACTAGAAGGATGCGCAGCTATGACATACAACTATCTACTGGGGCTTTGGGGAGAAAAAAGGAGGAGGATGGGCAATGGATGTTAGCTCAGAGCCGGTCTTCCTCAGCAAAAAGAGGAGGATTAACACGGATGTTAGCTCAGGGCTGATCTTCCTCACAAAAAAAAAGAAAAAAAGGTTTGGTGTTTTACTCTTCCTCTTAATTTCAGGCTATGATCGTATTAAAGGACCAGTGAGAGAGGTATATCACTAGAATAGAGTTGGATTTTCAATTTGTAAACCTTTCATTAGAAATATTTGACCGCAGTCAGGATTGAATGTTTATTTAAATTCTAAATCCCTGTTAGTGGGGGTGGGTTGAGCCTACCCCAGGAAGGGCAGTCAGAACTAGGTGACCTGTCAGTTTATGTGGTTTCTTCATTTTAATACACTTAAATCAAAGCGTTGCTGTTATGAAGATCATCTTTGGATCAAGGCATGTGTTAGAAACTACTGTTAATGTCTTCTGCCCTGGCTAAATTGACTAGTTTGGAGGGAAATCATTACTTGACCCCATGTGTCTTAAGTGTTTTCACAACCTAAGTGGTTAATTGTCCCATGATGCTGTAGCGAGAGAAAAACCTTTATCTCTAAGATCTGAAGCTCTACATAATTTACCTGTTGGTTAGATTAAGGTTCAGTGCCCTCTCTTCAGAACCATATCATGTCTGTATCTCTGGATTATGAACTATTTACAAAGAGGTATTGGCTATGGGCTTCTAGGGACATCTTGCAGCTTCCTGTCCCACTTAACATTATTAGGATGACTACTGAATAAAGTCAGAATATGTATTAACTCTAATTCAGCAAATTAATCTTAGATATTTTTGAAAATGTTGGCCATGATATCTTTAAAAGACAGTGACTGCTATCAAAAACAGGTTTTTGAATTGCTTGAGGAATTACTGTGAATTTCTAAATCAAATTATATTTCAGCAGGATTCATGGATTAACATAGTAGCCTCAGTTTAGTGCTTAAGTGCAAGATGTTCTTAAATTGTGTGTTTGACCTGAAAATCCTTTTCCATTGTAAATTGTATTTGGATTAGAAAGTTAATGTATTTTGTTATATGAAGAATTTTACAAGCGGAAGGTACATCAGTACTCAGCTTAACCTTCCTTTTATACTTTGAGTTGTGATGCAGTCTACTTTTTTTTCTTATATAATGCTATGTCACCCCTTTTAAAATCAGATTCCTACAGTGTCCCAGAGTCGTCATCACTTTCATTGTACTGCTATAGATGAATGAAATTTAGGACAGATTGCATTGTATAATGCACATCTGAAAAATTGAGCTTTCGTTTCTCTCTGGTCAGTTTGACAAATTAACATACTTAATCACCTCTTTAGTGTTACAATTAACTTAATTCAGCAAGCTCTGTATCTTTCATATCTTACATTAGAGTTGAATGAGACCACATTTGATTTATGAATCTTCTCTACAAAATACTCAAGTGAGCCTCTCATTTCTCCTTAAAATCTCTAAGAAGAGTGGAACTCACTGTCTGACTAGGTGGCCTTTTCCAAGTGTAGAACATTCATGTAAGTTTTCTCATTGAGCAGAAATCTGCCCCTTGCTACTAAATTTAACTAGTCTTGTCTTCTGGAGCCATTCATGACATATTCTTTAATCTTCATGACAGTTTCCAGTTTCCTCACCATTGCTTGCTTTCTAGGACACTCTCCAATTTGTCAGTGCCTGTTATGATACGTTTTTAAAGAAACAGTATACTCTAGATTTGGTCTGTCAGCTCAGTGTAGAACTGAATTATTTTCCTTAACTTGCTTCTTAGTTGTATTACTATCTTGGAATCACTTTAGTAGACGTATCACCATACGAAGGCAGAGAAAATGTAGCATAATGTTAGTAGTACAGATCAGATTGCCTAGTTGGAGTTGTACCTTAACAAGTTAGCTGTGGTTTTGTGCACATTAGATTATATTGGTGGGCCCCGTTGTCTTCCATAAGTTGGAGATAATTGTAGTTTGTACGTCATAGGTGGGTTATGGAAAGATTAAATAATCCATATAAAGTGCTTAATTTAAGTATCAAAAATGTCATGTTTATTATTGAAATAATGTTAACGATTATTTTTCTCAGTTTATTGCTGCATAACAAACCAATCAAAACTCAGTGACTTAAAACAATGATTTATTCTTACTTGTGATTCTGTGGCTTGCCTGGTTTCTGTTGGGCGGTTCTTCACATGGTATTGGCTGGGGTCACTTATTGCTGTGTTTAACTAGGGCTAAAATATCCACATGGCTCACTTAACACATTCCTTGACTGGGGTTGGCTTGGTCTTTCTCTCCAGCAGGGTAGTTTGAATTTTTATGAGCTGGCTCAGGGCTCCAAGAGAGCAAAAGGGGAGCTGTCAGTCCTCTTCAGGGTTAGGCCCAGAACTGGAACAGCAGTTACTTCCACCATATTCTTTTTTTGTGTGTGAGGAAGATCAACCCTTCGCTAATATGCGATGCCAATCCTCCTCTTCTTGCTGAGGAAGATTGGCCCTTGGCTAACATCCGTACCTATCTTCGTCCACTTTATATGGAAGGCCGCCACAGCATGGCTTGACAAGCGGTGCATTGGTGCACGCCTGGGATCCAAACCTGCGAACCCTGGGCCACTGTAGCACGCTCACCGCTGCGCCACCAGGCCGGCCCCTCCACCATATTCTTTTGGTCAAAGCAAGTCAACAAAGTTAGTCTGGACTCAGGAGAAAGGAAGTAAATTCCACCGCTTGACAGGAGGGGGAATGGCATACATGAACAGACATGGCAGGGTAATTGGTGGAGGACATCTTTGGAGACAGTCTACCACGATTATATTCTTTCATAGTTAGCTTTTTAAACGAAAATGTTAGCCTCTTCAAATTTAATCTTTAATCCGGTCTTTCTTGCTTTTTGTTTTTTAAATCTTACTGATTCTTTAGCATCATGTCATTGGAAGATTTGATAGACAAAAGTATGCCATTTATCCCTTTTTCAACTTCTTTTATTTTTAAGAGCTTTATTGAGGTATAATCGATGTACAAAGAACTGCACATATTTAATGTGTGCAATTTGATGAGTTTGCTTTCTCAACTTAAAGTCAGCATTTCGCCAGAAACATTTGCCCCTGTTGATACTTGGTCCTTTTGGTCTATCATTAGGTCAATAAGCAACCTGACTACTGTTATTTCACCTTCCTGTTACTTTGTAGGTTCTGGTTAATAGCTTTAAAGTTGTCGTTTTTGTGTGTGTGTGTGAGGAAGATTGGCCCTGGGCTAACATCCGTGCCCATCTTCCTCCACTTTATATGGGATGCTGCCATAACATGGCTTGACAAAGCGGTGTGTCGGTGCGTGCCCGAGATCCGAACCCACAAACCCCAGGCCGCCGAAGTGGAGCACGCGAACTTAACCACTACGCCACGGGACCGCCACCTTTGCTGTTTTAATCAGATGTTATGGCTAATTCAGTGTTCACTTTGGGGGAAGAGGTGCTTAACTACTTCTTTAAAAATTCTCAGTATGAGTTACCTGGGGTAAAACAATGTCTTTAGGGATACAGAAGTTACGGCTCATAAAAGATGAATTACTATTTTCTTGTAACATTTATTGACACCTTGCCTAAATAATTTCTACAAGTTTTCTGATGTGTACTTTAAAGTTTTGCATCTTAAGTGAACCACCTTCAACGAACTGCACATGTTTGTGGCCTTCATCTTTACATATATAGAGAGGGTTGGATAATCTAAGTCATTGAAAAGTGAAGGGTGTGACAAAGCAGTGTTATTCTTAGTTTCAGTTGTCTTCCTTGCTAGACCACTTACCCGCAAACTTAGAGACCTTCTTGCTCACCATTATATTCTCAGTGCCTAGCACAGTGACATATAAGTATTTGGAGAATAAGTGAATGTAAAAAATATGTTGAAGCAATGAAATATAAAATAGAAATGCCTAGGTAGAGTTGATTTCATGGCTGGGCTTAGTTATTGTCACTTCTTTTATTTTAATGTATTCTTGGTATAATCTTAAATATATGTAAATAAGCCAGAGAGCAGTTCACAATTGAATTGTATATGGTGCCTTCTTCAAATTTATATATTTTTCTCTAAGTTATTTGTGAATTCTGGTTAATCACATTACACTTTCTTTTATTAGACTTTATAGTCCTAACCTTTAGCCTAGTCAATCAGAAATAGAATTTACCCTTAAAAGTGTGTTGCGCCACAGTTTAAACCTAGACTGATTCCAGAGCCACTATGTCAAACCATCTCCCATAGTTGAATGAATAATGCATTTTGTGTTAAGATAAAACTTGAGAAGGCCTGGTCATTTGTTTCTTAAGTGGAAAGAAAAATCCACTTACTATATTAAATGGTATATTAAATCTTCTGTTTGAGGCAGATTGTCAAAGAGCAGCCATAGTGTTCAAAGAGTGTTCATGCTCCAAAGAGCATGATGTTCAAAGGACAGAACACTTGTGTAGCTGACAGATCTTTGAATATGAAGGTATGGGTGTGGTATAATAAAGATTTTGTTATCCTAACCCAAGTGCTCTTCTGCTTTCAGGCCAGTAGTTTCAAGTATTGGTTACTAATCACAGGAAACATAATTTCAGGTTGACTTGTCGCGCCTCCAACCCCTTCCTGTAATGCAGGTCAACTTTGCCCTACTGCCAACTTGGCCGCTACCCACTTCACCTGTGTATCTGTAGCTTAAGTTGTAGAAAGGGGAGAGAAGCTGGGGTAAAAGCTTATTCACATGCCCATCACTGAAAATAGTAACGGAGTAGACATAACAAAGTTAGAGTTTTTATTTAAAAACATTTTTTCAAACTAGTTTGCATATAAGTAGATGCTATATAGATTATAAACTATTGAGTGAATACCAGAAGAATAAAAACCAAGAATTAGATAACCTTTTTTCTTATAAAAATTGACTTGTTTGGGGCTAAGCACAGTTGAAAATTGACTTTCTTTCACCTTGACTCCTAGAGTATATTTAGTAGGAGGAAATGGGAGTGCTGAGAGTTTGGGGGTTTTGTTTTTTAGCATTTGCCTAATTCTACTACTGGAATTATTATCTTTCTCCCCCTTAAAAGAAAAAAAAAATGACTAGTTTATTATGCCTTCTCCTCCCCTTAATAGGATGATTTCTTTTTTTTGCTTTAAATCAATTGTAGGATATAATTATTAGCATGTTAGGATTTAAATTAGATTGTTGAAGGGTTAAACAAAATTATATAGGGTGAGGTTCTGTCTGTTGTCTGCGGTGATCTGTAAACATGGATCGTATTACTAAAAGTCACTACAATGAAATTAAAGGTTTACTCTTGAGATCTGTGATTGTCGTGATCCTGCCACTTAGGATTTAGTTAGGAAAAATAAAACTTGTGCTTTACGGCTTTTTACCTGTTGTGAGGTATTACTTGAATGGTGTTCTTATAAATGAAGTAAATTTTGTTCTGCTTCCTCTGTCATGGACTCTGATAGTATTTATTACATTATTGGTTTCTGCTTAAGTCATATTCCTCCAGAGTCCCAAAAGGTTCCTCTCTTATTCTTTGCATTCTAATGTCATGACTACCTTGAAAATAGAAAGTTTGCCAGCTTGTTAGAAAATGTTATGAGCTATCATGCTTTCACATTCGTTGAAACATGCGTGTTTATCAGCATGTAAATAGATAGCGCTATAGGGGGGAGGCCAGTATTCAGATGTATAAATAATTAAATAATAAACTGAATACTAACTTCACATTTTAAGTATTGCTGTCCAAAGCATTCTACTTTTAAACCACAAATTCATGCCTGCTGCATTCAAGAATTGTTATTGGCAATGACTAGGTATTAAAATTTTATAACTGAGGCTATAGTATGCTCTTCAATGCGAATTCTTTCAGTTCTGTAAATATTTTATTCTTATTATGACTTCTTTTTTTCTTCTCAAGTCTCTTTTGGAAAAGTTCTTGATCCCCAATGCTTCACAAGCAGAGAGCAAAGTCTTCTATTTGAAAATGAAGGGAGACTACTACCGTTACTTGGCTGAGGTTGCTGCTGGTGATGACAAGAAAGGTATGCCGTGTTTCTCAACCTCTTGTTGAACATATATAAAATAACATAATATGGAAGTAGTCTCTTTCTGAAGTGTAAGCAGCTTTTTTTAAATTTTTTAATTGCTTAGAGCACTAAATACAAAGCAGTAATGTACTTTTTTTCTCTTTTTTAGTCCTGAAAGTATTTACCTATTGCCTAATATTGGTATTCTAAAATGTATCCTTACTGAAAAGCCAGTTTTGTGCATAGAAATGTTTCCTCACAATTTTAATAAGTAGTGGTCACGGCATAACTGTAAAGCAGTGCAAACTAATTATTAAAAATATAGTAATACTGAGATAATTACAGAGTTGTTTTTATTTTGACATTGACCAATGACTAGAGTGGTGTTCTAGGAGAAGCTTTTTTTTTTTTTTTAATAGCCTTATTCTGAGGTGACTACAGCTTAATGTTTCAAAGGATATGGTTGGATATTAAAGGTTTGGTTTGAGGCATGAAGATGAAATGCAAACTTTATCAGTACCTTTTGGTGTGCTTTATTATCCAGGGATTGTGGATCAGTCACAACAAGCATACCAAGAAGCTTTTGAAATCAGCAAAAAGGAAATGCAGCCAACACATCCTATCAGATTGGGTCTGGCCCTTAACTTCTCTGTGTTCTATTATGAGATTCTGAACTCCCCGGAGAAAGCCTGCTCTCTTGCAAAGACAGTATGTATTTTACCTGATATGTGGAAATTGAGTAATTCTTATTATTTGAGCACTGAAATGTACTTTTTTGGTCATAGGCTTTTGATGAAGCCATTGCTGAACTTGATACATTAAGTGAAGAGTCATACAAAGACAGCACGCTAATAATGCAGTTACTGAGAGACAACTTGACAGTAAGTACATAGCCGTTAATGGTTAATGTGGTTAAAGAGATTTTGTTGTTTTATAGATTACCACAAGGAATATTTCTGGTCTTTTTTATTAAATGTAAGATCCTATCTGCTGTTAAAACTGTAAAGAAAACCACCTTAGAGAAACTGAAACATTAGACCAAGGGCTAAAGATGTACACTTTCATTAGTTACGTACCTATTGTTAAAATTTTAGTTTTTAAAATAATTTTGTAATCTATGGTTTGGACTTTGTCAATCACATTAGGCTGTTTTATTTTCCACTTCAATCTGGGTGATTCCATTTTTTCCATTTCAGTCACAAAAGAGTTTAGTTCTTAGTATTAAAAGTATACTGAAGTTCTCTTTATGTTTAAATTCCATTAAAAATTATTTTAATGAAGACCATACTTAGACAGCTATGGTAGGCCATTAATAACTTCAGTTACAGAATTTCAGATGCTCCACAGAATCTGAATGGAAATCTATTTAGCTTACTCTCTTGGTAAAAAAGTGATTATAGAACGTCATGCTTGTCGTTCTTGGTTTACTCCAGACTGAAAAAAGAACTGCAGTGCCATTATCACACCAAAAACATTGACAGTAATTCCTTAATAATGTTAAATATCTAAACAGTGTTCAAATTCGAGTTCTCTTTTTGTCTTTTTTAAATTGTCTTTTTTTTAAAACAGTTTTTTTATTTGAATTGGGATCCAAATAAAGTCTACACATTGCAATTGGTTGATATATCTCTTTGGTCCCATAGATTTTTCCATTTTTCTCCTTCAGATAAATATTAATTTTAGAAGTTTTGAGGCTTAGGTGAAAAAATTATCAAGTGTCTGCTGTGTGCCAGGTAAAGAGCAGGAATGAAGATTATCGCTAGTGCTGCTGGTTTTTGTTAACTGTAGGGTCATTTCTCTTGGCGACTGTATATCGTCAGTTTATACATTTCGCTTCTTCCAGCTTTATTCTGGTCCACTACCAATTTTCTGAACCAGTTCTACATTCTAGTATTTAATATTTTCAGCAAAGAGTTTTTTGAGCAGTATTGTGTACTTGTTTATTATTATTTTAAATACTTAAAATTATTTTAGAAAGTATAATTGGGGGCAAATTTGTGAGATTTTTTAGTCAAGAGAATAAACTGTAATTTCTTAATGAATCTTGAAGCTCTTCAATTTGTTACCTAATTTTAATATTAAGAATTTTTCATAGTTTTCTGATTTGAAGTTATGAAGTAGTTGTCATTCTAAAAGGTAATACGTGAGACCCAGTTACTGTGTTGTATTGTCATCAGTTTTTGAGAGGGCCTGATCTGAAACATATACTCCTAGCTGAATTTTGCTATCAGTGTAGCATGAAGAGCATACTGCACCAGCTGAGTAAGAAGAAAACCAAGGTTAGGATTCTGATTCTGTCACTATTTGCTATGTATCTTCTTTGAGCCTTGGTGGTATCACCTGTTATCGTTATAGGTTGATTGGATCATTTATCATCAGTCAAAGAAATTTTGTCAAAACTACCTAGTATTTGAGTGTGGATCTCGTTTTCCAGTATTGTCAACACATAACCCTAGGAAGAAAAATATCTTGTATCAAATTTTTTCATGTTTATATGGAAAATTTAAGAATCTTTGAAGGTTAGAACTGGAAAGAGATGTTAGAAAATAATTGCATCTTGTCTTACAAAACCCCCTGTTTAACAGGAGGACACAGGCTTCCAGAGGTCATTTAGCTAACTGTAAAGTCTCCTTTCGAGGCCAGAGTTATATTTGGTTAATAAATAAATAAAACTAATGAATGATTTGGGAGATTAAAAGATATTGGTTTTTTTTCCTTCGTTGAAGCAATCCTTTTATAATTACCTCAAAAATCATTATAGAGTGGTAAAACTTATAAAATATGTTTATTTGAAGCAGCTGAAATAATTTTGGAATTTTTTTTAACCTGCTAAAAACCAATAACATTAATGAAAAATTAATAATCCACAGTCCTACCACTATGGGACGATTCAGTTTTTACCTCTTAGATTTGGTTTTGACCATATTGTTTTTTGTAAGTTCAACTATTTATTTTGTATCATACCAATTCACAAAGGTATGCTTTCCTAAGTTAAAAATGTTAGAAAAGCTCAATTTGTATTTTAGTTCAAACTTGATCGTGGCTCTTGAATTTCACGGAGTCTAGGATTCTCTTTGGAATGGGAAAGTTCTCCCAAGGGAAGGTAGTCAACCTGACCTCCTTGAGCATGGACCAGATTAGATGATTCTGGTTTAGTTGCACTAAACTTACACATCCATCCCTCACATTGGGACTATTCAGGACAATCTGATAGCTGTTGATACTTAGTATTTTGTAGCCCTTCTATGATTTCTTCTACTTTCTCTTTACCTTCTATAAATAACCAAGAGTTCCCTATATCTGACTTTATTTAAACACAGCTATGCTGTGTACTGTACTTAGCATGCTTACAAAATAATTAGGGAGAAAATAAATGTGTTGAGGTGTTTTGTGTCGTTAAGCTGTCTTCAGTGCTGCTATTTTTTAAGAAAGTGTTTCACAAAAAAACACAGTTACATTCTGGTACCTTGGCATATGTATTAAGATTTTTTTTCCAAGCTGAAACATCTTTCCTTCTCTTGCCAGTTGTGGACATCGGATACCCAAGGAGATGAAGCTGAAGCGGGAGAAGGAGGAGAAAATTAACCGGCCTTCCAACTTTTGTCTGCCTCATTCTGAAATTTACACAGTAGACCATTTGTCATCCATGCTGTCCCACAAATAGTTTTTTGTTTACGATTTATGACAGGTTTATGTTACTTCTATTTGAATTTCTATATTTCCCATGTGGTTTTTATGTTTAATATTAGGGGAGTAGAGCCAGTTAACATTTAGGGAGTTATCTGTTTTCATCTTGAGGTGGCCAATATGGGGATGTGGAATTTTTATACGAGTTATAAATGTTTGGCATAGTACTTTTGGTACATTGTGGCTTCACAAGGGCCAGTGTTAAAACTGCTTCCATGTCTAAGCAAAGAAAACTGCCTACATATTGTCGTGGTGGGGAATAAAAGGGATAATTGGTTCCAGTCACAGGTGTAGTCATTGTGGGTACTTTAAGGTTTGGAGCACTTACAAGGCTGTGGTAGAAATGGATATCCCATAGATATTACATGTTGAACCATGTGTGTCTGTGGAATACTCAGTCTCAGTGTGCACACCTTTGACTACAGCTGCAGAAGTGTTCCTTTAGTTGTGACCCAATTTACTCTGGATAAGGGCAGAAACGGTTCACATTCCATTACTTGTAAAGTTACCTGCTGTTTGCTTTCATTATTTTTGCTACACTCATTTTATTTGTATTTAAATGTTTTAGGCAACCTAAGAACAAATGTACAAGATGCAGTAAAAATGAATTGCTTGATATCCATTACTTCATGTATATCGAGCACAACAGTAAAACAAAAAACCCATGTATTTAACTTTTTTTAGTTTTTTTTGCTTTTGTGATTTTTTTTTTTTTTTTGATACTTGCCTAACATGCATGTGCTGTAAAAATAGTTAACAGGGAAATAACTTGAGATGATGGCTAGCTTTGTTTAATGTCTTATGAAATTTTCATGAACAATCCAAGCATAATTGTTAAGAATGTGTATTAAGTTCATGTAAGTGGAATAAAAGTTTTATGAATGGACTTTTCAACTACTTTCTCTACAGCTTTTCATGTAAATTAGTTTTTTGGTTCTGAAACTTCTCTAAAGGAAATTGTACGTTTTGGGAAATTTATTCCTAATCCCTCTTGGCAGCTAATGGGCTTTTACCAAGTTTAAATACCAAGTTTATCATAACAAAATACTACTAATATAACTACTGTTCCCAACCATGTCCCATACTCCCCCCACCCCTGAAAAAAAAAGTTTTAGGTTTTTTTTCAGAGGCAAGGGGGATTGATTGGAGAAAAGTGAGGTGTTCCATTTGAAATTCTGGTATATGGCATTTTCTCACTTAGGCAGCCACAATGTTCTTGGCCCATCATGACATTGGGTAGCATTAACTATAAGTTTTGTGCTTCCAAATCACTTTTGTTTTTTTAAGAATTTCTTGATACTCTTACAGCCTGTCTTCAGTTTTGATCCTTGATTCTTTCTCTTCGTCAGGTGCACAGGATTACCTTTTTTAGCCTTCTGTCTTGTCACCAACCATTCCTACTTGGTGGCCATGTACTTGGAAAAAGGGCCGCATGATCTTTCTGGCTCCACTCGATGTCTAAGGATACCCTGCTTCCTTTGCTTGCATCCCACAGACTATTCCCCTCCTCCTATTTACTGCAGCAAATCTCTCCTTAGTTGATGAGATTGTGTTTATCTCCCTGTAAACCCTGCCTATCCTGAATGGTCTGTCATTGTCTGCCTTTGATATCCTTCCTTTTCCTCTCTTCTTTAAAAATAATGATGGGGCTAAGTTATACCCAAAGCTCACCCTACAGACTGTTTCCTCAGTACCTTGCAGAAAACACCAAACAAAAAGACCATTTTAACAGAGGTGTATTTTTTTTTCTTTTAGAATGTAAGCTCCTCAAGAGCAGGGACAATGTTTTCTGTATGTTCTATTGTGCCTAGTACACTGTAAATGCTCAATAAATATTGATGATGGGAGGCAGTGAGTCTTGATGATAAGGGTGAGAAACTGAAATCCCAAATACTGTTTTGTTGCTTGTTTTATTATGACCTCAGATTAAACTGGGAAATATTAGCCCTTTGGGACAGTTGTCCCAAATATTACATTCAAATAAAAGTGCAATGGAGGCCTTGGGGTCTTTCTTTCAAGGAGAAAAGATCTCTTACGCATTTGGGACAACGTGGTAATACATCTTCACTCATAGTTCCTTCTGTTGGTTTCTCCTGACCCCTAGGCCAGGGACATGAAATAATCATTTTATACTACAGAAAATTAAGCTAGACTGAGGTGGATCTCATTCAAGTAAATTATAAATAAACTCTAAAGCCTGTCACATTTGCCTATTTTATGTGCATTGGTCATCTACTAAACTAGTTTGATTCTGAAATAAATTGTGATAATACTTCATTAATATTAGCTGTTAATTTAATATGTTTCTACATAGTAGTGCCCAATAGATGAAGGAAGATTCCAGCCTGAGATTTTTTGTGCCTCGAGATTTGAGTAATAAATTCTTTTATAACTTATGTTATTGTCCCAAATCCAGGCTTCATCTCTGTTTTTGTCAACATACCATGATAGTTCCAGGTGTTTTTGGAGAATCCAGCTATGTATTTTGTGTGTGTATAGTACTGGAATTGTTAAAAAAAAAAAAACATATACAGTCACACGCTACATATATACAGTCACGCACTGCATGACGTTTAAGGCAATGGCAGATCACATGTATGACGGTGGTCCCGTAAGATTAGTCCCATATTGCCTAGATGTGTAGTAGGCTATGCCATCTAGGTTTATTTAAGTACTGTAGGAGAGGAAGAAATTTATTTCTACACTTCTGGGTTGTTCTGGCTGGTCTAAGAATTAAATTGGCATGAGAGAAATTAGGAGAAAAACAAAAATTTAGTAATATGTATGCATGAGAGAAATCTAGGAAAACAGAGTAATTTACCAAAAGGGCTGAAGTTCTCACCTTGAGTACCATCCTCAGCTAAAGACAAGATGTTGCGGGTGGGGACAGTCAGGGACTTCAAAGGGAAGGAATGCAATTCACAGGTGAAAAGGAGCAAGTGTTTGGCCGCACAGAAGCACAAGAACACATGGGAGCGCCTCAAACAGGCTTTTCTAGGTTCCTCCCGTCTACCACCTAGTTCATGTTATGCTATAGGTAACAGCTCACTTTCTGGGACAGGTTTTTTTAATGGATTCTTTTAGGCAGTTCAGGGGGAGGTAACAAAAACTTGAGTCTTTTGTTTTAAAGTAATCAGCCTAAAATAATGATGTTAAAGAGACAAATTTTGGGGTGGCAAATTTTGTTCCCCTTCAGTATGCAACTGATGGTCGCACAACGACACGTTTATCAGAACCCGTGGCAAATTTTGTTCCCCTTCAGTATGCAACTGATGGTCGCACAACGACACGTTTATCAGAACCCGTTCCTGTCATTAAGTGACACGTGACTATCCTTTTTACTATTTAGAGTTGTCCTTTGAGAGTGGAGAGCAGTATGATCAGTTAAAAGAATGGAGTTTGCTGCAGCTCTGGCCTATGGTCCTGGCTTTTCCACTTCATAGCTCTGTTACTTCTTCGTGCTATAAAGATCATAAGAATGGCGGGGAGTATAAGAAGATAAAAAGTATATATGTCAAGTGGCTTAACTATAGAGGCTCAATTTTTTCTATTCTGTCCTCTCTACAAATACCAATCCTGCCGTGGTCAAAGCCTATTTTAAAACTAGTCAGAAGCCAATTTGGAATCTGCAATCTTAGATTATTTGTGGTCAGACCTCAGCTTAAGAGTGAAAGCCTGATTGAATATCTTGGGAACTCTCAATCTTCCATAGACTCGATGCAGATCTAAGAATTTTGGAGGCTTTCCAGCAGCATCAGCATCATTTAAATGATTTGTATCATCTCCTTTAGGGGAGAGTGGCACTTTATGTGGAGGCTAGTACATCATAGTCACTGCATGAGAGCCTACAACGTGTAAGGAACTTTCTTACTGGTGCTGTGTGCGCAGATAGTCTTACACATTCCTGTAGGGAAAGGTCACGAAGTCTCAAATTGCTTTATTGCATTTTGTCATACACCATATAAGAATTTACAGTGGTGGAATCGAAATATCTACAGTCTTAAGGTGGTGGCTGAGACTGGGCACTTGGAAAATGGCTAGACTTGGATCCTTTTCTAAATGTAAAATTAGATCAATAAAATAGTTTTCTGTTATCTTGTGTGACTTAACAGCAGTCACAATTTTGTTGGTTAGCTCTAGCTCTCCTTTTAAAAGACTAGAGACCTAAAAATAAGAGATTGGTGTGTCTACATAGGTATTTTTTTAGGTACTTCACAACAAGCCTCTGAGGAAACATAAACATACTTTTGGATGACAAAATGATGTTGAACCCATCACAGTACTAGATCTGCTTTAAAAACTGGAAAACTAACCTTAAGAATGGTGCTTGTGTACATCCAAATCTGATTATGCTACTTACCTGGATCCTTTGAAGTCTGCTTTATGACTGTCAACCCCCAAGTATTTCAGAACATGAAAGTTAGTGGAATAGCTAAACCCTTGATAGGCCAACTGTTAGGAAGACATCTGCACTTGTCCTGGATTACTGATACCATAATTACTCAATTTATAAGAATGTCCATCATGCTGGGCAAGCAAGCATATGTGTCCTTGGGATGCAGAAACTGAGTTAAGGGAACGGACATATTTAGGCATAGCTATATCGACCTTAAGTTATTCCAGGGACTCGGATGGTTGATGAGTACTTTTCTTTTTTTTTACTTTTTTTTTATTTTTCCCCCAAAGCCCCAGTAGATAGTTGTATGGCATAGCTGCACATCCTTCTAGTTGCTGTATGTGGGACGTGGCCTCAGCATGGCCAGAGAAGCGGTGCGTCGGTACGCGCCCGGGATCTGAACCTGGGCCGCCAGCAGCGGAGTGCACGCACTTAACCGCTAAGCCACGGGGCCGGTCCTGATGAGTACTTTTCATATTTGAGTCCATTCCATGAAATTTCTGAAAACCCAAACTTAACTAGTCTGATCTTAATCAAACATTTGTCAGTATTAATTTTCAATTCCAGAACTTGAAAACCTGATATTTTCAATGGGTGCTTACATTTTTTTAATGTTATTGGATGTTGGTTTGGGCCCGCCACTGTTCTGTTTAAGAAGGGCTACTCAGAGATGTATGTGTGAGTCAAGACTTGCAGAATGAGTGGGATCCAGATGCAGGTTACAGTATATACAAAGGCATCAAGATAGGTGAAGAACTTGAGAGACGACTTCCATGCACTTGCAAGTGAGGGGCTCTGTGAGAGTACAGAAAGAAGAAATAGGTTATGTTCTGCTTTCTAAATACAGGCCTGTGATTTTCACTTTTAATACTTTTGATCACCTGGTGGGAACTTCTTTAAAATGCCTGTTCCCAGTACCCAGTCTCAAGGATTCTAATTTCTTAGGTTGGAGCCCAGGAATATGCATTTTTAGTAAAACTCCCATGGGCTGTAATGATTCAGTGTCCACACTGCTGAAGTCTAGGGCGCCAGGGGAACAGACGCTATTGGGGAAAACGAGTGTGTAAGACCACGTTTTGAGCCAAAAAGGCTATTTCTAAAACAGAACTGCAGTTTGCAAAGCAAAAGTTTGTGGAGCTGCTCAGCAGATCATGTTTCTCAAGCGGGAGATTAAGGGTAAATGTTACCTATCACAATGGGTTTTTCACATTAATGACCCTGGTTTAGTTTGGGAGCAGGTACTACTTAGAACTTTTACTCTGTCAAGAGGAGAAAAGTTACACATACTTAGGATTTTGTGGATTTAAACAAAAAATGAATGCCATTTGTATTGTTTTTCTTAACTCATGCCATGCAGAAAAGTCAGATCCAGAAGAACGAAGAACTTAAACTTTATCTTGTTTGTAAGATGGTGAATAACTTGCTGAGTTTGTGAGGAAAGATCTCTTAAAATGGACACAGCATAACTAGAAAAATTATATGTAAATTCAGAATCTTAATATATGAACCTTAATATAAATTCAACTACACAAAAATTTAGATGTCTAGAAGTGAAAAGACCGGCAACTGAGACAAGACAACGTATATAACTGAAAAAAAGTATAAATGAAAAGAACGAGAAAAGGGAAAACAGAAAAATGGGCAAAGATTTTGAACAGGCATTTTCATAGAAGAGGAAATATATGACCAATAAATACATGAAGAGAGGCTTAACCAGGGAAATGCAAATCCAGACCATGATTAGATGCCACCATTTTACCCCTATTTGGTTAGATAATTTGAAAGTCTTAGCCATACCAAATGTTGGAGATGGTGTGGATTAAGATCTCTTGCACATAGGTGATGCGAGTTTAAATTAGTACATCTGTTTGGAAAACAATTTGGCATTATCTTGTAAAGTTGAACATTCACACCCCTACAACGGAGCTATTCTCTGCTGGGCATTTCTCCTAGACTCCTTGCATGTGTACACCAGAAAAATCATAAAAGAGTATTCACAGCTGCACTGTTTGAATTAGCAAAAAACTAGAGACAATCCAAATATCTATTGAAAGGAGAATGAATAGAGTTATTTACCCAGTGACATAGTCTTCATTCGTGAAAATGAATCAACGATAGCCCAGTTGGTAACATGGTTGAATTTTAATAACAATATTGAGTGACAAAACAGCCCGAGTAGATTAGATAATACAGTATGATATCCTTATAAAGTTCAAAAATGAACAAATCTTTTGCTTAGGTACACATATATGTGATAAAAGTTCCCTCTACTAAGGAAATGAATAAGTACAAAATTTAGAATAGAGGTTACCTATGGAGAAGCAGCAGGGAGACAGGCTAGGGCAGGGGGACGTAGGTAAATGTCAGTTATTGGTAATGTTATCAGCTTGAGAGTGGGGGGTGGGGGTGGGGGAGGTGGGTTCACAGATACTCATTAGAAAGAGATCCATTCAAGAAGAGGGATGATTACTCCAGTTCTGGGCATTAGAGATCACAGAAAGAAAAGAAAAGAACTAAATGGAAACAAAGTACAGTAGGCCAATAAATTTATCAGTCAAAGGCTTGCTTGAATGGTAAAAATAAGGTTGGAAGAGAAAATATGACAGTCATTGAGTTTATTAATTGTTGAAACTGAGCATGTAAAATTCTGTCAATAGAGACTTGAAAACGGCTACCATATTTATTACACTGTAAAGTTGTCCTACTGTCCTTTTCATTTAACTCAGGAGGAGCAGGGAGCAAGAATTGGAGATTTGGTCAGTGGAAGTACTGAGCTGGGAAGCCTGCATTATAGAAACTGAAACTAGCGAAAAGTACAGGTCTTTAAAATGAAGGAGCAGGAAAGTCTTCAAGAACTTTTGGTAGCACATAGTGAGTCTATCTTGTAGGGCCTGAAGAATTTTATGTCGTACCAGTCAAACCACTTAAGCAAATTCAGCCTGTCTTAAGGCTCCTCATTTCTTAACCTTTAGAGAAAATGCACTGCCTTCAGTCCTAAATCACTGAGACATCTATCAAACCCCATGTGTAGCCAAATCTTAAGATTTTCAGTATTTTTTCTCATGTTTCTCTGGGATTCTTTAAGAGTTCTATATTTAACTTAATTGGTTTCTGTAGGAAAAGTCTACTGACTTGGTGAGTTGAAAGTAGAGAATCTACTTATGATCTTTATGTTTTTTATTTTTTTGGTGAAGAAGATTCACTCTGAGCCAACATCTGTGCCAGTCTTCCTCTATTTTGTATGTGGGTCACCGCCACAACATGGCTTGACAAGTAGTGTAGGTCCGTGCCCAGGATCCAAACCCACAAACCTGGGCTGCCGAAGCGGAGCATGCTGGACTTAACCACTACACCACAGGGCTGGCCCCTACAATCTTTAAATAGTACTAGATCAGATATAAATATGGTTGTTAGTCCTTTATTTTTTTATTTCCCAGGATTTGCAAGAGAGGTGGCCAGAAAGTAATTTTTGGAGACCTTAGTCCATCCTTCGAGAACCTTATAAAGGGTCAAAGTTGAAGAACCAAAAAAACTGGAAATGAGAGAATTTCTTTGAAGAAAGCTTTAGAATGCTGGGCATTTCTTCCCACCATCACCTGCCTGCTCAATGGAGGAGAGGAGGGGTGCTCCAGTGGGACTACTTCACAAACCATTCTGGAATCTAATCTGTGTGGCACAAAGTGACCCTAGGCTCATAGGAAATTCTTAAGCCGAGAGAGTGTCTAGCTGGCTATGCTGATGGCAGAGTAGGTAGAAATAACTCCATTAGAAATGGCCTGCTTTCTCAAGGTTTGTAGAGGCAAAGAAAGTGGACATGTTTCCAGTAAGCCAGGATCAAGACCAGGAACTTGCCTGGATGGGATCCCCACAGCAGAGTCTGAGGCAAGCAACAGCTGATGGAGAGAATGCTCGAGAGATAATCAGTGACTGGTTTCCAAAGAATCGGTGAGTGACTAAGAAAGTTGGCTTTAACATCTGTCGTGGTCAGAGGAGAGCAATGCCCAGTTTCCTTCAGTTCCAGTCAAGTAAGACCTCTCCTGCCCCCACTCAATGCAACCCTGGTGGAGCCACTGCAGCCAGTGAGGACTAGGTGAGGACTTGGGGAATGAAGCTGACAAGTCCCTCCAGCCATTGGACACAAGGGAAAGGAAAGAAACTTGAACAGGAAGTGCAGTTAAATTTTCATCCCCACTTATAAAACCATCTCAGCTCTCAGTGAAAAAGGACAAAGACGAGTCAACAAACTGAAGGATGTGCACACCAAGAAAAGGTGAGTGAAAGAGCCGTCTGAAAGAAACTATCAAACAACGTGGTTAATGTGATTAAGAAAATGCAAGAAAGAATAGCAACCAAAATGACAAAACTAGGACACTGAGAAACATGAAGTGACTAGAGGTAATTGAATAATCTGGCAGGTAATCTAATTTAGAACTAAAATCCAGCTCAATAAACTAAAAAAATTATATTCCTATTCCCTACTTGATTTTTTTGTTTGTTTTTATTTTTTTCTTTCAAGGAACTTAAAGCAAAACACTAACCACAAGGAATTTCACTTTTCCCAGGAAATAAAATCTCTTCTGCCTAATGACACAAAACAGCAACTTTATTTTTCTCCTGAGAACAAAGTCTTGTAATTACTCTTCTATTAAGAAGAAAAATCATTCATATGTTAAGATACTAATATAGCCTGTGTATCTTATTTTAACACCTGGATTGTATCATTTCGCAAACACTTAAGCGTGGCTCTTCATCAAAAGAAATATGCTCAACATTGTGGAATTTTAGATGATTTGGAGTTAAAGGCCTTTTTTAGTTGTGTATTTTTAACTATAGTAGCAAACATTAAATATTCTTCTCTTTTTAAAAATTTTACACTTACAGAAAAGTTGCAAAAATAGTACAAAGAATTTTTATATACCCTTTTACCCAGATTTTCCAAATATCAACATATTACCGTTTTTTCTCTCTATATTTTTTTTCTGAATTAGAGTAAATTGCAGATATGATGCCTCTTTACTTCTATATACTTCAGTGTTTATTTCTTAGAAACAAAGATAGTCTCATATAAAACCAGAGAATTTACACTGATGCAATACTGGTATCTAACGTACAGACCTTATTCAAAGTCTTGGTTGTCCTACTCGTGTCATTTGTGGCAGAGAAAGAAAATTTTTTCTGGGTCTAAGATCCAGTCTAGGATCTGTAGTTGAATGGAGTTATGTCTCTTTAGTCTCCTTTAATCTGGAACAATTTCTCGGTTTTGTCTTTTATGACAGTTTTGAAGAGTACAGGCCAATTAATTTGTAGAATGTCTTCTTTTTTCGGTTATTCCCTGATGTTTTCTCATTATTATGCACTTTTTTCAAGAATCCCACTGAAGTGATGTCGGGTCCTTAGGGCATCGTATTAGGAGGCACACGATCTCTTTTTGTCCCATTACTGATGCTATTAAAGAGAAATAGCTTCCCAAATTAAAGTAGAGGAGACATTATTTATTCAACATTTTTATTGATTTACAATTAGACAAGTAAAACAGACTGCCAACCCACCAGACTCTCCTTGCTAACATGAGACCATTTCTACCAGCAGCAATTATCCTGACCTCCAGCGGGAACTCTTAGAGGCTGCATGGACAAGACGATGCCAGGATGGAGTATCCCTCGCTGCTCAGGGCAGGCGTTCTGGAGACACTCCAGTAGAGACTGCAATTTAAGCTTCCAGAGGGCAGCAACTATGTCCTGTTGAGCATTCTCTTCTAAGCACTCAGCATAGAACCTGGCACAGAATAGATGCTTAGCAAACATTTGTGAGTAAAATCTTAAACCCCCTTCTGGCATCTGTGCTAACTAACAAAAAGATTTCCCTTTTTTACTTTGCAAACACCTAACATAGTGCCTTACTCAGAATAGGCGCTCAAAAATTGTTGGGTTGGGTAAAATGAATCTCACTTGTAATTTGCTCCCAAGACCTTATTTCCAGAATCCAGTTTGTTTTGTATTTAACAGCTGCTTGTTTTTTAACATAAAAAAATTGACTCAAGGGCTATTGCTAACAGTAGTATCACTTTGAGTTATTGGTTAATAACCTGGCTTCTAGGGTTCTAGCCCAAGGTCAGCTTTATTGTGGATGTCTGTCCTGAGGATTGGCGGGGCCTGCTCTTGTTCACGTGCCTCAGCACTGGATCGTGGCCTTTTCTGCTCCCTGACCTCCAAGAAGACCTGTTTTGCTCTTTTCAGCCTATAATCGGAGTGTTGTATCTGCCTTCACTTACCAGAAATAGGCCTGATGCCGGCCCCGTGGTTTAGCAGTTAAGTGCGCGTGCTCCGCTACTGGCGGCCCGGGTTCGGATCCCGGGCGCGCACCAACGCACCGGTTCTCCCGCCATGCTGAGGCTGCGTCCCACATACAGCAACTGGAAGGATGTGCAACTATGACATACAACTATCTGCTGGGGCTTTGGGGGGGGGAAAGGGAGGAGGATTGGCAATAGATGTTCGCTCAGAGCCGGTCTTCCTCAGCAAAAAGAGGATTAGCACAGATGTTAGCTCAGGGCTGATCTTCCTCACAAAAAAAAAAAAGAAAGAAATAGGCCTGATGCTTGTTCATGGTCCCCTGGTCTTAAGTCTTCTTTGAGAATGTCGAGCTCATCTTTTTGATGTTTAGGTATGATCTGGTCAGGCTGGGACTAGAGCCAGATTTGCCTGCTAACATGCATCAATACAGACGAAACTTCTAGGGCTCAGGTGGTTGTGTGCGTGTGTGTGTGTGTGTCAGAGAAAGAAAGACGGAAAGATTAGACACAGTGCAAGTCTGCCAGCTCTGATTTGGAAAGAGCACCTCTGAAAAACAACAACATCCAACTGTTCCCACACTGATAATGAAGCTCAAGAAATAAAAACCGGAGAGCAGTGGTTCCTAACCTCAGCTGCCTGTTAGAATCACCTGGGGAACGTTTAGAACTCGGATCCCCCGGCAGCACTCAGACCTGCTACATATCAGCATCTGGGTGGGACCCCGCACCACTCTTTTAGGCTCCCCTGATGATTGCAGGTGCAGTCAAGTTTGAGAACCAGAGCCTAAAACAGGTGGAAGATTAGGAACTGTAGGACTGCACTGTCCAACACAGTTGCATCTAGCCACGAGTTGAGCTCTTGAAATGTGGCTAGTCTGAGTGGAGATGTGCATTAATAAAATGCACGCTGAGTTATGAAGACCTAGTTAAAAAAAATGAATGTAAAAAACCTCATTGACAATTTTTATATTGATTGCATGTTGAAATGATAGTGTTTGGGGTATATTGGGTTAAATAAAATATATTATTAAAATTAATTTTACCTGTTCATTTTTGCCTTTTTTAATGTTGCTACTAGGAAATTTTAAATTAC
This sequence comes from Ceratotherium simum simum, assembly GCF_057802395.1. Classification (NCBI taxonomy): domain Eukaryota; kingdom Metazoa; phylum Chordata; class Mammalia; order Perissodactyla; family Rhinocerotidae; genus Ceratotherium; species Ceratotherium simum. The sequence goes on from NC_141922.1 coordinate 38,037,599, forward strand.
ATATGTGGTTTACACTGTATTTCTATTCAACAGTGCTGCTCCAGAAAATCAAATTATCCGTAAATATAGCCCACCTGCTTAAAGAGGCCCTCTACCTTCAATGGTTTAACCAAATAGGAGTTAATTTTTCTCAAAATGCAAGAGTCTGGAGGTAGGGAGTTCAAGGCTTGAATGGTGGCTCCTTGGGCCTCCAGGGACCCAGTCTCCTCCTGTCTGTCATCCTCCAGGTGCCTCATTGCTGCAAAGTGGTTCTCTGACCTCTTGGTTCCTAGAAATTCCTGGAGCTACCACCAGCGATTCTCATAGCACAGGTTTGGCTGGAGCCCAGGAAATGACATTTCAAATGAGTAATCCAAGTGGTTCTGGGGCAAGTGTTATATGAACCACAGTTTGAGAAAAAGTGCCCTAGGTGGTGACCGTAACATACTGCAGCAAAAGGCAGCAGTTAAGAGCTGACTTGGGAGCAGCCTGTCTGAGACTGAATCCCGGCCCTGCCTCTTACTGTGTCATCTTGGATAAGTTTCTTAACCACTCTGGGCTTTAGTTTCCTCAATTTTAAAACGAGGATAATAATAGCACCTGCTTCATAGAGTTGTTGCAAGTATTAAATGAATTAACACCTTGTAAAGTGCTTGGAACAGTGCCTGGCCCATATGAAGTGTGATATAAATATTTGTTAATAAATGAGAAAATAAAACATAAAAACTTCAGAGTATCAAGCTCACACATGAAACACACGGCAAGGTCAAAGCCAAGGTCTGACTGATTTGACCGGTAAAGATACAACGAATCACTTTTAGATTCAGACAGTTTATTATTACTTCATAGCTCAACGAAGAATAAGTGAAAGGACCAGCTCCCCGAGATTCTTGTCCCTTACACACAAAAAGTCAACAGCGAAAGCAAAGGGGCTGGATGATGGCAACACAATCCGCGTATGGTGCCTGTTGCTAGAACGACTTCTAGGCAGCAGCAAGATGGTTTCATATCCTGCAGCTTTGTTCTGAGGAGGGCAGGGCCGAAAGCTGTCTCATGGGAGGCCATGAGAAGCTGTCTCCCGTCAGCCTCCCAGGGGTGATGGGGAGGCAAGTGGGAGACAGCCTCAGAGCAGCTCCTTAGAGGCCCCCCTGCCTCTCATGTTCCAGGAGGACCACAGAGTCTTCCATCAAGACTCAGATAAGCTGTGGGTCAAGCCTTTGCCCATGTGGACACGTGCAACGGCGCCATGGCAGAGCCATTCCCTACGCAGAGCTGTGTAGTCTTAGGCAAGAAGGGATTTGGTTAAATAAGGAATAAATCATACCCTAGAGTATACTGGCCATTTGAATAGAATTATAATTTACCTTATAGGAAGGATTTGCTTTTGCTTTTCCTGGAAGTTTATATTTTATTAGTTGCCGGAAGAGTGACACCTGGTTTTAAACTAGTTGGGAAATTGTAATAGATACAAAATGGGAGATGAGTCTAGTCAGGCCTAAAGTTCAGGTCCAAGAGTAGAGAGACATTGGTGAAGATCAAAAAGTCTGAAAATGCATTGTGCTGGTGAGGAGAAGGTGCTTTTGGGCATCGCCAGTGTAATGTCACTTGGTAAAACCACCTTGAAGGACAGTTTGGCAACATGTGTTCAATTTCAACAGCAGATACCCCTGCGACCCAGAAATCCTACTTCTAGGAAGGTTTCCTACATATATACTTGTATATGCAAGGTTATTCAGTGTAGCTTTGTTAAATAGCACACGACTGGAAATCACCTCCACCTCCACCACTACGCTGAATTCTACACAGCCATAAAAAGAAAGAGGAAGCTCTTTATATTCTCATATGAAAAAACCTACAAAATATATCGTTAAGTAAAAGAAGCCAAGCAAGGAACAGTGAGTATACCAATTGTGTAAAAAACAAAAGGGTGAGAAATATATTTGCTTATATACAAATGAGATATCTCTGAAAAGAATGTACGAGAAACTGATACATTTGGAAGAACTGGGTGGTTGGAGGATAGAGGTGCGAGGGATGTCCTTCTGAAAAATTTTAATTTTGATCCATGTTTATAAATTATAAACACAAGAGGATAAAACAGTCCTTGAAAAGAATCTATTATCTGGTGTTGAGCATTCGTCCTGGGCCACTGGAGCGATCAGGCCTCAGTCACACCTTCCACTGATTACTTGTGAGTTTCCACAAGTGACAAATTTCTTGCCTCTGAGCTCAGTTTCCTCACTATTAAAAGGATTCTAAGAATGGGCTTTGCAGTTAGACATCCTCCTAGAGGAGGAAGGGGATTTGTAAAGAGCGGGCATTCCAAAATAGAGCTGGAGGGCTCAGGCAAGCAGTGGCTTTCGTTATTGCTTTTTTGAGCCTCTGTTGTTCAGTAGGTGTACAAGTCGAAGATATAAATAAAAAGAGAGAGAGAAAAAAGTCATTACTTATTTATGTCATCTCTCCAGAACCTCAGAATTCAATGCTTTTCACTTCCAAGACTCTTAGCCTGGAAGAAAGAGAAAAAAATCCACTGTGGTTTATCCACTCAAGTCCAGAGGGACTATTATTGGATTTTCATGATAAAAATGGAACAGAGAAAAAATACCAAAGACTGTTTTCTCCCTTCTCACGGTTAACACACCTGCCTCATGAGAAAGTGAAGTGACACCTGCAGCGTGCTTTTACACGGAGTTAGCAATCTCAGGAATCAAACTCCTTCTACAATATCACGATGACAGACTAAAAATCCAAGTTTACCCTGTGTTTGCTGGTCCTTTAGGATCAGTATTACAATAATATCTTGCATGTGTGTAGCGCTTTGAAATTTTAAACCATTTTCATAAACAGGAACTTCTCACAACCACCCTGTGAGGTTATTGGGGATGATATCAGTCTCCCCGTTTTGACACTGAAGAAACTATTTAGCCAAGTTACCTGGCTTGCCCCACATCAAACACCCAGACTGGCCAAGTGGAGGTGGACCCTGGATTTGAAAGGAGAGAGCAGGCCAGGTAAAGGGAGGAGCATGAGCAAAGGTCAGGGGGTGGAATTTGGAAGGCAGGTCTGGGGCATGTCTAGAGAAACCCAAGGTTTGTGCATGGAAGAAGAAAGCGATGGGCCTGGAGAGGCAGGCTGGGAGCAGACCCAGAAGATGTGTAGGGCATCGGGTGTTCCAACAAGGGAGTGACAAATATCCTCGAGGAAGGAAGGAGAGGAAAGGGAGGGAAGGGCCCAATGTTCTGCAGTGTTAGGGGAGAAAGACAGCAGAGGTTATTTCAGGCATCTCTTGCTGTGTTCCTTGCTACAGGGCCCTAAGGCGTGAGCTGATAAACACTGAGAAGGTGAGGATGCCTGTTCTCCAGATTTATGTGCACCGTAATAGAGAAGTCCTAAAATTGGACTATTCTTCAGGCCACAAAGGAATTATTAATACACCCCACATGGTGGGATTTCAGGCAGCGGTGGAGGAGATATTTTGTGCCCTCCCTAGCATCTCATGAATCGTGCCGCTGAGTAGTTCTCTACTGCCCTCATGTATAAGCCACCATGGTATGGCTTGATGCAACAAATGAACCCAGTCTGAATGGAAGAGCTCTGATGTGACAGAAGATATCTCTGCCCCTGCTTCTCCCCCACTCCTCTGTCTGTCAGGAGAAGGCTCCACCAAGTCGCCGACCAGGAGGAGAGGGAGCCCTGCTTCACGAGCTGGCCGTTCTGCTCTGGGGAAATGTCGGGAGAAAGGACTGTCGCCTGCCAGGCTTCAGCGTGGGAGAAGGGCTGATTCTCCCATCCGTGACTAGTCCATTGAACTGTCCAGTCTCAGGGTTGGAAAAAACGACCTAGTCCAACTATCCATCTGAATATCTAAGATATTTATTTACTCATCTAAATATGTAAGAATCACATATTTATTTATTCATTGATTTATCCATTGATTGACTGATTAATTGATTCATTCATTCAACATCTAATGAGTAGCTACTCTGGGCCAGATAATGTACTGGTCACTGACAAAGCTGAAATAAAAGACACAGGACCTCACAGTCTGATCAATATTCAAGCACAACTATTATTAAACAGTATACTAAGGTAATTTAAACAGGAGAACACAGAGGAGGGATCCTAAGCCTCTACATTTAACATTTCTTCCAGGTGATCATTTGGCCTTTGCCTGGACCTTCAAGGGCCTGTATGTCCCTGCCTTGGGAGGCTGTCCATTCACTTGCAGGAAGTTCCCATCCGCAGATGTTCCCTACACTTACAGACAGAAATTCACCTCCCTGTAGCTTCTGTCCCGCAGGTCTGATTCTGGGGCACCAGCAGGTCAGGTGTCTCCTTGTTCCCAGTTGTTGGTTCCCATAGGACATATGTCTTGTTGGGTTGGCAGAAGGCATATCCAGTTGGTTTTCTCTCATTGATTTATTTAAAAGGAACATCCACAGACTAATCCCTTCTCTTGATCTAAGGCTCCAGTGACTTTTACCTACAGAAAGCAAGACTTAGTTACAGCCTCTTAAGTGAGCAATCAGTGTGCAGTTTCTCTTTCTTCTTTGTTACACACTGCCTCCTAATTTCCTTCACAATCTCTTGGGGATCCTCAGGAGGGAATTAACTTCCTTTATCTTCTATTGCTTAAGATTAGCTGTAGAACTCCGTGAAGCAAGAGATCCTCCCCAAAATATACTTTTAGACCAAAGAGGAAGACAATTGACCACTCAGGCAGGCAGGCCTTGAATCCTACATGTCGTAACTCTTGTCTCCCCGCCTGCCCATAGGGAGCAGCCATGTCTTGGTTGGGCAGGCAGCTCATAGCCATTTCCCAGCCTTTCAACACCACATACTGTAGAGATGATAAGAACAGAAAGAAGACTCTCAGAAGTACCCGAAATCTTCCAAGAGTGGTTGGCTGCCTTCCCCAGAGGATGCTGCTCAAGGGGTAGTTCAGAGAATGATGGCACATCAACGACAGAAGGAACTTCAGAGATCTTCAAGTTCAATCTCTTCATTTTACAAATGAGGAAACTGAGAACCCAAGAATGGAGAGGATTTACTCAAAGTCACACAGCTGGTGGATAGAGAGGAAGGAGAGAAAGGTGAGATAAGGATTTCCTTGCGACTTGAGCTGGCTTTATTTGTTGGTCATATTCCTTTGCTTCTAAGGATAAAGTCAAAACCTTCACCATCCAATAAGGTAGCGACTTACCACGTGTGACTATTAAGAACTTGAAATGTGGCTGGTCCAAACTGAGATGTGTGAGATTTCCAAGGCTTAGTACGAAAAAAAATACAAAATATCTCATTGATAATGTTTTTGAAAATCTTGATTACCTGTAAAAATGACAATATTTGAGGCATATAGAGTTAAATAACATACATTTTAAAAATTAATTTTACTTTTTCATGTGACTACTAGAAAATTTAAAACTATACATGTGGTTATACACTTCCATTTATAAAAAAAATAAGCCGTGGGGATATAATGTACAGCATGGGGACTATAGTTAATAATACCGTATTGCATTTTTGAAAGTTGCTGAGAGAGTAGATCTTAAAAGTTCTCATCATAAGAAAAAACAATTTGTAACTATGTATGGTGACAGATGTTAACTAGACTTACTGTGGTGATCATTTTGCAATGTACACAAATATCGAATCATTACGTTGTACACTGGAAACTAATATAATGTTATAAGCCAATTATACTTCAATTTAAAAGAAAGTAAAAAAAAAAAACACTACACATGTGGCTTGCATTCTATTTCTATTAGCGCTGCTCCAAAAGGTAAAGATCATGGATCTCAGAAAAATATAAAATGAACATGTGTCAAGGATTTTTAAAAACTCATTAATTAATGAGGGAACCCATAAGATGTTATGACCAATACAAAGAACATGTGAGAAGCTAAGATATTTATAGGCGATTTAACAATGAAACGTTAGGATACAATTGCTGGATTAGATATAAAACTAGTTAAAGTCCCACAGGCCATAAATCTTAGTGGTTATCTGTTCCACTCAAAATAAATTATCTGCATCTCTACTGGACAAAAATCTACAAATTAACAAGTAACTTCACTAAGTCTGGGACTTTTAGTCAATAGGAAACAATAAGATGCACTAAGTACATTCCACTGGACCAGTGCTATCTAATAGAAATATAGTGTAAACCACGTATGTAATTTTAAATTTTCTAGTAGCCACATTTTAAAAAGAAACAGGTGAAATTAATTTTAATGTTTAATTTAACACAACATATCCAAAATATTATCACTTCAACATGTAATCAACATAAAAAATTATTAGTAAGATATGTTAGAATTTTTTTCCATACTAAGTCTTTGAAATCTGGTGTAGATTTTCCACTTACAGCACATCTACGTTCAGAGTGATCACATTTCAGGAGCTCAATAGCCACTCATGGCTAGTGGCTGTTGCATCGGACAGGACACTTCTAGACAATCCTTGGGTGATCTTTTACCTGCTGTGATATTGAAAGGATGTCCTGTCCACACACTTCCTGTTACTTGCCTTATTTCCAGGTATTGGATGCTTTTTCTGACAGTACCCAGAGCTTCATATGAAATAGGTGGGTTCTGGGGACGTTAGGAATGGAAAAGTTCATGTAGTGGATCTGAAGGTGGGCTGTGGAGCCAGAATGTCTGGATCGAATCCTCACAAGGCATTGGGATGATTAAATAAGATGAGATATCTTGCAGCTAGCACGCTGTCTGGCACATAGGAAATGCTCAATAAGCACCAGTCGCTCTCCCCAGTCCCCCCGGTTCACACTGCTGCAGATAGGCCTGCTCCTTCTGACAAGGAAGAGAGTCACTCAGATGAGTCATCTGTACACAGGGAATGGCAGTGACTCGCCCCACCAGGGCTAAAGTATTGCCAGCTGAGAAATCCTTTCCAGAAACTTCCCACGTTTTTAGTGCTTACTCATCCAGAACTCTCTGTAGCCTCCAACGGGGCTCAAACACTCAGCTTTCTCCTTCTCCTGATTCCCAGAAAGGCTGAGAAAGGGCAAAGCAGCTTCTAAACTCCCTCAGGCAGATCAAGTCCCCTAAGACCCAAGCATCAGTGACAAGTGCTCTGTCCACTCCAGAGGTGCCCTGGAGGTGGAACCAAGCCCTGGCCAAGACCCACAGAGCCAGCACTTCAACCCAGTCTTAGAACTGTTCGTCTGGTAAAGGAGGACGTGAGGTCACGGAAGGCTGTTAAGAGAGGGCCACTCCCTTCAGTAGAAATGCACACACACGAGGAGATTTTATAACAGATAAAGGCAGGCCTAACTTTCAGGCATTTCTGCTGTTCCAGCTGTTCACAGCCGTCACCTGTTCTGATTGGCTGGCGCCCATGCCCTACCAGTTGTTCAATATGTTGTTCCTCAAACAGTACCTCTGGATGATGGTGTCCTGTACTGAACCTCTCAAGGTGCCTCCATTAGGCCATGAGCTTTCTCACTTCCAGGCCTTCATACATGCTGCTTTCCTGCCAGGTGTGCCCTCTCTCCCTTCCCATTTCTCTTCCTAACTTTTCTCCACCAAATTAAACAACAATAACAACGAAGCAACCAGCCATTCTCCTGTGACTCGCCTGGCCCACAGCCCTTAGAAAGGAGCCCCAAATACTCTGTCACTCTGCTGATTGGACCAGAGGTGGTCTCGTGAGCCCAAAACACCTCACCATCGGCTGGCTGGTGACTTGGGTGTCCTGGATTGAAGAGTCGAGCTGGGTCCATCAGACTGCTGTTTCTTTCTAGCATTTGAACTAATTCTATAAATTGCGGCCAGGCAGTGATAAAACAAACCAACCAAAACGGTACTAGAGTATCTGGATTCTAGGCTTGGGGCATATGGCAGCCATTTTGGGGTCGTTTACAAGCTGATGAGCAAGCAGAAGCAGCTGGTCTACAGAGAAAAAGGAAGAGACAGAGAGAGGGAATCAGAAATGAGAGAGAGAGGGAGGGAGGGAGAGAGGGAGGGAGGGAGAGAGGGAGGGATACAGGGAAGGGGAGGGAAGCGACGCGACGGGAGCATCTGTGGCTCAGCTGGTCTTTCCAGCGTCCTGTTGTAGTTTGATGACCCTGGGCTACCTAACTCATTTCCTGAGCTTGGCTTCCATGAGATCCCTCAGTCCTTACAGTAAAAGCTTCTTTTTCACTTGAGCTCGTTTGAAGAGATTTCTCTTCTTTGAAGCTGAAAAAGCCTTGGCTAGAATATTACTCCTTGAGACTCAGATTGAATGCCCCTCATGTGAGGAACACCCCCACCCCACCCCCCGCGTTTGTACTACCCCTGTCACAGCCCCCCACTGTCACTGCACTTGGCTGTCTCCCTCTCTCCCCGTCCCAGGCCCCTCCAAGGCAGGGGCTTATCCTACGTTTCTTTATCGTCTCGGCAGCCAGCACAGAGCTCACTGTACTTTTTGCCCCGTATATGATTGTTGATTGAGAGAATTAAATACACCAGTTGTTTTCCATCTCCAGGAAAAATTCCTTACCTTTGTGTGGCTTTTATAGCTTATGGAACGTGTTTATCTCCAGGCTTCTAGCTCGCAGATGACCTGATCACCTAACCGCACGTCTGTATTCTTGTTAGAATGATACAGACTTAGAACTGGCTGTGGTGAGGGCTTCTGGGGCCGCCCCTCACCTGACAGAAGTGAGGAGTAGGGAAGTTCCGTGACTTGCCGGACATCACACAGGTGGTGACGTGACTGGGAGTGTAAGTCAGGTCTCCTCACCCTGAATTGGGGTGTTTCCTGTACTCATAATCTGTATCCTTGTATTTACCTCTACCTTAATGAAATGGTTTGTGATGATCCCCCACAATGCCAAGACAATCCTTGAAGAAGGCTTTTTAAGTCTCACTTCCGAGAGCCCTCACCTCGCTCCAGGGACTGATCAGCGAATGTAGGGCAAGGTTTGAAAGGACGTTGGCTCCCTAGGAATTAGGGCATCACTGTCCTCTCAAAGCTCCACACCAGCACTCATCTCCCTGCTTACTCTCCTGGGCCTGTAATCCTTCACAAAACCATAAAGAGTCAGGCCTCTGAGCGCCACAGTGTCCCCAGTCCCCAGAATTTCTCCTCCACTCACCCATCTCATTGCCAAAGCATTCCCAACGAGTCCCACTCAACTCACCATTTTTCAGCACCACCAATGATGCTAGACGAAAGACGCAAGCTCCAGAGCAGACTTCATGCCTTCCTGCTCCTATTAGCCACTTTCCCCCCAAAGCATTAACATGAGGGGTGTCTGTTGCTCAAAGTGTTACCCTTTAATCAATATACTCCTAATAAAAGAACAATTTTCTGCCGAATTTTAAGTGGAATCCCAAAATTCTAAGTGCTCATATTAGTGGATTTTTTTTCTGCATATAAGATATTTAGACTAGGGGCCGGCCAGGTGATGTAGTGGTTAAGGTCACTTGCTCCGCTTTGGCAGCCCGAGGTTCACAGGTTCGAATCCCCGGTGCGGACAGATGCATCGCTTGTTCAAGCCATGCTGTGGCGGTGTCCCATATAAAGTAGAGGAAGATGGGCACGGATGTTAGCCCAGGGCCAATTTTCCTCAGCAAAAAGAGGAGGATGGGCAACGGATGTTAGCTCAGGGCTGATGTTCCTCACTCCGCTCCCCTAAAAAAAGCAAAAAAAAAAAAAAAAAGATATTTAGACTATTAGAAATATATATATTAAACCAGTATTCTGGGTACATCCCAATAATTAATATGATGAAAACCATTTTAGCATTTTGGTAAAACCCAGATAGCTATCGAGTTTGTCAAAGAAAATGGCTTATTCTCTTATTCTGCACTAAGGCCTCTGTGATAGGCCAGTGTGTGTCATTTTTGATAAATGTAAAATGTTCTTTGAAGCCCCATATGAAGGGAAAAAAAATCCCCAAATTATGACAAATACTTTTTTTATGCTCCACAAAAGCAACTACCTTTATTTTGTTTAATTGATGTGAAATTCACATGACATAAAGTTAATCATTTAGATAGAACAATTCAGTGGCATTTAGTCCATTTGCGATGCTGTGCAACTACCACCTCTATCTAGTTCCAAAATATTTTCATCACCCCAAAAGGAAATCCCAAACCCACAGAGCAGTTGCTGCCCATTTCCCTCTCCTTCCAGCCCCTGGCAATGACTAATCTTCTTTCTGTCTCTATAGATTTACCTATTCTGGATATTTCATACACATGGAATGCATAGACTACGTGGCTGGCTTCTTTCACTTAGCATGATGTTTTCAAGATTCATTCATGTTGTGGTATATCTCAGTACTTCATTCCTTTTCATAGCTGAATAATATTCCATGGTATGGATATACAGACTCTAAACTCAAGGGGAGGGACACAGACCCCACTTGTCTATGGGAGGAGCATCAAAGAGTTTGTGGCTCTCCTTAAAGCACCACAGTAAATACGGCACCACAAGAAGGGAGGTGTTGCTGGGCATAGCTGGTTGAGTTTGCGCAGCAATCTCAGTGTGGCTAAGTGGGTCTCCACTGCACAGCTGCTCTTGGCTTCTATGCCTTGATGGCCTCCTATACGCCACGCACCTGCATTATTTCTCACAATCACAACACCTTGGAGTACAGAATCTATTATGCCCACTTCACAGGAGAGACTGGGAGAGATTAAGGAATTTGTCCAATGGCCAAGTACTATCTACCACAAGCCCCTGACCTCCACCTCGCCATGCTGCTTCTAGATCTGCATTCTCTTCGTGGCTTCTGTCTTAGTCTGGTTTGCTATAACAAAATACCAGAGACTGGGTGGCTTATAAACCACAGAAATTTATTTCTCACAGTTCTGGAGGCTGGAAGTCCAAGATCAGGGTGTCAGCATGGTCAGACGAGGGCCCTCTTTCAGATCGCAGACTTCTCCTTGTATCCTCACATGGTGGAAGGGGCTGGAGAGCTCTGTGGGGTCTCTCTCGCACTAATCCCATTCATGACGTCGTCACCCTCATGCACCAAGCACCTCCCAAAGGCACCACCTCTATCACCATCACACTGGGCATTAGGAATCCACATATGAATTTGGGGGCGGGGACACAAACATCCAGACCATAGCAACTCCTTCTCTTCCTGGTTGCATAGTCTTGGGGAGTTCTCTGTCTAGTTTGCAAATCTCCCCATGTCCCTTTCCTGTATACTCCTTCAGCACCTCAAGTAACAGTCCAAACCTCTCGGCTTGACCTCATCTCCTGCTCCTTCCCACCTTGAGCTGTGCAATCCAGCAATACTTAACTGCTTCTGGTTGACAGAATATTCAGGGTCCCGTTGCACCCCTGTGCCTTTGCATATGCAGTTCCCTTTGATTGGAATGCCCTTCTTATTTTTCTACCTGGCAAACACCTGTTTATCCTTCAAGTCTTAGCTCCTCTGTGAAGGCTTTGTGATGCCCCTATGTAGATTTAAGGACTCATTCCTGTGTGTCCCATGGTGCCTATGGGGCCTCTGCAATAGCCTTTGCCTTCCCATCTTTGCATCTCCAGGACCTAGCATTGCACCTTGCCCTTAGCCTGCAACACCTGCTCCCTGAATGAAGCTACCCCCTCTCCCCGCATTCCCCCGGGCCAGCCCCTGGACGGTTATCCAGATAAGCAGGGAGGTCGTGGGGCCCAGGGCCAGATGAAGCAATTCTGAAAGGCAAACACAGTGTCTGGGACAGTTGTGCAAGGGCTTGGCAGAGGGGAAGAGGTGAGAGTTTTCCAGTTCTTTTTGGCTGAGATGCCAGTTATACATAAGTTTCTCTTTTTTTCCGGGAAGGAAAACAATCTCCAGAACTCTGTTCGTCATTCTTTGGGCCAATCCTTTCTCTTTGCCTGTGTCTCTCCTCTACTTATTTTATCTTCTCATTTTCTACCCCTGGATGGGGAAGCGGGAACCATGTTGGAGGGTGGGAGGAACAAAATCTTACGTTTTTTTTACCCCTGACAGAATTTTTGTTCTCTTGGTTTCCCCCCAAGAAACAAGCACACTGAAACCATCGCCTCAGTTTTACTCAAGGACTTTCCCCTTTCTGGGGAAATTTTCCTGGGGCAGAGCAATGGTTAAATGCTGGATTCACTTGGTTTAGCCATCCAGTCAACGCCAGAGAGAGTGGGTGTGTCACACAAGAATACGTGAGCAGTAGCTGGGAAAAGTGTGGCTGAGAAACCTGAAGACAAAATTTGTTACTGAAAAGCCTTTCAGCGGTGGTGTCCTCACCAGGGTCCCTGCTGTCTGTTGGGGGAATACCCAGACCCCCCAATGCCATAGTGGCTCCAATCAAGTCAGGGGAGTCAATATGACTATAAGAAATCTTACTCCTCAAGTTTGTCTCAGACCAGGTAAAAAGATGAGAACTTATAAAAAATATTGCATTTCTGCGACGTTCATTAATGCGTTGATCCTTCCATCTATTTGACAAATATCAATTGAGCACCTTTCATACCCCAGGAAGTGTGCTGGACCCTAAGTTTTCACCAATGAACAACAGAGACTTTATCTGCCCTGTGTAACTTCCAGGAAAAACAGGTATTACCATACATCACACATACTTCCTGCCTGATTTCTGCCTGCCCATCTTGAATCATAGAGCTGAAGAGCTTAGAAATACCTAGTTCAATGCCTGTGTTTCGTAGGTTAGGGAAGAAAATTCCAGAGAGGTTAAGTGATTTACTCAAAGCCACTCAGATGGTCAGTGGGAGGTGGGGCTGGTAACAGGTCCTCTGAGGGCCAGTTCTGTGCTCTGGTGGTGACCTCAGAGGCTGAGAAAATCCAGTTTTTTTCCTAGCCTTTGAGATAACATGAACATTGTAGCAAATATACTTCCGTGGTATTGATTATCACCCCTACAGAACCTCTGTGTGGTGTAGCAGTTTGGCTGGGCTGGTTCCTGTACACACTAGGTGAACAGAAGTGGTCTGTGCCCTCTAGAAGCTGGTGAGACTGGCAACAGTGACTCAGGGCACCATATTGTCCAAATGTCCTGGGCCTTCAGGGTCAGGGGTGTCGACCTGAGCGGACGCTGTGGAGCCAGAACTGGGCATAGATGAGGCAAGGAGCTCCAGGAGTGAGCCAGGATTCCCCTGGGCTCAGGCCCAAGAGACAGGCAGAAGGTAGGGCCTTATATCGATGGGGCCAGAAGTCAGAGCAGAGAAAAGAAAGCCAGGTCTGCTGTGAAGGGCTCTGTTACAGGTTGAATCATGTCCCCCCCAAAAGATGTTGAAGTCCTAAGCCCCAGTACCTATGAATGTGACCTTATTTGGTAATAGGGTCTTTTTTGTTTTTGCTGTTTCTTTTTCTTTCCAGCTTTATTGAGATGTAATTGACACATAACATAGTATAAGTTTAAGGAGTACAACATGTTGATTCGATACACTTATATATTGCAAAATGAGGTAATAGGATCTTTTGGACCGTTATTTGGACAATTATTTGGAAACAGGATCATCAAATAGGTGATCAAATTCAGATGAGGTCATTAGAGTGGGTCCTAATACGATACGACTGTGTCCTTATAGAAAGGGGAAATTTGGACATGGAGAAAGACCGGCACACAGGGAGAATGCCATGTGAAAATGAAGGCCAAAATTGGGATGATACATCTACAAGCCAAGGAACACCCAAGATTGCCAGGAAACCACCAGCAGCAAGGAGAGAGGCCTGGAACAGAGCCTCCTTCACGACTCTCAGAAGGAAGCAGCCCTGCTGATACCTTGATCTCAGACTTCTAGCCTCCAACTGAGACAATAGATCTCTGTCGTTTAAGCCATCCGATTGTGGTACTCTATTAGAGCAGCCCTAGCAAACTAGTACAGGCGCCAAGTGCAAGTCAGGAAGACTGAGCAGATTAGAGTGGGGAATGGACGCTGCTCGAGAAATGCCCAGAGGCCTGGAGTGGCTGCCAGGGGCCCCCAAGGTTCATACATGAATAAAGAACATCACTGGATAAACCCTTGATTCTGGCCAAGGTCTCCTGCTGCTTCCAGACCTGGTCAGGGACCCTTTGAAAACCTGGATTTCCTCCCCGTCTCTGCCCACAGGGGCCTTGAGTGTCTCCGAAAACCAGAAAGTGGCCTCCACTTTATTGGGGGCAGGATCAATTTAAATTGTTGTCAGCTTGTCTTCTAGCTGTCAGCTCAGACCGGAACATCATATATTTTCCATCAATAATTCAACTGTCTCAGGAATAGAGGCTCCAGGCGTTCCCTGGGGAGCACACTCCATTCATTATTAAGCGGGCACTTACGGCCTTGCTCCTGAGTGCCGGGGAGCTCCAGGCTGGACGCCTTCCCCATTACTCCTCCTTTCTCCTTTCCTCTCCCTGCCCGTCATTTCCATCTTCTTTTTCTACGCTTTCTCTGAGACTGCTTTCTGTCATCTGGTGTGGGTATGGTTATCTTCCAGATTTTGCAGAGTTTCTCGCATCTACAGCTTGCTGTCCAAGCAGAGAGGTAAAAGTCTAAGAGGAGAGATGTATTTAAGAATTCTTCCAGTTCTCCACCGCACTTAAAAAGGTTTTGTTGGTGTGCAGGAACACTTATAGGTGTTTGTTGGTTGCTTGTTTTTTCCCAAGATCTTTGTGAATTGTTCAAACCGGGCATCCTGGCTGGGCAGCTGGGGAGAAGGCCCACAGCCTTCCTTCTGATGGCTCCTTTGCACCCACTGATTACCTGGGGGCTGCTGGTTTTGTGAGAGGTGGAGAGGAGCGGTGAGTGGGTGGGTGCTGTGTTTCGGCCACTAGAGAGAAGCAGGGCCAGGAGAATGGGATCAGGGTGATGGGATCCACTGCATGCTGGCTGTTGCCCACCTGGCTCCTTGCACTGGACAGCAGCCTTTGTCGGGGGTGAGGGCCAGAGCTGAGGAACTGGTTTCACCAGAGACTATGTGAGACTCTGGGCTCATCTCACTCTGCTCTGACAGGCCAGGGATTGGTGACCAAGACAGCACACAGGGACAGCATCTGTGACAAGGCCAGTTGGCAGTGGCGATGGTGAGACAGGTTTCAGTGGCATCTCGGGCAGTGGACAGGAATGAGTGGGATTTGGAGCACAAGAAGAGTAACACGGGACACGCCATGGTACCTGCCGCTGACAGACTGGTGTGAGGGCACATGTGGGCTACTAGAAGTTACTGGGAGAACTGAACAGAATGAGGATGGTGGCAGGGCCTGTCGGTTTGCAGTCAAGCAGCTGGCAGCTCAGAGCCACTGTATTTTGGACATTGATGTTAATCTGACCTCTTTGGAAGCATAGCCTATAGAAGCCCGCAACGTATGACTTATATCCTAAATACAGAGCAATTAAAAAAATAAGTATTTGTCACTTTCAGATATTTACTATTCAGTGTTCTGGTGATCTGGAGCTAGGAAACAAAATGCCCCAACACATAATGGCTCATCACAACTGTTTATTTTGCTCATGATTCTGTAGGAATTTGAGGAGGGCTCAGCTGAATGGTTTACCTCCGTTCTACACGATGTCATCTGGGACAGCTGGAGGACCCACTTCCAACGGGGCTTTTCACTCACCTCTGGCCTGTTCTGCGCTCTTGGTCTCTCCCTCCCCGTGTAGTGTCTCATCTTTCAGGGTCTATGCATGCAGCTTGACCTTCTTACGGCCTGCTGGTCTCAGGGTAGCTGCATTTCTTACAGGGTGGCTGGCTTCCTAGAGTCAGACAGTGGAAGAAGCAAGAGCCAATCAAGGGCTATGCCAAGAACTGGCACTGGGTCATTTCTACCACAGGATATTGATCAAAGCAGGCATAGAGTGGGCCGGCCCAGTGGCACAAGCGGTTAAGTGCGCGTGCTCCGCTGCGGTGGCCCGGAGTTTGCCGGTTCAGATCCCAGGCGCGCACTGACGCACCACTTGTCAAGCCATGCTGTGGCGGCGTCCCATATAAAGTGTAGGAAGATGGGCATGGATGTTAGCCCAGGGCCAGTCTTCCTCAGCAAAAAACGAGGAGGATTGGCAGATGTTAGCTCAGGGCCAAGCTTCCTCACCAAAAAAAAAAAAAAAAGCAGGCATAGAGTCCTTCTAGGCCAAACGAGTGGAGAAGGACTCCACTACTTGTGGGGGAATGCCAAGTTCACATTTCGGAAGAGCACATGCAGTGGAAGATACTGATGTGATACGGCCATCTTTGAAAAATTCAACCTCGTGTCACATGGCACACGTTAATCCAATACCCAGACTCCTTGGAACATATTACCATCAGCGGTGGAAATGACAACTGTGATGCGTTCCTTCATTTTCTTAAGGTTATTAGGAACAGTGTCATAAACACGAAGTTCATGATGTGTCACCACTAGAAGAGGTTGCTAAATAATAACTTGTGGAATGTTTGCAATTCTTATTGAATTTCCTTCTAAACTAATTGTGTTGAGTCAATGAAAAGGTCAAGTTATACATAATATATTTTAAGTTCTTAAACTAATGAATTGACTTCAGAGGCAATAAATATGGTATGGTTAGGAGTTTGGGCTTTGGATGAAACTGGGTTCTGGTCCTGGCTCCACTACTTATTAACTGTGTGACCCCAGGGGAAGATTCTTAACCTCTCCCAGCCTCAGTAGTACTTACAGTTTAAGGTTGGTGTCAGGTGTTGCCAGTAATCATTGCTGTGCAGCAACTCTCCCAAAACAGTGACTTAGAACAGCAGTTTTATTTCTTATAATTCTGTAGGCCTGGGAGAACATCTTCTTGCCCATTAGATTTAAAACAGCTCCCCTGGAGTTACCTCTGGGATTTCCTGGAAGGGGAAGTGGGGGTCCCTAAGAATATGGGTCTCCTTGTCTTCTCCTCTTTCAACCAAAACATCTCCATCACAAGGGTTCTGCCTCTCAAAACCAAGTCTGGAAACTACTAGTGTAGTTTCACCCCTTCCTTTTATCTGCAGAAAAATGGAAGCCCAGAAATGTTGTGTGACTTGTTCAAGTGTCACACAGGAGGTTAAGAGCAAAGGTGGGATTAGAACTCAGGACCCTTGACCTTAGTTCTATTCCCTTTCTGCTTCAGAATGCCACCCCTCAAGGGATTTACAATTTCTATATCAGCTTAGTAGCTATGTCAGATTGGACATAATCCATCAAGCTGAATTGACAAATTAAATACATCAAGCAGATGTTCAGGCTGGGGTTGGGTAGATGTGTCAATTTCCTGTTCAGAGAAGATAGGACCAAAGAGTTGTCATAAATATATATATATAAAACTTGTATTTACTCAAGGATATTTAAATCCATCATTTGACAAATGTTCTACTGCAGAGGCAACATAGAGTGGTGGAAACAGCATGGGTTTGGGAGCCAGACAAATCCGGGGTTGAGGCCTGACTTCTATACCCAGACCTCAGACAAGTTGATACGATCTTTTGGATCCTCAATTTCTTCATCTGTAAAGTGCAGAGAGCACATAGTTTACAGTTTTCTTTGAGGATTAGAAATGACATAGGTGAAGCGCGTAGCCAGTGTTGGCACATCGTAGGGTGCCCCCTCGGTGGGGAGTGTGATAGAAGGGTAAAATCCTTAAGGAGACACAATGCAGTGGGGGAACAAGACATGTGGCAATGAGGGAACAGTGAACTGCTAAATTATCTGTGCTGACAGTAAGGGATTCAGAGGAGGGAGAAATAGGTGTGAGAAGAAGAAATCCCCAAAGAAGATCTAGGAAAGAAGGGACTTTCCTTGAAGCTTAAGGGGTGGGTGGTGGGTTGGGGAGGTGGAAGGTGTATGAGGAGGGGACAGTAACGTGAGCAAAGAGGCAGAGGAGGAGTAAGAATCAAGGCAGTGGAGTTATTGGGAGTGGACTCCGGCAGCAGTGAGTAGGTGGGAGATAAATAACCTGAGTGTCCGGAGAAACTTAGAAACCAGCGTCACTAGGTAGATCTTTACTGCTGCAATAGGAAGGAAAATTCTGTGAAGTTGAGACAGTGAATTCTGGAAACGGTGAATTGTTCTTGATGGAAACTCTATGAGCTGAGGATGGAGTTAACCCCAGGGTTAACTCCTGTCTCTGGGCCCTTACGCCAGATTTTTAGGGGTGAGGAAACTGAGAACCAGATGACTTAAGTGACTTCCCCAAAGTCAAACAGCTGGGACGTGGAGGAGTTGGAACTTGAACCCAAACCTTTTTTTTTTTTTTTGACTGCATCTTACTTTTTTTTTAATTGATGTTTTAATAGTTTATAACATTGTGAAATTTTGGGTTGTACATTTTTTTTGTCCATCACCGTACATATGTCTCCCTTCACCCCTTGTGCCCACCCCCCACCCCCATTGCCCCTGGTAACCACAATACAGTTTTCTCTGTCCATGTGTTGGTTTATATTCCACATATGAGTGAGATCATACAGTGTTGGTCTTTCTCTTTCTGGCTTATTTCACTTAACATAATACCCTCCAGGCCCATCCATGTTGTTGCTAATGGGACAATTTTGTCTTTTTTAATGGCTGAGTAGTATTCCATTGTATATGTATACCACGTCTTCTTGATCCAATCATCAGTTGAGGGACACTTGGGTCACTTCCATGTCTTGGCTATAGTGAACAATGCTGCAATGAACATAGGGGTGCATAAGCCTCTTTGGATTGTTGATTTCAGGTTCGTTAGATAGATTCCCAGTAGTGGGATAGCTGAATCATAGGGTATTTCTATTTTTAATTCTTTGAGGAGTCTCCATACCATTTTCCATAGAGGCTGCACCAGTTTGTGTTCCCACCAGCTGTGTATGAGGGGTCCTGTTTCTCCACATCCCCTCCAACATTTGTTGTTTTTTGTCTTGGTGATTATAGCCATTCTAACGGGTGTGAGGTAATATCTTACTGTTGTTTTGATTTGCATTTCCCTGATGATTAGTGATGTTGAACATCTCTCCATGTGCCTATTGGCCATCTGTATATCTTCTTTGGAGAAGTGTCTGTTCATTTCCTCTGCCCATTTTTTGATCAGAACCCAAAACTTTTGACTCCCCAAATCCTTTGCTCCTTCTGGTTTCACATTTCTTTGGTTTCTCTGTAGTATCAAATGCAGGACAGGGAAGATAGATAAGAAATACTTGGAGGAAAAGCAATCAACCTTGACTGTAGTTCAAATAAATTGCAAGCACTACACAGTGTTCTTCAGCATTAAGTGCACAGTGAAATCACCCAGGGAGCTTTAAAGAAAGAAATGTTGGTCCCTGGGCTCTGATGCACCACTTACATCAGCCTCTCGGGGGCAGGGCCTGGGCATCAGTATATTTTAAGGCTCCCCAGGTGGTTCTAGTGTGTGGCCAGGAATGTGAATCATCGAGCTGGACTGTTGAACACACCTAGTCCAACCTACGTTGGCGTTTCTCAGAAGAGCTTTTGAATGACACGCCATCTGTGTAATCCACAGGCCCTTCTGTGCTCGCCTCTCCAGAAGGCGAATGCCTCCCTCCCTCTCTCTCTGTCTGCCATGTCGCCTCTAGATTTGGTATTCATACTCGTGGTGGTGACTAATTAATCCTCCCGGAACAAGCGAAGAAGACCTAATTGTGGGTGAGCCATCTGGAGATCCTTTTTGGTTGACTTGGACTTTGGGGAGGCTGAGGGGAAGAAAGTGGGAAATGACTCATACTCAGATGAAACACAAAAATCTCACTTATTCAAGGAGGGTTGTGGTCCTTGGGGCTCTAACTTTTCCTCCTGCTTCTCAATGGTTCCAGATGGTGCATTTTCTCTTTCCACACCCCCATGTCCAACTCGCCACCATGTATATGGAGGCATGATCTCTCCAAGCCACTCCTATTCCAGTTCACAAGGTGAATTTGGTATTCCTTCAACAATGTGCGTGCATAAAATGCATTTTGAGGACTGGAGAGCTAACTCCTACAGTAGTATTCTTTTATAGAAGTATTCTCTTTTATAGATGGGAGGGGTAGAAAGAGTCAATTGATCACAAATATTCATTGAACACTTGTTTTGTGTAAGACAGAGATGGTGTTGGAGCCCTGCTCAGATCCCCTTGCCCGGTTGGGGCGCTCATCCCACAGCTGCTATGCGCGGTGGGCAGATGGCTCATGGCTGTCACTCTCTCTGGAGGAGCGGCCTTGGCCGATGGGTACCTCCTCACCCAGGAAGTGCACCTCTCAGTGTGGCCCACAGCCCATGACTGACTGACAGGGAGTACAAGATGCCAACCCCTTGCCTTAGCATGGTTTATGCTCCTCAAAATCGTGGCAAGCGTTGACCTGAGCCACATCCTTGTTTAGCATTTCCCCTCCTCTGTTCCCTGCTTCCCCTACTCCCTAACAAGTTTTCCCTTAGGGCACTGCCTCAAAGAGTCACAAGCTCTGAGATCCTCTTTCAGAATCCCTTCTAGGAAACTGACCAGAGATAGAAAATTTGCTAGGTGACCTGAGAGCTGCAAAGATGTTTAAGATGTGATTCTTATTTGTAAAAGGCTTCTTTGTCCATTACAAAGGAAAAACATTAACGTGCAAAATGTTAAAAGAAAAAGAAGTAGATAACAATGAAGATACTTTAGGACTTGTCACAAGGTATTAAACAATATTTAGATGAGTTTTAGAGGTAGAATGGTTTGAAGGAGGGTGGCAGAGATGCATGAGAACCGTTGGAGAAGAAAGTAGCGTGAACAAATTCACATAGGCAAGAAAAAATCAGGTGCAGGATGCAGAACTGTAATGCAGGATTCAGGTGCATCAGAATCACCTGGAGGGATTGTGTGAGACTATAGATTTCTGGCCCCACCCAGTTTCTGATCCAGTAGGTGTGTGTGCAAGAGTTTGAATTTCTAACAAGCTCCCAAGGGATGCTGGGGCTCTGGTCTGGGGACCACACTGTGAGAACCACTGCTGTAGTGGGATAAGATTTGAAGGACTAAGAATTGTTATTTCCTGGTATGCATCCTCATACCAGGGGCCCTCCTGCCCCCACTCAGGTAGCAGATTTCAGGGGAAAGAGGGTAAATACCTAAAGAACAAGGAGTCAAATTCTTGGCTTCTGACCTTTAAGGAGGCTTTCATAAATCCTGGTCAGAGAACCCATAACCTTAAAAGCCGTGACTTACAAATGCACCAAGGCTTGAGGGAGAAAAGGGTCTTGTGGATTTTCAAAGCTTGGGCTCTAAGTGTGAAAAGCTAAAGTCTCCAAGACTGAGACCATCTGGTTTATACCAGAAACCAAAGGTCAGCAAACCAGGGCCTGCCACCTGTTTCTGCAAATAAGGTTTACTGGAACACAGCCACACCCTTTTATTTCCATATTGTATAGGCTGCTTTCCTGAATGGCCACAGAGCAGTTGCCACGGAAACAGAAGGTTCCACAAAACTAACAATATTTCATACCTGGCCCTTTATAGAAAAAATTTCCCAGCCCCTGCCATAAACCATAGAGTAAAGAAAATGGGGGGAGAAGAGGTTTGATGAGGGAAGAGCAGTGTTCCCCTCTCTGAGAAAGGGGCTGAATGTCTTACCAGCAGGTGGGAAAGTAGAAAAGCATTAAGGTTATGATGAATTTATCTCTTAGCCCTCAAATAAGGATATGAGCAAAGTTATGTTCAGTTGCAGGGAAAAAACCTTCCACTTTTGCATTTCCGAATTACCTGTAAAAGTCACATCTGCTGGAGGTAACTTAGCAGGATCAGAATGGGAAGCACGGAACAAAACGAGAGAAGGTACGTGAGGTTCAAACTGTGGGGCGCTCTTACACTTGGAGGGCAGGGCGGGTGTGTCCCTCCCGGGTGTCCGTCTCTATTGCAGAGCAGGGGCTCCGGCTGTGAAGATGTAAGACCATAATCATTCCAAAGCCGTCCCCCTGACACACACCTCATGCCTGTAAAGCTGCTTTCAGACACTTCACCTAAGCTGAGCCTCAGACCACCTCTGGGGGTGCGCTTCTCATCCCATCTTAGAGTGGAGGCGCCTGAAGCTCTGAAAGTCGCACTGACTGGTCTTGGGCCTCAACGCCCCGGTGTCTCGGCTCTCCCACTGTATTGCCCAAGACAGGGAGAGGCTGACACACCCCCAGGATAGGGCCTGCCAGAGCTTCCTCATGGCCTGGGTAACTGGATATGAGAGAAGATAGAAAGCACGAGGAGGCTGGGGTGGATGGTTCTATTTGTAACAAAGGGAATAAATTCATCCATTCATTCATTCACTCATTCATTTTCTAGTTCTAGAGAACTTGGTCCTCCTGACTTCTGAGGAGAAATGCATTTTGGTTCTTCTTTTTATTCAAAGTCCTTAAAAGCTCTTGATCATCCTTGGTAGTTACCCAATCACATTTGTTTAGTAAAGCAACATAGTAGAAGAAAAAGTATTAGGCTTTGCAGTCAGATAACTTTGGATTTAAATTCCAGTTTTATCATTTATCAACCAAGTGACCTGGGACAAGACAAGCAACCTCTCTGTACCTCAGTACCCTCCTCTATAACTTAGGGTTAATGGACCCGCCTTTGAGCCTTCAGTAGGTAACAGGTGTATGAAGAGAGACAGGCAGGATTTTCTGCTGAGTGATCAGGTAAGAACTCGAGGTTGCCTGGCACTGAGCTGGCTGGGATGTGGGGCTCCTGTTCCTCTACGACAGGGGCTGTGCCTCAACCTCCTACAGAGCTCCTGTGTGCTATCAGCATTAGTGTGCAATTCCAAGAAGCCTTTCTCTGCTAGCAAGACCACTCTCGTGCCTGCAGAAACCCACATTGTTGCATGCTCTCCAGGCGCTATTCTGTCCCCACCCAAGTCCCTATAAAAGGGAAAGCAGAAGCGGGGGCTCCCTCTCCTGGAGCACAACCCGAGAATCATACAGCTAGGCCTGGCCCTCCCAGGCCTCACTACGCAGTGCCAAGAAAGGGGGTTCCCTTCCCGGTCCCCACCTGTCCTGCACCAGGAGTTGCGATGAATTCTGCAATTCACATGGCATGGATTGAGGAATATGCTTTATCAGAGAAAGGGGCAACTTGCTGAGGCCAGTGGGTAACCAGAGAAGAGGAATCTCAGGTCCCCGGATGCTCCCATTAGCCTATAAAGGTGTGCCTGGACCCAGGCTCTGCTGGGCCTGCAGTTTGGTCTGTGTTCCATAAAGAGATCCTTCCCTGAGTGGGCCTCCCTTTGTGTCAGGTAATCTTAGGACAGTTGCTTTGTCAGTGAGGAATTCCCAGGCAGCTTGGGCCAGTGGTCTGTGTGGGGTCAGGCGGAGCAGCCAGTGCACAGAGGATGGTTTTCTGGCCTAGGGAGCCCCGTAGGCTCCAGGCTAGCCCTTCCCTTTCCTCTGGGCCGGGAGAGCCTCAGAAGAGGAGGTGACTCTGCAGTCGTGTCCCTCTGCAGTAAAGCCGCACACAACCACATCTTGAACACTTGGGCCTCGAACCCAGGCTGTCTTCCCAAGGAGGAGAGAGAGGCAGGCTGCCTACCATCAAGTAAAATTCAGCTCAGGGCTTGTGGAAATGCTCGCAAAGCCGAGTTGGCTCTCAGCAGACTCACAGGTTTCATTTCAGTTCAAATAGGCATCGCCCTCCCTGAGAAACAAGCTGAATTAGAAACGCTTTATTTTGACTCGGGTGGTAGAGTGACAAGCCTGGGTGAGATCAGTGACTAAGGACAGCTCACAGGAGGATTTTTCTCTAATCCTTGTTCTTCCTACAAAGCGGAGGGTCTGTGCAGTCGGGGGGCACTGACGACTCTCCAGAAGGAGGGACGAGCAGCGCCAGCAGGTGAGGAACGCCGGGCTGCAGTTGCTGTGGTTAGTCCCCACAAGTTCTGAGTGACTTCAGGTAAACCATTATTTCCACTTTGGATTAAATGACTAAACGGTAGGATCTAAGCCTTGTTCTGAAAGGAACAATTTGTTTAAAGAAAAGGCAAGCAGTTCGCATTTCCAGCGACGCCTTCTAGATAAAAACCTGTGTTCCAAGCGGAGGCTGTGGAACACGAGAGGGGCTGTATGGGAAGGTGGGGGGGTCTCCTCCCCTGCAGCCATTAGTATTAGGCCGAATTCTCATCAGCCTGAGATGACTTAAGTCTAATTCTGCCTAAAAGTAAGCAATTGAACAAAACTAACAGAAGGAATATCCTATGGGGCAACCAATGGTGTCTTTAGCCGATAACTTGTTTGATATTATCTAAACCATTTACTAGGCACCAATGTCTTCCTGTTTAATCCCAGTAATAACTCCATGAGGTAGATATTATTATAATCATCACCACTTTACAGGTAAAAAAACTGTAGCAATACCTTCAGTAAGCGAATGGATCAATAAACTGTGGTACATCCAGACAATGGAATATTATTCAGAGCTAAAAAGACATGAGCTTTCAAGACACAAAAAGACATGGAGGGACCCTAAATGCATATTACTAAGTGAAAGAAGCCAATCTGAAAGGCTACATACTGTATGATTCCAACTATACAACTTTCTGGAAAAGGCAAAACTATGGAGATAGCAAAAGATCAGTGGCTGCCAGGGGTTAGGGGGATGGGAGGGGTGAATAGGTGGAGCACAGAGGATTTTCAGGACAATGAAACTGCTCTGTGAGATACTAGATGGTGGATACATGTCGTTATGCATTTGCCAAAACCCATAGAATGTACAACACCAAGAGTCAAATCTGATGTAAACTCTGGACTTTGGTTGATTAAAAAACAAAGCAAAACTGTAGCAGGTACTTATCCTCCACGCGTGTTCCCTCCGCCACCTCAGGCTGTGCCTGTGTGCAGCGCGCACAGGTGTTGTCAGATGAACGGCTGAATGACTAACAGACTCCACTGTATTCAGTTAGCAGGTAGACGTTTCTTTTATCCCGGGAACGATTCATGTTAGTCCAGATCAGTTACGACATTGGTTTCCCTGTGCAGTGCTCGGCCTACGAGCGTGTGTGTGGTCTAGTTCTGGTCAACGGAACATAAGAGCAGGACTGATGTCTAGCTGGAACACACCAGAATGGTGGTACTAGTTGTTAAAATACTGAAATACTTCTGTACCAGGAGATAAATACTGCTCCCCTGGCTTCTCTGCTCTTTGCCGCAGATCCCCTGCATCTCCCCAAGAGCCAGCTTCTACAAGGTTACATCTGGCTTAGAAGGGGGCCTCCAAGACCTCGCTCCAGGGCTACAACCAGCATTTGACCTATTCCGATTATCACAGGGAGGTTTCTAAAATAATTCTCCCGGAATAAAAAAGCAGAGGCTCATGGACTTTTGCTCATACGTCTTCTTCCTGACTTAACACTGCTGTGTGGCACCATGGCAACCATCTTGTAACCATGAGGCAACAAGACAAGAAGATAAATAGAGCCTGAGTCCTTAATGGTACCACACTGCATCAAACCTGGAGCTGTCCTCTCTCCAGAGGTTTTGTTACATGAGACAATTAAATATCTTTCATAGAAATCTTGATTAATTAGTTCTTCTGTTATTTGAAGCTAATCAAACACATCCTAAACAATACAGACTCAAGTTCAAAGGGTTAAGTAGTAATAATGTTGACACTGAGTGCTAACTATGTGTCAAGTGCAGTGCTAAGCTATTTGTGCTCATCATATACTTTGCTCTTCTCAATAACCTTAGAAAAAGGTGCTATTGTTGTCCCCACATTTCAGATAAGGACTGAGGCTTGGGAAATTTAAAGACTTACTCATGAAACTAGCAAATAGTAAAGCTGAGACTCACACCCAGCTCTGGGCTGGACTAGACCAAAAATGGTTTCATTCTTCGCCTCATCTTTGTATTAATCCTGACTGCACAGTAAGAAAAGCTTGTGGGGAGATTGTGGTGGGAGGGAAGGGAACACCTTGGGAAGGCCACTGGCCCTCAGACAGGTCCCTGGCATGTAGCAGCATCCCAACCTGGTCCCACATTCCAAATCTGGCCCCTGTTGTGCAGGCTGAGAAATTCAATTGTTACTCAAGTGCTGAGTGAGTTCTAGATACCTGCCTCACAAAAACCAAAACGTGGAGGAAAAGAAGAGCTGTCAAGCAGATCAGATGCATGTGTGCATTTGCTGGCGGGCACCTGCTCTTCCTTGAGGCTTGGAGACACATGTTCATGGAAAATTAGACTGTAACCAGGAGGCTGCCTGCTGGGACGGGATCCGAGATGGGTAGTGAGCTAGTGATCCTAATGGCAGGTGCTACCAAGCTCTGCAGTGCCTGGAAAACACACATGGGACTTGTTTTGTGGGCCAGGGTACCCACCCTGCAGACACTTACCTCACTTCCTTGGCTGAGCATCCCCTCACTGGATTTACAAGTTCCTTCTTTGGATGTGTGGATGCCTTCAGCAGCTCACTGCCATCCTCCCATCTAAAACCAAGGCTTTCTCTTTCAAGGTGACTTTGCCTGTGTCTGGGTGCAGCCATTATGATTTCAACTTCATCATTAAACTCTCTGGAGGCAATCTCGTTTCCAAATCCTTTTCATTCTAATGTTCCACATTTGGGTCCTATGTGGAGTTTCACTCAAAAAAGCACCCTCTGACCACCGTAGTAATCTAAAGAAATTTCAGCCTTTGCTTGAGTGTCTCAAGAACGTTCAGGGGGGTAATCCACAGCTACGTGTCTCCGAGCCCTTCTCTGGCTCCAGGTTTTCACATTCCCACAGTCCTCCCGAGTCTCTGGCGTTCTAAACCAGGCTCGCTCAAGCCCAGCACGGTGGTTTTTCTTCCTTTCTTTCTGCTGCCTACTTTGCAGCTCTTCATTATATAAATTGACTTGGCCACTCTGGCTAAGGCCTTTCCCCTTTCCTTCCACCTCCTCCTCTCTCTCTTGGTTCTGCATCGCAAAAGATACCCCTTTAGTGGATGGGAGAAGATGAAAGGAGAGGATGGGAAAGCACGAACGGGTGTTACTAAGTTTGCACCCATCCAAATCTCACCCAGCAGATACCGTGCTGGACCCTGAGGGCAAAATGGTTCCCGAGGCGGGGCCCCTGCCCCCATGGAGTTTCTGAGCTCTTGAAAGAGAGACAGGTCCCTGCCGCCCACCCCAGTTTGCAGGAACTCTGATGGAGAGATG
The DNA here is from genome assembly GCF_057802395.1 of Ceratotherium simum simum. Taxonomy (NCBI): domain Eukaryota; kingdom Metazoa; phylum Chordata; class Mammalia; order Perissodactyla; family Rhinocerotidae; genus Ceratotherium; species Ceratotherium simum. Next base: position 38,064,572 of record NC_141922.1, read on the forward strand.
AGTACACGGACAGGGACAGGTCGAGGTGGAGCGACAGTGCCTGTTGAGGACGGTGTGGCTGCACGGGAAGGTCGCTATGGGCTGTACTGCTGCACCACCATCCAGCGTCACAGCCGAGAACCTGGAGTCAGTGAAGAGAGAACCTCAGAGAGGAAGAGCGGCTCATTCTTGGGGTGTGAGGAGAAGTCGAGAGCAGCCTTGCCCTTGCCAGGGAGAGCCGTCCAAGATTCCTCATCCCCCTTTCCTGCCACGCCAACAAAGAAAGGGGACCAGAGGCAGGGAGGCCACCCCACTGGCCATGGGGCAAAATGGTGGGAGTTACCTCCAGCCTCTCTGTCCCAGGGGGTGAAAGGATGGAGAGGCGTGGGAGCAGCCGCATGGGAGGGAGGGGAGGTGCAGGCTGAGCCACCGCATGGATGCCCCATAATTTATTCTGCCGCCTCCACTCTTACCGTGCCCGCCCCCCCAGGTTTGTGCCATTACAAAAGTGTGGCTATAAACACCCTTGTACGTTAGCCTCGAGTGCTTTGGCTTCTATGGGGTAGATTTCCAGGAGTGAATTGCTGAGTCAAAATTTACAATTTTTCGTTGTAATAGACGTTGTCAGATTGCCTATAACCGTCTGCAGTTCTGCGAACAATGCAGGAGAGCTCCCTTTTCTCTGCATCGATGCCAGCAAAGGTGTTCCAGCCACTTTCATTGTTTCCAGTCTGGTAGATATAAAGTTACTTTAATTTGCATTTCTCTGATCTCTGCTGAGTTCGTTTTCAGAAGTTTGTTGCTATTGAGACCCACCTTTCTCTGAGTGCCCTTTTTTCGCCTTTTTTTGGGGTAACTTTCAGTCAATTAGAAAGGGTTCTTTGTGTATTTTAAATATTAATATTATAAATATTTCACTCTGAAATTTATGTCCTTCAGCTTGAGAAAATCATTTTCTATTATTTATTAGATCATTGTTTTCCCTTATTTTCCATGTTGACTGTTTTGGAACTGTCATTATTCAGCCTGAAGCCCAAGGGCAGGTGGTCAGGAAGGGAAGAAGGGGGTACAGCGGGAAGAGGGAGGGCAGGAGGAACCACAAGCACGAGCTGCAGGGAGGGAGTGCAGCCTGTGCCGGGTCCCGCTGCCTCTGCCCATGGTGGTGTGGTGTGCGTGTCTGCTTGTGCTCAGGGGGCCCAACGTACACATGGTCACAGCAGCTGGAGGAGCATCCAGGGGAAGGCGGGGCAGCCCTGGTGGCTCCCCACAGCAGGAGACGAGTCCAAAGATAGTTTGAGCTGCAAATTGGCTGCTGCTTCACTCCATCCTCCAAATTGCTCAAGAATCTCTCCGGGGCTGGTCCTAACCAAAATATACAAAGAAGAGAATTCTGGGAAATGTAGTTCAGGCTAGCCAAGTTGGCACATTACAAAGCCACCCCAGCTTCCTTTGAAATCTCACTTAACATTCATATAGCGTATTTAGCACTTATATAACACACGAAAAACTATTCAGCTCCTTTTCTAAGCATTTCATGTATTTTAACTCATTTAATTTTTATAATGCCCCTATGAAGTAGCTATTATTATGAATAACTCTGTTTTACAAAGAGAGAAACTGAGAACAGAGAGGTTAAGTAACTGTCTAAGGTCACACAGCTGGTAAGTGGCAGAGCTAGGCTTTAAACCCAGAGTCTGACTCTAGGGTCCGTATGCTCCACAGCTCCACTGTGCAAAGGCACTATCACCCCCTGGCCAAACGGATAGTTGACGTGAAAACTGGCGAGCTGCGGAGCTTTGTGCGGGGACTTGTTTGCTTATTTGATGGGTTGTGTTTTCTTTTGGACTCTCAACAGAAGCAGTTTCTTGAATTTTTTGTGCTAAGGAATCTGTTTCAGGAAATAGAGAGTCAAGATTAAAACGAACTGGTCCAAGAATCTCCCTTGGTCCCGCTGCTTTAACCTCACAGTGAGGCCCCGCCAGCAGAGGGACAAGGCAGGCTCTCAGGAGGAGGTGTGGGTGCTACCTCTGGGCTCCTCCTGTCTCTGCAGGCTCCGGGGGGCTGGGTCCCCCGGGCTGGGTGTAGCCCTGGAGGGTGCCTCTGATCCTGTGCCTCTCTGTGCCTTACAAACATGAGCTAATCAAGTCCGCTTTGCCCCCAGTGCTGTTCCCCCAACTCACGAGAAAGCACAGGGCGCCTCTGTGTTGAAGCAGACCCTGGGCCTTCAACGATGAACGCGAGTTCCACCTCGGCCACCGGGGAGTCACAGAAAGCTCAAGCCACCTCCTGTCCCTTTTGTCTTGGAGTAAGTGGGCCTTGAGAAGGGGTGAGGGCAGCGGGCTCACCTCCCAGCATTTTGCCACCCTGGCCCCCCTCAGAAGCCCCTCACCCATGTCCGCTGGAGCTCTGGCTGCCCCCAAGGACCTAGGTGAGTGTGGGCTGCCCAGCCCCCTCAGCACCTTCCAGGAGCCAGGGACCATTGCTCTCCCTGCACGCAGCCTTCCCACCTGCACTGCTGGGTCCCACCACCTGGGCTGCTCTGGGCAGCGCAGGATTTAACAGAGAAGCCTTTGGTCTACGCTGACGCCAAGACTGAATCCTGGCGTGGGTGTGGGGTTTGGGGGGAATGTTGGAACTGCACAACTAGACCCTTGCCTGCTCTTCAGCCTGCCCCCAGGAGCCCCTGTGGTGCGTGGAGAAGACAGGCTGGGACACGACTGTGGGTCCCCATCTCGGTGGTTCTCAAACTGGAGTGTACATCAGAATCCCCTGGAGAGCTGTGTATACCAGGCCCCACCCCAGAGCTTCTGATTCAGCGGGCCTGGGTGGGCCTGAGAACATGCATTTCTTACAAGTTCCCAGACAATGCTGCTGCCTCTGCCAGGGGGACTCCACCTTGCGAACCACTGTTTTATGTAACACCGCCTTCTCTTCTGAGGCACGACACTGTTCCAATACCCACTGCTAAATTTTTGCTGCCAACCCAGCCAGGGAGCAGCCGAGAGCCCGTCCGTTCCTGCCCCTCCCGGCACTGAGTTGGTGAGCATCAGCAAAAGCCGCCTGGACGCCTGAAGCCAGACAGCCCGGAGGCCCCAGCCCTCTGCCTGTCGATCCCGATGGCCACACAAAGCACTCGCTGTGGCGTGAACTTGCTGACAAGCACCACCCTATGTTGTGGGGATGAACCAAATCTTTATAACGTTAGACCAGTGGATTCCTGGCTCTGAAAACTGATGCAAAAACTCCCCTTGCTCTCCCGGTCAGCCCACCGTGCGGCCATCCTCTCACAGACATGTGGAGCCGAAGGCCCCGAAATGGGGCCCGGCCCGGCAGGAGGTCTGAGAACTGCTCCCTGTGCCAGCTGATACCAAGGCGCATTCAGCAGAGGCATGAATACGTCTACTCCACGGCTCCCTTGGTGTCTCCTCTTTTGGCCTTAAAGAGCCTGTGCTCCAACCTAGGACTCAAAACCAGAGACAGCCGCCCAGACTGGCAGAGGGGAGCGGCCGAGGCTGAGGTTCAGGGATGTCAGCATTGTGGAGAACGCATGGAGGCACCAGGGCAGCCCCCTCTGACAGGAGTCCCTTGTCAAAGCCTCTATGGACACCCAGTGGTCTCCTCCTCCTCGACTTCCAGGCAGAGTCACAGTTTTCCTATTGTTCTCGCCTCCACTTCAGCCCCTCTTCCCATCGTCGTGAACTTCAGGTGAAAAGCGAGGTATTTGCATGTACCAAGAGCTACTAACGGCTTCGTTGGTGTTTAAACCTGACTGTTTGGTCCACTTAACCTGGGCCCTGGACCCATATATGGACTAAAGGGTGGGGAAGTCAGCAGGTGCTGAGGTGTTCATGTACAAAGCGCCCCCAAACAGCATTGGAGTAAATCAGAAGGATGGTGCCCGCTAATTAAGGTTTCCACAGGCAACCTTTGGCTAAGTGAAAACACTTAAATTGCCCTTGCTCTCAGCCCCAAGCGAGAAAGAAGAACACCGCTCTCTTGATTTCTTTCTTCTGAGTGTCTTTGCATGGTTCCCAGCCAGCAGACAGCTACGTGATGCTCACAGTCAATGGAATAATTCCTGAGATTGTGCTGACTCCCGGGAATCAGCCATTTATTTAACTAACTTTTAAATGAGTTCAAAAAGTTCAGAGAACTGCATGTATATGATAAATTCTAATCTTAAACACAAAGAGATGCATGAGTTTTATTAATAAAAAATTAGTTTCTGCCAGTGCTAATAAATATTAAACAAATATTTGTTAACAATCTGGTTTGAAGGGGATGCTACATTATAGCTTGCCACAGGTCTCGGTCCAACCCTGTGTAAACTCTGTGATGATGTTGGGCGCATGTTCAGTTTTCTGGGTGAGTATTTCATTGCATTTTCAAAAGAACCATGAACAACCCCACCAACAGGAAAGGGTGGGACCCGCTGGTTTAGATACAGCTCACAAGTCCCTCTGACCTCTCCTCCCCCTTCTCCCCTCTGCCCAACTGTCTTCACTCTTGGCTCTCCCATGTGGAGCGGACACGTGACAAGACTGGAACCACGTGCTTCACTAATCACCACCATCCTCTGGGTTAAAATGGGCTGGAGAGGCTTTATGATCCAAGTAAAATGATGATATAAACGTATATTACAAAATTATACAAAAGTAAGGAGTTAGAGGTAGGGGTTGCCAGTGCTGTGAATGTTAGCATAATTCCTGCGCTCTTGACTAACCTGTTCACAGGTGGTTTACTTAATGTCATAGTGCTGCAGGGTGGTGATAATTATAGCTAATGTGTGTTGGTAGCTTCCCGACTCCCTCATTCCTCATACCAACTCCAGGAGGGAAGTAGTGCTGTCCCCACTTTGCAGATGAGGACACTGAGGCCTGGAGAGTTGAGGTAACTTGTCCGAGTTAAATGGAGGAGGGTCTGAAGGGGAGGCCTTCCGCCTGTGGGCCCTGGCTCTTAACCACGCTCGAGCTCCCGCTGTGTGCCAGGAGCTGTGCTAAGCGTGCTGTATTAACGGACTGAATTTTCACAACCTATGAAATTAGTACTATTATTGTTTCCATTTGACAGAAGCCAAAACTGAGATAAATCTCTTGCTGCAAGATCACAGAACTAATACATGTTGAAGCTGAGATTTACCCGACAATCTTACTCCAGAGTTCATACACTTAACCTTGCACTGAAATGATAAGTGTCAATCAGCCTCCAAATAACCATGGGGGCCATTCATTAAAGGAGGTTTCTGATATTGGAGGATTGGAGCTATTTTTTTAAGATTCAAAAACTCATCAGTGATGAATAATTTCATCAGTCTTCTCACGCCTTCCATGACCACACGTTGACTTCAGCAGACACTCCCTCCACACCTACAGTGTAGAAATCAGTGGACGCAGCATTGGAGGGGCTACAAAGATGAACAAGAGTGGTCTGTGCCCTCGGGGAGGCCCCGTCTCCGCTGGCAGACAGACACGTAGATGAAAACCCCGGAGAAAACAGACTGATGAGAGGCCCTGATGGCAGGAGTCTGGGGAGAATTCCTTGGCTTCTGCTGGCTGTTAGGTCCCCTGGCGGGGAGCGGGGGCAGGTGTGACTGGTGCCAGGGTTCTAAGCGGGGCTGCAGGCAGGGGAGAAATGCAGGCTGAGGCTCTACTCAGCACCCTAGCTCCTCTGCTGTTCCAAACCATCAGAAGAGGATGACTTGGTCCGGCATCCAGCCGGTCACATATGCCACAGGCAGCTCTTTGTTTTCCCTGCCCTGTCTCCCTGCCCATGCGCTCACTGCCCAGCACGTGGACAAATTCAGAGTTGTGGGGTTCTGCATGGGCACACAGGAACAGACCCTTCTTTCAACACTTCTGGTCCCGTGTTGGGGGCAGCTAGCCCTTGGGGTCCCTGCCTGCTCATTTCCCAAATGATGATTAACTGTAGCTGACGACCCAGCATTACGTAAGAGGATTATGAAACCGTGTAACAGGGAGGTGGGGGATCTGTGTGTATAAATAGACCAAAACCTCATTACTATGCTACTTTAAGACTCAGAGACATCTAGTGGCAGAAAATCATATCTGCAGGCCTGGCAAATCCTCTCCAAACAAGTGACTTGTAAAAAGTTCTAATTTGTGAAACTTTTGTACATACCCAAGTTGAGAGACTTTGAGTTAAGTTACTTTGAAGGAAAAGCAATGGACGGGTTTTTCACTTGTAGGAGTACAGTATTGTCTTTAATAAAAAGTACCATAAGCCTACTGTAAGCCTGTTCTCCCCAAAGTTGTTTTTTTTTTTTTATTATTTATTTTTTTTAATTTATTTTTTTATTGCAGTAACATTGGTTTTTAACATTGTATAAATTTCAGGCATACATCATTATACTTCTATTTCTGCATTGATTACATCATGCATCCCCAAAGTTTTAAAAGCACACAGTTGGGGCCGGCCCTGTGGCTTGGTGGTTAAGTGCGCGCGCTGCGATGCTGGTGGCCCGGGTTCGGATCCCGGGTGCGCATCGAGGCGCCACTTCTCCGTTCATCCTGAGGCCGAGTCCCACATACAGCAACTGGAAGGATGTGCAGCTACGACACACAGCTATCCACTGGGGCTTTGGGAAAAATAAAAATAAATAATAAAAATCTAAAAAAAAATAAAAAAATAAAAAAAAAAATAAAAGCACACAGTTGTATATAGTGTGTAAAAGAGAAAATTAGGATATAATGACTCTATTAACAGCCTCCACACACTCACCTGTCATGATGCAGAACATTTTTGATGTGAGTTTTGAACCAATTTCATAATCATTACTATCAAATTGGTCTTACAGGTGAACATGCATTGATTGAGCCACGGCTAAACCAAATCTTTAAGAGAATACATAGTGAGAAAGCTTCCCCACAATACAGACTAGAAAATAAATTTCCCCGGCTGGGAGAGCATAGAGAGCACTGTGGGGGACAATATAAGGGTGGGTCTCACTGGGTCCCGGGCAGCAAGGCCCTGCGCCACAGGCTGGGACCTGCGAAGACTGTCAGACACCACTTCGACACTGCGGAATGTCAGAGTGGGAGCAGCAACGGGACTTGTGTCACAGCTGCCTGGCAGAGCCCTAAAGAAGTGGCAAGACCTAGAGAAAAAGTGGCTGTAAGATGACGTGACGGATGGGGCTGAGGCAGCCTCGCGGAGCTTCCTATACCCCCGAACAGCACAGGACGAGTGGGAGGATTCCTGCTCACCCGTGGTGCATAGAAGCAGGGGACGGACTCCCGGAACCGCTTGCATTGCTGGCTGAGAAAGAGAAGGGCCTGGGGTGTCCCGGCAGTTGCCTGCGTGGCCAGACGACGTCCCGCCCACCTGTGCCTCAACACCAGGAAAGCTCCCCATTACTCAGGTACGTAACTGGAGGAAAGTAGTAGATGAGTGAGTCCCAAACTGAGTGACCCTAAGTTTTGCCACCCCAGTGGAAGGGAAATGCAAAATAGAAATTAAATTTAGCTGTAGAAAATGACGGAAGTATTATTTCTTTAGTCCCTGTATTTGTGGGCTGAGATGTAGGCTGCATACCTGCCACACACTCTTAGAACAAAATGGGACTTTTAGAAAAGACTGCAAGATATTTTGAAGAGAACTATTCTTCTTCATAGTAGCTTAAATACACACACACACACGCACACACACACAACTTGTATATTACTCAAGATCCCAGCTGGAAACAAATGGCACGCTCAAAATGGGTAATTTACAGTTATGAGTAGAATTCACAGAAACTAACAGGGGACCATGCAGTACCCTGGGGCTAGCCCAAGCAGGAAACTTGACCACCACTAGACCTGAAGGGGTAGAGGGGGCCCCGGAGAGGATTGCTGCGTGGAGAGGGCCTCCAGACAGGAGCTGTGGACTTTGCTAGAAGGATGCAGTCTGCAGCCTGCAGCACACCTTTGACCCAGGGAAGGAGCTTGGGGAATAGACCCTGATCTCACACTCCCACTCTCTAATCTCTGCCAGTGCACCTTAAAACTGGAAAACCCAACTGGAAGCCAAGAGGCAAAGGAGTCATTGATGCTGTCCATGTGGGTCAGCCTCCCCAGGTGGAGACCAAAGGAAAAGAGAGAAAGCAGAGTTAGTGGGGCAAATGGAAGATATCCAACACTAATGGCTCTGTTCAAACCTCATCACATAAAATATCTGTTTATTTGTCACTCTACCCCCCCAACCTCCCTTTCTTTCCCTCTCTCTTTCTCTCATTCTCTCTCTCTCACACACACACACATTCTAGCCATTCATTCGTTGCTCGTCATTATTCAAGGTATAACCAAAAATTTTTTGTGATTCTAAAAGTAATATGTATTTATTTTTTAAATTTTATTTTATTATTATTATTTTTTTTGCTGAGGAGGATTCACCCAGAGCTAACATCCACTGCCAATTTTCCTCTTTTTTTTTCTTTTTGTATGTGAGCTGCTGCCACAGCATGGCCACTGACAGACATGTGGTGTAGGTCCACACCTGGGAACTAAACCTGGGCCGCTGAAGCAGAGCACGCTGAACTCAACCAGTAGGCCACCAGGGCTAGCCCTGCATTTATTTTTTAAAATACATAAAAGTTTAAAGAAGAAAGTAAAAATCATCTTAATTCCACCAACCAGAAATGATGACTGTTAATGCTTTAATCTGTAGCCCTTTTTATATCCTTTCTATATATGTCTGTGTATATATTTCAGAAATGAATCTTACCATGCAAAGATATTTTACAGAATATTTTCCTGCTCAGTAAATTGCGTAACTCTTTCCATTGTCAATATAGACGTACGTCCTCATTTTTAATGGGTGCGTAGTATTATATACTATTTATAAATCAACCATAATAAGTCACTTTTTTGAAGGGCATGTAGGTGGTTTCTATTTTTTTGCCATTATAAACAATGTTGTGATAAACAGCCTTGTGTGGAAGTCTTTGGTTTTAAAGTCTTGTCCAGTTAGTCATCCAGGACAGTGGTTCTTAAAGTGTGTTCCATGGAACCCATGGAGACACCTGAGGGGCTCCTGCAGGGGTGAGGTGAAGGCCAAGCATCAGGACTCCAACCTCTCACCTGCTTTAGCAATAAAAGGTTTACTTCTCTCTGCTCTATTTGGTGTGAAGAAAGAGTTTCCCCACTAAATGCAGCTGCAAATCCAGTGCTTTAGGATGTAGTCAAAGAAAGATAAAATCGTTAGGTCAAAGAGTGTGCACATTCAAAGATCTGATACATACTGCCAAATGACTTCTCCCTGAAAGGGCATACACACCTACATTCCTACCAGAAGCACATGTGTGCCTGTATTCCCCCACACCCACACTCTTCATTTATACTGATCTAAAGGCAAAAACATCATTTTTTAAATTTATACTTCTTTGATTAGTATTAGTTTCCTCTTGCTGCTGTAACAAATTGCCACAAACTTGGTAGAGTTTAAATAAACTCTTAAATTTAAAACAACATAAGTTTATTATCTTACGGATCTGGAGGTCGGAAGTCTAACATGGGTCTCATAGGGCTGAAGTCAACGTGCAGCAGGGCTGCGTTCCTTTCTAGAAGCTATAGGAGAGAATCCACTTCTTTGCCTTTTCCAGCTTCTAGAAGCTGCCTGCATTTCCTTGGCTTGTGGCCCCTTCTTCCATCTTCAAAGCACATCACTCCAATCTCTGCTTCTCTCCTCATATCTCCTTCTCTGACTCCCACCCTCCTGCCTCCGCCTTTCACTTAAGAGGACCCTTGTGATTACACTGAACCCACCCAGGTAACTCAGGATAATCTCCCATCTCAAAGTCCTTAACTTAAATCACATCTGCAGAGTCCCTTTTGCTATGTAAGGTAGCATATTCAGAGGTTCTGGGGATTAGGACATGACGTCTATGGGGGCCATTGTTCTGCCTGTCACAGTAATGACATAGATCATGTTTTCTTTTGTTTATTGACAATTTGTAGCTCTTTCATAAATTATCTCTGTGTCTTCTGCTCATTTTGCTCTTAGGATATTTTTCTAGCTGATTTGTAAAAAAAAAGATTATACATGTTGGAGTTAGAAACATGTTGCCTGTTACATATGTTGCAAATATTTTTTTCCACATTTCTGGTTTTTAAACTTTCCTTAGGCTGTGTATTAATCTTCTCAGGCTGCCATAACAAAATACCACAGACTGGGTGCCTTAAACAACAGAAATTTACTTTCTCACAGTTCTAGAGGTTGGAAGTCCAAGATCAGGGTGCCAGCATGGTTAGTTTCTGGCAAGAGCTCTCTTCCTGGCTTGCAGACAGCCACCTTCTTGCTGTGTCCTCACGTGGCAGGGAGACAGCAAGCTCTCTGGCGTCTCTTCTTATAAAGGCAGTAATCCCATCACGAGGGATGTGACCTCATGACCTCCTCTAACCCTAACCACCTCCCAAAGGCCCCGTCTCCAAATACCATCACATTGAGGGTTAGAGCATCAACAGATGACTTTTGTGGGGACACAAACATTCAGGCCATAATAGAAAGATTTTGGACTTTCATGTGGTCAGGTTTGTTGATCATATTCTTGGTGATTTTTGGCTTCACTGATATGTTTAGCTTAGCAAGGCTTCTCTCACCAGAGGTTCATAAACACGTACATACACTTTCTCATTAAACTTTTATCTATTTGCCTTATTTTACATTCAAATTTTAATCATTCTGGAATCTAATTTGGGGTAAGGTCTGACTCTGTTTTCTGCCCACTTAAAGTGATTTGGTTACCATTTTATTCTTCAGATATAGCTTCAGAATAGTCTGTAAGCACGTAAGCCTCTAACCAGACAGGAGTCCTGGATTCGCCATTATCTGTTCATCTGACTATTGACCTGTTGAAACTCGTTTTCTTCCTTCCCTTTCTGTGCTGGTTGTAGAAAACTATTTTTTGTCTTTCTGGAAAATCCATTCATTCAGTAAAAGACTAATAACTAAAGCCAACTTTTTTTTTTTGAGGAAACTACGAGTTTCCTTAATATTTCAGGCATGAACAGCATTCCGTGTATGGCAATTTACGATCAACTCATCTGAATGTGTACTCACAGCTTTCACATTCCTTTGAATCCTGAAGTTATTTGATCTTCAAAACCAATGGGGGAAAAAAAAAACTTATCTGTGGAAGAAACCTATTTAGATATTCGAACTCTAGAAAACTTGGGCTTCATCTGTTGGGGCCACTCAGTGTCCTGCCCACGGCCAGCACGAAAGGTTTGTGCCTGAGAGGGAAGGGTCAGGGTAATGTTTCAAACTGCAGATGGACGCGTTCTAACTGTTGTGAAACAGATGCGATAATTAATAGCTACACTCAATCGTGGTATATTATACATTAATAATTCTAATTATAAAATAACATAACACTGTATATAATAATATAATAACAAGTACAAATATAAAATGATCTTAATGATTAAATACTCAGTTGGATTAAAATTTCCAGTTTATCCAATAAATTTTTCGTAAGCCCCTATATGTACCTCAGCCCTGTGTTTCTAGGGACTAAAAATTGTGCATGGCAACAAAACAAATATTTGTGATGCAAATGATTTTGAGATGCAATTCAAATTTGTTGAGTTAATAATAAATTTATGTGTTGTATATACGGTGTGATATTACATGATACATTTTTATTAACACTGTGTAAGCAATTTTACTATTTCATGGCCAAACCTTGGAAATGAGCAGTTTCCAATCCACAAATGTGTTGAATTTCAAAGATTTGTTTCTAAATTAGTTGTTCAAAACTCAGAAATCATGTCACTATAAAAATAAGATTTTAAGCAGTGGTGAGAGCCAGCCTAGCTATAGGTTTTTAGTTTGGTTAAAATTATATGTGTTTTCTATGAGAGGTGGTTGAAATTATAAACATTTGTTATGAGGAATACTTTTTAGATATGATACTAGTGATTAAAAGAGAAAAGGAATACAACTTAATAAGACATGGCTTATTAATCTGGAATGATAGACCTTAAGGAAGTTTAAAGTTTAGTACAAGGAGAAGGGCTTTTGTGGAAATGCTGGGAAGGTTTGGGGACCTTTTCAAGGGGTTAGAGGTTGAGGGCAAGGGTCTGAATTATGTCACAATTGATCTTCTCCTTGCCTTTAATACAATGCCTTGCTCTGCTGTTCATGCTTATAATTAATTAAAATTAATTAATTAAAATTAATTAATTAAAATTAATTAATTAATAAATGGGGTGCTGAGAAGCCAGGAGAGCAGTGGGGAATGAAGGAGAGGGCACAGCATTTGTAAAATCCTCCTTAGGGGGGAAAAAAGGAGATAGCAGAGAAAAGAGTCAGTGGCCTCCTCGAATTGGCCCCAAGGCCACTTGTGGGGAATCCTACTAAAGATGCATAAACTTCCTCAAATAATAACGATGGTCTCTACTGCCACGTCTCCCTCACCTAATTGGTGGCCTTGGCACCGAATGTTCCCAGAATTAGGACTGGGACTATTGCTCCTCCATGGGAAGGGAAATTTACATAACCAAGGGAGAGTTTGGGGGTTGATGATTAAGGAAACAAAAACAAGGGGCCAGTCCGGTGGGGTAGTGGTTAAGTTCACACACTCCGCTATGGTGGCCCGGGGTTCATGGGTTCGGATCTTGGGCACGGACCTACACACCACATATCAAGCTATGCTGTGGTGGCATCCCACATATAAAGTGGAGGAAGATGGGCACGGATGTTAGCCCAGGGCCAATCTTCCTCAGCAAAAAGAGGAGGATTGGCAACAGATGTTAGCTCAGAGCTAATCTTCCTCACACACACACACAAAAGAAACAAAAACAACAAAGTCAATTATTATTTCAAGAGAAAACAAAAAGTCAAGCAGGGAAGAAGTGATTATAGTAGACTACAGGGCTCAGCCGTCAATAAATTTTTACAATCATAAAAGATAAACATTTGTGCGAGTTAGCAATATATTGCCTTTCAACTCCAAATTTGTACTTCATTGCCTGACCCGTGAAAACAGATCTGGGTCCTTTAACTATTTCTCCTTTGCAGCTGGCATGATGTTAAAAGCTTTGTCAGTAGAGAGCACTGGAGGGACACTGCAGGAGGAAGGGGCTTCTCTTCCTGCTTCTTGTGTGTTCTGTTTTGCTTCTTCTTGCTCCTTCTGTTTGGTTGCCGGCAGTGGGTGGGTTGGAGGAGAGATCCAGTGGCCTTCACCCCTATTAAGCTACAGCAGTACCTCAGAGGTAGCTTCCCACTGAGTTTCTGCAGCACTTGCATGAGTGGATTCCCAGTGAAGTGTGCCAGCACCCCAGTGGTTGGCCTGCCAGCCCTCCAGAGAGCTGTTTTCTGCTTGCCACTCCCGGCCACGGTTTTCTACCCACTTGCACCCTGCAGGAGTGTCTCCTGCTTGTCCAGAGACTGGTCGAGCTCTGGCCTGGAACAACTACACTTCTCTACCATCCCAGCCTCAGGGAGAGATGCTCCTTTCTTGAGTATCCTTGCTTATCTCTAGGTTATTCTTTAGAGTTCTCTTTGTCCTGTAATAGATAATCCTATATTGTAGTTAATAATTCTTATATTAAACTTTCCCTGTACAAATTCCTGTGTGGTTTCTGTCTCCTGGTAGGATCTTGAGCAATACAAGACTGAATACTTATCTCACCAAAATTGATGTAATTGTTTTGGGAAGATGGGGAGTTGGAAAATGTGAATGTGTGTGTTTGTGAGAGAGAGAGGTGCAAAATCCTTATCTCTCATAGTAGGACGCTGATAAGATCTAAAACTGAAAAGATCATGGAATATAGTATAAGATTGTTATTTGGAGATTTGAAAGTGGTTGTATTTGGGGATCAGGAAATGGAGTAGGAGGGATCTGCTATTTTTTTAACAAGCATTGTTTTTGACTCTTTATGATCATTGATTACTTTGAGAAGAATTAAAACTGATGAAAAGAACATCACTGGGATTGGAACAAATAAACATGAAGGGAGGAAGGAAAGCAAGTTACAAAGTTTGTGGACTCTCAAAAGATGTGCCATTGGGATAGTTTATTTTTTTAAATTAAACACACAGTACACAATCAAACTAATTTCTGGCCAAACTAATTTCATGAAATGAGAAAATAGGGTCATTTTTGCCCCACATTCCCTTCCCCTTGAAAGAAAAGCATCAAGATAGAGGAAATGCACGCGTCTGGTTACCTGAGCACTAGGATGGCAGGTATATGAGGACCCGTGGAGATCTCTCTCTGTTATGGTGGTGGAGGGGAAGGGGTTGTCTCTCTAAATAACTGAGCGCAATGGCATTATGTTCACAGTCAAAGGAAAGCCCCATTTGTTGCCCTCTGAGGCTTCCTCCACGGCCTCCCCAGGGATCACCCCTCCCAGTCAGAGAAAGAGCAGCTTAAATGGATTTCCACTGTTAATAAGTAGGCACGAATGGAAACACCCCCTTTTTTTTTTCCTATTGGCACAAATGCACTTGGTCATTTGAAATCGAGCATAGTGGTTAATGAATTAGCAAAACAACAGGGAGCTACGAATATTTGTGGTTTAGCAAAGAAGTCTTAGTAGCTAAACAGAAATTCCATTATCTCCAGGGCAGGATGGGGAAGGTTTTGCTCAGAATCTTGAATTGTAGCAGAAGTGAGACCAAGCAGGACATGCAGTTTGGTTGCAATTTTGGTGCTACAAGCAGAGCCTGAGGGCTGCTTATGCTGAAAGAGAATGTAGCACCCTTCATTTTTAGCTGAGTTTCTAATGAGAATAAAGACAAATAAATACAAAATATGTAATAAATACCCAAGAAAACCTCAGTGGCAATATTCTAACACAAATATGTAAAGGAATATAGAACTCACCTGGTTTCCTTCTCTCTAATATGGGAGTATAAACACCACTGTTTTTGTAGGAATTAATTTGTGGATAATATTACTAGCATGATGTCTGGCTTGTGGTAGCATTAAATAACTGGTCATTACTGATATTTTTATCATCATTTTAATTATTATCATTAGTATTTGAAAACAGAGTTGCAACCTCAAATGGTTTTAGGAGCCTGCCCAGGAATATAAATGAGGCAAGTGGGCCTTGTAGGGACTGTGGCAAACTGGAGCGTGCACACCTTTCCCACTGGAGCAGCCCACATTAAATTCCAGCAAGTCCCTGTCATAGAGAAGTGCTGGTCTCATCATCATCCTCATTCACACTCTTTTTTCAGGAAAAGCTGGAAATCTAGATTTTTATGTGAAATCTCCCAATTTTAAATATTGAGATCTAAACAGTTCATATCTGTGGAAAGGATCAGGCCCACAAGCCTTGTATACTCTGCTTTAAAGAAACAAAAGGGTCCCCAGCTATAGGACCCAGCCCCCACTTTGGGATCCAGAGGCTATCAGTCTTCCTTAGCATTTCCCTGAGCATCCTCTGGACACACCACACACTACTTCCTCTGGTAAGCTGGCCACTCAGTCTTGTCAATGCTCCTGCAGGCTGGGGTGGAGCAGGTTACCATGTGCAAGGCTCTCACTAGGGGTCCTTCCTGGCCCTGTTGGCCCCAGGATAATCAGAAAGACCTTATCTAAAGCTCTCTCCTCCCCATTTTGGGCCCTTTCCTTAACCCCCCTCCCAGGACCCCCTAGGAGCACTGCTAAGACAGTTATTCACACTAAAATGTTAATGACTTAACAGCTCACCGCTCACAAGGGGTGTCTACCTTTTCAAAGAGAACACTCCAAAAGGAAATAAAATTAGTCACTAATGCAGTAGTTTTAGGGTTCTTGGCACTTCAGAGGAAGGTCTTCCTTGGCTTTTCAGATCACATCAGGGGAGCAAAACCAAACTCTGTCTCTGGAGGAAGCTAGCCAAGCCCCAGCTTTTTCTGGGGCCTGGTTTAAAAGTCTTCAGGGACCCAGGAGGAAAAGATGCTATTAGGACCTGCTCTTGAGCAGTCACTGGACTCATATTCAACATCCATTGTCAAATCAAGAACAGTTCAGTGTCTACTAGGTATTGGTGAAAAAATACGCCAAAAAATATACACTAATCCAGAGAAGAGAGCAATCACTATAGGTTGCTCTAGAATTATCAATTATTATTTCTAGGTAAAAAAGAATTAGCAATTGTTTGCTATAAGCTCATTTCATCGGTTTTCTCCATTCAGCCAAAGGATTTTTCCCTGGCTTCTAAAAGCAGGCCTTGCAATTTATGCATGCGGTCACCAGGTGGTGGAAGTGTGCCATGACCACGGAGTCTGACCGGTGGCAGGAGAAGCTGAGCTCACCGTGCTTCAAATCACTTTAAAACCAGGGAGAGCTCTGACATCCTTTCCTTTCAGCCATATTCAACCTGGAGTTCATCAAAAGATGTTTGCCTTTCTAGCAGTTCCTGGCTAAAAAGGCCTATGTTGTAACCCAGAGCACCCTTGCTGAAAAATGTCACCTTTCTGTCCACCTCTGAGAGTCATGAGTTTCTGTACTTAGAAAGTGTAGAGACCTCAGAACTCTCCTTTTCCAATTATCTCCTCTCTATCATTTGACACTTGATATTTCCCTTTCCCCTCTTTTTACAGGAGGGGAGCCCTTACCCTCTCATTACATTCCAGGGAAGGAATGCATACTCTGCTTGGGGCAGGCCTGGAGGCCTTATTTATTTATAGAGGCAGCAAATGGCTTAGAGAAACCTGCCCAGGCCAGAGGTGCTGGGGGCCCCACCAGGGTGGTGGTGGAGACAGGACAGGTTGTGCATTTCCACTTGGCTTTCCCTGCTGGATCTGACAAGTTGACCAGTGCCTCCTTTTGAAGTCTTTTCTCCCTGGAACCACTCTACTTGGGCTCTCTGTATCCTTCACTGATTTCCCTTCCTCTCCAGGCACGATAGATTGTCATTATTCACGGCAGTTGTGTTGCATAGAGTTGCCGTGAATGCTGAACCGTTGTTCCCGGGGAAAGACAAGTTTAGGTTTCCGTGAGCCTCTGGTCACAACATTTTCATCAACTGGTCAATATATAACTTTGTTTTATGTGTGTTTCTGTTTACAAACACCTTATTTAATACACTGATTTATTTTACATATTATATATTCTTTCTCATATTGATTTACTCTATATTTAATATATTGATTCACATCGAACTCATGCCCAACTGCAGTATAACTCCTGCCTGAAGCAGCTTATCTAACATAGATATCTTCTTCATAGTGCTTATCACAATCTTCTGGCACTCAGGATCACTAGACAGCATTCGGCACTGCACTTGGGGGCCATTTAAACAGTGACATGAGCAGGCACAAAAATGTGGGAAAAGTGGCACTAAATAGACTGCAAAAACGATACTTGCTTACAGTGTGAGACCGGAAACAAGAAAGCAGAAGACGACCTTGAGTGACCTCAGCTGGGAACACACTCATATTTTTCGCTGATCTGCACCGCGTTTGGGAATGACACCAAAGTGCCACAAGTATTGATTTTGGGGTTATAAATAAATTTTAGCAAGTAGGCAAATTTGCAAATACAGAATTGATGAATAAGGAGGATCAACTGTACAAACGTTGATCTGGGCTCCCTGCGCTTTTCTCTCTCTCTTCTCCTGACAAGAGGTCTTCCACTCATGTCATCAACTCTCAGCTCCAGGCAGATTACTTCAAAACCTCCATCGAAAGCCCTGACCCCTCTCTAGACCAGCAGTTCTCAAAGTATGAGAGCCGGGATCCCTGAGGGGAGGGAGTTTCTAAGATCCTCCCTTTGCAACTACCTATCTGTGTGAATTTGGATTTTCCTCATATGCTTCAACTAAAACAATTGTCATAATGAGTTGAATGTAGAGGCAGATCTGAGAATCCAGCTGTCTTCTATTAAGCCAGACATTAAAGAGATTTGCAAAAATGTAAAACAATCACAATGGTAAAATATGGTAATGTTATTTATGTTGTGTAATGGGTTTGTTACTGTTACTTTTAAACAAATTACTAAACATTTTGTATGTCTCAGTTCTAATTTCTAATACAGTAAACATTGCTAGATAAAACTTGCTTAATCAAAACTTCTCCAGGTCCTCAACAATTTTTAAGAACGTAAAAGAGTCCTGAGATCAAAAGTTTGAGAACCACTGCTCTAGACCTATAGTCACTTTTTTTTTTTTTTTGTGCAGAAGATCAGCCCTGAGCTAACATCCATGCCGATCCTCCTCTTTTTCCTGAGGAAGACTGGCCCTGAGCTAACATCTATTGCCAATCCTCCTCCATTTTTCCCTTTTTCTCCCCAAAGCCCCCGTAGATAGTTGTATGTCATAGCTGCACATCCTTCTAGTTGCTGTATGTGGGACGCAGCCTCAGCATGGCCAGAGAAGCGACGCGTCGGTGCGTGCCTGGGATGCGAACCCGGGCCGCCAGTAGCAGAGCATGCGCAGTTAACCGCTAAGCCAAGGGGCTGGCCCCTATAGTCACTTTTTTGATAGTGTTCCTGATATTTGCGCTTGGATGTCCCTTCAGCACCTTAACTCAACTTGACTGACAGTATAGTCATCGGTCCCACTCACTCTCAAGCCATTCCTCCTCCTGACATCTCAGTTTCCGGCATCATTCTCTCAGCCGCCCGGGCTCAAACTCCCCATCCTCTCTAACTTCTCCCCTCTGTGCATCTCCTACAATTTGTTTACTCAGGAGTGTCTGCAGAATCCATCTCTTCCTTTCCACCCCCGCTCCCCCCACCTCTCGTTTCACATCTCCACCATCCTGCCTCTGTACTCATCAAGCTGCCCTGTGCTCTGCCAGCAAGCCAGTCATCAGCTTCAGCGCGGCCACACCAGGCTCCTGCTCAAACACCAGCAGCAGAGTGCACACCTGCAGGATCAAATCCAGAGTTTCAGTTCATCATACTTGAATGCCGATGAAACTTTCCAGTAGCGTCCTGCTGTTCCTCTGACCAGAGTTTCATTCTCCCCTCGAGGAGAGAAGGGCGATGGCATAGGGTGGTGGTCAGGGATATAGGGTACAGGTGGGAGGTGGCTTGTTCACTCCACATGCCAAATAGTTCTGCATCTCTGTTTCAGTTCCACCGGGACAGACCTTTACTGCTGTAGCAAGTATAACTATTTTCCATCCACAAACTTATGTAACTATAAGATTCACCTTCTCCTCTTCTCCCTAGGCTTAGTTCTAAATCTCAAAGCTTGTGCAATAGTGTGATGTGGGCAGGGAAGGGCAACTGTGCTTGGTTTTGGTCTGTCCTACGCTGGCCTCCTTTGTGATATGAGGGGGTGGGGACAGAGGATGGAGCTCCACTGTGGTCTCTAGTCCTGACTCCCCGGGGAGGCGCTCCTGCAGCCTTTGCTTCCAGAAAGGTCCCAGTGCTGGCCAAACACAAATAGATTTCTCCTCCCCTGGTAGTAGCTACTGATGATTTTACTACCAATAACAATAGCTAATGTTTATCGCACTCCTACCATGGGACAGTCTCCATACTGGAGGCTTTTTAGGGTTTATCTCATTTAATTGTCGCAAGCATCCTTTAAGATAAGTACTAATATTATCTCCACTTTACAGATGAGGCTCAGAGAACATAAGTAACTTGCCTAAATTAACAGCTAAGTAGCAGAGTGGACCCTACACCCAGATCTGTTTGAGTCCAGTGTTCATGTTCTTAGCCACTCACCGTGAAACCCTTCCTCCTCTGGAAGGCTCTGGAAACCTTCCTTCTCTCCACTTGGCAGAGAGGACTCTTGTGTCCTGGTGCTGGTCAGGGGTTAAAATTAAATGGTTATTTGTGCTCTGCTCAGTCAACTGTTCATTCCGTCAGCCAGGGTAGAGAGAGGAACCAGACTGAACCCTTCCCTCCAGAAGCTCACGCCAGGCTACGGTGAGTGGTTTGCTCTGAATGCTTCAGGACTGCCAGGGTGGATGCCATCTGACTACTGAAAACAAAACCCACCACCATTGTTGCTTAAGGCCACCAGCCTAGCAGTTAGGCCCAGCTAAGAGTCAAGGAGAAGGGTTGTGTTGACTCTGACCTGGAGCCTTTGTGGAGTCCCTGAGCCTTCTCCAGAGGCAATGCCTGCAGAGGGAACCTCAGTCGGGCCAAAGGTACAGAGAGGCAGAAATAGAGACCAGAAAAGAGAAGGAGGTAAGAGGGAGGGGCAGACACAGGCAGAGTGCTGGTCCCAGGCAAGACGCCTGACATTCCTGATGAAAGCTCTCCACAGTGCTGCCTCACAAAGACTTGCTTATGCTAAAAATACCATCCAACTGGGAGTCCTGTCTCTCACCATTTTGCGCCAACTTCACCCAAAGGTCACCTGTTGTCAGAGGGAGCCCAGGTGGAAAGTGAGGTGGGAGGGATTCTAATAGGCTGATTTCATTCTGGTTTGGCTGGTTTCTAAGTAAATAAATAGGGCTAGAGTTCCACCTAGTCTCCAAATGGCAGCGAAATGTACCCTGTCATCCCAAAGTGATAGCAGATTTTAGTATAAACAGGATGGTTAGTTCCACATCTTCCAAAGGCAATGGTGATCAAGAGAAGCAAAGATGGGCACTCAGGTACCGGAAAGGGGCTGGTGAAAGTGGACTTAAGAGACCAAAAATTTGGTGCCAAGGCTTAAGGATCCATACTGATTTATGTGGCAGCAGCAAAGAGTCTTGGACAAAGCACACAAAGAAGAAACAGAGAAAGTTCTCAGATGATTGCATACCCTTGTGTCACTCAGGGCTCTCAGGTTGCAAGCAACAGAAGAGCTCTGGAAAACTGAAGACGAAAAGAAGTGTACTGAAAGACTATGAGCAGCCCAGAGAATCACAGGAAAAGACCTCAGTAGGGCCAGGTGCTAGGGCGGCTCCAGAGATCCAGGGAGCAGCCCTGTCCTTTGGCATGAACCTCTTTTGCCCTTTCAGTTCCTTGTGTCACATGCCTCGAGACCCAATTTCCACGGGGCAAGATTCCCCTTTGCTTACCTTGGATCATGTGCTCACCTTTGGTTGGGAGTGGGGCACCTTGAGGGACAGCCCCACCAAGACTGCATGCAATGGATGGGGGGCAGTGTCTCCATGGAAAATAGAGACACGGATGCCGTGCAAGGGATGTCCACATGTGTATTTACTCACCCGGGCTTTCCCTGGAGATGTACAAGTAGGCTCTCACTGGAGCGAATTTTTTTTTTTTTTAAGATTTTATTTATTTTATTTTTTTCCCCCCAAAGCCCCAGTAGATAGTTGTATGTCATAGCTGCACATCCTTCTAGTTGCTGTATGTGGGACTCGGCCTCAGGATGGACGGAGAAGTGGTGCCTCGATGCGCACCCGGGATCCGAACCCAGGCCACCAGCATTGCAGCGCGCGCACTTAACCACCAAGCCACAGGGCCGGCCCTGGAGCGAATTTTATAGCAGCACTCGTCATTAGAATTGATACTGGAAATCCTAGAAACAGAAATAGAGAAAGTACTGCAGGAGGAAAGAAACAAGAGGCAATGTCACAAAGAGCAACCTGGAGGCTGAGGGACGTGTGTGAGAAGAGGAGGGAAAGTTACTTCTCTTCCTGTTCACTGGTCTTTGGAGTTTCCATGTACAATCTGGAGAAAATGCCCCAATTAGCTATGCCCAGGGGAAGACACTAGTGCTAACCATAGATAAAAGATAAATGTGGAAGAAATAATGGAAAAAACCTGCGAAGTCAAACTTTGAGCCAAAGCATAAGAGCTAGCCTATGTCTAGGTGTCTAAAGAAGAAAGAAATAAACTTCTTCAATCATACATAGTCCTTCTTTATTCTTGTGCATATTTTAAATAATACAAAACTCCATATAAGAAGAAAACAAAAGCGAAGCTTCTAAAACAGATTTTTTTCAAAAAAGAAAAGACCATGTTAGAGATCAAATATTCAGAAAATCACACACACACAAACTCTTGTGATGAATTAACAAGTCAGGAAGAAAATGAACAACATAGATATTCACAGGGAACGAGGGAGGTGGTTGCAGTGCTGAGAGAGAGAAAGACCCATGGACAAGTCTAGAAGACTAAGAGGCTGATCTGAGAAGCATCTGAAATCAAGACCAAAGGTCTACAATGCAACAGAGGCAAATATGCCCTTGAATAGAAGATGGCTGAGGGGCCTCTCTCTCGATTCATTCATTCAACAAATAGGTACTGAGCTCTGGTTAGGTTCTAGATGCCAGGTCTTGAGGGGATTTCACCATTGACTCAAGAATCTACATTTACTACCACCTTACCCTCCATACTGAAATTCCTTAAAGACCTAGTGACAAAAATATGGCAATATAATGTTCACCAAGCTTCAAAATTTTTTTTCTGTAGCTGCTTAACTCATCACTTGAAAAAAGAAACACAAAAATTGGAAACACAGCATGGAACTTCAAATCAAATTTAATATCAGTTTTTAAAATTTTTTTAATTAAAAAAAAAACTCTTGGGGCCGGCCCGGTGGTGCAAGCGGTTAAGTGCGTGAACTCCGCTGCGGCGGCCCCGGGGTTCGCCGGTTCGGATCCCGGGCGTGCACCGATGCACCGCTTGGCAAGCCATGCTGTGGCCACATCCCATATAAAGTGGAGGAAGATGGGCACAGATGCTAGCCCAGGGCCAGTCTTCCTCAGCAAAAAAAGAGGAGGATTGACAGATGTTAGCACAGGGCTGATCTTCCTCACAAAAAAAAACAAAAAAACTCTTGAAGCTTACCCATTCATTTTATTATTCTTTCAAAAGCAAAGATAGAATCTGTATTTAAAAGGTCATGTTTCTATCATAGTAATAAAACAGTTTTTTAAAAAAATTGTTTAACATATTACTCTACTCGGAAAAAATATAGCAAAATATGAAGCACGTTCAGAAAGATCTAGGCTAGTCTTGTGGGTTGTTTTTGGAGAGAAGGAATAGGGTAAGTAATTTTCTGGATTTTGTCCAGGTCAGATCCAGTTCAAACTTCAAAGAGAGAACAATATTGTTATTTGAGGTCAGTTTCAATTCAAATTAAAATATCAGTTTCCTACTTTGGGTTTAGTTCAACTCCCTGCCGAGAGCTGAGAATATCATTTAGTGGAAGAAAAGATTCCAGAGCAATTATTTTTCAACTCATTTTGTTACTCCCCACCCCACTATAAATTGAGTATAGCCAACAGCTTTCAGCACTTTGGAAATCCTCTAGTCCACAGAGTTCCGTGGCCCTGGGACACGTGGCCAGAGAGCCTTTGTGAGCTCACCCCCTACTCCGATGAGAGGCGGGATAGGGCCCTTGTATGTGGGTTGGCCATAGGTGAGACGGCTTAGGAAGCAGGAGGTAGGCTACAGGGAAGCTGACACTTAGCATGGAGAAGGAAGCCGGAGGCATGAATGGACACAGTCCTACACCAGGAGAAAAGTCAAGACAGGCGTGAAGATGCCTGTTTCCTACTCTTCACCTATTCCTAGAGACCCTGGCAAAGAAACTCAGTGCCCAGAGAGAAAACTGAATAAGGCGAGAAGGTGATGATACAAAGAAGTGACACAAAAGGGGCAGTCCTGAGAAACGCCTGCTCTTTTCTCCGCCTTCCCTTGTCCTATACGCTAATGAGTCCATCATAGCCTTGCTGAGAGGGGGCTGGCCTGGTGCTGCTGCCCCACCCACCCATCCCCACAGCTGTTTTTGCCATCAACACCCACACCCGTCCCTGTCCCTGCCCAGCCCTGGTCACCCGGCTTTCTTACGGAGGCAGCCCAAACACTGCTCAAAATGCCAACCACGTAAGGGGTTCTCCACCCCATTTCCACCTTTAAAAAAGCAGTTTCTGAGACTGCCCGGGAAAGTCTTCAAGCAAGAATGGCAAAGGGATTTACAGTTTTGTACTAGATCCTGTCGTTAAATCGATGCCCTGCTGAACCTGGGTATTCGCTCTCCATGCCCTGTTTATGATACTTTAAGGGTTCAAAAAAAAACTTCTGCTCAGATATTGAGAGGATTAAATGAGATGATGTACAGAAAAGTGCCTTAAAAAAGCAAAAATCACTGTAGAAATGCAAGGCCACTTTAAACATTCTGGGCTTGTTTCTGTCTTCCAACAGCCTAGAATTATAAATATTAATAATATATATCGTATGGTTTGGTTTTTAAACTATTCTGTCTCCTATTAATAGTTCAAATCACACTACTACTATGACTACCACTACCCGTTGCCTTTATTAAGTCAGGCACTCTGCCTAACACTTGACACACATCATTTCAATTAATCCTCCCAGGAATCCTGTGAAGTCATTCTCCCCATTTACTGAGAGGAACCTGAGAGGCTCAATGCAATAGTCCATTCTTTTACCCGCCGATTTAAAATGCCACCTTTATCATAAAGTGAATTGCCGTATATACATGACTCTCGATTCTGCTCTGTCGATGTGTTCAACCGTCTCGGCCTCAGTACCAAAGCCTCTTATTATGGATTTATTGATTGTATATTTTCCTATTGGATACCATTACACTTTTTTTTTTTTTCAAGAACATCTTGGTTTTTTTAAAACAGATTTTCCCCATGTACAGCCTGTATTTTAATTTTATTTAGTTTGTTGTCTAAGGAATAAACACACATGGTACTATACATAAAAGACACAGGAGGGTAAACAGTGAGTAAATAAGTCTCCCTCGCCTGTGTCCAATCATTCGGTTTTCCCTCAGGAGGCAACTGCTGCTACCAGTTTCGTATCTGCCCTTCTAGAAATAGTTCATACATATGAACTTTAAAATAAGTTTATCAACTTCTACCAAAAAATTCAATTAACACTTTGATTAGGATTACATTGAATTTATAGATTAATTTGAGAGGAAATTGACGTCTATACAATAACAAATCTCATTCAGCAACTAGAATGTCTTTCCATTCTTTTGGTCTTAATGTCCTTCAATAAATTTTTATGATTTTATTCATATCTTGCATACTTATAAGATTTATGCCTAAGTATTTTAGTATTTTTGTGTGTATGGCAAAAATGAATGGAATTCTGGTGGGTTGACTTTGTATCTTTCTTATTAGTCTAATAATTTCTCATTTAACTATATTTTATTTTCTATCAAGAAATGATATTATTTACAAATAGTGACAGTTGAATTCTTCCTTGCAGTCTTTATACCACTTTTCTTGTACCAATTTTATTGATTTAGTAAGACTTTTGTTAAATTCCAGTGAATCGTAGCAGAGGTAGAAGATAATACCATCTTCTCCCTGTTTTGTGGGAATACTACTTTTACACCACTAAGTATCATGTTTGCTATGTGTTCCCAGGAGCTAAGTTTCCATCTATTTCATCTACTAAGAGTTTCTAATAGCAGTGGGTATTGAATTTAGTCAAAAGCTTTTTCAGTATCTACTGAAATAAGGAAATGGTTTTCCTCCTTTAATCTATTAACATATTCAGTTGTACTAACAAACAGAGTTCTTGATGTTGAACCACTTTTGAATCCTTAAAATTGAACTTACTTGGTCGTAATGCACTATTTAAAGAAGTATTTTATTTAGTATTTTTGCATCTATGTTCATAAATGAGATGAGGACCTTCATTTTGAAGTTCCTTGACTCACCAGCCAAGGAGTCAGGATTTCTTTGCTGAGGAAGGCTGTAGAACAATGAAGCTTTGATTAATATTTTTACCACCTTTGAAAATCTTATCGTGGCCAGTCCTGTGATAAGAATTTATCTTCGGTTAATTGTCTGGGTCTCTGCTCTCTGTTGCTGAATGTCTCTGACTCTGTCTTATTCCAGACAGTGTTATTTAGGGACTCTTGTGAAGATATGGCTGCAAACTCTGCTTTTCTCTTTATATTGGAAAGGATGCATTCTATATTGACGTGTAAACATTTTAATTGGAAAGCAATCTATTTTAGGCTACTATTGTTTTTTTCATGCTTTCAAGCCATGTGTTTCTGCACAAGGGTGGCTTGCCAAGGAGTGTGGAGCTATGTGAATAACAACTCTATTGGGAAAGAAGATGATTCCCAAAGGACCCTTCAATGGACTGTAGGACATAGTAGATGAGCATGGGCGGAGTGACCATATATGCCAGTTTTTCCAGGACTGTCCAAATTTTTAGGTATCCTGTTCCGTTGAAAACCATGTGTCAGAATGCATGTCCTTTTTTCCCCCCTGAAAGTAAGGTAACTATAGACAGAGGAAGACCAGCTAAAATTCATCAAGCGTGCCAAAAGCCTAAGATATGCCAAAGAATTTAAATCTTCAAAAAACCTTGGTGGGAAACATGTTCTTTGACCCTCGTGGACTCCTGAAAATGATCCTCCAGTAGCCATAGTATCAGAGGCCACATGGTGTCTTTGAGACGACACTAGGCAAGGTGGTGGAGGCAGCAGCAGATGTTCAGAGAACCTGTCTGACTCCACCTATCACTTGGGCTCCTGACTCCTGGACTTCAGGTTTTTAGTTCTGCTTGGGAATGGTTCTTGATATCTGTGGCTGACCGCTAGTTGTCCTTCTGTCCATTGTCTCCTTCTTTACACAATAACAGGGTTTAGTTGAGTACATGACGCCCAGGCAAAGACTACATTTCCTAGTCTCTCTTGCAACTAAGTGGCTACGTGACTAGGTTCCTCCCATGACCCTATGAGCAGAAGTTATGTGTGCTACTTCCACCCCTTTCCCTTAAACATTTAGGTATACAATCTCCATTGTACATTTTCTACTTCCCCAGAAGTAGAAGTTAGAGGTGGAAAAGAAAGACCCAGATCACACACTGTCCCTCAGCCTTCTGTCATATGGTACCTTCAGGGCCTGCCACAAAAGGCACAGTCATGCTTCGGCAGGTGAGGGACAAGAGGCCAAACATTTTAACCGCCTCCTATGTTTAGGGACTTGCCCACTGTGTGAATGTTGGTGGGGAACAGGCCTCATTTCCCGCTGAGGAAGCCCTAAAGGCCTGTTACTCACACATGAGAGAGGGACCAAAGCTTAGCCCACAGATGCCCCTGCTGGCTCTGAAGTAGGAGACCTGGAGAAGCACGGTGGTTTAATATCAGTTGGAGGGATGAATAATAATTGTGCAGTAGTTAAACATGTATTAGTTCATAACACAAAGAAAGACTGAGGAATTAAATAGCATTGTATAGCAGATATAATCAGACATAATGAAATAAAGTTAAGGGGAAAAAAATCTAAATTATAAACAGGAGGGAAAATTCTAATATCAAGCTAACTAGATTATTACAAAACATTTTAAGAATTCCAGCAGGGTTCCTGCTTCTCTGCAAGGAAGATTAAACAACACATTTTTAACTTTAATTACAGCAAGAAAACCTAAATGTTGGTTAAAGCCTAAAGGGTAGACTCCCTGGGTTGGCACGTTAGTAAAAACCTCCAAGGAGAAATTACATTCAGAGGCACAAGTTGAAAAATACAAACAAATGAAATACATTTACAAATCAATGAAACAAATGCAATTAGAAAAAATAAATGTTCTTTTCAACAAATGGTTCTCGAACACCGGACATCCACATGCAAAAAAATGAATCTAGACATCGACTTTACACCCTTCACAAAAATTAACTCAAAATAGATCATAGTCCTACATGTAAAGTGCAAAACTATAACACTCCTAGAAGATAACATAGGAGAAAACCTAGATGATTTTGGTTATGGTGATGCCTTTCTAGGTACAATACCAAAGGCACAATCCATGAAAGAAATAACTGATAAGCTGGACTTCATTAAAATTAAAAACTTCTGCTCTACAAAAGACATTGTCCAGAGAATGAGAAGACAAACCACAGACTGGGAGAAAATATGTGCAAAAGATAAAGGACTGTCACCAAAATATGCAAAGAACTCTTAAAACTCAACAATAAGAAGGCAAACAACCTGATTAAAAAGTAGGCCAAAGACCTTAACAGACACCTCATCAAAGAAAATATACAGATGACAAATAAGCATATGAGAAGATACTCCACATTATATGTCATCATAGACGTGAAAATTAAAACAATGAGATGCCACTACACACTTATTAGAATGGCAAAAATCTGGAACACTGACAACACCGAATGCTGGTGAGGATGTGGAGCAACAGGAACTCTCATTCATTGTTCGTAGGAATGCAAAATGGTACAGCCACTGTGGAAGACAGTTTGGGGGTTTCTTACACAGCTAAACATACTCTTACCATATGATCCCACAATCCCATTCCTTGGTATTTACCCAAAGGAGTTGAAAACTTATGTCCACATAAAAACCCAAACACGATGTTTATAGCAGCTTTATTCATAATTGCCAAAACTTGCAACCAAGAAGACCTTCAGTAGGTGAATGGATGAATACACTGTGGTACATCCAGACAATGAAATATTATTCAATGCTAAAAAGAAATAAGTTATCAAGCCATGAAAAGACATGGAGGAAACTTAAATGCATATTACTAAGTGAAAGAAGCCAATGTGAAAGTCTATATAGTGTACGATTCCAACTATATGACATTCTGGAAAAGGCAAAACTATGGAGACGGTAACAAGATCAGTGGTTGCCAAAGGTTAGGGGGATGAGAGAGATGAATAGGTGGAGACACAGAGGATTTTTAGGACAGTGAAATTATTCTGTATGATACTGTAATGGTGGATACATGTCATTATACATTTGTCCAAACCCATACAATGTACAACACTAAGAGTGAACTCTAATGTAAACTATGGACTTTGGGTGATTATGATGTGTCAATGTAGGTTCATCAGTGGTAACAAATGTACTGCTCTGGTGGAGGACGTTGGTAATGGGGAAAACTATGCATGTGTGAGGGCAGGGGGTATGTGGGAAATCTCTGTATCTTCCTCTCATTTTTGCTGTGAACCTAAAACTGCTTAAAAAAGTCTTTTAAAAAAGGAATGTAAAGGGCTAAAATCACTAGGAACAGGCATTCTTAGAAAGTTCATTTAGCAGGATGGGCAGGAGAATGGGGCCCAAGTAGTTGTGGGGGAGCAGAATTGGCCACCTCAAAGTATGTCTCTTTACCTTGATGATTTTCAAGAACGAAAGACTCTGAAAGAAACTTTGAGCTCCCCCCCTACTAACTGAGTAAAAGAAATTTAAGATAGAAGGCCTGTCCCCAGGACAGGCCATCGCCATAGATAACTCTGGGTATTAATAGACTGGGAGGGTCCTTGCTAAGCCCATTCCTATCAAAGTTCTGTTTACCAAACATTTGCTTTTCCATTTCCATGTGAATTGCCTTCCTCCCCTTTGAAGTTCCAAACCACTACCCCCAACACCTTCCTTTGTCTTTAGCTGAAGATACTATTTAAGATGAGAACCTCCACCATTTCGGAGAGTTACCCAGTTTCCTGGGTTTCTCCCAGGTATACATGTTACAAAGCTTTGTTTGATTTTCTCCTGTTATTCTGTCTCATGTCATTTTAATTCATAGCCCAGCCAGAAGGACCCAAAGTGGGTAGAGGATATGTCTTTCTCCTGTACACAGTACGTGCTCTCCAGTCCCACAGACCCATCAGAGAGTCTTTGTACTTAGCAATACCTGCACTTAACTAAATTGCACTTAGCAATACCTGAAATTTTCTTAATTATTTATTCACATATTTATTCTCTGTCTCACAAGCCTTGGGGACAGGGACTCTGCTTTTCACTGTAGGACCACCAGCACCTAGGCAAGTGCTCAATATATATTTGTGGTGTGGCTGATCCTCTTTCCCGTTCTCAGGGACACACCAGAACCTAAGTTCTCCTCACTTCCCCACCAACCTTCTCCAGTCCTTCCCTCCAAACTGATCTGAGGGATGGGGTGGAGGTGTGGGAGGGTGGCTGGGGAGCCTTGCCCCTATGTCACTGTGGACGATTCTTCTGGATCTGCCTTTTCCAGCATGCTTCCTTTTCTCCATATGCCCAAATTATTGAGACTGAAAGGTCATAAAAGACCCCTTTCTCTCTGAGTCCCTCCCGTCTCTAAGGCAGTTAGCCAAGGACTGTGGGGCTGAGCTGCCTGAGGGGGCAGAGCCATAGTAAAAAGTTAATGCAAGCCACAAAGGCAAGCCACTTACATGTATAATTTTCAATTTTCTAGCAGCCTCATTAAAAAATGTAAAAAGAAACAAGTGACGTTAATTTTAATATCGTATTTTATTTAACCTGATATATCCAAAATATTACCATTTCAACACACAATCAGTACGAAAGAGTTATTAATGAAATAATTCACTTTTTTTGTACTAAGTCTTCGAATTTCGGTGTATATGTTACTCTCACAGCACATCAGTTCGCACTAGCCACATTTCAAGTGCTCAGTAGCCACACGTGGCAGGTGGCTTCCTGTTGGACAGCGCAGACTAGAGCAAGGCACCTGGGGAGAAAAATCTCCATTGGTATTTTAAAACGCCTCCTCCCACCCTCTCGTTGGTCTCGAACATCTAACACACAGCCCAGAAGATAGTATGGCCACGGGAGGCAGGGGAAGAGTGGGCAGGGGATGGGCAGCAGGGGTGGGTGCGAGGGAATTGGCCGGGACCCCGCTCTTGCACCGCTTGCCTTGCCTGCTTTTAAGACGCTTGCCCCACAGGGTGTCTGGCAGGCTGCTTGGGCTGTGCAGGGGGTGTCGATGGACAAAGAGGCTCGCAGGGGGTCAGCAGGGAAGCTGCCCCCCCCACCAAGGGTCCCCCTTTGCTGGGGCTGGTGCGGAGGGCTGGATGTGCATCTCCGAGCGGGCTTCCCCTGTGCCTCTAGGTGTTGTAGCATTACTGCCAAACACAGACAGTGTTTTTTTGTCTGTGTTCCAAAAAGGTGCTTTTACAGCGTCTCTGCAGCAGTCAGCATAAGGGTAATTGCCCTGTTATGAAGCTGGGCCTTGTTTTAGAACCTGCCATCAAAGGTCTCCGAGGCTCCCTACCAAGTACTCGTGAGCTTCTTCCCCCTTTTTACTGGAGGGGAAGCGGCCTGAGAAGCCAGCGGCTGCCTACAGTGAGTCAGGCCGGAAGCCAGCGCCCCGCCCACCCATCAGCATGAGGGAGGAAGGATGTTAAGTAAACCCGGGAATCCTTCCTTGTTGAGCAGCGTCACATTCCAGCTTAGGGAATGTTTCGGATGCTTACACCCTCCTAACCATCTTTCCACAGAAGACCCAAGAGGGATTACACACAGAGGACGATGAACACAATCTGACTTTTTCTTAATGAAACATGCTTACGGTTATGGCTAATAATTCTTTAATTGCGCTTTAACAATTGTTTTTGTCTCTTTTCTGGCTGTCACTCCTAGCTGTCACTTCTGTTATCTGATCCCTGCTTGCTTCAGTCTTCCTTTTTCAAATGTTCCATTTCCTATTGGCTGAGTTCCAAAAAGCCAGATAACTGTGTCTGGTAGAAATGTGTGCTAAGAGTCACTAGGCTCTGAAAGATGATCGAAGGTCCTCTTTCTTAGTTAGCGATGCTTAAGTGCTTGGGTTTTGTCACAACGATTTTAGATGCTCAGGGAGTTTTTTTGTAATGTGATTTTTTTCTAAAGGTCCATTTATCTACAGATAATTGGGGAGTTCCTTTATTTGTAAACTTTACTTTCCTAGGTTATACCAAGTTTCTCTGCCTTTTATTTTATGTAGTCTTTTGGGATATTGGAGAAAATGGTTCCAACTTAGGATCTCAGCTTAGGGGACTTCCGGGAGAACACACAAAGCTGTTATTATTTGCTGTATCAAATGTTCTTATTTTTCACTAACCTCTGGGCACATTTACAAATATTCTTAAAGAAACCATTCATAGCTTATTATCTACCAAAGGAAAAATGGAAACCAAACCTGCTTTCACTCACACCTACCTTTTAGAAATATATTCATACAGTTTCTCACTGTGAAAATGGAAAGGAATGATCGCCAGTTGGCAGCAGAAGCAGTTGTTTTGGAGTCTAGTGTAATGGTTGTTTTGATGGAATCAGAGGTCCCTCTGTCTTCTTATCCTTGGGAGTATTCCCCCTGATGAATAAATGACAAGCAATAGGATACGCTGGAGTATATGAGGAAGCTGTTTGGGTTAAAACTAATTCAGCCTGACCTTGTTTTTCCGAAAGGGCCTGACATAGCCTGTTGAGCGTGCATTGTACATCTGCTTTAAATATTTACTATGTCCCAAAGACAAGAACAATGCCCTTAAAGATAAGGATATAACTTCCCCAACATCGGCATCTCTTTAAGGATAAGCATCTCTCCCTAAACTAAGGATTAATTGCTGACCTGCTGTGCTCACCTTGTAACCACCCATCTCGTGACCACTGGCCTGCTGTGTTCACTGAATTGCTGTGCCGGCAAAGCAATCTCATGACAATTGTAAAAGGGACATTCCTGTCATATGGGATGTATGCTCTTTGTTCTAAGATGGTATATAACAACTCTGTACACCCCACTTTTTGGGGAAGGAAGGCCTCAGGCTAGTCCTCAGATCTGGCGCAATAAACTCACCCCAATTTTGATTTATAGATTGATTATGGATTGTTTGCATCCACACTCCTTTGTCCCTAACTCTATAAAACTCTAAATTCTGTGAGATCATAACATGTACAAGTCTCATTCTTGATAGAGGGGGAAGTGTCATTGCTCCAAATTTTCCCTTCAGACTAGGGCAGAATAAAGAGCTTCCCTGTGAAAGAGAATCCAGGCATAGAGCTGGTGGCAATGCGGAAAGTGGAGGGGCAGAAAGTTTACCAAAGTTTATCTTCATGGAGATGACAGATTACGACAGCAGGTGAAACAGATGACTCCACCATCCCAAATAGTTTTGCTGCCACAAACTGGGGTAGCAGATGGGTGGGGAAAGGGACAGGACACTGTGGGACTCCTAAGCAGTAATTTGCCAAAGAACCGCCGAAAGGTGTTGCAATAGATCACAATAGGAAGAGGCTGGATTCTGAGAACCGCAAATAAACCTGCACAGAGAAACCAGTGTTGACCAAGGTGCCCTTTCAATCACACACAGCTAACTTCCTCCTCAAAGACACAACTTCCTCCAACCTGGGAAAACATTTGAAAGCTGGTAGCAGTGTTTACTGAACAGATAAACCGTAAGGAAGCTAGACCTTTCCAGGAATATGTGACAGCAGGGGTTAAGCCAGGGGTGAGGAAGCAGGTGTAACCAGGTACAGCCCTGCTCCATTTCTGACTCACTTTTTGCCTATGATCTTCTGGCCTCACTAGGCCTCAGCTTCTCCACCTGTCAAATGGGAGGAGGACAGGGTGGGGTTGTTTGTTTGGTAAAATTCCCCGAAATCTTTTGCTGTAAGGTTCTTCAAAAGGGCAAGATAGTATAATTATCCCTTAGTTATTAGGTATGGGGTTGCTATAAATAGGATCTGGAGTAGGGTCACCATGTTACATACCTATTTACAACAGTAAGTGGGGCATATAATGAGCCAGGAAAGCTTGTGGGATTCTTCGGTAGGACATGCATTAAAGAAAGCTGAGACGCAGTCCTCCTAAGGACCAAATATTCCGTGTGCGTGCACTTTCAGCCAAGACTGTCCCTCACCTGGAGCACTGCTTCTCAGTGTGACTTGCCCATGGCAGCTGTGGTTTAGGGTGTGTTCCAGATGATCTATGAGACTGGCCCAAAATATAATTTATGCCAAAATGGCGTGCATGCACATGTGTATGTGCACATTCTTGCCAAATCTAAATCTGCCTTAAAAAATATGAAGGGTAAATGTAAAAATGGAGCCTAGGCAAACCTCCACTAAGTCAGTTCTAGGATGGTGTGTGTCTCTGTGTGTTATAAACATGGTGGTGGCCAGCAGAAGGGTGAACAAGGGTTCCTGAGCCTTTAGCTCTTAGGAACTAAAATGGAAGGCACTTGGGCGTGGGGACTATGGCATATTCTGAAAGGATGGGTCAGGGAATCACACCAATATTGGGAAGAAGTAGGAGCAAAAATGTTGGCAGGGGTAGGCTTTCAGTAATATTAACATCCTACCAACCACTAAGAGATGGCTGGGGCGTGGCAGAGGGGTGGGTTCAGGAAAAAAAATACTGAAATGCAGTATGTAACATTTGTCAGTTGTCACAAGGACACTTCAGTAGACATATATGGGACTTATTGGTGTACGGGGCAGCCAAGTGTTCAGCTTTAGCCAAGTAAAATGGTGAGGTTTCTATCCTGCTTTCATCGGGAATGCAGAGTTAAGGGACAGGAAGGCACTTCTTAAGAAAAGATTTAGTTATTGGCATAAGCATAAGAAACATATCAGAACTCGCTCTCTCACTCTCTCTCTCCCCATTGATCTCAAACCTCTTTCCTCATTATTCTTGTTGATGTAGATGATTAAATTTATTATTTTGGTGCCTGGTACAGAGTAGTTGTTCAACTGATATTCAATGAATGAATGAAGAAAAGCATTTTAATTTTCATAAATACACTGTGAAGCAGCTTGGTAAAGGATGTTGGGTGAAGACCATGACAGATCAGCAAAAGGAAGGCAGTGGGGCGAGGTTCTGCAGAGTGTAGATTCCTTTCCTTCCTGGCCTTCTGCCTCTGCTCTTTGATCTGGGCCTCGCTCCACAGCTACCTCCCCCGCCAAGAGCCTCCAACCCCTTGGGAAAGGGATGTTGGTGCTACCTAACTGGGAATTATCCTACATTCTGATGCCCTGAAAGGCCCATGGCTAGATTTCCCAAGTCATTCCATGCCTCCCTGGAATAACAGGGGGCACTGAAGCCTCAATGTCACGTAGGAATTACAGCATGATGATGTGCAGGAATCCCAAAACCCCTGGTAAATCCCAAGTGAACCTTCCAGACAGCAGAGTGAGGTGGTTTGGAGTGTGGGTCTTGGAGTCAGGCTGCCTGGATTTGAATCCCAGCCCCACCACTCACTAGCTGAATGTCCTTGAGCAAAGTCTTCACATTCTGAGCCTTAGGTTCCTCATCTGTAAATGGGTTTAATAATAGTACCAACCTTATCAAGCTGTTGTGAGGACCCAAGGAGAAAATCCATGTAAAACCTCTTAGTGCAATGCCTGGAACATAGTAAATATTTAACAACTGTTAGCTATTATATTCCATGATTCCTGCTAACTGGTCTCCTACCCAAACTTCTAATGGGTCATGGGAGACATGATGAGTCTCCATCACAGTTACATTTATTCATCCACCCATTCTCTGAGCAACTATTTCCCGAGGATCTATGATGTCTAAGTCAGATGTTAGGCAGAAGTTGTAGAATATAATTATGAATCAGACATGGATCTGCCTTCAAACAGCTTACAACATACTAGAGGTGACCAAAGTGTAAGATAGAAATGGAAAATGACCTTAAAAGAGATATAGATAAGTGTTATGGGTGCTCAGAAGAGGGAGAACAGTCACTTCCAGGTGAGGAGAAGAACCATTTCAGCTGGGCCTTGACAAATGGGCAGCTTTTGGAAATGGGTAGAGGTAGAGATGAGGGAGAGAACACTTAGGGCAGAAGGCAAAGGAGGAGAATTCAGAGTGAAGAAAGTATGAGAAGTTGTGCCTGGCTGAGAGCACCAAAGGCAATAGGCTGGAAGGTGAGTTGGAGCCAGTGAAGGAGCACGTGCCACACGTGTTTACTCAGCCTCCTATCCAGAGCCTCTTCTAAGCCCCAGGTCTGGTTCTCATGACTCAGGGTTCCCAGCCACAGGTGATGGGATTGGGGTGGGCACCTGACCCAAGCTCAGATGGCAGACTGGCTGGTGACTTGAATAAAAAAATTAACTAGGCCAAGTCTTCTTGGTGGAGGACCTGAATAAAAATTGTTCTGGTTACTCTTGCGGCATCACAAGTTATCCCAAAATACAGCTGCTTTTGCTCTACCGTGGCAGAACTGAGTAGTTGTAACAGAGACTGAATGGCCCTGAAAGCCTAAAATGTTTGTTATGTGGCCTTTTAGAGGGAGTTTGCCAACCACGCTCTAGGAAGACCAGCTGGGGAGCTGGGTGTAGGACGGGCTGGAAATAAAGAGAGCAGAGGCGAGAAGATGCACTGAGAGGCCACCATCAGAATCTGGCAGTGTGACATGGACAGGAAAGGAAAAATGTAAAAGATGTGTCAAAGGTTAATCAACAGATCTGGAAGTTATTTGTATAAGGAGAACCAAGAGAACTTGAAGCCAGCATTTCCAAATGGTTGTTCATACGTTCTCTACCGATATCTAGCAACAGGGACAGCACTAAAGAAAAGCAGAAGCCTGTCTTAGGATTCCTCGCCAGACCCCAGGAAGACGACTGTAGAGTGTACAAGCAACCATGACCCAGAAGGCTCTGCTGCGGAATGATTGTGTGATCAGATGATAACCACAAAGCAAAAGCGAAACACAGTTCATACAAATGAACATCATTTCAAATTCCTCAGACCCTTTCCTTATTTCTCAAATGCTATGAAAGGAGGGCATGTTGGAATTGCCTCAGTTTCTTTTCCCCTGTGCTGCCCTCACCCCAAGCACGCTGTTCCTGCGTGGCCCACAGTTCTCCTGCCAAAACACTAGCAGCTCTAGTTCTCTACCCTCAGCCTCTTATCCTCCTTCTTTCCACCTCCTTTCTGAAATCTCCATCGCAAAAGCCCCACTGGGCTTGGTAAGGCCTCAGAGGGAAGACAAAGAACTGGGCAGGCCGGGCTGGAGTCCACTTTAGCCAATAGGCGGAGACGAAAGGCTGAGAACAGCCATGGGTTAATACTTAATCTCATCCAAATGTTTTATTTTTTCCTTTCCCATTAATTTACTGATTTTTAAATAGACTATTTATTTATTTATTGCTGAGGAAGATTCGCCCTGAGCTAACATCTGTGCCCATCTTCCTCTGTTTTGCATGTGGCTTGCTGCCACAGCGTGGCCGCCAATGAGTGGTGTGGGTCTATGCCCGGGAACTGAATCTGGGCTGGCGAAGCAGAGTGTGCCAAACGTAACCACTAGGCCATGGGGCCAGCCCTAAATAGACATTATTTTTTTTTAATTTTATTTATTTATTTATTTTTAATGTTTTTGTTTATTTTTTTTAAGGTTTGTATTTTTTTTTTGAATACTGATTTTTTTTGATAGTTTTAATAGTTTATAACATTGTGAAATTTTGGGTTGTACATTTTTTTTGTCCATCACCGTACATATGTCTCCTTTCACCCCTTGTGCCCACTCCCCACCCCCATTGCCCCTGGTAACCACAATACAGTTTTCTCTGTTCATGTGTTGGTTTATATTCCACATACAAGTGAGATCATACAGTGTTTGTCTTTCTGTTTCTGGCTTACTTCACTTAACATAATACCCTCCAGGCCCATCCATGTTGTTGCAAATGGGACGATTTTCTCTTTTTTGATGGCTGAGTAGTATTCCATGGTATATATATACCACATCTTCTTTATCCAATTGTCAGTCGAGGGACACTTAGGTTGCTTCCACTTCTTGGCTATAGTGAATAATACTGCAATGAACATAGGGGTGCATAAGCCTCTTTGGATTATTGATTTCAGGTTCATTAGATAGATTCCCAGTAGTGGGATAGCTGGATCATAGGGGATCTCTATTTTTAATTCTTTG
The DNA here is from genome assembly GCF_057802395.1 of Ceratotherium simum simum. Lineage (NCBI taxonomy): Eukaryota > Metazoa > Chordata > Mammalia > Perissodactyla > Rhinocerotidae > Ceratotherium > Ceratotherium simum. The sequence continues at coordinate 38,102,002 of NC_141922.1, forward strand.
AGGAATCTCCATACTGTTTTCCATAGAGGCTGCACCAGTTTGCATTCCCACCAGCTGTGTATGAGGGGTCCTGTTCCTCAACATCCTCTCCAACATTTGTTGTTTTTTGTCTTGGTGATTATAGCCATTCTAACGGGCGTGAGGTGATATCTTAGTGTTGTTTTGGTTTGCATTTCCTTGATTAGTGATGTTGAGCATCTTTTCATGTGCCTATTGGCCATCTGTATATCTTCTTTGGAGAAGTGTCTGTTCATTTCCTCTGCCCATTTTTTGATCGGGTTGTTTGTTTTTTTGTTGTTCAGTTGTGTGAGTTCTTTATATATTATGGAAATCAACCCCTTGTCTGATATATGTTTTGCAAATATTCTCTCCCAGCTGGTGGGTTGAATAGACATTATTTTTTACAGCAGTTTTAGGTTCAAAGCAAAATTGAGCAGAAGGTACAGAGATTTCCCAGGTACCTCCCAAACACATAACCTCCCCCATTATCAACATCCCCCACCAGAGTCATACATTTGTTACTATTTTTTTTTATAATTTTATTTATTTATTTTTCCCCCAAAGCCCCAGTAGATAGCTGTATGTCATAGTTGCACATCCTTCTAGTTGCTGTATGTGGGACACGGCCTCAGCATGGCCGGAGAAGCGGTGCGTTGGTGCGCACCCAGGATCCGAACATGGGCCGCTAGTAGTGGAGCGCACACACTTAACCGCTAAGCCACGGGACCGGCCCGCATTTGTTACTATTGATGAACCTACATTGACACATCATAATCACCCAAAGTCCGTAGCTTAAATTAGGGTTCACTCTTGGTGTTGTATATTCTATGGTTTGGACAAATGTATAATGACGTGTTCATCATTATAGTATCACATAGAGTAGCTTCACTGCCCTAAAAATGCTCTGTGCTCTGCCTATTCATCCCTCCCATCACCCTAACCCTTGACAACCACTGATCTTTTACTGTCTCCAGTTTTGCCTTTTCCAGAATGTCAGTTGGAATTATACAGTATGTAGCCTTTCACATTGGCTTCTGTCACATAGTAATATACATTTATGGTTCCTCCATGCCTTTTCATGGCTTCATGGCTCATTTCTTTTTAGCACTGAATAATATTCCATTGTTGGGATGTACCACAGTTTATTGATCCATTCAGCTATATTCAAATACATTGTTGCTATCATTATTTTTAACTGTTACCTACTATATCAATTAAGAATAAGAAAAAGAATAGTTTTTATTGTATGTTCACTTGTTCCTTCTCTTATGCTCTTCCTTCAATGAAGATCCAAGTTTCTGACCTATATCATTTTCCTTCTCTCTAAAGAACTTCTTTTAACATTTCCACAAGGCAGATCTGCTGGCAACAATTTCCCTCAATTTTTAGTTATTTGAGAAAGTATTTCTCCTTCACTTTTAAGGGATAATTTCATAGGGTACAGAATTGTAGGTTGGTGTTTTTTTCTCTCAACACTTTAAATATTTCACTCCATTCTCTTCTTGTTTGCATGGTTTCTGAGATGTCAGATATAATTCTTATCTTTGCTCCCCTATAGGTGAGATTTTTTTCCTCTGCCTTTTTTCAGGATGTTTTTTTATTTTTGATTTTCTCTAGTTTGAAAATGATATGCCTAGGTGTAGTTTTTTTCCTATTTATTCTGCTTGGTGTTCTCTGAGCTTCTTGGATCTGTGGTTTCTTGTCTAACACTAATTTGGGGGAAATTCTCAGTCATTATTATTTTAACAATTTCTTCTGTTCCTTTCTCTCTTTCTTCTCCTTCTGGTGTCCCCATCATGCACAGGTTATACTTTTTGTAGTTGTCTCACAGTTCTCAGATATTCTGTTCTGGATTTTGTTTTTCAATCTTTTTTCTGTTTGCTTTTCAGTTTTAGAGGTTTCTATTGAGATATCCTCAAGCTGAGATATTCTTTTCTCAGCCATGTCCAGTCTACTAATAAGCCCATCAAAGGCATTCTTAATTTCTGTTAAGTGTTTTTGTTTTGTTTTGTTTTGTTTCCTGTTACAGTGTTTTAGATTTCTAGCATTTCTTTTTTCTTTTTTTTTTTTTGGCCAAGGCAAATTCACCCTGAGCTAACATCCATTGCCAATCTTCCTCTTTTTTTTTCCTGAGGAATATTAGCCCTGAGCTAACATCTGTGCCAATCGTCCTCTATTTTGTACGTGGGTCACCACCACAGCATGGCTGACAGGTGGTACAGGTCCGTACCTGGTATCCGAACCCATGAACCCAGGCTGCTGAAGTGGAGCATGTGGAACTTAACCACTATGCCACAGAGTCAGCCCCTTTTATTCTTTCTTGGGATTTCCATCTCTCTGCTTACATTGCCCATCTGTTCTTGCACACTGACTACTTTATCCATTAGAGTCCTTAGCATAATAATCACAGTTGTTTTAAATTCCCAGTCTGATAATTCCAACATTCTGCCATAACTGAGTCTGGTTCTGATGTTTGCTCTGTCTCTTCAAACTGTATTTTTGTCTTTTACTATGCCTTATAATTTTTTCTTGATAGCCAGACATGATGTACTGGCTAAAAAGAACTGCTGTAAATAGGCCTTTAGTGATGTGGTGGTGAGGTATGGGGGCAGAGAAGTGTTCTATAGTCCTATAATTAGGTCTCAGTCTTTCAGCCTGTGCTTCTGAATTGTGACCTTCACAAGTGCTTCTCAGCGCTCCCCCCACTTTAAGTGGGAGAGGATGGCTAAATGGGGCTGGAGTTGGATATTTCCCTCCTCCTATGTAGAAGGCTAGAGCCAGCTTGAGTTGGGTATTTCTCTTCCCCCAGGTCAGTTAGGATCTGACAAAACCCCAGCAGGTGAGGCTCTGGTTAACTAATTTCTCTTGAGGGTAGACCTTGTTAAGAAGAACAGAATGCTTTGGAGTATTTCAAAATTGTTCCTTTTTTCCTTCCCCTGCCAGAAGCTTGAGGGAAATTTTTCTCTAATATTCACCGTGAGAATCTGGTGGAGCTCCAGAAAATAAAACTCACAAAGGCGTGGGGACTCCCTGATGACTGGGTCTCCCTGGAGGTGTCCACACTGAGCCTTTGGCAATTCATCAATTATAGTTGAGGTTTCCCTACCTTGCCACTGCTTCCCATGGAGGTTTCTGCTTTGGAAAATTGTGATTCTCTGTATTCGCCTGTCACTCCTTCCAATTTGGGGGGCAGTGGTTTGTCCTGTGACCTCACTTCTATTATGGATCTAAAAACAGTTGCTAATTTTTCAGTTTGTTCAGCTTTTTACTTGTTGCTAGGATGGAGTGGCTTCTTACATGCCAGACCAGCAACCGGAAGTTCCATGCAAATGTTTTGAAACACAGAAAGACAGCTAATATATTTTGAGCACCTGCCCTAAGTCAGGTACATTACCTGATTCACTTTTTCATTTACTCCTTTCAACAATCCTATAGGGAAGATATGATTCTCCCCATTTTGCAGATGAGAAGTCGAGACTTGGGGAGGGAGGCGGCTGGATCAGGTGTTCACAACTAATACACAGTCTCCCTCATTCCAAATCCCATGTGCTTCCAGCTATGTCCTCCTGCTGGAAATGAAGAAGAAATAAAGGGCAGAAATAACTTAAGCATCAAAACCCATTTTCCATGTCTATAAAACCAGCACATACTATAATATTTATGGATTAAGGACCCTTTGTGTGATTAGATTCTAAAAAGACCAGTATTGGTAAAGCCCCAGGGATTGAGTTTTTAGCATGCTGCTGGCATAGTCTTGGCATTTAATAAATTCTTGCTGAATGAATGAATGAATGGGTGTTCCATGGTGTGCGTTATATATCATTAAGGAATTCTTTCAATGGGTCTGGCACGGTACTAAGTGCTTTGCGTTTCTTATCTCATGTAATCCTCTTTTTTTTTTTTTTTGAGGAAGATTGGCCCTGAGCTAACATCTGTAGCCAATCTTCCTCTTTTTTTCCTTTCTTTCCTCCCCAAAGCCCCAGTACATAGTTGTATATCCTAGTTGTAGGTCCTTCTAGTTTTTCTATGTGGGATGCCGCCTCAGCATGGCTAGGTGAGCGGTGAGTAGGTCCACACTCAGGATCCAAACCAGCAAACCCTGGGCTGCCGAAGTGGAACTCGTGAACTTAACCGCTGCACCACGGGGCCGGCCCCTCATGTAATCCTCTTAACAACATAAGGGAAGTGCAATTATGTTTCCCATTTATACTATTGAGGAATCAGATATTTAGAAAAAGTAAATAACCTGCTCAAGGTCACATAACTAATAACTGCAGAGGTGAAGCTCAGCCCAGGCCGGTCAGCCTCACAGTTCATGCTCTAGACCTGGGCTTTCCCGCTCCTGAGATGAGAGTGGGAGGGGCTCCCTCCACACACCCACCTGAGGTTGGCAGGCACCTCAGTGATGCTCCCGCGAAGACCCTCCCATCCACTACTGCATACGAGGCCGGTACCTCTCCCAGATGCTTTCTCTCACCATGCACACTGGGGACCATTTTAGAGCTTCCCTGGGGCTCCAGTCCCTGACCCCACAGAACCAGCCAGAGAAGAGAGTCAGGCAGAGGATGAGCCCTAGTGCTGTCACCCAGACTGACTTGCAGTGTGGCCCAGGCAAGCGTGGCGATGAGGAGGGTCTTGAGGTCCCCGCCTGGGAATGGACGCCCCACTCTGGCTTCTCTTTCCTACTCCAGAACATCAGATGAACAGAGCACAGGATGAGAAGAAGGTGAAGCTGTGGAGACCTGAAGTAGGGGTCATCCTTACCATTTGCCGGCTGTGTCATCCTGGGAAAGCCCCTTAATTTTGCTAAGGCTCAGTTTCCTCCTCTCTAGCATGATAATCACAAGAATAACAACTTCTGTCTCATGGGCTATTGTGCTGACTCAGTGAGACCAGGCACCGGAAAGTTCACTCTACAAGTGACTCAGATCCCAGAGCCCGGGACACGGGCCTTTCGACTCCACACTGTGCCCCTTCATGAAGGGGAAGGCAGTGCCCTTCATAAATCAAGGAAGTCCCAGGCCTGGTCTTTCCCCAGGTCTGGTTGCTGACCCCAGTGGTTGGAACAGTAGGCAATGAAGGAGCTACAGCTTCCTGGGCTGTTCTGGCTGTGGTCACCCCTGTGGAGGTGGGGTTTGCAGCCTATTCGAGGTTCCTGAATCTTTAGGGACCTAAAAACATTCAGCCTCTCCTTTCTCTCCCTTGATGATCACAGACATTTCTCTTTCTACACCCTGCACAGGCCCACCAGTTCCTCTCCTCCCTTAGAGGGCAAGGCTGCGCCATTTTGAGTGATGCAGACTTTTCCTCCTTCAGGACCCTACTAATCATGGCAAGACCCTCTGTTGCCCCAGCTCCACCCTGGGACAGCCAAGATGAACCAGGGATGTGCCTGCTGGGAGCAGGTGTGGGTTAGTAAAAGTTGGTTAACCCCCAACCTACACTCCTCCCCAGCCAGAGGCACAGAAACACAACACACACACACACACACACACACAAGTTAACTAGTTGCTCTTCCTGGACCTCATTCTTCACAAACTGTTGCTCAGATAGTATGGTTATTGGAGGCTTTGGGGGAACGTATTCCCCTGCTCTTAACAGAGAAGTTTAACATAAGACTCATGGCTCAGGATAGAGGTGGTGCTGTGCACAGTATGGAACTTCCCGTGGCCCTCCACCCAAGGCTTGCTCCTTTGAGAGCATTTTCTTATTTCCTCTTGTTTAGAGGCAAGATCAGCCAGGGACATCCCTTGACATTGAAATGTAGTTCTGAGGATAAACATCCTATTAGATCCCTGGATAGTAATCAAGGATCCCTCTGGGATCTTAGTCCAAAGATAGTGGCCAAATGTCCCAATGTTAAGTCAATATCTATGATCATATTTATATTTATACTTATAATTAAATGCTTATAAATTAAATGCTATAAATAAAATATTTATAATTAAATTTATATTAATATAAATATAATTATGTTATATAACTAAATATATATTAATATAAATATAATTATGTTATATAACTAAATATATATATTAAATATCTATACATATACACACACACACACATTCCACTTGTACAAGCTATAGCAGCAACAGCTACAGTAGGATTCTCTGTTGCCTCCCTCTGCCAAGTATCAGTGACTGAATCTCCCATGCCATTTCAGAGCAAAAAATAAAACAAAATCTTATCTCCTGTTCTTTATTTCTACTTTTAGGTCATAATATTCCTTCTATTACTAGGAATTTGAAAATGATGATTGAAACCTATATTAATATCCAAACTAAGAAACTCAAATTTGTCTTTATCATTTTATCAAAAAATATTTTGCATTTACAGCCGGCCAAACACTGCACTGACACTGTCAGCCGTCCCCGCAGACATCTGGATGCGGACACTGGACTGTGGTGGGGGCTGGTGACCAGCTCGGGGAAGGACAACACCTGATGAACAAAGAACTCCTCTGGAGTACTCTCTAAGAGTACTAATATTTTTGCAACTTTAAGATTGTTATTCCAGGACCTCATCTCAAGATTCATCAGCATCACAGAATTTGCAACTAGAAGGCACCTGAGAAATCGTCTAGATGGTTCCCAACTTCACATATGAGTGAACTAGTATCGTTTCAGCACTAAATTAGAAAAAAAAAATTCAAGAAGAGAAAGCTTGGGTTTCTATTTGTTCCTTAAAGACACTCTGAGCGCTGTTCATTCATTCAACCGCAACGTGTTGAGCACCCTCTACGTGCAGGCACGTCGCTAGGCGTCAAGAATACTAGGGGAAGACATGGCCCCTGCCTTCAAGGAACTGACATTTTTGGATACCACAATGTTTCCAGCACATTTAACCCTCACAGGTATACCATAAGGTAGGTATTACTACCCCCATTTTACAGATGAGGAAACTGAGGCTCAAAGAGGTTAAGTCCAAGATCATATGGATAGTAACTAGAAACCAGGAATTCAGCACTTGTCTGTCAGGTTGTATTCATTTTTTCTTTCTGCATAACAAACTACCACAAACTTAGTGGCTTAAAGTTTTATTATCTCTCAGTTTCTGAAGGGCAGAAGTTCAGGCACCGTTTAGCTGGGCTCTCTGCTCCTTGCTCATGAGGCTGAAATCAAGATATCAGCCGGGAACACAATCCATATGAGGCCTAGGATCCTCTTCCAAGTTCCCTGGTTGTTGGCAGAATTCGGGGCATTATGGTTATAGGACTGAGGCCCTCAGTCCTAGAGGCTGCCCACCACTCTCTGCCCTGTTGCCCACTCCACAACATGGCAGATTACTTCTACATGGCCAACAGGAGAGCATCTGTGCTGCTTTGAATCTCTCCCTCCAGGGAAGGCCTGGATTTTCTTTTGCAATGCTCGCCTGATTGGGTCAGACCCACCAAGGATAATCTTCCTTTCAATTAACTCCAAACCAACTGTAATTATATCTGCAAAACCTCTTCACCTTTGCTATATAACCTAACCTATTCATTGGAGTAAAAATCCCATCATATTCACAAGTCCTGCCCACATTCAAGGGAAGGACATGCACATCAAGGAGCAGGAAACTTGGGAGACCATTTTAGAATTCTGCCCACCACACAGATGTCAGTGCCCACATATTCTTTAAACTACTCACTTCCTCTCCCCAAAGTTATGGGTATTGGTTCTGGGCCTAGGCAGACAAACAAAAAGTTGTATCATGTAAGTGTAATGAAAGATGAATGCACAAAATGGAAAGAAAACATGGTCTACTCTGCATAGGTAGTGGGGCTGGGGAGGGGATATTTAAGGGGCACTTCAAGAAGTGATATTTTAATTGGATGCTTAGGAAAAGAACCATGCCTTCTCATTTTGTCATTTCAGAGTCTTAAGGCACATAGTAGACCCTTGATAAATGTTTGTTGACATGAATGACCTTGTAGGTGTCTTCTAGGCAGAGACGAGGAAAAAGTGTTCTAGGTAGAGGGAATTTCATGTACACAGGCCCAAAGGTTTGAAGCCACATGCTGTGTTCAAAGATCAGTGAGGATTATCAGATTATTTAAACATGCAAGGCAAGACGTGGCACGAGAAAAGGCAGACAACGGGGCCAGAACGTGGAGGACCTTGAATAAAGTGCTAAGGCGATAGGACTTTATTTTGTAAATGAAGGGGAACACTTGAAGAGTTTTAAGGACGCGAAAAAAAAAATCAGATTTGTGTTTGAGAAAGTTAGCTCCAGTGGCCAGCAAGCGAAGGCTGATTTGGGGTGAGGGTTAGGATGGATGGGAGTGCGGCTGACCCAGGGCTGTAGGATTCAGTGCTGGGTGGTCTTGTAGCGCAGGTGAGGGACGGGGAGGATCTACACTAAGACAATGGCAGTGGGATGGAGAAGAGGAATGGCTTCCGAAGCTGTCGTGGAGCAGAGTTGACAGAACAGCATGCCTGACTGGATCTGAGGAATGAGAGAGTCATGGAGGATGACTGGAGGCTGACTCCGGCTCAGGGGATGGGTAAACGGCAGGACCATCGGTTGAGCTTGAAGTCTGAGAGAAAGTGGGTTTGAGGAAGAGAAGGAGGGGTTGGCAGCGATGGCGGGAAGAAGGGCGGCTCTGGATAACAAGTACACTTCGGGACATTTTGAGTTTGAGGTGCCTGGGGAATATCCCAACAGGGAAGTCCAAGAGGAGGCAGTTGAGTTCTCAGCTCTGGAGCTCAACAGGGCTGGATATACATTGGGGTCTCCAGCTCCGAGGTGAGCAATCAAGTCACAGCAATGGATAATCGCAGAGTGACAGTGTATACAGTAGGAAAATAGGGAAGCTGAGAGTAAAACCATGAGTCACCAAGTCTGCAATGTCGAGGGCAGAAAACATGAGCTGGAAGCGAAGGTGAGGGAAGAGAGGCTCTGAGGGGAGCTGTGCGTGTGGGGAGCGGGGATACGTAGTCACCTCAGAACATAAACAAAAAAGAAATGAGGGACTGCTTCATTGTCAGAAGAAGTTGTGCCCATGAAAATCCTTGGTATTTCACTGGCTCGAGTTGTAAAAAACACAGGGAGTGCAAGACCCACCACACCACGTGTAATTTAAACAAACACAAAACTCTAAGTAAATTAGCTACTAGAACAGATTGTCGTAGATTTCTTTATTGGGTTAGGAAATACTTGTTTTCATGGAGGTCTATTCTTTTGAAGAAAAAAACAATTTTCAGTTAAAATGTATTACTCTCCTTTGATCTCTGTAATTAAGAGATTTGACCCAAGCATTCATCAGCCCTTAATGAAAGTCAGTGGAGTTCTCCCATTACTTCCCATGGTTTATTTTCTCATAACTTGAAAAACAAAAGAGTATCTTTCATTGTACCAACAGGGTTAAACAAGATTTCACAAGAAGAGAGATTTCTGTGGAAAAACAAAATTTACAAGGAGACAGATCCACTTTCTATTCAGCTTTTTTTTTTGCCCATGCTCAGACTCCACCAAACAACCTGAACACACACCAGCAATCACTCTGCCCCACCAAGGTTTGGATGTGCTTCAAACATATCCAAAGAAGGACAATATACTTAATTGAAAAAATATAAAGACAAGGTCAACCAAGTACATCTCAATTCATCGCGATCTCAGACTTCGTTATCCAGCGCGGGTGGCCGGGGGCAGTAACTTAGCCACGGCCCAGCCCAGCTGACATGCAGAGATTTGAGTGCCAAAAACGTAAGTCTCTCCCTGCTTTTCTCCTCTGCTCCCTGGAATCTGATGTCTTGTTGAGTAGCTGGCCAGGTATTCACATTCTTGGTGACTTGGAGGAGGCAGGAGCCTTGGTAAAGCAGCAATAACACACACCCACACACACACCCACACACACACCCCTCATCTCTGTCCTCTACAATTCCCTGAAACAGGCTCTTTCACTTCAATTGGAGTGACAAACTTTTAAGTTCTAGAATGAGGCTGAGGATGCTTGTGTGAAATTATCCTATTTCTCTGCTATTTAGTAGGCAGGGAGCTATTGAGACTGGGTTCACATAATGAAATCAGTGGATGACAGAAGATTGGTGAGAACCTTGAACAATGGGGCTAATGACATGGTAAAGAGAGAGAGCCAACCTAGGAAAGAGGAAGAGGCTGCAAAGCCGAGCAGCCGCGGTGGAAGCCAGCAGCGGGAACCGCCAGCAGCTGCTGGAGACTGTGTGAGCCGAAAGCAGAGGCCTGCAGTCCATTAACCAGAGCAGAAGTGGAACCAAAGAAGAAAGCACACCAAGTTGGAAACAACAGAAAAGGACAAGATACTTCCTTAGTGAGACTGAGAAAGTCACGCACCCTTCTCCCCCCGCCCCCAAAACGACTGGTGTTGCGTTGTGTTCTGTTAACCTCTCTGAGAAGGTGTCCGCTATGGAAGTGTTCCCTAGCCTGTAAGTTCCTAAGAAAATCTATTAGGCATTCCCGTGAAAGTGTATCTGAATGTCAGCAATAAGTGGCTTCTCAGGCAGAAGTGAAGTAGATGGAGTCCGAGCACCTTCCTCTCCTGCCACGTGGAGGTCTGGAGTTAAAGCAGAGCTTGAATGTGCCCTAGTGTGGGCACAATCAGACCAGCTCCAAATTCTGGCCCTACCACATACGGTATGACCTTGGATAGGCTCTTAATATACCTAAACGTCAGTTTTCTCATCTGTGCAGTGGGAATAATAGTATTCCAAATCCACAATCCTATATCAGCAATTGTGAAATCCAAAGAGCTCTGAAAAACAGATTTTTTTTAAGCTTGTAGGAAATTCATTTGATGGCAAAACCTGACCTGAACTGATGTGAGATTTTATATAGTTTTATTTTATCCCATGAAGCATGATTATCCATATGCTCGCTGCATAAATATTAATGTTTGATGATGGATGGTACTCTAGACTTTGTTGGGGGGTGTTATGAAAAATACAGTATATGCACAGATTTTTCTCTCAAAAATAAGAACAATTCTGAATTCTGAAGCATGCCCAAGATCTGGATGGAACCTGGATAAGGGATAAGGCCCTGTTCTCGTGGGGATGTCGGGAGTATAGGGAGATAATGTGTGTGAGGTGTTTGAAACAATGCCTGGCACTTTGTAAATGCTCAGGAAATACAAGCTAGAATTTATTATTAAAAACACTCAAATAAGGAGTGATTCTGCTCTTGTTCTTGTCACTCTGGAATTCACTTGGGGAAAATATCAAACTCTGAAGCTCTGACTCCCCTTCCAAGGGCCCTGTCACTGAAGAGCCCACACTTGTTGGGAAAAGAACCTCCCTGGTAGGAAGGTTGTGCATCATGATCCTGCTGGCGCTGTGGAGTTGAGACCCAGAGCCTAAGCCAAGAAAAACGTTCTGAAGGCACAACAGCCGAGAATCCCAAGAACGGGGAATGAAACTGGGCCTGAAATTGGACACCCTCCCTAATGCGGTGTGGCCTGATGGAAGGAGGCTCAGTCCTAGCTCCGCCCTCCCTAGTGGTGGAATTGCTGGGTCTCACTTTCTTCATGTGTGAAATGGGGTAAAAATACTCACTGCAATTTTCATCATGACGGTAAAGCACTCTGCGTGGGGCCTGGTACACAGAAGGTGCTCAAGTGACAGGCAGATACACACACGCACACACCATACAGCGACAAGAAAACCGAGGTTACTACCAAATACGGTTCTGCCTTGCCCTAGATCGACCAGGGCTCCCCTGAGGAAAGATTAACACCTTATCTTTCCTGCAAAAGTGAGGCTAAGAGGCCAAGCAGAAGGAGCACTCTGTCTGTGAAGAGCTCTAAGCCCACAGTGGTGGGAACTGAGCCCAGGTTCTTCTCTCCCAATAAGACAGTCACCCGTGCCTCCTGCGGGGACCTGTGATTCAAAGAACAGCACACACAACATCAAGTTGGGGACCACAAGGTGGTCTGTGGATACATAGATGGTCCACAGGCTCATTCACACCCTGAATCCAGTTTGGGGCTGAATTACTAAGTCCCAGTTTGACTCTAACCCTCATAAAAGGAATAATTTTAAAGTGTACTATGGAGGAGAAGGGGTTGTTTTCTGCCATTCACAGTGAATCCTTTCATGAAGGAGACCTTTCACCCAAATTATCACCGTGTCCTCATAAGCCCAGATCAGCACTAACACAAAGAGTAAACAGATATTCACACAGAGCGGGCATGGACATTACTCCCAGCCAATGCCTGGTTTTCTGCAGTTGGAGACTTTGACCTACATCATCACATTTTCTTCAGACCTGAGCCCTAGGACTTGAGAAACACCATGTGTAAGACGTTATCAACCTCCCGGCTTTCCTAAGCACCACTCCTTTCCTCTTTCCTGCCCATTTCTCTCTCTCCTATGGGCCTCAGGGCTTTGGCTCTTCATTCCAGCTGAGTCACAGCAGCACTGAGTGAGCACCTTCACAGTGCCTGCCCCCCTCCCCAGCATGAAGAGGCTTCCTGGACCATCCTTTGAATGGCTGCTCTCCATGAACTTACTGCCATCTCTTCAGAGCAGGATGGCTCAACAGGCAGGCCAACCATGTGGTTAGGGAACCAGTAAAGCTGGGGCTAAGAAGAAGGGATGGAGAATCAACATGGGAGAGAGAAAAGGGAATTTTTATTTATTTATTTTGGTGAGGAAGATTGGCCCTGAGCTAACAGCTGTTGCCAATCCTCCTCTTTTCACTTGAGGAAGACTGTCCTTGTGCTAACATCTGTACCAATCTTCCTCTATTGTGTATATGGGACACCGCCACAGCAAGGCTGACGAGTGGTGTGTATGTCCACACCTGGGATCTGAACCCCTGAACCCTGGGCCGCCAAAGCGGAGTGCACGACCTTAACCACTATGCCACGGGGCTGACCCTGAGAAAAGGAAATGTTTTTAAACATTTGATTAGTTTTTTTTGTGTGTGTGAGGAAGATCAGCCCTGAGCTAACATCTGATGCCAATCCTCCTCTTTTTGCTGAGGAAGATTGGCCCTGGGCTAACATCCGTGCCCATCTTCCTCCACTTTATATGGGCCACCACCACAGCATGGCTTGACAAGCGGTGCGTCGGTGCACGCCTGGGACCCGAACCTGCAAACCCTGGGCCGCTGAAGCGGAGATCGTGCACTTAACTGCGCGACCGGCCCGGCCCCCTTGATTAAATTTTTAAAGCGTTGAAGTATAAAATAAATATCCATGAGTCCATACTGGTATAAACAAGTAAATGTAGGAGAAAAGGTAGCTCTTCCTTACAAAAGGATCCTGCTTAATAAATGTAGGAAGAATGAAGAAAATAGAAAATCAGTAGTGGAACACTACAGTAATAATTGCTGCAGGCAAGATCCCCTGATGGGTGCTAAAATTAGCAGGCAAAAGTTTGAGGAGAAACAGGATATTTGCCTAGTCTCAAAGTATTTCCCCCATCATACTTATTAATTACAAGGAGAAAAGTAGTACCTTACAGTGAGAAATTCAGCAGACACCACCTTAACCAACGGGTCAAGATCCACATCACCAGGATCAAGACACATCGACATGTGTACCCCTGACATTTTGCACTGAGAAGGGTATTCTTGCCAAAAACACATATAACTTCAACTTAACCATCAGAAAACATTGAACAACCACAAATTAAGCGATATTCTATAAAATAACTGACTAGTACTCTTCAAAACTCTCAAGGTCATGACAGTCAAGGAAAGACAGCAGGACTGGTATAGACTGGAATTGACTAACGAGACACGACAACCAAATGCAGCGTGGCATCCTGGATTGGATATGGGAACGGAAAAAGGACAATAGTGGAAAAACTGGTGGAATCTGAAGTCACTAGTTTAGTTAACAGTATTGCACTTGTGTTAATTTCTGAATTTTGATCACTGTACTGTGGTTACACTAGATGTTAACAGGAAAAGCTGGGTGAAGCACATAGAGGAACTCTGTACTATTTTTGCTACTTTTCTGTTAGTCTAAAATTATGTCAAAATAAAAGTGTGTTTTTTTTTAAAAAAAAAGCATAAAGTAATAGGACTGTCATTGAACTTCTCACATTGTTGGGTATCATTTCTATTGTGAAATCCATATTAGGGGAGGGAGAGGGAAGATGAGGCACTAGAATAATTTCAGGGCTTGGGCATTTAAATGCTGCTCTGGGAAAATTAGCTTTGTCCCCAGAAAGTCCCCAAGCAGCTCTATTCGTCACCCAAGCCCATGTCTTCCCTCCTTGGAGGTTGAAAGAACTTAGAAACACCTGCTTCTGCATGGCCATAACACATCCAGGATGGTTCTAAGGGCTTGGGTGCAGACCCCCAGGATGTGGCCAGACTTTATGGTGTCAATAGATTAGTCCCACCAGAATAAACCATTCAACTTTAATTCCAGAGACAGAGCATGCAATGCCTGGGGGCAGGGTCATTTCCTTAGAGTAATAATCGAACCTATTTTGTAGCTTGTAAGAATTAGAAGAGATAATACATGCTACAACATGGGTGGACCTTGAAAACATCATCATAAATGAAATAAGCCAGACATAAAAATAAAATATGATTCTACTTGTATGAGGTACCTAAAATAGGCAAATTCATAGAGACAAAAAGTAGAATAGTGGTTACTAAGGGTTGGGGGGAGGGAGAAATGAGGAGTTGTTGAATGGTACAGAGTTTCTCCTGGGATGATGAAAAAGTTCTGGAGATGGATAGCGGTGATGGTTGCACAACATTATGAATGTACTTAATGCCACTGAATTGTAAACTGAAAAATGGTTAAAGTGGTAAATTTTATGTTATGTACATCTTTCCACAATTTAAAACATGCCAAAAAAAAAAAATAAAAGAATTAGGTGAGATGGTAAAAAGCTCCTATAAAGCCCCGGCCCATGGTGGGCACTCAGACAGCATTAGCTTCCTCCTTCACTAAAGTCTTAGAAAATAGAACTATTATATAGTTATTCAATGGGATTTTTGGCAGCGGCAGCCACATATGATTTTTATAATTAACCACATTCTTAACCCCACTGTGGCCTGGTTTTCAACATTTGTTTTTTGCCCTATGCAACGTTAAGACCGAATGATGAATTTTTTAGAAGTATTAGGCTCAAATGTCCTGGAAGAGCGTTTCTGGTTAGAATAACATAAAACTGAGACCGACCATATGACCCGCAGTGCTGCTCTGAGGAAATCTGGCCACGGCTCTAGCTGCAACTTTACAAAGAGGCTTGCAACTGTACCCCAATTCTATTGCTTAATTAAACTGTGTTTCTCCCCGGATTTGCCCAATCACTTCTAACCTCTCCCCACCTCCACTGCCACTGCTGCCATCACTGCCAACCGAGGACACAGAGCCACCTGGGGAGGTAATCTCATGCCTCGTCTCACAGCCTGGCTTTGGCATTGCTGTGTGGCTGAACTTGGAAATCTCTCTCAGCGTCAGTGTGATGACATCTGACTGCTGCTGAGCTTGTGGCCGAACTCTGCTAATGCGCTGACTCGCGGCTGGCGTTCCATCGCCCTTGTTACTCAGCCCTGGGTTTGTGAAGAGGCTCCTCGCTGCCTGGTGAGTCGTGAATGCTCACTCAGCCTTTTGTTAAATGAGGCTGACGCGCAGGGTCCCGGCCTTGGACACCAGGGTGAGGTGTTGTCTTGCAGAATGTTTCTTTTTTATGGCTTTCTGTGTTGGCACATTGTATTGTTCCACACTTTAGCTTTGGTTTTGTAATCACTGATTATATAATGAATTCTGATTCTGTGCCTGCAAAATTGGTCGGCACTATTAAAGGCACAGGAGAGCACGCCGCTGCTTCAGAACACACAGAGACGGAGACCCTGGGTCTATACCTCCCACTCCCATCCCGGCTAATCTCATGAAAGATGAGTCTGGCATTATACTACCATTTGGGGGGAACAGCAATGGCGCAGCATGACACCTCCTTCGCTTCTGCACGAAGAGTAGCAGATTTTAGGATGATTTGAAATTTGCAATTTTGTAAAACATCAGCTACCTCTAGTGGGGCTAACTCCATCTGCCTCACTCATCTCTAAGTGCTTGAAAGTCTGTGTCCTTGACCTCAAGATTAGGGTTGCCAGATAAAATACTTGACTCCCAGCTAAATTACAGTTGCAGATAAACAATGAATACTTTTTTAGTGTAAGTACCTGCATGTCTCAAATATCGAGTGGGACATACTTATGCTAAAAAATGATTCATTATTTATCTGAAATTCAAATTTAACTGGGCATCCTCTTATTTTTATTTGTTAAATCTGGCAACCCTAGAGATACTCTCGTCGTTGTCCTGTCCTCTGGGTCTGTCCTTGTGGGACTCCGATAATGCATTCTGCCAAGAAGATTGAGCCAGAATGAGGCAAAGGAAGAATCTTAATCACATTTGGCTTTTTGTTCTTATCTAGCTCCCAGCATCACAGATATGCATCAAAATCATAAATAAATTAAAACTTTTCATTTGGACAGCTGAAGTTTGGTTAATTTTTATCCTGAAACTTTAGCAAGATTGGATTCCATTGAGAGGAAGGACAGTGTGAAAAGAGAAGAATGATCTAGAGGTCAAGAGACCTGGTCACTTATCCCAGGCCAAGTGGCCGTGGTATAGCACTCTCTCTTTAGTCTCTATTTGAAAACTTAAAGAATTAGATTAAATGATCTTTAAGGTCCCTTCTAGGGTTAAAAAGTCAATGATTCTAGCTTCAAACGGTCTGAAACTTCTGAGGTATGTTACTGAAAATCACAATATTAGATGAAAAAAAATTTCTAAACATCAGCAATTTTTTATTT
This sequence comes from Ceratotherium simum simum, assembly GCF_057802395.1. NCBI lineage: Eukaryota > Metazoa > Chordata > Mammalia > Perissodactyla > Rhinocerotidae > Ceratotherium > Ceratotherium simum. The sequence goes on from NC_141922.1 coordinate 38,118,751, forward strand.
ATGCTGAAAATTTTTAATAAGTTGCTTACCGAATTTCCATCTGAGAAGAGCACAAATCTTGACATCCTCAGAATTCTTGCTGTTACATTAAATATTTTGTGCAAACTTTTTACTTAATTAGTATCCCGGTACAAGACTTGCCTGTTAGAATACTCTAATAGAATTTTCCACATATCTCTCATTCTTAAATGACTTTGGTAAAATCCAACATTCTAAATTGAAGCTGTTACATGGACTCAAGTCATTAGTAATTACTCTAAGGAGAGATCAAAATGATCTTGGGTAAAGAAAGATATTTTATGGAAACATTCTTAACCTAGGCCCAAAAATACATGCTAACGAAAAAGGCACTTATGTGGACACATTACTCATTCTTTTCAAGTAGATTCAATAAACATATTGATCACTTGGGCCATACCATATGCTCCTCTGGCTTCAACCTCCATTTATATGTTTATGGCTTCCAAATCTCCACGTCCACATTTCATTTCTCTCCTGAGTCACAGAACCAAATTTCCAACTCCTTACTAGAAATCTCCACCCGGATGTCCCACAGGCACCTCAAACAGTAAATCAAAAATGAAGTTCCTATTGTCTTTACCCCACAACCTGCTCTATTGGTCTCCTCAAACCTGGTTAATGGCATTATTATCCACCATCATTCTTAGCACAAGCTGGAAATCTGGTAATTACCTCCACCCTGAATCAACAGGTTACCAAGTCCACTCAGTTCTACCTCCTAAAATATCTCTTGAATATCCCCTTTATCCATTCCAAGGCTACTGCCTTAGTTCAAGCCCTCTCACCTGGACTATAGCAGATAGTAGTCTTCAGAATCTTTCCCATCCATCCACACAGAGACAGAGCAGTATTTCTAAAACAAGGCTCAGCTCATCCTAACCCCTGCTTGCAATAGCCCTCCACTGCCTAGAGAAGAAGGTCCCAACTCTTTCACACTGCAAATGTGGACTTTTGATTTCTGACCACAGCTGATTATTCCAACTTCTTCTCCCTCCTCCATACTCTAACACCCAACAACTTGCCATTTTCCCAATCCATTATCTCCTTCCAAGCTTGCCTATACTGATCCATTTATGGAAGTATTCTTCCCTCATCTTCTCTAGCTGGCAATTTCCTACTCATCCTTCAGGACTTCATTCAAGTGTCACCTCTGGGCGGGCTTCTCTGCCTGGTCCCCTTCCTCATTCTACCCCACACCGGGTTAATGACTCCTTCTCCTACAATGACTCAGTATATTGTTTGTTCCCTAATTGCACTGCTAACTCTTTGCATTACAATTATGTATTTTTCATCTTCCTCTAATAATCTAAGAACTTCTTTGAAAATGACGCCATGGTTTATTTGGCTTTAAATCTCTAGGACCTAGCAAAGGGCCTGGTACAAAGCAAGTGCTCCGTAAACATTATTTTGGGAGGGAGAGAGCGATGGGTAAATGAAATTTAAAAAGGCGACATTTCTAGATAGGCATTGTGATAAGTGCTTTATCTCATTTATTTCCTATAACAACTTTAAGAGGAACATACTACTATTACCTCCATTTTATACATTAAGAAATCAAGAGTTTAAGTAACTTGCCCAAGTCCACATTGTTAATAAGTGATAGAGCCCACACACGGCTTTTGTTCCTCTGGATTCTTTCCATTCTCAACTCAGTGGGGGTATTAATGAACAGAGGAGAGGTCAAAGGTCAGGAGGCATTAAGGGGGCCCTATAAGGAGCAGGGGTACTCCACAGGTTGGATAGTGTCTCTCAATTATTAGAAACTCATTGCTAATTAAGTATTCTGTGAATCTCGCTTAAATTTCAGGTTTCCTGGTCTTTATTTTTCCTTTTTATGTTTTTTATTACCATGAAATATTTGCTATTACAGAAAAAGTGCATAAAATATATGTATGGTTGAAGAATAATAATTACATGTGTAACCCTCACCCGAGTCAAGAATAGAATTGACAGGGCCTTAGAGCCCTGCCCACCTTTCTCTTCCTGAGCACTAGAGGAACCACCATCCTGATTTCTGCGGTAATCGTTTCCTTGCTTTTATTTGTGGCTTTGCCACATAGATATAGAGATAGAGATAGAGATATATCCTTCAATAGTTTCCTATTGCTGCTATAACAAATTACCACAAACTTAGTGGCTTAAAATTATCTTATAGTTCTAGGGGTCAGAAGTCTAAAATGGGTCTGCAGGGCTATGTTCCTTCCAGAGGCTCTAGGGGAGAATCTGTTATCTTGCCTTTTCTAGCTTCTACAGGCTGCCTGCATTCCTTGACTTGTGGCCCCTTCCTCCATCTTCAAAGCCAGCAGTATGGCATCTTCTTTCTTCCTTGCCCTCTGCTTCTGTTCTCTTCTCTCTATGACTCTGACTCTCCTACCTCCCTGTTAGAAGGATCCTTGTGATTACATGGGGCTCAGCTGGATAATCCAGAATAATCTCCCCATCTCAAGATTCTTAACTTAATCACATTTGCAAAATTCCTTTTGCCATGTAAGGTAATATATTCACAGGTTCCAGGGACTAGGACATTGATGTCTTTGGGGGCCATTTTTCAGCTTATCACAACCTCTAAATAATTTCTTATAACTTTATGTATATGGAATCATATTGTATATATTATTTTGGTCATATAGTCTATTTACATTCAATGTAATTATTTACATATTGGAGTTTAAAACCACTATCTCATTTACATTTGTTCCATCTATTGTGTGTTGCTTTCTCTTTCATTTATTGCCTTCTTGGATTGTTTAAAAAAAAGGTTTTTTTAGGGCCGGCCCCATGGCTTAGCGGTTAAGTGTGCACGCTCCGCTATTGGTGGCCTGGGTTCAGATCCCGGGCGCGCACCGACACACCGCTTCTCCGGCCATGCTGAGGCCGTGTCCCACATACAGCAACTAGAAGGATGTGCAACTATGACATACAACTATCCACTGGGGCTTTAGGGAAAAAAAAAGAGGAGGATTGGCAATAGATGTTAGCTCAGAGCCGGTCTTCCTCAGCAAAAAAAAAAGAGGAGGATTAGCATGGATGTTAGCTCAGGGCTGATCTTCTGCACAAAAAAAAAAAAGAGAGAGAGAGACACCAGAGCACTTTGTCTCTGAAAAAAAAAAAAGTTTTTTTTAAATCATTCCATTGTTTTTCTTCTACTGGTATGGAAATTACTTGTTTTCTATTTTTCACTGATTATGATTACTGATCATAGAAATTAATATGCATGTTTAACTTAAAGTCTGAAATTCATCAATGCCTTTGCCCTTCTCCCATAAAATTCAAAGACTTTAAAGTATTTTAATTCCATTTACCCTTCCTGACATGTTATTGGTGTCAGATATTTTAATTCTATCTTGTTTTTATTGTTGTGAGTTTTACCCTTCAAGACATTATTATTGTTGTTTTATACAGTTAATGTTCACTTAGATGTAGCCATATATTTTCTTTGCTCTTTCTTCTTCTATCTCAGGTCTTCCTTGTGAGATCACTTTTATTCTACCTAAAGAAAAGTCTTAAATTAGAACATGCTGATGGAAAACTCTCTCAGCTTTGATCTGTTTAAAAATGACTTCATTTTGACTTCATTTTTTTTTTTTTAAAGATTTTATTTATTTATTTTTTTCCCCTTAAAGCCCCAGTAGATAGTTGTACATCATAGCTGCACATCCTTCTAGTTGCTGTATGTGGGACGCGGCCCCAGCATGGCCGGAGAAGTCGTGCGTCGGTGCGCGCCCGGGATCCGAACCCGGGCCACCAGCAGCAGAGCGCGAGCACTTAACCGGTAAACCATGGGTCCGGCCCTTGACTTCATTTTTGAAAGGTACTTTTGCTAGGTATAGAATTCTAGGTTGGCAATTATTTAAGTGCATTGATGGTTTCATTCCACTGGCTTCTGGCTTCCTTTGTTACTATTGAGAATTCAGCTATTGTCTATTTGCCACTACTTTGAAGATCATCTTTTTCTCTGGTTGACTTTAAATCTTGTTTGTCCTTGGTTTGTTAAAGTTTTACAATGATGAGTCTAGATGTAGATCTCTTTATATTTTTCCTACTTACCCTTCTTGAATCTGTGGCTTGATGTCTGACCAGTTCTGAAAAATTCTTGGCTATTGTCTCTTCAAATACTATCTTTATCCAAGTCCTTCTCTCCTTTCCTTCTGGGAGTCTGATTAAATGAATGCTAGACATTTTCACTCTGTTCTTCATGTCTCTTAGCTTCTCTTTTATATTTGCTATATTGTTGTCTCTCTGTCTCTCTCTGAATAATTTCTTCTGATCTATATTTCAGTTCGCTAATTCTCTCTTCAGTTGTGCCTAACTCCTTAAACATGTCTATTGAGTTTTTTTAAATTAATGTCCTAATAGTTTATAATATTGTGAAATTTTGGTTGTACATTATTGTTTGCCTCCCTTCACCCCTTGTGCCCACCTCCCAACCTCCTTGCCCCTGGTAACCACCATACAGTTCTCTCTGTCCATCTGTTGGTTTATATTCCACATATGAGTGAAATCATGTGCTGTTTGTCTTTCTCTCTCTGGCTTTTTTCACTTAACATAATACCCTCCAGGGCCATCCATGTTGTTGCAAATGGGACAATTTTGTCTTTTTTTATGGCACAGTAATATTCTATTGTGTATATATACCACATCTTCTTTATCCAATCATCAGTCAAGGGACACTTGGGTTGCTTCCACTTCTTGGCTATAGTGAATAATGCTGCAATGACCATAGGCGTTCATAAGCCTCTTTGTAATTTTATTTATTTATTTATTTTTTCCCCCAAAGCCCGTAGATAGTTGTATGTCACAGCTGCACATTCTTCTAGTTGCTGTATGTGGGACACAGCCTCAGCATGGCCGGAGAAGCGGTGCGTCAGTGTGCGGCCCGGGGGATCCGAACCCTGGCTGCCAGCAGTGGAGCGAGCACACTTAACCGCTAAGCCACGGGGCCGGCCCTCATAAGCCTCTTTGGATTGTTGATTTTAGATTCGTTGGATAGATTCCCAGTAGTGGGATAGCTGGCTCATAGGGTATTTTTATGTTTAATTTTTTGAGGAATCTCCATACTGTTAAACATGTGTATTGAGTTTTTAATTTTGGTTATTGTATTTTTTATTTTGAGAAGTTCTATTTGGTTCTTTTTTAAATCTGCTAGGTCGCTTTTTATCATTTCCTTTTCTGTACATATATTTTCTATTTTTTCTTTGAATTTAGTAAGCATAGTTGCTTTTATAGACTCTAAAAAATAATTTCAAAATCTAAAGTCTTTAGAGGTGTCTTTCTTCTAGTTGTCATTCTTGATGGGTTATTTCCTTATAGGCTTAGTTGTTTTTGACTGTATGCTGCTCATTGTCCTGAAAACTTATTTGAGGGGGAGTTCTTTGAAGCCTAGGATGATGCTAATTTTTTCCAGAAAGAACTTTCATTTGCCTTTACTAGGCACACAGGGGCACTTTAAACTAAAATCACAACTTAAGAGGAGTTTATGGTTTCTTTTGTCATTGTTTTTGGTTCTGTTTATTTATTTTTTGATCACCAAAGTAATATGGATTTGGAAGCTGTGAAAGCACCAACTTGAAGCTACACCTCCTCAGAGCAGTTCCCTGCCATTACCAGCTGTCTTGCTATGCTCATCATAAGGGCAACTTCTGTAATCTCCTGGGCCTGAAGGTGGAGGCACATTTACTTTCGTTTCATCCTTGCTCTGAGGGTTTGACCCATATTAGTGAGGGGAGGGGCAGGTCCTGGGCTTTTGTTTCTGTTCCCTATGTCCTGAGAAGCCCTGAAAACTAAAGTTCAAATTTGCCCAAATTGGCAAATGCCCTTAGTTCAAAAAAGCTTTAGGGTGCCACAAGTTTCAGAGATCTTGTTTTCCCTTTGATTTTGGACTTTAGTTTCCTACTATCTTGCCAGATCTTTGATGCTTTTAAGAAGCTAAAAAAATTTTTTTTTCAGTCAGTATTTTTGGTTATTTTTAGCGGGAGATTGGTCTGATCTCTATCCTTCCTTATTCTTGGAAATGGAAGTCCTTCCCTGATCTTCCTAGGCTTGGTTGAACTTCACACTTAGAAACTATAAGCCAACATGACCTGCTCTAAGCAAGTTAACATATGGAAAAGCAAGCATATGTTTTTTAAGTCAGAACTTCAGGAACAGAATCCTTGCAAAGTTTCCCTTACGTCGACCTCAAAAATTGAATTGCATAAAACTTTTCAGGAATATATCTAAAATTTTCTGAGAATGTTTTCAAAAAAAATTTAATTTTCTAACCACTACTAAATTATTTTAAGTTTACAACACTTTATCCAGAAATTACTTTTCCAGGAAACCCAACCACCCAAGAATCCAAGAGTAAGTATAAAATGACTTTACACACTCCAATTAGATGACAAAAGGCTCGTTACCTAATTTAATGGACTTTATTCATCAGAAAGTCCCTAAGGCCTCATTCAGAGTTTATTAACTCTTATTTTACACACAATTCAAAGAAACCTTATTCTCTGGCTTTCTAGCCCATAAAGATTCAGAAACGATAACTTGAAGGAAGACACACATTTTGAAAGGTGGGCTCATTGTAAGAGCAAGGTATAGCATCTGACAGCTCCATGAGGAGAGAGTAGAAGGACTATAAAAATCTGTCCAAAAAACCCAAGAAGAGGCAAAATGGAGACATTTTGCCCAACTTACTACAACTGCCCGTGGGAGGCTCACGGCATTTGGCGGCATAGTGAACGAACATCTCCGCTCTTGGTGTCGATCCTGCGGCAGCACGAAACCAGTGAGGCTGTTTCTGGAGGGAGAGTAATGTCTTTAATCCATTTTCTATATTTATAAGGAATTAAAAGTAAAAATTACTTTATGGCAAATTTTTTTCTGATTTGGAGAATCGCACACTAGCAGGGTCCAGTAAATAAGCATTTTTCTATTGTAGTCTCTTAAAACCCAATTTCCCTCTGAGACTGACTCCAGAAAATTCAGAGCTATAAACGGCCTAAATGTGCCTTTAAGTTCTTTAGCCTTCAATCTAGGAGTTAAAAGAAGGGGTATTTTTCTCAGTGTCACTGAGTTGCAGCACAGGAACTTAAGAGAAAACAACTAGAGGGGCCACATTTGAGAGAGAGAGTCAGAGGTAGAGAGGATCTGGCTTTATTTCAGAACAGCCCCACATCAGGCAGGTTATGTAGACACAGAAGGAGAACTTTATCAGTGCAAAATGGAAATGTCAAAATTGTTAAGTGATAGATAGTAATCAGGGCTTGAAGGGTGCATGGGGAAGGGGAGGTGAAGGGAGCGGGAGGAAAAAAAATTCTCCTCGGATGGCCTTGCTTTTGTTTATCTCCCTTTCAGCACAGATGATGCCATCTCTGCCTCCCGACGTATGTTAGAAGCCGGGGCTCTCAGCTTACACATTGATTTTGGATCCAACTGAAATTGTGCACTCTGTTCCTGTGGTATTAGAATCATTACCTGAAAGGTTTCAGACTTTGCTGATCCCATCAGAAGAGGTGGTGAGTTTTAGTATCATTCTCATTATTATATTGTTAGTATCATTCCAGAGTCTCAAAAGCTGGAAAACTCAGACACTGGCTTATTGAGAGACACTGGCTACTTCACACCCTTCGGGTGCAATTCCCTGTATTTTCCCCTTAGTGTTTATCATACCAACTTGAGACTTTTTAAGTACTTAATTTATATTTATAAGTTTTTTCTTTTTTTATTCCACAAATGAAGTTAATAACTGAACTGTAGGAGAAAAGGACTTCCGTTTTGTTTAGAATTGGTAAATAGTTTTCATTTTGCAAGCCAGTTCTGGTCAATTTGATGGAAAACCATGTTTTGAAGAATACTGAAAGTGCTCCCAGGCTCAGGAGGAAAGAGCTGGAAGATCTATTAGCAAGGTCTGCCCCAACACAGCCCAGGGACTGCAGTACGCCTGTCAAGTATTTGTTATCCTTGGCTTAGTCCAACAAACATTTATTGAATGCCTATTATATGCCAAGTAGTATGTCAAATGAAGGCTCTTGTTTGTTTTGTGTTGTTTTTGTTTTAAATAAAGAAGACAATTTCCTGCCTTTACGAAGTTGTAATAAATGGCAGACACATGAACAAACAACTAAAATACAGTGTGGCATATGCAATAATGAAAGCCTACATGAGGTCCAGAAGGTCAGAGAGGAAGAAGTGGGATGGTGGCATCAGGGAAGCAGTCTAGGAGAAGGCCAGACACAAGCAATTTCAGAAGGCTGGACAGCCTCAGCTTTGGTCTGAATCCACCCCTTTTCACTTCAACCTCTTCCAAAGGGCAGAGCACCAGTATATTGCCAGTTCCTGGATAGGTTTCCTATAGGCATCCTAATAAGTAGCCCCTATAGCTCTTCTCTCTGCCGTCCATAGCCTTCATCTCATTATTAGTGAATCCCAGCTGAATGCCATAAGGGCATAGACCACTGCCCTGTGGGCATGTGAAAGAGCCTAGGTAGGACTGCACAGAGAGCTCTCCAATGGGCTCCGGCTTTCAAAGCACACAGGCTAACAACGACAGGAGTGACCCATAACCAAGAGCAATTATTTTTAAAGGGAACAAGCTTTGTAAGTAGTGTCAGGAAGGTCAAAATCCAGAATAATCTGAGGCTTGTGAAAAATGCTAAACAAAAGGGTTTTTTACAAGCTATGTTTAGATCAAAATGACCAACCAAGTAAGATTATGATCAATTTCCTGGGAAAGATACATAATGCTAACATATATAATAACATTGTAAGAAAAAATCATAATTACTGAATTACTTCCCATCATTTTCCTCCATATAAGGTGTTTCTCACAAGGTGGTGCATCAGAATCACCTGGAGTGTTTGTTCAAATGTATATTCCCAGTCCCCTCTCAGGTCTACTAAGCCTAAATCTCAGGGAGCAGGCTGGAAATGTGCATTTTTAACACGCTGCGCCTCCTTTAAGCCATTCTGCCTTCTTTAAGCTATTCTGATGTACTCTAAAGATTTAAAACCACTCCTCTTAAGGACAGAATGACAATAGCTACAAGGAAATGAAGTCCAAGGCAAATGAAGAGGTGGTAAGAGAGTACCAGCTGCTTCAAATAAGTTTAGTTCTGCAAATCCCATGAAATGTATCTAGGATCGCGAAACAATTTACAGACATGATCATACAAACATCAACAATAATCTTTAAGAAATTACAGAGAATGGCGAAATTGCTAGAAGCTTGAAGATAGGCAAATATTAGTTGCCATTATGTGGCAAAAAGGAAGACCAAGAAAGTATGCAATTGTCAGTTCTATATGGATTCCTAGCAAAACTTTGGAAAGAGTTAACAAAAAGCATTTGTAAGCACTTAAAAGTGGAGTGTTATCTTTAAGAGTCAGCCTGGAGTCACCACAAATAAATCTATCTGTGTCTTTTATTTTAAGCTGCATCAACCCTTTGTTGAAAATAGTCAAGTTATGCATTATGAATAAAAAACTGCACATACTAAACTGACCTCATTTCTGTTTTTTTTTTTTTTTTATAAGCCCGTTAAAACAATAGCATGATGAAGTTAGCTTCTGTTGAGTTTTTGGTAAGCATTTGACAAAGTATCTCATGATGCACATTGGACAAGATGGAGAAATCTGAGAAAATTGATAGGACTAACAATTAATATTTATTGAAAGCCTACCCTATGTCAGGAACTGTGCTAAGAGTTTTGTGAGTACAATTCATTTAATCCTCAGCCCATCCCTATAAAGTGAAAACAGTTGTCCCATTTTACAGATGAGGAAACTAAGCAGAGATCCATCAAGTAACTTGCTCATGATCATGTAGCTAAGATATGGTGAAGCTGGGATTTGAGGTGTCTACTCTGAGATCAGAGCTTGGGCGCCTAACAACTGCACTATGTTTCTAATGGATGGAGTCACAACTGGGGAAAATGCCATGTCCAGAAGGAGTTGATCTATGGATTCCTGCCAACCAGAGGGAATCACTAATGGCTGCCCTGGGTCTCCAAAATTGTTCCAGAGCTGCTCAACATTTTTATTAGTCACTTGGATAAAGGTATAGAAATTGGGTTTATCAAATTTACAGATGGCAGAAAGCTAGGGGGAGGGATAGCTAATACTGTAAATGAGAGAATCATGATCCAGAATGATCTTGGCAGATGGGAACAACAGGCCAGAGCCAACAAGATGAAATTTAATAAGGACCGTGGTAAAATCCTATACCCTAGTTTCAAAAGTTAATGCAATTAGGAACACCCAGTTTAAGAGCATACAAAAAAATGTAGAAACCTAGGAGGTTAATTACATCCATTGATACAGTCAGTCTCCTATAGATTGAGCTCAAAATGATAAACATGCAACAATAACAACAAAATGACCTGATGGACTTTTATGTCCAACTGGCTGCTTGACCCACACCCCTCCAAAGCTGAAGCTACCATATTTCATCAAATCTGAGATGTCATTGATTACAAGATGCATCAGTGTCTTAGTACCACTGAGAAAGGGGGAGGGGATGACATTAATTAAACTAGTACACAATGCTTTCATATCACTTAGCATTTTTGTTTTATAATGATTGAAAGAATTTTTTAAACTTTAATAGCTCTTGGAGGAAGACATGGTCACCATTGCAGCTCCTGTCTCATAGCTGTTTGCTCTCACCCAGGAACAGGTTGGTCAGAGAGTTTGCAAGGATCAGGAAAGACACCCAAGGAGCCAGAAGGGAGGATTCACTGAATTAGAGTCACACTAACTAGCTGCAACATAAAACCCCTGCAAAAGGTGTGGGAAGACTTGATTAGAGGCACAAAGTACAAGAACCTCCAAGAGAAAGGACGTGGTCTTCTACCAAGACTCTGAGAATCACTAGGAGAAAAATTCCTCAGGCTGAAGGTTCTAAGATTTAGGATCGTTTCCAGATGAGAATCCACAAGTGATCATTGATTTGCACAGTTCTGAGATTGTTAAACAGATTACTTCCATCAATATAGAGAGAGGAGTACAGGTTGAAGTCACCATTGCTGATGATTAAATCAACAATATTAATTGATTATCAGTTGCTAAAAAATTTTTTTAATAGACATAGATTTTATCACATATAAATTGTGCATAATACATAAGGAAAATATAAGAGAAACAAATAGCTTAAGGTATTCCCCAAACTTCTCATTTGGAGTCTAGTCTTCTGAAAGGCATTTCACTTCAGAGTTGGTTATATACATCCTGTTTTTCCAAACACAATTGTCGTCTGTGCCACCAGGAGTGTCACTTATGCAGGATTTCTTTAAACAGTGCTTTCAAGGATTTTCTTCTAAACCTATGACTCTACCCCCCCAACTCCAAAGTTTTAATGCAGGTTCTTCCTTCATCTTTTCAAAAGGTGTCAACAGGGGATTTCAGAAAACAACCAGGATTATATGATCTGCTGAAATGGTCCCTAAATTGTTTGTTAAATGCAAAACTGATGGGTTGCCACGGTCCATTTGTGCCATCAGAAATAAAACGCAAATTGGCACACGTGCAGGCAGCTGCTGCTACATCACGTCTGCTGCCTGGCGGACAGCAATTATAAGACACTATTGATCAGAATAGGCATCCTAATTTCAGATTTGTTAAATGTGTAAAGATGCGTACCCAAGAATCAATAAAATTTAATAATTATGCTCTACTTGCAGGGTGAACTCCACCCAGACTTTGGGATCCACGCTATCCCAGGACAAGAGAAGTTCAATAGACTCTTACAGTCAAGGATTTAATAGTCACAGCTCTGTCTACTCTGGTGTGATTTAATATAATCATCCATAGTTTTGCTAAGAGAAGAATTTGAATCCTCACCTTCCAGGCAGGGGCATGCGTCAGTTACCCAGCTGGAGAGTGACTTTGGCTAATTGACCTCCAGTAGCCCCACCTCAGTGAGTCTTCCTGGTTCTTTACACCTCATGGAATGGGCTGTAGTCATCACATATTCAACAACAATATCTTTCCTGAAATGCGTGGTCATAAAGTTGGGGATTTCTAAACAACACAGAATGTCTCTCTTACAAGTATTATAGCGAAGAGCATAAAAATTGGACTCAGGCCAACTTGGGTTCTGTTCTGACACTACAGAGTTTGGCTGGGCTCACCTTGCTAAGCTTGAATGTCATCACTGGTAAAATAAAGGTTGCCGTAATTACTACTATTAAATAAGATAATGTACGTAAAATGCTGAACACCGTGCCTGGCACATATAATAAATGAACAATAAATGGTACACCAAAATGAATTTCAGATGGATCAAAGATTTAAGTGTAAAAAGTGAAATAATAAAAATAGTTGAAGATGACATAGGAGAGTATTTTTACAATGTCAGAATGAAGAAGGCTTTTCTAAATGTGATATATGTAAAGAAGGAGGAGAAGGAGAAAAAAAGAAACCCAAAATGAAGAGATTGATATAGTTGACTAATTAAAAAATAAGACTTTTCTACATAGAAAGAAATAACATAAACAAAATGAACAGACAAATGACAAACTGGAAAAAAGTAGTTGTATCAAATAACACAAAGGGTTAATTTCCTTAGTGTATTAAGATCTTCTAGAAATTAACAAGGAAAAGACCCTTAAACTAATTGAAAGTTTTGCAAAGGACATTTAAAAGAAATATAAACTACTCTTACACATATAAGTGGGGCCAGCCCTGTGGCTTAGCGGTTAAGTGCACGTGCTCCTCTGCTGGCGGCCGGGGTTCAGATCCCGGGCGCACACCGATACACTGCTTGTCAGGCTATGCTATGGCGGTGTCCCATATAAAGTAGAGGAAGATGGGCACGGATGTTAGCCCAGGGCCAGTCTTCCTTAGCAAAAAGAGGAGGACTGGCATGGATGTTAGCTCAGAGCTGATCTTCTTCACAAAAAAAAAACATATAAAAAGATGCTTAACCTCATTCATAAGAAAAGAAGTCAGGTAGACAAGTCAAAACTACAAGCTATTTGGCTTCTACATCCTTCCTCCGACACTGCCTTCCCCACTGCCAGGACCTCTGCCCCTGCCAAATGCAGGGTCTTCTTCACATTGCCTCTCTTCACCTTGGACTCCCTCTCTTGTCTCCTAGGAACACCCTGCTGAATGTAAGCCCGTTGAGGAAGGAGAGGCTTGCCTTGCCACTGGCCCCAGGACTTCCCCATAGCTTCCAGGTTCTGAAGATTTAGACTGGGTCCCTCCAGTGAAGACTGAGCTCTGATTAGGATAGATCTTAAAAGCATGTTTTGTTTTGTTTTTATACAGTATTGAGTCCATATCCAGGGAGCAATAATCTGGCATATTCTGCATGGATCAACCCATTGTAGAGCAAAATGTTCTGTTCTTAGAGAAAGGGCAGTTCATTCAAAGGAGGGCGGCCAACAGGGTGATAGGTATTGAAATCAAGTCATTCAGGAGACAGTTGAAGGAACTGAGGATGTTAAGGTTCTAGGGAAACTACTTGAAGGAAACACAGCTGTCCTCAAACAGGTGAAGGGCTGTCTGTCCTACGAGACTAGGTTAGGCTTACTAGGTACAGCGACTGAAGGTAGAACTCAGGATGAAGGGTAGAAGTCACTGGAGAAGATCTGATAAACTTGAGAACAATCAGAGCTTGTTAAAAATGGAATGAGTGCCTTTTAAGGGAATGACCTCTCTGTAGCTGGACATATTCAAGCAAACAGTGCATGACAGATTTTGAGGGAGAAATCCTTCCCAGAGAGGTCACCACTGGCCAACCTAAGACCTCTCTGTCTCACAGTCTCTGTCTCTGTCTCTCTCTCACACACACACCATTCTCTATCTCAACTTTCTGTACTTTATTTTTCCTCCTAAGTATATTTCAATACCTAACATCCTATATATTTTACTTTTTTATTTTGTTTTCTGTCAATCTCCCTCAACTAGAATGGAACATCTGGGAGATGAGGGGTTTTGCCTGTTCTGTGTGTTGCTGTATTCCATTGCTTAGACGAGCTTGGCACGCAGTAGGCATTCACTGCGAATGAATGCAGATCAAGGATCACTGTACAAGGAGACCCTGCCTGGGGTGGGTAGTGGGTCTGATTATCTCTGGGTGCTTTCCAGCTCTAGCATCTTAGGATTTTATAAGCCCTACGAAGTGTGCCCCGTGGCTCCTGACACTTGGAGCTACCCTTGGCTGGAGAGGCATGTGACTGAAGGACCATCGAGGCCATGTGTGCACATTTCTAAATAGGTGCAGAATGCATGTGGCCAGTACAGAGCAGGGACTGATGCACAGCTGTTGGGTGGGTGGGGAGGGAGGCTTCAGCAAGGAGGAAGAGACATGAACTACAGAGAGGAGGGCGGAAGTTTTGGGTGGGAATCTCAGCCTTTGAGCAAGTTACTTAATGTCTCTGAGACTCATTTATAAAAACCTTGCAGGATTGCTGTGAAAATGAAATCTGAATCACTGGGCCCAGGGCCAACCAGAGAGGTCTGTTGTTCAGAAAGCACTTGCTCCCCTTATGGTGACTGCTGTGCTATTTAACTTGAATTTTGACTGGGCGAGATTTTATAAATAGAGATGTGTAAAAGGACTTACAAAGTAGAGGCCAGGGCCTCTGCAGAGGCTTACATGCAGGAAAACAAAATCTCTGCTGGAGCAGGGAACTCAAAAGCAGGGAGTCTAGACCCAAACTGCCTGGGTTAGATCTTGGTTCTCACTTACTAACTAGGGGACCTTGAGCAAGTTACTTAACCTTTCTGTGCCTCAATATCTGTAGAATGGGACTAATAATAGGACCTATGTGATAGGTTGTCGTGAGGGTTAAATGAGCCGCCAGATGTAAAGCCCTCAGGACAGTGACTAGCACAATATGGAACTCTATATGTGTTAGTTACTAGGATTTTTATGTATTCTGAAGAAAATCTACCACAGATCCGTTTGGTTGAAGGGGAGGAAGGGGATGTGGGAAGGTAGGGCGAAACCAGAAATTTTCACGTGTGTAAATCCAGGCGCACGCTCAAGGGCCAGCCCAGCTCCCTCTCCTGCCTCCCACAGAAAGCCTCTCCCAACTGCTTGCCCCTGGGGTCCTAGAGTACCCTGAATTGGGGCTTTACATATACTGCTTTGTATTGTCATTTATGTTTTTACATTTTACCTCTCCAACTCAAAGAAAATACCTGTCATAGGCCACAGTTAACCCAGTCTCTTTCCACTACGCTCTGCTGTGAGTATGAGGAGAATAGGAGCAGGTGAACCTCAGAATCAGGGGGTCCTGTGTTTTAATTCCAGCTCTTCTTCTTCCTATATGACCTGGGCAAGTTGCTTAACCTTATTAGACTTCCATTATCTATAAAATGGGGACAGTATTATCACCTACCCTATGGGGCTGTTGTAAAGATTGAGATAACTCATGAAAAGTATTTAGCACAGAGCCTGTGAGTGGCTTCGGTAAGTGGTAGCTCTGATTACACTCAAGGCAAAACAGAACACTGGTAGGAAGTGATCCTCTCAAAAGCATAGTCTGGTTTACAGTGGATTGGAGTAGGGCAATCAAGGTGAGGCACCGATACAATAGTCCAGCATTAAAGTGATCAGGACTTTTAACCTACATTCTTTGGCCCCCAGCCACTCCCCCCACCCCTGGCCCCCAAGGTGGAGGCACTGGTCATTCAATCCCATGAAAATGACAGTCTTAGTTTCAGTAACAAAATGGTAAGTACCTACTATGGATTGTATCGATATCAATTTCCTGGTTGTGATATTGTACCAGAGTAATGCAAGGTGTTACCATTGAGGGAAACTGGGTGAAGGGTATATAGGATCTTTCTAGATTATTTCCTATAACTGCATGTAAATTTACTAGTATCTCAAAACAAAAATCGTTTAAAAGTAAGCACCGAAATTAGCTCATTTTTATGGCCCCCTTTTTGTGGCCTTCTTTCTCCCTAACTCCTTTTGCACTGATCTTGATTATCCCATGTCCTGCACACAACAGCACTTACATTGAATAATATCGATGGGCTGCCAAAAACCTGATGAGAAAAGAGCAACAATGATAGATCATAACTGAGTGTTATGTGCCAGAATTGCTCAAAACATTTTATATATAATAACTCTCTTAATCTTTACAATAGCCCTTGAGATTTTTATAACCCTCACTTTACAAATGAGAAAAATCAAGCTTTGAGAAATTAAATAACTTCTTCAAGGTTATACAGCAGAGCCAAGACTTCAAATTTGCTGGGCTCCAAAGCATCTTTGGGCCACTATTCTTTGCAGATCTCATAAAATCTGAGCATCCAATTATTAAAAACAACATTTTTAAATGTATTTTTGGATAATCATTGGGTTTCCCTTATCTGTTGTGCTCATTGGATTCTGTAGACAGGCCCTCGGAAATCATACAACATTGAGGAATGGCAAACTCAATCCTTGGCCTCCGTCAAGCTTTCGCCCGAATGTCTCCCTGTCTCCGAGGCTTGCTCTGACCTCCATATGAAATGCTTGCAAACCCCCTACACACACCTACCCCTGCTAGGTGACCAACTGTCCTGATTTGCCAGGAACTGAGGGGGTTCCCTGGATATAGGGCTTTTCAGTTTTTAAGTCAAGACAGTCCCTGGAAAACCTGGAGGAGTTGGTCACCCTATCTTGCTCACCCTACCTTATCTCCCTTCCCTGGAAGCCAGGAATACATCTAGGGGCAACACATTCCGAGCAGAGGCAATAGCAAGTACAAGGCTTTGAGACAAAATCTATTTGGTAAATGGAAGGAAGAGCAGGGGGCAAGTGTGGCTGGAGTGGGGTAAGTGGGAGAGATCATGGTAGGAAATTAAGGCAGAGAGTTGGAGGAGTGGGCAGATCACTTAGTGCCTTGCAGCCTTGGTAATGGCTTTGGATTCTACTTTGACTGAGAATGGAAGCCAATGGATGGTTTGAGTAAAGAAGTAACATGATCAGACTTCAATTTAAAATGTATCCCTGTGTTAAGGATAAATTGGAGTGGTTGGGAGGCAGGGGCAGGATAAGAGCAGAAGCAGGATGAACAGTTTGGAGGCTGTTGCAATAATCCAGGTTGAAAGATGGTGCCTTAGACCAGGATGATGGCAGCGGATATAGTGGAGAGTGGTTAGAATCAGGATAGCTTCAAAGGTAGAGCTGACAGGATTTGCTGATGGACTGGATGTGGAGTATAAAAGAAAGAAAGGAGCCGAGGATAATTCTAAGATTTTTGACCTGAGCAACTGGTGGAAAGGAGCTGCCATTTTCTGAGATGGAGAAGACCAGGGGAGGAGCAGGTTTAAGGGCGCAAGTCCAGAGTTCAGTGTGGGAGGTGCTGAGTTTGAGGCTCCTAGTAGAACCAAGAGAAATATCGAGCAGGCAGCTTTAGATAGATCAGTCTGGGGTTCAGCAGAGGGATCAGCATTAGAGACATAAATCCAGTGTCATCAAAAGGGTGATTTTTACCACATGTGATTGGATGAGAACACCTGGGGAGTATGTTGATAGAGAAGAGAAGAGGACCAAGGACTGCGCCTTGGGTCTGTCCATTGCTGAGCAGTAGGGAAGAATAAGAGAAGCAGCAAAGGAGACCAAGAATGATTGGGCAGTGAGGTGGGAGGAGAGCCAAGAGAAAGGTGTATTTCAGAAGTGGAGTGAAAAGGGTTCTCAGAAGGAGAGAGTGAACTGCCATGTCAAACGAAGCTGCTGAAGGAGCACCAAGAAAAGACTTCGGTATCATGCTGACT
Source organism: Ceratotherium simum simum (assembly GCF_057802395.1). Lineage (NCBI taxonomy): Eukaryota > Metazoa > Chordata > Mammalia > Perissodactyla > Rhinocerotidae > Ceratotherium > Ceratotherium simum. Next base: position 38,136,474 of record NC_141922.1, read on the forward strand.
TCGGCATCATGCTGACTTCGGCAGCATGATGGTCACTGATGACCTTGACAGGAGCTGTATTTGTGGAGTTCTGGAGATGAAAGCCTGATTAGATTGGGTATTAGAGAGAATGGACTAAGTGCAATGTGGTGTCCTGGATTGGGTCAAACAGAAAAAGTACATTAGTGAAAAAACTGGTGAAACCCTAATCAAGTCTGGAGTTCAGCAAATAGTAAAGTACCAATGTTAGTTGCTTGGTTTTGACAAATATTCCATAGTAATATAAGATGTTAACATTAGGAGTAACTGGGTGAGAGGCATATGGGAGTTCTCTGTGTTGTCTTTGCAACTTTTGTGTAAATCTAAAATTATTCCAAAACAAAAAGTTGAGGGGCCAGCCCCGTGGCTTAGCGGTTAAGTGCGCATGCTCCACTACTGGTGGCCCAGGTTTGGATCTGGGCGTGCACTGACACACTGCTTCTCCGGCCGTGCTGAGGTGGAGTCCCACATACAGCAACTAGAAGGATGTGCAACTATGACATACAACTATCTACTGGGGCTTTGGGGAGAAAAAGGGAAAAAAAAGAGGAGGATTGGCAACAGTTGTTAGCTCAGGGCCTGTCTTCCTCAGCAAAAAGAGGAGGACTGGCATGGATGTTAGCTCAGGGCTGATCTTCCGCACAAAAAAAAAAAAAAAGTTGGTGGGGGGCAGAGGATGAAGAATGAGAAGAGATGAAAAGGGAAAAGTGAATATAGACAACTCTCTCAAGATAGAATAGCTTGTCTGTGGATGAGTTTTGGGCTCTGCTGAAATTCTACCACTAAAACTGTCAGCTCTTTGAGAGGAGACTTTTTCCCTGCTCTAAAGCAAATTCTCCTACAGAGATAATCCATTAATCCTTCTAGTCATTTATACCTTAGTATAAATGGGTGTATCAGCTACTTTTCTGAGAGCGAGTGGGACAAGAAGGCGGAAGTCAGGGTTTGCTTCCTTCCTCATTTAGTCCAGGACTAGATTTCGGGGGTGAGGGACCTCACGCGTGTCCAGCTTTGCTTTCATTCTTTACATTACACAAGCGTAAACAAATATCCTTCGTAGGCCTGTTTCTTTTCTCCTTCCTCTTCTTCTCTTTTAATCGTTGCTTACAAAATTAGCAAAAATTGGGGCAGAAACTTGTTTTCTTCCTTGGTTTCAAGTGCTTTCAGGATGTTGCATTTTTACAGCTGCCTTGCTGCTGGCAGTGACTCCCGGTAATCCACCACAGAACACCATATCTGAAGCCCCAGATGGCACTGCCCGGCCTGAGGACGGCGGCAGCAATGGCAGTCTCTCTGAAAATTACGTGTTCTTGCCTTATCTCACTGTCACAGATCCTTGAACTTTCTGCTTCTCCTATTATTTGTACTGAGAGTATTGGATTCCTAGGAGTAAGAGAAAAAACCCATAACAAGGTGAGAAGATCTTATATTTAAAGAGGCTGTTCTATGTATCCTTTTTTTCTGAGTCAAATACCATATGTGGTACTTTAAAATCCAATATTTATAAATGCCTTATGAATGAAAGCAATAAATATATTTTGAACTAGTTGTATTTTAAATAAGAAACTTCAGATGTAACCTACACAGAAATCAAAATATAATGACGTACACCTGAAATTTATATAATGTTATAAACTAATGTTACCTCAATAAAAAAAATTTTTTAAATAAATAAGTAAACAAGAAACTTCGCAGTGTTACAAAACAACAAAACTTTGACTTTTCGAGGATGAAATTATACTTAAATAATTTTGTTTTAGTTCATCAAAAGCAAAAACTTTAACTTCCAAAAGCAGAGGGAAATATATGCTAGCCAATTAGTAACTGTGCAATTTCTACTAAACTTCAAAATACAATTGAGTTCATTATTATATATGAAATCCTTAGCTCCATAAAATGTACCTTGTTGTTTTTTATTAGGAAAAACAATCCAAACATAGTATCCTTTTCAAATTTACAATGTTGTAATGGGTCCTTTTTGATCTTTGTACACCAAAGTTGTCCTCGGCTTATGAGGCCTGTCATTGCCTTCAGGGCTAATTTATAGAAAAATGAGAACTGGTCTAAGATCTCATTAAAGAGAAACACAAACCTTTTATGTTGATTGGATGTTCAGCCTAAAAACACCGTGTTGGTGGAACCAAGGATACTTGTTTCATCTGCAATTTAAAATGCCACTCTTTCACCTGGAAAGGAAAGGGCGTCCTTAGCTTGCCTTCACACAGTGATCAGAAGGATCCTTTGATATGGGTGGTTAGACCCCTCTGGGAAAGTGACATTTAAGCTGAGACTGAGGCCAGTGCCAACTTCACGGGGTGACTGTGTGGTCACACAGGGCCCCACACTCAGAAGGGCCTGTGCTTGGTTTAATGCTCTGCAGGTACCATCTTGAAATTCCTAATAATTTTTGAATAACAGGTCCTGATTTTCACGGTGCACTAGGCCCTGCAAATTGTGTAGCCAGTTCTGCCTGGTATAGAGTAGTGCTTTTTGGAATATTTGTGGAGTGGATGACAAGAAGGAGCCAGCTGTGCAAAGAACCTGCAGAAGGACCAGTAGGTGCCAAGGCCTTGCAGTGTGAAAGAGTTTGGCATGTGTGAGCTGGGCCGTCACACTGCACATCTCCTGGGGCATCATTCACCCTGCATTCACCTACTGAATGCCCCTTCTGGAGTTATGCAGTGTGCAACCTGCATGTCTGCACGTGATGGCCCCATGTGTGAGAAACAGAAAACTCAGTGTGGGTAGATCATTACAAGGTGGGGGAGAGCCAGTGTAGACAGATTATTACATGGGGGAGGAGAGTGGTATGACATGAGATTGGAGAGTCAGGCAGGGACCAGATCACACAGGGCCTCAGAGACCATGAGGATGAGCTTGGATTTTATTCTGAGATGAGATGGAACACAGATGAGTTTTAAGCAGATGAGTGACATGATCCGATTTACTCCAGCTTCAGTGTGGAAAACAGATTGATGGGTTCAGAACGAAAGCAGAGAGACTGGTTAATAGTCCAGGTTAGTGATAGTGTCATGATGGCATGGACTTTGGTGACAGCAGCAGAAAGTGAGATGTGAGTGGATTCATTATGTATTTTAGAACCAGTAGTAGCATTTGCTAGAGGTATTTACTCCTGGCTTCTGCTGGCAGCTACTAACCTGGTTTGTTCTACGTCACACAAAATCACTAAATTCTCAAAGTTATCTGACACATCCGAGTTGCCAGAGTCCTGTCTGACTCACCTGTTACCAGAGTACACAGCTGCATAACAGACCTGTGCTCACTCAATTTAGATTATGAAGTCATGCTCATATATGAAACAAGGGATCTGAAATTTGTGGATTATATTTATTTTGGGTTATCAAGAGTCTCTTTCGTATCAATAGGAAATGAAACCATAAAAAATAAAACTATCAAAAGTAGCCAAGACAGGAACTGCTGTATCATAATGACTGTGTCCCCATAGTGATCTCACAAGATATGCAAAAACCCGGGGCCACTTTGCAGTCAGCACACGATTATGAATTGACAATAAGCCCGTTGGTGGACGGTGGGAGTTTGCCTGTAGCTGCAAAGTCCTTCCAACAGGCAAAAACATTCACCAATAGCAAGATGCTGAAAGCTGCCGTGGAATTCAGCTACCTTGAAAGCACCCTGATGCACAGCTGTCAAAGATTTAGGAATATAGAACAAAAATCAAACTGGGCACTTTGGAGATACACAACTTTGTATGGTGCCGAGTCCAAGGTCAACCTCCAGACCAAAAGGGAGCCTAGAGAATAAGGTCACATTGGTGGGATTTGTCTTTGACACAAGTGTCCAGCATCTCCAGCAAATCAAGCTGTCTGCACCTTAAAGTGAATGGAAGGTAGGATCAGCAGTGCCACGGACTGGAACTTCAGTCAGGCTTTTTGGTCATCAGTCTCCTCTTTCCAACACTGGGCCTACAGAGTGTGGTGGGTAGAGGGGTGTGACAACAACCACTTTGCATTGCTCTGAAGCTGTGATGCAGGCAAGGCACGCCACAGGACAAAAGGCATATGACTGTGGAATGCTTAGGAGGAAAAGAAAGCCCATAAACCAGCCTGATGTGTCACAATTAGACTCGGGGTGGGTCAGCTCAAGCAAATAGGAGGCAGAAAGAACCACGATATACCACATCTTCTTTATCCATTCGTCCCTTGATGGGCACTTAGGTTGCTTCCAAGTCTTGGCTATTGTGAATAACGCTGCAATGAACACAGGGGTGCATGTATCTTTATGCATTGGTGTTTTCAAGTTCTTTGGATAAATACCCAATGGAATACTACTCAGCCATAAGAAACGATGAAATCCAGCCATTTGTGACAACATGGATGGACATTGAGGGTATTATGCGAAGTGAAATAAGTCAGAGGGAGAAAGTCAAATACCATATGATTTCCTTCATTAAGTAGTAGATAATAACAACAATAAACATACACATAGAGACAGAGATTGGATTGGTGGTTACCAGAGGGGAAGGAGGGAGGGAGGAGGGCGAAAGGGATAATTCGGCACATGTGTGTGGTGATGGGTTGTAATTAGTATTTGGGTGGTGAACATGATGGAATCTATGCAGAAATAGAAGTATAATGATGTACACCTGAAATTTATACAATGTTATAAACCAATGTTACTGCAATAAACAAAAAATTAAAAAAATAAAATAAAGAAAGAACCATGATAATTTTGGAAACCAGTCCTACAGACGGACAGAGAGCCACAAACAGAAGACAGTTTTCATACCGCAGCTTGGTGTGGGAGAGAATGCTAAGGCTCCCTGCACAGCGATAGTGTGGGGAGGAGAGCAACAACGGCTGCCTCGGCGCCTTCTAATGGGAAGGCTAGAACCAGGGGACATGGCTCGTCCTGGCTCTGCTACCTACTAGCTATAGAGCATGTTCCTTAAACTGAGTCTCAGTTTTTCTCACTTGTCACCAAAGCCCACTTTTGAGTCCTTGCCCTACGTGTCACCACTGTAGCACTTGACATTGGTACCCACCCTGACTTTAAAGCACCTTCCATTGACTTCTCTCATCTCCTGGTCTCTGGCCCTCCTACCACTCGGACCCTTTTCATTAGTTTCTCTTCTGGCGCTCACCTTAAATGCCAGTGTTCCCCAGCACTGATTCCTCTTCCCATGTCACACTCTGGGCAATCCTGTTTACATCCAAGCTCTGACTACCACCATGCTTGCCAAGTCTCTATCTCCAGTACCCAGCTTTCTCAGGCTCCTTGGACAAGTCTTTCTAACTTCCTACAGGATTTAACATTTTTACGTCAATATTCTTCAGTCAACTCAAATTCATTGTCTAGTACCAAGCTCATCTTCTCCTCTCCTGTCTCTTCCCCTAGAATCTCTGCTACAGTTAACACCATCACCACCCACTCACCTAGAAATCTAAAAGTTGTCGACTTCTCCTTCCTCTCTCACCATAAGATCAAAACAGTCATGGAAACAGAATCTATTTCTGAAGTACATACTTTCCTCTCCAATACACTTCCACTACTTGAGTTCTGCCCCTCACTTTTTTGCCTGTCCTATTGCAATAGTGACAGAGGCTGTTAATTTTCTGCCAGTATTCACTTCTTGAGTTTTCTTTTAGTATAGAACCCAAAGTTTTAGCTGGACACACAGCTTCCTCATTAGAGACATTTCCCAAGGTTCCTGATAGCTAGGTAAGCCACGTGACCACATGGCCACATGACTAGGTTCCAGCCAATAGAATATCAGCAGAAGAAGTGATGCATCAACTTGCAGGCACTGTCTTTGAAAAGGAAATGGTTTGCCTTCTTCTTGCTTTATTTCCACCTTTCCACAGGCTGGTCCCACAGTTTTGACCTGACAGAAGAGGACAAAATCTTAGGTGAGTGTTTCTCAAACTTCTACGTGCATCAGAATCACCTGAAGGGCTTGTTAAAACACAGACTGTGGGCCCCACCCATGTGGATTTCTAACAAGTTCCCAGATGATACTGCGGCTGCTGATCCAGGGCCTGCACTTTGAGAACCACTGCTGTAAGGGATGGTAGAGCAACAAGATTAAAAGGAACGTGGGCCCCTGAGTGGCCTCGTGGAGTAATGCCACTTCTGTGGCCCTTGACCACTCACTTTTAGACCGTTACATGAGAAAGAAAGAAACTCTCTGCTTTGTGTCTCATTTTGAATCTCTATGTTACAGAAGCTTAGCCTATACCCGAATAATACACCCTCTAGTCCGTCCTTCATGATTCAACTTACATGATCTTTTCCAACCACTGATCTGACATGTCATTCCCCTGCTTTACATTCCTCCAATCTTTCCTATTGCCTAGCACAGCTTAACTCAACCAGGATGTCCTGACAAATGATGAGACCTGGGACATTGTGAGAAAGGGGCAGAATTCCATGTGGCAAGCTGGGAATTGGGCATGACCTTCTCATATTCCTCAGATTTTAAAAATCTGAGTTCTCCCAAGGGAGAAAGTATACAGTGAATATCTTGTCAGAGCAGATAATAATAATAACTAGCATCCTTGGGATTATATGCTTGGCAACTGCCCTGTGGGGGTCTACTACTACTATTTCCATTTTGCCAGTGAAGGGACAGAGACAAAGAAGTAAGGAAACTGCCTATGGTAGACACGGAGGTGCACAGCTCAGAGCCCCTCCAGGCAAGGACTCACTGCCCAGCTGTGGGACGTGCAGACAGCAGACAGCTTCCTCCTCCAGGGGCTGCTCCAGCTGCAGAGACCCACATCACCTGAGGTCACACACTGCCTGGGCATCTGGTGACTGGGCCAGGTGGGGGATAAAGGCCTGGCCATTTCATCCTGATACAGAACAACTGGGACAGCCCATCCTCATTCCAGAGCTTCCTGTCAGGTTGGCTGAGACTTGGATGCGTCACTCTTTGACTTCTTCCTCTGCCCAACCCTGCTTCTGCCCTCTTTCTCTTACGGGTGTTGATTCCTAATAATCATCTTACATTCCAAAGCCCGTCTCAGTGTCTGCTTCCAGAGAACCCGACCTGTGACACTGCCCGAAGTCATGTAGCTAGTAAGTGGTGAGGCTGGGTTCTGACACAAGCAGCCGGCCCGTCATCACAATTCCACAGCAGGTTGCAAAATCTACTCACAGGATAAATTCACATTCCTTAGGGTAGCATTTGAGGCCCTTTGTAATTTGATTTCAGTCTTCTTTGCTCACCTTACTTCCCACCACTCCCCATAACAAGCCCTATTCCACTGCCATACCAAGCATTTGCTCAAGTGGTATTTTGATAGAATGCCCTCCCTCCTCCCAACGAGGGCCTTCCAAGTCTACTGCAGACATCATCTCCTCTGTGAAGCCTCTCTGAGTCCCCTAGAGAGAAAGGAATAGCATAGAGTAGTGAAGGGAGCCTGGGAATCTGTCAGGCCTGAGTTCAAATTCCAGCTCCGTGTGACATGGAGAGAATTATGTAACTCCATCTCTTACCTATAATATTGGGCTAATGATAACTACCTCACTGGGTTGTGAATTAAAATCTGTAAATCACCTAGGCCACTGCTCCTCAACCTTTAACGGGCATAGAGGTATTCTGAACATCTTGTAAAAATGCAGATTCTGAATCAGTGGGTCTGGGATGGGGCCTGAGATTCTGCATTTCTAACAAGCACCCAGGTGATATAGATGCTGGTGGTCCGTGGACCACACTTTGAGTAGCAAGACCCTAGCCCGGTACCTGACACTTAGTAGGTACTCAATGATATTTATTTCCCAGCCCCTTCTTTTTCCTTCCTGTTGATGCCCATAACATTTTGCTCATACCGCTTGTGTAATGCTCATCATATCATACTTTAGTTAGTTGCCATATCTGTGTCTCCCACTGGACTGTGAGCAATTTGAGGACAGAAACTGTATCACCTTCCTCTCAATATCACCAGTGCTCAGCATAGGGCCAGGTATACAAAAAGGGATCAATAAATGTTTGATGAACTAAGCCTATTAAATGGAAATAAAAATGTCAACTCTGCCTGTCTCCACAAGTTGTTGTAATGAGCAAATGCGATAATTTGGGGGAGAGAGCGTGGAAACGTGCACCACGTGGTACAAATATAAAGTGTGATTATCCATCGGCTTTCCACTCTGCAGCAGCTCAGATTCATGCAACTGAAGTGTTTGCTTGTGGCAGTTGCTCAGACTGGTGATTAGAAAAACTCAGATTCATCTATCGTTGAAAAACAAACCAAATTCTCTTTGGGATAACAACTGGGGCACTCTTTGCCTATGGTAAGAAAGTAATTACAATGTAAATGAAAAGGGTGTATTTTTCAATCAATCAATCAATCACGAAGCAGGCACTGAGGACCTCTCTCCAGGTGGCACTGGACTTTCTTATCTACCTCCCCCAAATGAGCAGTGATGTCAGCCTTATCATCTCCTGCCTGTTTGCAGGTGGCGAGATTAAAGGGGGGAGGTGGGGTCAGAAGCAGGGTGGATGTGAGAGCAGTTCAGAAAGCAGTTCAGAACCAGGGTACAGACCAGGGAGAAAACACTCATGTTCCTCTTTAGCGGGGGCCTGCAGCCATGTGGTTGGGGCGATCCAAGTGGCTTTAGGTGGTGAGTGGGCATGACCCTGCCTGTGTCATTAGCAGACGGTCCCAAGAGTGTTGGGAAGGCATGCGCCTCAAAACCAGCCACCTAGAACTCATTCCTGGAGAAAAGGTTACACTTGAGGGCTCACACAGTGATTCAGCTGAAACACAGTCAGGTATGGTTTCCTTCTGTATTGCAAAAAATGTGCGGGGCAGGCCACCAGCAAGGGCTCTGCAGGGCTTGCTCTGCTTCACGGTAGGGCTGAGTGGATGGTGGTAATGGCAAGTGGCGGCACGAGGGGGCTGAGACGAGTCATTGAGAAGACCCTACATCAGGCTTAGGTATCTCTGGATAAGTGTAGGATTCCGAGTCAGCTATTCCTAAGTAGGGATGGGGGACGTGGGGGGAGGTTAATGTGAAGGCAAAGTTCCTAAAATCTAGCAACCTGGGGACCTTTGGCAAGATGTGGCTGATGTGACCGTTCCATGTAGATCGAGAATAAGTGCCTGCAAACCAATAAAATAATATTTTAAAATAATTTTAATGATAATGAGATAAGGTTCATGGCAAATTAAAAGAAAAAAGCAGAATACAAAGCCATATATTAAGAATGTTCAAAATGAGTTGAATATATATGTATATATCATTCACAAAAAACATTAATTCTGGTTATATTTGGGTGATTTTAATTTCTATGTTTATTTTTTCTGTATTTTCCCCTATTAATATGTATTATTTTATTACATAGGAAAATGTTTTCCTTAACAAAAAGGAAAAAAGGTTAGAGGTAAATGAACCAAAGATTAACAGTAATTATCTGTGAATTATGGGCTCATGAATATTTTATATTTCTTAATTTTACTTTTTGTGTGTTCTAGATGTTCTACACGAAGATATACTGCTTTTAAATTTAAAAAATTTAAATTTTCTTAAGGTATATAATAGCAATAGAAAATAAGGAAAAGTTCATAGTTGCCCAGTTCCAAACCTCAACATGATCCCTGATTCCTTTCTCCTTTACCTCCTGCACCTAATTTATCAGAAGGCTGTGTTGACTCTGTCTCGAAAACATATCCAGAATCTCACCATCTCTCTTCTACCTCCACCTCCACCCTGGTTCAAGCCTATCACCTGAATTACACTGCAATAACCTCCTGATTCCTCTGATTCCATTCTCTGCCCCATATGATCTCTTCTCCACATTGTAACCAAAGAGAGCTTTTGACCCACAAATAGGATCATGTCTGTCCTTTGCCTAGAACCTTCAATGGCTCCCTATTGCCCTTATACCAAAATCCAGATTCCTCACCCCAGCCAGAGCCCATCTCTCCAATCTCTCCTCCTATATCTCTTCCCCTTGCTCACTTCACTCCAGCCACATTGTCCTTCTATCTTTTCTCACCTTAGGAAGAGCTTGCATTTGCTGTTCCCTCTGCCTTAGAATGCTCGTCCCACAGATCTTCAAATGCCTCTTCCTTCTTCTCAATCAGGTCTCAGCTTAAACATCACCTCCTCAGAGAGGACTTTGCTGACCATCTTAAAGTAGCTTGCCAGTTCTCTCTAGCTCATCACTCTGATTTTGATTTCATTTTTTATAACACCTGATATTTTCTATTTTTAACTACTTGCATCAGAAAGTAAGGAGGAGTGTCCTTGTCCTTCTTACTCATGCCTGGATTCCAAAAACCTAGAACAGAGCCCAGCACATAGGAGCTGCCCAATATTTTAGAATAAATTAGAGGTTAGGAGGAGGGTGACTAATGGAATTCCAAGTCTAGACTTATCAAGGCCAAGGAAAGCAAAATTCTTTCTTCTGGCCAATTCTGAGAGGCTTCATGGAAAAGGTGAGGTTCGGGGAGGTTCACAATTCCCACAAACTTGCCCCAACCTACCTTTTTAGCCAGCTTTTCCAATATTTCCAGACACTTTCTTAAAAACCTTTCTCCATAGTGTCCTTACTCTTTCTTATCGCTAAATTCCTGCATTCCCCGTCCTTAGCCCTTTAATCACTTGCTCTCTAGTCCAGCCTCAGGAGAGAGCCTCATATAACAACATGTAAGCCCAGGAACCTGCTGTCCTCCTTCTAGCATTAATGTCTGGAACACTCAGGGTTCCAAAAGGAAACTGGGATATCTTCCTCGCTCCACCTTTCCCTGCTGCTCCACGTAGGAAATGCTGACGTGAGCGGGAGAGATGTTTTGGCAGTGTACTTTAAGGATCTTTGAATGCCGGTCCCGAGACTGCGCACACCTTGTGTTGTGGAGCACAGAGCCCCATGTGGTGTCTGGCTGCTCTTCTAGTAACTGTGCTTGAGGAGAACCACCACGGGCAAAAGTCCTGCCTTTGATAGTGTTACCTGAGGACTCTGCACTTAGTAACTAAGTTTTGCCATCGTATAGAGATACGATTTTAAATGCATTTGATTCAATAACATATGTACATAGGCCAATATCCCCTGGGCATCCCCTAGGTCCCTTCTCCTAGATGCAACCACTATTACCAGTTTGATAGATGATCATTTAATTCATGGGATTTAGTCATGGGTACTGGTTAAGAATCTTCAGGACTGCAAATATTTTCTCCAGCCCTTCCCACATTTTCAACTATCACAAAGAAACTCTGTAATGGAAATAAGGCACAAAATCAGGAGGCAGTTGGCTGACTTTTAACTCAAATTCTAACCAGGCCATTGCTAGACTCTTTGAGGCCCTGGATAGGCCTGCGCGGTTTGCTAAAGTTGGACAGATTTCTAGACAAACCAGAAGATCTGGAATCCAGAACAAGATCTACACCTAGATAACACCCCTGTGGTGATCTCAGAGATTAAAAGATTCACCACATGGCCTTTCTGTGACAGGCACAACTCCCTCCAATTTGCTCTAAGGCACCAGGGTGTGACATGGGGTCATCCAAAAACATGCGCTCAACAGGCCTAGATTCAAAGCCAAGGTCTACTTCTTGTAAACTGTGTGACCTAGGACATGTTGCTTAATTTCTCTGAGGCTCTTTCCTCTGGTGTAAAATCAGAACAATATCTACCTCACAGGGTTGTTGTGAGGATTAAATGTAAAGATATGTGAATGGCTCTCACCAAGTAGGCATTCTCGGGTTTGTTAAATGACTTAGGATCCATTTAAAATTCAGATGACCTCTCCCAAGAGTGTCCTGTGTGACTGGTCCCACCTGATTCTATGTTACATCAGCATCGGCTGGTCTCTAAGGATGAGTCTCTCTCTTCCTGTTTGGAGCCAGCCCCTCTGCAGGTGATCCCATCACATCTCTCAACCTGTCTCCTCCAGTACCTGCTTCCATCATTAATTTTGTCTCTCCTACATCTTGAGTCTCTTTCGTCCGTCGGCTCTTTGCTCTCAGGCTTGCTCAAGTCTTTCACACTAAAAACAAAAGTCTATCAGTGAATCTTGTGTCCTTTACCACCTCCCACTCTTTTGCCTTCTTTTCTAACAAGGTTTTTTTTTAATATGAAAAGTTTTCTTTTTTTATAATTTTTTTTTTTCCCAAAGCCCCAGTAGATAGCTGTATGTCACAGTTGCACATCCTTCTAGTTGCTGTATGTGGGACGCAGCCTCAGCATGGCTGGAGAAGCAGTGCATCGGTGCATGCCCGGGATCCAAACCCGGGCCTCTAGCAGCGGAGGGCGCGCACTTAACCACTAAGCCACAGGGCCAGCCCTAATATGAAAAGTTTTAATAAACAAACTTAAAGAGCCTGGGTGACTGGTCACACCCCTCAGGCTGGGACAGAACTTCCAGAATCTGCTGAAGGCTACAGGCTAAGTAGACCTCCCTCCTCTTTCCATGTTGGTGGTTAGTGGGGAAGGCTTTGGATTCCAGCTGAGGCCTGGAGCAGGGTGGGAAGGATTCAACAGTGACCAGCGACAAAGGGAAGGGGCCCACTTCCTCTTCATTCTTCCCTGCTTTTAATAGCCTGGGGAGATTCCAGGTGAAAGACCAGCCTTCTTTCTGAAGGGTCATACACACCATTTTGATTGAGTTCAAGTTTGACCTGGGAGGGAAGGACATCCTGGGGCTCCCTCTTCACCCTGAAGTTAGAGGACCCTACTTTAAATAAGTCCCAAGTCCCATCCTTTGTCAGTCTCTCCTCCAGAAAGCCATTGTCCAGCCATTCCCCCAAGGCTGAGCAGGAACAAGCCTGGGCCCCGGGGGAATGATGGAGAATCTCATACTCCACAATATGGTGGCTCTCTAGACCCTAGAAAGTGGGGGGCTGGGCAAGGTATGCGGAAATCAGAGCAGGGGCTCTAACCTCAGGGAAAGGGGCTCATGAAAGCATGCTGATTCCGGGGGTCGACAGATGGTCTTCCTCTTGTTCCCACCCAGATTGCATCACTGAGAGCTGCAATCATGCCTGCGGAGTCCCCTGGGTTGTTACTCCCCCAGGAGATGGGTCACTGTTGGAGTGAGAGACTGCAATCCATCATCCACCAGTGGAGGGAAGCAAAAGATGGAGAAGGTTAGAGCCGTCTAGCGAAAGTGGAGTGACGTTGGCAAAAGGATCACCCTGAATCCTCTACCAGTCTTGCCCTCAGGGGTTCTTCCTGTCTAGAGTTCTTGCTCCCAATCGGTTGGCTCCTAGGCAAGAGGGAAGGCAGAAAGAAAAGGGGGCCCACCGAAATGACTGTGGTCTACACCAGCATCTCAGGGTGAGAAACTCAGCAAGCCTTATGAAAGGCTCCTCCTCTCCCATTCACTCCCGCCACATCCCTGGGACCTCCATTCCCAGGGATACTGAAGACTCCCTTTGTGCAGAATCCAATGGACACTTTTAAGTCCTTATTTCCTGGATCTCTCTCAGGAGTTGCCACCGCTCTTCCTTGAAGTTGTTCCCTTGGCTCCTGAAACTCTTCCATTCTGCTTCTCCTTCTCTGGTGTCAGGATTTTTGCTCCTCTTCATGAGTTCTTCCTCTACCCACCCCCTAAAAGTTGCTGCCCAGGGATTTTTCCTTGGACCATTGTCCTTCTCTGTCTTGCCTGGACAACCTCGTCCAGTGTCAGACTTGAACTACTACCTCCATGTGGATAACTTACAAATCTTTATGGCTAGCACTGACTTCCCCTCTGAGCACCCAGAAACTGTACATAACTATACATAACTATACGTAACTGAATGCTAAACATCTCCACTTGGAAATCCCACAGATATCTCAAAATTAACATTTTCAAAACTAACCTCATTATTTTCACTCCACTTAATCCCCCACCCCCTAAATTCTCCCTGTATCCCATATGAGTTCATGGCACTGTCATCCACTCCAATACCCAAATCTGAACCTGGGTGTCCTCTTAGACTCCTCTATCTCCCTTCTCCTTCCTTTTGACATTGTGTGTCCAAATACTAACCCTGCTGGTGTTTGCTTCCTAAATGTTTCTTCTCCACTATAATAGTCCAGAACAAGTTATCTTTCTTCTGGACTATAAAGCCTTAACTGCCTCCGGACTAGCTCCTTCTTAAAATCATACTCCACCCTAGAGCTAGAGTGATAAATCCAAATTTGCCCTGTCATTCTCTTACTTAAAAAACTCAAATGACTTCCTCTTAGCCATGAGACTCAAGGCTCTCCTTGATTTGACCGCTATCTATTTCTCCAGCCACCTGCTAATTTATACTTCAATTCCTACAACTCACCATGCTAATTCTCTTTTCTGTGTCGTCCTGGATTATGCTGAGAATGCCCTCTCCTGCCTCTCTACCTAAAAACTCTTACTCAGCCTTAAAGATATAATTCAGATGTTACCATCTCCAAGAACCCTCCTCTAAACTCTCATGGTGGGTTGGTGCTCCCTGTCATCATACCCTGTGATCATGTGTCCCAGGGAATAATCTGGAAGACTAGCAGTCTCCTAAGATGTTCCCTTGGTGAATTGACCAGTCCAGGGTCTGGTACTCAATCAGGCAGTTTCAGAACCTGATTTCATCAGCATATCGAGAACAGAGCCACCTCTTAGGGGCAGACTCAAATTCACTCACTTCTTGAAAAATGTATAAAGTCAGAATACCAACAGCTAACTACAATAAGAACTATAACTTGCCTAAGGACTGTAACACTGGAGTGTGAGAGACCTGTGCATTCTTTCCCTGCAAAGAGACCTACCTTTGGAGATGACTGAAAATCAGAACCACTGAAGCTGGATAAATCCAACAACTCATGGAATCAGGCTAAAAAAATTTGAAGCCTCTATCTCCACGTCAAGACTGAGCTTGCCAATGGGACCATAATGTTAGAAGTCAGTTAACTAATGGTCCCTGTTCCCAGGCCAAGCCTGGAGAGTCACTGCCAATGCTGGCCTCTGGAATCCTGTTTCCCTTCCCTGGCTGACTAAGTCACCCGGCCTCCTGGGCTGGGCGCTTCTCTCTCGTTAATCCTTTAATGAAGTGACTGAAGAGGCCTGTAGCAAAGGCCATCCTTGTGGTCTATGCTGTGATCCTTTAAAAGTGGATTTCATAGTTTAAGAACTCAACTGTATTTCCAGGTTCTGATGGAGGCCTCTCTGTAGCGGCCAAACAGAAACTAGAAACTTTCACATTTATCTGTCATTATCAGAAGCAGGGGCCAGGGCCTTGCAGGGGAAGCAAGGTGAGGGGGTAGGGGGATTAGAGGGAGGTTTAAGGAGTGATTCCCCTCCTCCACTTCCAACCCGGCACAATGTGCAGAAGCAACAGCCTTTTAAACAATCCTTTAGAGTTAGAAGTTGCCACCACCATTGTTAACATTGTGGTGAGAAGACAGTAGAGGATGTGGTGGAACCTCAGTGGTCAGACCTTGAGAACTGTAGAGAAGGAAGGCAAAAGATAGCACAGGTTTTCCTGTGCTTTCACACTCCAGCCCCATCCCACCATCAACCCAGAGCAGTGGTTCTCAAGTACAGTCCCAGAACCAGCAGCATCAGTGTCACCTGGGAACTTGTTAGAAATGAAGATTCTCAGGCACCACCCCAGACCTACTGAATCAGAAACTCTAGGAGTGTGGCCCAGTAATCTACATTTTAACAAGCCCTCAGGGTGAGTGTGATATGCAGTAAAATCTGAGAACTGACCCATGCCCTCCCCCCGCACACACCCCTACCCACACTCAGGCTGACCTGTTTTCCGGATGGATTCCCCCTTATGTTAGGAGGTGGCGTTACCTGGGTCAGCCTCAAGGACCTTGTTTTGTTTATATTTGTGTTCTCTAGTCCTAGCACACGGAAGTTGTTTAACACATGGCTAATGAACTAAACTGAACTGCATTTTTTACATATGTTGGGATAAGTTCATTTATTCTGTCACCAGGTCTCTACCATTTGGCAATATCCAAGATCTCCACTCTTTCACACCATTTCTTTCCTTTCCTCAGGGGTTCTTTTCCCCTTTCCCCATCTCCCTAATTCTAATGTACAGAGCTCTCAAAGGTCCCATGTGCACAGTCTGTTCTTTCCTCCCTAAATTCAGTCCCTCTAAATTCACACTGTTTCAAATATCACTGCTATGGTATAACTTCCAGTCATAGAATTCCACTGAAGGTCCTGGCATATCATATTCAACATGGCCACCCCATGCCCTCTATCCCCTCCATTCCTTCCTGCCCACCCTGCCCCCCACTGTCTGACCGAAATGCTCTCACAATTCCTTCTCTCTCACTTTAGCTCCGCCTCCTACTCTCACAGATGTCCCTGAGTCTCCTCCATCTGTTGCTTCCACCCCTTTCCAGTCAACACCACAATAGTTAAAGTCTTCATTCCTCAACAATTGGGATTGGTTCTCAACTGTTCTCCACCTCAAGTCTCTCCTAGCTCTGATCCAGCCACAACTCGTCACTATCAGATTAATTTTCATAAGACACCACTATGGTCCCGACAGGGAGGGAACACTGCAGAACAAACTATCATGAACATTACATATCCCTATTCCTAAAGGAACCATTCCTGTCACCAAGAATTTTCACAGGTCCCTTCCCATAGAGTCCATCCACCACCTTATCCCCAGAGCTTGGCTCCTCTCTCTCCCTATTCACTCTAATTTTTCTCCCCTTCCCTCTCAGACTGCCCTCTGGAACTCACACTTTATTCTTCATCGTGTCAAGCCATTTGACTCTCACTTATTCCTGCCATCCCCTAGGATTACCTTTTGACAATCACAACGGCCTGAGACAGGGCATTGCTAAGTCTCATTCTTTAGCTAAAGACAGTTCTTTCTTTTAGGGGAAGTCTGTTGACTGCTTTTAATCTTAACAACATATTTTTTTCTCCCCACTACAGGCTGATGAAGGATCCACGAGGTTCAGACTGCAGTGAATTATCAACAAGATCTGGCTTAGTCCAGGACTTCAGGCAGGAGTTCAGGGCCTAGAGAATTCCCGAGTGCTCCGGAATCCTGAGAGAGGGAAGGAGCCAGCCTATAAGGAAGTGGCTGGGAAGAAAGTACAGAACTGGAGTCTGGCTGACTCCACTTCCACGGAGAAAGCTGAACCCTTCCTTCAGGATACGAAAGAGAGAAAGCAAGAATTGAAGCCCCAGAGGCCAAGAGACACTCTGACCGTAGGGAAACTTCCTAGGTAAGAATGTAAACCCACACATTTCTTGGGAAGGTGTTCCTAGATTTGCTTGGGATGACATTATTGTTTTAGTGGATATGCATCTCTTAGTCCTGGGAAGATTTAGAATTAAACAGAGATATAATGAAGGAAATAAAACCTCATAGTGTTATTTTTTTTTTGGATTAAGGAATCTATATATTTGGTATTTTAAATGCATCTAATGCTTGATGTTTTAAATACTTTTAATGTTTAATAGTATTTAATAGAAATACTTGTAATGTTTAATAAAATATCTGAAAAGTAGTCTTGTAATGCTGATTTAAAGTACATAACTGGCTACTTGATTTAGACTTTTGATTTTAAGTTAAAAAATTTTTAGGGGCCAGCCCAGTGGTGTAGTGGTTAAGTTTGCGAGCTCCACTTCTGCGGCCCAGGGTTCACAGGTTTGGATCCTGGGCACAGACCTATACAACACTCATCAAGCCGTGCTGTGGCAGCATCCCACATACAAAATAGAGGAAGATTGGCACAGATGTTAGCTCAGGGACAATCTTCCTCAAGCAAAAAGAGGAGGCTTGGCAACAGATGTTAGCTCAGAGCCAATCTTCCTCACCAAAAAAACCAAAAAATTTTTAAGTTTATATGCTATATTGGAACTTTTAAGAATACTTACCACTTACCCCATGTGTTTGTTTAATTATTAGTTTTATGAGAATTACTTAGGAATTTGAGAGGGTTTGTTAATTAGAAAATTGACGTGTTTGAAAAAAATAATCAAATTATTAAACTAATAAATGCAGTTTAAAATGATTAACCAAGTGGATCAGATATCAATTTGCTAGATTTATAAATAGAATAATAAAATGGATATATTTAATACAAAAGCTTAAGCACAAGATTTTGAATTTGAAAGTAATGAATATTATTTTTTAAAACCAAAGTAACTTCTAAATAATCGTTTCAGGGTGAAAAGTCTTAAAGCATTTTTTAAATCCTTTCCTTTTCTTTTTTCTTTTTTTATGCTACCATAGAAAAAGTTCACAAGGAAATATCCAAATCTATAAATGTGAATTCTTCTCAATAGTGAATTGCCAAGAAAAGAGCATTTGAGACTGTGTGGGTGGGCAGTAAGTGTGCAGTTTGGGAAAGAGAGTCAGAGGTTAATAAAAATGACACAATATAAACTCTGACTTCTTACCTTCTTTCTAGACTTGTTTCTCTGGTTGCCTACAAGCCTTCAACTAAACATCCTGCACCACCTTCAACTTTGCACTTCAAAACCGTAGCTCATCCCGTTTTTGTCCCCACCTCCCTACTGTTGACCTCAGCCGAAAGGCTTCCCTTCAGATATACTGTGTTTATTGCACCACAATCAGCCCAGCTCGACAGGCTGGAAACTTTCAGTTGTTTTTCAGTTTCCTCTCCTTCTCCCTGACTCTGAATCCATCGTCCAGCTCTGATGAGCCTTTCTCTGCAAGGTCCACCTTCCTTCCCATTTCCTCAGTCACCACCATGTTGCCCTACACCAGGATCACTGCACTAGCCTCCAGTCAGTCTCCCCTGCTGCAATTCATTCTACACATAGCTGCCAGAGGAGTCATCAAACTTTGTTTTCATCTCTAATATTTTATGTGCATGAGCTTTTACCAACACCCCAACGCCTGGCAAATAAGACCCAAGTTCCCCTTGACATCTAAAGTCTGCTAGCAACTAGGAGTACTCCTCATCTTAGCATCCTCAGCTATCATTATCTCTTAAGGGACCCCCTCTATTATTGTCAAGCTAATTTGCTGGCCATGTTCTCCACATGACATTGTGCCTACATGCACGGGTGTGCATAGCCCATTGCCTCATATGGAAGTCTTGGATCCCTCTGGTTTCTGCCCCCTTGAATCTGGTTGCTTCCTCTCCTTCCAAATCCTGTTAGCGCTCACCTCTTCCTAGGCTTTATAATAGATCTCATTTGGCTATGTACTATTCACAATCTCCTTGGCATCCGTATACATTTCCATAATTAATTTCCATGTGCTTATATTACTTTGTAACAATGTCGTCAGTTTTGCATGTGTATTGTTTCCTTAAAGAGATTATATAAATTCTTCAGGGAAGGAATTTTACTAGCCTTGTCAACCACAAGGGTTGTAGAGAGAATCAAAAGAGATAGTTTATGTGAAAGTACTTTGTAAACTGCCAAGTTTTATTCACGTATAGTGTTGGAGTAGCTGCCGTGTGTCTGAAAAAGCCAAAGATTTGGACTTGGAAGTTGGACTTGGAAGAGTTGAGTTCTCTTACTAGCTCTATCTTTTACCAGTTATGTTGTTTTAAGCAAAATTCAATCTTCACTGAATTCCAGTAACCTCACCAGTAAAATGGCCGTAAGATGCCTTATAGGGGTACGGGGAGTTGTGAAGATCAAATAAATTGACATCAACAAAAAACTTTTTACAAATTTTAAAGTACCATGTAAACACATATATTTGAGTAATGACGAGGTAAGCACCTGACTAATAAATGTTTATGTAATGACCAATACATATTGACTTAGTGACTCAAAAAGATTATAAGATGAAGGGCACACACTATTATGGCATAAGCAGCATCACTTCATAGATGGCATATCATAGATGCAAGTAGCTTTAGTGATTCAAACATACTGAACATCTCTGATTTACAAAAGAAGTAAATAGGACCCCCGATAAATATTAATAGAATCAAAAACCTCATATAAAAACAGTATTTCTTTTAGAGTAATTGACTATGTTTATTGCATTATGAGGGACTATTTGAAAGGCATGGCTCTTGTCCAAATGCTCTCAAGTTCTGGGCGCTATATTTGAAATGCATTCAATATTTTCTTATTCAACATTTTTTGTTTTAGCAAATATTAATTGTACATCAGCTGTACGTCAAGCACTGTAGGTGCTGGAGATACAATGGTAAAGACAGTTCAAGTTCCTTTTCTCAGGGATATTACATTCCAATGGGAGAGAGATAACATGTAAATAAACAAAATAATTATAGATTATAATAAGTGGTATGAAGAAAGTAGTAGTGTGAGGGCGGGGTGAGGGAGCGCTATAGATGGCACATTCAGGAAAGACATCAAGGAGGAGGTGACATTTAAGCTGAGATTGAAGGATGAAGTAGAGAGTCACAGAAAGTGTCCAAGAAAGAGCAAGCCAGATTGAGAGAAGAGTGAGTGCAAAGGCCCTGAGGCAGGAAAGGGCTGGCTGGCATAGAGACCTATGTAGTTGGAACCTAGTAATTTAGGAGAAGTCTGGAGTCAGATCATGCAAAGGCTGGTGGGTCTTGGTGAGGAGACTGGATTTTATTCTATGTGCAATGGAAAGCCACCAAAGGGGCTTACATATTATTGAAATTATAATTATGCTATTTTTTAAAAAGTCATAGTCAGTATTATCATAATATAATATTTTGGGTCACTTCAGAATACTTAGCATGACTTAGTTCAAAATATAAGTTTCAAAGAAAAAGGCCTAGGCGTTTTTAAATGTGGGCCTCCTCCATATGGGTGGGACACACTGAGAGGAGGGCTGCCATAGGTTCTACCTGCTGTTATCTTTATCCATTTGTGAAATTAGGATTCTTCACATTCCAAATGCAAGCTATCTTCTCATCAGTTGTCAAGATAGCAGACACGCCACCTTCAGAGATCCTTTAAAATCATTCTTAAGACTATACAGTCATAAGGAAGGAGATTGTTGATATACTCATATGGTGTGATCCCTAAAACAAGTTAAGAGGAAAGGCTTGTGCTGTAAATACTTGTATATGCATAAAGTACCTCTGGGACACGTAAGAAATTCATAACACTGGTTACATCTATAGTAAAGAGACCTGGGTAGCTGGGGGATAGAGTGGGAGCCAATTGTTACTGTATACCTTTTTATATTTTTTAATGTTTTAAACAACGTGAATGTATTACCCTTTAAAAAAATTAAAATCCTAAATTTTTTCAATATAGATCCTTATCTTAAAGGAAATGGACAATGTTCCAGAATTAGTGAGAAGGAATTTGTATCACTGGGTAAACGTAAAGTTAGTCTATATAATTAAAAGGAGGTTTAAAATCTAGACCTATGCTGTCCAAAACAGTAGTCATGAGCCATTCGTCTATTTAACTTTAAATTTAAATTAATTTAAATAAAATTAAATTTAAAATTCAGTTCCTTGGTCACATTTCCAGTGCTCAGTAGCCATTAGCGGCATGTAACTAATGGCTGCCATATTGGACAGCGGAGATGTAGACCATTTCCATTTCATGGAAAGTCCTATCAGACAGCGTGCTACAGACTTACGCAGAACACCACCAGGGTTATGAACTAGCTCTGAAAACTTAGCTGATCAATACATAGAGACTCAGGAGTACAATAATTCAAATATATTCCAATGTTAATTCTCCCGAGATGACTCACTAGAATAGCACTTTGAGGTGCAATCAAAATCCCAGCATTCGATTTCTAAGGCAAGAAGGGGTATAATTTTGTCACTACAAAAAATCAGTTTGCACTAGTACAGACACTGGCAGTTATGGCCTAAGAGTTAAGAATTATTTTTCTAAATGTAAAAGATTAGGTAAAAATTACATACTTCAGATTTACCGAATTTGATATTCGGCACTGATTCAATAAATGAGTCATTAGTACCAACATGATAAGGATGAGTAATGAGATTCAATTATATTCAACTTCTTTAGTACAATTTGTCAACGTTTCTCATTTTTGCTATCATTACGAACTTAGCTTTTCAGAGATTAACACATTTCAACTAACCATAGTCATCATTTTCCTTTTGATACTCAAATTGACAGAATTTAGCCAATGAGCGTCCCTTTAAACTGGCTTCTGTGTTCTTTCACGCAACACAATTATTTTTTAAAGCATTCTTGCTTTCTGGTCCAATAAAATGTTCAAAGACTCACCTGTACCTTCCCAGCCCCAGACATGAATCAGCCATTTTTCTAACGCATATTGTTTCCTTTAAGTGAAAAATAGTATCTGACTCCCAAATTTAGGCATTAGAAGTGCATGTCCTCAGGCTCGTGATGGTGAAGTAATATTGTTCCTTGGCCATTTCATTGAACACAGCTGGAAAAGACATATTTTATTAAATGTTATTAGTTTATCATATTAATATTTTCAACTTAGTTCTCACATTACAATATGCCTACTTCAATTTTCATTCTTTATCCAAATTATATTTCTCTTTTTTATAATTTGATGAAACATTCAATTATCATTCTAAATAAAAATGTTGGATTCTTAAGAAAATTAGCATAATCACTCATTTCTTTTATCGATGATAAAATCATAAAATAGCAATACAAATATCAATACTAACAGTGAAACTACTACATAACATTCAAATTTTTCTTTGCTTTTCTCTTAGAATGCATCTCACTAAGGATGTCCAGACCAATTATTTTGCCACTCCAGTCTTCATTTTGCATGCTTATGTAATACTTACAACTGCATGGTTCGGTCCTCTTGTCTTCGTCCATGTGAGGCCATCAGCAGGCAGACAAGTGACACTTCTGAGTTCTTGGATGTAGGTGGCTTCAGCTTCTAACTTTTTCTTCTCAAGAAACTAGGATTTTGTTTTTCAAACGCAAATTATCTTATCAATAGTGAAATGGCAGATAGACTATCTTCATATTATCTTTTAAAAATAGATTTTTATATGGAAAGAAATGGACAATGTTCCAAAATTATTAGTGGAAAGGAAATGGTATCACTGGGTAAACCTGAAGTAATTCTAGGAGGCTTAAAATCCAGACTGTACAGCTATAGATTTCCAAGTGAGAGACACACTGGACAGGTACCTACACACGGAATTCTGTCACTGCCATCATTCAACGTACACTTGTGAGGACATAGGCAGTTATCCACCATTTAACATAAATACGTTTTCTTGCTCAACCTATGAATGAGCCCAAAGAAAGATTTCTAGAAGGAAGTTGTTCATACCTGGTTGGTTTCCTAAAAGAAAAACAAAATAAGCCAATGAATCATAGTTACAGGAACTGCCTAATAATTAATAACACAAAACGGGAACTAGTTTTCCTCATTTAATCTGACGGGTGAGGCACTTAATGACTCGAGAGAGCTCCCACAGTGCTCCATCAGGAGCGAACCCAGAGGAGGTGGCACCATCACCAAGTGCGCTGCTAGTGGGCCTGGACTGGGCTCTGGCTGTGTGCTGACCCTCTTTGGGCCTTACTTTGCTCCTCCCTTGAGCCATGTGCTGAGTAAACGCACTCACTAAATGGTGGCTGTTATTAAATTAGGGACACTCAACTTGATTCCTCCTCTCATGCCCCCAGCCCCAAATACCCAAAGCTGAGTTCAATGCACCTGCTTTGTGCACCCAGAGTACCTTGTGCTCACCCTACTACTATACCACTTATTGTGTTGCACTCTAATTGTTGGCAATCATGTCTGTCACCCCATTAGACTATAATTTAATGTCCTTTATATAAATTACTTCCATCATGTAATATTTTACCAGTATAGTGGTCTCCAGAAAGTATACCCCTCAGTTGGGAGTTGCTATATTCCCTCATTATTCATATCAAATAGGTCTCTTAGTTGAGACTTAAATACCTCAAGAAAGCAGTCAACTCTGATTTATCTTACATAACGAGGTATAAGTTATTCTAGGTATATCCTAGATAGCAGTAGCTTCAAAATTATTTATAACCCTCCAAGGAAATTCAGATAGTCAAGTTTTATAGAGAACGTTGCAATCCATTCACTCAGATTTTAAAAAATCCATACACAGAGGTGAATTCAAGGATGTTCATGTCACACATTCTTTAAGGTAGAGACTCTCTTGTCCATTTCTACATCTGCAGTGTTTCAAGGTTCTTAACATATCACTCTGTAAGTATATATGGAATGAGTAAAGTATGTATATGTAAATACACATACACAAATTAACCTCTTTTTAATCACCAACCCAGAATAGTTGTCCTTCAGTCAACTACCAAAGACCTCAGTTTGAAAGTGACTTCAATCTACCTTTTTTTAAACAGCCCACTGATATTTGAGATATGTTGCCTAAAAGTTGCACAACTCTCAGTTTCTATAGATTTGGTAAGCTGGTGCCAGATTCAGCTCTCAACAGAAATGCCGTTGCTGGGTTATGATTAGCCATCATTAAGAGTTGACCAAAGAAACACATCCACATGAAAACTGTTCCTGCCTTTTTTGTAAAATCACAAAGACAGTTGCCCAAATTTCTAGAAAGTAAGCTCCACATGGGCAGAGACTTTACTCGTTTTAATACTTTATATACAGTGCCTTAAACAGCACATGCTGTGGGCCGAAATGAATATTTGATTTGTAGTGAACAAACGAATACTATAATTTAATGTCCTTTATATAAAGAGCTACACAATAAATTTCTTTTAAGATTTACTACAGGAAAAATTTTGTTTTCCTGAATAAACTGATGTGCTTCTTTTCATTAGACAGTAAGAACTTCTTTTCTTTGACTTTACTTCCAGGAAAATCAAAGTGGGACCGTTCCAAGAATATCTTAATTGGTCTCCCTTTGTCTCTCCTCTTTCAAATCCAATACTTTTACAATGCCACCAGAATTGCCTTCCAATAAACCACAAGGCCACAAGATTAGATCCCACGCTCCCTTTTCATTCCATCCCCCATCTGGTTTTCCAATATTCAAGCCCTAATCTATTTTTCCAACATTCAAGCCCTCATCTATTTTTCCTTGTACTTTCCTGCTCTCTCTCACTCTCTCACTTGCCTCTACCCGCTTCTGTCTGCCATCTCTCAGCCATGGGATTTTGTCATCCCCTCAACACATCTTGCTTATTCCCACCTCATGACATTCCTGATGTTATTTCCTCCACCTTACAATGCCCTTTCCTCTCATTATTCCAAGTCCTGGCCCCTGCTTACTTCCCAGGTCAAAGATCTCATCCTTTGAACTTGCACTGCCTGTGTTTGAATCAAAGTTGTTCAACTTCTTTAAGCCTTATTTTCCTCATTGGGAATACTGTAGTTTCATACCTGATAGGGTTGTTGTGAGGAGACATGTAAATGCTCAATAAATATTAGTTCTTAATAAAATTTCTATTTGCTTAAAATGTATTTTTGTTATTCTTTATGCCCTAATTTATGTACCTAGGTTATTTGTGCCTTAGGAACCATGGTTCTAGAGTATAATCCATTTCAAAGTTCTCACATTGACCTCTCCCCACATAATCCACACCCTAGATGGGCAATTGACTTAAGTTAGTTTTTTGTTGTTGTTATTCATCTAATATTTAACACTGTCTCAATGTAGCCATTGCATTTTTCTGTTCTCCAAATTAATTTAGGACAGTGACAGTTGTATCTTTTGTATGTGTGTATGTGTACGTCTCTGTTTAATACTTCTGCCATGAATTTGAATTGGTGTCTGCCAAATCAATGTGTGGTTATATTTACAGAAATAGGAGTTGCTCAATAAAAGGTAGCACTGTACGCTATGGGATTTAAGTTTACATACAGTATCTTATTCAGGTCTCACAATAATCCTATCTGGTAGATCCTGGCATGCCTGTAACAGTAGCATCCCAGTTGTTATCATTGTAACAAACACACTGGTTTAACATGGATGACTATGCCATTAGAAGAGCACTTTGTAAGAAACCTAAGTACTCCAAGATTTCTCTGAGTTTCTTACTCTTTTCTACAACAAAGTCATTAATTACCCTGTGTTCATATGTCTGTGTTTAAGTCTGTGTTTATGACCCTAAATAGGTCTCTATTTCAGGATCTATGTCTTCTTACTTGGCAGCCATTTTCTCAGAACTAATGTCATATTACATCATCTGACACACAACGTCAGAACCAATTTCAAACACTTTTATAAATTCCTTTCTTTGTTGTTGGTTAGTATGAGGATACTAATACATACATAATACAATACATAATGTGTATGTAACAAAACATGAATTCTGAATGGGACTCTTATTATAAGAAATCTTTCTGTGGCCAGCCCCAGTGGCCTAGTGGTTAAGTTTGGCATGTTCCGCTTCAGCAGCCCAGGTTCAGTTCCTGGGCGTGGACCTACACCACTCGTCTGTCAGTGGCCATGTTGTGGTGACGGCTCACACACAAAAAGAGGAAGATTGGCAGTGGATGTTAGCTCAGGGTGAATCTTCCTTAGCAAAAAAAAAAAAAGAAAGAAAGAAAGAAATCCTTCTGATCATGTGCATGACAATTTACAAATTTGAGTAGGCACTGTGTTCCTCACCAACCCAGGAAACCGATGAAGCAGATAGGTAATCTTTTTAAATGTTGTATAGTTTGGGTCTTATCATGGATATTGTTTAATATTTTTCTATTTCAAGGATCTACAGAAAGTATATGCCTAGGGCCAGCCCAGTGCCATAGTGGTTAAGTTCTTGCGCTCTGCTTTGGCGGCCCAGGGTTCGCTGGTTCGGATGCCAGGTGCAGACCTACACACTGCTCATCAAGACATACTGTGCTGGTGGCCCACATACAAAATAGAGGAAGACTGGCACAAATGTTAGCTCAGGGCCAATCTTCCTCACAAAAAAAAAAAAAAAGAAAGAAAGTATATCTCTTTAGTTTGGAGCTGACTGCTATATTCCCTTATTATTTATCTCAGATATCTCTCTCAGTATTACCTAAAGATCTTATAAGGCCAGTCAACTTTAATTTGTCATACATTACTTGCAGTGCTATAAATTATTCTGGAGATATTCTGAATATATCCTGGATATAGCCTGAAAATTATTTATAAATCTCTAGTGAAGTTCAAGTGAACAAGTTCTCTGGAGAACTTTACATTTTATTTGCTAACATAAAAGCAGATTAATTGAATGATGTTGATATCATTAGACATTCTTAGGCACCCACAGTGAGATGCTGCACATATAAAGACATTATTCTGTCCCACAGCTTGCAATCTAAAATTAGATATACACAGGCAAGCCAGATAAACATAGGCAGCACATTTTTTAAGACCAAAAAGAAATGATGGGAGAGAAAAATGAGAACAGTGAATCAAAAAGTCAAAGGGAATTGAGAAATACTCTATCTTCTGCCTTTTATCTGTAGCCTTAATTACGTCTATCAGAAGAGATTATACTGTTAAAGTCAAGGAGAGAGGCTTGAAGGGTGACAGAACATTAATGGGATTGCCATTGTATAGTGTCCTCAGCTTTGGAGGTCCAGAAACTCGTTTCATCTTGTATGTCCCTGCTTGCCTGACTCTGGGTACTAAACGTGTGCTACCTCCAAGCTCAGCACTGGAAATGAGCACCCAGCCAGTATGTTAGGAAATACTCCCTCCAGTATCATGTGAAGTTTGGAAGTAGCGCCCTGCAGCAGGCCAAGCTGTCTGGACTTGAACACAGTCCTAGGTGCCCACGTGAACTTCAGGTTGAGATCTCCCTATTAACCACCATCCTGTGTAGTCAGTTCATAAGCCTGGCTGACCTTTGCCCTGAGGTTAGGTTTAAAAAGAAAGCATTCAATGTGCCAGGCTTCATGCTCCCTGGTAGGAATACAGATAAATAGAACATAGGCTCTCTTTTGGAGCTTACAACTTATTTTGGGAGACAAGTTATAAACAGACTATTTTATATAATGTGGTAAATGTAGTGGTAGACGGGTGGTCAGGGTAAAGCCCAAAGGAAGGGTACCCAGCCCGATCTGGTGGTCAGGGAAGGGTGACAGAGACGAGGAACAGTCTGAGAGCTGGGCAGAATCAGCAGAGTTGTAACCCAGAAGCCAAGAGAGTGTGCTAAAAAAAGAGAGGGAGGAAAACAGGGTCAGATTCTGCAGACGTCGAGCAAAATGGTCCTGAAGAATGTCCGTTGGATCTGGCAAATAGAAGAGGGTCATTGGCAACTGCTGACAGTGCAGTTTCAGCGGAGGTGGAGATAGAGAAGTCATATCATAGCGGGGTGAGGAATGAAACAGAGACAAGAAATAAAAATAAAAAGTTTGGCTAGGAAGAGAGAGTGAATCAGAGAGGAACATGTCATTAAGAGAAAGTTTGTTTTGATTTTTGATCAGAAAGACAGATTTCTAATCTGAGAGAAAGGAGCTGGTTGGAGATAAAGTAAAAGAGGTGATTGATGGATCCAGGGAACAGGTTCTTGGTTCCAGTTCCAGATCCCACTCCTGTTTCCTGAGGTAGGCTCTGACTCCCTCTCCTGATTCTGCTAGCTCCCTCCCCTCAGGGATGAACTTTACTTCTAGTCTGTCTTGCACATACTCAATTGTACATGCCTAAAATGTGACAATGATATCCACTCAATGTCAAGAACCACAGCTGCATAGCAGTCCTGATGACCAACTTCCTTCCCAAAGTATTTATTAACCTACAAAGAGCTGATATACCTTTTCCAGTGACTAGACTACTTCTGTCTACCATCCAGGGCATCCATTCCTGTGTGAAGGTACTCTAGAGGCTCAACTATTAATCGGACTTATCAACTGGGAAGTTCCTTGTTCAAAATGAATTCATAACAAAGAGAAGTATGTTGAGGGTTATTTAATCCAGGCTCTAGTGAAACCTGAAAGTAAGCACTTTCTAGTGGCTGGAGTACGGAAACCCACCCTAGACAGTGCTTGCCAAACTCTTGCTCTCTCACAAAATTTTCTAGACTCCAAGCAGATCATCTTTTTTTACCTTTGTTATTTACAATCATATTTTAGTCAGGTCCACCAGAAACCGTACCCTCATCTTCCTGTACCAGAAATATATGTAAAAGTCCCTGGATAGATCATCTTAGTAATTCAGCAGTTTTGGGTAGTTTTAACTCTTGGTGTAATCTAATTTCCAAGTTATTGGAGGTGATCTCAGTTCATCTTCTTTATCGAGTACAGTTCTTTTATCCCTGTTTGGTTTTTCACATTGTCTCTGTTCAGTAATTTAACGAAAATACTAAAATGAAGTCATGTTTTCTTTTAGAGTACAATAATGGAATTTACATCCTCGTTTTTTCAAGAAAACAAATTTAGAATCTAATAGAAAATTGTCTATTAGTCAGCCAGATAAAATGTTGGGATTGGATGTTTATTATACTGATTTTAATGCTTATATCTTATGATTACCAGAGAGCTCATCATAAGCCTCTTGAGGACAGAAATTTGTTTGTCATCTACCTTCCTTATTCACAGATACAGTTCTTTCCACTTGGTAGGCATTCAATAAATACTATATTGATGGATTGATTTTAATCACAGAATTCTAATAGATCGAATGGTGATTTATCATTTAGTAATACATGTGTCTTCCTTATGCACAGTCCTAAGTCTTGCTCTTTTGCCTAACAAAGCACATGAGGCAAATGTTTTTCAAAAATAACTTCTTCCCACCAAGATGGGGCAAAATAGCACTTCTGTGGGATTTTGCTGGTTTAAATTTTAATTGAGAATCAAGTATCCAGTCCACACCTCGCAGTATATTTGGCATGCATTAAAGTTTATTGAATTAAAGAATAAATTGGGCAATCATTTAACTTGAAACTGTCCTCTTAACAGTAAAATAAAATTACTACTACTTGCTCCGCCTCCCACACAAGATTGCTGTAGGGAACAAATGATAGGATGTTTATGCATGTGCTTTAAAAACTGTAACGCACGTCACTACTTTAAAGTGGGAATTTGCATGTTGACTTAACGTCATTTCTATTAACTAGTATTTTTTATGGCTATCAATTCATTAAATTTAGCATTCCTATTACAGCACAAAATTGTTCTAAACACTTGTAACACTGCGTTTAGTCTATTCCTAATTTTGCCTGTGGTGCCATGTACGACTGTGACAGACTCACGCTTTAAGGAAAAACATTTTTCTCGAGTTGTTTTCTACCTCAAAGAAATTTCTGGCAGAAATAGCACGAATCGATGATTCCAACCTAGCACCTTAACAGTGATCACGATACTTTAAAAAGTAAAGCAAAGACCTCAAAACAGCTTTCCCAAATTAAAGCTACTTGGACCAACGACAGCGCCCAGTGGAAAGACCGAGGAGAGTGTAGGGCTCGGACACCAGAGGACAAGGAGCCCAAAGAACCCCCCGCCTCTTTGAAGCACCGCGGGGCGGCGACCAGGGTCCAGCCCAGGACGGTTGGGGGTCCCCGAGCGGACGGCCAGGACCCGCGGCCAGTTGGGGTCAGCGAGCGCCGCGGCCGTTGGGGACTCCAGCTCCCAGCAGGCACCGCTCCTGCGGCGGACGCGCGTGGCGGCGCTGCCTGCTGGGACTCGTAGTGCAGTCCGGGTAGGAGAAAGCGGGAGCCAGCCCTGACTGCTTTCATGCACGTTTCGGAAACTAGACCTGGAAGGGATCACGCCGGCCCACTCGTGCCCCGCGTCCCGCGGGGGCGGGGACGAGCGGAGCAGAGCGCGCGGCGGCGGGAAAGCGGGAGCGCACGTGAGGGGTGGTCAGCGCCGAGGAACCCGGAAGCCCCGCGCGCCGCCCACCGCCGCGGTGACGGGTTAACGCTTCTCCGGGGTGGAGGTGGGGGCGGGGTGTGTGGCAGGAGGGGCCGTCCCACCCGACTCCTCCCGGAGCCGCGCGCGAGCCGCCCCGCCCTTCCCCCCACGGGCCCTACGCGGCGCGTGCGCAGAAGCCCCGCCCTCCGCCCCAGCCCCACCCCACTCCCGCAGCAGCCGCCGCCGCCGCCTCTCTCTTCCTCTCTGCTCTTTCCTGCTCCTGTTTTCTCTTCCCTCCTCCCTCCTCGCCTCCTTTTCTCCTCCTCCTCCGGCGCTGACGCTCGCGTAGGGCCCTGGCGTCAGACGCGCGGGGGGCGGGGCGAGTGCGGCGGGGGGTATAAGTAGAGGGTGCAGGAGGCGGTGCTTCCCCTTCTCCCCGGCGGTTAGTGCTGAGAGTGCGGAGTGTGTGCTCCGGGTTCGGAACACACATTTATTATTAAAAAAATCCAAAAAAAATCTAAAAAAATCTTTTAAAAAACCCAAAAAAAATTTACAAAAAATCCGCGTCTCCCCCGCCGGAGACTTTTATTTTTTTTTCTTCCTCTTTTATAAAATAACCCGGTGAAGCAGCCGAGACCGACCCGCCCGCCCGCGGCCCCGCAGCAGCTCCAAGAAGGAACCGAGAGACCGAGGCCTTCCCGCTGCCCGAACCCGACACCGCCACCCTCGCTCCCCAGCCGGCAGCCGGCAGCCAGCAGCCAGCAGTCAGCGGCAGCGGATCGACGCCGTTCTGCGGCCGTTGAGTAGTTTTCGATTCCGGTTGATTTTTGTCCCTCTGCGCTTGCCCCCGCTCCCCTCCCCCCGGCTCCGGCCCCCGGCCCCAGCACTCGCTCTCCTCCCACGGAAAGGTCGCGGCCTGTGGCCCTGCGGGCAGCCGTGCCGAAATGAACCCCAGCGCCCCGAGCTACCCCATGGCCTCGCTGTACGTGGGTGACCTGCACCCTGAGGTGACAGAGGCAATGCTGTACGAGAAGTTCAGCCCGGCCGGGCCCATCCTCTCCATTCGCATTTGCAGGGACAAGATTACCCGCCGTTCCTTGGGCTACGCGTATGTGAACTTCCAGCAGCCGGCGGACGGTGAGAGCCGGGCCCGGCGGGCGGGCGGGCGGCCGGCCATGAGGCGGCGGCGGCGGCGGCGGCGGGCGGGCTAGGCCGGGGGGCCCGAGGGGAGGGGGCGGGAGGGCATGTCACCCCCGGGGCGGCGGCGAGAGGATCGGGCGCCCGGACCCCGCTCCCGTGCGGACCCACGCAGCCGGCAGCCGCACGCCCCTCCCATGCCCGGCCACTTCCTCTTCTGCGACCATTTTCTCGGCCTCAGCCGCGCTCAAACTTTAGTGTGATGACGCGCCGGGAGGGTGGGTGAGATTGGGTTCTTCCAGGGCGCTCCCGCCAGTAGCCACGGGATGCCGGTGCGTCGAGCGCGGAGCCCCGGTCCCTGGTCATAGGTGGAGGCGCAGTCACCACCCCGGGCTCTCGCCGGCGCCCCAGGACCGGGAGGAAGTGCGATTCGGTGCTCGAAAAATACCACGTGTTGAACCCTGTAACCTCACAGGCCCGAGGCCTGTTCCTGCTACTGGCCCAATCGCCTGGGGGAGCCACAGGGCCTTAGAATAAAGTTAAGGTGGTGATGTGGTGGTCTTTAGGTTTCGGATTCCATTCTTAATAACTTGTCAGAGATTGATGGCTCTAGATATGTAAATTACCTATGACACGTTTTTGGGGTTTTCCCCTAGTCAGGCATTTCTCACTCAACATTAACAGCAGGGTGGGAGGAGGGGATGTGGAAGATGACCGCTTTGAAGGCTATCGTTTTCTCAGGCAATTTATTTAGATCGTTGAAATTTTTTCATATTAGTTTCCTAGTACTGGTAATTTGTTCGGAATATTATCTTTTCCCTTCTGAAATAGTTTCTATGGTTTTGAGGGGTTTTACTTAAAAATGGATTCACCAGTTTGGGCTGTAAAATGTTACTTGTGAATGTAGTGTGGACCTGGACCTTTAGACTTAATGTGGCATTCAAATCTTTCAGGTTTCTTTATTTTTAAAGTGGTCCAGAATATCCATAAATCATGGGGAATGATTGCGTACAAAATAGCAGAGATCGGGGTTAGCTTAAAATATATGGGGAAAAAATGCAGCTAACCTTGTATTTTTATTTTGAAGTTAAACCGTTCACAAAAACAGAATTTGGCGCCCATGACATAGGTCGCCTGATGAGTTGTCAGAATTTTTCTTTATATCTGGATCAGACTTCCGAAAGTCAGCTTCACTTGAGTTTATGGCCCACTTTTTTCCCTTTTCTCAGGCTGCTTGAAAACATGTCAAGTATTAAAAAATATAAGGAATTCATTTTTATTTTTGTAGAAAAGGCCTTGAGGGTGGAATTCAAACTTTTATTTCATTACATTGGTTCAGTAGAACTTAAGTTACTTAATGATCAGCTGTTCACTAGGTAAAGTTCATGTTGAGATTTTTGGGTAGGCAGACTGTTGAGTGACACGGAGCCAGAAGTTGTAAAACTGCAGTGCAGGTTTCCTGCCCTTTTGCTCTGTAAGCAGTACATCCAAATGTCACTGGGTAACAGTTCTTCCCAACTCTGGGCAAGATTTATCACTGAATGGAAGATAAAGTAAGATTAAGGAAGATAACTTTTGGGGCAGGTAATCACAATCTAACGAGTTGACAGAAAATTTGAACAAATTCTAGAGACCACAAAATGATAACTTTTGAAAATGGCTGTCATTCTTTTTAAGCTTAACAATTTCAGTTACCAAAAAACAATTTTTTTAATTTCTTGGTATTTCAAAAGTTGAACTTCAGGTTACCATGGGTACGGTACGCTGTATTATCAGTCTGTACTAGCAGGCCAGTACTGTAACTGTGTCAAGGAGATAGCATTTTTCCACCTTCCATTTATTTGGTTTCTATATGTGGAAGTTACTGTCTTTCCAAATAGTTTTTTCAATGGTTTAGTTTCTCTTTTTTT
The DNA here is from genome assembly GCF_057802395.1 of Ceratotherium simum simum. NCBI lineage: Eukaryota > Metazoa > Chordata > Mammalia > Perissodactyla > Rhinocerotidae > Ceratotherium > Ceratotherium simum. The sequence continues at coordinate 38,170,115 of NC_141922.1, forward strand.
TCCCCCTATTTATTGCTACAGGGATGGATTTGTAGAATAGTTTCTGAAAGTGACCAGTTTCCAATTTAACAGGAAGAGGTGATTCATTCAAAAGAAACTCAGGCAAAGTCAGCTAAAAAGCTGGGGGGATGCTGAGTAGGGTGGTCAATTGATAAAGAGCTGACAGCTGATTGTCACTATCTTCTAGAAACTGAGACTTTCATTTATAAAAGCAAATTGCCAGAAAATTTGTCCTCTCAATAGCTTGAGTGTTGTGTTGGCATGGAATTTGTGAAAACTGGTGTTTCATGACCTCAAATGGACTGTGTTGTTTTTTTTCCCTTCTTTAGGGACTGGTCTTTTTTACTTGAGGATATATTTTTCCATATAGAGTCTCAATTTTTTTACAGCGTTTACTTAATGGTACATGTGTGCATAATTCAGACCTTCATAGGCCCTGAAATCATAAGGTAGATTCTGACATTTTCTAACACTATCTAGAAATAATTGAATAAATCATCAGTTATTAAGTCAGTGATCTAAGATAAAGTTGGTCTTATGTCCAAAAAGCATTAATAGTGAATTATAAATATTGTAGACCTGGTACTTCAAAAATTCTGTATTTATTATACAGCTCAGTATGTCCAATTCCACATTGGTTTTTGAAGGCCTGATTCAAATCTTAATCTAAATGGATATAGCCTTTCGTTTTTCTTACACGGCAATAGGAAGTTGTGCCATGAATCACTGAAATCCTCTCAATAATTCAGGAACTTTTCTTTGTTTTTAAGAAAATGGACTAATTTTTGTATAACATTGGCAGTGATAAGTAATGAAATGACCAGTTTTGGCAAGTCATAAGCAAGTTAAAATGCTGAAAATCCATAAACTACTCTCAGCCTGTGGATAATCTACAATTGCCTAATATCTTTTATATTGCACATTAAGCAGATTGTATGTGAAAGGGAATCTTGGTTTTGTGTTGACTAGGAACAAAAAGGTGCTTTTGAATTTAATGTCAATTAAAGGAAGAGATTGTTTCAGAAATGAGTTATTAGCAATATGTCATCTGTTAACATGGGAAATTTGGGGTTTCTGGTATTTGTCTTCTCTTTTGGTATTACACAATTTAAATCTAGGCTAGTGCATGGGAAGGTCCAGCCATCTCAAAGTTTAAAGAGGTGGAGGAACAGTCTGCCCAGCCCCTCCCCCTGTGATAATGTGTATAGTTTTAAGTGGGCTATAAAAGTTCTGAAGTAATATTCTCTCTGAAAATGACCTTCCTGCAGCGGAGCGTGCTTTGGACACCATGAATTTTGACGTTATAAAGGGCAAGCCAGTACGCATCATGTGGTCTCAGCGTGATCCATCACTTCGCAAAAGTGGAGTGGGCAACATATTCATTAAAAATTTGGACAAATCCATCGATAATAAAGCACTGTATGATACATTTTCTGCTTTTGGTAACATCCTTTCATGTAAGGTAAGCAAAAGTTTGACAGGTAAACATTTATAGTGTTTTAGCTACTTATAGTTTATTCCTTAAAATAACAACCATGCTGTCTGTTAATGGATAAATTACACAGGTTAGGTGGCTGACATGTTATCTCTGAACACTGGAAAAATGCTAAATCAATAGCAAGTAATGAAAAATTGCCCTACATTTTTCCTTAGGTGGTTTGTGATGAAAATGGTTCCAAAGGCTATGGATTTGTACATTTTGAGACACAGGAAGCAGCTGAAAGAGCTATCGAAAAAATGAACGGGATGCTTCTAAATGATCGCAAAGTGTAAGTGTAAATACTTGATTAATCGTACTTCAAATCTGTTTTTAATAGTTCAAATCAGTTCATTCATTTTACAAGTTAATATATTTGTCCTCTTAAAGAGGTACGCCAAGAGTCAAAATTAATAAACCATGTCTTGGTAGAGTTTATAATTGACTTTTCTGTACGTTTAACGTAACATACAAAGAACAGTGAATTAATATAATTGGTTAACATTCAAACCAGAAAAAAAAAGATGGAAGATAGGTATACTGGAATACAAAGTTTTTTCAAAATAAGTACATAGTTGGAAAACTAGGAATCCAGACAAACTTAATCATAGTTCCTGAGACAGTAATTAGCCCATTTTACATTTGAGGAAGCTGAGGCTAATTTGCCTATATTTACATGCCGGTATGACAGATGAGCTAGGATACAAACCCAGTGCCCACAGTACCTTGGCCATACTGCTGCAATTTATTGATGGAGTTTAAGGGTTTTTGTGTTTTTTTTTCTTAATGACTCCCTTCACCCATTTAAAGATAAAGTGGAATTAAACCAGGAGTTTTCATGATTCATTTTTCCTGAAATAAACTTGTTCTTAAAAGTTGCAAACTTTTAAAATATAACACTGAGAAAACCTCTATAAGACTATTTCTGCTTCGGGTTGTAAAAATACAGATATGAGCCCAAAGAAATGACAAATCTTAAATTTTTTTATCCTCAGTGCCAGTGGATTTTGCTTAGTTATCTGGGCAAATTCTGCTGTAATTTGTATATTGTAAATGATTTGTGAGTTCATGTTGCTTGTGTAAATTGCAGTGATAGCATGCACATTGGGTTTGGTTATTCTTAGACGTCAACTGCATCACTCTTAAGGTGTGCTTTTCATAATCACTGCATCAAGTGATGTGGTCAGTCTGTATATGGAGTCATGCACATGGTGTTACCTGTTTGATTTCTATGTCAATTGCATGATTAAGGAATGCCTTTGTAATATGTAAAGAATCCATATAAGTCTAAGAAAACCTGCAACTCCTCAATATGAACAATATTTTCAAAGGCTAATTTTCAGAAATAGTACATCTTAAATTGAGAGAAATATTCAGCATCATTAGTATTTGCAGATGAAAGTATCTTATAGTTTGCTTGTCAACAGTGCTTTAGGGAGGGAAAAAAAGAAGGCCCACCACTGGTTGGGGTCTAAATAAAGACTTGATTTATTGCTGTTTTGAGTATAAGGTGATATAATGCTTTTGGAAAACAGTTTGACTGTATGTATAAACTTAAGATCATTTATATACCCTTTGAACTACCATGATTTTTGCAACTCCTAAGAACAAATAACAAGGTCTTATAGAGTTCCAGCATTATTTACAAAAGCAGAAAGTTGTGATGTCTACCGTGGAATATTATGCGTCCATTGAGAACGTTTATAAAACTAATAGAGTGGAAAAGCACCACCATATGGGTAGCTGGGGGTTTAAGGAAATAAAATCACAGGTATCTTCGTTAATGTTCCTAAACATAGAAAACAAAAAGACATACTAAAAGTCAATCATGATTTGGGTGGGATTATGGGAGATGGTGTTTTAACTTTGATGTATATTATGATATTCTTTAATGACACGTGTACTACCTTTATGTTAGGGAAAAACTAAATTTTTGGAATATATCATGTTGATAATGTGGGAAAGAGAATATTATGCCGGGCTGTTGGGTGTTAGAGTACAGAATTTGAAAGTTTAATTTCCTGTTTTAGGAGATTGCAAACAAAGTGCAAGGACCACTTTGAAACAGCAACGATGAAAACTTTTCTGTACTACCTTTATGTTAGGGAAAAACATAAAATCTGTTCCAACTTTTCATTGGCATGGTGCATATATATTCCCACTCATTTGTACTGATAGGCATGATCTCTTTAACCCTAGGTTAGCTAGAGGGAAGGGAGAGAAGTGTGTATTAAGAAAGACGTTCCTGGGGCCGGCCATGTGGCCTAGTGGTGAATTTCAGCACGCTCCACTTTGGTGGCCCAGGTTCCGTTCCTGGGCACAGGCACAGACCTACACCACTTGTCGGCCGCTGTTCTGTGGTGGTGACCCACATACGAAATACGAAATAGAGGAAGATTGGCACAGATGTGGGCTCAGGGTGAATCTTCCTCAAGCAAAAAAAAAAGGAAAAGATGTTCCTTTTTTGTGCTTGTGGTTAAGAGTTTTGTTCTTATATCTTATACTTTCATTTCTTCAGTTAAGGCTCTATTTCTGTTTTGTAGTGTGCTCTTCATTAGTTTCTGAAATTATCAGTAACAATTACAAAATCAATGGTCAGGCTTGCTTAATCTGAACTTCATAAAATAGAACCTAATTTTATGGTCCTTACCTATTTTATTAGATTCGTTGGACGATTTAAGTCTCGTAAAGAGCGAGAAGCAGAACTTGGAGCTAGGGCAAAAGAGTTCACCAATGTTTACATCAAGAATTTTGGAGAAGACATGGATGACGAGCGCCTTAAGGATCTCTTTGGCAAGTTTGGTAATGTGTCTGAATTATATTTTTATAAAGTTTTGAGTAATTGCTCAACATTAGTTTTGGCTAATACTTGACACTGGAAAAGTAAATGAAATGACTTAACGTAGTACTTAAAAATATTTGTAGTTATTAGATTAAACTACTGATAGTCTATTATACTACAAAGGAACATATAAATAGAATTCTAGCCAGTTAAAAGGTTAATAGCATTGTATTAGCACAGTAAGGTGTGACTCTATCTGCATAGTTGGAACAGATTTTAAAAGGTTTTGCTATGATAAGAAATTGTGCTGGATTTTAGCACTTAAAGATCCCATCTCATCAGCGGCATGCATGTGACACAGCCAACTTAGGTCAGAGTGCAGTCTTTAATTATGGGACAGGAAAGCTGGTCAGCTGTAGGATATTTGGCCAGTCTCAGTAGCATCATGTTTGAGCAATTTAAAGCAATGCCTTTTCAAAGATAAGGCCAAAGATCCAGATTTTCCAGTGATCGATCTTTCCTTGGGATGGCCTTCTGGATCCATGGGATCTTAAACTGCTATTTTCTTGCATTTCAAATTAACTTCATTAAACTTCAAATTAATGAAGTAACCAGCCTCCCTTTGGATACTTGTGTAACTGATCAGAAGATGAACTTTAAATTGTACACTTTGCAGGTACTTTGCTTGCCCCTTACCCTTTGCTTTCCTTTTGGTGAACTTAAATAGATGGCTTTTTTTTCTCCCTGAGCATTTCAAATGGTAAAGAATTAGGAAATCTAATACTTTTCTATTGCCAGGCTAGCATGCCACATTGAACCTTCTACTCCTTTGAGCAAAAAATTCGTCATTGTGCGAAGATCAGTTGTGTAAGATGAGGAAAAGATGTGATATGTCTCACATCTTACTCCAAATTCTCTTTAGTGACTGGCTTTTCTCTGTTTTGTCTGTCTGGCTTTTTTGTTAATTAGAAGCTATTTCTAAAGTTGTATATTGTTAACCACTTGCCCCAAATGAATAATGCTATGTGAGTTGACCACCGATAAGTAAATTTGTCAGATATTTTCTTGGCTGCTTTGCATAGCGGAGATTGGAAGTGTACAGTCTTAGGACAGGGGCGCTTCAAAAGAAACAATCTATCTGTGCCCATACGTATTCCAAATTCTCTGTAATCAAATGTGATTTTTAACCTTTTCTTGTCCCAGCTATCTGAGATACACCCACCTCAGTTAAGTGTCTTTTTCACTTGAGAGGGTGGGGGTGACTTGTGTCTTCAGACATGCCACCTCCTCTAGGTGATTCTACTGTCTTCCCAAAGGTCAAACTCTATATTTCTTCCACTTCCTGTCGAAAATCAAGTGGACGACCAAGGCTTAAGAAATTCTTTTTTCTTAATTCTGGTGTCAAGAAAATAAAATTGTTGGCTAAAAAAATGCAAATCTGCTTTGTACTAATGCTAAGAATAAAACTTCATCCTTTTCAGTCGTCTAAAACGACTCCTTAAATGGAAGGAGGAATGTTTCAAGGAGTAGAATATTTACTTAGCTTCTTAGTAGAAATAAAAGGTCTTTGAAGAGGATATTTAGTTGCCTCCAGGGAGGTGGGGGTGGTTAGAGGAGGAATAAATTTCTGGAGGCTTGGGAATTTTTTTTAATCTCCATTTTAATTTTTTTCATGGCTTTGTTCTTTATGTGTTGAAATTTGAAATGTATAAACTAAATGTTGTATGGCATATCTTTGAATCATTAAAAAAATTTTTTTTAGGACCTGCCTTAAGTGTGAAAGTAATGACTGATGAAAGTGGGAAATCCAAAGGTTTTGGATTTGTAAGCTTCGAAAGGCATGAAGATGCACAGAAAGTAAGACTTAAATATACTAATAAAAGGCAATGTGGATTTTCTGTATTTTATAGTAGGAAGGGGAGGGGTATAAAGTTGGGTTATTCTTGCATTCATATTTACACGCATACTAATGGCTATTTTACGTGTTCATCTTTACATCTATTATTTTGAATTATCTGTATTTTATATATTTGAGAGTATAAATTGGGAACCTATATTTTCCCAAAACCTCAAAGCTTAGTTTTTGTGATGGGTCCATCTTTGGCTTTCATAATGTAACAAATTTTCCTTATTGTTAAAGAAGTAAACTTCTATATTTGCAAGTTGGTAATTAAAATTTTTTTGATTTCTATAAGGCTGTGGATGAGATGAATGGAAAGGAGCTCAATGGAAAACAAATTTATGTTGGTCGAGCTCAGAAAAAAGTGGAACGGCAGACGGAACTTAAGCGCAAATTTGAACAGATGAAGCAAGATAGGATCACCAGATACCAGGTTCATTTTTAATTGAACAAGCAAAATAAGACAGCGTTGAGGAAACCTATTTTATGATGTTATCAGTTACTGTCAGGTAACGGGAGGGTTTGAGAGGGGGAAAGGAGAAGACACATGGGATAACATAATAGGAAGTGTGCTTAAGTCCCACTGTGGTTTTCTTACTCCTTTTCCTACAGTTTTCTTTTCCTTTTTTTAGGGTGTTAACCTTTATGTGAAAAATCTGGATGATGGTATTGATGATGAACGTCTCCGGAAAGAGTTTTCTCCATTTGGTACAATCACTAGTGCAAAGGTAAAGCATATGATGCATTTTTTTTTCCCTAAGATTTGGGGAAAAAAATTCTTGCCCATAGATATGTTTATATAAATTTCACATTAATATACCTACTAGAGTGTTTTTCTTATTTGTAGACAAATAGTCCAAGTTGTTTTTTCTTCCCCCTAAAAATCAATCTTCTGTTATTTAGAAATCGAGTTTTTGCTTTGTTACTTCAAAAACTTACATTCAAATTTGAAGTGGATGTTGCAGCCTGATGGATTATTTTTGCAGATGGCAAGTTCAGAATTCTTTCCTGAGGAGTGCTACATTTGATGACCACAGTTAGTGATTGATCCTCACTTGATATGCACTGTTCTGTGCTCTGTTAAACTAGTTATTTTGCTGATTAAAAAAGACAATTTATTGGGGAACTAAAGTTGTTACTATTGGGCTAATCTAGATTCACTTACACAGTTCATTCTGGGGAGTCAAACTTCAAGCTCTCTGGCAGTAAAGATAGAGATCATATTTCCTTTTACTTGAAGTCAGAAATTAAGAAATACACCAGTAGGACTCTAATCTCAATTCTGAAATTTTGATTGAAGAACCTTTGCTCTAGGTATTTTTTCTGGTGTCCATGGTCCAAGGCTCCCTCTGTATTTAAAGTTTTGTGTGTGTGTATTTTGGGGGGTGGGAGGAGTGTCTAAAACTTCAGTCAGATTCTCAAAAGAATACAGGAGAAATTAAAACTCGGTACTCTGGACTGACCTCGTGAGTGATCTTTCTACTCAGCTTTTCCTGCCCACCCCGTTGAGCGAGGAGGCGTCTATGATAGTGAGGAAATGTTAGGGGCAGAGTAGATGAATACAAATAACAATGCACGTGATGGGATTGCCCTGTGTTTCAGCCTGTGCTTTTTTGAGAGTATCTGTAGTATGATAGGATTTATTCCTGAGTGTCTGTCTCCTTACTATGTTCCCTGAAAGTTGTTTACATTGAATATTGTACATCAGGTTTTTTTGGAATGTGTGAAGCATGCATGTTTTACAAAGGAAAGAGTATTTAAACTACTTTGTCCTTTGTGGATCATAGTATCACTGTTGGCGAGGAGGTGAGATGTTTGGCAAGAATTTATTCTGGAGGAGGAGGTCATTACGTTAATTTAACAGTGCTTGCCGAAACAACAAATTCATCAAGGCAGAAGGGTGAAAAGTGAAAGGTCACACACACACCCACACCATTCCCCATTTTCAGTCTCCAAAAGGAGTTTGAGTGGCCTTCTCAGATAATTTTCTTTGCTTGTCCAAACATTTTTTGTATATGTATAAACAGTTTTTAGAAAACAAGATCATACCATACATATTCTGCAGTTTGCCTTCTTAACCGTAGGTCTAGATACATATTTATTTCAAGCATTTTCTCATTTTTTTGCTAAGGGCTGAGTATCCATGGTATAGATGTACCGTAACTTAATTTTACTGTACCTGTATTGATGAACATTTGGGTTGCTTTGCATGTTTCCCCTGTTAGACCCACTACGCTAATAAACATTCTTATACACGTATATCTCTGCACACATGCCAGTATTTCTAAAGTTCTAGAATTGAAATTGCTGGTCAGTGGTTATGGGTATTTAAAATTGATACAACTGAATTGTCCAAAAAGGCTAAACAAATTCCTACTTGTCAGTTTTATAAAAAGTAGTGTACATCTTTTCAAATGATGACATGCTTTTCATGTGTTTCGGAGTTTTCCTATTCTTTGCATATTTTTATCTTGCACTGGTGTCTTCTTATTGATTTAGGAAGAGTTTTATGTCAGCCCTTTGGTTTATATTGCAAATATTTCTCCCAGTCTTTCACCTAGGTCTTTGCGGCCTTGTGTCGTCTTGGATTTTCACTGTATTTTTGGATTTTATGTTCAGAATCTATCTGGCCGTTGATTTTTCAATGTGATGTGAATAAGATTTAATTTAATTCTTTTCAGTTGTCCCAATGTACCATGTACTGAGTAGTCCAAAGTCCACCTTTTCCCCACTATGTTAAAATATTAACTTTAACATACTAAATTCCTGTAATTTCACGTTTATGTTACTAGACTCTCTTTTTTTAAATTATTTGTTTAGATATAATTGACATAACATTATATTAGTTTCAGGTGTACAACATAATGATTCAATATTTGTATATACAATCATGCACCTCATAACGACATTTCAGTCAACAGTGGACCACACATACAATGGTGGTCCCATAAGATTAGTACTATATAGCCTAGGTGTGTAGTAGGCCACACCATCTAGGTTTGTGTAAGTACACTCTGTGATGTTCACACAATGACGAAAATGCCTGACGCATTTCTCAGAACATATCCCCATTGTTAAGCGACATATGACTATTGCAAAAGGATCACTACAATAAGTCTAGTTAACATCCATCACAAAAATTTTTTTTCTTGTGATGAAAACTTAAGATCTACTCTCTTAGTAATTTTCAGATATACAATACAGTGTTATTAACTGTGCTGTATGTTACATTCTCATGACTTATTTATTTATTTTGTAGCTTTGGAGTTTATACTTTTTAACCCCCTTAACCCATTTCCCCCACCCTAACCCCTTCTGCCTCTGGCAACCACCAATCTGTTCCCTGTATCCATAGCTCAGGTTTTTTTGTTTTATTTGTTTGGGGGTTGTTTTTTTGGATTCCACATAAAAGTGAAATCGTTGGCCTCTGTTTTGTTTGTTCCAGGGCCACCAGCATACTGTTGAATGTAGCTGTGTATTTAGCATGCTTGTGGGTATTGCAGGGCTAGTGAGGAGGTCTTTGCATCTCTTCGTTGCTCGTCTAAAAGATCTTTGCAGTCACTGGCAGCTTCCTTTTGAATATTGTTTATACCCCCTCATTTATGGCCATTCTGGTCTTGAATGTGAAATTTTTATTTTAAAATATGGATAAGATTCAACTGCTTCCCGCCCTCCCAAACAGTATTAAAGCATCTTGTCAGCTTGACTTGCTAAAATAGTCAAATTGTAATTGTGGATGTTTTCAGTGGCTAAAGAGTCAAATTTAGTAGGCCTTGAATATGTTTAGGTATTTAAACTTCACTGTTGAAAGTCTAATATCTAATTGAATATCTAAAATCTTATCTAAGGTGCTGTTGTACCTCCACCCTTTTACTTCCTCTTTGCTTGGCTAGGATATTTATTGCATGTGTGTAGCTTGCCCTTAATATTTGGGTATTAAGGAAAATTGTGAAAAAAAGGATGAAAGCATTAACAGGGTTTAGTTATTTAAGTCAATGGCTATAATTGACTAAATAGTAATGTTCTCCTTTTTTGTGCCTCATTCTACCATTCCATTAACCTTGTTTAATTTTTTCTTTTTCTTTTAATAGGTTATGATGGAGGGTGGTCGCAGCAAAGGGTTTGGTTTTGTATGTTTCTCCTCCCCCGAAGAAGCCACTAAAGCAGTTACAGAAATGAACGGTAGAATTGTGGCCACCAAGCCATTGTATGTAGCTTTAGCTCAGCGCAAAGAAGAGCGCCAGGCTCACCTCACTAACCAGTATATGCAGAGAATGGCTAGCGTAAGAGCTGTGCCCAACCCCGTAATCAACCCCTACCAGCCAGCACCTCCTTCAGGTTACTTCATGGCAGCTATCCCACAGGTAGGTTTTAGAAGAGAACAAAAATCTCATGCAAGTTTTCACAGTTGGTCATTTTTAGTGTTTTGTGCCCAAAAAAAACATAATAAAGCCTTAAGATGAAAACATTGAGACCTGTGAATTATGATTGCATTGGAAAACATGATTAGAGTGTGTGGTTTGCTAAATGTTTTGAGAGTGTGTAACTAGTTGATTATTTGCTTTTTCTTTAGCTGATACATTTGTTTACTTTCTCCAGACTCAGAACCGTGCTGCATACTATCCTCCTAGCCAAATTGCTCAACTAAGACCAAGTCCTCGCTGGACTGCTCAGGGTGCCAGACCTCATCGTAAGCCTTTTGTTTTTCTTTTAATTAAGGTTGCAAATTATTTGGACTAAAAATACATGTGAGGCAAATTAGCTGTTATATGTCATCTGTGTGTTGACTGTTGCATTTCATAATTTATGGTTATGGGTATTTGTTTTTGGGATGCTGGCACTTACTAAAAAAAAGAATCGTAAAATGCTTCACTGTTCTTGTCTTGAGACAGTAATTTGTGTGCTTGTTTGATTTTCCTTTTTGACAGTTTGGGAATGGATCTAACTATTAATTTCATCTTGGTTAGGCAGTAGTTTTAAAAGCTCTTGTTCCATGTCTGAGGATCGGGGTCCTGGCATTTTCAGCCTTGCCCTGTGGAACAGTGCTATATTGCAGGAGCATTTGGAACCAGGTTCATAGGTCATGTCCAGATATTAATAAGTACTTGTCCTTGTTAGAATAAATGTTTTTATTTACTCATAATCTGATAAGTCTGGGGAAATGGCAGGTGTGAGACTAAGCTTTAAAAAATGGTATTTAAAATTGGTCACTTTTAGCCTTTGTGCACCCTTAGTTCTAAAGCAGCATGAACACTTTGAGTGAGTTTTTCCCAGTTAATGTGTGTTCTTATCTTTAAATGTAGCATTCCAAAATATGCCCGGTGCTATCCGCCCAGCCGCTCCTAGGCCACCATTTAGTACTATGAGACCAGCTTCTTCACAGGTTCCACGAGTCATGTCGACACAGCGTGTTGGTGAGTCTTAACCCTTCCTGTAAAAATTGATCTCCAATTTGAAATAGCAAAGTAAAAGTACAAAAATATGTTCGTTGGGTTTTTTTCTAGCTAACACATCAACACAGACAATGGGTCCACGTCCTGCAGCTGCTGCTGCTGCAGCTACTCCTGCTGTCCGCACCGTTCCCCAGTATAAGTATGCTGCGGGAGTTCGCAATCCTCAGCAACATCTTAATGCGCAGCCGCAAGTTACCATGCAGCAGGTATGGGTTTAACGATTTCCGAATAAAGGTGACAGTCCTTGATGGCAATCCAAGAAGTTGAAGACAACTATAGGATATGAGAGCTTAGGCTATCTAGAACATTTGTTAATTGATGTCCCATTAATAATAGGTAAAATTGTTTTGCGTTATACTGTAGAAATTAGACAAGCATTTTACAGTCCCCATTTTGAATTAACTTGTGTGGTTTAAGAGTTTTGTTTGGCCTAGTTATAAGGAAGAGAGAGTGAAGTAAAGTTTAGTTTGTGAGATTTGGCTTACCCTTTTTCTTGACCCTGAGACCAAAACTATCGTCAATCATAATAGAAATATGGGTCCAAAGAATAGTCCGGGTAAAAAAGAAAATGAAATATCCCATGTGGTCGTAGTACTTGAGCATGCAGATGTTAATAGCTCCCTTAGGCTGTAGTTCTAATTCACTCAGCTTCCCTGTTTGTCTTTAGGTTGCAGTCTTTATCACTTCAATGATTTTCCAGTGATGACTGTATTTGAACTTGCCATTACTTCTGTACTTTAAACTTAGGAATTTTCCTATTTTATATCTAGCCTGCTGTTCATGTACAAGGTCAGGAGCCTTTGACTGCTTCCATGTTGGCATCTGCCCCTCCTCAAGAGCAAAAGCAAATGTTGGGTAAGTGCCTTTGCCCCACCTAGTCAGTTACAGAGAGACTGGAAAATAGGAAGACACTTAGATGTCTTTTGCACCTAAAAATGACAGCCAGACCAGTGGGATTGATCTGAATTGCCATAAATGATTATGATGGCATGTTTTTTCTGCTTAACTAATCAAAAGCCTGGAAAGCTATTAAGAAAATGTGTTGCTTTTGATGTATAGGATAATAGGACCCCACAACATTTTTGGAAGAGGGTATTTGAACTGAATGAGAAAACAACTTTGACCTTGCCTGAGCACAGATTTAACAACTTAATAGTAACATAGCTTAATTTCACTTTTTGGCAAACTGATACCACCAAGAATTAATTGCCTCGAGGTGGGTCTTAATCTGTTTTATTGCAGTCTTCCTATGAAAGATATACTGAAATGGTGGATTATGGGTTAGCGTATATTTGCTATATACAAAAGTAGGGTTCTTAAACCCCAGTTTTAATACAGTAGATGCCTTTTAAAAGTTTTTTTGATTGAAGGAGTTTTCGAATGTTTTTGTTCTAGGTGAACGGCTCTTTCCTCTAATTCAAGCCATGCACCCTACTCTTGCTGGTAAAATCACTGGCATGTTGTTGGAGATTGATAATTCAGAACTTCTTCATATGCTTGAGTCTCCAGAGTCTCTCCGTTCTAAAGTAATTTATCATTTATCTAGCAGCCTCTTATATTACGATTCCAGGGCTTTGTAGGAACTTAATTTTATAGAACATTTATAAGTGCTTTTATACAAGCCACGCACGTTTCTAAGAGCTTTATAAAGATTGTTTGTAAACCCTAATAACGGCCTGTGCTGATATTATCCTTACTTTATAGATGGGGAAAGTGAAGCATAGAAAGGCCGAATAACTTGCCCAGTGTTCACACAGCTAGTAAATGGCAGAGCTTGGTTTCAAGTGCAGTCAGTTTAACTCCAGCGTCCGTGCTCTTAACTGTGCTCCTGCTTTAGGGAAAAAAGAGATATTTGCCGATTTTTCTCAACTTTGGGGGACTTTTGGTGGGGAGAGAGAAGTACAAGAGGGTTCATAATTCTTCTAGAACAGTGGTGGAATGGAACCCAAAAGGATATGGATACAGTTGGGATGTTCTTTTGATAATAGTTCTTTTCACTTTCATCTGAGGAAAGGAGTTTGCCTTTGTTGGAAGTTTTATTTTGTCAATTTGAAATTCTTCTAGTCATTGCTTTTCAGAGCCAGTGTGTTCTCTTTTCCAGGTTGATGAAGCTGTAGCTGTGCTACAAGCCCACCAAGCTAAAGAGGCCGCCCAGAAAGCAGTTAACAGTGCCGCTGGTGTTCCAACTGTGTAAAGTGAGCCTTCTCGCTTTGTTGTAAGCCTGTTTTCTTAATCTTTTATTATAGTTTGAGTATATTTTGAAACAGCAAAAATTCATTTTACCATTAATCCAAATTGTTCAAAGTAGACATATAGAGGAATTAAATTTTCCCTGTTACCTTAGCATTGACTTGAATGAATATTTTGAGTCAGAGCACTTTCAGACATTTTGTAGTTTGTATTAAATGGCCTGTAACAGGGTTTGGCTCTATGTGTACTTATTCTCGGGGGGCTTGCAAAGCGTATGCCTTTTCCTGGGTGGTGGCAATGACAGTTGCAGCTCATTATTCCCAAGAAATGGGGTAATATAGCTGGGTAGCCAGGACCAGGGAGCGACAAGGCTTTTCTGTGAAAGACCAGACAGGAAATACTTTGGGCTTTGTGGGCCATGCTCTCTCTGTTGCAGTTAACTCTGCTCCATTGTTGGGTGAAAGCAGCCATAGATGATAATGTAAACAAATGGGTGTGGCCATGTTCCAGTGAAACTTGACAGAAACAGGCTGTAGGCTGTGGCCAAGGGCTTTAATTTGCTACTGACAAGTGCCAATATTAGTCTAATTTTTTGTTGTTGTTGGTTTTGGTTATATTGAAATATTTGATATATAACATTGCACAAATTTAAGGTGTATGTGTTAATTTGATACATTTGTATGTTATAATATGATTGCCATTAGAGCAATAATTAGCACCTCTATTACGTTATGTAATGGTCTTTTCTTTTTAGTAGTTGGAATCATTAAGTTCTAATCTCAGCAAGTTTGATGATTATAATTTTTTTTTCCACATTTACAGATTGATCAGGGACCACGTAAAGAAACTCATGCTTCACCGAAGAAAAATATCTAAACATCGAAAAACTTAAATATTATGGAAAAAAAACATTGCAAAATATAAAATAAATAAAAAAAGGAAAGGAAACTTTGAACCTTATGTACCGAGCAAATGCCAGGTCTAGCAAACATAATGCTAGTCCTAGATTACTTATTGATTTAAAAACAACAAAAAAATAGTAAAATATAAAAACAAATTAATGTTTTATAGACCCTGGGAAAAAGAATTTTCAGCAAAGTACAAAAATTTAAAGCATTCCTTTCTTTAATTTTGTAATTCTTTACTGTGGAATAGCTTGGAATGTCACTTCTGTTTCAAGTAACAGAATTGATAACTGAGCAAGGAAACGTAATTTGGATTATAAAATTCTTGCTTTAATAAAAATTCCTTAAACAGTGCACAGTGATGTTATGCTATTTTATTTCTCATTGTAATTGGCTTGTGTAAATAGGTGATAAGCTGGAATGGGTATGAGAACCTCTTTCATGAAAAAGTTATTGTTTATTAAGTTTCAGAGGTGGCTTGGTTTTATGGAAAAGAGGCACAAGACAGTTCCTTTAATGCGTTTTATGAATTTAGATTTCCACGTGAATTCTTGAACCATCTTAACATTTTTTGAGATGATGCCAGCTTATGACTATATTAAGGTTTCCAGGCTGGGCGATAAGTATAAAACAGTAACAATAGCTACTCTGTATTTGTTGGAGAGGAGGGTGTAGATAATATATCTAGTCTTTGGTATGATTTTTACATTGATTAAATATCAAAAAGTTAGGATTAGTTTTAAGCCTTATTTTTGAAAGATCTTTGATAGTTGATGATTGCGACTTCACCTCAGTATAATACCTTATCCAAAGTACTTGTGAAAAATGACAATTTAGGGGTTCTACTTCTAGAGAATGGATTTAGAAGATCAGGCTGGGGCCCAGCACATCGGAACAAAACAATTATCCCTGGCAATTTGAATGCACTTTTGAGAATGGTCTAGTTTTAATCTCTATTTCATTCTACGTGTACTACTGCCAGAGTTAGCTTTATAAGTTGTACATCTGGTTGTCTCGTCATCGTGCTAGAATTCTCTCAACACCAGCTCTCTTGCCTTTGGGAGCAAATAAATCTTAATAAAACTGTGGCTGACAGTGTCAGCTCTCCCTGCATGATGAAGCCCTATGATGCTTCTGTACCTGGAATGCTTTTCACTTGGCTGCCTCAACCCCTACCTCCTATCCCATGGCTTAAATCAGTGCACGCAGTAGGCATTCTAATGATTTTTTTGTTTTACTTGACCATAGACCTACACTCTAAGGGGCTGACAGTTCATTGAGATGAAAACAATTTCTGAAACCATGAAAGCTGTTCCTCAATGCTTCAGGAAGGAGAGAAGCATTTACTGTATTTCTCAAACGCAAGTACAGAACATATTTGAATACAAAATAGTTCAAGCTTTGAGATTTAAGAGGAGCAAACTTAAGTTTGAGACACCTTAAAGTTGTGTCTATGAAGTTCCCACACTTAAAAACCATTCTAAGTTGTAGAGTTGCAGATAGGTTTGCACATCTAGTAGCTTGCTTTATATGTTGAGTAGTTGGAATTTGATATTTCTTGTGTGATATGAAGATAAGTCATCTCTGTTTGTTCTTGAAATGTCTTGATTTTCTTAGATGTAGCAAACTTGCATGACCCAGGAGCCAAAAAACTAAACTAGACCTTTGTAATCTGCAGGAATTGATTTAGGAAAAAGTAACATGGTCGATCCTCATTAATTGATGATTCTGTTTTTTTGCAAATTCACCTACTCATTAAGATTTGTAACCCCCCAAATCTATTCATGTGCTTTAACAGTCATTTGCAAATGTGCACCCAGCATTGACAAAATTGAGTCACCTGAAACACATATTCCCAGCTGAGGTCAAATAAGTCTGTCTTCTTGTTTCAGCTCTCATAAACAAGTGTGCTTTACGAGGTCTATTTAGTGCCATATTATTGACTTTTTTTTTTTTTTTTTGGTGAAGAAGATTGTCCCTGAGCTAACATCTCTACCAGTCTTCCTCCATTTTGCATGTGGGATGCCGTGACAGCATGGCTTGATGAGCCAAACCCTGGGCTGCCGCAAACTTAACCACTATGCTACCAGGCTGGCCCCTGTTGGTGATTTTGCTGTTTAAATGGCCCCCAAGCATACTGCTCAAGTGCTGTCTGGTGTTCCTAAGCAGAAGGCGGCTATGATGTGCCTTCTGGAGAAAATATTTTAGATAAGCATTCAGGCATAAGTTACACAGCTGTTGGCTGTGAGTTCAATGTTAATTGACACTGTATTAAATAAGGTGTCTTGGAACAGAAACACACATATAATGTGGTTATGTATTGACTGATGAAAATGTGACAGGCTCCCAGGTACCTAACCCTGTATTTTCCCAAGAGGCAATGATTCAGTGTTTGCTAATTCAGTGTTGAGACTTTATGAATATAATAATAACTGCTACAATTAACAAGAACTGACCAGTATCTGATAGATGTATGGCTAATAACGTAAAATAGTTTTAAACCACTTAGTTTCATGCAGGATTTGAGGGGAAGCAGAATAAGACAGATGACATTGTACTACCATATATCTTCCCTTCTAAACCATATGTGTCGTCCCTTCTTTTGGAAGTTTTGAGACAAACTAAGTTGATAGGTGACATTTTTCTCTGGGTACTGGATGTATAATAGCTAATTGAAAATGGCTTTTTTAGTCTAGAATCTCCATTTCTGTTTCAGCATGTACACTAAGACCTGAATGGATAAAATAAGCTAAAGTAATACATCTTATTTACAGTAGGCTATCTTTGATTATATATGTCTTTCGTTCCCATCAAACTAATGCATCACAAGTGAGTGACATTTTGAACAGTACTTTGAAATCTTTTTTTTTTGTGGGGAAGATCAGCCCTGAGCTAACATCCATGCTAACCCTCCTCTTTTTGCTGAGGAAGACCAGCTCTGAGCTAACATCTA
This sequence comes from Ceratotherium simum simum, assembly GCF_057802395.1. NCBI lineage: Eukaryota > Metazoa > Chordata > Mammalia > Perissodactyla > Rhinocerotidae > Ceratotherium > Ceratotherium simum. The sequence continues at coordinate 38,187,775 of NC_141922.1, forward strand.
TTGCCAATCCTCCTCCTTTTTTTTTTTCTCCCCAAAGCCTCAGTAGATAGTTGTATGTCATAGTTGCACATCCTTCTAGTTGGCTGTATGTGGGATGCTGCCTCAGCGTGGCCTGACAAGCGGTGCGTCGGTGCGCGCCCGGGATCCAAACCCGGGCCACCAGCAGCGGAACTCGCGCACTTAACCGCTAAGCCAGGGGGCTGGCCCTGAAATTTTCTTATTTTGATGTAAAACTATGATCCTCGGTTATTCATTTGCAGTGAGTATATGACTTTGAAGAGGACCGGGATACGTGTATTTAATGAGTGTATTCTCCCTACAGACCAGTTCTCATGGAAACAGTAAAATCAAGTTTGGTTCAAGTTGGAAGCAAAATGGGTGGAGTTGGTCAGTGTACTGGCCAGTAGCGTCAAGCCCTGCTACTCTGATGCTCACTGCTCTGCTGGGAGACCAAACCATCGTGATGACAGCCTGGAGTCTCCCAAGCAGGGCAGGCACACCTTTGGACAATGCCAAAGCTACACTGATGACTTTGTGTCTCCTTTTTCTAGGCTTCATATTAACTCTTCTGTAAATATAACCTGTCTTCAGTTAGATGATCTAATTGGTTAGATTTAAGGATTCTTAGTTACCACTTTGATACATCTCAGACGTTGCTGTGTCTTCTCTACCACCTACTTGCAACTGCTACGTATACAAGACAGAATTAGAAGGTAACCCAATTTCAGATTTTAGTTGTTATCGTATTTTGCTTTTTATCTGTCCATCACAATCATGCCAAATTTGGGGGAAAAAAGATTGTCTTATCTACAAAGGTAGAAAAACATGCAATTTACTTTCTGACTTTGTTAACTGACAATATCCCCAGAAAACTTGAAACGACGTGGGATATCAGCCTAAACTAACATTCTTTCTGTAGAGAAAAAGTTCTTCACATTGGAAGTCAAGAATATTTGTAGTCTTTGGAAAGATCCCACAAAATATACAATAACTGTTGATAAAGGAGATGTTTGATATTTCCAGGCAGTCCAAGATGCTCAGAAGGAAGGAAAATACTCTATTTTAGAATTTTAAGCTCAGCCTGTTTAAAGACTTCATTTTTAGAATTTTAAGCTCAGCCTGTTTAAAGACTTCATTTTTCTTCTAAATAATGACCTGCTCTTTCCCTTAGTTATATGAAATGTCTTAGATTGATTTCCCGTCCTGGGGGGCAGGAGGTGGGGTGGCACAGGCATGTCAAAGCGCACAATAGTAAGTCAAAACGTAAAGATATGAGCAGATGGATTTATGGTTGGTAATAGGTTTTTGTTTCTATGTACCCCCCCCAAGTAAAAAAAAAATGTGGTACTTGGCATATTTTATGCTCATTTTCAAATTGCCAAGTAGACGTGCTAGTCTGACATTCAAATGTACTTTATCAGCCCCTGAATGTTAATATTTCCCAAACTATTGAAATCAATCTAAGACATTTTCACCACTTTCTTAAGTAACAGCATAAAAAGTTATACTGTAAAATGAGTCAGATGCTTAATTGTATGCTAAACACATGTTCTTTCAATTTTTAAACTTAATTGTTCAGTAGACCTAATTTTCTATAAGTAATCACAAATATTGGTAACTGTTATTTACAATACCAATTGTGATACACTGATAATTTGGTGGCACTGTAATTATCGCTGACAACAAAAATTGTGAAATGACTGAGGAACGGAGCTCATGTGCACTAAGAAGGGAACAGTTACAGGCACCTGTATTGAACATTGATTCTTAAGGCGGGGGCATGTATTGTTTGAAAGATCATAGAATCATTTTTTTTAACAATGTAATGCCTGCTTTTGAATCAATAATTGTAACTGCTAATATTGAGAATGTACTCCATGTTTACTTACCAAGTGAACTCATTACATGCACTATCATTTAATTCTTACAAACACCATCTGAGATTGGTTCAGTAATATATTCTTTACAGATGAGGAAACTAAAGTTTATGAGGAAACTAAAGTTTCAGGAAGTTTAGTGACTTGCCCAAAGTCACATAGTGAGTGGTAGTGAAGCTGGATTCTGATCCAGACCTACAAGCTCTGCAGTTCACGCTCTTAGGCTTTGTGTAAACTGCCTGTAAACTACAAAAAAGCAAAGTTCCATAAAATCTCAGGTACTTGGGCTACCTTCAGCATGGGGGGGTGGCGAGAAGTGGAATGACACAGGTATATCAATGCATACAATACTAAGCCAACACATGAAGATGCTTTTGCTTTATGCTTTTCTGTTGTCACATTTTAGAGCAGTCAAAAACCTAAGGGAGGGGCCGGCATGGTGGCGTAGTGGTTAAGTTCGCACACTCCAGTTTGGTGGCCCAGGGTTCACAGGTTTGGATCCCAGGTGCTGACCTATGCACTGCTCATGAAGCCATGCTGTGGTGGCATCCCACATACAAAAAATAGAGGAAGATGGGCACAGATATTAGCTCAGAGCTAATCTTCCTCAGCAAAAAGAGGAGGATTGGCAATGGATGTTAGCTCAGCCAGTCTTCCTCACCAAAAAAAAAAAAAAAAAAACTAAGGGAAAGAGAAAGTCATTATTTAGAAGAAAAAGATCTTTAAACAAGCTGAGCTTAAAATTGTGAAATAGAATATTTTCCTTCCTTCTGAGCATCTTGGACTGCCTGGAAACACCAAACATTTCCTTTAACAACAGTGTGATGATTTTTCTGAGCTTGTTCATATTCCCATTCTAGGTTCTCTTGGAATTGGTAAAAGGACTTAACCAAAACCTTTTAATTATCATAAGAGTTTTTATAAAACCTGTGGAATTAACCTTCTAACTCTGTATTGCACTTCTGTGCCATTTAGGGAGAGATAAACATTTTCTCAATAGTTATTAAGAAATATGTTAGATAAAATGCCAATTGCTGCTGCTAAAGAAGAAATTCCCAACAGATGAGTTATGTTTTATTTAAGTAACACATACTACTAATTATTGGCAAAGCCAAACCTAGAACTCCAGGCTCTCTGGCTCCAGGGTCTGTGCTGTTAAATTTTATTTTGTATTAGTTTAGCTTTTATTTCTCTTGCTAATCCCTTATGCTGAAAAAATGCAACAGACATTCTTTTTATTTTCTTTACCAATTATATTAATGGATAATAACTTTTAAAAGACAGATTTTTGGGGGCTGGCTGTTGGTGTAGTGGTTAAGTTCTGCTCCGCTTTGGTGGCCTGGGGTTCACAGGTTAGGATCCTGGGTGGGGACCTACACACCGCTCATCAAGCCATGCTGTGGCAGTGTCCCACATACAAAATAGAGGAAGACTGGCATAGATGTTAGCTCAGCAACAATCCTCCTCACCAAAAAAAAAATACTTTATAAAAGATAGATTTTTTTTTGTCATTTAAACTTAGCTTTCATCTGGTCTCAGAGATCACCACAGTGACGTCAGCATCATGGCGGCGTAAGTCATCTCACTTTTCTCTCCCTTGTTATAACAATTAACTAGACATCCACAACCAAGCAAAAATGCCTCTGCATGTTACACCAAGGGATACACCAGCCCACCTGTGCACCCAAAAATAAACAGGTCTTAAGTAATGGCTGCAGATCCAAGGGATTTGGTGAACCTGCCCCACCCCCACTCACTGTGTGGAGAAAAAAAGAGCCTGGAGAGTGCAAAACTGGGCAGATAGCCACGAGCAAGAGAGAATTTGTGGAAGTCCGGCCTGCCTGAAGGGAGATTCTAGCACACCATCAAAGCAGGATAATGGGTAGAGACAAGTTTGGGTGCAGAGGAGAGGAAGGAACTCACCAGGGTGGCTCTCCTCCCCAAGGTGACATTGCAAGGGACTGGGCATTTGGTGGCAGCAGCAGCAAACTCTATGACAGAGGAGGTGGAAAGAGGTGACACCTCCCATGGAGGAGGCGGAAAGCAAAAGTGGTGAGTAAATGCCCGGCCACCACAGTTGGGCAGGTATCTGCTGGAGAAACCCATTTCTCTCCAGTAGCACCTGGATTTCTGAGGGGGGACCTCCATGACTTGGGGGAGGAAGAAAGGGAAAGAAGCAGATAAGAATATCAAAGGGCACTAAAGGAAGGTGGTTCCTGCTGACAGCTTCATGACTTCAGCAGGAAGTCCGCCCTCAAAGCTCTGGGAGTATCCCACGCAAGGATCCCCCCACCGAGCTGTGGGCACCCCCAGTGCTCCAAGTGCCAAACCCACAACCTCCCCCCATTCTGCTACTGGCTCCTTATGCACAATCCCAGGTGTATCCCACGTGCCAGCTCCAGAAGACACAGACAATGCCCAGATAATAGGCCAAGCCTGATGGGAAAGGGAGAAACCACAAACAAGCTATAGTGCCACAATCTGGAACACAAAAGGTTTCTAATAGCCAGCATATTGAATTGTAAGAACCAAAGAGGACATAAAACCTTAGTTAAGAAGATGTCTGCTACTTCAAATACGAAAGCAAAAGTCCATGCCTACAACACTATGAATAATCAAGGAAATACATATCACAAAAAGAAAATGATAATTCTCCAGCAGCTGAACACAAAGGCATAGAATATTGCAACCTAAATGACAAAGAATTCAAAATAGCTTTTATGAAGAAGTTCGACGAGCTATAAGAAGACTCAGAAAGACAATTCAATGAACTTCACTAATAAAATTAGTGAAGACAAGGAGACCACTATAGAGGTTAAAATGATAAAAAAAAGAACCAAACAGAAATTCTAGGGTTGAAGAATTCAATAAGTGAGATGAAGAATGCAATAGAGAGCATCAGTAACAGGACAGACCAGATCAAAGAAAGAATAAGTGACTTGGAGAATAGGAATATAAAAATAATTTAGGCTGCTTCTCCAAGAAGACACCAAATGGCAGATGACTCTGGTGATGCGAGAGGGCCCTGAACCCCTGTGGGCCCTGGAATGGGAGGCCGTGGCAACTTTCATGGAGGCTTCACCAGAGCTGGGGATGCAGCCAGGGTTGGGGCCAAGGCCACAGAACTTGCGGAGGCGAGGCCGAGGACAAGGAGTGGATCCCTGTCACCAGGCTGGACTGCCTGGACGGGGACATGAAGATCAAGTCCCTGGAGGAGATCTAGCTTTTCTCCCTGCCCATCGAATCTGAGAATACTGACTTTTTTTCCTGGGGGCATCCCTCAAGGATGAGGGTTTTTTAATTTTTTTTTATTGTGAAATTTTTGTTGTACATTATTGTTTATCAGTCACCACATAAGTGCATCCTTCCACCCCTTGTGCCCACCCCCCACTCCCCTAGCCCCTGGTAACCACCAAACAGTTCTATCTGTCCGTGTGTTGGTTTATCTTCCACATATGAGTGAAATCATGCACTGTTTCTCTTTCTCTTTCTGGCTTATTTCACTTAACATCATACCCTCTGGGCCCATCCATGTTGTTGCAAATGGGACGATTTTGTCTTTTTTTATGGCTGAGTAGTATTCCATTGTATATATATATACCACATCTTGATCCAATCATCAGTCAAGGGACACTTGTGTTGCTTCCATGTCTTGGCTATAGTGAATAATGCTGCGATGAACATAGGGGTGCATAAGCCTCTTTGGATTGTTGATTTCAGGTTCGTTGGGTAGATACCCAGTAGTGGGATAGCTGGATCATAGGGTATTTCTATTTTTAATTTTTTGAGGACTCTCCATACTGTTTTCCACAGAGGCTGCACCCGTTTGCATTCCCACCAGCAGTGGATTAGGGTTCCCATTTCTCTACAGTCTCTCCAGCATTCGTTGCTTTTTGTCTTGGTGATTATAGCCATTCTAACGGGTGTAAGGTGATATCTTAGTGTGGATTTGATTTGCATATCCCTGATGACTAGTGATGTTGAGCATCTTTTCATGTGCCTATTAGCCATCTGTATATCTTCTTTGGAGAAGTGTCTGTTCATTTCCTCTGCCCATTTTTTGATTGGGTTGTTTGTTTTTTAGTTATTCAGTTGTGTGAGTTCTTTATATATTACAGAGAATAATCCTTTGTCAGATAATATGGTTTGCAAATATTTTTTCCCAGCTGGTGGGTTGCCTGTTCATTTTGATCCTAGTTTCATTTGCCTTGTAGAAGCTCTTTAATCTGATGAAGTCCCACTTGTTTATTTTTTCTTTTGTTTCCCTTGTCTGGGTAGACATGGAATTCAAAAAGATCCCTTTATGGCTGATCACAAGTAGTGTACTACCTATGTTTTCCTCCAGGAGTTTTATAGTTTCAGGTCTCACCTTCAGGTCTTTGATCCATTTTGAGTTACTTGTTGTGTATGGAGAAAGAAGACAGTCTACTTTCATTCTTTTGCAAGTGGCTATCCAGTTTTCCCAGCACTATTTATTGAAGAGACTTTCCTTTCTCCACTGTATGTCCTTAGCTCCTTTGTCAAAGATCAGCTGCCCATAGATATGAGGTTTTATTTCTGGACTTTCAATTCTGTTCCATTGATCTGTGTGTCTGTTTTTGTACCAGTACCATGCTGTTTTAATTACTATCACTTTGTAGTATGTTTTGAAGTCAGGGATTGTGATGCCTCCAGCCTTGTTCTTCTTTTTCAGGATTGCTTTAGCTATACAGGGTCTTTTGTTGTCCCATGTGAATGTGAGTATTCTTTGTTCTATTTCTGTGAAGAATGTCCTTGGGATTCTGATTGGGATTGCATTGAATCTGTAGATTGCTTTAGGTAGTATGGACATTTTAACTATGTTTATTCTTCCAATCCAAGTGCATGGAATATTTTTCCATTTCGTTATGTCATAATTGATTTCACTCAATAATGTCTTATAGTTTTCATTGTATAGGTCTTTCGCTTCCTTGGTTAAATTTACTCCTAGATATTTTATTCTTTTTGTTGCAATTGTAAATGGGATTGTCTTCTTGAGTTCTCTTTCTGTTAGTTCATTATTGGTATATAGAAATGCAACTGATTTCTGTAAGTTGATTTTGTACCCTGCCACTTAGCTGTAGTTGTTGATTATTTCTAATAGTTTTCCAATGGATTCTTTATGGTTTTCTATAGATAAGATCATGTCATTTGCAAACAGCGAGTTTCACTTCTTTGTTGCCTATTTGGATTCCTTTTTCTTGCCTAATTGCTCTGGCCAGAACCTCCAGTACTGTGTTGAATAAGAGTGGCGAGAGGGCCTGCCCCGTGGCTTAGTGGGTAAGTGTGCGCGCTCCGCTACTGGTGGCCCGGGTTCAGATCCCGGGTGCACACCAAGGCACCGCTTCTCCGGCCATGCTGAGGCCGTGTCCCACATACAGCAACTAGAAGGACGTGCAACTATGACGTACAACTATCTACTGGGGCTTTGGGGGGCGGGAAAAAAGGAGGAGGATTGGTAATAGATGTTAGCTCAGAGCCGGGTCTTCCTCAGCAAAAAGAGGAGGATTAGCATGGATGTTAGCTCAGGGCTGACCTTCCTCAAAAAAAAAAAAAGAGTGGCGAGAGTGGGCACCCTTGTCCCTGTTTTCAGAGGGATGGCTTTCAGTTTTTCCCCATTGAGTATGATGTTGGCTATGGGTTTGTCATATATGGCCTTATTTTTTAAGGTACTTTCCTTCTATACCCATTTTGTTGAGAGTTTTTATCATAAATGGATGTTGGATCTTGTCAAAAGCCTTCTCTGCATCTATTGAGATGATCATATGGTTTTTATTCCTCGTTTTGTTAATGTGGTGTATCACATTGATTGATTTGCGGATGTTGAACCATCCCTGTGTCCCTGGTATAAATCCCACTTGATCATGGTGTATGATCTTTTTAATGTATTGCTGTATTGAGTTTGCCAATATTTTCTTGAGGATTTTTGCATCTATGTTCATCAGGGATATTGGTCTGTAGTTTTCCTTCTTAGTATTGTCTTTGCCTGGCTTTGGTATCAGGGTGATGTTGGCCTCGTAGAATGTGTTGGGAAGTGTTCCATCTTCCTCTATTTTTTGGAATAGTTTGAGAAGGATAGGTATTAAGTCTTCTTTGAATGTTTGGTAAAATTCTTCAGAGAAGCCATCTGGTCCTGGACTTTCATTTTTTGGGAGGTTTTTGATTACTGTTTCAATCTCTTTACTTGTGATTGGTCTATTCAGGTTCTCTATTTCTTCTTGATTCAGTTTTGGGAGGTTGTGTGAGTCTAGGAATTTATCCATTTCTTCTAGATTGTCCAATTTGTGGGCATAAGTTTTTCATAGTATTCTCTTATAATCTTTTGTATTTCTGTGGAATCTGTTGTAATTTCTCCTTTTTCATTTCTAATTTTATTTATTTGACCCTTCTCTCTTTTTTTCTTGGTGAGTCTGGCTAAGGGTTTGTCAATTTCGTTTATCTTCTCAAAGAACCAGCTCTTTGTTTCACTGATCCTTTCTACTGTTTTTTAAATTTCAATTTCATTTATTTCTGCTCTGCTTTTCATTATTTCCCTCCTTCTGCTGACTTTAGGCTTTGTTTGTTCTTCTTTTTCTAATTCTGTTAGGCATAGTTTGGGGTTGCTTATTTGGGCTTTTTCTTGTTTGTTAAGGTGGGCCTGTATTGCTATGAGTTTCCCTCTCAAGACCGCTTTTGCTGCATCCCATATGAGTTGGTACGGTGTATTTTCATTTTCATTTGTCTCCAGATGTGCTTTGATTTCTCCTTTAATTTCATCAATGATCCATTGGTGGTTTAGTAGCATGTTGTTGAGTCTCCACAGCTTTGTCACTTTCCCGGTTTTTTCCTTGTAGTTGATTTCCAACTTCATGGCATTATGGTTAGAAAAGATGCTTGTTATGATTTCAATCTTCTTAAATTTATATAAGCATGCCTTGTTTCCCAACATATGGTCTATTCTTGAGAATGTTCCATGCGCACTTGAAAAGAATGTGTAATCTGCTGTTTGGATGGAGTGCTCTGTATATGTCTATTCAGTCCATCTCATCTAGTTTTTCATTTAGGTCCATTATTTCCTTATTTATTTTATGGCTGGATGATCTGTCCATTCATAAGAGTGGGGTATTAAGATCCTCTACTATTATTGTGTTGTTGTTAATATCTCCTTTTAGGTTTTTTAATAGTTGCTTTATGTATCTTGGTGCTCCTGTATTGGGTGCATATATATTTAAAAGTGATATGTCTTCTTGGTGGACTGTCCGTTTTATCATTATATATTGCCCCTCTTTGTCTCTCATTACCTGTTTTATTTTGAAGTCAACTTTGTCTGATAGAAGTATGGCAACACCTGCTTTCTTTTGTTTGCCATTAGCTTGGAGTATTGTCTTCCATCCTTTCACTCTGAGCCTGTGTCTTTAGAGCTGAGATGTGTTTCCTGGAGGCAGCATATTGTTGGGTCTTGTTTTTTAATCCATCCCACCACTCTGTGTCTTTTGATTCGAGAGTTCAGTCCATTTACATTTAGGGTAATTATTGATATATGGGGGCTTGTTGTTGTTATTTTATCACTCTTTTTCCTGTTCTTTGCATTTCTTTTGTTTCTCGTCCCGTGTGTTTTGGACTACCAATTTAGTTTGGTAGTTCTGTATGGGGGTTCTCTTAGTTTTCTCTTTCTTTATTGTGTGTGATTCTGTTCTGATCATTTGGTTAGTGGTTACCATGAGGTTTGTATAAAAAATCTCGTGGCTGTGATAGTCCATTTTTTGATGGCCTCTTATTCCCTTAGACTAAGTTGATTTGATCCCTTTCCTCTTCCCCTTCTATCTTATTGTCACATCTTATTCCTTCTTATGTTGTGAGTTCATGTTTAACACAATGAGGTTATATTTATGCTTGGTGCTTACCTTCCCTGATCTTTGGTTTTATAATTAAGTGTTTGCTAATCTATTTTGATAGAGGACTGCAATTTTTGTGGTTTTGTCGACCTATTTTCCTCCTTGTTCAAAACTTTGAATCCCCTTTCTCTTTTTTCCCTCAGGGATGAAGGCCTTCTTGAGCACTTCTTGTAGTGGGGGTCTTGTGGCAATGAACTCCCTTAGCTTTTGTTTATCTGGGATAGTTATTATTTCTCCATCATATCTGAAGGATATTTTTGCTGGATAGAGTATTCTTGGCTGAACATTTTTGTCCTTCAGAATTTTGACTATATCGTTCCACTCTCTCCTAGCCTGTAAAGTTTCTGTCGAGAAATCAGCTGACAGCCTGATAGGAAATCCTTTGTATGTTATTTTTTTTTTTGTCTAGCTGCCCTTAATATTTTTCCTTTGTCGTTGACTTTTGCCAGCTTTACTACTATATTCCTTGGAGAGGGTCTTTTTGTGTTGATATATTTAGGAGATCTATTGATTTCATTCACTGGTATTTCCAGCTCCTTCCCCAGGTTTGGGAAGTTCTCAGATATTACTTCTTTGAACAAGTTCTCTGCTCCTTTTTCCCTCTCTTCTCCCTCTAGAATACCTATAATCCTTATGTTGGATTTCCTAATTGAGTTTGCAGGTTCAGATCCCGGGCGTGCACCAACGCACCACTTGTCAAGCCATGCTGTGGTGGCATCCCATATAAAGTAGAGGAAGATGGGCAAGGATATTAGTTCCAGGCCAATCTTCCTCAGCAAAGAAAAAAAAAAAAAGAGGAGGATTGGCATCAGATGTTAGCTCAGGGCTGATCTTCCTCACAAAAAAAAAAAAAAAGAAAGAATTCAGTTAGAAGAGGAGAGAGAGTGAAGATCTAAAAAGAGTGAAGGGCCAGCTGGGTGGTGCAAGCGGTTAAGCGTGCGCGCTCAGCTGTGGCAGCCCGGGGTTCGCCGGTTCGGATCCCGGGCGTGCACCGACGCACCGCTTGGCAAGCCATGCTGTGCCAGCGTCCCATATAAAGTAGAGGAAAATGGGCATGGATGTTAGCCCAGGGCCAGTCTTCCTCAGCAAAAAAAGAGGAGGATTGGCAGATGTTAGCTCAAGGCCGATCTTCCTCACACACACACACAAAAAAGAGTGAAGAAACCCTGTGAGAGCTATTAGATTCAATCAGAAAGGCACACATGAGTATAACTGGTATACCGGAAGGAGAAGAGAGGGAGAAGAGGGCAGAGAGATTACTTAAAGAAATAATAGCTGAAAACTTCCCAAGCCTGGGGAAGGACTTGGCCATACATGTCCATGAAGCTAATAGAACACCCTATTATTTAAATGCAAAAAGATCTTCTCCAAGATACATTATAATGAAACTGTCAAAAATCAGTGATAAAGAAACAATCTTAAAGGCAGCCAGGGACAAAAAGAAAGTAACCTACAAAGGAACCCCCATTAGGCTAGCAGCAGATTTCTCAGCAGAAACTCTACAGGCCAGGAGAGAGTGGAATGACGTATTCAAATTGTTAAAAGATTAAAAATGCCGCCCAAGGATACTTTATCAGGCAAAGTTATCCTTCAGAGATGAAGGAGAAATAAAGGCTTTCCCAGACAAACAAAAGCTGAGGGAGTTGATCACCACTGCCTGCCTATCAGACCTGCCTTCCAAATGCTGAAAGGAGTTCTTTAAGCTAAAGTGAAAATACACTAATCAGAGACAAGAAAACATATGAAAGTACACAACACTATAGTAAAGGTGAAAAATAGACAGCCAGAATTAGAAAACTAACTCTATATTAGAATGGTGTTTACCATTTAACTATAATATAAAGGTTAAAGGAAAAGAGTATTAAAAATAACTATAGCTACTATAATTTGTTAATGAATACACAGCATAAAAAGATGTAAATTGTGACATCAAAAATATAAAAAGGGAGGAGTAAAAGTGTGGAGCCATTATGGGCAAATGAAGATAAGTTGCTATCAGCATAAAATGGACTGTTTCATCTATGAGATATTTTATATAAGCCTCAAGGCAATCACAAAAGCAAAAATTTAGAATAGATTTACAAATCAAAACAAAAACAAACACAGAGCATACCACCATGGAAAATTACCAGTTTACAAAGGTAGGCAGAAACAGAGGGAGAAAGAAACATTGGAGATACAAAACAACCAGAAGTCAAACAATAAGATGGCAGTAGTAAGTCCTTACATATCAACAACCACTCTAAATGTAAATGGATTGAATTCACCAATCAAAAGGCAAAAGTGGCTGGCTGGATTAAAACAACAAAACCAAATATACACTGCCTAAAGGAGACCCATCTCAGCCCTAAAGACACACTTAGGCTCAAAGTGAAGGGATGAAAGAAGATATCCCATGCAAATGGAAACCAAAATAAAGTGGGGGTAACCATACTTATATCAGACAAAATAGACTTTAAGCCATAAATGGTAATGAGACCAAGAAGGTCATTATATAATGATAAATGGGGTCAATATATCAAGAAGAGATAACAATCATAAATGTATACACACTGAACATTGGCACACTTAAATACGTTAAGCAGATACTAACAGATCTGAAGGGAGAAATAAAAAACAATACAATAATAAGATAGGGACTTCAATACCCCACTATCAGCAATCAATACATCATCCAGAAAAAAATTAACAAAGAAACATTAGAGTTGAGTCATACTTTAGACCAAATGGACTTAACAGACATATAGAACATTCCATCCAACGGCAGCAGAATACACATTCTTCTCAAGTGCACACAGAATATTCTCTAGGATAGATCATATGATAGTACACAAAACAAGTCATAGCAAATTTAAGAAGATTGAAATCATACCAAGTATCTTTTGAGACCACAATGATATGAAACTAGGAATCAACAAGAAGGAAGCTGAAAAATCAACAAATATTGGAAACTAAACAACACATTTCTGAACAACCAATGGGTCAAAAAATAAATCAAAAGGGAAATAAAAAATTATCTCAAAACAAATGAAAATGGAAACACAACATATCCTATCATATGGGATGCTGCAACATTTAAAGCAATAAATGCATATATTAAGAAATTAGAAAGATCTCCAACAAACAACCTAACTTTACACTTCAAGGAACTACAACAAGAAGAACAAATTAAGCCCAAAGTTAGCAGAAGGAAGGAAATAATAAATATCAGAGTGGAAATAAGTGAAAGACCAGAAAACAATAGAAAGGATCAATGAAACTAAGAGCTGATTTTTCAAAAAGATAAACAAAATCAACAAACCTTTATACAGACCAAAAATAGCCCACAGAGTGCAGACTCAAATAAATAAAATGAAAGAGGAGATATTACAACTGATACTACAGAATACATAGGACCTAAGAGACTACTATGAACAATTATATCCCCAAAATTAGATAACCTAGAAGAAATGGATAAATATCTAGAAACACACAACCTACCAAGACTGAATCAGGAAGAAACAGAAAATCTGAACAAACCAATGACAAGTAAAGAGATTAAGTCAGTAATCAAAAACCTCCCACCACAGAAAACCCCAGTAACAGACAGCTTCACTGGTGAATTCAATCAAATATTTAAAGAATAATTAATGCTAATCCTTCTCAAACTCTTCCAAAACATCAAAGAGGAGAGAACACTTCCAAATTCATTCTATGAGGCCACCATTACTCTGATACCAAAGCCAGATAAGGACACTACAAGAAAAGAAAACTATAGATCAATATCCCTGATGAATATAAATGCAAAAATTCTAAACAAACTATTAGCAAACCAAATTCAAGAACACAATAAAAAGATTATACAATATGAGCAATTGGGACTTACCTCTGGGATGCAAAAATGGGGGTTCAATATAGGCAAATCAATAAATGTAATACATTACAGTAATAGAATGAAGGGTAAAAATCACATGGACATCACAATAGATGTAGAAAAGCACTTGACAAAATACAACATCTCATCATGATAAAAACCCTCAATAGATATAGAAGGAACATACCTCAACATAATAGAGGCCACATATGACAAGCCCATAGCTAACATCACACTCAACAGTGAAAAGCTGAAAACTTTTCCTCTAACATCAGGAACCAGACAAGAATGCCCACTACCTTCACTTTTATTCAACATAGTATTGGAAATCCAAGTCAGAGCAATTAGGCAAGAAAAAGAAATAAAAGGCATCTAAATTGGAAAGGAAGAAGTAAAACTGTCACCGTTTGCAGATGACATGATATATATAAAACCCTAAAGACTCTACCAAAAAACTGTTAGAACTAATAAACAAATACAGTAAAGTTGCAGGATACAAAACCAATATACAAAAACTGTTGTATTTTCATATACTAATAATGAACTATGAGAAAGAGAAATTACAAAAACAATCCCATTTATAATTACATCAAAAAGAATAAAATACCTAGGAGTAAATTTAACTAAGGAAGTGAAAGACGTGTACACTGAAAGCTATAAGAAATTGATGAAAGAAACTGAATAAGACACAAATAAATGGAAAGATATTCCATACTCAGGATTGGAAGAATTTTTTTTTTTTTTAAAGATTTTATTTATTTATTTTTCCCCCAAAGCCCCAGTAGATAGTTGTATGTCACAGCTGCACATGCTTCCAGTTGCTGTATGTGGGACGCGGCCTCAGCACGGCCTGAAAAGCGGTATGTCGGTGCACGCCCAGGATCCGAACCCGGGCCGCCAGCAGCGGAGCGTGCGCACTTAACCGCTAAGCCACGGGGCCGGCCCTGGAAGAATTTATATTATTAAAATATCTATACTACCCAAAGCAATCTACAGATTCAATGCAATCCCTATCAAAAAATTCCAATGGCATTTTTTTACAGTAATAGAAAAAACAATCCTAAAATTTGTATGGAACCACAAAAGACCCCAAATAGCCAACACAATCTTGAGAAAGAAGAAAGCTGGAGGCATCATGCTCTTTGATTTCAAACTCTACTACAAAATTCTATAATAAAACAGCATGTACTGGCATAAAATTAGACTCATAGATCAATGGAACAGAATAGAGAGCCCAGAAATAAATCCATGCATATACAATCAATTAATTTATGACAAAGGAGCCAAGAATATACAACGAGGAAAGGATAGTCTCTTCAATAAATGGTGTTGATAAAACTGGACAGCCATACACAAAGGAATGAAACTGAACCATTATCTAACACCATACCCAATAATTAACCCAAAATGGATTAAAGACTTGAATGTAAGACCTGAAACCATAAAACTACTAGAAGAAAACATAGGTGGTAAGCTCCTTGACATCAGCCTTGGTGATGAATTGTTGGATGTGATACCAAAAGCAAAGGCAACAAAAGCAAAAATAAACAAGTAGGACTACTTCAAACCAAAAAGCTTCTGCACAGCAAAGGAAACCACAAACAAAATAAAAAGGCAACCTAAAGAATGGGAGAAAATATTTGCAACTCATATATCCGATAAGGGATTAATATCCAAAATATATAAAGAACTCATACAATTCAAGAGCAAAAAGAATTAACAATTTGATTAATAAACGGGCAGAGGATCTGAATAGACATTTTTCCAAAGAAGACATACAGATAGCCAACAGGTACGTGAAAAGGTACTCAATATCACTAATCAGGGAAATGCAAATCAAAACCAAAATGAGTTATCACTTCACACATGTTGAATGGCTATTATCAGAAAGACAAGAAATAACTGTTGGTGAGGATGTGGAGAAAAGGGAAGCCTTGTGCACTGTTGGTAGGAATGTAAATTGGTGCAGCCACTATGGAAAAAAATATGGAAGTTTCTCAATAAATTAAAAATAGAACTACCATATGTTCCAGCAATTCCATTTCAGGGTATTTATCCAAAGGAAACACTAACTTGAAAAGATATAGGCACCCCCATCTTCATTGCAGTATTATTTACAATAGCCAAAACATAGAAGCAACCTAAGTCCACCAATGGATGAATAAAGAAAATGTAGTATATACATACAATGGAATATTATTCAGCCACAAAAAAAGAAGGAAATCTCGCCAATTGTCAACAATATGGATGGACCTTCAGGGTGTAATGCCAAGCAAAATAGGTCAGACAGAGAAAGACAAATACTGTATGATCTCACTTATATATGGAATCTAAAAAAAAACAACTAAAACAAAAAAACAAAAAACCCAAGCTCATAGACACAGAGAACATATGGGTGGTTGCCAGAGTCAAGGATTTGGGGTGAGCAAAATGGATGAAGGGGATCAAAAAGTACAAATTTCCAGTTATAAAATAAACAAGTCATGGGGATATAAGGTACAGCATGGTGACTATAGTTAATAACACTGTACTGCATATTTGAAAGTCACTAAGAGAATAGATCTTAAAAGTGCTCATCGCAAGAAAAAAAATTTTGTAACTAAGTATGGTGATGAATGTTAACAAGACTTATTGTGGCGATCATTTCACAGTATATACAAATATCAAATGATTATGCTGTCCATCTGAAACTACTGTAATGTTATATGCCAATTTTACTCAAAAATAATTTTTTAAAAAGCCAATCTCATAAAAACAGAGTAAAATGGTGGCTACCAGGGGCTGGGGGCTAAGGGTATGGAACAGATTATATTTATTTCTTTATTTTTTGAGGAAGATTGGCCCTGCTCTACCATCTGCTGCCAGTCTTCCTCTTTTTCCCTTTTTCTCCCCAAAGCCCCAGTACACAGTCGTATATCATAGTTGTAGAGTTGTAGCTCTTCTCTGTGGGGCGTCGCCTCAGCATGGCTTGATGAGTGGTGAGTAAGTGTGTGCCCAGGACCCAAACTGGTGAACCCCCGGCTGCCAAAGCGGAACACACGAACTTAACCGCTAAGCCATGGGGCCAGCTCCCAGGGACAAACATTATTTAAGGGTACAAACTTGCAACTAGCAGTAAATAAGCCCTAGAGATCTAAAGCACGGTATAGTGAATGTAAACAACAATATTGTATTATAATCATCAAACTTGCTAAGAGACTAGAACTTAATTATTCCAACCACTAAAAAGAAATGATAATTACGTAACATGATAGAAGTCTTAATTATTGCTACAATGGCAATCATATTATAATATACAAATATATCCACTTAATGTGTTGTACACCTTAAATTTACACAATGTTATATGTCAAATATATTTCAATAAAAAGAGATGACCGATATGTTTGGTGGCATTTGAGTGTAAACACAGATCCTGTTTAAACATAGATCCTGTGTCAGCTATCCCTGTGAAGAAACAAACCACTGGACTCGTGGAGAGATGATATATTTATCATGTGTGAATGCAGCTAGGAGACTTAGCATACCATAAACAAGGTTTATGGAGTATTTCGTCTTTGATGTTTGGCAATTTGGGAATATCACACCACTTGCCCTGACTTGAGTTTTGTTGTTGTTGTTGTTTGTTTTTACTACAACCAGATTCTATTTTTACATGAATTCTACTTAATTTTTTAAATTGAAGTATTTACATACAGTCAGGTGTAAAAATCTAAAGAGTACAGCTTTATGATTTTTAGCCAATGTTTATAATCTCCACCCAGATTAAGATATAGAACATTTTCAGCACCCTAGGAGGCTCCCTTGTGGCCCCACTCAGTTAATATTCATTCCCTCTCCCAAAGGTAAACACTTTTCCTACCTCTATCACCATACATTTGTGGTAGCTGTTTTTGAACTTCATACAAATGAATTCACACAAAAGAGACTCGTGTTTGGCTTTTGTCCAACATCACATCTTTGAGATTTATCCATATTGTGTGCTCTTTTTGTTGCTGTATAGTATTCCATTGTGTAACTATATCATAATTCATCCATTCTATTGCTGATAGAAACTTGGGTTTTCAGTCTTTGGCTGTTATGAAAAAAGCAAGCTTTGACTAGGTCTCTGAATCACAGAAAAGGCAGCAAGTGGAATATTATATGCTGTAGTGACAATTGTTCTGCTTAAGGCCACCAGCAAACTACAACTTGATTTAATGCATTGGAACAAGACAAAAACTCCAGAGACAATGTAACATTGATAAATTGCAGTGCAATCGATGTTTTCATATTGATTCCCAAACAGAAAATGTCTTCAAAAGTTCTGTAAAATCAGAGCAAGTCTTAAAATGTGGACTATTACTGTATTAATATAACATCTTAAAGTGTATACTATTACTATGACTTTCAAGCAAACCCATGTATAATTTCCTTTCTCTTTATTCACTTTTTCTCAAGTGTTACAAAGGGCTCTTGCTATTTGAAGAAGTGGACTACAAAGACAATGATGACAACAAAGGCAATGATGACGATTCAGGGATTTGCATTGAAATCCACCCCTAATGCTAGGATCCTAGATAAGGGCGACTTCAGCAAAGTGGAAAAAGCAGATAATAGAGTCAGACCTCTCTCTCTGAAAAGGCACTTAAGATAGTGTCCTGACTGAGTATTCTCTCTAGCTTTAGTGCTTGGCACATAGTAGGTATTCAGTAAATACTTGTTGAATGAATGCTTCAAACATCAACTATTTTTTCTCAGGTTACGAATTTCTAAAATTAAAAACTAATTACTTGAAGGATGGCATACTTTTGTTTTTTTACTTTTCATTGAAATAATTCTAAACTTGCAGAAAATTTGCAAGAGTAGTATTGATAATTTTCACATATTTACCAAAATTTAACATTTTCTTTTTTTAAGACTTTATTGTTTTAGAGCAATTTTAGGTTTACAACAAAATTGAGAGGAAGGCACAGAGATTTCTCATATACCCCCTGCCCTCACACATGCATAGCCTCCCTCATTACCAACATCACTCATCAGAACAGTAACTTTTTTTTTTAAACAAGGATAAACCTACATTGAAACATCATAATCACATAAAGTCCATAATTTACCTTAGGATTCACATTGTATGTTCTTGAGTTTATATTCAATGGGTTTGGACAAATGTGTAGTGACATATAGCCATCATTATAATATCATACAGAGTCTTTTCACTGCCCTAAAAATGGCCTGTGCTCAGCCTCTTCATCTCTCCCCTCACATAGACCCCTGGCAACCACTGATCTTGTTACTGTCTCCATAGTTTTGCCTTTTCCACAATGTCATATAGTGGGAATCATACGGTATGTAGCCTTCTCACATTAGCTTCCTTCACTTAGTAATATGCATTTAAGTTTCCTCCATGTCTTTTTCTGGTTTGATAGCTCATTTATTTTCAGCATTGAATAATATTCCATTGTCTGGATGTATCAGTTTATTGTTCCATTTACCTACTGAAGGACATCTTGGGTTGCTTCCAAGTTTTGGCAATTATGAATAAAGCTGCTATAAACATCTGTGTGCAGGTTTTTGTGTGGACATAAGTTTTCAACTCATTTGGGTAAATATCAAGGAGCGTGATTGCTGAATCATACAGTAAGAATGTTTAGTTTTGTAAGAAATCACCAACTTTTCCAAAGTGGCTGTACCATTTTGCATTCCCACCAGCAATGCATGAGAGTTCCTGTTGCTCCACTTCCTTGTCAGCATTTGGTGCTGTCAGTGTTCTGGATTTTGGCAATTCTAATAGGTACGTAGTGGTATCTCATTGTTTGTATTTGCATTTCCCTGATGATATATGATATGGAGCATATATGCTCATTTGTCATCTGTATATCTTCTTTGGTGAAGTGTCCATTAAGATCTTTGCCTATTTTTTAATCAGGTTGTTCTCTTATTGTTGAGTTTTTGTGTATTTTTGTCAAAACATTTAAATTTTGTCTTTTGATACAGTCCTTTATCAGATATGTCTTTTGCAAATATTTTCTCCCAGCGTGTGGCTTGTCTTCTCATTGTCTGGACAGCGTCTTTTGTAGAGCTAAAAAGAAGTTTTTAACTTTAATGAAGTCTAGCTTATCAATTATTTTTCATGGATCATGTCTTTGGAGTTGTATCTAAAAAGGCATCATCATACCCAAAGTTATCTAGGTTTTCTCTTATGTTATCTTCTAGGAGTATTATAGTTTTGCATTTTACATTTAGGTCTATGATCCATTTTGAGTTAATTTTTGTGAAGTGTGTAAGTTCTGTGCCTAAATCCTTTTTTTTTTTTTTTTATATGTGGATATTGAGTTGTTCCAGCACCATTTGTTGAAGAGACTGTCGTTGCTCCATTGTACTGCCTTTGCTCCTTTGTCAAAGATCAGTTGACTGTATTTCTGGGAGTCTGTTCTTGGGCTCTCTATTCTGCTCCACTGATCAAAGACACTGATTTGTCTTTTCTTTCACCAATACCACACTATCTTGATTGCTGTCATTTTATATTAATCTTGAAGTCAGGTAGCACTGATCCTCCAACTTTGTTCTTTTCTTTCAATATTGGGTTGGCTATTCTGGGTCTTTTGCTCTCCATTTAAACTTTATAATCCGTTTGTCAATATCCACAAAACTACTTGCTGGGAATTTGATTGGGATTGCACTGAATCTATAGATCAAGTTGAGAAGAACTGACATGTTAACAATATTGACAATATCTTGCTATCCATGAACATGGAATTTCCATTTATTTAGTTCTTTGATTACATTCATCAAAGTTATATTATTTGTTAGATTTATACCTATTTCATTTTTTTTGGTGCTAATGTAAATGGGATTATGTTTTTAATTTCAAATTCCACTATTTCATTATTGGTATATAGGAAAGCAATTGACTTTTGTATTTTAACCTTGTATCCTCAACCTTGCTATAATTGTTTATTAGTTACAGGAGGGCTTTTTTGTCAATTTTTTTCCTACATAGATGATCATGTCACCTGCAACCAATGAAAGTTTTATGTCTTCCTACCCAATCTGCATACCTTCCTTTTATTTCCTTTTCTTGCCTTATTGCATTAGCAAGGACTTCTGTATGAAGTTGAAAAGTAGTGGTGGGAAGAGACATCCTTGTCTCGTACCTATTCTTAGTGGAAAAGCTTCAAGATTCTCACCAGTAAGTGTGATGTTAGCTGTAGGTTTTTTGTAAATAATCAAGTTTATAATCAATAATCAACTTTTTATATCAAGTTAAGAAAGGTCTCCTCTATCCTAGTTTGCTAAGAGTTTTCATTATGAATGGGTGTTGGATTTTGTCAAGTATTTTTTCTACATCTATTGATACGATCATGTGATTTTTCTTCTCTGGCCTGTTGGTATGATGGATTACATTAATTGAATTTTTAAGGGTATTTTGACTCCTATATATTAACTATCTTAGTCAATTATCACATTATACTTCTTTTCTCTCTCTTCTCTCAAATATTTGTTGTTTAGTCCTTTTTTATTTTTATTTTGGAAATTTGCACATCTACAAAAATAGAGAAAATAATGTAATAAGTCCAATGTTCCATCACCCATTTTCAACAATCATCATTTGTCCAATTTTGTTTTATCTATCCCCCCTCCACCCACATGCCCCTCAGATTATTTTGAAGCAAATTTCAAACAGCATATTACTTTGTCTGTAACTATTTCATGATGTATCTATAAGAGGTAAGGACTCTTTTAAATTTGTAACCACAATACCATCATTCTAGCTAGAAGAAATTAACAATGATTTCTTAATATCATAAAATATCCAGTCATTGTTCATATTTCTCCAATTGTTTTAGATTTTTTTTCTTTTACACGTTGTTTGTCTGAATCAAGATTTAAATAAGTTCCCTTTATTGGTATTGGTTGACATGTCTCTGACATGTCCCTTAAGCCTCTCTTAATTTAAAGGTTTCTATTACTGAAATTAGTGATACTAGGCACTTTTCCCTTCCTTATTGCCCACTTATATGTATATCTTGTTTTGTGAAATATCTGTTCAAGTCTTTTGCCCAATGTTTTAAAAATTAGGCTTTTTCTCATTACTGAGATGTAGAAGTTCCTTATATGTTCTGAATACAAGTCCTTTGTTATATATATGTGTCTCAAATGTTTTCTCCCATATGTGACTTGCTTACTCATTCTCTTAATGGTATCTTTTGATGAGCAGAGGTTTTAATTTTGATAAAGCCCAATATATCAATTTTTTCTTATGTAGTTCATGGTATTTGGGTCCTCTTTCAGTACTCAGAAATGTAAAGATATTATGCTTAATATTGTTAAACTCCTGTATGATTGTTCAAGGCAGGGTGTGGAGGGGCACCAAGCAGCAAAACCTTAGAGGCTAACCCCGTTATGGCATTTTTAAAAATTGAGATATAATTAACATAACATTATATTAGTTTCAGGTGTACAACATAATGATTCAATATTTGTATATATTGCAAAATGATCACAACAAGTCTAGTTCACATCCATCACCACACACAGTTACAATTTTTTCTTGTGATGGAATTTTTAAGATGTACTCTCTTAGCATCTTCAAGTATACACTACAATATTATTAACTACAGTCACCATGCTGTACATTACATTCCTATGACTTATTTTATAAATGGAAGTTTGTACTTTTGGACCACCTTCATCCACTTTGCCCATGGCATGTTTTTTAAAAGTGTCTTTATTGTTTTATCCTTTTACTTATTTTAAAAGTAATAACTTACCCTAAAAACCAATTCAGAATAAAGCAAAAAGTAAAAGTCCTTGAAAATGGGGGGGGGGTGCAGGGGGGGTTTGGGGATGGAGAGTTATGAAGCAAAACTCAGAAATGTCTATTACATCCTAAAAGAATGATTTTTACATTTTCAAACAAGAGATTTTGACAGGGCCAAATTAAAACAATTATGTGTACTTCCCAGCCTCCACATTGAAATACGCCCTGCAGTAGAGTACTGGATCAAAGTGTCCTGCTCAACTGCTGAGCATGCTGCTGTGTGTGTGTGGCGGGGGGAGATCAGCCCTGAGCTAGCGCCTGTTGCCAATCCTCCTCTTTTTGCTGAGGAAGACTGGCCCTGGGCTAACATCCATGCCCATCTTCCTCCACTTTACGTGGGACGCCTGCCACAGCATGGCTTGATGAGTGGTGCATAGGTCCGCGCCTGGGATCCGAACCTGCGAACCCCAGGCTGCCGAAGCAAAGCACGTGAACTTAACCACTGCACCACCGGGCTGGCCCCTGAACGTGCTATTTTTAAAATCAAATTTAACTTTTTTACTTTGAAACAATCACAAAGTTATAGAAAATCTGGGAATATAGTACAAAGAATTTTTTTATAACCATTTGAGAGTAAGTCGCCAGCCTGACACCCCTCACCCTGAATACTTTAGTGTTTATTTCCTATAACCAAGGACATTTTCCTACATAGCCATAATACCACCATCCAAATCATAGGTACATTACTACTATCTAATCCTTAGACCCATTCAAGTTTCTCCAATTGCTTCAATAACATCCTTTTTAGCAAAATGATCTAGTTTAAAAGCATGTGTTATATCTAGTTGACGCGCCTTTTTGTCTCCTTCAATTTGCAGCAGTTCTTCAGTCTATTCTTAACTTTCATGACCTGGACACTTTCGAACATTATAGACCAGTTTTTCTGTATAATATCCCTCAATTTTGGTTTGTCTGATGTTTCCTTATTATAAGATTGAGATTATATACATTTTTGGTGGAAATGTCACAGAATTGATGCTGCTTTCTTCTCACTACATCCTGTCAGGTGGCCCATAATTTCAATTTATCCCATTATTAATGATGTTCATTTTGAACACTTAAGTTGGTATCTGACGCTGTGAAGTTGCTATTTTTCTCTTTGTAATTAATAAAATATCTTGTAGGAAGGTATTTTGAAACTACATAAATATCCAGTTCCTCCTTAAATATTCCATTTATTCATTGATTCATTTATATCTTTATGGATTCATGCTTTCCTACTTTATTCAATGAGTTATAATCTGTTACTGATATTAATTATAGTGCTCAAATTGTCTATGATGTGACTAGTTGTAGTCCCTTCAAGCTGGCTTCCGCGTCCTTTTGACATGTTCCCATTATTTTTTCAGCACTGTCTTGCTCCTGGAACAAGATGTTCCAGGCTTTTCTTACATTTTTTCTGCTCCAGCCCTACAATCATCCATCTCTCCAAGGAGCCCTGGTTTCTTTTAGTGGAAATAAAAATAGCATTTATAAGCGAAGATCTGGGTGTCAAGTGTGCTCGTATATATTAAGAGGGTCATTGTACCTAAGCTCTCTCAGTGAAAAGTGCTAGGGAATATATACCCAAGACCTACTGGATCAGAGTTTGCATTTTTAACAATATCCTCAGGTGATCCACATGCACATTAACGTTTGAGAAGCACTGCCCATCTACAGAGTAAATGACCTTAATATCCAAGCCAGCTGTTGGAGCACCAGCCGTCACAGCTGCATCTAAGGCATCAGGAAAGAGGAAGGAGGCGAAAGAACTCACCTCCCTGTTGAATCAGTGTCCTTTAATCCCAGAAGACTCTCACAACAGTTCTGCTAACATCTCATTGCTTAGAACTTAGTCACGTGGCTGCATGCAATGGAGTCAGGGAAATCTATTCTTTCAACTAGGCTCATTGCCACCTGGAATAAAATTAGCATTCTGTTTCTAAAGATAAAAGGGAATGATGATTATTGGGTAGGTTGTAGGAATCTCTGCCCGTCTGATCTTACTTATTAATCCCTCTATGTCCTCTTAACGTGCTGGGAAGTTGTTGGTAGCAGCAGCCAACACTAGGCACAGCAACCAATCATCCATATGTGGACAGCAGGGAAGTCACCACAGTCAACCCAGAGATGAAGCACAAAGGTAAAATTTACCTTTCATATAGACTCTGTTACCATCATGCCCACCCACCCCACCTTCTGCCCTGCCCCAGACTGGAGCAAGGGCCAGAATTCAGGGAGCAACAAGGTAGAACAGAAAGTGTGGAAGGCACAGTTTAGCACAGTGGCTCAGCTGGCAGGTCTAGAAACAGACTCCCCAGGTTCAAATCCCAGCACCACGATTTACCAGCTGCAGGGCTTTCAGTAAGTTAAGTCTTCTCACAAGGCCTCAATGTCTTCATGTTAAAATGAGGATGAGTATAGGGCTACCTCACAGGTTGTTGTAATGATTTAATGGAAATAACCCATGTAAAGCCCTTGGAGCACCTGACCCAGAGGGAGCTCTTCCTGAACGTTAGTTATGATTACTGAGCAGAACTACACGAGCAAAGATACAACCCCCCTGGAGATGGCTGCCAACCCTGAGAGTGAGCTTGGGCCCAGAGACCTGTTTCACAGGAAGTACAGAAACCACCAACTTGGACGTGCCATCGATTTACTTAATACTTTAAGCCCAATATTCCCACCAGTTTAGAGAAGACCACAACTACCTCTGTTTACTATTTAGCACCCTTGTGACAAATACCCAGGACTTTCCCGTTTGTTATTCTATGTCACAGTATCTTTTCTTTCCCTGAATTTGGTTTCTTTTGTTGACTACTTGAACTACTTCCAACACATTTTTTTAAACGATACTTAAGAAAAGAAAAACCAAAAACCCAACATGCTAGATATAGAGTTTGACTTTGCACACATCCTCTCCATGATAAAGCCTGCAGCCACCACTGTCTCTTTATAAGGACTTAGTTAAACCCTGGCAAATCCACATCCGTCACTGGATACACGAAAAGTGACACTATCATTTTCTTAGACAAACAGCCTGGGTAATTGGGCTTCTTTTACTTTGTCATTAATACAACCGGTTTTGCTGAGTACCTTAGGGGACCTTGAAAGACCAGTTCTTGTTATTTTAACCTCCTCACTGGCTTATCATTTTGGTATATAATTCTAAAATATTTGCCAATGGCTTCCAGGTACCACTGAAAGAAAGACCTAAGATAAACAAAGAGCATTTTTTCTTCTTAAGATCTGTGTCTCCATGACATGATAGGGAAAGATTTAAAGAATGCCAAAGAGTGTGTGAGTGTGTGTGTCTTTGCAGGTGTTATGCAAAACCAGGACTAAATGTTCCCATGAAGGACTATTTTAGCTCCTTCTGCCACTTCCCAGTTTGGCTGAAACTGTTGGAATTAATCCCTCTGCTCTTTTAACCTCTGATTTAAGCTGGGGCCAAACAACCTTGTTGGCCACCTCAGGGACCAGGGAAGTGAGTGAGAAGAGTAACAGTGCCCCCTACAGATGTCTGCCTATGACAATAAACTTGACAATTGGAAACCTCAACCAGGGGCCTCTTGAAGCAGTAGGAGTGTGTCCCTTGGTATGGTGAAAATTAATAAAGGAAACCTCAAATATAATTGGAGTCAGGAAGGCCTGTAGAGGGAGCTGTTAAGCCCTACCACTCTTTGTCAATTACTCCCAACAGGAAGAGATGTTATCTTACATCTCTAACAGGAAGTTGGCTACTACATTACTACCCCAGAAGGAGGAAGGAAGAATTTCTTTCTCTCAGTAACAAGCCAAGCCAATGGAGCCATTGCCACTCTGAACTCTTACTCTCCTCCAATGAGCTTTCATTTAGAACAGCCTCTACTAACTCCCCTTTTTTTTTCTATAAAAGCAAGCTTCCCTCCTTTGCTTTCTGGATTTGCCTATCATCCACCATAGCTTGCATTTCCCGAATTGCAATTTCTCTGGCTAGTCTCGAATAAACTCATTTTCCTGGTAAGGTAACTGGCTATTTTAAAGTTGACATTACATGGTGTCAGAAGTGGGATGTGAAGGCAGTGACACTCAAAAGATGGCAACCCCTGGAATTGAGCAAGGTACCCACACTGAGCCCCTTGTGCTCATTGTTTCCATGAGTCACCACCTACCTTCAGTTTGGTAAGTCTCCTCTCAAATTCTGAGCTTTGCTCTCCTTGCATTTTGAGCACCTTGACTTTATTCAGGATCATGATGGGCTTTGTCTTTCTGGTTCAAGTCTTTGTCCTTGGTGTCAAGGCTTTGTCTTTGGTGAGTGCTTGGTTTTCCTGTAGGAAATTTTCCAAACCAAAATTTTCCTTTAGGAGGCATGCTGAAACTTTGGTAAGGTTTCTTTTAGAATTGGGCTAGCTAGGAATTTTCTTTTGTTCTTAGGAAAATTTGAGAAATGGGATCCCAGTCATCTAAATGCTCTAAGGGCATCCCTCCTTCATGGGTCCTGGCTAGTTTTGTGTTTAAAAACTATTGTTCCTCCTCACGTGCATTTTTAACTAAATGCACCAATTTAACAGAAAATAATTTAGAACACCAATGGCTATCATGGGGAACTTTTGATCTCCCCAAACTTGCTTTTCTCAGAACTAAATTAGAAAGCCATGACTCTAAAATAAAACAAACTGAATGATATGCCTATTTTAGTTGGTACCTGGTACGTATCCAAGACCCCAAAATAGAACCAGTATTTTGCAAAGAGGCTAAGTTAACCAAGGTGAACAAACAATTGAAAGAAGTCAAAATGGCTTCTGAAGCCTTGTATTCCTCTCCCTGGCTTGTCTCAGGGAGATGCCATCTTTCTGTTTCTCTTCTGCACCTCCACTCTCATTCATTTATTAGGGTGAGGTTTCTTAGAAAAATATCATAGTGGAAATTCTTTCTCTCAAAAGAGGGAAATAATTCTAGAATTCAACAGCATGCAAATAAAAATCTTTGGTTAAAAAACAACCACAAAACTCTTTGGCCATCTGAGCAGGTAGCCTTAACTTAGTCTATCTGCCAGAAACACAATTTGGATCCAACTATTCTTTTGAGTTTTGTACCTGAGACATGGCTAAAATTTTTAAAACAAAAAGGTATAAGATCTCTGTTTATGTCTATACGTCTATGTATGTATGATAGATATGTGATTTTTTTAACCTCTGGATGATATTACCAAAATTAATATGTAAATGAGCTCTATTTAATTAGCTTGAAATTAAGTGCTTATAAATTAAGTATTCCTAAATCTTGGAAATATAATAGGAACTAAGCCAACTGTTTTTCAAGTTTATGTGATCTAGGATTAATCTTCTGTAAATAAATGCTAGCTTAAGGTTGTTGGTTTAATTGAAATAGGCATGTCTTTAGAGTCATCAATACTGAATATAATGCAGACATACAACTTTCATTCTACCTGGTTTATTAAGTTCATGTTATCTCTGTTACAAAATTTGTCAGCAAGAAAAAACTAACTTAAGATGTTGGATAATTGCTTTAATGTCACATGAAGTTTTTGTAAGTAATCTAAACATAATTGTTGGGAACAAAATGATTTAGATAGATGAAAATGAGATAAGAGTTTTGGGGTGCAATAATTATGCTTTATGGTACGCACACTTGAAAAACAGCTTCCAAAATCTTTTTGGTAACTTGTAACTTTAGAGTTTTGCTAAGGTAAAGTAAATGATGGAATTTTATTGAATACCTGGATCATTTTCCAAACAAAATAAAATACTAAAACATTAATTGCTGAACATAAGTTTATCTACTTTTGGCATCCTATTGCAAAGAAACTAAAGATAAATTTGGGTCTGTTAGTAACTATGTCTTGTGCCACATTGAAAGATTGCACTATTTAAAAGGGAATATACTTCTAGAAATTATAAAATATATTTATAAATTTGCCAGTTCAAAATTGCCTTTTTTTTTTAAAGATTTATTTATTTATTTATTTCCCCCCAAAGTCCCAGTAGATAGTTGTATGTCATAGCTGCACATCCTTCTAGTTGCTGCATGTGGGACGCGGCCTCAGCATGGCCAGAGAAGCAGTGCGTTGGTGTGCGCCCGGGATCCGAACCCGGGTCACCAGCAGCGGAGCGCATGCACTCAACCACTAAGCCACAGGGCCGGCCCTGCTTACTTATTAATTTTCACTAGAAATTAAGGATTCTAAGAGTAAAGAATTCTAATATACGTAATTAAAGCTACCAGAAATAAAAAGAAAAATATCTTCATATGCAAGGAAAGTAGGATGTGTATTTCAGTTAAAGAAGGTATGAGGAATGAAAATGCACTTTGTTGAGGGAAAAGAAAACAATTTTGTCCTAAAGAGAGGCTGGTTATTTTAGAATGGGAAGAGGAAAGCATAGGACAAAATCTGAACATAAAAAGAAAATTGTAGAAGGTTTATGGAAAGGAATCTTGGGAAAGGAAGTGTGTGCATAGTCAGGACTGGCTAAGATCGGAATGAAGGAGCTTTAATATCAAAAATGCAAAATTAAACTTGGGCTTTCTTTTCTGTTAAAAAGACCAGGTTTTCTTGAGCTACTGGTCTGCTTTTGAAAACAGATTGTGAAAGCTTCTTTACCTTTTAATTAATAGGCCTAGAAAACAGATTTTGTGTTTTATCAAAATAATTTCCAGTATTGTTTTTATCAGGTCTTTAATTACTTAGGAAAACTGAGTCTTCTTAATATTAAAGGAGTTAAGTTTTGCTTATGACTATGTAACCTTTTGTGTTTGCCTTTGAAATCTTTTGTTACTTTGGTCAAATAGATATAATGTTATCATTTGTAATTCTAGTTACTGTCTAAAAAGGTATGTCACAAAAATACCCAAATTTCCCTGTCAATTGCATTATAATCAGAACCCTCATCTGATCCTTATCTATTGCCCTTTTTAAAAGTGTTTCATCAGTTACAGTTATTATTGTACTCTGATGATTTTACAAATATATTTCATCTTCAAAGAGATTCATGGAAAAGACTTTGACAAGTACTCTGGAATACAGGTTTTTGATAACTTTTAAGTTCATAACACTGACCTGGGTAAGAATTTCTAAAACTCTAATGGAAAACTGATTACTTTAATGTTTTGTTTTTCAGATGTAAAGGACCCCTTTTTCTCTTCTCCTTTAAGCTATCTATAACTTATGGCGATTTGGTAAAGTGTATCTTTGCAACAAAGATTGAAGCATTTATCTTTTTCTCCCTACCTGATCCCTCCAGAATTTGGAAACTCCTAAGTGTTCTTCTCATGATAATATATGTATTTGCATAAAATCAATGAGAATTTGTTCTCCTTTTAACAGGACACAATTGGAAATATTGGCTAATATTAGGCTTTGACCAGCATATCATAGCCAAGAGAGAGGTACATAGACTCAGAGATGACCAGATAGCTTTAACGAATGGCCTGGAAAAAATCAGCCCAGCACCTTACAAGGTTCCAGCAAAGCAATCTTTTTTAAAAAAGAGCTTATATGGTCTATCACTATTCTTGCTGCATTTATAAATAAATAATAAGGCTAGTTTAATACAAACAAATTAGTTTTACTATGATTATCTTTAACAAAAATGAAGGTAATTATAGAGAGAGAAATTATGTTTGTATCTTTGTAGATATTAAATTCTAGTCCTATTAATTGTCTTTAAGGTTTTGTTATATACCTTTAAGCTGGAATGGATCCTAAATTCTTCTAGTTTCCTTAAATGTCTGGCTACAACTTTCCAAACTAACATTTCCAATTTTTACTGCCCTTGCAGTCTCCATGGAAGGGACTATACGAGGTCCCCCTCACTACCCAGATGGCAGCCAGACGTCAAGGACTCAAGGCTTGTGTACATATCTCAGCTAAAGGAGGCTCTGCACAACATCTGGTCCTGTGCAAACACTGGAGACCTCTAAATCAAATTGACTAGGAAGAGAAGCAGCCAATATCTGAGGCAGACAGCTTTCCCAAGATGACCGGACCAGCCCTATATACCGTTTTCTCATTGTTCCTTCTTTATTTTATCCCTCTTTTTCTTAGAAGGACTATGCCCTTGGCCACATTTCCCAATCTTCTCCCTGATTGTTGGATTTGTCATCAAAAACCTCAATCTGTCCAGGACAGAAATGATCCCTTAGTTCACTCTATTAGTAATTTTGTTGGCATTTCAAATGCCATTATATGTTTAAATTGTTCCATGGCCTCATTTTATAAAGTTATGGTACTAAGCCCACCTAACCTTTTTCCTTGCTTCCATCTAACCCAACCCTGGGATGGGAAAACGAGATTTCTCGAATATCTACATAAAAAACTCTGAGGGGGCCGGCCCCATGTTCTAGTGGTTAAGTTTGGTGTGCTCCACTTTGGTGGTCTGGGTTCGGTTCCCAGGCGTGGACCTACACCACTCATCAGTGGCCATGCTGTGGCGGCAACCCACATACAAAATAAAGGAGGATTGGCACAGATGCTAGCTCAGGGTGAATCTTCCTCAGCAAAAAAAAAAAACAACTCTGTGGGAGAGCCAATGTAATTTGGGCCATTTGTAAGCTTGCTGACAAATCCATATACTTAGGCATCTTTTTGATATGTAATAATATAGTATCTGAGCCCTGGTTGAATGATGCTAACACCTCTATACCAATGAATAGGTCCATAGATACTCTTACTTATGCGGGACACTTATGCACACCTCCTGGCTACATTTTTTATATGTGGAGGCTTTAGTAATAGCTTTAATGCTTGAACAACTCGCCTCGACAGCTGTAAGGTAAAAGGATGTGTGCCCTTGCTGTATTCACTGTTCTGTTTTCTCTTCATAACAAAACAGAAGCCTCCCATTGGTCCACCCCATGAAACATCTATAACTGCCCTAAACAAGAACTTCTAGGGGGTGTACGTGATACTGGGTTTGCCTTTACAGGGAGAGCTTTCTTTTTGTGGATTGGAGTAAGTGCCAATGAACAAATGATCAGAAATCCCTCCCTAATATTAGGAGAGTTGGCCAACTCCACAGCCAAAGCTGTTTCAGCTCAGCAACGATTACTTGACTCATTGGCTAAAATAGTTTTGGTTAATCATATAGCCCTATTGTCTACTTGGTGAGCAAGGAGATGTCTCTGTGACAGCAAACACCTCCCACTGCACATAGATAAATGACTCTGAAGAGTTAGAAACCCAATTACATACAATTAGAGAAGAAGCACATTGGCTACAACAAATTTCACCTGACAATCCACGGTCTTTTGATCTATTTAGCTGGTTATATCCAGGTCTGGGATCCAGGTTTAGAACCATCACACAAACTGGGTTTGCTATGTTGTTTTAAATTCTGCTCTGTATATTTGTTAAGTTCTGTATTTTTGCTTGCTGAACCTTTGTAAAAATGATGTGCCTAATAAGGTGATGCTACTAGGCGCTTGGAGATGATTCCCAATGCTTACAACTTTGACAAAATACAGACTTTGGACAAGAAATGTCTGAGCATTCTCCCTATTACCCTTCCTTGTTTACTCAAATGTGGCCTCAAGTGGTTTTTGGTTCATGCACTTTCCCTCCAACATGGGACATAATACCCTAGGAAAGGTCCTTTCTGGCACTGAGAGACAAAGGCTACTGAATTTGGAAAACCTGACTCTTGATCAGCGATGCTTTTGGAGAAAGATCTTGATTAAAAGGTGAAAATATGAAAACTAATAAAGAAAATCTCCACTAAAATTGGAGTCTGGAAGTACTGTAGACGGAGCTCTCATGCCCTACCACTCAACAATTACCCCAAACAGGAAGAAACATACCTTGCATCTCCAACAGGAAGTTGGTTACTACTTTACTATCCCAGAAGGAGGAAGAAAGAATTTCTTCTTGCCTGGCAGCAAGCTCAGCCAATGGAAAAAGCCACAGCTCAGCCAATGAGGAGCTGTCACTGCCCTGAACTCTTCCTCTCCTCCAAAGAACTTTCATTTAGAACAGCTCATCCCAACTCCCTCTTTTTCTCTATAAAAGCAAGCTCCCCCACCTCCTTGTTCTCTGGATTTGCCTATGGTTGGCCATAGCTTTCGTTTCCCAAATTGCAATTCCTCTGGCTGTTCTTGAATAAACTCATTTTGCTGGTGAAGTAACTGGCTATTTTATTTTAAAGTTGACAGTGTCTGGTCTGACGGCATATGCAAACTGGTGATTAATGGCAAAGATAGCGTGGCACTTATTGCCAATATCTCACGGAGGCCAGAGGCTAGACCCTTCACGTTACCTCTGCAGTGGACTGTGGTAGCTACAGCTGTGGTCTCTTCAGCCGGTTTTTCCATTCCTCTCTTTCCGGTAACAGTACCACCATTCCTTTGGGAAATTCTTTCCCACTCCAGGTGAATCTAGTGGGTTTGACAAGCTACAGTGCCCAATCCTGTCTCTAGGAGTAAGATTATGATCCAACCAGGTCAATCTTAGTCCTGCATCCCTTTACACATTGTTGAGTAAGCTAGAAAGCTGTAGGTCATCCTTGATCCAATCTCTCCCTTACCTGCCATATCCAAGCTGTCAAGGTCTGCCAATTTTACTTCCTAGATTTCTTTCCTCCATCTTTCCTCTCACCCTAATATCAGCTGTTATCATCTCTTTCCTGAACAACCGTGCAGCCTCCTAACTGATGTTCCCACATCCATTCACCTCCATCTAGTCTACTGCAGCTGGAGTAATTTTTTCAAAAGACAAATGATTGTGTTACCCCAACCATCCCCCATTTCTATTCTGGCTTCCCATGGCATTAGAATGAAGACAAAATTCCTTAATGTGGCCCACAAGGCACTCCATGGACTGCTCCCTCTCCATTTCTCCTGTCTCACTTGCACTACTCTCTGCCGGGTCTTTTCATTCTAGCTACTTCTAGAATGGGCCTTCTTGCAGCCCCAGGCCCTGGTATTAACATGCTGCCTTGTACATATTTCTCCTTACACCCCAAATACCCTTGCCCTAACTCTTCACCTAGGTAACTCATCCTTTTGATCTTAGCTCAAACATCATTTACTTAGGGAAGCTTTCCTTGATCTCCGAGGTCAAATCCTCACATACACCCTAAGCATGATCTATCTCATTCTCAACATACTTGCCACAGTGCAATTTTGCACTTGTTGGGCAATTGATTTATGTTTGTCTCCCCCACTGATTATGAGCTTCACGAGGCTAAGTGTGGTGTCATTTGGCTCATAATATTTGTTGAATGACTGACAATGAATGAATTGGTCCAAGTGGTGGGCACCCAACACAGGCTAGGCCAACTGGATCCTTTCCCCAGAACTTCCCAAATCAAAGGTAGAAGAGAATTGTTCTCTTCCTTTGTGCTCATGAGCTACCATGAGGCAGGCTCTGGGTTGCAGATGACCATCTTCCTTGGCTTATGGTGCTCACCAGTCTGCAAAATCAAACTTGGCAAATGGAGAGGAGAGAAGGTCCTGCTGGAGTGGTTGGCCCTCATTCCACCCCCAGGTCCTCGAGCTCAGGAGCTCTTCTCTCAGTTCTCCAAGCCTCCCCAAGTCATTCCCAGCTGTGAAAGCCAATAAATCTCCAGTTTATGTCAGCTTGTCTGAGTTGGAGCTTTGTCACAACAGAGATGTCCTTGGCTAAGGCAAGTTAACTCGGTGGCATGAACAAAAAGATCTAGGACTGGAGAGACACTGGGTTAGGACTTTAAAAAACAATCAGCCTAAAGGCAAATTAAAATTGTATTTGATACGGTAAATTTTGCCTACTACAATTAGACCACAGGAAAGGTGGCCCTAACTTGCTGGCAAGCACGTGGGGCATGGTCCAAGTATTTCATTCACAGCCTGAGTCCATCTCTGCAGCAAACAAACAGCAACCAATCTAACCAGCCATCCATTTGCGCAACAAATATGTATTGTGCACCACAGAGAACACAGAGGGAATAAGACCCAGTCCCCTCGAGAGGTTTATAGTACCATTTGTTAGGGGGTGTGGCATAGACATAAACAAGAAGATAGAAAGGGCTCGGAACTACTCTCAGCTAGCTGACTTCTGAAAGGCCCTGCATGAGGGGCAGGGCAGAATGTCGTTAAAAGCCAGAAAGACCTGGCTGTGAATTTTGGCTCTTCTGCTCACTGACGCTGAGCCTTACTTATCTTCCTCTGTTGTAAATGGGGATAATAATCCCCTTGCAAGTTATAAAGAGGATTAAAAGAGAAAAAATATGTAAAGTGCCAGGCAGAAAGGCTTTCAGCAAATTTGAGTTAATGTTATTATGTGCCCAGATGGTACTTTGAGAGCCACCTGGAAAGAGCCACTGCCCCAAATTATCCCCCCACATATCAGCCAGGGCACTTGAAATCCCAGCATTAGGGATTCCGTTTGGGGTTTATGGTTTGATTTCTAGAAGGTCCCTGTTAAAATGCAAATGTGTTACTTGAAAGTGCTAACACAGTGAGTCATTAGAACACACAAACACTTATCAACGATGAGTTAAATTGATCAGCAAAGGATAGAATAGGACTTGGAGAAGAAGACAAACGATAACATGACCTAGCTACGCGCCAGGCACTGTGGCATGTGCTTTTCATGCCCAATTGACCTCAGACAATTGACCTAAGCTCTTGCTGGCTCAGTTTCCTCATCTGAAGACCCTAATAACAACAACATCTCTCTCATAGGATTTTAAGATAATGCAGGGAAACCACATGACACAGTGCCTGGGCAGGCCAGAATTGGAGCCCAGGTCTGTCTGAGTTAACCACTCAGAAGCACCTGAAGCCACAGTCCATATAGTAAGGAGGGAGACAGCAAAAGAGGAGGAGGGAGCACTCAGGTTCACCCGCCACGGAGAGCAGTTAAGAATGCTGTGGTAACACGACCACGTGGTACTGCTTCACCAACTGATCGTGACTGAGGAAGGGATGATGTACGAGTGATGCAGCTGGACCCCTTGAGGGTGGCAACACGAAAGAAAAAGGTGTGACCAGATCTCACTTATTTTGAGGAAGTCTGTTTCTAAACTTCCGTCAGTTGTGCAAATGTCAGTTTTTAAGGTGTATTCTCTCTTCTTGTACTTTTCAAGGCCTAAGAAGTGCTCTGTACTTAATATTCTAAGACAGGTGAATTGACAATAAAATGATGTAGATGGGAAAGAATTGAGGTATTTGATGAAAAGTTCTAAAAACAATGTAAACACTGAGACTTCTTGTTGCAGTAGTCCACAGGGGGGCATTGTGTGCCAATTCATAATTTGTGGAATTTTCCATTCCGTCACTAGATACCTGAAGTTCACAAACAACTCTGCACGCAGACAAATGACAACCCTGTTATTATCTCAGTGGGGATCCTTTTTGGTTTTTATTAATTCATACTCTTCTTCTGACTGGAAGGCAAGGGTTGATTTAAAAAAAAAAAGAAAGGTCAGTAAAAGGCAACTAAAGCAAAAAGAAACAAATGGGACTATATCAAAGGAAACCATCAACAAAATGAAAAGGCACCTACCTAGTGGAAGAAAATATTTGCAAATCATATACCTGATAAGAGGTTAATATCCAAAATATATATACAACTCATAAAACTCAATAGCAAAAAAGCAAACAATCCAATTAAAAAATGGGGAGAGGATCTGAATAGACATTTTTCTGAAGAAGACATACAGACAGCCAACGGCTACATGAAAAGATGCTCAACATCACTAATCATCAGGGAAATGCAAATCAAAACTACAATGAGTTATTACCTCACATCTGTTAGAATGGCTATTATCAAAAAGACAACAAATAACCAGTGTTAGCAAAGATGTGGAGAAAAGAGAACTTGTGTGCACTGTTGGTGTGAAGGTGAATTGGTGCAGCCACTATGGAAAACAGTATGGAGATTCCTCAAAAAATTAAAAATAGAATTACCATGTGATTCAGCAATTCCACTTCTGAGTATTTATCTGAAGAAAACGAAAACGCTAACTCGAAAAGATATATTTATACTTCCTTAAAAAAGAATATGGGGGTAGAAATAGCAGCCAACTCACATGGTGAGAAATAGGTGGTTAAAGGTCTTAGAATGATGCCCAGCAGGTAGTAAGCACGTAGTGTTTGTCATTTACGTAGTGCTGCTCTATATTTTTTAACATAAGGATAATCAATGTTAAAAATGTAAAATAGTCATCAGTGAAACCATCCTAAATGTAATATAATCTCCCTTTGACATGTCAGTATGAGGTTTTTTGCTGCTTTTGAAGGCCCTTTTTGTGCTCAGAATTTAGAAAATATATTTAATGTACTATTCAGTATATAATCAAATCTGTGGGCTGGTGGTAAGCGCCACGAAGAAGAATGAAGCAGGGCAAGGGGGACGGAGTGAGGGTGGGAGGAGGGCGCAGAGGCTTTGCACAGGGTGGTCAGGGTAGACATCTCCGAGAAGGTGACATTTTAGGAGAAGAAAGCATGGGATGGGCCATGTGGCCATCTGGGAAAAGGGAATTTCCGGCAGAAGGAACAGCACACGCAAAGGCCCTAGAACAGGGTGGGTGCTTGGCTCAGCCATGAGTCCAGAGTGAGCAAAGCAGAGAGCTGTAGGAGATGAGTCAGAAAAGTAGGAGCCATGGGTCGGAGGAAGTACCCTGAGTGAGAAAGGAAGCTGCTGGAAGGTTGGAGCAGGAGTGACGTGACCTGGTTTACCAGAGAGGACAGGGACAG
This sequence comes from Ceratotherium simum simum, assembly GCF_057802395.1. Classification (NCBI taxonomy): domain Eukaryota; kingdom Metazoa; phylum Chordata; class Mammalia; order Perissodactyla; family Rhinocerotidae; genus Ceratotherium; species Ceratotherium simum. Next base: position 38,224,855 of record NC_141922.1, read on the forward strand.
AAGGAAGGGGACCAGTTCAGAGCCTATTTTTTAAATCCAAGTAAGAGATGATGGTGGTTAGACCAGGGTGGAAGCAGTAGAGAAGGTGGGAAAGGGTAGGATCCTGGATGTATTTTAAAGGAAGAGCCAACAGGCTTTGTCGATGAATTAGAAATGGGATGCGAGAGAAAGAGCAATCAAGGCTGTCTCCAAAGAAACCACCAGCCCCTCCTAGAATTTAGTTCAAGGCCCATAAATGTCTTAAGCTGTATTTATACATTTCGTATATTCAGTTTTAAGCATTTCAAATGCTACACTAACACCATAACCTTCCTCAGTACTTAAACCACCATAGAAAATCTAATGAATTAAATGAGGAATGACAGTGATTTGCCAGTTATCTTAAACATTGCAGTATTATTAATAAACTTGGATTAATTCTATTATACTTTTCAGCTTAAAATCTAAATTCTACAATTGATTACTCAATTTAACATTTTACACTGGAATCACAAGGCATTTAATATGTTGAATACCCTACAATGCTGTCCTCTTAAACATTACAAACATTGTAGGTACCAATCAATAAACATTACATAATTTCTAAATTTAACACAAAAATATTAATACAGCAGATTTAACCTCATCATCTCTAAAATTAAGTCTAAGACTTTCCAGGGTGAGTTGCACACTCAGTCAGGAAACATCACCCCCAGGTGATGTTGAGGGGTAACTTCTCTTTGACTGGGCTGACCAATCAGATAGTGTTGGCCAGGACACAGTTCTAAAGATGCAGAGATCCAGGGAGAGTTGTGTGTGTGTGTGTGTGTGTGTGTGTGTGTGTGTGTGTGTGTGTGTGTGTGTGTGTGTGTGTGTGTGTGTGTGTGTGTGTGTGTGTGTGTGTGTGTGTGTGTGTGTGTGTGTGTGTGTGTGTGTGTGTGTTTAACAACAAGGAAGAGCAAGTTGATCTTATATGGAAGGACTCCTTGCCCTCCCAGTAGGTTCCGGTGGGGTGGGAGTCTAACGGCCCAACATCCCCTAAACTCAAATTACTCATTGCCTAATTCTTTTGTAATTTTCTTCTACTTTATCTCCAGATTGGATGCAACAATATTTTATAACCTCCACCCTGGTTGCTGCACCACTTGATCAGATTCAACTGTGGGTGTGGTTCTCAAACTTGGCTGCACAGTGGAATCAACCGTGGAGCTTCACCAGCACGGAGGCCAGTGTCCCACACAGAGACCATCATTTAACTGGTCTGGGATGAGGCCCAGGCACCAGAGTTTTAACAGCTTCCAGGTGACTGCACTGTGCATCCAGGGTTGAGATCTGTTGCTGGAAGGTACGATGCTTGTCAAATGTGAGTATTGGCCACAACTTCCCAAGTCCTTCTTAATGCATTCATTCATTCATTCATTCATTTATTTATTTATTGTGTATGAGGAAGATCAGCCCTGAGCTAACATCCGTGCTAATCCTCCTTTTTTTTTTGCTGAGGAAGACCGGCTCTGAGCTAACATCTATTGCCAATCCTCCTCCTTTTTTTTCCCCAAAGCCCCAGTAGATAGTTGTATGTCGTAGTTGCACATCCTTCTAGTTGCTGTATGTGGCACGTGGCCTCAGCATGGCCAGAGAAGCGGTGCATCGGTGCGCACCCGGGATCCGAACCCGGGCCGCTGCATACCCAACCGTTAAGCCACGGGGCCGGCCCCCCAAGTCCTTCTAAGTCTTGTTACGATTCAGAAACTCTTTAAAGTCTTGGAGTACTTGGGGACCAAAGCAAGAATATTCAGCATCATAATTCCTTCCTTCAGTGTTTGTTGAGTGCTTACTCTGCACAAGTCATTCCTCAAGGCCCTGGAGGTACAGCAGTGGCTTAGACAAATCTCTGCCCTGTTGAAGCTTACATTCCAGAAAGGAGACAGCTGACAGTCAAAGAAGAAACTAGATCAACGACGGAGAGCAGCCATATAGCATCGTGGTGAAGAGTGTGGACTTGAGCGGTCTGGAATTTAAATCCCAGCTCTGTGTGACTTTGGGCAAGTTACTTAACCTCTCTTGCCTCGGTTTCCTCATGTATAAAAAGGGGATGATAATAGCAAGTTCAGTATTAACTTGTAAGGCTGTTGGGAGAATGAAAAGACTAAAATGCTTAGACCAATTTCAGATGAATAGAAAATATTCAACAAGAATTAACGATCATTTTAATGTCAGTTACTGATAATATTATGAAGACAAATCAAACTGGGTTAGGAGATAAAAGAGGTGGGAGTGAGAGAACAAAAGGCTTGGAGGGAGAGGGAGGACTGTTATTTTAGCTGAGCTGGTCAGGAAAGGCCTCTCCGAGGTGGTGACATTTGTGCAGAGACCTGAATGAAGAGAGGGATGGGTCCATTAAATATCTGGGGACGAGAGAATAGCAAAAAACAAGGTCCTGAGGCAGAAGACTGCTAGGTAGGTCCAGAAAGAGGCAGAAGGCTGGAATGTATGGAAGGAATGGGAAAATAGCCCACTGTGTTGCTCAGCACATCTGTTTGTGGACTGTGAGTCTCCAGTCTTTGTATCAATAGGTACTGTGCCAGGCCATGGAATATGCTCTACAAGTGTTAACTGGATAAAGCAAAATTAGCTATTAACCCTGCATAGCTCCTCCATCAGCAAATTAGAATATCAGTATTCTAGGCTCAATTGTTCACTCCCTAGTTCCATGCAAAACCCAATTGGGAGATGTGACATTAATGGAGATCTCCTAAGGCTTTGTTTTATAAAAAATATAGTCAGCAGCCCATGATAAGGAATGTCAGATGGGCCACCAGTTGGTAAGAACAATGCAAGTCTTTTCCTTGCTTCTTACAAGTGAGTGGATACAATCCCCTAGAGTGCCACTATTATGTACTGCTGCTTATATGCAGTCAAGGGTTACCAAAATTAGTGCTTTGCCAGTGTTTCCTAGGGACTGATTTAACATTCAACTGAGGAGCCCAGCTGCCAAACCCTGCTCTTGGGTGTTGCCTTCTCCCACTGTGCCTGTGCTCAGCACAGTTGGAATTCCTGCCAATTTTAGGTGGAAGCTTTGTTATTACGGCATCATCAATGTTGTTTAGAGGGGGTCATGGCTGTCTCTTGCAGTTTTTCTTGCATTTTAATGGTAACTTTCTGTTTCTCTTCATCCTTAGCAATCTGGTTTGTTGTGGGTTTGTTTTATAAGCACTGCAGGCTGTGGTAGGGAGGGTTCCCTGAATGCTTTTCCGTTACTAAAGTTTTAAGTCATGTGTGTGTTAGTTTCTGTGGATAATTCTTGCTTTAGCCTGTCCAGCTTCCCTTTCACTTTTATGTAGTAATAGCATCCCATTTTTACTCTGGGGTTCCCTCCCCAACTCCATGTGGCCCTGGTGGGGCTGTGTAACTTAGAGTCTTGCCTCCCTTGCCCCCCCCCCTTGTGCCTGCCCCAGTGGCGCTCAGCTAACCAGGCTAGCCAAGAAGAGCACTTCCTTCCCCTGGGCAGAGTGAGCACTGGGTTCAGGGATGGGTTCTGAGCCATGGTTCTCACTATCAGTTGGCCAATTGATGCTCATTAGGAGGGAGTGGGCTGCCCTTTTCCTCTAGGACAGGGTTCCTAAAACCAACACTTCCTTTTTATAAACAAATATTTTGTTTGTTATGGTGGGAGATCAAGATTTGGCCACCCTGAAATCTCTCTCTTTACCTTGATTGTTTTCTCTGACGGACATTTGACCTCCCCCACTAACTGCCTAAAGAATTTGACATAGTAACTCCTTCCGGGAACAAATCTTCTATCTGATGGCTGTAATATAATGTAAAATAGATGTTACAATAGGAAAGGCACCAACAAGCCCATCTTATCGGAAGTTCTGTCTCTCTGGCCACATTCTCTGGATGGCCCTGCGAGGAGTTGCCAGACAAACATTTATATTTATAAGGGAAATCTCCATTTGTAAATGTATCTCCCTTTCTGTAGTGGGAAGAGGGGGGATGACCTCATTTCTAGAAACTTATCAATGTGGAAAGTGAGGCCTTAAATCTGTGTAATAACCTTACTCTTGTTTACTGTGCCTTAGTGGTAATCTCCTGTAACTGACTCCCCCCACCCCCAACATCCTCCTTTGTCTTTAGCTGAACATGGTATTTAAGACAAGAATTTCTGCTATTGTGTTGAGAAACACAGGGTCCCTGGTTTCTCCCATGTATACATGTTATTAAACTTGGTATTAGTTTCTCCTGCTAACCTGTTTTGGTAATTATTTGGCCAGCCATAAGAACCTTAAGGGAAAGGGCAGAGGGGGATTCTCCCCCTTCCCCCACATTATTATTCCTTTAATATACCAAAAGGCAATTCATAGATAATACATATGTAATAAAAATAAAATCCGCCCAGCCCCAATGGCCTAGTGGTTAAAGTTTGGTGCACTCCGCTTCAGCGGCCTGGGTTTGATTCCCAGGTGTGGAACCACACCGCTCATCAGTGGCCATGCTGTGGCAGTGGCTCACATAAAAAAAAAAAGAGGAAGATTGGCAACAGATGTTAGCTCAGGATGAATCTTCCTCAGCAAAAAAAAAAAACAAAAACAAAAACAGTGATGCCCTAACTCTAATACAAAAGAGAACTATAAATAGCTTATAAAAATAAAATAAAGATAGCTTATAATAGAATAATAATGCATCAGAATGTAAATGCATGGGCATGCCTACACTGGAAGACATAAGATAATCATATGCTTGCCCCAAACGTTGAATCACCATGAGTGTGACAGCAACAGATGAACAGATGTGCAGGTGAGCTGTACAGCACCTCCAATACCATTAGTGACATTACCATTGGTGATGTGATATCTGAAATAGTGAACAGCCCGTGATAAAATTTCAAACAAAAGAAAGTATAATTTTCCCTCATTTTACATGATAGTATTCATGAACAATTCAGTGTATATTAAAACTGTGCAAAACATCGAGAGCCTGCTGAAGTGTTCTCTGGGGACAGAGGCCAGTGGATGCCATCTTTGCACTTGATAAATAAATGGCAAGCAATAGGATATATTGGAGCATATGAGGAAGCCATTTGTTGTAAAACTAATTCGGCCTGAGCTTGTTTTTCCAAAAGGGCCTGTCCCTTTGAACATGCATTGTATATCTGCTCTACCATGTCTCAAAGATAAGAACAAATGCCCTTAAGATAAGGATGCAACTTCCCCCACATTGGCAATTCCTTAAGGATAAGCATTTCTCCTTAGGCTAGGATTTGATTGCTGCACTCATCCTGTGACCACCCAACTCAAGACAACGACCAGCTACCTGCTGTGTCCATCAATCACTGTGCCGACAGGGTGATCCTACAGGGCAATCTCGTGACTATTGTAAAAGGGACATTGCAATCATATGTGATACATGTTCTTTGACAGTATATAATCACTCTGTACACCCCATTTCTTTGGTGCTCTTCCTTCCTTGGGGAAGGAAGGCCCTGGGCTATAAGGTCCTCAAATTTGGCTCATAATAAACTCACCCCAATTTTGATGTATACATTGATTATGGATTATTTGCGTTGACATTTCTTGGCATAGTCATGGCAGGATTTCAGAGAAACCCACCAGAGACCACCTGGAATCTACAATGAACCAGCATTTGGTACCAATAGGGGCCCATTGAGCCCCCTGGATCACTGCATTCTTCAGGTGACCCCAGTGAGTTCTCCTGAAACCTGGACCTCCTTATTTTAAGTCGACAGTCCAGAGTTTATTTGAGCTGTTTCAAGGCTTAAGACTAGGTGTCTCAAGGGGGTACCAGCACATACCCTAGGTCAGAGGAACCTAGGGGAGGAATTCCTAGGAAAGAGAAACTGAGGGGAATTTCCTAGGCCAGGGGAGCCTAGGGGAAATTTTAGAGAGAATGGGGCAGGCTGATCTTTTTAATTTGGCTTTAAAATTGGAAAGAATTATGTTTATAAGGTCTGAACAAAACTGCTTGATAGAGAAATGAGAGACTGAATTTGTCCAACTCCGAAGAAAAGGGACATTGCTCCTCCTGGCCAAAAGGCGTTTTTCAGGTGATTGAAAAAAACCTCAGCAGGAGTGTCAGGGGCAATCTTCATGATGTGCAGCGGTCCCATAGGGAACTCCACTATCATTCACGTTAATTAATTACAGGTTCGTCTGGGGACGCGAGTATGAGGGTTGGTCACCGCACTCTGAACCCCCAGGGCAGTCTTAGATGTCTGGCAGGAGAAACCAAGGCACATAAGAGAGTGATTATGACATTTATTTAGGGAGTAACGCTCACAAGCAGCACACTTCTGACCCACTACACTGTCCTTAGATGTTGTTCAGAATTTATAGCAAAACAAAACTAAAAGAAATGTGGGAAATCGAGCTTGCTCGACCAGTTCCCAGCTGGGCAGCCTCCGCTCTGAGGAGACTTGCGCAAGTGCTTAAACAACAGGGGGCCTAAGACTGAAAGAAAAAAATGTGAAAAGAAGCTTTTGCAGACGCAAACTGCTAAATTTTCTAAAACAGCAGCTATAAAATCTTTGTTGCATTTGTCTGTTCTTTAAGTGTGTGTCTATATGTATGTTATATGTGTGTGATATTTTACTTCCAGAGGGTGTGGTCAAAATTAAGAGCTCTATTCAATTAACTTGAAGTAAGTGCTTACTCAAGTTATTTCTAAATGCAGTTAACCTAAATGTTTTTCGAGTTAACATGATATGAAATAATCTTTGGTAAATAAAAGCTTATTTAAGCTTGTTGGTTTTCAGCATTGGATGATACAGACACGCAGACTTTATTCTGCATTTGCTGGTCAAATAAGCTGATGTTATTTCTATTACAAAACTGGTTAAAAAAAATAATAACTTGATGGCTAATTTTATCTAATGTCTCAAAGTCTTGTAGGCAATCTAAATAATTATTGGGAACAAGTAACTAAATAGATCTAAAAAAAATATGAGTATTAAGTGAACTTTTAACAATAATTATGTGTTATGGTATATGTACTTAAAATAGCTTCCAAATTCTTTTTGGTGACTTAAAACTTTAGAGTTTTGCTAAATTTTATGATAATAATTCATTGAGTATCTAGATCATTTCCAAATAAGATAAGATATTAGACATTGATTGCTAAATATAAGCTTATCTACTTTTGGCTTCTTATTATAGTAAAACTAAAAGATGTTTTGGGTCTATTGGTAAACATGTCTTGTGTTTTATTAAAAGATTGTACTTTAAAGTAACATGTTTCCAGAAATTATGACAAGTGTTGATATAAATTTGTCAAGCCAGAGAATGCTGATGTAAAAGAAAGTTTATAATTGCTTACTTAATTTTTACTTAAAAATTAAGGTTTCTAAGGGTTAAAAATTCTAATATGTGATTAAAGCTACTAAAAATTAAGAAAAATATGTTTGTATTCAAGGAGAGTAAGATGTATGTTTTCGTAAAGAAGTTGTGAAGAATGGAAATATTTTTGTTTGGTTAAGAAAGATAAATTTGTCCTAAAGTACCAGGAGGAAAAAGAAAGGCATAGGACAAATTCTGAATGTAAAAAGGAAGTTATAAAAGGTCTGTTGAAGAGGAAAGAGTTTTATGCATGGTCAAGTTGGCTAAGATTAAAATAAATTTAATTAAGGGAATAAGTTTTAATATGAGAAGTAAGCTGGCACCAAAAATCAAATTTCGGTTTTCTCTTTCTTTTAAAAGGATAATTTTCTTAAACTCTTAGTCTGCTCTTGATAAGGAGATTATTATGGAAAAGGTTTTTCTTTACCTTTGAGTAAGTTTATCTAAAGGACAGAGATCTATATTTTGTTAAGGTAACTTCCTACATTCAAAAGACTGAGGACTCTCTATTAAGGTTTTTTTTGACTGTATAAATGCTGTTTGCCCTTCACTGTTTTTGTTGTCACTTTTTGAATGAATAACTAAGCATGTTTCACTGCAAGAAGATGAGCAACCCCTTGATCTTGTCTGACCAAGTGTTTTAAACCCTTTTGATATTTTTGACAAGCTCCCCAAAATTCATATCCTAAATAAAGTCTTTCTTTTGACTTTCTTCTTTGAGAATTTTCAAAGGGTCCTGGGACTTCTCAAAGAAATTTGTTTTCTCTAAAGAGGGAGATACTAAACTAATTAGGCTTGTTTGGTATGCTAAATTGCATGGGAAGAATTGTCGAGTAAATGATAAACCTTCTTAGGTTATGTTGCATAGGTAAATATTACTCACTATTTTAACCCTGCTACCTTGCTTCCAGCATCACAAGAGGAAAGACCACGACTGCATTCTATTCAATTTGGTTTACAGATGGGTCTTACTTACATGATAAACAAGACATGATCAAGCTGGATAAACTGTCCAGCCTCGAGAATGCCTGCTAATTCCTATTAACTCTGCTAACCCAGTAAAAGATTTCCTTCTACAGGCTCAAGAAATCACCACGGAAGAAGAGAAACAGATATAGCAGTCAAAAGAAGGAATTTTTAACACCCCCTCACAGATGTGGTTTGGGCCCAATAAGAAATCCATAGTACCTATTGGAGCACAATTGCCATTGCTCCAGGATATACACCAATTATAATTCTGTGGGGAAAGCAATGTTTTTGGAAACTATCTCCCACAGTGGCTCATAAAGCCTTCACCTGTTGTGTTTTATGCCCAAAATATAATCTGGGGAAACTACTTCATGAATCACAAGGCCACTTTCCCTTTACTAAGGGACCCTTTGAGGTATGGCAATTGGACTTTGTCCAAATGCCACCATCTCAAGCATAAATATAACTTGTAATGATCTGTGTGTTCTCACACTGAGTTGAGGCCTTTCTTTGCAGAAGAGCGATGGCTTTAGACAAATTATTATTAGAGAGAATAATTCCTGTTTGGGGAATTCCTACTGAGTTACATAGTGACCGGGGAGCTCATTTCACTGGACAAATAATGAAATCTATTTGTAATATTTGGCCAATAATGCAGCATATCCACTGTGTTTACCATCCCCAATCCTCAAGATTGGTGGAAAGAACTAACAGCACAATCAAAACTCAATTGGCAAAGCTTTCAGAAGCATTTAATCTCATGGCCAAAAGCTCTCCCACTAGTGCTCCTCAATCCTAGATCTACAACTTTGGTAAACATTGGTTGTCTCCTTTTGAGATAATAACTGGACAGCCTATGCAACTAGACAAAGAAATGTATAAACCAACTTTGCTTAAAGGAAATATCTTAATTATTGTCTAGGTCTCATTGAGACACTTAAAAAAAAAAACGATGAGAGGTTGGTAGTCGATTCTTTTAAGAGAGCTCCCAGACCTTAAGGATTATAACCTGGAAAATTTATTTATCAAAAGAGGCATCAAATAAAAAACTCTTCACAGCCCTGTTGGAAAGGACCATACCAGGTACTTTTAACCAATTCATGCACTGCAGAATCAAAAGGCATAGACTCATGGATTCACATTTCTCGTTTTAAAAAGAGGCTTTTCCACCTGAGTGGGTTTCAGTTCCTATTTCTGACACCCGACTTCAACTAGCCAATATGAATATCTCCAAACCAGGATGAGAAGAAGACAGCATCTGTTGTAGACAGCTATCCCAAGACTCTGGACCAGGGCTGTATTCCCAACCTTATATCTCCTCATTTAAACCTTTGTTATGCTTAAACTGTATACCTATTTTATAATTGTTGCATTTAAGATTTACAGAATACTATCATACTTAAAGAATTAAGTGATTGATTTGGAACAGACCTGGTCTTGAAGGCCAGGCATTTATCGGGTGGCTCCTAATGGAACTTAATGGTTATGTGGAACACATCTCTGGCCTTGGCTTCTGGCTGGATGGCTAAAACACTGCACCCCAAGCTTCCCTTGGATGCAGGGAAGGATTCACACTGAACTAACACCTGCTGCCAACCTTCCTCTCTTTAAGGCCAGATGGGCTCATTCAATGTTCCATTGCTATGGCCACCAAACAGCTAGCTATATTTGTTCCTTCTTTGGGGCTAGTGGATGTCATATCACATACACAAGCCCTTAATGATAGTCAAGCAGGAATTGCCTTATTAAATACTAAAATGTCTTTAATGAAGAAGACTGTCCTTGGGGCCGGTGCCGTGGTGTAGTGGTTAAGTGCACACGCTCTGCTGCTGGCGGCCCGGGTTCGGATCCCGGGCTCACACCGATGTACTGCTTGTCAGGCCATGCTGTGGTGGTATCCCATATGAAGTGGAGGAAGACGGGCACAGATGTTAGCCCAGGGCCAGTCTTCCTCAGCAAAAAGAGGAGGATTGGCATGGATGTTAGCTCAGGGCTGATCTTCCTCACAAAAAAAAAATAATAATAAAAAAATAAATAAAAAGACTGTCTTTCAAAATAGAATGGCCTTAGATATTTTAACGCATCCCAAGATGGTATATCTATAAATCATTCAAACTGAATGCTGTGTTTTTATACCTGATGAGTCTTTTAATGCGTCATCTCTGCTAAAGCACATGAAAAAGCAGGTGAATGCTTTAAGTGATCCTGCACCTGGTCTTGATTTGTTTGGTTGGCTCCCTCCTGGTATCGGTTCCCTTTTTTGATCCAGATTGCAATTCCTATTTCTTTTACTTCTTGGAATTCTTGTACTAGTCATAATATTTAAACTAATTGCTGTTTTCTTTACTCAGTGTTGTAAGACTGGCGTGTAAGCTGGAGTAATGAAACTCAAGATGGTCGATTGATCTTATAACCCCGGACAAATTTCCTTTTCTGATAAGGACTATGACTAAGAACTCATTTTAGGACTGGCCCCATGGCTTAGCGGTTAAGTGCATGCACTCCGCTACTGGCGGCCCGGGTTCGGATCCCAGGCACGCACCGAGGCACCGCTTCTCCGGCCATGCTGAGGCCACGTCCCACATACAGCAACTAGAAGGATGCGCAGCTATGACATACAACTATCCACTGGGGATTTGGGGGAAAAATAAATAAATAAAATTATAAAAAAAAAATAAAATTATAAAAAAAAAACTCATTTTAAACTAATCTTTTCAAAGATGTTCAATTATTATCATTGTTACTGTACTCGTTCTATAATTGTGAATAATGTAAACATAAGGAGTCCTAAAAAGCACATATACAATGTTTGTGCAACAACCTAAAATTAATCCAAAACCCATGAAATGCTTCCTCTGTTAATATATACCTCTATGCTTGTCCACTATATCCAATTAATTCCCCTCAGTGTGGACAACTGGGCAAATAAATGAGATAAAGTCCTGGCACCGAGGGACATGATGGACCCAGAGCAGGCAGCAACCACCCTGGCACCGAGGGACAATATTTTGATCATCAATGCTTTCTATCAAAAGAATATAGATCAAAAGGGGGAAAATGATAAATAAATGGCAAGCAATAGGATATATTGGAGCATATGAGGAAGCCATTTGTTGTAAAACTAATTCGGCCTGAGCTTGTTTTTCCAAAAGGGCCTGTCCCTTTGAACATGCATTGTACATCTGCTCTACCATGTCGCAAAGATAAGAACAAATGTCCTTAAGATAAGGATGCAACTTCCCCCACATTGGCATTTCCTTAAGGATAAGCATTTCTACCTAGGCTGGGATTTGATTGCTGCACTCATCCTGTGACCACCCAACTCAAGACAACAGACCTGCTACCTGCCACATCCACTGAGACAGCAGACCTGCTTCCTGCTGTGTCCATCAATTGCTATGCTGACAGGGCGATCTCATGACTATTGTAAAAGGGACATTGCAATCATATGTGATACATGCTCTTTGATGGTATATAACCACTCTGTACACCCCACTTCTTTGGTGCCCTTCCTTCCTTGAGGAAGGAAAGCCCCAGGCTATATGGTCCTCAAATTTGGCTCATAATAAACTCACCCCAATTTTGATTTATACATTGATTATGAATTATTTGCATCAACACACTCTCCCTATGCCTTGCTCCAGGTCACCGGTATCTCCTGGAAAAGAGCTTGGAGGTTCATCTGGCCCCCCAATTTTTGTGCCTGCCACCCAGAGGACACCTCTAGATTGCCTGGCTCTGGTGGCCAGTGGGGCTTATGCTTGCTGTCCCACAGGACTGTAACAAATGGAGAAAGAGCTCTTATCAGCTACGACTCCCAGGGAGACTAGAGCAGCAGACAGGCAACAGACTGAGAAGCCCAGTCTTTCTGTGAAAGAGACCTATTAGCTTATCCTCATAGCTGCAGCTTGAGGGGCAGGCTTCTAAATAAACACAGATCTAAGGCCATCTATAATCTTCTCCAGAGATCTCAGAGGGTAGATGTTATCTTTGTGCTCTCCCTCTGCCATGCTCCAGAGCACTGGTATGTCCCAGGTGGGAGCTTGTACATGCATCTGGTACCCAAGTTTTTATGTCTTGTGCCCTGGATTTTGTGGCTGCCACCCAGGGGACACCCCTTGCTTGCCTGTCTCTGGTGGCCATTGGGGCTTGTGTTCACAAGTTCAGTGGGATGATACCAAAGAAAGAAACAGTTCTTAACCGGCTATCACCCCAGGGCTCAATGCAGAGAGAGCAGATAGAAACACCTCTCTCTTAGTCTTCCCCTAAAAGAGATATATTTGCATACTTTAAAAGCTACTGCCTGAGGGTCTGGCTTCCAATTAGCCTGTGTCTAGGTACTGAGATTCTCCCCTTAGGAACAATGACAGGTATTGGCACACCCTCAACTACTAGAAGCCACTAAAAACAAAGTTGGCTGCTTAGACAATCATAAAGGTTTGAGAGACAAAGAGCTAGAGCAGGGTTGAACAACAGGGCTCATCTCCAACACAAGGCCACTCCTTCAAGACTGGGACAAGGTGGCTGTTTTATCTAAAACATAGAAACCAACTCAGAGATTCAAGGAAAATGAAATAGAGGAACACATTTCAAATGAAACAAAAAACAAAACAAGATAAAACCTTGGAAAAAGACCTTAATGAGATTGAGATAAGTGACTTACCTGATAAAGAATTCAAAATATCAGTAATAAAGATGCTCATCGAGCTTGGAGCTTGGGAGAAGAATGCATGAATAAAGTGAGAATTTCAACAATGAGACAGAAAATATAAGAAAGTACCAAATAGAAGTCACAGAGCTGAAGGATACAATAACTGAGCTGAAAGATATGCTAAAAGTGTTCAACAGCAGACAAGATAGCAGAAGAAAGGATCAGTGAACTCACAGATAGGACAGTGGAACTCACCAAATCAGAGCAGCAAAAAGAAAAAAGAATAAAAAAGAATGAAGCAAGCATAAGGGACTTATGAGAAAACATCAAGCAGACCAACCTTCACATTATAGAGGTCCCAGAAGGAGAAGAGAGAGAGACAGGGGCAGAAAACTTATTTGAAGAAATAATGGCTGAAAACTTTCCACTCCTGGGGAAGGAAACAGACATCCAGATTCAGGAAGTACCAAATAAGAGGAAGCCAAAGAAACCTACACTAAGACACATTGTAATTAAAGTGTCAAAAGTTAAAGACAAGAAGAGACTCTTAAAGGCAGCAAGAGAAAGACAACTTGTTACATACAAGGGAACTTTCATAAGATTATCAGTAGATATCAGCAGATTTTTCAGCAGAAACTTTGCAAGCCAGAAGAGAGTGGCAGGATATATTCAAAATGATGAAAGAAAACTTCCCAACAATATACTCCGGCAAAGCTGTCATTCAGAATTGAAGGAGAGATAAACAGTTCTCCAGAAAAGCAAAAGATAAAGGAGTTCATCAACATAGTCTGGTCTTCCAAGAAATGTTAGAGGGACTTCTTTAAGCTAAAACCAAATGGTGCTAGATAGTAATAAGAAAATATATAAAAGTATAAATCTCACTTGCAAAGGTAAATATAAAGTAAAATTCAGAATAATCTAATGTAAAGGTGGTGGGTTAATCACTTATAAAGCTAGTATCAAGGTTAAGACAAGTAGTAAAAATAACTATAAGTACAATAATTTGTTAAGTGATATACAAGATAAAAAGACATAAGTTGTGAAATCAAAAAATATAAAATGGTGGGGAGTAAAAATGTAGAGCTTTAGAATGTGTTCAAACTTAGTTGTCATCAACTTAAAATAGACTGTTATAAATATAAGTTGTTTTATACAAGCATTATGGTAACCACAAAGCAAAAACCTATCGTAAATACACAAAAGAGACAGAAATCTGAAAGAGAAAGGAATCTGAGCATACCACTACATAAAATCATCAAATCACAAAAGAATAGAGCAAGAGAAGAAAGGAACAGAAGAATTATACAACAGTCAGAAGACAATTAACAAAATGGCAATAAATACATACCTATCATTAATTACTTTATCTGTAAATGGACTAAACTCTTCAATCAAAAGACAGAATAGCTGGATGAATAATAAAAAAGACTCACTATATGCTGCATACAAGAGACTCACTTCAGATATAAGGGCACACACAGACTGAAAGTGAATGGATGGAAGAAGTTATTCCATGCAAATGGAAACCAAAAGAAAGCTGGGGAGCTAAACTTATACCAGACAAAATAGACTTAAAGACAAAGACTGTAACAAGAGAGAAGGACATTACATAATGATAAAGGAATCAATTCAAAAAGAGGATATAACATTTGTAAATATTTATGCATCTAACAAAGGAGGACCTAAATATATAAAATAAATATTAACAGGCCTGAAGGGAGAAACAGATAGCAACACAATAATAGTAGGGAGCTTCCATATCCCACTTCTGTCAATGGATAGATCATCCAGACAGAAAATCAATAAGGAAACATTGGCCATAAATGATACATTAGACCAGATGGACTTAACAGACATATACAAAACATTCCATCTAAAAGCAACAGAATACACATTCTTCTCAAGTGCACGTGGAGCATTCTCCAGGATGTATCATATGTTAGAATACAAAATAAGTCTTAATAAATTTAAGAAGATTGAAATCATACCAAGCATCTTTTCTGACCACAATAGTATGAAACTGGAAATCAACTACAAGAAGAAAACTGGAAAATTCACAAGTATGTGGAGATTAAACAACATGCTACTGAGCAACCAATGAGTCAAGGAAGAAATCAAAAGAGAAATCATACCTTGAGACAAACAAAAATGGAAATAAAACATACCAAAACTTATGGGATGCAGGAAAAGCAGTTCTAACAGGGAAATTCACAGCAATAAATGCCTACATCAAGAAACAAGAAAAATATCAAAGAAACAACCTAACTTTACACCTCAAGGAAATAGAAAAAGAACAAATGAGCCCAAAGTTAGTAGAAGGAAGGAAATAACAAGGATTAGAGTGGAAATAAATGAAACAGAGACTAAAAGGACAATGGAAAAGATGAAACCAATAACTTGTTTTTGGAGAAGATGAAGAAAATTGACATACTTTTAGCTAGACTCTTCAAGAAAAAAAGGGGACTCAAATAAAATCAGAAATGAAAGAGGAGATGTTACTACTGATACCACAGAAATACAAAGGATCAGAAGAGACTACTATGAACAATTATACACCAAAAAATTGGACAACCTAGAAGAAATGAATAAATTCCTAGAAACATATAACCTACCAAGACTGAATAAAGAAGAAATAGAAAATCTGAATAGACCAATTAGTAGTAAGGATATTAAATCAGTAATCAAAAACCTCCCCTACAAACAGAAGTCCAGGACCAGATGGCTGCACTGGTGAATTCTATCAAACATTTAAAAATAAATTAGGGCTGGCCCCGTGGCTTAGCGGTTAAGTGCTTGCGCTCCGCTGCTGGTGGCCTGGGTTCAGATCCCAGGCGTGCACTGAAGCACCGCTTCTCCAGCCATGCTGAGGCCGCGTCCCACATACAGCAACTAGAAGGATGTACAGCTATGACATACAACTATCTACTGGGGCTTTGGGGGAAAAAATAAATAAATAAATAAAATTATTTTTAAAAAATTAAAAATAAATTAATACCAATCCTTCTCAAACTATTCCAAAAATAGAAGAGGATGAAGCACTTCCAAACCAATTTTATAAGGCCAGCATTACTGTGATACCAAAATGAGACAAGGAAACCACAAGCAAAAAAAATTACAGGTCAATATCTCTGATGAACGTAGATGCAAAAATCCACGACAAAATATTAGCAAACCAGGGCTGGCCCGGTGGCGCAAGCGGTTAAGTGCACACGCTCTGCTGCAGCAGCCCAGGGTTCACTGGTTCGGATCCCGGGCACGCACCGACGCACTGCTTGTCAAGCCATGCTGTGGCGGCGTCCCATATAAAGTGGAGGAAGATGGGCACGGATGTTAGCCCAGGGCCAGTCTTCCTCAGCAAAAAAAAGAGGAGGATTGGCAGATGTTAGCACAGGGCTGATCTCCTCACAAAAAAAAAGAAAAAAAAAATATTAGCAAACCAAATTCAATAATACATTAAAAGGATCATACACCATGACCAAGTGGGATTTATTTGAGGAATGCAAGGATGGTTCATCATCTACAAATCAATTAATGTGATACCACATTAACAAAATAAAGGATAAAAATCATATGATTATCTCAATAGATACAGGAAAAGCATTTGAAAAATGCCAGGATCCATTTATGATAAAAACTCAATAAAATGAGTACAGAGGGAATGTACCTCAACATAATTAAGGCCATATATGATAAGCCCACAGCTAATGTACTCAACAGTGGAAAGTTGAAAGCTTTTCCTCTAAGATCAGGAACAAAACAAGGATGTCCACACTCACTATTTTTATTCAACATAATATTGGAAGTCCTAGCAGAGCAATTAAGCAAGAAAAAGAAGTAAAAGCACCCAAGTTGGAAAGGAAGAACTAAAACTGTCAATCTTTGCAGATGACGTGATATTATATATAGAAAACTCTAAAGATGCCACCAAAAAACTGTTAGAACTAATTAACAATTCAGTAAAGGCACTAGAAACAAAATCAATATACAAAAATCTGTTGCATTTTTATACACTAATAACAAACTATTAGAAAAAGAAATTAAGAAAACAATCTCATTTATAAATGCATCAAAAAGAATAAAATACCTAGGAATAAGTTTAACTAAGAAAGGGAAAGAACTATATCCTGACATTGATGAAAAAATGAAAAAAATTAAAGAAGACACAAACAAATGGAAAGATATTTTGTGCTCATGGATTGGAAGAATTAATATTGTTAAAATGTCCATACCGCCAAAGAAATCTACAGATTCAATGCAATCCCTATCAAAACTCCAATGGCATTTTTTAAAGAAACAGGTAGAAAAAAGAATCCTAAAATTTGTACAAAACCATAAAAGACCCCAAATAGCTAAAACAATCTTGAGAATGAAGAATAAACATGTAGGCGTCATGCTCCCTGATTTTAAACTATTTTAAAGCTATAGTAATCAAAACACTAGGGTATTGGCATAAAACCAGACAAAGATCAATGGAACAGAGTAGAGAGCCCAGATATAAACCTATACACATATGGTCAATTAATTAACAACAAAGGAGCCAAGAATATACAATGGGAAAAGGACATTGTCATCAACAAATGGTGCTAGGAAAACTAGACAGCAACATGTAAAAGAATAAAACTGGACCACTATCTTACATTCAAGTCTAATAATTCTGGGGTATAGTATAAGACTTGAAACCATAAAACTCCTAGAAGAAAACACAGGCGGTAAGCTCCTTGACATAGTCTTGGCAATGATTTTTTGGATTTGACACCAAAAGCAAAGGCAACAAAAGCAAAAACAAACAAGTAGGACTACATCAAACTAAAAAGCTTCCGCACAGCAAAGGAATTCATCAACAAAATGAAAAGGCAACCTAATGAATGGGAGAAAATATTTGCAAGTCATATATCTGACAAGCAGTTAACATCCAAAATATATAAACAACTCATAAAACTCAATAGCAAAAAAAAATTTGATTTAAAAATGGACAGGGGATCTTCTTTTCCAAGGAAGATATACAGATGGCCAACAGGTACATGAAAAGGTGCTCAACATCACTAATCATCAGGGAAATGCAAATCAAAACTATGAGTTATCACCTCATACCTGTTAGAATGGCTATTTTCAAAAAGAGAAGAAATAAGCATTGGCGAAGATATGGAAAAAAGGGAACACTCGTGCACTGTTGGTGGGAATGTAAATTGGTGCAGCCACTATGGAAAACATTATGGAATTTCCTCAAAAAATTCAAAATAGAACTACCATATGATTTAGCAATTCCACTTCTGGGTCTTCATCTGAAGGAAACGAAAACACTAACTCAAAAAGATATCTGCTCCCCACCCACCATGTTCATTGCAGCATTATTTACAATAGCCAAGACATGGGAGCAACATAAGTGTCCCTCAGTGGATAAGGAATAAAGAAAATGTGGTATGAATATACAATGGAATATTATTCAGCCATAAAAAAGAAGGAAATCTTGCCATTTGCAGCAACATAGATGGACCTTGAGGGCCTTACATCAAGTGAAATAAGTCAGACAGAGAAAGACAAATACTATATGATCTCACTTAGACGTGGAATCTAAAAATAAAAACTGAACTCATAGATACAGAGAAGAGAATGGTCGTTGCCAGAGGAAGGGGTGGGGGGGTGGGGGAAATGGGTGAAGGTGGTCAAAAGGTACAAGCTTCCACTTATAAGTCCTGGGGATGTAATGTACAGCATGGTGACTACAGTTAGTAATACCATACTGTATATTTGAAAGTTGCTAAGAGAGTAGATCTTACAAGTTCTCATCATACGAAAAAAAATTTGTAACTATGTGTGGTGATGGATGTTAACTAGACTTATTGTGGTGATCATTTCCCAATATATACAAGTATTGAATCATTGTTGTATACCAGAAACTAATAACGTTATGTCAATTATATCTCAATTAAAAAAACTATACAGGGCCGGCCCGTGGCTTAGCGGTTAAGTGCGTGCGCCCCCCTACTGGTGGCCCGGTTTGGATCTCTGGCGCACACGGATGCACCGCTTCTCCCACCATGCTGAGGCTGCATCCCATATACAGCAACTAGAAGGATGTGCAACTATGACATACAACTATCTACTGGGGCTTTGGGGGAAAAAAGGGGGAGGATTGGCAATAGATCTGAGCTCAGGGCCGGTCTTCCTCAGCAAAAAGAGGAGGATTAGCACGGATGTTAGCTCAGGGCTGATCTTCCTCACACACAAAAAAAAAAAAAGAAAAACCATACAAGAATGACTTTATATCTAAAATGGGGTTAAGTCTAGGCTCAGTTAGTTATAAACTGGCTTTCTACCTACACGAATGTCCAGTGGGACATTAGAAATTTGTGTGGGGGGCCAGCCCAGTGGTGTAGTGGTTGCGTTCGCGCGTTCCGCTTGGGCGGCTCAGGGTTCGCTGGTTCAGATCCTGCACGCAGACTTACCACTCATCAAGCCATACTGAGGTGGCGTCCCACATGGAAGACCTAGAAGGACCTACAACTAGGATATACAACTATGTACTCAGGCTTTGGGGAGAAAAAAAGAGGAAGATTGGCAACAGATGTTAGCTCAGGATCAATCTTCCTCAAAAAAAAAAAAAAAAAAGAAAGAAAGGAGAATGAGAATTTAAAAACAAAAAAGGAAATTTGTGTGGAACATGAGACAATTCTTCTTTGTATAGCAGTGTCTCATGCTTTGCAGGATCTCTAGCATTAAATTCAAGCAGTAGCTCCCCCCCACCATTGTCACGGCCCAAATTGTCTCCATAACTTTCCAAGATGCTCTCTAGGGGGTGCTGCTGCCCTCCCACTCCCCATATTGAGAAGCGCTGTTCTGGGATCACGAGCTCTAAGCTGGAGTTGCTTGCAGTCATTTCTTCCAGCTTGGTGGAAGCAGCCATCTGCAGAAGACACAAACGAAGCCAACACGGAGAGGAAGGCAGAACTGCGAGGTGGTAAGAGAGAAAGGCAGAGTCCTGAGGATATTATTTGAGCTCCTGAATCCACGTATGCCTGAAGTCAGATAACATCTGTATTTCCCAGTTTACATGAGCATTAAATTTCCTTTTAGTTTGAGTTACACTGGGTTTTGTTTCTGACACATGCAACCAAAAAAATTCAGTCTAATATATGGTTCAAAAGGCAACTGTAGATATAATTTAACCTTTTTTTTTTTTTTGCTTGTTCAATGATACTTTATCATTACTCCTGGCTTACTTTTTTCTTCTGCAAAGTAGGAATGGAAAAGGAAAGTGAACTCCAGGGTGTTATGTCCCAGTAGGTCAGACTTGTAAAGCCTGTGAGCAAACAACTCTACCTTTTCTTTTTCTCATAGAGCTGATCTACACCGACACACACACACCCCCCACACGCATACACTTGAGCCCTGGCAGGCATATTCGTATACTGTCGCCACATTCTCTGGCCATAGCTGGAATTTGATTGGACCAGGGATGGACCAATCAAATTCTCCTTCCCAGGAATTTCAACCCAGGGCCCAGTGGACTAAAACACTGTCTCTAGGGCTGGAGCTGTTACAGGTAACATGAACACTAGGGTCGGGGAGGAGGAAAGCTGTAAGGTGCTATATTCTGCAAGGTGATTAGGGAAACAAACAAACAAAAAGACTGATTAGCAGATGTTCAGAAAGAAGAAAACAGACACAGAGTTTCAGAAATGTTCCAGATCCAAGACCCAACCCTTCCCAAGATCCAGACATATCCTGCCCTTGGATTCTTCAAGAACCCCTGTATCTTTAAGCAAGTTCCGCTTTTTGTTTATCTCTCCAGTGGGTTTCTTTACTTGCCTCTAAAGAATTCTAAGCTAACACCTTATTCCTATAGGTATCCTAAGGCCTCTGCTCACATCAAATCAGATCAGCAGGAAGCTACACAATGTGGTGAGGGTAGGGGCTGCGCCATCTCCTGCAGAACCACCTCCAGGGGACAGGGAGGTAAAGTGTTGCCCTTGGCTTTAATCAAAGGTCAGCGCAACCACAGGCTTTCGTATTCAAATCCCGTCTCTGACCCTCATCAGCTGTGTTTCTTCGGGTAAATTACTTAACTTTCTTGATCTTGACACTCGGGATGATAACCCACCTCCCAGGGTTGCAATGACAGCTAAACAAAATGAAGACAGCGGTGTGCTCAGCACAGCGTCTGGGTCCACTCCAGGCTCAACAGGCGTTGTTTCTCCTACGCCCTCCCCTTTCCTCTTTGCCACCTTGCTCTTCCTTTGCTGTTACCCAGTTAACTAGTTCTGAGAATATCAGCACAACAGGCAAGACTTCTCTTGAATTTGAATTTTAATCAGAAATCTTGACAAAGCACAAAACGATAGAGGGAGATTGGGTCTTAGGGGTTGTCTAGTCCAACCCCACAACCCCATCATTTATATTAAATTTTTAAAATTTTTTGTCAAGGTTAGAGTTACATAGAGGTTAAAGAGTCAGCTCATTCTATAAGGTTTCTGAAGACAAACAGCAGTCTCCTAGTCCTCACCCCACTTCTCCCGCCCCAGAGGCAGTCTTTTCCTGTATCTGGCTGATTAGCTCCACGCCACCAAACACCATGCTTCAAATGCCACTTATTTTTCAGGGTTAGGCATTATCTATTGACCTCTCACCACAGAACATGAGGACCTGCTCCCTGATTTTGCAGATCACGTTCAGGATCAGTGACTTGCCCAAGGCCCCACTGAGTTAGATAATCTGGGGTTGAGGCCAGAGGACCTGCTTTTTTTTTTCTTTTTTTAAAGCTCCTTAGTATTTTCTCACACTCAACGCAAGTTTGGGAGCCACTGCCAAGGCACTGAAAGCTTTGGAGGTGGAACTTCGGCATTTAAGTCTTGACTCTGATGCTTTCGGGCTATGTCATCTTGAGCAAACCTTTTCTGAGCCTCAGTTTCTTTATCTCTAAAATGGGCACATTTTTAAGGCCTGATAGGAATAAAGTGGGACGACATGGTCAAATGCTGTATGAAGATGAGTGATGACTGTGAGTTCCAGCTACAAAAGCTTGGCCCCATTAGTTCACTTCTTAGGGCCTCATTTTCCTCATTGGCAAAATGGGGCTCCCCTGGCCCTGCCTTTCCTCCTGCTCTTCTGCTCCAGTTCAATGACCTTTTTTCTGTTTCCCCAGGAGAACTTGAGGCTCTCTCACATTGCTGTTTTTCTGCCTTAAACACTCCTCTTTCTAACCCTCTACACAGGCTCTTCATCTGGCTAATCCTGATTCACACTTCAGGTCTCAGTTAAATGTCCCCGGTCCAGATAAGCCTTCACTAGGCCCCAACTCAGGGCTGCTCCCTCCGCCCCCAGCCCCATGCATGTTCCTGCTCTGAGCTCTATGCTTGTTCTTCACAGAACGGATCACACTTGGGGTCTATTCCAATTGCGTCCTTTCTTCCAGAACATCTGGCTTCCCCATGAGACTATATGAGCACAGGGACAACACCTGGCACATCTACCACGGCACCCCCAGCCCAGGCACAGGGCCAGACACCCAGTAGATATCCACTAAGCATTCTCTCCCCTGTTGGCTGAATACCAGTCCACCTTGCTTCACCAGCTCACTGCTGGAACCGCCAGCTCAACCTTGCTCCTACAACTCCCTGACTAGAGATGCAGAAAAGCTGGTTGTCCTCAAGTTCTTGTTTATTTAACCGAAATCAAAGTCTGATAGCTGAATAGTAAGACAGGCTCAGCAGGCAGGACGTCCCCAGGCACGTTATTACTTACAGTGCATCCTGGCATGGCTGGAAACGCCCTTCCTTTATCCCTAGCCACGGAGCCGTGGCCCTCACTTCTGTCGAAGAAACAAAATCTTCTTTATATGAACGCTTAAGCATTAGGGTTTCAAGTGGCAGGGAGAGCCCCGCTCTGTTTCAGAGCTGTGGGGCATCGCTGTAATTCACACGGTATCCTCGCAACTGAGGAAGAGGAGCCAAAAAGAATCAAAAGCAGAAACAAAACCACTTTTCTGAAAAGGCATTCCGCGAAAGCCCTGTACACTCACAAAAGGGCTGGTTGGGTCATTTCCAGTTGTACTGTCGAGAAAAGAGCTGTTGCTCTTTTTTAACTCTCAGATACAAACATACTACTCGGTGATACTACTCAGTGACAATCATATGTTCTGATTTTCACTGATTTGTTTTCAAAAGCCAAAAATATTCCTTTAAAAAAATAAAGCCAACTGTGTTATGATACTCCATTGTTGGAACAGAAATTTCTAGTGCTGAACAAATTCATACCTAGAAATGTTCTCCATTGGAACAGCTGGAATGGATGTTGTAAGGGGACTTCAACATGCAATAAGACAGTTTAGATGACAAATGACGACAGTTACTAAGAGCTTGGGTACTGCAAACACAAGGTACAGCTGCCATCTCCCCAGCCCTGCCTGTGATGGGCATTACTAAGTGATCACAGCAGTTGACAGGACAGTTGAAGATGTTGGCTCAAGAATCATACTGCTGGGTTTGAATCCTGACTCTGCCATTTGACAGCTGCGTGACCTTGAGCAGGTTACTCAACCATGCAGTGCTTCAGTCAGCTCATAGATAAAGGAGCAGAATACCTACCTCGTATCCTGGAATTGGCTGAGTGACTAAATGATTTGATATCTACGTAAAGCACTTAGAAGAGTGTGTGGCCCAAAGTAAGTACTCAAGAAATATTAAGCTCTTAAGCCAAAAACTGTACACAACCCAAGCACTTATAGACAAACAAATAGATAAATTGTGATATATACATACAATGGAATACTACTCAGCAATGAAAAGAAAAAAATTATTAACATAAACAACAACCTGGATCAATCTCCAAATAACTATGCTGAACAAAAAAAAGCTAGACCAGAAAAATGTCATTCCATTTACATAGAACTCCTGAAAAAACAAACTAATCTATAGTGACAGAAAGCACATCAGTGGTTGCTTGGGAATGGGGAGACATGGAGACAGGGGAGGGGAGGATTCAGAAGCGGCAGGAGGAGACTTTCATGGGTGATGGATATGT
Organism: Ceratotherium simum simum; assembly: GCF_057802395.1. Taxonomy (NCBI): domain Eukaryota; kingdom Metazoa; phylum Chordata; class Mammalia; order Perissodactyla; family Rhinocerotidae; genus Ceratotherium; species Ceratotherium simum. The sequence continues at coordinate 38,248,825 of NC_141922.1, forward strand.
TTCCTATCTTGATCCTGGTGATGGTGTCACGAGTATATGTATATGTCAAAACTTATCAGATTGTACAATTTAAATGTGTGACATCAGATTGTACAATTTAAATGTGTGACTAGTTGTATGTCAATTATATCTCAATAAAACTGTTTAAGAAAAAAAGAAATATCAGCCATTACTATTTCACACTAATCCCATCCTTGTTCACCCAGTGCCCCAGTGGTCACTACTGGATCGGAGTCAACATTCACTTCTAATCTCATTGGTTACCCCTGGTGTAGATGAACTTTTTGATTCTCTCTCACTTATGAGAATTTATGATTCTATAACTTACTAGTCCTCTGACCTTATACAAGTCACTGAAACTCTCTGAGCCTCAATGTTTTTATCAGTAATATGGAAATGATAATATCCACCTGCCTTTCTGGATGGTTGGGAAGGTCAAATGAGGAACTGTTCATCCCAGTGCTCCAGGATGCTGTATGGTGTGAGGCAGACATAGGGGATGAGGCGGGCTGTGTGAGCGTGAATGTTCCATGTGTCTGCCAGCACTCTGTCTGCCAGCAGAAGTTGATTCTAAGTACCTCTTAAAGCAGCCCTTTTACAAATATTATTCAGATTTATGACTTTTGTATGAATACTTTTGTTAGCTTGTTTTTGTGGTTAATCATCAGGGCTGTGGAGGGGAGGAATTCAGAGATATCCGAGTCTGAGGGACCCAGGCCAGGCCACTTGGAGAGGCCTGGCCAGCGTTAGCAGGGATTGCTGCATATAGAAACTTCCCACGTGGACAGTTTGTCGCCTATCGAACCTTCTTCCTTCTGGCCGGGGGCCTCTGCCCTTTGATGACTTAAAGCCTGGTGCTGGGTGTCGTAGCTGGGCCCGGCTTGATCCCTTATGTAAAGACAGTTGTTTAGTATCACTCCAGAGAGTCTGCAGCGGTGTTTGCAGGAAACAGGATATATTAAAAGACCTCATTTTGGGGGTGGGAGGGAGTTTACAAACTCAGAGTAAAAAAGACTGGAAAGATACAAACTAAAATTGTACCAAATGTGTGCCAAGAGCTACAAACGAAAACACTAACAGTGATTACTCTTAGACTTGAGGTTGGGGAAGCTTTACTTTCTTCTCTTGGCTTATCTGTATTGTCTAAATTTTCTACAAGGAGTGGATATCGCTTTTGTAATAAGAAAACTTAAAAAAAAAAAACCCTCAGAACCCAAGTATTTCTGGTATGGAATTGCTACCTTAGTGCACAAAGGCAAGAAACATTCTTGTTACCTCTAACCAGTAAAGATAACCATCAGCCATAAACAAACAGAAGATTGAAATGCCTCAAGCCTACGTATGACCTGCCAGCTCAGTCATCCATCTATGAGAGCTGTGCCACGGGGTGGTTTCAGGAAGGTCCTGCTGTGCCCTTTGACACCCAAATGAAAAGGACAATGATGTCCCCCAAGCCTCCTTATTTCCCTTAACACTGGATCTTGCTCTGTAATCCATACAGGAATCCAAATTCTTCTTGAATCAGCATGTTTCCTGCCTGTACAACTAAATTTGAAACTACCTGTGTTGTACTCCGAATTCCCCCAAGCCTATCAGCCAATGGGGCCAGAGCAGGTCCCACCCAGAGTGATGAAATGGCGGTTGCTGGGTCATGGCCCTCCCTGCTCAACTGAGACCTAGACCCACTGCAAAGAGCCTTTTAAAAAGGTATGGTGATCCCCAGAAGCACACAAAGTCCACTCCAGCCATGCCCCACCACTGTCCTATTGTCTCCCAGAGAAGGCAGTGTTCTATTGTCTTACATTTGGCTTCAGAGCCCAAACAATCAAATTGCAAATCCTGGCTGTGGCATTTACCAGCTGCGTAACCTTAGGTGAGATACTTAACTTCTCTGTATCTCAGTTTCTTTATCAATAAAATGGGCACAATGGTATCCATTTCATCGGGTTGTTGTGAGGGTGAAGTGAATTGATATCGCAAAGTGCTCTGATAGTGCCCGGCCTGTAGTAAGTACTCACCACATGTTAACTAGTATTTTACTGCTGGCCCATGCCTCTGCTCAGTTTTTGAGCATCCACTCACTGTCCCTCAGAAGGTTCCTAGCAGCATATGAAACAAACCTTTATTCTGCAAAGGGATGAAAAAGACATTGAATAAAACCCCAGGTGATGTTTCACACACGTCAGTTTTATCCCAGCAAGCTGCTTGGATGAAGTTCTGAATGCAGCTTCCTGGGGAGGCGTTTTCCCAAGACTAGATCTTATCTATTATAGAGCAAGTTGGGGCCAAACTCTCAACCTTCAAAAGCCTAAGAGCTGTGAGGGGCTCTGACCATGGTGGGTTTTATCTACTTTCCAGCAGCTTTCACACATGGGGAGTTTTAAACGCCTGATGCCCAGGCTAAACCCAAACCAATTAAATTGGGACCCCTGAAGGTGGGAGCCTTCAGCATCACTCTGTCTTTAAAAGCTTCCCAGGTGATTCCAATGTGGAATCAAGGCTGAGAGGCATTGTCTAGGCCTAAACCAAATGTCATGGATTTGTAAATGTTTTCACAATGGTAATGGATCATAGGTGATGGCTAATGTATGTTCATATTTAAAGATATAAACAGATGTTAATAAACTGCCAACACTGGGGACAGAAAAGGCTCAGGAATGGGGCCCTTAATATGTCAAAGCTCCATGGTATTCTTTCACCTTTTGAAAGACGCTTGGTTTGAGGGATCCCTAGGTAGTACTGCTTGCGTTCTTATAACTTACAGAGTTTTGGGGGAACAGTTCCTTCCATTTGATAACACCCAGCCGGCTCTCAATTAGAACTGCCCACATGAATCTACAGGCAGGGCCGGGCAGAGGCAGGACTGAGCCTCACATCTCTGCGGTGGCCCTGCCCTGGAGGCATTCCGTGTCTCACTGAGGAGAACTGATATGCAAAGGGGAACAACCAGGCCTCCAGCACACGCTGAGGGTGAGGAGGGAAGCCATGCCAGGGAGCAGAGAGAAGGGGGCTCTGGAGAGTCTCTGAAGAGGTGGGGCAGCCCAGAAGAGGCCACTAGGGAGGGACGTGTGGTGTGTGTCCTTAAAAGTTCCTCAACTCTCTGTGCCTCTATTCCTTCACATGTCAAATGGGGATAACAGTACCCACGTCAGGGGCACTGTGAAGATGAAGTGAGTTAGCACAGTACGTGTAAAGCAGACAGTGCTTGCTACTGAGAAAACTTTCCAGGGTTAGCTGTACTTACTATTGCTGTTGTCAATATTATTATTAAGCAGCAATGGTTATTTAGACTGTTCTACAAGCTGGATGAAATTTTCCTCAATAATATTCTCCCCACCTTTGTGAGGGCACAAACTCCTTCCCATTGCAGCTTTTGGGTAATGCTCCATGTGCTCCTTCGATCACTGATGTTCAAGGTCTGTGTCTGTGTTATAATCATGATTGACATCTATCTGACCTGTAATAATCTAATAGCATGCTTCCACTTTATATCCCATTTCTCTAAGGTCATTTGTTTTTTATCCTTCTCATTAAAACCATCTATCTTTCCCAAAACAGCTGTGCTGCCCTCAGGGACAGTTGCCAAAGTCAGCGCTTGCTGCCTGCCCCCTCTGAGCCTCACACGAGTGTCTCCTACAGTCACCATTGGCCTGTCAGGGTACCTAGAATTCGTCAGGCTCAGGAAAGACATATGAACCAGGCTCACAGGACACTGAGGTACCAGCCAGCCTCCGATTTATTGAGCCACCAGGGGAGGGCACTTCTTGGTGACAAGATATTCCTGTCTGAGCTCTCCAGAGCACCACCACCTCTCCGGCCTCTCCAGAAACCCAAATTACTAATCAGAAGGCTGGTGAGCATCAAGTCAAGGCAGAGGAAATTGAGTCTTCAGTGATATCTCATCCCGGCAGTACAAAGGCCTCATGAACATTCTCTGCCCCACATCTCTAGCAATTAGAATCCCCATAACTATGAGACACAGGAATTGCTTCCTCCCCTGGACAGAACTTGGAGGAGGGGCAGGAGGAGGAGACTGGGCTTGTTGGCAGCCCTTTCTTAGGCACTCCACCAACCAGTGGCCCTTAGGATTCCACATCCTTTTTCAGACTCTCACAGTGCAGTAAAATTGGCTAGGTTACAGCTCTAATTTCATTCCTTCCAGAGGAAGTCTTCTAGTCGCCTTGACCACACTTGGCAGGTTTTTACCAAGGTTCCATAGCATGAGCCCACCTCTCTCCTCACCTTCTGTGCCTTCGCTGGTGACCACATCCTCTCCTGTGACATCGATCTCCTCCTGTAGTCCCATGATTCCCCATCACAGTCTCATCCCTCCACTCCAGCCTGGATATCTGAGCCTCTAATTGGATCTCCCTCCAGGACATCCAACTCAGGTTGTCCAAACTCACTTTGGACTCCCCCATCCCCTACCTGCTACTTCCCCCGATGGCAGCCCCATTGTCCACCAGGCCTCTCCAGCCCAAACCCTGAGGCAGCCTTGGGTCTCCCTCACCTTCTTTTCCTCACCTCCCATGCCTGATCAATCCAAGTTCTGAATAACTTCCCCTCCTGAAAATTTTTTTAAACAATGTAATGGAATATTACATATTGCAAGATATGATGTACAGGGATGTGCCCTCCTTTTGCCTGCATGAGCTTCATCAGTGAAGGAAACAACTGGTGAATGTTTGCTCTTGTACCTTTATTTCTTCAAAATTCAATCCCTAGTTGCCTTTTTCCTTACACCTAGCTACCAGGCTGGGACAGAGCAGGTCACATCAGTGAATAGTTGTTAGAAGCAACCATTGCACCTGAAGACGATCCAAGAGAAAGGAAACAAAAACCTACAAATTCCTCCCAAATTTGGATCAACAAGCCAAATTTTCCAATATATTGTGAAAGGATTACAAAGCAGTTTAGGGTCAAATAAAAAGTTACAAATGCCTTAAATGGTTGTCCCTTGGCTTCTTGAGGACAGGAGCCATTTCTAACTAATTATATGGTTTGTGCTGTGCTCCTTAATATTTTTAATCCATTCCTTTCAACACTGCCCTGTCTTCTCTTGCACAGTGACAGCAACTGCCCAGGACACCGGCTCCCCACAGAGCAAACAGGCTCCACCTAAAACAGTTGCAGGTTTCTGTGCTGCAGACTTCTCAGAGCCCTCACACAAGAAAGTACTGTGTGAATGTCCAGGAGGGGACTGTCACAACAAATGTCACCCAGAACTCTTAGACCAGGACACCTAGTTTTTGAGGAACACCTTACAGAACTTGTAAGTTCTACAGGAGATTGTTCCACGATCTCTTTTTGCGAAAGACTTCCTTGCAGATCTGACTGCCTCTAGTCATGTAGTCACCAGCGATCTACCCAAAACACACCCTGCCTGCACACTCTCCCTATTTACAAACCTTCAGTAGCTCTTCTTCATCTACAGGACAAAATCCAAGCTTATTGGCCCAGCAGCTACAGCCTTTAAAATCTCACCTGCCTCCTTCTCCAGCCTCATCATGGACCTCTTCAGGCTTCACATTTATTTCCCTATAACAGTAAACTCCTCGTGTTTTGTTTTTGTTTGTTTGCTTGATTTGTTGTGTTTTTTAATCATCCTAGACCTTTGCTGTTCTGCCTTCCTGGAATGCTCTTTCCAGTGAACTTCTACTCATCCTGAAAGAACCCTGTCAAACCTCACCTTCTCCAGAAAGCCTTCTCTGCCTCCCACCTCGCTCCAGGCTGGCTGGGCTCACATCCCTCCATCACGCTATTGTTGCACATTGGACGTCACTCTGTCCTTGAACTCACCACGATGGCGGTATTCAGCTATTTCTCCGTCTGCCTCCCCCTACTAGGCAGCGAGGCCTTGCAGTTAGTCCCGTCCACCTGCCAGTTCCCACCTCTAGAGCAGCACCTGCACGGAGGTGCATGACCAGAACTGAGCTTCTCAGCAGCACACTGCCAGGTCCCCTGTGAGGGGTCACTTCTGCAATGCAGCAGTCTCACTTCGTAGGGTAACCTCCTCCTGACGTCAGTGCCCAAACCTGGGGGCCCTTGATTTTCTAGAGTTCTTCCTATTAGCAGTATGAACTGAAAAGTTATTTTTGTTTGGAGAAGTGCTTAGGAGCAAGGGCTCTGGAGCCAGACTCCCTGGGTTTGAATCCCTACTTCCCTCTTACAAGCTGTGTGACTTTGCACAAGTATTAAGCTCCCTCTACCTCAGTTGTGTCTCATGTAAACAAGGATGACAACTGCACTGAGCTCATACGGTTGTTGTGAGTTTGTTGATGTAAACACCCAGAGTGCCCACAGTGAGTGCTACACAAGGGTTAGTCAGTCTTACTATCTTCAGGACATTGTCCCTCGGATCACAGGTCTCCCTTCCTGTTGGCTGCTCTATCTCTGTTTTATACAACTCAACAGCAAAAAAACCTAAATGATCAAATTAAAAAATGGGCAGAGAATCTGAATAGACTTTTTTCCAAAGCAGACATAAAACCACAATGAGTTATCACCTCACACCTATTAGAATGGCTATTATCAAAAAAGATAAGAAATACCAAGTGTTGGCAAGAATGTGGAGAAAAAGAACACTTGTGCACTGTTGGTGGGATTGTAAACTGGTATAACCACTAAGGAAAATGGAGGTTCCTCAAAAAATTAAAAATAGAACTACCATATGATTCAGAAATTCAACTTCTGGGAATATATCCAGAGGAAATGAAATCATATCTCAAAGAGATATTTGCACCCATATGTTCATTGCAGCATTATTTACAGTAGCCAAGACATGGAAGCAACCTAAGTGCCCAGCGATGGATGAATGGATAAAGCAAATGTGATACATATATATACACACGCACACACACACACACAACAGAATAGTATTCAACCATAAAAAAGAAGGAAATGTTGCCATTTGTGACAACATGGATGGACCTTGAGGGCATTATGCTAAGTAAAATAAAATAAAATACCATATGATCTCATGTATAGTGGAATCTAAAAAAACAAAACAGATTGTTGTCCCCAGAGTCTAGGGGGTGGAGAGTGGGTGAGCAAAATGGGTAAAGCTGGCCAACAGGTACAAACTTACAGTCATAACATAAATGTCTTGCAGATGTAACGTACAGCATGGTGACTATAGCTAATAACACTGTATTGCATGTTTGAAAGTTTCTAAGAGTAAATTTTAAGAGTTCTTGTCACAAGAAAAAAATTTTGTAACTATGTATGGTAATGGATGTTAACGAGACTTATTTGGTGATCATTTTGCAATATATACAAATATCAAATCATTATGTTTTATACCTGAAACTAATATGTCAATTATATCTCAATTTTTGAAAATGGGCAAAGAACCTAAATAGATATTTTTCCAAAAAAGATATACAAATGGCCAACATCACTAATCATGAGGGAAATGCAAATCTAAACCACAATTAGTTATCTATCACCTCACACCTGTTAGAATGACATTACCAAAAACAAAAGAGGTAAGTGCTGCCGAAGATGTGGAGAAAAAGGAACTCTTGGTCACTGTTTGCCCAAATGTAAATTGGCACAGCCACTATGGAAAACAGTATGGAGATTCCTAAGAAACTAAAAATAGAATTACCATATGATCCAGCAATCTCACTTCTGGGTATATATCCAAAGGAAATGAAATCATATCTCAAAAATATATTTGCACCCCTATGTTCATTGCAGCATTATTTACAATAGTCAAGACATGGAAATAAGTAAATGTCCGTGAACAGATGAAGAAAATGTGTTATATATATATGTACAATGGAATATTATTCACCCATAAAAAAGAAGGAAATCATTTCTTTTTTAACAACATGGATGAAACCTGAGGGCATTATGCTAAGAGAAATGTCAGAGAAAGAAAAATACTATATGATCTCACTTATATGTGGAATTAAAAAAAACAAACTCATAGAAGCAGAGTAGATTGGTGGTTGCCAGGGGCTGGGGGTGGAGAAACGGGTGATGGTGGTCAAAGAGTACAAACTTCCATTATGAGATGAATAAGTTCTGGCGGTCTAGGGTAAAGCATGGTGGTTACAGTTAACAAGACTATGTTGTATACTTGAAAGTGCAAAGAGAGTAGATCTTAAATGTTCTCACAAAAAAAATGGTAACTATATGAGGTGATAGATGTGTTAACTAACCTTTTTATGGTAATCATTTCACAATATATACATTGTCAAATCATCACATTGTAAACCTTAAACTTACACAATGTTATACATCAATTATATCCCAATAAAGTTGGAAAAAAATACAAAATACTCTGACAAAAAAATAATGGTCATTGACTGAATGAATAAGAGCTGACTGACGGGAGCAGACATGAGAGGTGGAGGAGGACAGGGACTTGCACAGAAGCTGGTCCTGTTCCAGTTCAGCTTCAGGGGTGGCATGAGTGAAAAGAAGGAAATGGCTCTGTTTGAACAATGTTATGAGGCTGAGCCAGGGCTCAAATAGGTAGAAGAAAGTTCTCAGGAGGATGGGCCTGACCAGATGCTCTGCTTTGCTGCCCTGAAGACTGCGCCAGATCCCAGAGCCTACCTGATCAGTCTCTGCCCCAGGGGACACTCAGGGACACCCCTGGTCGTGGTGTAAGGTGGCCCTCCAGGTGACAGATGGCCCACAGGCAGGGGAAAAACCCTAAAACCCATCTACCCTGGACTGAAAATCCTCTTGAAATGAGTACAGTTATTAACATAACTTCATAGAGGAGGAAACCACAGTTTAAGAGTCCACTAACTTGCCCAAGGCCCCTCAACTAGATGCCACTGAGCTGGGATATGAATTCTGGTTTCCACTCTCTTAGCCGCTATGTTATATCACCTCCCTAAGTGTCAATTCCCTTTTCTCTAAAGCCAGAACCATCAATGGTTCCCAGCTCACAGTTACTGGGGAAATTAAACGGCATGGTGTACATCAGAGCCGGGTACACAGTAAACATGCAGGAAGTAATGGGTGTTCAGCATGTGTTGGTTCTCCTTGCCTAGTCTCTGATTCCCATTTCAGGCACTCAGCTTTCACTCGGTGAAGACTTGCATTTTAAAGGACTTGCAATGATTCCGATTGGAATAAACTACTCAGAACTATGAAAAAGTGATCTGTGACCTTAGAAAAGTTACTCTACTCTCTGCGCCTGTTCTGTCAGTGGTAGGATGTTGCTCTAAATGTTTACCTTGAAGAGTTATGGGAAGATACAAGGACGGGAGGAAGCATGGAGACAGCCCAGTGCCTGCCTTGTGACAGGCACACATGTCACTGCTGCTTTCCTCCGCCCCAGTGACCATGGCAAGGTGAGAGGAACTCTATCATGATTTAACTAAAAGAAGAGAATTAGAGAATTACTTTCCATGGCAATTAAAAATGAGAGACTGTTGAAAGAACTCGAGATGGTTAGTCCAGAGAACAAACGGTTTATATGAACCCAGCTAACTGGATGCTGGCACCTAGTTGAAACCAGGGCTTCTTGGGAATCAAGAGAGGCCCAAAGCCACTTCCATTTGAGGTTTCTGGTATATTAAGAAAAAAAAAATTGTTGAGGCTTCTGGTATACTAAGGGGAAAAAAGGTATTTTTTTAAAAAGGAAAAATATTTGGTATTTAAAAAATACTAAGGCAAGGTTACAAATATCGTGGCATACCTTCAGTGTTACATTTAACCAATGTTAACACAAAAAATTGAACCCAATTGTGCTAGTTATAGGGTAGTTACTAGATTTATGTTTTGTTTTCTTTTGTTTTTTAATCTTAATTCTTGCACACCGCAGGCAGTGTTGGCAGGTCATGGGACACAGACTTTTTTCAACCCTGTCAGGGCACCTACTTGGAGGAAATGTCAGCATTTTGTGTTTGAGGGTGGGTCTGAACGTGATCTGTCTCTCATGATACTCATTGGAAGGGGGCCTGGACACGCTGCAAGCCACAGATCAGGACCTGGACACCTGGAGAAGGCCGGCTTCTCCTAGGCTGTGCACCCCCACTCCCTACCCGCCCAGCAAGTAGCCCAACCCTGAGATGTTGGGTGAGGTGAGGAGTAGTTAGTGAATTACTCGATTGGCACGTGTACAGGACATCGCGGCTGGAGCAACGATTTTTAACTTTTGTGGATTCAAGGAACCCTCTGGAAAATCTGACGAAAACCCTGGACCTCCTCCCCAGAAGAATTCCATCACCCCACCCATCCACGCACAGTTCCCCCCCCCCCCCAAGCACCCCCCAGGAGTCCAGGCTCCAGGGTGAAAGCCCTGGCCCGAGGAAGGCTCTGGCGCTCTCTAGGGCTCTCTGAATTCCGTCCAGGCCCCACCGGGCACCAGGAGCCCTGCCTCGGGCCCAGGCTGGCTGCAGGCGGGGGCCGGTGCCCGGGCCCTGGGCCGTAGGCGCGCTCCGCCTCCCACCGGTCCTGGGAGCCGAGTCGCGCTGCCGGAGCGGGGCGGGGACCAGCAGGCGGCGCAGCCGGGTCCCTGCCCCACCTGCGGACGCCCGGGGCGAGCGGGGAGCGGGAGCAGGGCCCCGCCCCGGACGCCGTAGCCAGCCCCGCTGTGCCCACAGCCCCCGGGCTCAGAGCCTAGGACCGCGCCGCCGCAGGTCGGGCTCCCCGACTGCAGCCCGAGCCTGAACTCGCAGACCGCGCCCCCGCTGCCATAGGTCAGGTTCCCAGCGCTGTTCTGGAGCCGCCGCCCGAGCCATGAAGATGCACTTCTGTATCCCGGTGTCCCAGCAGCGGCTTGACGCGCTGGGGGGCCGCTACGTGGTGCGCCGGGGGCCGGGGTGCGCCGGGGGCCGGGGTGCGCCCGGGCAGGGAGGAGGCCGGTGACATGGCGGGGGCTCACCTCGCTCGGCTAATCCGGGACGGGATGTCTCTGTGTTTGCAGCTGTACTCCGTGTACCTGGACGGCTTCCTCTTCTGCAGGGTGCGCTACAGCCAGCTGCATCGTTGGAACGAACAGGTGAGGGGTTCCGAGGCGGGTGAGGAAAAGTGCGCCCAGTGGGCTCTGTCTTGACTCTGACAAGACACTGGGCCTTTTGAGGGCTTCAGGCTCCTAATCTGTGAAACGGAGTCGTGATAAGGATTGTGAATTGCTTGCCATAGAGCTCAAGGAGTGCATGGTGCTGTTCCTAATCGTCTACAGCTGGGAGAGGAGGTAACAGGGCGCAGGTGATTCTCCCAACCCCCTTCCAGCGCAATGATCCCACCAGCCCCACCTGGCAGGGTGCTGGACAATGGTGGCCTCCCGTTTCCGTGCCGGCTGTTCCCCAGGACAATGTCTCCATTCAAAATGAGCAAACCAAGTCTAGAGCAAGGTATAGTCTTAGGACTCTTGTACATGCGTATTTAATCTCCTTTCCCCCAAAGTTTAAGCTTAGCCCCTTTAAAAGGGTGTCTCTATTTTTGTTTTCAAACGACCATATTCATGGGCTTCAAGTACTGGCAAGCTGGGAACCCAGGAAACAGATGACTTATCAAGACAGGGGGCCATTTCCCACTATGGTTTCTCACTCTGAGGTCCTAATGGCATTTTCTCTGCGAGGTGAACTGATTTACTAGCCTGCTCTAACGGTTTTATTGTTCTAATGAGGAGAGGTTGCAAGTCTTCAAAATGGGTTAGAGGAGTAAATGGAAGTTTGGAAATGAACTTCATCCACCCCCACCTCCATGCACAGTTTTTTCTTTTAAATGTTTTTTAGATTTTGTATGCTATTATAAAGAGCACATACCTAAAGTAAGAAAGAAAAGAAAGAAACTAACTTGCCCAGGCAACAGCTGTTAACAATTCTGGGACAATCTTTTCTGACAATCTCTGGTTTCTAGTGAGTAGATGCACCACATTTCCTTAACCGTCTTCTGTTGATGGACAGCTCAGTTCCATTTTTCTGCAACTGAAAACATCACTGCAGCAGGCCTTCTTGCTCATACATCATAGTGCATTGGAAAAGTCCATTTTCAAGATATGATTAAGTATTTTTGGAGTCAACAAAAAACAGCTGTAAAGTGGTTGTTAATTTATGTAGTGGTCTTTGAGTTGCTAGCACTTGGACAGTGCCTGTGCCCAGTAGGTCCTCAGGAATGATTGTCAGATGACTGAATGAGGAAGGGCATGGCTTCAGACTTCTGAAAGATGAGAAGCTACTTGTGGCCAAAACATGTTTGGGGAGTGAGGAGGACTGCAGAGGCAGACAGGTGGGGATCTCGAAGGAAGAGAAAGTCTGGGTGCTTTAGGCATTTGAAGAAGGAAGTTGAGTTCTCTCTCTCACTCTCATCTGTCTTCCTGTACTGTGAGGGGGGACTGGGGAGGTAGCCATCAGAAGGTGGAAAGCAGGAGGGAGCAGGGAGATCAGTGTAATTGACCGACCAGTTCCTAGCTGGTCACCTCACCTCTTCTCTGACCTTCAATTTTCTCATCAGAAATCATGAGCCAGTAGGTGGTTATGGATGTCAGCTCCGCAGGGCACTTGTGAAGACTGGGACCAGTTTCTCACAGAGCCTGGCACTTAGTACATGCTTAGTAAAAACCTCAGAGGTTTGAAGAATTCCTGAGTCTGGCCCTCCTTAACCAACAGACTTAGGAAAATGCTTTTTCTGAGAAAAACCCAGACCTGTCAAATCCTAGCAGGTCCAGAAGCAAAGACATAAAGTGAGTAAACTTTTGTTTTTGATCTTCTATGTTAGAAGCCATAAACAAGAAACCGTTTGTTATTCCCTGCAGTGGACTCTGAAATATTGAATTGCCAAGCCCAGTGCCCTCTGTGGGGCATACAGTATATATTAATGAATACTTCATATTTGTCCCAAATTTTTCAAAATTCTAAAGTGGAGATTTCTTTATCAAGTTTCCAGCTACCTTATACCTTGCGCTTATCATTTTTTTCCCCTTTCTGTAGGAACAACTTCATTTTAAAGAAACTATTTAGATCTTAGATGGCTATTGGTATTTATTATTAATTTAAAACAATTAAGCAGTTACTATGTTCCAAGGTTGGTGCCAAGAGCTTTACAGGTGATAGCATGTTTAATTTTTACAACAGTCCTATGAGCTAGGATTATAATTAGCCCCATTTAACAGATGAGAAAACTGAGGCGCGTCTTGCCCAAAGTCATGCTGCTAGTAAGTGTGGGAGCCAGGATTCCATCTCCAGAACCTGCTTGGACACATTACATTTTGTGGTTTCTTACTATAGTTGACAAAATAATTGTATCAGTAAATACAGTTAATTGAGTCTTAAGGTAACACATTTATACTCTATTTTGGCATAACATAATAAAATTTTCCAATTTTGGGTGTTCAGAGTGATGAATTTTAGTAAATGTATACAATTACCACTGCCATAATCAAGATAAAGAACAGTTCTCTTGTCCCTGCCCTTGATCCCCTCCCTCCACCTCTGGCCCCAGAAACCAAGATCTGCTTTCTGTCATCACAGTTCCAGGCACAGGATTTTATTCCAGCTGCCCAGCAAGCCCCTTAAGGCCGGTAGTGCAATTGTCGTCACTATTCCCATTTTATAAATAAAGAGTCTGAGTAAGGTTGCCAGATTTAGCAAACAGAAATACAGGATCCCCAGTTAAATGTGAATTTCAGATAAACAACAAACACTTTTTTATTGTAAGTGTGTCCCATGCAATGTTTGGGACATACGTAACTGGGCATCCTGTATTTTATCCTGCAGCCCTAAGTCTGAGACTAAAAGGTTGGGTGACCTCTCCCAGCCACTTCTCGGTGAGTTTTTATTCTTCTCTTCCGTGGAAGATGTGAAACGGCTCAGAGTTCTTAATTTGATTTAATACAAAGTGCTATAAGAAAGGAAACAATATAAAGGCCCCACCTCTGTGTGAGTTTTGTGAGTATAGGTTTATTTCCAGGGAAGTTCTGCACTCCAGTAGAATAAAAATTTCATCTTATAGAATTAACTGATTTATTCATTTACTTAAACGTTTACTAAGTTTCTGTTACATACCATGCACTATTTTAAGTTAAGTGAAACCTCCGACTTGAGTGCGTGTGGTTTTTGGCTTTAACAATTGGGTTTCTGTTGTGTATGCTGGATCACTCTGAGGTTGAGGAGGAGCACCTGTACCGGGTGAGATGGCCCCTGCTCCTTCTCAGCCAAGCTATGTGGAGGCTAATGTGCGTAAGACCCAGCCTGGGGAGAGAGGGTTGTATTTCCAAGAGGTCGGCTGTGATCTGCACACTCAAGCACTGCCTTCAGCCCTGGCCCCTGCTGAGGCTCCCCTGAGGGCTGGCAGCTTGCCCCTCTGCTGCCGAATGCTGCCCATCTCTCCGCCGTGTGAACTGCCTGACTTGACTTCTTTCTGTGCCTTTAGATGAATGAAACCGGTTTGATTTATGCCCCTGCCCTTGCCTACACCACCTCCCGCAAATGGGTTTAAAGGAGTCTGTGAAGGAAACATTTCACTGGCTTATTTTGGCCAAGTGTTCAAGATGAGGCCATCTGTGTAAGTGATACTGGACTCTGTGAAAAGGATGCTGGCCTATTTGCAGACGTTCTGCCAGCGTCAGACACGGCAATGGGACAAGCTCTGGAAGCTTGCAAAGGGTCCTTCCGCGGGAGAGGAGGGCTGTGCGAGCCCGTGCACGCTGGCTCAGTCTTCCTCTCTGCGGATGCTGGCCCAGCCTGGCTCCTTCACCCTTTTCACCTGGTCTCCCCTCTTTCCTCACTCGAGCCCTCTGTATCAGGCTGGCCCATTCATTGCCTCTGCCTGGCTCACTTCTCCGTCCTGGGAAGACTCCTGCTTTCTGGCCCGCTGGTCAGGGACCAGCTGTCTCTCAAGGTCCACCTCAAGCCCTGCCTCCTCTGGGAAGTCCCCCTTGATTGCATGAGATGCCTTCTCTGATTCCTGCCACTTTGTGTTTAGACTTTGTTATGTTCCTCTTTTTCTGTGCATATTTTTGTCTCCTCTGATTATGTGGTTGCAAAAATGAATATTTAAATGAAGGAATGAATGGAGCCTGTAGGCATAGCGTACCCAGCACAGAATCCTACTTGAATAGATGCTCAGTAGAGATTTGGTGAGGGAGAAGGAGGAGGAGGAAGGGGGAGGGAGGAAAATGAGGGAGAGGAGAAGAAAAAGTAGTGAAAAGACTGTGTCCAAATTCTGCCGCTCATTAGCTTGTAGGCCTTGGTTTAAGTCCCTTTATCTCCCTGAGCTTCAGGTTACTGTTATTGTCAAGGTGGGAAGATGACAATGTTAATGGTGATGATGATCGTCTGCCTCACAAGGATATTTTGAGAAGCAAATGGGATAATATACAAGCTCCATGCTAATATTCTTCGGTACCAGATGCCACAGCCCAGATTGCTTTGAGCTATGGCCCTTTACCTGGTGAATCTGGGGTTTTGATTACGAGGTGTCTTGGAGAGGTGGGATGGATGAGTCAACATGAGAAACAGACTATAGAAAGTCTGTTTGTGTCTATAATTCCACCTGTCCCAGGTCACTGCTCTGGGATAGACATGGGGGCTGCGAGTGCATAGGGCACGGAAGGAGGTGGTATTTTCAACTGGCCAGTAAAGTCCTATTCACGTGAAAAGGCAGAACTGCACGATGGAGAAATTGGTGCAGGAGATTGTGCTGGGGTTAAAAAAAAGGTATTATCTGAACATGGTCTTTCAAAAAAAGAAAAGACAGACACCTCATAAGAAAAGAACAGAAGAGGTATGTTTTCCTTTTGATCTCTAAACAATTTTTTGAAACAGTGATTGGACTAAACTCTAATACCAGATAATTTTCAGTATGCTAGTCATTTTAATGCTCAACTATGTGCTATCTGAGACCAATAGAAAAGGTTACATTTTGATGGAGTTGAAGAACTTGTGGAGTTGATTATTGACTTTTGGCAGACTTGACTCAGTTGGTTGTATGTTTGTCTTCCCCTTAGACCAGTACTAGAGAAAGGAGGGGAAAGATTCCTTGAGAAGTCAGCTCAGGTTGTAAAACCTGCTGGGAGAGTTTTTGCACCGTGATGGCTGTTAGAACCTTAATCTTTGTTGGCTTGATCCCCAGTTGTTGGCTTTAGGATAGGGGTTTCCCCAAGATGCTCTCCTGCAGGGGGCTAACCCAGGCAGCCCTGGTGGCTCAAGGCTCCTGTGAGTCTTCGAACCAAATTGGGAGCATCTGTGAAATATATGAACACGTGCCAAGGAAGTCAATTGCCTTTAAAGATTACTTAATCGGTTAATCAAGAAATAATTGCATGTAAAGACAAGTTTCTGCTTCTATTTAGTGGAATTAGCAGAGATGGGGCATGTAAATCCTAGGTGGTTTGAGCAGCCTTTCCTGGGATGATGCTCCAACTGGATAGTGTTTGGTATGGCAGGAAAATTTCCTTGAATTTAAAAGAAACAGAATTATGGCTATAATATTTATACTACTAGATTTAGAAGAAAGGTTGCAAACTTAAATGGCTACAGGGGGCAGGCAAGTCATTTAAATGAGAGCCTTGGATCAAGTGAGAGGCAATGGGGAATGGTGGGAACTGCTCAGGTCTCCTCTAAAGGGGACGGTTGCCTGAGGAGTGTGAACCAGCAATTCCAGACTTTCTGCTTTTTCAACAGAACAAAGAACATCAGTTTTTTTAAGTAAACTTTATTTTTGTAGATCGGTTTTAGACTTACAAAAAAATTTCAGTTTTTCAGATAGTACAGAGAATTCTCATATATCCCACACCTGGTTTCCCCTATTGTTTTCCATCAGTATGGTACGTTTGTTACAGCTGATGAACCAGTATTAATACAGTATTATTAACTATAGTCCATAATTCATTCAGACTTCTTTAATGTTTATCTAATGTCCTATTTCTGTCCTATGATCCCATCCAGGACATCACATTATATTTAGTTGTTATGTCTCCTCAGGCTCCTGGAGCCATTTCGAGGAGTCCTGGTCAGCTGTTTTGTGGAATGTCCCCAGTTGGAATCTGATGTTTTTCACAGGACTAGACTGAGGTTATGGGTTTTGGGAGGAAGACCACAGAGGTCAAGTGCCATTCTAATCACGTATTTGAAGGCACCTATTCTCAACGTGACTTATCAGTGTTGATGTTGACTTTGATCACCTGGCTGAGGTCGAGTGTGTCAGGTTTCACCACTGTCAAGTTACTCTTTTTCCTTACTTTCCATAGAGTACTCTTTGGAAGGAAGTCACTATGCACAGCCCACACTTAAAGAGTGGGACTTGTGCTCCATCTCCTTGTGGATGAGTATCTATGTAAATTATTTGGGATTCTTCTGCACAGGAAATTTGTCTATTCTCTCCTGTTTATTTATTCAATAATTTATATTTGTATGGGCTCATGGATATTTACTTTATACTTAGGGTTATACTTTAATACTTCTTTATTTTATTATTTTAATTGTTCCAGCTTTGGCCCACAGGAGCTCTTTCAGTTTACTCCTGTGTCTCTAACATACACCCATTGCTGATTTTTTTGCTTTGAGTACTTCCTTATTTTCTGGTGCTACAAGATGCTCCAGACTCATCCCATATATTTCCTTTCTTGGTCCTAGAGTCAACTATTTCTCCATGCAACCCTGGTTGCTTTTATTGGAGAACGCTATTAGAAGCCAAGATCTGGGCACTAGGTGTGTTCATTGCTACTGAAGTGTTGTTGCTTCTAGGCCCTCTCAGTTAACAGAGCCAGGAAAATATGTGTGTATACTAATGTGGGTATATATGCGTATCTATAAATAGTTCTGTGTGTAACTATCTGTATCTATATTAAGCCAAACATGAGTTCATACCAATATCTCCAAATAATCCATTACCACATAGAGCATTCTAGCCTACTCCCCTTACTTATCTGAAAACTCACTCCAACCATGAGAAACCTGATTCCCACCACCTGTTATCCATTTGCTTAATTGTTCAATTTGTACACACATATAGTAGTATCAGAACTGTTAACCTGTACCCCCACGGGAAACCACTTTATCAACTAGGGTACAGTGCTTGTGTAGTTTCTTTTGCCTTTAGTTTTACAGACTCCACTCATTTCCAAAGCTACTTAGGTCAACACCTTTTTCCTTCGCTCCCTTCAATGAAGTTGTTTCATACGTGTGTAATATAGTTAGATTGTTTTGTTATATTTTGCATTCCGTCCTGAGATTCCTCCAGCCTCCTAAATGATTTTTAAATATTTGCATACATTAAGGTTGTGTTGTAAAGTTCGGTGGGTTTGACAAATGCATAGTGTCATGTATCCATAATGACAGTAATCATACAGAATAGTTTCACTGCCCTAAAAAATTCCATGTGCTTTACCAATTCACCACCCTAGACTCCTGGTGACCATTGATGTTTTTACTATCTCTATAACTTTGCTTTTTCCAGAATGTCAGATAATTGAAATCATACAGTATGTTGCTTTTTCAGACTGGGTTCTTTCACTTATGAATATGCATTTAAGGTTCCTCCGTGTCTTTTCATGGCTTGTTAGCTCATTTCTTTTTAGTGCTGGATAATATTCCACTGTATGGATGCATCACAGGTTGTTTGTCCATTCACCTATTGAAGGATCTTGGTTGCTTTCAGTTTTTGGTGGTTATGAATAAAGCAGCTGTAAACATTTGCATGCAGATTTTTGTGGACATAGTTTTCATAACATAAGCTTTGTAAGAAATTGCCAAACTATCTTCCAAAGTTGCTATACCATTTTGCATTCCCTCCAAGACATAACTTTTAAAATTTTTAAATTGCAAAAATGAAATTGGCATCAAATCCAAATTCTCTATAAATCGATTAAACTACAACCTAGCATACCAAACAAAACACATCAGGGAGCTGTTTCTTACTTACAGGCAGGCAGTTAATAACCTTTCCAGATGTTAGACCAACACTGTCCAATAGAACTTTCTGTGCTGAGCATTTCTGTGGAAATGCTCTATGTCTTGGTCCAATTCAGCAGCAATTTGCCACATTTCCATTGGCTATTGAGTATTTGAAATGTGACTAGTATGACTGAGGAACTGGATTTTAAATTTTATTTTAATTAATTTGAGTTTAAATTTAAATAGTCACAGGTGACTAATGGACATCATATTGGATGGCACGGTTCTAGGCCATTGTAAGGATTTTGGCTTTTATTTGAGTGAGATGGGAAGCCATGAAGGATTTTGAGCAGGGGAGTGGAATGATATGACTTACATTTTTAAAGTATCACCTTAGATGCTGTATTAGGAATAGACTGAAGGGGGTCCAGGACAGAAACAGTGAGATCTGTTGTAAAGCTACTGCAATAATCTAGAAAAGAGATGACAGTGGCTTGGAGCAGGGCGATGGCAGTGAGGGTGGAGAGAAGTGGTCACATTCTTGATGTATTCTGAAGTTAGGGCCTAGGCAAGGTAAATATTTGTCAAATATGCACTGTATTTGTGGCAAAGGTCATGGAATTAAAATTCTTACCTGTTTGTAGTCTTGTTTCTCTTACATCTGCTTTCATTTTCTTTAAGCCACTGACTACAGTAATTTTAAGAATTTCAGCCCTCCTGATCCAGAAGTACCATGTTAAAACCTGACTGGGTTTCTGACTGGTTTCCTTTCTCCTATTTTAAAGAGAATGATGCTGTGCCTTATCTTTAAGCCACCACTCTGGGTTTTGGGCTGGAATGAAGGAAGATGCACTTTTGGTTTTCTTTTTTTTTTTTTTGGTGAGGAAGACTGGCCCTGAGCTAACATGTCTTGCCCGTCCTCTTTGCTGAGGAAGATTGGCCCGGAGCTAACATCTGTGCCCATCTTCCTCCATTTTGTATATGGGATGCCACCACACAGCATAGCTTGATGAGTGGTGCATTGGTCCGTGCCCGGGATTCAAACCTGCTAGCCCTGGGCTGCTGAACTGGAGTGCGTGAACTAGACCACTATGCCACTGGGCTGGCCCCCTTAATTTTTTTGTGTGAGGAAGACTGGCTCTGAGCTAACATCCATTGCCAATCCTCCTCTTTTTGCTGAGAAAGATTGGCCCTGAGCTAACATCCGTGCTGATCTTCCTCTATTTTGTATGTGGGACGCTGGCACAGCATGTCTTGATGAGTGGTGCCTTGGTCTGCGCCTGGGATCCGAACCTGCAAACCCCGGGCTGCCAAAGTGGAACTTGTGAACTTAACCACTACGCCACCGGGCCGGCCCCCTTGGTTATCTTAATTTAAAAATTGTTTTTTGATGCATCCACTATCAGCTTGCATAAAATTACCACCATGGTCTATGGGTAGGTAGGAGGGAAGGGCCTAACTGGGTTTCTATTGGATCATGTGTCAGACTTATAGGAATTCTCTAAACCAGCCCCATCCAATAGAAATATAATATGAGCCACATATGTAATTTTAAATTTTCTGATAGCCACATTAAAAGGAACCAGGTAGAATTAATTTTAATAATATATTTTATTTAATCCAACATATCCAAAATATTATCATTTCAACATATAATCAATGTAAAAAATTATTAGTGAAATATTTTACATTCTCTTTGTACTAAGTCTTCACAGTCTGGAATGTATTTTACACTCATAGCTCATCTCAATTTGGACTAGCCACCTTTCCAGTGCCCCTTAGCCATGGGTGGCTAGTAGCTACCATATTAGATGGCACAGCTGTAAACATCTGCTGTTACGTTCAGATTTGGTGGAGGTGGGGTGAGGTAATTAAATTCCTAACTATCCTCATTGATATCACAGACACTATTGGGGTATGAGTTAAAGAAGTATTGTATGATGTGCGTGGTGGGCAGTCTTGTAAAAACATATGAAAAATTAAAATTACCCCAAGTCTACTAAACTCAGACCGGAGTCATCAGTCTGTGATATGTGTGATAGTATCTCTAGAAACTTATACTGAAATAAATTCCTCCTTAAGAAAATCCAAGTATCCCCTTTTCCTCCTTTTGGCCACCAGGAATGGTTAGTTCTAAATGAAGTGCTGGAGTGAGACCTGCTGTAAGAGAAGGGTATGGTGTCTCACTAACCTGGAATTGGAGGCTCTTTGCCTTCAACTGTGTGTTTTCTGGATCTTTCAGCTGAGGCGGGTCTTTGGAAATTGCCTGCCGCCCTTTCCACCGAAGTACTACCTCGCGATGACCACATCTATGGCTGATGAGAGGAGGGATCAGTTGGAACAGTATTTGCAAAATGGTATGGATTTGGATTCTTTTTTCCAGATTTATTGAGACACAGGTTACACACCATAAAATTCACCCATTTAAAGTATACAATTCAGTGGTTTTTAGTATATTTACAAGATTGTGGAACCATCGCTATAATCTAATTTTGAACATTTTTATCACCCCAAAAACAGACCTCACGGCTATTATCACTCACTCCGTATTCCTCTCCTCCACCAGCCCTGTCACCCACTACACTAATTTCTGTCTCTATAGACTTGCCTATTCTGGACGTTTCATTTAAATGGAATCATAGAATATGTGGTTTTTGTATTTGGTTTTAAAAATGCTTTATGTTCATATTCGCCCCTGGGTGCTATATATTGGCTTTGATTGTAGAAGTCAAAGGAATATTACCTGGATTAAGACTGAAGAAAGGGATAAGATGAACTCTTTATGCCAAAGCTCTCAGGAGGTATCAGAGATGTTAACTGGCAGTGCCAGAGATTGCACCTCCATCTCTGTCCTCACCAGGAAGCTGAGCTAAGACACCAGGGACACTCAGAGGTCTGCTCTGGCCCCATGAGGCTTGCAGCACGACGGTCCTTGCCCCTTGCCTTTGTCCTGAAAACGCTATGCACAGCACAATGGTGCTTGGCAAGCCTGAGCTCGCACAAAAAGAAAGGATTAGGAGAAATAGCAAAAGGGGCATTAAAATATTTAAGGGTTTTAAAAAGCAGAAACAGTATATACACAAAATGTTTTAAAAATATAACCTGTCCAAAGGGTATACAATGAAAGGTACATTCCCTTCTACCCCAGACTCCTAGGCGTCTAGAAGAAAATACTAGTACAGTGGCTTGTGTATTCCTAGAACCTATCTGTGTGCCTAGTAGTGTGTATGTACACCCCTGTTTGTTGAACACAAATTGAAACTTACTCTACACAGTTCTCTGTACCTGATTCTTAAAAACTTTTTATTCTGAATGAATTTCTGATTTACAGATAAGTTGCAAAAATAATGCAAATAATTTCTGTATACTCTTCACCCAGATTTCCCAAATGTTAACATTTTACATTTGCTTTATCGTTCTCTCTCACTTTCCTGTGGGGGTGTGTGTGTTATGGATATATATGGATATACATACACATATATATAATATATAATTTTTTTGAGATGCTTGTGTTGCACATACAAGCCACTTAACCCTTAAAAGCTTTGTGTATTTCCTAAGATCCAAGACATTCTCTTCTATAACCACAGTCTAGTTATCAAAATCAAGCAATTAATCTCGACACAGTAATGTCATCTAGTTTACAGACCTGATTCAAACCTCACCAGCTGTTCCACTGACGTCCTCATAGCAAAACAAAAAAAGTTTTTTCTTCTGTATGTCGATTTTTTGCCTCTTAAAATATGTATTCTACTGATCATTCTGGGCCAGCAATTATAAATTTACCTCATTATTTCTCATGGCTGCACATTTTTTAAAACATAAATAAAAATTCTAGAAGTCATCTATTTCCCGTTTGTCTTTCGTAATGGAGAATATACCTCTTTTAGACCTGTTACATATGTCCTTTCAAGCTCAAAATGTAATATCTTTTGAATTTTCATTCTCTCTTTGTTTTATCACATCATGGTGAAATATTTCTTTAATAACTGGCCTTTACAGGGTCTTAAAGTGCTTAAGGGGTCACTCTTCCAGGCCTGGTCTTTCTCCACGTCATCAGGACGTCTTGTGCATCCTCTTTGGCAAGGTGAAGCGAGGAGACGGTGCAGCTTAATATCATGACTGAGAGCACAGATCTAGAGACCTAGAGTCAAATCCCAGGTTTGCACTTCACTGGCTATGTGCCCTTGGGTAAGACACACCTTCTCTGAGCCTCAATGTCTTTGTAAGATGGAGATAATATTTACCTCAGGGTTTGTTGTGAAGATGAAATGAGCTAAAATATACAAAGTGCTTAGCATAGTACCTGCTACTTAACAATTGTACAGTTGGGTGAACACTTTTTTCAATAGCTTTCCCCATCCCTAAGAACCCATGCTAACGATTATAAAGTTAGTTTGGAATATATATACCACATATATTCCAGAAGATAAGACTAAGGCTTTTCCCCCCCTGATGCTAACCCCTCAGAAAAGAGAGAATGCCTCTCATAAAAAGTTTGTCATGTTACAGAGACTATCTCTATCTTAGTGACTTTATAGTGCAAAACATGGCATTGTTTGAGAAAGGTACAACCTGCAATGACCCCAGTCAGGGCTGGTTTTGAATGCTGGTAGAAGTTATTTGATGAAACCAGTAAAACAGCAAGAAAAAGAAAAGAAAAAAGAAAGATATTTAATACAGATTTAATAAGTGCATAAGTATAGCTAAAGAGCAAGTCCAGGAGAGGACTTGTGGGAAGGAAGATAAGAAATGCAGAAGTGGGCCGGGGACCCCCTCATGCGTGAGTCGGAGTTCTCGGGGGAAGGTCTCTGCCCGTCTGCTCTGTCCTCAGCACCTGGGTATTAGTATGTGGAGCTTTAAAACTGAGGGGAAAATACTCTTCTAAGTATAGAAGAATGAAAAACTTTAAATCTCTCTGACAGCCTTATAATTGCTTTTTTTTTTTTTTTGGTGACTTCTTGAGAGCTCCCATCATTAAAAGACGTGCTCTCAATCAGTGTTTCTTGGTTGATTTAAAATTTTCAAAGTACCAAGTGTCTTGCAAAAGTGAGAGTCTAGGTACAAATTTTAAGATCTTTTCGCTTCTTCGTATTCACTTCATCATCATCCTGGTGGGGCAGCAAGATGGATATTGAGCGATACAGGTATACACGAATAAGGTGAGATTCCTGGAAAGAGTCACCTGAGATTGGTGGGATGGGTTCCTGTTGTCATCAAAGCTGCTTGGAGGAGGTGGACTTTGTGGATTTTCGTATATTTGAGAAGTCACAAGCTCCCTGCCTTCGAGGAGGCAGTGCTGCACTGGCAAGGCCTGGAGGGCTTCCTGGAGGACAGAGCAGTTTAATAGAGACATCAACCCAGCCCTGTGCTAACTTGGCTCACTGTCCATGTTTTTCAGTAACCGTGGACCCAAACATGCTGAGAAGCGATGTCTTCGTTGATTTTTTAAAACGGGTGCAGCTGGTAAGATTGCTCTTCCTTAAGTCATTATTTCGCTGCAGAACATGTCTCTTCGTTAATCACGTGGACGTTTCTGGCCATCTGCCCCACGGAGCCTGGACTCAGGTCAAATACAATCATTTGGAGTACACTGGAAGATGGTTCCCATTTTGTTCTTTTGGAGGTTTGGATTCTAGATGGAAAATTAAGTGTGTCACTTGACCTTTAGCTCATTTAAATAAAGCAGATACCTTTTTTCTGTAGCCTAAGGATTGTACATCTCAAAATTGGCCATGAAGAAGAGAACTTTTGTCATTAAGGGCCCCCATGACAATTCTGGGTCCCTACTTCTATAGCTGGGATTTCCAAGTATGCCACAGTGAGGCCGTCAGGACAGCAGTAATAGCCATGCCAGCTATTACTTATATACTCTCTGCTCCTAATTTTATTGTAAATGGATCATGGAGAAAATTCAGTCTGAACAGAATGACATGCAGCAACTCTCTTTCCTTTGTCGGTCTAAAGAACCACTGGCTACTTATCCCCTAGAGGCTAGAACTCTGCCAAGCGCCTTTGTTTAGCACATCACTCATTCTGGTTGTACGTATGGGGACATTTTTATGCCTGCATGTATGTTCTTGGCTGAATGGAAAAGCTATGAAAAGATTGAAGTTGTTCAATGATATGATATTATTGAACTGGATCCCTAGCTAGGGGAAGAATGATACCTAGATCAAACTTGTAAAAACTGGGAGGAAATTGCGTTTATTCAGTGGTTTGACTGTGTTGGTATACTTGCTGGGCCACTCAACCTGAGAAATGACCCTAGAGCTTCCCATTGTGTAGTTGTTCATATTTTCACATATACTTGATGGTTTAAAAAAATATATACTTTCCTTTTTTTAAAAAAGTTTGTTGTTGAGGTGGTGATGGTGGTAACATTCAAACAGCACAAAAGGGTATACTATCAAAGTAACCCCTGCTCACTCCACAGAGCGCCAGTCCCCCTCCTCAGAGACGACTGCTGTTTACAGTTTACCATGTGTTCTTCATGTTTCTGTTTATATACAAGCATTCATATGAATGCATATCCTGTTTTGTTTTTTAGTTTTTGTTTTTTTTAACAAATAAACACATACTCTACCTACATTCTGAACCTTGTTTTTTAAAATCTACAGCTTGCCAATCATTCTGTGTCAGTACACAGATGTACATTTGGCCTTGGTCTGTCATCTTTTTTGGGGGGGGGCATTATAGTTTTTCCTTTTAATACTTTTTAAAATTCATTCACAGGGTAGCAATGTTTTGGCGTTTCGAATGTCTTTTTTTCCTGATAATTTGAAAGAGTTTTACTTGATTTTAGTTCTTTTAGTATTTTACCTTCATAACTTTATACACAAGTCTTATGCCCCCCCTGCATTCGGTAGTGTCTCTTCTCGCTTCTTCTGATGAGATTTTCGCTTGTGTAATGGCTTTATTGTTCTCTTCCATTTCTTCCATGGACTTTGTCAACTTACTTTTATATCCTTTTGTTATCTTACCTCTTTTTAGAGGCCTATATTGTTCTTTGAGGTCTTAGTTTAGAGAAGCCATATTTTTATTAATACACCCATCATTTTTGTCTCCTTTGTGACATCATTTTTGGGTATGTATTTCTCACCCTAGTTGGTCAAGCTTCTTTCCTCCTTTCTTGCAGAGTTTTTGCTTAGGTGCCTTGCCAGTTCTTCTCAGGCATCAATCAGCTGTGAGGGGCTGTGCTCTGTGAGCCAGCTGTTTGCCGACCCGGCGTCGGGGAGGAGCCAGAGTGGAGACATTTGACTCTGTCTGTTGTCCTTCTGGATCTTGCCTCTTGTTTCTGTCTCACTCTGCCCTAAGGCCCACACAGTGTGTCTAGCAGGGAAGCCATAACCCACAGTTCCTCATATCATGATCTAGCATTGTAAACCCTCCTGTTGACTAAGCAGCCTCGGGACTGGCTTTGTGGTTAAAAGTGCAGTCTCAGGAGTGCAGGCCAAGGTTCAAATTTTGGCTGCCCTACTTTCAATTTGTATGGCCTGGGGCAGTTTACTTGTCCTCTTTGTATCTCAGTTTCCCCATCTGTAAAATGAGGAGAATAGCTCCTGTCTCATAGGATTCATTTGAGGATGAAGTCAGCCAGTGCTCTTAAAGCCCTTAAATGTCATCTGGCAAACGTTAACACTTATGAGGTGCTCGCTACTGTTATCAGTGCCAGTCCCTTCTCTTCCCAGCCATGCTGAGAGAGTGCATTCAGCAAAGATGGCGTGTCTGCACGTTTCTTTGGCTCCCTGCCCACTAGGTGGTGTCAAATGGGCCCAGAGTTGTGCTCCAGACATGCTGAGTTCCTCAAGATGAACTGCTTAAGATAGCTGCTGCGTTGTTTGAGTCCTGCAGACTTGTTACCGCTGCTTCCCTCCTCCCTGACGTGGTCTGGTTTTCACTGCGCTTGGCAGCCCCTCTGGAAACCTAGTGGTTCAGGCTGGAGACCATTTTCAACTTAGTCAAAGATGATTTTCCTTTCAATTGTTTTCTGTTTGCCTCCAAAAGGAGAGCAGGACAGAGGTAACTTTACTCCTGAAGATGTTTATAAAGGAGGTTTACTTTACGATTTTGAAAAGGAAATTAAGTTTAAATCAGGAAGGTTGTTCTGTGTTCATTGTGCCCCTGTCCTGCTTCCTGCTGTCTGTATTGTTCAGACATTGAACAAATATTATTGAACACTGCGGGAATCAGCCCTGGTCTAGAGGTGGGGAAGACACCGGTGAACAGCACCCAGTCCAGCTCATGGAGTTTACTGTCTTGTTGGGGACACAGAAAAGTCACTGGGCAAGTCACTAAATGTAATGATCACTGCGACACAGGACTGCATACTACGACATAGGAACAAGACTGTGATACAGGACTGCGTACCATGCACTGTGATGTAGGACCAAGCACTACGATGTAAGACACAGCACTGTGAGACAAGGCCATGTTCCAGGAGAGGGTTAGGGGTGCATCAAGATTTCCATCCTCTCAGCCCAGATGCAGCATCTATGGGCCCTGCTACCTCCAGTGGCCTTGTGCCCACTTACCCCAGTGTGCAGTACAAATAGTATCATTCTCTATGTGTGACCTGGTGAGAAGAGGGCTGGGAGGCACTGCCACAGGATGAGTGTGTGTCTGGGAGACATGGTGGAGAGTACCTTGGTCAGGAAGACCTTCTAAAGAGTGACGTGTAAGCTGGTATTTGAAGATTTCTGGGCAGGGAGGGAAGACTATAGGTTTTTTTTTTTTTCCATTGAGAGGAAAAGAACAACAAAGCACATAATATCTGAAGATCGGGGAGACTCAGGACTGATATGAGTGAAAGGGAAGCAGTAGCACTTTGTATTGGGGGTGAGTCTACTCCAGCTGCCAGTAGACCCTTCCCCTGATCACCTTGCAGGGCCCGAGGGATTTATTGACCGTAATGGGTGCAGTCAATGCAACTGGCTGGCTGCGCTTGCAGCAGGATCGCTCCTGCAGGGCTGTTGGGAGCTGGGAGGACTGGCAGCAGCCACGGTGAGGTGTGGATTTGCCAGACCGTGAAGGGAGCCCGAGGAGCAGGGATTAGGCAGTTTCCC
This sequence comes from Ceratotherium simum simum, assembly GCF_057802395.1. Taxonomy (NCBI): domain Eukaryota; kingdom Metazoa; phylum Chordata; class Mammalia; order Perissodactyla; family Rhinocerotidae; genus Ceratotherium; species Ceratotherium simum. The sequence continues at coordinate 38,276,696 of NC_141922.1, forward strand.
CAACTCGGTATTATACAGACCCTGCCTGGATATTTTCACTGCATCTGATAAGTGCTTGGCCTGCAGTTTCCAAGTGGTTATTGCCAGATAATCACATGTTCACAGGCCTGGCTCTCCAGGGCTCAGCAAGTACAAGAACATCTTCCTGTCTCTGGGTGAGGACGCACGATATTAGAAACGTGAATACACGCAGCCTTCCGGGAGCCCGTCTGAGGAAAGCCTCTATCAAGGGTGGCCAAAGGCCAGCTGCAGTAATCAGAGGGGTTTGCCTCTTTGGGGCATTTAATCTGGTCTGGATCCTGCTTTATGTGCAGTATCTCACTTACCCCTCACAGCTTGTCGAGGGGGGTGCTATTGGTGTCTCTTTTTCAGGCTAAGTAACTTGTCCAAGGACACATATCTCATAAATGTTAAGAGCTGAGATCTGAGCCCAGGGAGCCTGCATTCAGAGCCCCTGCTCCACTGATGTTATGAGATTTATCTAGGGTAGTGCTGGCCCACCCAGCCCTGCCCCCACTGGGTCCCCCTTGTTTTGTGGGTCTAGACCCCTTGACTTACTATGCTCTGTGCTCTTGCCCTGTGAGTGCCTTTGAGATGAAGGGACTTTTGAAAAGGCAAAACTGAAGTCCTTAAACTAAAGACCCTTTATGTTCCTGGTTCTTAAACTGTAGTGTTCTAAGGCCTCGTGTAAACAATAAGAAGACGGAGGAGGTATTTGGAGTAGCTTTTGTGCACCTGGGAAGTGAGGAGCAGTTTATGTACTGGGGAAGTTTTGCCCACCATGGCTTTGTTTGGGGGCTCTGGGAAGTGTCTCTTGCCCCATTTCCTCATAAGAATGTTTCCCATTTCCTTGTAGTGAAATGATTAGGGCCCATCATAAGTGTGATGGAAATTCAGAGCATAGTGAGTCCTACATATGGATTTTCTTGGATAAGAAACCTCAGGAATAAGCACCGTGGCTATCAGACATTCTTCTGATATGGCCTCAGAGCAGAGTATCAATAAAGCACACTGATTGATCTTCTTTAAGAAATTAAAAAATTGCTCAGGGTGTTAAATTCGATTTGAAAAGAATTAGCACATTTTAAAATGTGTCAAGGCAGCCCATGGTATTGGAGGATTTTGAGATTTCTTAAAGATAAATGCATTCAATTTTCTGGTGTGAATGGTGCATTTTGATTCCTGATCCACCCTAAATCAAGATGGCAGCTTAGTTAAGGTTTTGTTTTTCTACAATCCAAATCCACCAAGTTGGATATTTCCCCTCTAATTGTGTTTTTGTACAGCTTTTACATTTTCTTAATTGTATACGTTCTAGTAAAATTCAGATATCACAAATAGAGCCAAATTCCTCCTTGATCACCACTCAAACCTAGAATGGTTTACCTGTTGTGCGCTTGCTTTTATAACGTAATATAAAGGTTTTCCGATGCCGTTATTTCTCCTCTTTACCATACTGTTCTAAAATTGTTTATTTTTTTATCAAAGCAAAATGTGCTCATAGTTTTAAAAGTAAAGTAGTGCTAGAAAGGATTGTAACATAACTATCTCTTGCTCTGCAGAGGCAATGGCTTTCAAATCTTTTAGCTTTTTCTTTAAATATTTAAAAATCTATGGTTAATGATATACATCTCCAACTTTCTCTTGTTCTTCAGTTTGTAGACATTATCCACTGACTGCCCTGTTATGGGGGATGAGGATTTCAGCTTCCTTATATCACTTCCTCCGTTCCCCACTTCTGCCCAATTTTATGTCACAATTAAAAAAAAAATAAATTCTTAGTCAATATTTTCATCATTATAATATGTAAATATTTCTTATTTCTTAGCCAAATAATGTTTAAGATTACCTTTACTTTTTTGAACAACTTTTATTTTTCCTGGAGTTAAAATGGCATCTTTTAAAAGAAAAAAAATATCCTTAGTTGTCTTTAAGTATGACTCTTTCTGTACCTATCACAGTGCTGAGAACAGAATTTTCCCCATGGTCAAACCAATCATATTCTTTTCCTGGAGATGATCTACCCAGAGTCTCTGTCTTTCTGTTGTTTATGACAAGAGAGACTTGAGTAAGTTTGCCTGCCAGTGGGAAGGAGCCAGTGGAGAAGGAGAGTTTGAAGATGGGAGTGGGTGGGATAGGCCTTGATAATTAATAGCACCAAGTCCTTGAGGAAGGAGGATTAAACACAAGCTGGGATTGGGTGGAGGAAAGATAACTCTTAAACTGAATGTGAGACAAAGAGAAAGATTGAGTGAGGCTACAGGCACAGTCCAAGGTTTGTGAGTAGAATTAGAGTGAGTACCCACTCAGTGTTTCCTCTGTGACTTCTATGAGGTGAGGTCAACTGGTGGGGATAAGGGAGGAGGTAGATGTGGTTGGAGTCTTAGGGAAAGTGGAGAAGGTTGAAGTAGAGTGTGAGTCAGAACTCCATTGGCTGAGGCAACCAGTAGGACATGCTGGAGAGAAGGAGGGAGATTGAGGGCCAGTTGGCAACCAGTGTCTCCCATTCTAACCAATGGCAAAGAGTTGGGTGGTCCTTGAACCTTTTGCCTCCATTGCTGTGGAGGTTACCCACTGAGAGAAGGTTACGTCAACTGAAGCCAGTGTTGCTGTGTCAAACAGAACACTGGAGACTTTAATCTTAATGTTCTCTTCTAGAATATAGGTAGGGTAAATATGAATGGTGAGCTAGAGAAGGAGATAATGTGTATAAACAATCGATTTTTAAATGCTCCATTTTAGATGCCTCTTAGTTCCTTTTATCCTCTCATTTGGATTATTTTGAGAAATATGGCACCAAGATTATTCAAATACCCATTTATACAGGGCACTGTTCAAAATAAATTTATGCATAATCCCTGCTCTGAAGGAGCTTATCATCTAAGCAGCTATCTAACCCAGCTTTAAACAAATTAAGTATAAAAAAGCCAAGAACATTCAACAAATAAACAGAGTGGGTAAGGTGGAACTCAACTGCTTCCATATTAGTCAGCCCTTTTTCAATTGCAACGGACAAAATCACAAACAGGAAATTTATTCAGTTAAATGAAAAGCCGGGGAAGTTGGGCTGGCACTCTCATCCCACTCCCTACTTCAAGCTTTGCTTTTCTTTATGTCGACTTCATTCTCAGAGCCTCTCTCCATGCTGTGGTAAAAATGGCCATTTGCTTCAAGATTAGCAGCCCCAGCTGAAGGAGAGTATCCTCACTTTCCTTTCTCCTTCTCACTAATGGAGTCAGAACTCCATTGGATGAGGCAATCTGCCAGGTAATTGCTAGAGAAAAGGAGGAAGGAAAGTGAGGGGCAGTTGCCAACTGACTTGTCTAATCCTGACCGATGACAAAGGGTTGGGTGTCTGTGACAGAATAAGAAACATATGTTTGGTTTTTGAACCTTATTCCTGACACAGAGCTCCCAAAACCCTTGTAATTTCCTGAGTGATGGGGTGATAGGTGCATCTTAACACAGAGCTTCTAAGACCCTTGGAATCTCTGGAGTGATGAGTGTCTTTTTGTTTGCTAATGAGGTGACTGGTGGCCCCCAGATGCTTCAAGATGGGGACTGGTCAAAGGCATGATTAGAGAGTTGGAACTTCCAGCCCCACCTCCTGGCCTCCTGGGATGGGAGACGGGCTGGAGATTAAGGTAATAGTTGGTCATGCCTACATGACAGAGCCTCCATAAAAATCCCTAAACTCTGGGGTTCAGAGAGCTTTGGGATTGGTGAACATGTAAGTGGTGCACCTGGGGAGGGCTCTGCACCCCTTTCCACATACCTTGCCCTATGCATCTCTTCCATTTGGGTATTCCTGAGTTGTATCCTTTATAATGGGTAATAGTAAGTAGTTTTCCTGAGTTCTATGAGCCGTTCTAGAAAAGCATCCAACTCAAGGAATGGGGTCATGGGAATCCCAGATTTATAGTGGGTGGGTCAGAAGTATGGGAGGGCTGGACTTGCGATTGGCTTCTGAAGTGGGGCAGGGGCAGTCTTGTGGGACTGAGGCCTTAACCTGCGGGATCTGTGCTAACTTCAGGTAGGTAGTGTCAGAAGTGTTGGTGTGAGTAAAGTAGAGAAAAACAGTGTTTTTCCTTTTAGCGTCCCATGAGCAATGTAAGGACATTAGAGAGTTTTAAGCAAGAGAGGGACATTTTTAAGTTTGCATTTTAAAAATATTTCTCTGCCTGCTATGTGGAGAGTGCTTTGTAGGAAGGGAAAGCATGGAAACAGGAAGCCCAGCAAGGAGGCCACTGTGGGAGTCCAGGGGAGAGGAGAAGTCAGTGGGTTTAAGGTGCTGGCGGTGGAGATGAAGAGAAGTGGAGGGATTCAAGAGAGAGCTTAAGATGTAAAACATACAGGACTCAGAACTTGACTCGATATGAGTGTTGAAAACATCTTCCTAAATCTTTTCTTGATTCTTTTATTTCTTATCTGTTGCCACTAAGTCAAATTAAAGATAGATAACTTCTTCCACATTCCTACTGCTAACAATAACAAAACAATAAAGCTGCTGTTTGAGTGTTTGCATCGAGTGCTCTTCCAAGTTCCACACATGACCCCTTGAGTCCTTGCCACAGCCCTGTGAGGTAGGCACTATTCCTGTCTTTACTTTGAAGCTGAAGGAGTGAGGTATACAGAGGGGAAGTAACCTGTCCAGGTTTACACAAGTCATACGCAGTAAGTGACGGAGCTAGGCTTGGAACCCAAGCAGTCTGCTCTGTGGATTGTGCTTTTCTTAACCACGTGGTCCAGCCCGGTCCCTCTGTACCTCACACATGGATTACTGCAACCAACCTCTCTTGAATCCCCTTATCCTCAGTCTCTCTTCTAGTCCATTTTCACCCCACTGCCAGACAAATCTTTCTATAACTCCCTTTCCATCTCTCCATTTCCCTGATCCAGGACCACCATGGTTTCTTTTTTGCCTTTTTAATAGAATTCTCAAGTGTCTGATTTCAGGGCTGTCTATAATCTGACTTGCTCCACTATCTATTCTGCTTGCTGACTTTTCTTTTGCAGAATAATTTAATAAAGATATGCACTTGTATCATTTTGTTTGTATAATTTAGATATTTTACTGGTCTGCAATATAGCTTGAGTTTGGAGTTGCATTGAGGTAACATACATTAATGCTAGGCTTTACTTTAGAATCTTATCAAGAAACAATGACATTCTTTCCATTCATTTTGTGAGTATTTCTCTCCTCAGGTAAGAGATGTTTATTATAGGCTAAAAACCTTTAAGAACCCAAGACCTAGGCAAAGGTGTACCTTGGAAGGAACTATTCAGAACAGTTGCCCTGGGGGAACCTATTATCTCTGATGCCTGTATCTCAGCTAAATGTGGGGTCTTGGCCCTGCTGTGGTTCGCCTCCATCAGTTATCATATCTGCAGGGGAACAAGGAAAATCTTCCAAAACTCCCTGGAGTGAAGTGAAGCAAGTGTCACCCAAGGTTGCGTGGGGTGAGCTCAGGACCTGTTCTTTGGAGGAGGGAAACCAGTGGCCCTGACATTCTGTGGAAGGGCGTGGAGTGATTCTCAGAGGATGCTGGGAAGTGGATTGTCCCAGCACTGGACATTTGAAGGGAAAACCTGGGAGGTAGTTCAATCTTTGCTGATTCTGAGGCCAGTACTGACAGGGAGAAGCCACAGGACTGTTTGAAAAGTGACAAACACGGTGATCGATAATTGGCAAATTCATGTCATGCAGAGAGAAACCTATTGTACGTGGAGGGAGGCAGCATAACCTTATGCTGGTGTTATGGTGGTAAGATGGCAGCCGTATACCTTATCCAAACTTGGACAATTCTGAGAGTGAAAGGAATGCTATAATTATTACACTTGTATCCGTCTGCTAGGGCTGCCATAACAAAATATAGACTGGGTGGCTTAAAAAGCAGAAATTTCTAGAACTGTGAGAAATCAATTTCTTCTTTGTGTACACATGGAGAGAGAGCAAGTTCTCTGGTGTCTCTTCTTATAAGGGCACTAATCCGATCATGAGGGACTTGACCTCATCTAACTCTAATCACCTCCCAAAGGCCCCATCTCCAAATACCATCACATTGGAGGTTAGGGCTTTAACATATGAATTTGGGGGGACACAAACATTCAGTCCATAGCAGTGTTGGATGACAGGCTCATACTAGAAGCTTCTGGGGCCAGCTAGGAGATATGTCCACCTTATTTAGAGCCCAGGAGCCATGTGGAGCTGGCCTTGAATCCCGCCTCTGCCGCCATCTAGCAGTGTGTCCTTGTTGTTTAGCTATTTAACTAACCTTGGTGAACTTGTACTTCATCTGAAAAAGGGGGCTTAATAAGTGTATATGCCTCCTGGAGTTGTTATGAGAATTAAATGAGCTACTATAGGTGAAGCAGGTAGCACAGAGCATAATTACCAGTATCATGATCTAACAATATATTTGTATATAATAAATATATAGATATGTTTATTCATAAATGATGTACTATATATAGATGTTGCCTATATATGTGGCTATAAATACATTCATAACCATATGTTGTTTTTTGGACCAACCCTTTGAATTTGGAAAACAGCAGATTGTCTCTCCTGAAGTACTTAGGTTCAGAATCATAGAAACTTAGTAATTATAAGTATGCGGGGGTGGGGGTTAAAATTTAAAGTCAACATTTGCCCTTTGATAACAAAATTAGGAAAAATAAGCCTGTCATTAATAGATTGGCCTTTTGAGGTACTGGACAACGAGACTGAGTTGTTGGGTCCCCTGGTTCCCTACAAAGCCTGGTGCCTAATCTGTTGTGTCTGAGTGTCAGGGCGGGGGGGTCAGGAGGACTACGGAAAGGGGAGGTGTTGCCTGTTGAAGGGAACAGGTCTCACCTGGTCAGCTTACCTGGGTAAGCTGATCCCCAAACATTTAGATCTCCCCCCCCAACCTTATAGCAGGAAGGAGGTGACCAGTATTACTAATATTCTAGTCACTAAAGAGAGATACCCCCCCAACTGTATTGTTAATATTCTGGCTTATATAGTAGGTGCAGAACACAGGAAATGATTTGAGTGACTCTTGCCTCAGTTCTCCCAAGGATGACTCATAACTAGCATCATTCTAAATGCCTAGGAAAGAGGTTAACTCACTGCGTACAGTGGATGCATTGGGGCATTAGGTTTAATCCTGTCGTGGAACCTGGGATGAGAAAGGCTGTGACCTGAGTCAGCCTCCCAGAGGTGAGGCAGCTCTGTGGACTGATGGATGCCGTTCAGGAGGTGCTGAAAACAGCCACCCCCAGTGCAGCTGCCCTGTGAGGCCTGTCTGGGCAGCCACTGGCCAGGCCTCCTCCTGGGGTCCCTCTCTCTATGGTAACTGAGCACCAACTCAGCCTTGCACTTTCCTAAACTCTGATGGCCTTCCAATGTCTCTAGTGTGTTCTTGACATTCTAGTTCTTGACATTCTAGAGCACTCCTTCCCAAGAACTTCACAGGTTCCCAGATCTGCAGTCGCCTCTGGCACACATGCGTCCCCTTGCAGAATGCATGGGCACGAGCAGAGCTGTGCTGAGCTAGGATCTTGGGCCCTCAGCTGGTGCCCACTCGCCAGGGAGCAACTGGCTTCCCCATACAGGCCTCATAGTTTGCACACTTCAGAATTTTGCTGTAGCAGAATCATAAATTACTGCATATCACGGACTTCTGGGATGCCCAAAAATATTCAAAATGGGAGAGTTAAATCTGAGACAACTAAAAGTCACATGGATGATTTTATCAAAAACTTTTTTCCTAAAATGGATGCTTTGTTGTTTATTTGGAAATTATTCAAGTTGGGTGTCATAACTTTGCCTTGGCCCCTCTTCACACCCCTCCCCATCCCCACCCCCAAAACGACATCGCCCAAATCACTTGGCTCTTGTGTGCTTCGGGTACTGTATGTCCCCAGGGCCCAGGGAGAGGAAGCGGCTGACTGTTCCCACTGCCATGTGCCCCCTGAAGGGTGCCACGAAGCTTATTGTGCTTGCCTTTTGCTTACAGGACACATTCAGCATCACTACCAAGAAAGCCTCTCTGGATGTATTTCTGCCGGATGGAAGGAGTATTCAGGTCGAAATTCTAACATCAGACACTGCCGAAAGAGTCCTAGAGGTGAACTTTGTCTCAACTCCACCTCCAGATCTGAATTAGGAATCATTCTGTTTGAAGGCAGGGACTGGGACACAGTTACCTTCTGGAAGCTTCCTGCCTATCATTTTACCCTGGATGACTTATCTGCAGAGGTGGTAGGATTTTCTGGAGACTGACCAAGGAATCTGAGCTGCACCAGTCCTCCCAGTCCTCAGGGCCTCTTTGGTTTTACTTTCCCCGTGGGCATCAACTTTCCAGGTCCTCCTTAAGGCTGCCGTCAGTTCCCTAGAACTCAGCCCGGGATGTGCCGGAAATGTGCAAAATGCTTTATTATAGGATGCCCCGTGGTTGGGAGCAGGAAGGAGGGTGGGGCCCAGATGAATCTGGAACAGGCCATACCCAGGGGAGCTGGTGACGGGTTCTGGCAGACAGGGATAGTGGATTTCTCAAAGCCTGGAAGAGTGGTCCCTCCTCCCCCACAGGGAAAACCCCTGAAACCAAGGCCGCAGCAGGTCTAATTCTGGGTCTAGACGGCCAGACCTGAGTTTTAGTTGGTTCTCTGAGGACTTGAAGGATGAGACCAGAAAGCATCCTCCCCTTCCTCAGATGTGACTGTTACGAGCTCAGCTCCTCAGGCCTTTCCTCCCTGCGAGCTAGGCTGCAGAGGGGACACCATCTTCTCACACCCACACACTGCTCCCGAGGGCCAACTCCCAGGCCCTTTTCCTTTGGAGTTTTAATCCTCCAGAGAAACATACAAGGAAGAATAAAAAGTTATAAACAGGAGGAAGTCGGAAAGTTTCTAGGACCTTTCCAAGGACAGAAAGTTCTCGGGCTAGGGTCATATCTGACGCCTTCTGAGCCGGAAATGAACGGAAGTGCTCCCTGTTGAGCTCCCAGCTCCCAAGCCCGCCTTTACCTGAGACCATAAGGAGGAGCTTCTTCCCTGCATCGTGGCTCCTCTTCTCACCCTGGAGATTCAAGCTCTACGTGCCCTCCTGGCCTCAGAAGAGCAGCACCCGCATTAGGAAGCACCCTTCTCTAGATCTTGGCCCTGCCCAAGAATGATGATTTTGGACCTTTCTTCCTGCTGAAGGCACTTCACACACCCCAACTTTTTCTCGGCTCCTATACTGCTGACCTGGTTGAATGGTATCAGCAGCCGCCTAGTTGCTGAGGCCATCCGTTGAGGAGTTACTCTAGGCTCCTCCTTCACCTCCCAATCCTACTGACACTGTATCCCAAGTCTCTCTGCTATTCATCCCCATCTTCCTATTTCCTCCTCCTCATCCTCATGCCCCTAGTTCGAGCCCTCCTCATTTTCCAGCTAGATTTCTGTAGCAGCCCTGAAACTAGTGTCCCTGCTTCTAGTCTTGCTAATCTTCTGTACTGATTTCCGGAATGATCTTTCTAAAAAGTGTCAAATGTCTTTGATGCTTAATATTTGAGGGGTTTATACCAAAAAAAAACACCCCACAAAAACACAGTTCCCTCAATTGCCCTCCTGGTACATGCAGAGTGGGAGACAGACACATAAATGAAGGAGGAAACGGACAGTAAGAATGAGGGTGGGGACCACAAACTTGGGTATCTCTGGGTCCAGGCAGGTAACTCAGGGGTGCAGCTGTGGGGTGTTAGATAATTTGGAGATGAGTGGGCCTGTGACAAACTGGAGAGCACCTGCCCTGCCTGACGACATCATTATTTGCATGTTTTTCACATACTGGGTTTGCTGGCCAAGATAGACGTTTCTGCAAGTAAAGCTGGCTGCTGGTGGGAGTTTGGGGTCTCCTATCTGCTGGGGTTGGGACAAGTCCTGGAGTCAAATGACAGCACTGCCACGTCGTAACTGTGTGAGTTTGGGTGAGTTATTTAACCTTTCAAGATGATGTCTAAGTAAGTATATAAATAGCTCATGTTCCATCAGCAGTGGTGGTTATGGTTATTTATCATTATTGGTATTGATATTAGAGGGAGTGCTGAACTGAGTAGGACAGTAAGTCTAGGGTTCCACAATACCATCTATTTTGTCCAAGTCCCCTTGTAACTAACGGCATAAATTTAACGAGGTACATTTGTATCTTAGAAAAATGTACTTTCCCTCTTCCATTCACATTGGCTTGTGAGAAATTCAGACCCACGATACTGACATGGTTAGCATCAGCTAAGTTTACCTGGAGGTTCTACCCTTGAAAGGGTGGAGTTTCCATAAAAGGTCACAAGAGCAGTTGGCCAGGCAGAGGTGTGAATTCCATTCCAGGGGCTGGGAAATTCTCTAGCTTGCATGAAAATGTAATTTAAATTTTGTAATTAAAAATGAATGTGTGATCTTCTCAAGCACTTTGCCACCACTCGCACTTTGTTTCTCCTGTCCACTTTACCCCCATCCTTCTGGGCTCTTTAGGACCAGCAGCCAGCTAAAATCTCTTTTTTGTTTTTTATACATTTGTGCTAATGTAGTTTTATTGGTGGGGTCTGTGTTTTGAAGCTTCGTTAACATTTGCTAAGAACGAAATACTATTGTATCTCTTTTTGTCCATGCTTACTCCTCTCAAAAGAAGGTGTTTGTGTTTGTGTCTTTATAAATTATTAAAGGCTTCTCCATTCTCCTTTGTCCCACTCCTCTCTCTGCCTTGGCATGTAAGATTCCTGTTTTCACTGAGTGAGTCAGAGAAGAGAGAGCTCTCATTTGAGTGGACACGGGTGGTATTTACTCTAGGAAAAGATGTCTTTACACTCTTTTCCCTACCAGCACACCCTCACCCCCACACAGAGAGGAGCCCTGTGTTTTGGCTTGGGGCTTTTTACAAGGGCATGGGGAGGGGAGGGAGACAGAAGGAGAATGGGGAGAAGCGTTGAGTAAAACTTGTGGCAAGTTCCCAGGCTCTTCTTTACTTTCAAAGCTACACTGAGAACACCCACTCATCCCATCCACCTCATGAGACTGCCTTACGAGGTAATTGATAGCTCTCTGACAAGAAAAGCACCCCTTCCAGCCTGGTATTTGTACAACTGCTACCTTGAGAAGTTGGAGCGGTGGTTAAAGTGCTGTAAAGGCGAATCCTCACATGTTAACAGAGGTGATCAAGGGAATTCGGACTGGGCGTGCAAAGAAACCACTCAGGAGCCCAGTCATAAAGAGGAGTTGGGCTGGGCGGTGGAGAGGGGGAGGGTCTGTGGCAGCATGGAAGTTCCTGCTAAGGAAAGGCGAATGGATATATAAATGTTATAAAGTTGCATCCTCATGACGGTTGCTAAAAACAAAACCATTGGTGTTGAAATGAAAGCTGTTTGGTGTAAAAGTCGAAGAGGAATATGAAGTGAGGCAGCTGGTGCCTGGTATCTGAGGTTTCACTGAGCAAATGCCATATAAATTAGACTTGACTATCACAGGGGACGTCAGAGAAGGCCTGGCGTGTCAAAGGCAGACAGTAGCTCATACACTTTTATACGCCAGCCAAACAGTGGGGAACGTCCCTTTTCCCAATGTCTGGTAATCCAGGCCACGCACGGGAAGGTGAATTGATGTGTGGGCCCCAGGGGCAGACATTACAGGACAGATGTTCATGGAGAATGACGGCTGCCCTCCAGTGGACAATAAAGACCCACATGATCCAGGAGACACGTCCGCACGTGAGATGGGACAACCAGCCTCAGCTGAGGCCAGTTTACGTCCATTGTGTTGGCACTGATTTTTATTTTCTTCACTCTAATTTTTTTATTTCTAAATTTTCTAAAAGGAGTATGTACTATTTTTAGATTTAGAAAACGTTTCTTTTAATGTCCACTAGTCCATTAAAGCACTTTTTATTGATGTTTACAGGCAATTTCAAATTCTGCGTGTCACAGTAAGCATGATGGACACTCAACTCCTCCCCCTCTTTTTTTTTTGTCTTTGGTTAAAGGTGGTGTCACACAAAATTGGACTGTGTCGGGAGCTCCTTGGCTACTTCGGCCTATTTCTCATTCGGTTTTGCAAGGAGGGCAAGTTCTCTGGTAAGAAGGAGAGAAAGAATGTAGGGCAGCCAGGAGATGGGGTGGGCAGGTGTGGGCAGGTGCTCAACCCAGGAGATGCTATAGCCACAGCTGAGGGGCTGGTCACCCCCCAGGGGAACTCCCCAGTATGTGGTCCCTACTACTGTTCTCAGCCCCTGGATCAAAAGTTTGGGGATGGGAGGTTGCATCTGTGTTCAGGGTGAGCTGGGGGCAAGCAGCTCCAGAGAGGTAGCATGGTCAGGAGAAAGACAGCAGATCTTTCCAGTAACTGTGCTTCCTCTTGTGCCTGCCCCAATCCCAATCCTGGTGTCCGTCTCCCTTCTACCCTTGCCCTTTACCCTCCCCTTTACCCTGACCACCAGCCATGCCACAACCCCCTTGTGAATGGAGTGCTACACTTCAGGCATCAGGAGATTCCATCACAGCATCCAATCTCCTTGTTAAGGAATATTTGCTATAAAATGTGGGTGATATAAATAAGTTCTTAGATTCTTAAAAAAAAAGAGGTAATGAGATAGTGAAAGATGAAAGATGACAGTACACTTCACGTAGCTTTTGTTTTTCTCTACAGTGCATTTTAGATATTACAAGGTTTTTTAGTTGTGAAATGGTGTCAGTTATCTCAAAGTAGTTCAATATGTTCTCAAGAAGCTGTGGGGAGGTGGTTTAGAGTTGGAAGTTTTTGTGTGTTGGCTTGGCCATTAGGAGCTGTGGTGTGCTGGTGAAGGCACTGGACCTCTCTGGACCTCTGTTTCTTCATCTGTATCACAGTGTAAAGTATCCCCTACTCAAGGCACTGGTATTTTATGAAGATCAAATGCTATTTATTTTTTGAATGTACTTCAGAAAGTTAAAAATTACATACAAATGCAAGTGAATATAATTATTGTGATTTTATTCTTTCCAATAGTAATGCTTTATTTTCCCATTTTAAAGCCTCTGTACAAACCACTATTTGTGCTGTTTCAACCAGTAAGACTCCCTTTCCTCTTTCTGTAGTCATGAAAAAATTGGCAGACTTTGAGCTCCCTTATGTTAGTCTTCGAAGTTCTGAAGTGGAAAACTATAAGGTTGGACTCAGGAAGTGGTGAGTAGAATTGACTGTGACAGTAGGTGTTTGAAGATATCTTACTATTGCTGATCAGACCTTGTCAGTCTCTCCATGTCTGACACACAGTCCTACAGCTAGAGAGAGATCAGGAGCTTGGAGAAGGTTAAGAGGAAAGCAATGAAGAAGAGGGGCGGGGGGAGAATGAACCAGAACATTTGTCCTAAAGAAGAGGATGTTGAGGATGATTTTCACTGGTCTCAAGTAAATACTCAAGGGACATTATCATGAGGATGGTGGGCATGTAGGGGTAAGGCTTGAAAAACAAGGTTTGGGGTGGGGGGTGTGGAGATTGAAGCAAGTAATGGTGAGGAATTACTGGCTGTAGGTTTGCTTTGGAAGGGATGACTAATCTATTAATTGAAGAAATTTCTTGATGATGATAAGCAAGTCTGATTTATCTGTTGAACCGTGGAATTTCCTGAAGGCAAAGGGTGGACTCAGCCAACTTGCAGAGAATTTGAACTCTCAGTATTCGGCTTACGTTCCTGAAGATTCTAACAATAAATGCATGTTTACCAGGGCCAGCCATATTCCTAGATTGATAGGACACAAGTGCCTCTCTGCAGAAAATACTATCATTTCCCCCAGAAACAAGGGGCGCTATGGGGAGCAAACAAACAGATAATAACAAGAAGCAAGACACACCTGCTCCCCTCCCTGCCCTCCTGTCTCCATCCTATAGCCTGTGGTTCCCAGTGTGTATGACCATGGCTGTGTCGGATTGCTTCTTTGGTTCACTCTCTCCCAGCCCCGTTATTCTGTCATCGGAGCACAGAAGCTTTAAATAAAAGGCATTTTGAAACCTAGGAATAGTAGTGGTCTTGACCTTGTGAGCCTGGCTAGAGCTCCAGTCTGTGGCTTTGAATTTTGGAAGGACATGCCCAGCAAGGCTAGAAGTTCATATACTGCTATTCAAAAGTATTCCGAGACATGGTCAAAATCTGTGGCGTGGAACCCTGAGAAGGGCAAAGGATGCAGTTCCATCTGAGAGTTTAGACAGTAGCTGTTCTGGAAGCTGCTTAATATAACAAGTGGCTAAGCACAGTTGTTTGGTTCCTCAGATCAGCATATGTAAATCTAAGTCCCAGGGTTTAGCCGAATAACCTTACCCAAGTTATTCAAGCTCGCTAAGCCTGTTTCTTTATCTGTAAAGTGGGAAGAAGAAGAAGAATAGAGTCTATCTCATAGAATTGTAGTGAGCATTAAATAAAGTAATCCCATATGTTCAATAAATGTTGATCATGTTTGTTATTGTTATATCAATTATAATAGTAACAACAACAAAAAAATTCCCTGGAGCTTAGACTGTCTTGCACATAGCTCCTCCAGAGAACTCAAGATCAGAGGTGAGATGAGGATTCTGTCCCTCACCTTGAAGCTTGAACTGGAAATTGGGTTTTGCCTATGTCTTCATTAAATAGATTAATTCTAGATCATAGGTGCAAGTTAAATGACTACCCCATCACGAGCCAGCATCTCAGATCCAGGCAGGTTGCCTCCACTCACGGGAACTGAGAAGAAAGGAGGTCCCGCTTTGGTTGTTAGAGCTGAGGATCAGATCACCAGAAGAGGAGAGCCTGGAGTAGGATCCCACAGGTGCCTCTTTCCAGACTGAGGTCTTACTGGGTGGGAGCAGGGAGGCTAACTCAACGGCCAAGAGCTGTGGGATTCTCAGCAGGTGAGGTCTTGCTATGAGGCCTAGTCGGAGTTTTAGGGATTTTTCTCTGTTTGTGAATTCCCTGGTACATCTCTCTGATGATGAGATGGTTCCTTCCACACTAGAGGGTGCCTGCCCTGGCCTTTCAGAGCCCCATCTGGGATGGGTCTGGGGGCTCTCTAACTTGCTGATGCAACAGTTGCTATTCGCTGCCACACAGGGGCCCCTGGGGTCATGGGTAAAATGGCTAAATGGAATATAAATAGGAATGCTTCAGTTGCTTCTCTCCATCCCCCAGAATGAAGTCAAGCTGCAGTTTTATCCTTTTCCTAGTCTAAGCCAATCCCCTTGGTCTATTAACCCTACGCTTCTGAGTGCAGTGATTTTGTGTACCTCTGCCTTCAGATGGGTTAGAGATCAGCCGTAGCACTCCCTTTCCTAATCGTTTCTGTCAGTTCTTAGCATGTTACTGTGCTTATACAGTAAGTGTAATGTCAGTTCATCCTGATGATTCTGGATCCGTTAGACAGACACGGAGTCCTGTTATTTGCAAGTCACTTTGCCAAGGCCCAGAAGGGCAACTTTGAGTAGGACCCAGCCCCTGGGCTCAGGAGTCTTCACACCTGGTGTCACGATCAACTAGATCAGAGCAGTGAGGAGGATAAACTCAAGGTGCTGAGGAAGCACAGAGAATGGGCTGCTAACACAGCCTTGGGGAGTAGGGCTCAGAGGAGGGGACGTGAGGCTGAGGCTTGCAGGGAGAGGCGGATAAGTCAAGGAAGGAGGTTAGTGAGCGGAGTGGTCTTCCAGGCAGAGGGAGAGAAAAGAAAACATGGTTGGAATGTAGTGTGGTGGAGGGAAGTGCGGCAAGAGATGGAACTGAAAATGAAAGCAGGGGTTTCCCATGAAGGGCTTGGGAAATGAGCAGGAAAAATGACCTAACTCCTGGGACTATGAGAGTCTGAAAGGTTACTTGGGAAAGACCACTCTGGTTAGAATGTGGAACATGGGATGGAGGGAACACGACTGAGACAGAAATCCTGGTGAGGAGGTTACTGGAGCAGGTCAGGCAAGAGATGAGGGTGACCTGGGTACCGGGCAGATGAATGTGCCGGCTATTGTAGGGTGGGGAAAGGGCATGCAGGACTTGGTGACCAAGAATGGGACTGAATGTGAATAGGGATGCAGACCATTCCCCTAAAGCTTTACTCTGAGAGCCCACCAGGCAAGAGCTTACAGTATAAAGAAAATAGGAAACAGAAGAGGTAGGGGGACAAATCGAAGACTAGGTAAGTAGAGGAGTGTGGCTTTGTTAGGAAAGGGACCTTGATTCAAAGTGTGGAGGGCCCCACTTCAGAGAGCACTTGCTCCCAGGGGTGCCATCAGCCATGTCATGTGAATTAACTTAACGCTCCTGAATTATGCAGGTACATGGATCCAGCCCTCGATTCCATGCTGATGGACTGCAGAGCAGCTGTAGATTTGCTCTATATGCAGGTGAGGGTAACCAAGAACTATCAGAACATCATATATCATAGGCCATTTGGGTTTGAAACCGTTAGAAAATAATTGGTAGTAGTTAAGAATTCTACCTCCATACCTAGAAGAGGCATATTCATAGGGACAGACAGTAGAATAGAGGTTACCAGGGGCCAGAGGGAGGGGAGGAATTATTATTTAATTGGTACAGAATTTTTGCTAGGGATAATGAAAAAGTTTAAGTATAGATAGTGGTGATGGTTATACAACACTGTGAATGTGTTTTATGCCACTGGATTGTACACTTACTAAGAGTTAAAGTGATACATGTTGTGTATATTTTACCATAGGGGGAAAAAAAAAGAAAAGAAAAAAGAAGTAGAGGAGTTTAGAGGGAAAAAAAAGAATTCTACCTCCATTTTAACAACCCCTCTGAATTTGCAGCTGACACTCCATCATCTAGGCTAATTTACATGAACCTAGAAGGATATGTCTGATAATTTAAAGTCACACATGGTCCCTAAATCTCACTTTGGCATGATCATTTTCCCTGAGCCAACGAGTAGCACACCTGTCCCCAGGGCCAGCTTCATGGTCACGTGGCCTGTGAAACTGCAGTGGGCCTCATGCTCCGAAGGGCCCCACGCTAGTTTAATGCTTTGCTGTCACATCTTGAAATTCTATTTTGGAACAAGGGACCCCCCCATTTTATTTTGCATTAGGCCCTGCAAATTATATAATTGGTCCTACCTACCCCTCACTCCCTCAGCCCCCAGAAAAGTAAATTTAGAGTTTGGCCTCTCTTCCTTTCTCTGACTCAGTGGTGAAGGTTCTGCTAAGCCGTGGAATGATCAGCAGATGCTGCATCCGTGATACCACTCCAGTCACCCCCCTCCTCAGTTCTCCCACCTGCTCCACCAGCTCCCTGCAGTGCTCACCCTCACCAAGTTGGAGGCCTGAGCCTTTCCCACGCCTCACTTGACCGTTCTGGGAGGGAGGTTTGAAAACTTCTTTGAAGGAGTTCCATAGGAATGTTCCACAGTCTGTTCTCAAGCAGCAGCAGAGTGGTGGGTCAGATCCTTACCCTGTTCAAAGCTCCCAAGGCTGTCCATCTCACTCAGACCAAACCCCAAATCCTGGTGCATTTGCTTTATTTTCCCCTTAGCATTTCCACCATTTGACATTTTATATATTTGTATATATTATATGGATATGTGTGTGTGTTTATATACATTTTTAAAAATCTGTTTACTGTCTCTTTCACTACTAGAATGATTTCTCCATAAAAGCAGGTATCTGTTTGTCACTGCTGTATCCCCAGAAATGAGAATTCATCCTGACACGATGTTGGCTTTAAGCTCTGTAGTGGGCCCAACATTGTACTAATTGTTTTAAATGCATTGTTTCATTTAAGCTTCATAATAACTCTGTAAGGCAATTGGTACCATCCACATTTTTAAGAAGGAGGAACATCAAGTTTCCTGACAAAGGATTGAGTAGGCATGGATGTGGAGGATGTAGAAAAGGGATTTAACAATACTTATTGCAGGTGGCTTTTTTGGAGTGGGTTTCTAAGCTGCTGCACTCTGTAGCTTTTCATAAACGAAGGAGGTAGCATTGAAGAAAGGGGAGAAGTGTTGGGTCAGTCGTTACTTTTAATGAGCTTTTCTAGGCATCAAGGAAGCATTAATAGAGCCTCCTGTAGTACTTTGGGTATAGCAAAAAGATAAAGGGGTGGATTTTGATGCTTTGGCTTACTAAAGAGCATAGAAGAGGAAAAGAGCCTCAGCACATCTTCCTTAAGTGACTTTTGTTTTTGTTTTAAGTAATTGCATTGCTTTAATTGTATTGTTTTAAGCAAGTCTTCATTTTGGAGTGGTTTGTTATGCAGCAATAGCTAACTGATACACAGCTGTTCATATTGTTTTCCCTTTAGTTGAATTATGTTTGTTGTTAATATATTACATGTGTTCAGTCTAATTATCATTTAAAATTACTTGAAAAAGTTTACATTATGATTCTGCATGGAATGGGAGTTATCATTTACACAGAAAGGCAAAGAAAGAGTGGCAGGGTTCCTTTTTATATTAGAAAAACAAATGTTCATCTATGAAGAAATGACCACAGTTCCATATTTTCTTGCAAAGCAATAACCAGGTGCTTTATGTGCCTGGTGAGAGGAAACTGCTCTGTTTTATACTGAGATATATGCAAAAGGACTGCCTAGCACAAGCCAAGCAGTACAGCCAAAGGCAGGAGAAATCGCCAAATGCCTCAGAAGAAATGAAAGCAATTACCAGCCAGGAGAGACTTGCATGACCAGTTCATGCACCGTACAGTGCTGTCATGCGGCACTGTGTCATAACTTAATTGGCAGTGTTTTTTCTTAGTGTCACACAAAATCATGGTATCTTAGAATCAATGGTATCTTCAATTTGACAAAATAGAGCATCATTTGTGTATGTATCTCCCCCACTAGACCACCAGCCCCATGCCAGGACCTTGGCTTTTTCAGCACAAGGCCAAGAACCTGGGTGCATAACTGAGCAGACACAATGGATTCTAGCAGTTAGAATGTCAGATGAGGTCACAACCTTAATGCCCTTTCCTCTTTAGGTGACTTTTTAAGAGACCACAACCGTCTAATATATCATTTCCACAAAGCTTTTCTAAATCCTAAGGAGGCAAATCAAAATAGCACTTATTAAATGTTTAATGTTCACTATTACATTTTTATGGCTAGAATATAGTTTTGAGTTCATTTCGTTCAGTGTACTTATACCCATGTTATATGAGTTGGAACATAATTTACCATTTTAAATGTTTACTGAGGCTCATGGCCATTGTATCCCTGCTGTTATGATACATTAGTAGTTGTGTCTGGTTTATTTGATATGATATCCTTGGTTGAGAATGCATCACTAATCCTAATGTTGCTCCTGTGGGAGACAGAGTCTTATGGCGTGGTTTCCAGGTTACATTGTGGTAAGAGGTAGGAACTGCCAACATCATAATATGATTTTTATCTGTCTTCATTAAGGAGTTGTAAACCAGAGAGAAATGGGTGGTAATTCCTCTGCTGATAGCTGGAAAAAAGATGGCTTCTTGGAAAGCACACTGAATTACAGTTTCAAAACTGCGTTCTGTCTCTTGCTCTGCTACTCTCTCTCTCTCTGTGTGACGTGGGCCTGCCACTTCATCCTGGAACTGGAACTATAATGTTCCCCGTTAAGTGATGATCTTAGACAGTCTAAGTTTTCCCCAAGCTTTAATAAAATGTTATTCAAACCTTAGCTCTTTGCCTGGCAAAGTCTTCAAAAAATTGTAATTGATGTCATAATAATCTGTGCCATTATCATCATCGTCTTTATTATTCCCTGAATCCGAGTGGAGGTACTGAGAAGTCAAAAGAGGTTAGGGGCTCAAGGTCAGCAGAAGGCTGAGGACCATAGTTGCTGCCTCCTTTAGGAAGCCTTCCTTGGCTGCCCCAAAAGATAATGCCTCTCTGCTCCCTGGGTACTTTGTTTATACCATCTGTTATGGCACTTCTCACCCAGCATTGTAAATACGTATCTCCCTCACTAGGCTGAATGGCCAAGGGCAGACTGTGTCCTGGGTGCTTAGGATGTGTGAGTGAGTGAGAAGCAATCATCCTTTTAAAAAGTTAATGCAAAAAGTTCTTAGAGTTCTTCTGACTGATGACAGTGCCATAATAATTGACTATTAAGGGATACCCTTTTGATTTTTCTAAAGCAGATGTGCCCAGTGATGTCCCACGAGCCAAGTAGACTCCCACAATGTGTTTCCTTTCTTCTTCTTCTTTAAAATTTGAGTGACATTAACAAAATGGAAGATCACATATAAAAGTATAAATTTCTGGACTTTCTCAAAAATATTGAGGCTCCGTTAATTCTGGGCCTGCATTTCAGCAGGGCCACGACTGGCCTGTACGATAACTTTGTGCAAATTAGAAAAAGGTGCCCCTTCCTCCAGGTGGGCCTGGACCCGTGTCGGGGCCATGGCTTGGTGAGGGGAGCATGGGCTGACCGGTAGCCTCCTAACACCCCCAGGGCCCGGCCTGCTCACACCGGCCTGGCCTTGCTCGGCTGTGCCTCAACCGGCTGGGGCTGAGGGGCTGATGCCTTGTTTAAACAGTGCTCTCCATTTCCCACTACTCTACCCTCTGCAGAGGGTACCGGAGCACGTGTGATTGAAGCTGATGAAAACCATGGCTTATGTGATTTCACTCAGTTTAAAAATTAGATTCCACATTAGTCTCCATCAGCCAGTCTTCGGGGAACCATATCACTGCGTAGAGACATTTGTCTAAACCTGACTTGCTCATTGTCTGGAGCGAGGTACTGTATATAATGTATTTGAGTGATGACTTGTGAACCCATAATCTGGGTCAAATCTTTTCAAAGGTAGTGAAACAAAAACAGTTATGTTCCCTCTGTTGCAGGACATTTAAATCTCTGAGAGTCCCGGGTGCCCTGATGATGAACAGTGTGTCGTCAGTTAGTCCTTACTGCCACGATTGCTGTTCACCTTCTTTATTGAGCCATGCTTTCTCTTTGTTATCATGCCCTGTGCTAACAGGCTTTACAGGACTCGAACATCACATAGAATTCAGGAAAGAGAAAGGTGTTTAGTTCCTCACGCCCATGTTGTTTCCATTCTGGTATAGTATCTAGGTTCAGTTTTGAGAACAGTTGGTGACCAGGAGAAAGTCTTGGGGTGGGTAGCACCTACATGCTAAGAATTCAGTGGCTTGGGCAAGGGTAGGAGGGCAAGGGGTAGTGGTCAGATCTGGCTTTTAATCCAACTCTTGCCATTTACTTGCTGGGTTGTCTTGAAAGTCATAACCTCTCTGGACCTCAATTTACCCATCTGTAAAATAGGGGTAATGTTCCTACCCCACAGAAGAGTTTGGAAAAAGTCAATGAGAAAACCTATCTAAAACAGGTTCTCAACAAATAATAGTTGTTTTTCTTCTTTCTAAACCCATCTCCTTTTCAACCAATCTAAACAGCAATGACAACAATTTATTCTCCTCTTAGAGATAAGGCATAACCTGCCAATATCACTGAGGGACGTAACACATAGACTTACATTCAGACTAAGGTGTAGATAAGCACCTGGTAATTGGCAGAATTATTGAGTGTTTGCTGTATGTAAGACATTGGACAAGATACACTGAGGTGAAGGGCATAGGGTCTTCCCTTGAGGGGTCAATAGTCTAACTGAAGACCAATGGAAAACTTGTTTAAAGCATGATAATAGCACAGACTAAGGGGATGCAGCTAATGAGATGGACAGCTAACACCAGAGCCTCCCGTGGGGCCAGGCCAGATAAGGGGGAAGGGAGGCAGGGTGCCAGGACGAGAAGGGAAGAGCACAGAAAAAGGAGCTTAGAGCTTAAGGACGATCCAGGGGGCAGTTGTCTTCAGGTGATTGCTGCCTCTGAGCCCAGTGTTTTTCTGCTGAAACCTGCAGTGTGGATTAGGAAACAGAACATTATGAATTTGGAGTTTGGGACCACTCGCTGGTAGCAGTTACCCAAAGCTGAGCACACAGGGCCCAACAATGTATTCACTTTTAATTTATTTTAAAAATTGTAAAATTTGTTTTCATCTTATAAAAAATTTACAAATAGAGCTCAAAAACAAAAGTAAATGTCATTCCAAATCTTCGATCGATCATAAATATAAACTCAACTTTTTTGGTGTATTTATTTCTTATATTTTTCATTTATGTGCACATCCATTTCCTTGATTCAGAAGTATGCATGCAAGGTTTTTTTGTGTTTTATGTTTTTTTATTTCATAAAAGTTGGGGTCTACTACTATGCCCTTATTTTGTAACTTGTCGTTTTTTTTCATGTATCACAACATCACAGAATTTTCCTATGTTGTTAAATATTCTATACAATTTTTAGTGGTAGCATAACCCATTATTTGGTTGTACCCAAACTCTATCGCCTATTTTGGGGCATTTCATAATAGACCTATTTCATAGGGTAGCTGTAAGTATTGACTTTTGTTTTAGAGCAGTTAGAACATTGCCTGACACACAGTAAACACTATACATGTGTTTGCCACTATTAAGAGTTGAAATTTTTCAATATTACAAACAATAGTAGTAATAGCCTTATCAATATGTTTTTCCCACGTCTAATGTTTATCATTCCTTTGGGTGGTTTTAGATTTATACTGCCAAATCACCTCCATAAAGTTGTACCAATTTAAATCCCATTAGTTCAATATGGAACTTCCTGTTCCCCCAAACCCTTGCCAACTCTGAATATTATATATTTTTTAGTCTTTACCAAGTTGAGCAGCAAAAAAATTTTTTAATTACTAGTGAGCTTCAATATATATTTGTCATTTGGAGTTCCTTTTTGTCAATTGCTGATACACATCCTTTGTCTGTTTTCCTATGAGGGATTTTTCCTATTGCTTTATATAAATATTATTCTTTGTCACTTAGGATACAGTCATTTTCCCTGGTTTTCCATTTGCTTCCTAGTTTGTTCTTGGTGGTTTTATGTACAGAAGTTTTATATTTTCATGTAATTATATATTCCTTTATATGGCATTTTGTCTTTGTATCTTAAAAAGATATTCCCTACCTCAAGGTCAGATAAAAATATTTTCTTCTGGTTCTTTTATGGTGTTTTACATTTAAATCTTTAATTGGTCTGGGTTTCTTCAATTGGATGGGGTGGGGAAAGAGCTACCTTGGTTTTCTTTCCCAAGTGCTGCCAGTTTTATCCCCAAACCATTAAACAATCTCTTCCTGCACCCACTAATTTAAAAAGTAACCTTTATAATGGGCTAAATCCTTATATATGTCCACTTGGGTCTATTTTTATAGCCTTTCATATATGAGTATGTTTTTGTCAGATTAATTCATTTCTGCTAAGTTTGCTAATTTGACAATGTATGTTGTTTTAAGGCAATCCAGGACATTGAAAATGAATGGGCCAAACCCACACAGGTGCAGAGGCAGAAATTAGTGGCTCTCCAGAAAGAAGACAACCAAACACAGGTGAATCAAGTATTGCACCAAGAGAAATCCCTTGGGAGGGAGTTAAAGAAACATATTGGAATTGAGCTATAAATTTCTATAATTTATAAAGCCATCAAGCACTAAGAATGGAGCTCTTTTTAAAAATGAGAAAGCTTTCATTGATTTTTCTGGTTATAAAATTAATAAAAGCTTATTGTTTAAGGATACTAAAAAATATAGACAATATAATGTGAGTGCTTTGCCAAGTTAATTAATATAGACCCTCAACATTATTTTTAACAACCACAGAGTATTCCATTTTAAATTATAATTTAGCTATCATAAATCATTAGGCATTTATGTATTGTCTAGCCAATTTCCTATTATTGGAAGTCAGGTTGTTTCTAGTTTTTGCTGCTATAAATCACTTTGGCAGCGAGCACCATGAGGCCCAAGACTGTGTGTAATTTATACAAACCCTGTGTGTTCCCAACACCTGTACGGTTCCTGGTTGAAGGTCCCTGAACACTGCAGCCAACATCCTCTGTCTCTGAGTACGTGTTCTATTATTCTTTAGGATATAGTATTTCTAAACGTCCATTTTTAAAGATTCTATAAAGATGGTACCAACTCACACACGCCCCGTCCCCAAGCAGTGTATACAAGTCTGACAAGACATATTTTAACAGAAGAAATGGCCTCTGTTTCATTATGTTGTCTTTTTTATTCTTTAGACTTTGCCAGTGTTTACCACTAATACATTGATTTAGAGCAAAATGAAAACAAAATTTAGAGGATTTGTTTATACTTAGGTTGATATGGAAAGTAATTCTTCAAAGTCTGCAATATTTTGAGAACTATATTGATTAGCTGCAAGAACAGAAAAGGAAAAGGAAAAAAGCATATACTGCCATGATTTAGTGTTTTTCCTCCTTGGTATTCCACCGCGGCTTTGTCACACAAATTTTGGAGTTCAGTTTCTCTGTGTATTTGTAAATTTTGATAATTGTAGCTTCTATTTTGATAGGTAGAATATTGCTGGTACTTTGGATACAATTACAAATTCTAAGTCTAAGTCTATTTCTGCTCTATAAACTTTGTACTAATTTAGTAAGAATATTGTTTTTACCGTGTGCTATGCTCTACCAAAATTTGGATTTGTATTTTTGCCAAGAAACAAATTTTATTTTCTATGGTGAACATTTTACCTAATTTTACCATACTATTTGTCATAGTGATCTATAAAAAACTTTACCTTGAGTGCATGAATTAGATGAAAAAAATTGAACCATTATTCAAATTAACTGATTTTCTCTTGAAGCATCTAAGAATACTAATATAAAACCAGCATTATTTAAGTGTTTGTGAAGTTCTTCTCCTGCTAATGGAGCCGGCATATTAACAACTATTGCTTTGCTTTATGTACATGTACAAGAAAACTTGGAATTGAAAACGAGTGAAATTAATTTAAAGGAGCAGTCATTTGATCTAAATCAGAGATAGGCTAACTATGGCCCAAGGGCCACTGTTTTCAAATAAAGTTTTATTGGCACATAGCCATGCTTATTCATTTATGTATTGTCTAAGGCAGCTTTTGTGCTGGAGTGGTAGAAGTGAGTAGTTGTAATACAGACCATATATCTGCAAAATCAAAAATATTTACTATATGGCTTTTTACAGAAAAGTTTGCCAACCCCTGATCTAAATGAAAATATATAAACATACCATCTGCAGTTATATGTGTTAAATTATCTTTTGTAGTCTTCTTAAAAAGAACTAATTTTCGGGTAGATAATCCTTGTAGATTTCTGTCTCCTGGTTTTCATGGAGTCAGTAATGTCGCCACACCCCCTTGTTGAATGACAAATGCCAACAAGCATTTTGAGCAAGTTATTTATTCATCACCAACTTTCTTGAGAAATGGAGCTTAACTTTTAATTAAACAAACGGTTTCATCTCTTTTAGAGCATTGCAGCCTGAATTTATTACAGATTTTTTTTAAGTGTTACCAAATAACAAAATAAACAATTAAAGATTTATACCATATAATAAATAAGAAACTTTTGTAGCAAGATCATAAAACTATCCTGTATACTCTGTGGCAAGATTACTCAGCCCCTGCCCCCACCCCCAAACCCTGTCATTCCTGATGTTGCTCACTGACCCAGCGGGAGGCCTTAATGCACCTCCTGAGTTGAATGCATGGGCCGCAGCACAGTGAGCTGATACAACATGTATCTGGGTGGGACAATAACCTGGAATAGCTCTGCCACCTTGTACCAAGAGTCAGCTGTCCCTCACCACACGTGTCTCCTCACATTTCACTTTATCAGAGAGCACTTCATGTAGTGCTTGAAAGGGCAGTGTAAGTTACCTCACTTCAAGAAAGGATCGGGAAAGAGCCAGGTTGTCACTGGGTGGTCTTCTTTCAGATTCAGCCATGTGTTAACGTGAGAACTCCCTTGTCTGCACACACATCTCCCATACCATCAGGCAGGACCATGGTGAAAGCTGGAAGTACAAGGTGGAGGTCACCAAACTGATATCAGATTATTTAAATCAATTGTTAATAATCACTTTGTTAAAGAAATGAAAAGTCGGGGCCAGCCCAGTGGCATAGTGGTTAAGTTCGTGCCCTCTGCTTCAGCATTCTGGGGTTCGCAGGTTCAGATCCCGGGCACAGACCTACACACCACTCATCAAGCCATGCTGGGGTGGCATCCCGTATACAAAATAGAGGAAGATGGGCACAGATGCTAGCTCAGAGCCAACCTCCGTCAGCAAAAAGAAGAGGATTGGCAACAGATGTTAGCTCAGGGCCAATCTTCCTCACCAAAAAGCCAAAAAACAAAAACACCCAAAAAGTCCTCAATAGACATTAACAGCACAGGATGCCAGGACCACAGGTGTGAACAACTATGCTCTGTTCTTAAGTCATGTCAGAAGCAGAGGGAAAAGCAAAACCTTAAATGTCACATAAAAGTGTTCCCTTGGCGCTTTGGGGCTGTCCAGGGCTCTACTTAAAAAGCAGACTCACTCTTGCTCTCATTTCACTGCCATTTCCAAAATCTCTTTCTCTGACAGTTAATACCATCATCCTACAAAGCAGCCTGTAAAAGTGAGCTACTTTCCTCTTACATAGATCTCAGCTTGGTTTTTTAAAAGGTGGCATTTTAAATGTACACTTTTTATTTTGCTATTATAATCGGTTGAGATAGAATCGTATCTACTCATTCATTTGATTCCCTCTGCTTTCCTTCACTCATCATTCACACATCGAATATTTCATTCCCACTCTGTACCAAGCACTGTAACGGTAGCAGGGACACGATGGTGAACGAGGCAGAATTGGTCCCTGCCCTGGCAGGACACACCATGAACTTCCCAGGCCTTATTGTCAGAGAGTGCCAGGGGCATTGTCTTCATTTGTATTGACCGCTTTCACCGTGACTCAATTCCATGTGTTCTAGAATGGCAGTAGCTTCTGACATGAGATTTTCATCTGCTTCAAGTGGTCTTTTGCTTCCTCCTACCTCCACCCCCACCCCTTAGGAGCAGTTTTTGGAGCTGTCCCGGGAGGTACGGCACTATGGATACGTGCAGCTGGATCCTTGTACCTGTGACTACCTGGAACCAGGCTGTGGGGCCATTGTTTCTGTTGGCAATAACGAGATCAGCTGCTGCATAACCCTGCCTGATAACCAGACCCAGGACGTCATTTTCCAGATGAACAGAGTGAAGTGCTGGCAGGTCACTTTCCTTGTGAGTATCTTGGCACTGCCTCACCCATGATTTAAAGTCTCCATCCATGATTTAAAAATCCCATTGTTCTTGGGTGACAAAGCTGGCCCTAGGGAGACAGGTCTGCCATTTGAATCAGTATCTTGAGAGGACTAGCATCTAAGCCACAGTAAGCATCAACTAGTGGTAAAACCTATTTATTATCTGGTACAAATTTCCCACACATAGCAGTAAAGACACCAATCTTCCCACCATCCAACAACATCCTTCTCTACTGCACGAAGGGTGGTAATAACAGCTATATAACTATAGTAATAACAGTACATAGAAATAGCAGCTACCATTTATTGAGCACTTAATATGTACTCCATACGGACAAGATCTCTACCTGTGGAAACTGAATGCTGACCAGCAGAGCTGTACTTAAGGGTCCCTGGCATCATACCTACATTGCTATCTCCTCCCAAGAGAAACCCTTATGACCAGATTTATTGAGTGCCTACTTTGCACCAAGTGCTGTGTGAGACAGTGCCACATGTATTATTAAATTCTTACAATAACTCAGTGAGCTAAGTAGGCTTATACCCTTTACACAGGAACCTGAGGTTAACTAGTAGAGGGCAAAGGCTAGAGAGCAACCATGACACCCAGTTGCTAAATCCATGGAATCCATGGGATTTTTTACCTGGCTCAGTAAGAGGCCTATCTGGCATCGGATGCTGTCAACCATTTCTTCCTTCTCAAAACTCCCTCTCCTTCCTCCCCTAGTTTTGTGGGCTGCTTCTCCCTCTGACCACTCCTAAAATGCTGGTGTTTCCTGGGGTTCCATTTCTAGCATCTTACCTCTACGTATCCTCAGTTACCTGAGGTCCAGTATTTCTTACTGCCTTCTGGACGTCTTCACCAGGTGTCTCACAGACATCTCAAACTTAGCCTTTCCCCAAACCAGACTCATCCTTTCTCCCTCGTGCCCATCCTAGGGCTCTTCCTCCTGTGATCCCCATCTTGGTAAATGGGACTTCCACCACCACCTCTTAATTGCCAAACCTGTAAGCTTGAAATTATCCCTGACTTTTCTCTGTCTCTTACCCTGCATGTTTAATTGCTGATGGAGACCTGTCTGTTCTACAGCCCTGCTCTTCCTCAAAACGCTCCCTTTCTCTCCACCCTCACGGCTTGGTCTCAACGTTTCCTGCCTGGATGAAATCCAACAGCCTCCTAACCGTTCTCCCTGCCCCCCGTCTTTCCCTTTTGGGGTCAGAGAAAATACATCATATGATGTCAGTCCTTTTAAACTTACGGGAACTTGTTTTGTGGCCCAAAATTTGGTCTATCTTGGTAAATGTTCCATGTGCACTTGTAAAGAGTGTGTGTTCTGCACCTATTGGGTGGAGTGTTCTGTAAATGTCAATTACGTAAAGCGGTTGATAGTGTTCAAATCTCTTGTATCCTTATACATTTCTCTCTACTTGTTCTATCAGTTATTGAGAGAAGAGGACCATTACGACCTTTAAGTATTATTGTGGGTTTGTCTATTTCTTTGAATTTTATCAGTTTTTTTCCTCTTTTCCTGCCTTCTTTTGATTAACTATTTTATGATTCCATTCATTTGCACCATTGTTTTTTGTTTTTTAGCTATACCTTTTTTATTTATTCATGGTTACTTTAGAGTTTTTAATACACATCTTTAGTATGTTACAGTCTACTTTCAAAAATTATACCACTTCACAAAAAGTGTCAAAACCTTACAATAGTGTTCTTCTATTTGCCCCTCTGTCTTTTGTGATATTTGTTGCCATACTTTATTTCTACATGTATATGTCTCATGCTACATTATAATTATCTTTACTTTAAATAATTATTTTTTAATTTAACTTTTTATTTTGATATAATTTCAGACTCATGTGCAATTGTAAGAAATGGTACAGAGGTCCTGTGTACTCTTTCGCCCCTTTTCTCCAATTGTTACATTTTGCAAAAACTGTAATACAATATCACAACCAGAATATTGGCATTGATACAATCAAGAGGCAGAACATTTCCGTCACCACAAGGACCCCTCATGTTGGCCTTTTATATCTACACCCACTTTCTCCTGCCTCGCCCCTCCTTAACCCTTTGCAACTGCTAATCTGTTTGCCATTTCTACAGCTGTGTCATTTCAGGAATGTTATATAAAATTTTTGGAGGTGATGGATATATTTATTACCTTGATTGTGGTGATGGTTTCATGGGTGTACACATATATCCGAACTCATCAACTTCTATACATTAAATACGTGCAGTTTTTGTATATCAATTATACCTCAATAAAACTTAAAAATAAAAAAAAGAAACATATAAAACAAGATTATGTATTGATCAGTTGATGAAAATATTGTGACCAGAGTTTTGCAGGAACTTAACCCTGTATTTCCCTTGGGGCAGTGATTCAGTACTCAGTAATGCAGTGTTTATGGTGATTTTATAGAACATGACTACCGTGAATAATAAGAATCAACCGTATTTAGGAGGTAAAAATATAAATAAAAGCAAGGAATTGATTACCTTAAAAAAGAAAGAATGCTATATAAATGGAATCATACTATATGTAGCCTTTTGAAATTGGCTTTTCTTTACTCAGCATAATTCTTTGGAAATTCATCCCAGTTGTTGTGTATATCAGTAGTTTGTTTCTTCTTATTGCTGAGCAGTATTCCACAGTGTGGAATGGCCAAAATTTGTTTAACCATTTACCCAATGAAAGATTTCTGGTTGTTTCTAGTTTTTAGCTATTATGAATAAAGCTCCTATAAATATTCATGTATAGGTTTTTGTCTGAGCACAAATCTTCATTTCTCAGGGATAAATGTCCAGGAGGGCCATGGCTGGGTCGTGTGGAAGTGCGTGTTTAGTTTATTAAGAAACTGCCAAACCGTTTTCAAGAGTGGTTGTACCAGTTTACATTCCTACCAGTGATGCATGAGTGACCCAGTTTCTCTGCATCCTCATCAGCATTTGGTGTTGTCACTGTTTTTTATTTTAGTCATTCTGATGAGTGTGTAGTGGTATTTCATTGTGATTTTAATTTGCATTTTCCTCATGGCTAATGATGTTGGCCATCTTTTCACGTGCTTATTTACCATATCTTCTTTGGTGAAATGTCTTTTTCCCATTTTCTAATTGATCACTTTTTTACTGTTGAGTTTTGAGAATACTTAGTATAGTCTAGATACTAGTCCTTTGTTGGATATGTGGTTTGCAAATATTTTCTCTCACTCTGTAGTTTTTCATCCTCTTAACAGGATCTTTTGCAGAACAGGAGCTTTTAATTTTGATGAAGTCTTAATGCATCCATTTTTCCTTTTATAGATAGTGCCTATAGTGTCAAGTCTAAGAATTCTTTACGAAACCCTATATCCTAAAGAAATTTTCTAAGGGTTTTTTCCCTAAAAGTTCTACAGTGATAGGTTCTACATTTAAGTCCATGATGCATTTTGAGTTAATTTTTATATAGGGTGTGAAACTTAAAACAAAGTTCCCTTTTTTGCCTATGGAAGTCCAACTACTCCAGCACCATTTGTTGAGAAGGCAATTGTTCCTCAATTGAATTGCCTTTGCACCTTTGTCAACTATCAGTTGGGCATATTCGTATGGATCTATTTCTGGATATTCTATTCTGTTCCACTGATCTATGTGTCTGTCCCTCCACCAATACCACGTAATCGTTCTCTTCCTTTGTAACCACTTTATTGAGATATAATTCACATACCATACAATTCACCCATATAAAGTGTCCAATTCAATGACGTTTAGTATATTCACAGAGTTGTGCAACCATCACCACAATCAATTTTAGAATACTTTTATCACCTCAGAAAGAAGCTCCATACCCTTTAGCTGTCACCTCTCTATCCTCCCATTCCCACTAGCCCTAAGAAACTACTAATCTGCTTTCTGTCTCCACAGATTTGCCTATTCTGAACATTTCATATTAATGGAATCATATGTGATCTTTGTGACTGGCTTCTTTTACTTATCATAATATTTCCAAGGTTCATCCTTGTTGTAGTATGTATCAGTACTTTACTCTTTTTCATGGTCAAATAATATTCCGTTGTACGGATATATCAAAATTAGTTTATCCATTTGTCCATTGATGGACATTTGGGTTGTTTCTACCTTTTGGCTGTTAAGAGTTGTACTACTGTGAACGTTTGTGTACAAGTTTTTGTGTGGACATAGATTT
The DNA here is from genome assembly GCF_057802395.1 of Ceratotherium simum simum. Classification (NCBI taxonomy): domain Eukaryota; kingdom Metazoa; phylum Chordata; class Mammalia; order Perissodactyla; family Rhinocerotidae; genus Ceratotherium; species Ceratotherium simum. The sequence goes on from NC_141922.1 coordinate 38,308,012, forward strand.
TCATTTCTCTTGGGTATATATCTAGGAGTGGAGTTGCTGGTAACACTACTGTAGTGGTAACTCTATGTTTAACTTTGTGAGACTATTTTCCAAAGTGTCTGCTCCATTTTACATCCCCACCAGCAGTGTATAAAGGTTCTGATTTCGCCACATCCTTGCCAGTGCTTGTTATTATCTGATTTTTTTTTTAAATTATAGCCATCTTAGCGGATATGAAGGGATATTTCTTTGTGGTTTTATTTCAATATTTTTTCTCTCTCTGCTTCATTTGGGGTAGTTTCTGTTGCTATGGTTTCAAGTTCATCAATCTTTCCTTTTGTAGTGTCTAACATGTTGTTTCTTCCATCCAGTGTATTTTTATTTCTAGTATTGTATTTTTCATCTCTAGAAGTTCCATTTGGATCTTTTTTATATCTCCCATTTCTCTCCTTATCATGCTATGTTTTTCTCTAAATTCTTGAATGTGTGGAGCATATTTACAATAACTCTTTTAATATTGTTGTCTACTAATTCCATCGTCTCTGTCATTTCTGGGTCTGTTTCTATTGATTGATTTTCCTCCTGTTCACACAGCATACTTTTCTCCTCCTTTGCATACCAGGTAACTTTTTATGATATGCTGAACATTGTGAGTTTTACATTGTTGAATGCTGGATTTTACTGTATTCTTTTAAAGAGTATTAGACTTTGTTCTGGGATTACCCAAGTAACAATTCAGTTACTTGGGATTGGTTTTATTTTTTTAGGCTTGCTTTTGAGCTTTCTTAAGGCAGGTCAAGAGTGGTCTTTAGGGCCAATTTAGTCCTTTACTCATTAGCTGTCATTCTTAGGACTTTCCCAATGTCTTGTTTATTATGGTCTCTCTACTCTGGTTGACAGAAACACAAACTATTTCCAGGCTGGTGTGTGTGAGCTCCTGGAATTGTTCAACCTACTGCTTTTTAGTGGTTCTTTCCCCAGCCTCACATGCACAGATCATTATTCAGCCAAATATTTGAAAGGAGCTCTCTGGAGCTCTTTCTCTGTATAAAGCCCTCATCCTTGGTCTTCTGCTCCACAAATTCTAACCTCAGCTTCTTCAGACTTTTATCTCCTTCTCCTCAACTCAGCAAGTCCTCTTGGCTCTGTTTCGGTTCCCCTCTCTATGCTGCATCCTGGAAACTCCTCCAGGCAGTCAGCTGGGTAATTGTAGGGCTCACCTCATTCATTTTCCATCTCTCTGGGTTAAGAGTTCTGCATTATCTGTTTAATGTCTGAGAGCAACTGTTTCCTCTTTCATTTTTTACAGTGATGCAGTGAGACCAGTATTTCTAAAATATAAATCTAATTGTGTTATTATCCAGTTTTTAAAATCAGTTAATGAATGCCTATTGCCCTGAAGATAAAGTCCAGACTCCTTAACTTAGCTTCTGAAACCTGTAACAGTTAGCGTTCTTTGGTGGCAAGCAATAGAAACCAACACTTCTGGCTCTAGTGAAAAGAGGGATTTGGGGGAGGGATATGGAATAACCCACTGATTTAAAGGAAAAGCTCAAGCAGAGGCTTAGGAAAGTCAGGGACCAAAGGAGCTCAAGGTTTCTGGGAAACAGGAATTCTTTTTCAGGATTTGTTCCTTGGGTCTCTCTGCTCTGGCATCAGATGAGGGGTGCAGAGAGTATTTGTGCAGTTGGCCTGAGTTTGGGTCATTTGCCACCCTCCAGCAGGGCAGAATTCCCTGATAGTCCTACCTAGGTAGCCACAGTGGAAGAGGGAGGGTTTTCCCAAGGGAATTTGGACTCCGTTACTAGGAGAAAGAGGGATAGATGCTGTATAGCAAAAATCACAGGGGTTCCTACCAGGCTTTCAGGATCTGCCCCCACCCTGCTTCTCTAAGCCTCTCTTCTCACCACTCCCCATGCCTTGCAGCCTGTGCTACACTCAATCCCTTGCCACGTCTCCAACGTACCTGGTTTCCTCATGCCTCAGTGCACTTATTGTTTCTTCTACCAGGAACCACTTGTCACCTCCTCCCCCCACCCCACCCCCCCAAAAAGCCACAAAACCACCACAACAAACTTGGATAGTTTCTATTTCTGCTCAGATAACCCCGCTCTGGGAAGCCTTCCTTTACCTTCCTAGTCTGGGTTAGGTGCCCATCCTGTTTACTTCCATAAACCTGTGTTTGCTTCCCTTATAACACTTATTATATCAAACTATGGTGATTACTTTTATGACTGTCATAGACTGATAGCTTCTTGAGAATAGGGATAGTCTCACTTGTTTTGATATTTTGCCCATCACATAATAGCCACTTAAATGTCTATTGAATATCAAATAATATCTTTTCCTCTGTAGGGAACTCTGCTGAATATGGATGGGCCCCAGCAAACTCTCCACCAGAACTTAGAGCTCAGATTTCAGTATAGCAGGGATAGTCGCTGGCAGTGGTTTGTTATTTACACCAAACAGGTGAGTTCTCAGGGCAGAGCATGAAAACCTTCTCTGCTGAAATGCTCTCTTGCTGCTGGGTGGACATGGCACATTCCCCTAACCCGGTTGGAGCAGGGCACTTAAGTATGCTGTGCATTCTCTTTTGGCCTGTAATGCCTCTTATCTTGTTTGTTTTTTGTTTCATTTTGTTTTATTTTACTAGTCACAATGGCCTTCACATCAGTTAGAAATGAGTTTAGTTACCGTGTAACAGAAGACTCAGCTTTTGACAGTGGCTTAGACCAGGGGTCAGTTTAACTTTTTCTCAAAGGGCCAGATGGTAAATATTTTAAGTTTTGAGGTCGAAATGGTCTCTGTCGCAACTACTCAACTCTGTTGATGTAGCACAAAAGCAGCCATAGACAATACATACACAAATGGGTACAGCTGTGTTCCAATAAAATTTTATTTACTAAAACAGTTTGGAGGCTGGATTTGTTTGCCAGTCCCCGGCTTAGACAATACAGATTTTTATCATCTTAGTAAGAATACTGGAGATAGATGATTGGCATCCCTATCATTCTCTTGATCTTTTCCAAGCAGATAAAAGCTATTCCTTTTATCTGGAAAGCAAAAGCTTTACCCCAGAAGCCCCCAGTAGAGTTTCCATTATGTCTCATTGGCCAGAACTGGGTCACATGACCACTCCTAGCTGCAAGGGATTCTGGGAATCAAGTATTTAGCAAAGAGGAACAGGATTCATGATCAGCTTAGAGTAAGCATGAGTCATTGCCTAGAGCTGGGCACTTTGTCCTCCCAAACAAAATCAGGATTCTGTTAGGAGGGAAGAAGGGCTGTTGGGTAGCAAATTGTCTGTTTCTGCCACAGGCATGTAACTAAAATTGGAATAAAAATCCTAAGAAAAATAGAATTTTCTAAACACTAAATTCAATTGAAAAATTCTTTTTGCTCAATTAACTTAGGCTATTTCAAATTGGAATCAAAACTACAAATGTTCTAAAATGAAATAAAAATAACCAAGTAATATTTACATCAACATTACATTCGACTTGAGTCCCTGGTGATCATATTAAGTTCCATGGAGTATTCTGGTTTCAGGTAACCAAAGTTCCCTTTCGACTCTCTACTTCTAGGACAGTTGTGATCGTGAGATTATAGATATCAAAGTCCCCTGAAAAAGACGAAGTACTAAATCAAAATCCTAGGTTAAAGAAATGGGTCCTCAGGTTCACCTTGAATATGAACCATCCTTAGGGAAAGGGTAGGATGGTTTGCTGAGGCAAGATCTGCAGTCACTTGGAGAGACACAGAGAGATTTTGGCAATGAACCTCCTCCCACCCCCCCACCCCCTCTGCCAATGCTAAGTGCCGTAGTTAAATTTTATTATGGTCTTTTAATCTAGTCTGTAGCAGATGAGTTTAAGCCACTATAGAGAAGTGCGATAAACGTACTTTTAAAGGATTCCTAGTAAGGTCTTATTTCCTTTGGAGTGTGAGTATCCACCCAAGGGCTACTTCTTCAAAAGGCAGAAATGTGGCTTGTGTGTCTTGCAAATACAAATGAGGGCTTGTGCCCAGATCTTTTCTAGACTCTTTAAACAGAAGCTTTGTCCCTTTATATTTAATAAACCTTGCCTGGCTTATAGCAGAATCCTAACCTATGTATCTATGTACCTTGTATAGGCGTATGGAATCAATCTGCACCTTGTGAGATACCATTAAACATGCTTCCTAGCTGCATCCGCTCAGGGTTTGTTGTTTAACTATTTCATACCCTGGTTTCGTGTAGGTTACATATATGCACAGATAAACAGGGTTAGTTCTTAGCAAAACCAAGAAGGCAAAATTCATCCTTGTGTATAAACCCCACATCTATTACTCTTTTCCTTCTTGGGGGCAGCACCTCTCTTCTCTCTTCCCGCCTTTCTCTTCCCTTAGATCAAATGAATTCTTGTCATGTTCTACAGTCCTGCAAGACTTTGAGATGTAGCACACCCTCCGTCTAATTCTACTGTGTATGTCCTATTCTCCAAGAGTTTCCTACTTTGGCTACCACCCCAACCTGGTTTTCTCTCTCTCCCTACTCCTCCTCTCCATCATCCCCGTCCAGCGCAGTTACCATCCTTGAGCACAGACTTAGACTAAGGTCCTATAGCCTCAAGCTTTGAGCTTCCGTTGTCTCAAACCCTAGTGGGGCTGAAAGAAGAAAGAGCAAGCCAAGAATTGAGAGCTGGACAAGAGAGCAAAAGGATTCATGGGAAAGGAGCAAATGGGAAAATCATAGGGAACCTTAAGTTCGACACATGGGGATGAAGATCCTGGAACAAGGAAGCCGCTTTTGTGTAGCAAGCTATAAAACTGTGTGTGTCTTCGAGCTAACAACGATGAGCCAACAATAAGCCACAGGTGATATTGGCAGCAACTGTCAGTCTTGAAAGGGAATGATTAAAGATACCAGAAAAATAAGAACGTGAAGAAAACTAATTTTTTTTAGTTCCATAAAAGCCATAAGATGCTAATATATTCTTTCAAACAGACAAATTACTATTTATGCCTAATGATAGATCTCTCAATAATTATGCTTACAATTAAATATAAGATTGACCATCATCAGTTTATTTGGTTACAATAATAAGCAGTTTTTATTATTTTTTGCTCATAAAATATGAGCTGCTTACATAGTGGTAGAAAAAAATGGGATGTAAGGGGGAAGTTTTAAGAGGGAAACAGATTAGTAATGAGATCCTGGCCATTTTTCATCTCTCTTTTAAAAACTTAGGGTAAATATATTCATGTGACTGGGAAAATTTATGGTTACATGCTAATTATGTCTTATGCAAATTTATGGAAATTAAAGAAATCTAAATTTTTGACAGTGTACTGTTGGAGAGCAGAGCTCAAAATCTGCCTGTGGTGTAAGGAGGGAAGGAAGATAATGAAGATCTCTTCAGTTGAGAGAGTTCTTTATTTCTGAATTTCTTAGGCTTTTTTGCTGAGTAGCTGCTTGAAAAAGATGATCTCAGAAAAGATGGTAAAGCTAGTTGCAGAGAATCCAGAAATGGTAAGTACCCTAATCTATGTATATTTTTCAGTTTAAGTTCCCACCAGCAGCTGACACAAAACTACACTGATGAATTCCCTGGGCCGCCTAGCCTGAGCCTCAAGTGAGGAATCCACCCGCCCAGGAGTGAGCTTCTCTGCCCTCTGTGAGCTCAGGCTGTAGAATTCAAGCCATTTTTTCCAATGAGAAGTTGTCCTTGGATTGCTGAGCACTCTCTAACCCTTGACTCTGTATCCTTATATTTCTGCCTTCCCCCAAATGGAGGATTCTGGATTTACCATACAAGCTTCCAGATTTATCAGAAAGTCAGGATCTTGAGAGGTCTTTAACACAGCAGCAATGATCTTAAATAAGCTCTACAGTTTTGTCTCTAGAAAGAACTCACAGCCTCTTGATGCTTCCACTGTGCCAAATTAAAATGCCTCTAGCAGTTGGGATAAGCCATTGAGTAAAAGAAGCTCTCGAGGCTGTTATTTTTCTCAAAGTAAAATTAAACTTTGTTTTTCTAGTCTACATGTTCAACAAAGGCCCAGTAACTCATTGAAAGTCTTGGTGGCAGGCTATAAAATGAGTTACTGAGATTTTAAACTTTTCTACTTGCCTCGTCATCGTCATGATATAAGCATGTCCCAAATAAGACAGTACAGTTTGATTTTAAAAAATGATTACAAATACTAATGCCTGGTTGACATTTATAAACATAATGCAGAATATTACACTGATCTTTAAAAAATACAACAGAAAAACCTTTGGAAATTTTCTCTAATGTTTTCATTTAAATTTAGTCCTTTATAAAGATAACATCTTTAATTTAACATTGATTTTTACTTGATTTTGCAGCTTTTTTCCAAGAAAATGGTTGCATTTTATACTTATTTCTCTTTCTTCTACAACTGAAAATATTTTCTCAGGGAAAATAAAATTCACTGCCCTTTGGTGTTTGAACAATTCAAAATGTACTAGAGAGTAACAAATCAAGGCAATAAAAGAATCAATGATGCTCTTTTTAAAAGAGCAATAAAATCTAACCTCTTAGGCAGGATGGACCCCCTTAGGCTCCAATTATTTGATGTATAAAAGGAAGAAGAAGGAAGAGAAAAGTAATTAATTGAAGTAGCCCCATGAAAAGGGAGAAGTGTTCTCCAATGTGGTTGAATAAAATGTAAGCTACTTGATGCAGGAAATGCTTGTACAATGAGTAGCTAAAGAGTTTGCTTAGTGTTAGGAGAAGGTGGTGATCCATTTAAAGTTTTCAAGAAAAACAACCACACTAACTACATTTCTTATATTTGCACACAAATTGAAATCTATAGTTTATCCCTGTGGCTGGTAGCAAAATTAGCCAGTACTTGTATTGCTTTATCCAGATACTCAAGAAGTTTTATTTCCACAAACTCTTTATTTTATTTCTTTACTTATTTTGGTTCTTGAAAAGACAAGTTAAGACCGTTCCTCTTGAAAATTGGGTTTTCAGGAGGATGTTGTAGGGATAGTCCACATTTCAATCTGGAATTTCATCTACAAACCCCTGGGTAGAATGGGACCCTGGAAGGTAAAAAGAACAGACAGATCAGCTGTTTGAACTTCAGCTGAGTTCTGGGCCTCCTCACAAAGTACGGTTGACTAGAACAAATCATCTGTGGAGCTTAAAGTACCATGTAAATGTATGACTGTGACCTTCACTCATTTTCTAGGTAGACACATAAAGGCTGAGCTGACAGATCACTTATAGGCTTATATGGACCAAGATACAGACGTCTCCATTTTGCAAGGCAGAATAGATTTCAAGATTTGGATAATCATGAAGAATCTGGGGAAGGGGTGAGAAATTGAGAAAACTATAACCAAATGAGCCCCATACATAAAGCAGATGGCCCCTAGAAGCAGATTAAATGGTACTGTTTTATCCTAGTTATAAGGAAGGATTGAAAGAAGAAATTTAGTGCTAACTTAATTAGCTTAGTTAGCTTTAGGCGATGGTTTCAAAGGTAGGAGCCGAACCGTTTATGAAGAGATCATTAAAATTTGAAGTCAAACAAATGCACTAAAGTAAAATGTAAACATACTACAGAAAAATCATGTTAAATTCTTAAAGGCAGTATTAACTGCAAACCAGAAGGAAAAAAGAGTGTAACATTCTACTTAGAGCTATGCTCCTACACAAAAGCCTAAATTAGTTTTGTTAATAATTGCTACTTTTAACTAGAACAGAATTGTAAGGATTATTTTATTTGAAAATAAAGTGTATTAGTTAGGAGTAGATTTGGCTGCATATAACAAAAACAAGACAAAAATAAGTGTCTTGGACAAAATACAAGTTTGTTTCTCTCTCATCTAAAAGAAGCCCAGAGGTAGGCAGTCTAGGGCTGGGGTGGTGGTTCCATGATGTCACCAGAGACCTTTCTGGTCTGCCATCTTCAGTGTATGGCTTTTACCTCATGCCCAAGGTGGCTGCTGGAGCTCCAGGCATTACATCCACATTCTAGGCAGCAAGTATGAGGAAAGTATGAAGAAGGGATCACTTCTTTTCTTTAAGGAGGAGTCTTAGAAGTCCCACACAGAATTTCTGCTTACAGCTTATTGGCCAAGAGTTAGTCACATCACAGGCCCACACCTAGCTGTAAGGGAGTCTGGTAAATGTAATCTTTTTGCAGGGTATGTTGTTTCTCCAAATAAATTTGGGTATTACTACTAAGAAAGAAGGGTAGAATGGATAATGGAGTAGGCTACCAGTAATCTCTGTCATGTAAAGAAATCTAAAAGATACCAAAAAAAGAAAGCAGATGTATTTTATGCAGTAGATGTGTTCCTAAGGAGTTTCTGAAACTGTATCATTTTCTTGTTATATTGTATATTGAACCATAATCTGAATACATGAGAGGTATCAGGAATATGCTGGTGAATAATTTTCTGAGTATATTTTTAATAATCCATACCTAGTTTGATTGTTTTATTAGTTTGTATATTGTTTCCTTAGGTTTACTTAAAAGTGGGTCTGAATCTCTAAATTAGTTTTCTGAAAAATGGCAAGAATGAGATGGCTGTCTGATTCTGGTTTGCCTCATAGCTCTCACCCTCATCCCCAACTACCATCACTATATGCATTTTGCTCTCCACTCCTTTTTCATTTGGGGTAAGATCAGACTATGTAAAAGGCCACTGGGCTCAGAGGCGGGAGCTTTGAACTGTGTTCCTGTTAGGTGGCGAGGAGGGGACACATCAAGGGCAGTGCTGTCTGATGGCCCAGGGATGCCAGCCTTTGAATTGTGGTCCAGTTCAGAAAACAGAAGAAGTATAGACATTTACAGCCTTCATGAAAAGGGCCTGAGCACAGCAGGAGGACGAAGTTTTAGAGAGCCAGGGGGAAATTACTGTGCAGGAATAAGTGCTTAGATTATTAACAGAAACTACTCAATTAATGAAAGGAGAGTGCAGGAATAGTGCATTATGAAAAAGGGTTAGCTTTTCCCCCAACTTTATTCCCCCTAGTATATAAAATATTTAAAGCCTTATTGAAATAAGTCAAGGAAACAACTTATATCATAAACTGCTTAACATTTGTATTGGGTTCTATTTTATTTATTTTGAAATAGGGAGGGGGAGGGGAAGGAGAATAGGAGAGAGAAAAATTCCAAGAGTTTTCCTCCAACTTCTGTATTTCATTGCACAAGACTAGTTACAAACTATAATGTAATATTATATTACAATATAGTAATAATTATATGTAAATATAATTATATGTAAATAATAATATACATATATGTAGATAATGTAAAATAATAATACTAGCAAAATACATAAGACATCAGAGCATTAATTTTTCATTTACTAAGACTTAATTGATTTTTTTAAATTCTTGAGATAGGCCTCAAATATATGAACTTTTCTATTAAGAATACTAACCTCAGGGAGGTCCTCTGCATACTTCAAAGCAGTATATTTTACAACAAAATGAAGTTAACCGTAATTAAAAGGTAATGCTCTTTTGCAGTGTCCTGTTATTTAGCCCACTTATTTTGAAATGTCCCACTCTATATTCTCATGAATAATAAGCCATAGTAAACAACTTAGTTGATTCACTCCTTCGTTCTCTCATTTATGAATGCCTATATTGACCATGCAATGGTTAGCAACTGAGGCTCCAGTGGCAAGGGGCGTATTTGTTGGAGGAGAAAGGCAATTAGTAAAGAGACATTTAGAGTTATAGAGTGGTAAGAGACATGCACAAAATGCAGAGTTGCTTAATAGTAGTTCTTTTCTTTTCCTATGGGAAGAGTCTAAGAACTCTTTCCTCCAAACTCTAGCTAGGTCACCTTTACAGAGTGTGCCCGACACTCTCTTTGCCTCTCCAGATTCACTCTCCACTCTCTTGTGCCCTGCCCTGTGCCCTAGAGACTGACTTTTGTGTGCTGAGACCCTGCCCTCTGACTTCCAACCTTTGACCAGGCTCACCCATGGGGAAACACCAAAATTGGAGGGTGGGAGAAAAGTGAGATTGGGGTGTTTATTTCTCCAACTCCGTCCCTGCTGGGTCTCTGTGGTTGGCACAGCCCCCTACGGAGGGCCACCCTCCTGGAGGTGGCCTCTCCCCCCTGGTACTGCTCTCATTCCAGTACCAGCTGCTGCCCTGTCCCTTCAGGCCTAGAGGTGGTAAGAATTACCCCCACCTATCCCAGCCCCTACTGCTAGCCCCTAGGGGCTCCAGCATCCCTCCATTGATTCACTTTTATCCTACCCACGCCTCCATGAAATAGTTCCTTTTAAAAATCTTCCTCAATTACTCCAGGAATGCGCCATCTGTTTTCCGATGGGACCCTACTGTTATATTACATTTACCTTATGTACATGAGGTACATTCAAGCCTCTTGAACTTCAGTTTGATTCCTCACTTGATCAATGATGCTTTTTGATTAATCAAAGCCCCATTTGGCTTTGATTCAGCATATGGATCGGAGCTCTGTGGATTATCTCAAGATTTAAGAATGCATTTCATTTCATCTGAGGTCCTTTTAAAAGCTGTGTTATATCACAAAATCCATGGGCAATCACTAATGTTAAACATTAAGCTTCACTTAACTTTTGGGGACTCAATTTCTGTGCCACTGAGACACTTGCGAATGAAGGGGGCTGTGGAGGTGACAAGCAGGTGTACCTGCTGACTGGCAGCCTCCAGGACCATTCAGAGGATTACTGTGGAGGGGAAATGTGCTGGTTAAATAGATTATTTGTGTGCTTGCTTCTCCGCACTGTGCTGACTGACATTTTACTAATCTGTTTAGCAGATTGAAGTTCCGGAACAAGGCAAAAGTAAAAAATACCGCATTCAACAAAGCCAGGTCTGTGAGTAAAATTATGTAATTGATATTATAATTTTGATAAATCTGGCCTTTTTTTCCCCTTTAAGTAACCCAAGTCATTCTACTTTTAAGAATAAGCCAGAATTCTCTTTCTCAGAAGCTCCTCCGTGTTGGTTGGGCCAATTGGAGGACCATCAGAGAAGTGTAGTATTTTTATTGTAGTACCAGTAGGGCTGGGAGAAGTGCTTTCCCGAAGTTTTACATAGAAAATTTCCAAGAAGAACACAAATTCTTTAGTGATTTTCTTCTACACCCTGTGCATTTTTTGGAAAATCCTCTTTCTGGTTTGTATATTTTAGTTTCATAGATTTTCTGCAGTGTACTCTGTACAAGACAACTTTTAAGTTTATAAAATACTTTTGCAAGCATTTAGGTCGAACATTTAGGTGCAGATAATGGTAACAGTAAAAATCATAATAGAGAGCATTAATAGGCACTCGATATTGCCAGGCACTGTTCTAAGCACTTTTATGTGGGTTAACATATTTATCCTTACCATGAACATGTGAAACAGTTGAGGAAACTGGGGCACAGAGAGGTTAAGTGATGTGCCCCAAGTTGCACAGTAATCAATGGTGGAAGGAAGCACGTAGTCTGACTCCAGAGCCATGCCCTTAACTACCTTTGCTAACTCTTCCTTTTTAGGTTCAAATCCTAGTATAGGTGAATGAAACAAAGGTGACCTCTAAGTAGCATTTGAATGGAATTTGGTTATTCCTCCAGCTCCTCTCACAGGGTCTGCTGTATGTATAAAGGTACTTAGTATATAAGTACAGTATTTATAAATACATAAGCATGTAAGGTTCTTTTTTGAGTGGATAAGCTCAGAAAAAAAAGTAAAAACAGGCTAAATGCAAAGCTTTCTGTCTTTCATAACAACAGCATTTCTGGCTGCTTAGATCAGAGACAGGAGATGAGAACTCCACCACTTAACTGGCTCTGGGTCTTCAGGCAGATCAAAAAACTAAGTGTATGTAAGCGACTCCTGAGGTTCTTATTAAAGTGCAAATTTCTAGAGGCCACTTCGGCAGCCCAGGTTCACAGGTTTGGATCCTGGGCATGGACCTACACCACTCGTCAGTCATGCTGTGGCGGTGACCCACGTACAAAAGAGAGGAAGATTGGCACAGATGTTAGCTCAGGGTGAAACTTCCTCAGCAAAAAAAAAAAAAAAGTAAAAATAAAATGCAAATTCCTGGGCTTCACCCCCAAAAGATTGATCCAGTAGATCTGGGTTACAGGGCCTCCATCAGCATTTATAACAAGTACCCCAATGGGAAACACTGCACCAAGCTTCAATTTCTTTTTCTGTAAAATGTAGGTGGTAATCACTCCATTTAAATTCATCCATTTCAGCAACAAGATGATGGCGTAGAGCCGTGGTTCTCAACCTTGGCTGCACGTTGGAATCAGCTGGGGAGCGCTAAAAACTAACAATGCCTGGGGCCTGGCAACAGAATTTTTAAAACTCCCCAGATGGTCTGATGTACAGCCAGCATTGGAACCATGATCCTAGAACAGTGGTTCTCAAAGTGTGGTCCCTAGGGACCACAGGGAACTTATTAGAAATTCAAATCCTCAGGCCACAAACCTACTGGATCAGCAACTCTAGAGGTAGGGGCCAGCAACTTGTGTTGAGCAAGCCTCACCCTCTAGATGAGTCTGATGTGTGTCCAAGTTTGAGAGCTGCTGTCCTGGAACAACAGATGACACAACACGCAGCACAACTGTGATCCACGTTGATGCTAATTCAGGTATCCTCTCAGATGAGCGCAAGGCGACAACAGGCAGACCTCCCTCATGCTCTGAGCAGGGCCACCATGTCAGAAGGAGGCCTGGTGTCCAAATATAGTGAATTCCAACTTATTTTAGGAAACCTTTATGTAGAGCTTATCCTGAGCCAGGCACTGTGATAATTGCTTTCCATATATAATTCATTTAATCCTCATAACAACCCAGGTATTATTATCCTTGGTTTATAGCCGAGGGAACTGAAAACATAGAAAGGTTAAGTAACTTGCCCAAGGTCACACAGCTGGTAAATGACAGACCCAGTATCCAAACCCAAGCAGTCTTTATTTGTTGTTTAACAAAGTTTGTTTGTTCCTTTAACCACTTTGCCATGGGGCCTCTCAATCAAGACAAATCCATCATAAAAAAATTTTTTTAGCTGATCTGCCCATTGAGGTGCCCACATTTATTTCACCAAGATCAAAGCCCGTTCTCCATGGCCCTGTCTTTGAGATTTCATAAATACTGAAAGCCAGCTATTCACTCCCTGAGGATTTGTAGCAACCATAACCTCTTAAAATGTTTTAAAATAACTATAATACTTGTTAAAAATTTGTATTTTTGTGGAATGTGCACTAAAGATTTTGGGTAAAGTTAAAAACTGAAAGTCACGTGGCTTTTAAGAGAGGGGAAAAGGACAAGAGAGGCAGAGTTCAAGTGTTAGCTGGAGACATCCTGGTGCCTGGAAAGGCGCTCTGAACACGTCTACCTTGGCACACCAGCAGGGGGCACTCTCAGCCCTAACACATGTGCACCTACCCCAAAATAAAGATTCTACAGGATAAGACCATTTAAAATAACCATTGCTTAAACAAATGTAACTTTCTGTTGCCTTCTTAATATTATTTTAACATCCTTGACTTTTTTGTTGGTTTTGTCATTATGGAAATTATTTCCACTTCTGACCTCTCTGTTTGCTTTGCAACAGAAAGACTATTCTAGTTTTCTTCCAAGAAAAAGCAAGATTAAGACAGAGAAAGTGGACTGTGTTTTTGGGACCATAAAGGAAGAAGATCTTTGAAGAGATAGTCAATGTCCTCTAAGGCTGTCTCTACAGTGAAAGAGCTTGCAGGTTGAAAGTGTGCTTCCTACCATCAATGGAAGAAATCTGACCCTTTCCCATTTTGTTGATGTTAAGATGGACCATATTCATCAAGACTACTTCAGAACTCTCTTAATCTCAAGATTAAAAAGAAATACGAACCAAAGTTATACGGTTTGTTTTTAGTGACTCATAAAGGACAAGTGGAAAATCCAAATCAATTAGTAGGAAGCTCATTCTTTTTTCTTTCTAAAGTAGATGTTTACCTAGCTTCATGAAGTCTTATATATCTTCTGATATTACAAGAATGAAAGGCTTCATATAAAACAGTATGAATGCATTTGGGGTTAAGTTCTGAAGATGTGATGACTCATCAGCTGAGGAGAATGTGGCTCTGTCTGAGAAATGGAATCATTGCAAGAGAAATCCAGGCTTCACTGATCCATCCACAGCACCAGAGCAAGGAGGTGATGAACTACTGATTTGGTTCCTTACATAATCTGGAGCCTACCAATATGGATGTACTCAAAGTAATAGGCTGCCCAGTTCTGTTTCTCCACTGGTCTAATTGCATGCTGTCCTTGAAATAGAGTTCAGCTCAGTAATCATCATGCTATTTTGAAAAGCAATGGGGCCCTTCACTCGATATCAGATACCTTATGTCTCTTAGCTTTAAAAATATGTATACTTCTTCACTAGATTATTCCTTATCCAGTTGCAGTTTATCATGGTAATTAATGTAATTATATAGAGACTTAAGACCACAGTAAGGGAGAGGGACAGAGGAATCTATGTAATGTAATTAGATAAAGTGCAATATTCTAATGTTCTTTTCTAACTGGGTTGTGTAACTATATAATAAATATGAAATATATTCTAGTGAATATAGAATTTACTGATGAAAATTCTGTGAATGATCTTTTTGAAGTGTAGAATCTGTTAAAGCCCTATAATATTTATAAAGCAATGCCTCTATCTGTAACTTCTAGTGCCATGAAGTTTTATATTTATATTTTAGGCTGTAGTAGGAAGTTTCGGCCGGGAGAATCATAAACATCCCAAATCATTTGTGGTGAGTGTATTAATGGATTAGGATGCATTTTCAGATTAAAATGGAAGTTTACCTACTATTTTGCCAACTTAAGAATAGTCGAGGTCTATTTCTTTTTAATAGCTGACACCTACACTGTGTAAGGACTATTGTAGACACTAGGAACGCAAAGGGAATTTGTATTTGGGGTGAGAAGACACATATGTTAAGTTGAACCATATGTAGTTGCTGTCATGTTGGTCAAAAATAGTTGAATGTTGTCAGTTTGATATGTTTCAGCTTGATAACATAAGAGTAATCCAGAAGCATGTGTCAGTGTCCAGTGTGCACCTGTGTGTCAAAGGAAATTGGGGGCATTAGGAAGGCCCCAGGGGAACAGGGACTCTGAAGAAAGAGTTGAGTCAAGTGGAGGCAGAGATGGGGGCACACACGTCAAAGGCAAGGATGGACACTGATGGGAGAATGGAGCAGTGTTTGGAAAGGATGAGCAAACCCGCCCTGTGCTAGCAAAGCTTTGGGTTAAGGGAGCAGTTAGGAGATAAAGAGGGAAGAGGGATCAGTATATATGCATACACGAATGCAGTGTCCCTATAAGTGGAGCAGTTTGTCCCTTATCTGAGGATGGCAAAAACAGAAGCATTGTATTTATTAGTTTTTTTCAAGACATTGAGATTATCAATATCAGATAGGAGAAAAAAATACAAGTGATGAACTGCATTCCACAGCATATACTGTGAAGAATAAAGGAACTGGGATAGTAGAAAACAAAATTCAAAACTTACTTTGTAAAATAACACATTTCTTAGCAGTTATGTGAGAGAAGAAGGGGCTGTGAGCCCCTTTAGGGATTACTGGGCCTATCTTTATCTAGAAGGAGTTTGGGGGTTTGAATCACTTCTGGATTAACATACTTCATCATTAAGTAAAAAGTCTAACTTCCAACTGCAGGCCTTTGCTGCTGCAGGCTCTGAGAGAAGATGGCGAGTGAGACCCCATCACTCCTGGGGGTAATGACCTCACTCTTCCAGTGGTGCTGCTGGGGCAGGACCTTCCCAACAGCACAGCCACCCAGCACAGGAGAAGACACAGCCAGCGCCTGACCTTTATAAAGGTAGGCCACTGTTGAAATCCTTCAAGTAACTCCTAAGCGCTGTGGCATGGCTTGGGAAATTACCAGCATATGCTTTAATCTATAGATTCACTCCTCATATACCTGCAAAAATGGTCCCCAGTCAGCCAAATTTTCTCCTGATACATCTGCATTCACCATCATCACTTCTCTCCCCTTCTAGACATGACTATTTGTTTCTGCTGTTGTTCGTACTTCTAAAATAACTGGCATAAGCCCTGTGCCCCACAGACAAACACACTTGAGTTTGAAAATTTTACAAAAATAATAATGAGAATAAAAGGCAGAACTAATTAAATTGTGGTTAGGGGGCCGGCCCCGTGGCTTAGCGGTTAAGTGCGCGCACTCCGCTGCTGGCGGCCTGGGTTCGGATCCCGGGCGCGCACCGACGCACCGCTTCTTCGGCCATGCTGAGGCCGCGTCCCACATACAGCAACTAGAAGGATGTGCAACTATGACGTACAACAATCTACTGGGGCTTTGGAGGGAAAAAAATAAATAAATAAAATCTTTAAAAAAAAAAAAAAAAAATTGTGGTTAGGCCCTGAAGTCTGAGCCCTTTTGGCTCATATGGAGGGAAGCACGTGCAGGCTTTGTTTGAAGAGCTGACGTGCTCACCAAAGCCAGGTCTCAGTGTAGGTCAGTAGGTGGTGAGTGTATGGCTGGCACATGTCCCCATCTGGACAATTGGGAAGCAAATTTTATGTTATATATGTAGGTTAGAAATGACCCTAAGTTCACCCTCAAAGTGAATTTGAGAAGAACTAAGTGATCTTAATTTGTGGAAAACCAAATAGGGTCCAAGTCTTGGTGGGAAAACAGTGGCCAAAGTGATCCTAAAATACAAAACGAAAGAAAACTCAGCAATGGAAACAACTCTACTTCTGCAGAGGCTTTTTAGTCATCCCTCCTCCTGCGTGTGTGGACAGTGGATGTGGACTCAGGATGGTGGGAGAGGGAGTGGAAAGTACTTCTCTCCTTCATTAGAGTGGTCTCAATCCTGTCATCAGTCATCCCAGAAAAAAAGTCAAGAAAAAGGTACGTTTTGCTGGCTGTTATCACCCAAAAATAAGACATTCTGAGCTAACTTAGAAATAAGTACGGCTAAGCAATAATCCCTTAGTAGGTGGCTTTTAAGCCTTATAACTGCACTTTTTCTCCACTTTACTGAGTTTTAATTGTACTTTGCTTATAGGTTGCTTTATAATAGCTGTTTATTGTATTCTTAAGAAGTAAGTCGTTTGCATAACAATTTTCCAGATAAGATAAGAGCTATGGAAAAAGTACATGGCAGGCTTGGGTCTTTGGTCTAGCTGTAGCCCATGCACTTTCCTGTAGGGCAAAGTCTTTAGCTAACCATATAGGCTTTGCTTGTGTAGTATCTTGGAAGAGGTTAGACATTCCGTTGATTTAAAGCCACTGCCCCTAGTGATTTTGCACTGCTCTTGCACCGAATGTGGTTTCTCTCCCGGAAATGTGGGAACACAGAGTTGGCTGTACTTCCTAATGCCTTTTCCATCTGTCCACATATTTGAGGGATTCTGTGGTGCAGGAGTTGTCTCGGGTGGAGGCGCTCGGAGCAGCAGGCTGAAACTGGTGAGTGTGGGTTGGCTTTGCTGTGCACATGCGTGCTCTTATTCTCACAGGAAACGGGTCCCTGCGGAATTTCTGAGGAGCTCCAATCTTTTGTAACGGGGTCTAGTGTGCAGCGGAAGAGGATATAAATCTACTGCTTCTGGGTCTCAATCGAGAAGTTCAGAATTTGGTTTTTCAACAGAGCAAAAATGATGAGTAAAACAAGTGAAATGGCAGGTATTAAACATTTATATTGCAAAAGTCAACTATTTGGAGACAAGCTGTATTCAAAAATTAATTAACTATAGAGTTGATTCCCAGATGGTGCTTCACAGTGGTTGGTGGGGCATCACACTTTCCAGAGGCACTAGGCCAACAAGCACACCTACTTATGCACAGAGGGAGAGCGGCTCCACTCCCCCATCGCTTGTACAGCACCATGTTAAGGAAGAAAATAGGGAGATTGTATATCAGAGTTTATCTTCATGTGTCGACTGAATGTACACATAGTGGTTAAACCTAACCTTACAGGTAATTGGATTTATATCAATTATGTATGTAATATTAGCTAGCAATTAACTATCTGTTGTTTGTGTTCTTTTTCCCCCTTTTCCTACCTCATCTCTTTTCCCTTTTCATTTGTCAAAATTAAAACAGGTGACAGGCAGTCTAGGGATCACAATGAAAATCGGCTGAGATCTTGGGCAGTGAATTCACTGTAGAAAAATGCTAAACCCTTACAGCCCTATTGCAAACTCTCTTACCTGGGATTTTTATAAAAAATCCTGCTGGATGACTAACAAAACAAAAAAAAAAACACAAAAAGCAACTAGCTCCATTTGTTGTTTTTTTTTTTAAATATACTTTGTGAGCTTGGAAGATAGACGTAAAATAATTTTTCAAGTTTTTTAAAAATAAAAATCATTTGTTAGTCTTTTCGCATTCTGTTTGCCTTAGAACAAACGCATAGGCTAAGAGCAATTTGCACGACTCATCCACCTTTGTTTCCTATAAAAATGTCTTAGTTTCCTCTCTGGTTGGTCAGGAGTGTGAGTTGGAAAGGTGTGTTAGTCCAGCTGTACCTGCAGAAAATAGTTGTCAGAGTAGAATAGCCTCGGGCTTTATCCTGACATTGGCATCACACTTTTGTACAGGTGGAAATGAAAGCACAGATCACTGTTTTGAGAGGAAGAGAGCAGAACTGAGGCAAGTTCTGGTAAAGTTCGCTTCCTGGAGTATACTGCGGGACTAAGACGTGCTTTGCTTCTGTCTGAAGGATTGCCAAGAGTGTGTTTTGAGACTAACATGAGAGTTAAGATCCCTCTAAGCCTAAAATTGCAGTTCATTGTGAGCCCCTGGGGTGAGCTAGGCACCATTCTAGGGGAAAAGCGAACCCTTTAACAATCCAGATTGCTAGAGTCATCTAAACTGCTCGTTATCTGGACCAAGCAGACATCCCAGGGCCTTTGGGGACAGCATGAGCCCCTCCTTAGCTTCTCCTTTGCCCAGACTTAACAACCCCGGGCTAGCATGGTCTCTAAGGAGTGGGAATATTAAAGAGTTAGAAAGGAAGCTTAGGGCCAGAAAGGAATGGAGAGAAGGCAAGGCTAGCCGGGGCTAGGAGCTTTTCCCACATTATCTCCTGTTGCCTTTCCTTGCCCGCTTCTGAGAAAATTTATAAAGCTATGGACTTCCTGAGTTTCTGGTGCTTGTTTTGAAGTATAAAATAAATGACCAAATATATGGACATCATCCTTTCATATGTACTTTGGGGAGTTCTTATTGACTTTTTCAATGATAAGCAGCAGTGCTCTTTGGGAGATCATTTCTTAGGCGCTTTGGAATCCAAGTCCTCATCTAATCCTACACCCCAAGTAAGACACTACTTTCACATGCCTAAGAGCTCACATCTCATTACTCAGTGAAGGATTCTTGAGATCAGATGTTCACAGGCATAACTTCTCACCGTGTAATCCCAGGTGCCCTGAGATTATGGAATCAAGATAGTATGATTTATATATAGTGATGGTGTGCAGGCTACACATAGACTCTGAGCCTAGGAAGGGAACTCAGAAGTGATGCATGAAATTTTTCTGTAATTTTCTTGAACTACTTAAGAGCATTTAAGTTCCACAAAGGATGAAAGGCATGACAGTGGGAGGGGAAGATGACCCCTCTGACCTGAATTCTGAGCTTGCTTCTGCCTGTAGTTAGCAATGTGAGTTTAGGCAAGTTACCTAACTATGTGGCCCTTATTTTTCTCATTTGTAAAATTCATGGTAAGAACCTATGTGTGTGCTGGATTTTTTTTTTTCTTTGTCAACTGGTTAAGTTGGAATTGTTTCCAGAGTCCCCTCTCCTGTATGGTTCCAATTTAGAATTAGCACAAAGAGGACCTGGCATGAGAACTGGGAGGCAGAACGAGGACCTTGCAAAGGTCTTTTCACAATCAGATACAGTGACATGCAAATGTGAGGTGCTGGGCAGTTTCCAGCTTGTTCTTGCCCCCTCTACTCCATATCTAGCTCTCTTCCTGTCTGCTGGCCTTGCTGACCAACAGAGCCCCAGGACCACCTCTAGATGCTTGGTGGTGGACTCACAGAAGCAGTAGCTACACGGAGGCATCAGCTTGCATAGACCTCTCCATGAGCTCCTCCTTAGTGAGGAGTGAGGCCCAAGCCACGCTTGCCTTCCCAGAATCTTCAGGCAGACTAGTTTGTGACTTTTCATCTGATCCTCCAACACCCTCTTCCAAACTTTCACTTCCTGGACTCCTCCCACAGTTGTGTGAGGTGGAATGCCTATAATAAATCTGTTATCCTGTAACACAGTAGTTCTGCTTCCCTGACTGAAAAAGCCTTTGCAAAGCAATGCATTTGCTTAAAGCTTTGCAAAATGTATTCCTTTACTAATGATCAGTTACTTAACTTTTGGAAGGGAGGGTTAATCCGGGCTAGGCACAATATACGTTCCTGTCACATACACTATTTCTTCTAATATCTGTGTGAAAATCTGTGTGATTCTGGCATGTGTGGGTAAGTGCAAAGAAAAACAAATGTTACAGCAAGGAGCCAAGCTCTTTTCTTCTTTCCAGGGGTCCAGCTGTTATCTTAGTAACTCCAGATATTCAAGGACATCTAAGACGTTTACTTTGCAATTAACAAAGGGAGAGAGAGCCCTTTCTGAAAGTTTTGCTTGAATATTTAATTTCTAGTTGTGCTGGTTGCTGGAGGAAAACCTCCTCCTAGGCTTCAAAATTTTTCCTCAAATAGTTTTACAAATACAATGTCTGGCACACACATACACACTTCATTTTTTTCTGGCTGTTTAAATGTTTAAATTGTTGGGGAACTGAGATTAATCTAACCCTGGTGTAGATAAATACATGCTACTTGTCTCAGACCCTGTGACTTACTCATTCAATGGGTATATCTTGAGAACCTGCAGTGTTGTTAAAACACCTGATTCTGGCCAGTCGGGTGTGAGAGATGGGAAGCCTGTGGAACCAACGCTTTCCAGGAGCATGTCTCCCTCTGATGGTCATTCATTAGTACTACAGAAAACCAAAATGCCTTCTGGAAGGTAAGTAGCGCTCAAAAACAAGAAGAAATGCCTCCTCCTTTGTAGGTAGGGTGTGTTTTCTAAACGCCTCCCCATTCCAACACATCTTTTCTACAGAGACAACTGGTTACACAGGTATGGTTGCTAGATCACTTTGAGTCTCTTCTGATGAGCATTTCAGTTATGGTTTTGAAAGTCGTTTCTGCATGTTCTAAGACTGAATATATAATCAATAAAGCCAAAACTCTTTTCCTTAAACAGAAGAAAACCTCCTAAAACAAAATCCTACCCCAAGCAAATGTTTTCTGTAATCCATTCATTCATTCACTCATTTAGTTGTCTCTAATACAGTGATTCTCAACCCTGGCTGCACATTAGAATTCCCTGAGCAACTTTTAAAAATATAGATGGTGGGTCCTACTTCCAAACAGTTCTGACTTGGTCTTGGCTAGGGCCTGGGTGTTGGTATTTTTCAGCTCCAGCGGTGATTGTAATGTGCTGCCAGGGTTGAGAACTACTAAACTAATGTTCTTAAGCACCTACCATGAGCCATTCATTGTGGTAGTGCTAGGATTCAGTGGTACGGATATAACTTCACTGGTGACCTTCTGACATCCCATGCCCAGGCCACACATACTGTCCCCCCTGTCTGGAACACTTCCCTGTTCACCGCATAATTAACTTCTCATCCTCTGCGTCTCAGATTAAGTATCTCTTATTCAAAGGTGTTGCGGCCCTTCCATCTAAATTGGGTTCCATATTGTTTGCCCTCATACAGCATCTCTCCTCGTTTCCTTCGTAACACTTATCTCAGTCGTAATTACACACATTCCTCCCCGTTGGAACTCTCACAATCGGAACTCAGGACCAAGTAGATTTTGGTAATGAGGAAGAGGAGGCAGATTTACCAGAAGGGAACAGAGTTTAAGCTTCAGGGCCCTTGTGGTGGGCTGAATAACATTCTCTTGAAGATGTCCATGTCCTTATCTCCAGAACCTGTGACTATGTTACTTTGCATGGTAAAAAGGACTTTGCAGATGTGACTAAGTCAGAGACCTTGAGATGGAGAGATTATTCTGGATTATCCAGGTGCACCCAATGAAATCCAAGGTCCTTATAAGGAGACAGGAAGGCCAAAGTTAGAGAAGATGCAAAGATGGAAGCAGAGGTCAGAGAGAAGGAAAGATGCTACACTGCTGGTTTTGAAGATGGAGGAAGGGGCCGTGAGCCAAGGAATGTGGGTAGCCTCTAGAAGGTGAAGGCAAAGAAACAGATTGTCCCTAGAGCCTCCTCAAAGGAATGCAGCACTGCCTACACTTTGATTTTAGCCCAGTGGAACTGATTTTGGACTTCTGACCTCCTGAACTGTTAAGAGAATTAATTAGCATTGTTTTAAATCATTAAGTTTGTGGTAATCTGTTATGGTGACAATAGGGAACTAATACAGCCTCCCCTTGGACAGGCCCCTTCCAAGACCCTAGAAGGGACTCTGGAAGTCCGTTCACATGGTCAAATGTTTCTGTAAAGCTTGCAAAATTAAAATATTTTCACTGCAATTGATTAAGTCTGCTCTTTGCACTCGAACTTCCCAAGGCTCTCTTCTCCTGTGGTTGAGTAATGTGGAATGGCTGCAGACATTTTTGGGCTCTGGCTAAGCAGAAATGCAGTTGGAGATACTCTGGTGTGCATTTAGCGGGATATGTTCCTGTGGCTCATGGTCATTTCCATGCAGTGTTAAGTTATTGCTGGAGTGTGGGAATGGCTTCCATCAACACTGCTAATGCCCATGGTGCAAAATTTCCCAGGTGTGGGGACATGAAGGGGTCACAGAATATGGTAGCATGCAGTTTTAATCTTAGAGAAAAAAGCTGTCTGTACAGTCCCTACATTTTTTCAGATCAAACAAAAGCATTAATTCATGAAGACAGAGCGATACATTTGAATAGGCTCTCAGATTGTTTGATAAACCAATTAATGAAGAGGAGTAAGCTATGAAGACACTGGGAAAAGGTTCAAATTCTTTGCCGATTTTACACAATTTACGTGCAACAATGAAAATATAAACTCAACCACAAGGAGGACATCCGTGACAAATTGGTTAATCAATTCAAAGAATATTTAATATTTGTGATTAGCCACTGCACATGAAAATGTCAAATGCCCTGAAATCTTGTAATTCTTTTTTTTTTTTTTTTTTGTGAGGAACATCAGCCCTGAGCTAACATCCATGCCAATCCTTCTCTTTTTGCCGAGGAAGACTGGCCCTGAGCTAACATCCGTGCCTATCTTCCTCTACTTTTATATGGGACGCCGCCTCAGCGGTGCCTCAGTGCTCGCCTGGGATCTGAACCCTGGCCACCAGCAGCGGAGCCCGGGCACTTAACCGCTGCACCACGGGGCCGGCCCCTTGAATTCTTATATGAAAGAAATTTGATGGAGGTTTTCTCAAATTTGACAATAATCCTAAACATTTACATGACATTTCCAAGAACAAACTGTTAGACTGAATAATAGCCCTTGAATGGATGGATATGAGACATCCTAGAGGGTGGCTTTGTCGGGTGAGTATACTAGAATTCAGAAGAAGGATGATCACTGTGCAGCGGAAGTCTTCTTGGCTGTAGGAACGGGATTGGTAAACTAAAAAAAAATGTTTCCAGTAAATGAACTTCCCACCACCCACTATATTTTTTAGTTTTGGCTGTACACATGTTGCATTTAGTCTGGGAACCCTAAAAAAAAAAAAGTGGGATGTAAATGTCGAAATCATTTTTGAAAAAATAAAACTCAAGGTCATATTTTAGAATTAGAGCAGTCAGTCATTAGTTGCGATTACTAATATATCAATTTGGGTTATATGGAAGACTTACCTAGCGGCCAGCAACTATTAATTGATGCCTATAGCACTTAATAACACTGTCCTTGCCTTGGAAGCCTTCATTTAGCTGATGGGGAGTGATGTATATTTAGAAAAGGACGTGAAAGGTGCAAAATGCTCCTGGACTCAGATGGGAGAAACCTCTTTTAGGTCGTTTTCCCCCTCTCCCCATGCTGCAGTTTTGAATCTCCCTGATTCAGAGCAGACTCGTGAGTTTCGGATTCAGAGCCGGCGCAGCCGCCGTGTGGGCCGCCCGCCTCCAGGGGGCGCGCCTGCCGCCGAGGCGTGAGGCCGCTCTGGCCCAGCTGGGGCTCCGCTTGTCTCCGCGGCCCGCCCCTCACCTCCGCCCGCCGCTGCTCCGCCGCCGCCTCCTGCGGGAAGGTGCTGCTGTCGCCGTTGCTCGGCCGAGTCGAAGGTAGCTGGGACGGGCCCGTGGCCAGCCCCAGGGCGGAAGCCGCTGACACCTCCCCTGCAGGCCCTGAAGCACCGGAGGCCCGGGCCCGGGGCCTGAGGGGCGAGGCCGCCGGGCTCCCCGCACCGGCGCGGCGGCCGGAGGGAGCCGGACGGGTCTTCGCGGGTCCGGGGTGGCTTCCTCGCGGGACCGTGCTGCTCCGGGGCTCGGGAAAGGCCAGCGGGGCTTCTTGTTTGTGCCTGCGGGGAAGGCTGCGGTGGTCCGCCGAGGGCTGCCAGCCTGGCTTGGCCGGCCGCGGCCGGCGGGCCTGGGGTGGGGGGCGCGCTCGCGGGAAATCGGGAGGTCGGAGGGCCGAGCCGCAGCCCGGCCGCGTGCTGTCGCCGTGTTAGCGCAGACAGGACGTGGCCCCTTCTCAGGACCCGCAGGTGACGCGTACGCAGCGGCTGTTGAGATGTGAGTGCACGGCCCAGCATGGCCGTGCCAGTGTTTACTCCTCAGATGTTGCAACGCAGTTCTCGGCCTCGGGAAAAAGACGTATTCTTAAAATATTCCACAGTGTTCAGAATTGGCTACTGAATATAATGAGGTAAAAAATAAACCATTGAATAGTAACAGCTATCATTCTTTAAAAAACAGCGGTGGTATCAAGGAGCTCCTAGTTTAAAAAGCTATAATATCGGTGGTGTAGGAATTATGTTACAGTAATAGCCCTCTTCAGTGCCTACTACACATCAGACATTGTGCTGAGTGCTTTACACACCTAGTGACTGTGGTTAATCCTTGCATCAACCCTGTGAGGTACCATTTCCATTTTACAGGTAAGGAAACTGAGGCACAGAGAGTCTCAATTAACTAGTCCAGGGTCAGACAGCTAGCAAAGAGTGAGCTGGGGTCTGAGCCTCCTCTTCTTTGTTTCAGTGTCCCTGCTTCTGTTACTTATCCGGACATGTTCTATAAGATTTTGTTGTTGATATTAACTTGATTTGTAGTCTCAACTCATTTCTCTCGGGCTTAATTTTCATGGCTGTATGCAAGAGTCCTATACCAACTCCTTTTTAGTTTAAAAGGAGTTTAATGAGAAAAACGTTTGCTCATGAAGGATTATAGTGATGATAAAGTTAAGCTTGGACTAGGGCCCTCACCACTCCCATACAGTTTCATTTGAAATAGGGGTTTATTTGGTTGTTAACAAGCTTCATTACTTTCCTTCATTATTTGTGTTTCGATACCATTTTTAGTGAGTTCACTTGGCCTTTGCGATATTTTGACAGTAGTGCAGAAATGAAAGATTTTTCCATGATGGTTAATGTTTTACAGGATGTAAGAAAACCATTGCAGAGAGATGAAGTAAAGAGGAATAAAGAGAAATTTGGCGTATTAGAGCAAATTGTTACTTACTATGGAAGATAAAGAATTTTCACAGTTCCTGTCAGTGTCAGAAGAGAAATTTTTCTCATTGTGGAAAGAAGTTGGATATTATAGTGTCCCAAATCTCTTAGCCTTATCAGGATTTAAGAGTTTGCATATTCAGCGTCCATACAGCAAATGTATATTGAGTGCCTTCCACGGCCGGGCACTGTTCTACGCTCTGGGCATGCAGGAGTGAACAATACAACGCAAAATCTTGTCCTCATGGAGCTAACATTCCACTAGAGGATGGTGGGGGTGAAGACAAAAAACAAAATAATTTTTAAAAATTAAAGTAAAATATATCCAGTCAGATGGTAACAGTTGCTAAGAAGAAAAATAGAGTAGTGAAGGGGGCTAGGGAGCATGAGGGAAGGAGCAGTGTCATGGAGAAGACTCTTGAGTGAAGCCTGAAGGAGTGCGGGACAGCCACGCAGCTATCTAGGCGAACACCAGGCAAGTGCAAAAGCCCAGAAACTGCCAGGCTTAGTGGAGGACCAGCAAGGAGGCCAGTGAGTTTGAGCAGAGTAAGGGGGGGAGGGGTAGAGGGAGAGATGGGGCTGTTGTTCCAGAACTTACTGGTCCTGGTACAGACTTTGGCTTCTTCTCTGAGTGAGGAGGGAGATGGTTCAAGGGTTTTGAGCAGAGGAATTAGGGGATCTGACTTAACATTTTTAAAGGATTGCTCTGGCTGCTGTGTTTCAGAATCGACTGTAGGTACAAGGATGGAAGCAGGGAGATGCGTTAGGAGATTGGTTCAGTAATCCAAGGGAGAGATAATGGGGGCTTAGACCAGGTGGTAGCAGTCAAGTGGTGAGAAGCGGTCATATTCTAGATATAGCTGACGGGTTTGCTGATGGATTGGATGTGGAGTGTGAGTGTGCAAAAGAGAAGCATGACCCCAAGGCCTTTGGCCTGAGCTATTGGGAGGATGGAGTTGCTGTTTACTGAGATGGGGAAGACTTGAAAGTGGAGAAAGACGGGGTGGTGGGTGGAACAGGAATCAAGAGTTTAGTTTTAGACATGTCAGGTTTAAGATGCCTGTTCACGTGGGGTTGTATGAGGCTGGAGTTCAAGGGAAAGGTCCTGACTCAAAATAGAAATTTGGGAGTCGTTAGCAAGTAGTATTTAAAGCCGTGAGATTGTATGAGATCTAGTCTAAAGAAATGAGAGTTGAGCACGGGGACTTTCCACGTTCAGAGGTTGGAGAGATGAAGAGGCACAAAGGAAGCTGAGGAGGAAGAGCATTTGAAGGCAGGAGTGTGGCCTGCTGGAAGTCTAGTGAAGAGAGTGTTTCAAGTAGAAGAAGGTGATCAACTGTGTCTCCTCCTGCTGATTTGCCAAGTCAAGTAAGATGAGGAGTGTGAAATGACCATTAGATTTAGCAATGTGAAGGTTGTTGGTGACCACGCAGGGAGAATAGTGGGGAAGAAAAAGCTGATTGGTGTGGTTTAAAGAGAGAATAGGAGGAGAGGAATTGGAGTCTGCAGGTATGGACAACTCTTTAGAGGAAATTAGCCGTAATTTTTTCATACATAAATTATTTGAAAATGCTGTAGTCATTTCCACAGTAAATAATTTTATTTCCAGCTTCAGCTACTTAGCAACCAGACTTGGATTATTTTATCAATGACTGGTGGAAATAAAATAACTATACTACTACTACTGATAATAATAAAGTATTATTAACCTTGAATACCAATACACAGTGAAGCTTGTCCTTTTTGCATAATACCTTTCAGGGCTCATGAAAGTGCTTGGGTGTGGAGTGTGTTCCTTTGTCCTTACCTTTGTCCTTGTCTTTGTTCTTACCTTAGGCTGAAAAATTAACTTAGAGGTGCTACAAACTGTGCATTTAAAAACAAAAGACATGCACACAGAAATTGAGAACCGGGACTTATTTTGAAGTATGCTATCTCAGTAGTATTAAAGACAGTGCTGGTGTACATCATTTCTATTATAAGAATTAATTTTGTAAGAAACAAAATAAAACCACACTTATCTATTGTTATTTATAAAATGTTAAGACTAATACTTCCTTGAAAGTAAATAATATGGGTTAAATAAGGCAGCATCGTTTAAAAAGGTAGTAAAATGTACTAAAGAGTGCAATTTTTATCTGAAGACATGAGTTTAGGTTCTTGTTTCTGCCCTCAGCAAGTTAATGCCCAACTCCAAGAGCGAAATAGTCTCAGAGTCTACAGTATATACCAGATTTTATACCACCTTGACTGTGGATATAAGCCCTTTCTGCGTTCTTGTCATGTACTTTTTCCATAGCAAATACAGCCATCTGTTACATTGTAAACATTTGAAGTGATTAAATAAAATATTTTCAAGTTTAGAGTTATATCTACTGATTTTTTTTAATCCATTAATTTTATCTGGACGATGACAGGTCGTTCAATCTACAGGTTGAAATCTATTTTTCAGCTGAGGAAAGTATAAGTTTGTGCCTTTGTTTTGTTCTTGTTTTTTTCTCTGGGAATTTTTCATGACTTGGCTCTGCTCTCTAGTTCTCATAATCATCTCACATATCCTTTTTAACTTTTTTATTTTCTTTTGCATAGCTGCTTTTTTTTTTTAATATATATATTATTTATTTATTTATTTTATTTATTATCTTTTTTTCTTGTGAGGAAGATCGGCCCTGAGCTAACATCTGCCAGTCCTCCTCGTTTTTTTGCTGAGGAAGACGGGCCCTCCGTGCCCGTCTTCCTCCACTTTATATGGGACGCCGCCACAGCATGCTTGACAAGCGGTGGGTCGGTGCACGCCCAGGATCCCAACTGGCGAACCCCTGGCCGCTGCAGTGGAGCACGCGCACTTAACCGCTTCTGCCACCGGCCGGCCCCTGCATAGCTTCTTAAGTTAGACCTTTCCATCACTGATTTGATTTTCAGTGATATTTGTTCTGTTCCTTACTGCTTATAATTTGGATTTTAAATTTCTTTTATGTTTGTATTTAACTATAGTCCTTTTTATCCCAGTCTTCTTCTAATACTATTTTTTTCTGACTCTGACTTAATTTTTTTGTATATTTTTAAGAGCACAATTTTTTCTGGAGTTTTCTATTTCTTATTGTAAATAGTTTTCAATAATGTGCTTTTCTCCATGTAGAGCTAATGAACCTCTTCTCTTCTGGTACAGAACTTTTTCATTGACTCCATTTTGATTTTCTTTGTTATTCATCCTTTAAAAATGAAAGAACTTTTGAGATTGTCAC
This sequence comes from Ceratotherium simum simum, assembly GCF_057802395.1. Classification (NCBI taxonomy): domain Eukaryota; kingdom Metazoa; phylum Chordata; class Mammalia; order Perissodactyla; family Rhinocerotidae; genus Ceratotherium; species Ceratotherium simum. The sequence goes on from NC_141922.1 coordinate 38,336,932, forward strand.
TATACTATTGAATTTGTCATACCAAATTTGCTCAGTACCATTCTACTAAAGACTTTTGCTAGATTTCTTATAAGGAAAATAATTAGAGAATTGGATTTTGTGTAGACATTCCATAGAGGACTCTGTTCTGGTGTTTGTAAAAGATTTACCTATTTAAAATAATTTTCAGTATTATTAGAACTTAAGTTTATGGTAATACCTTTATAATAAAATCCTTTTTTCCAAACCAATAAACAGACATAAGAATGATCAACTTAACTTAAACTTTATGTATAAGAATAAAATCAGTGATGAAGGAACAGCTAATTTCCAAATTAAATAGATGCTTATTCGTTTTTCTTTTTTTTCCCAACTTTATTGAGGTATTATTGACAAATAATAATTATATATATTTAGATTGTACAACATGATTTTTTAAGGTGTACAATGTGATGATTTAGTATTCTTATACATTGTGAAATGATTACCACAATCAGGTTAATTAACACATCCATTTTTGTGTGTCTATGTGTGGTGAGAACACTTAAGATCTACTCAGCAAATTTCAAGTATACAATACAGTATTGTTAACTATAATCACCATGCTGTATATTTGATCTTCAGAACTTATTCTTCTTGTAACTGAAAGTTTGTACACTTTGACCAACGTCTTCCCATTTCCCCCACTTCTCAGTCCTTGACAACCACCATTCTGCTCTCTGGTTCTATGAGTTAGACTTTTTAAAATTTCACATGTAAGTGAGATTGTACAGTATTTGTCTTTCTGGGTCTGGCTTATTTCACTTAGCATAATGTCCTCTAGGTTCATCCATGTTGCAAATGGCAGGATTTCTCTTTTTTTAATGGCTGAATGATATTCCATTGTATATATATACACCACATTTTCTTTATTATGTATCTGTCAGCAAACACTTAGGTTGTTTCCTTATCTTGGCTATTGTGAATAATGCTGCAATGAACATGCAGATATCTCTTCAAGATAGTGATTTCATTTCCTGTGGATATATACTATTGACCTTAAAATAAAACAGCCAGTTATTTTACCAGCAACACAAATTTATTTGGGAATAGCTCAAGAATTGCAATTTGGGATGTGCGTGCTGTGGTGGACCTTAGGCAAATCCAACAAACGAGAGAGGAACGTTATTTTATAGAGAAAAAGGAGGAAATTGGAAAGGTTTGTTTTGGAGAAAAGCAAAAGTTCAGGGTGGTGATGGATTCTCATTGGCTGAATTCCTGGGGTAATCAATTTCTGTTTGAGATGCGATGTACGTTTCTTCCTGTAATTGATGTTTCTTTCCTGTTGACTTCTTTCTGTTGGGCTCTATAATTGACTATTTTTCATGTAATTGATCTGGAATTGTAATGCATTGGAGCTCTCCCTTCTGGCCACTTGACTTCACTTTAAACAAGAATCCCCTCTTACTAATTTTGACAATACCCAGAAGTGGAAACTTGGTCTTTTTTTTAGTGCTGTTCAGTTTTTCTGAAGCTTGTCTTTGTTCACTAGGATTGTTGGCACTTCCTCTAAGCCAGTGTATAGAAATCTTAAATAATTTAATGTCTGACTTGCCAGTATTTATTAGAGAAACAAAACAATTCTAAGACCAAAACACTGTTCAATAAACAGTAGACATACACCCATTGGATTAAAGAATGGACAGATTTTTTTTGTCCCTAGCTCTCTTTCATGTAGCCGTAAACACACATATGCCAAAGAAATGCTGATATTTTTATGTATTCAATAAGCTATCCAGTAAGTGGTACTTTTTAATAAATTACAATAAGTTAAAAGATATGTACACATTATTATTTAGGGAATGTACCAAGTCAGTCAGAAACAAATGCAAGAACACAAATGGTTTATATAGCTACCTTTTCCACGTGGGGTCTTTATGAGACTAGATACTCTGCTGTATTTTAAACTAAGTATATTAAAACTAGCCAAATAGCCTATATTTTCTCTTATTGCATTATGGTGTCTTTTTTTCCTGTAGCTTAAGTTTAATTTTAAAAAAATGTCCTGAGTGTGACATTGTTGGAACAGTTTGTCTAGACGTTTTAACTTTGGTGGCAGTTTTAGTCTTAATATCAGTCAGTTTTTCCAATATCCAAATGACACTGCTTCTTTCCTTTAAATCTCTCTCTGCCCCTGCCGCATCTTTTGGCTGTGTTTTGCATGTTGACTATTATGCCGATTACAAATGCACTCTGAATTCCAAGCAGGATAAATAAATCCTCCTAAATAGACCTCAGTGAAACTGTAGGACATTAAAGATAAAGTGAAAAACTTTAAACCAAAGAAAAAGAAAAAGATGTTCTTTACACAAGAACAACAATTAGACTGAAGCAGACATCTCCTAGCAATAATAGATGCCAGGAAACAGTGGAGCGATAGCTTCAAAGTGCTGAAGGAAAAGGCAACTACAGCCTTATAATCACCTGAACTGTTATTCAGGAGTAAAGTAAAAATAAAGCCATTTTCAAATTTACAAAGACTGAAATAGTTTACTACTCACAGATCCTCACCCAAAGAACTAAAGGATGAACTTCAGCCAGAAGAGTGAATCTAGAGGGGAGGCATGGGATTTTTTTAAAAAGAGTGATCCGATTGGTAAAATGTTAATAAGTTTAGTTCACCATTTTTTTTTTAGAGTTTTAGAAGGTTCTTTTGGTATTTTTTAAAGGTAGAGCTAAAACTCCAGACAACAATCATGAAATGGAATGTTCTGTGGTAGCATGCTGTGGTTATTGTGTTCAGAATAAAATTTCTGGATAATTTTAACTCTGAGAAAAATTATTAGTGTCTATGTTAAAAGTTTTTAAATAACCAGTTAAAGAAAAGAAATATAATCAATAGTTTCTGAGTCAATACAGAGGAATGAGGAGAATACAGGGAAAAAAGTAATAATGCAAGAGATGGTAGGAAAGAAGCAAAAAAGATGATAAACAGAAAACAAAATAAGATGGTGGAAATGAGTCCAAGTAGGTCAGAAATTCACATAAAATGTAAGTTGATTAAATTCACTTATGAAAAAAACATCTTCAAAACCATTAGAAAGCAATCTAGTTTCCTGCTGTTTACAAGACACACACTTAAATTATACAGAAAGATTTAAATAGAAAAATATCTCCCCAAATTATAACCATAAAAAGCTAGTATAGGAGCTGGCCTGGTGGCGTAGTGGTTAAGTTTGCGCACTTTGCTTCGGTGGCCCGGAGTTTGCAGGTTTGGGTCCCAGGCGCAGACCTATGCACCACTCATCAAGCCATGCTGTGGCGGCATCCCACATACAAAATAGGAAGATTGGCAGAGATGTTAGCTCAGGGCCAATCTTCCTCAGCAAAAAGAGGAAGATTGGTAACAAATGTGAGCTCAGGGCCAATCTTCCTCACCACAAAAAGAAAAAGAAAAAAGCAGCTAGTGTAATAGTATCGTTAATGTCAAATGTTGAGGCAAGAAACATTAGTAGGAATAAAGAAGTACACTAATAAAAGGAAAAATTCTCTAAGACAGAGCAATTATGAACTGCATGTACCTAAGCATGGTCACAAAATGTAACAAAAAATTTGATGAAATTATAAAGACAATTGATAAATCTGCTATCATGGTGAAAGATTTTAACACTATTTTGGAAACCAATATATCAGATGGCAAAAATTTAGAAGGATATGGAACATTTCCACAACAAAGTTAACAAGGTTGATCAAATGCATTTATACATATAGATTAGAATCTTGGTTTCAACTCATAGTTTATACATTCTTTTCAGGTACACATGGCATGTTAAAAGACACCAAAAGAAAGTTTGTGAATTTTAACAAATCCTTGTTCCAGAGACCATTTTCTTTTACTACAATGCAAGTAAATTACAAATTAACAACAAAAAGTTTTTTAAATACAGTCATGTGCCACATAATGACGTTTCAGTCGATGACGGACCACGTATATGACGGTGGTCCTGTAAGATTAGTACCATATAACCCAGGTTTGTAGCAGGCTATACCATCTAGGTTTGTGTAAGTACACTCTATGATGTTTGCACAGCAAGAAAATCACCTAACAAATGCATTTCTCAGAATGTATCCCCTTTGTTAAGCAACACATGACTGTACCATATTTGGGTGTTTAAAATGCATTTCTATATAATAAATAGGTTAGGGAGGACATCACTTAAATTATACAATATTTAAATTAAACAACAATGTAAAATATATGAAAACCAGTGGGGTCCATTTAACTTAGTAATTCAATGTAAATTTATAGCTTTAAATACTTTTAATCTTACCTTTTAATAAATGTAAGTTAAAGATATAAATCAAGAAGGTAAAAAAAGAGCCACATATGAAATTTAAAGTAGAAAAAAGAAATGGAACAACAGAAAATAACAAAAGAGAAACCAGAAGCAGTAAAACAACAGAACTGGTTCTACCAGTAATGATCAAGGAATGAAAAAACAAGAAAAAGCACAAATAAACAACATCAGAAACAAAACAAGAAATACTACAGATGTAGCAGGGATTTATTTTTTATTCATGAAAGTATATAATGATAACTCTATGCCAGTAAATTTGAAAACTAAGAAGTTTAAAATAAAAATGATTCATTATATCAGTGTCTGTGGGTCAGGAATTTGAAAGTGACTTAGCGGGGTGGTTCTAGCTCTGAGTCTTTGCGTCAAGATTTCAGCCAGGGCTGCAGTCATCTGGAGGCTTGACTGGGTCTGGAAGATCTTTTCCAAGACAGCTCACTCACATTGGCAGAAAGCTTCAGTTCCTTGTTGGCCGCTGGCAAGAGGCCTCAGTTACTCATGACATGGGCCTCTCTGTAGTACTACTTGGGTGTCTACATGACATGGCAGCTGGCTTCCTTCAGAGTAAGTGATTCATGAGAGAGCAAGGAGGAGGCTGTAGTATCTTTTATGACCTATCTTGGAAGTCACTTCTACCATATTCTATTTGTTAGAAGTGAATTAGTAAGCCCATACTCAAGGGGAGGGGATTTAAACTCCACTTCTGAAAGGGAGGTGTATCAAAGAATTTGTGGGTACGTTTTTAAACTACCACACTGTACTTCTGTGTTTTGATTAATACATAGAAAATTCAGGAGAGCCTAATGTACTACTAGAACTAGTAAGAGTTCAGCAAGGTTGCTGATGTGAGGCAACACACATGCATTAATTTAATTCCTAGTATTGGTAATAACCAAGTTAAAACTGTAATAAAAAAGACCCCAATCATAGCAGGAATAAAAACAATAAGATATTTAAAAATAAAACTTATAAAAGATGTACAAGACTTCCATGGAGAAAATTATAAAAATTTATTAAAAGATAGCAAAGAAGAGTGATGTCAGCATCATGGCAGAGTGAGCTTACCCTCCAAGATACAACAAAAAGGACATTCATATACCAACAGAGGACATTCACACGACACAAAAGACCTCTGAGAGACCCACGCAGCCTTACATCTGAAGGTGGAGGTGCTGTTACCCCTGGAGGAAGTGGCAGGAGGTAAAGAGAACTCCTCTCTTTCCCCAGTGACAGCAATCTGGGACTGGGACCATGAGGCTCTCTGAGAGAGATGAGGGAGGGGTGGCCCTCCACGGGAAAACCGTCACTCTCCAAGTGCTCTCACAGCCTGTGGGAAGTTACCATACGGAGGTGACTGAACTGTTGTGGGGGTGTCTTCATCAGGCTAGCACCCCAGGAGAGCAGATAGTGAGGGAAGAACAAGAAGCCCCCAGGATGGAGAAGGCGAAAGAAAGAGCCCCTCCCCCGACCTCGAGCACCAGCACAGCCAGTCGGCCAGAGCACCTGCAATCACAGCATGCTAAGAATACATAGCTCTTGACCTCCACCCTAGTGGTGGTAAGTGGAAGCTGCAACCAGATATTTTCAGAATAAGGAAAAATAAGCCCATACCCTCAAGCAGTATGCAAAAATATATTAAATCTCCAGACCAGAAGGAAAATGACAAACACTCAGAAATCAATCCTGAAGGCACAGAAATTTATAACCTAAACAACTGAGAATTCAAAATAGCTATTATTAAAAAAACTCAATGAATTACAAGAAAATACAGATAGACAATTAAATGAAATCAAGAACTTCTTCACAAAAGAGATTGAAACTATAAAGAAAAATGAATCAGAAATGTTGGAGATGAAAACCACAATGTAGGACATAAAGAAGGATCTGGAATCTTACAAGAACAGGGTTGAAAATATGGAGGAAAGAATTAGCATTGTTTAGGATAGGAATGCAGAAGTGCTCCAGACGGAGGAGGAAAGAGAACTAAGACTAAAAAGAAATGAAGAAATTCTCCAAGAAATATCCAACTCAATTAGGAAATGCCACATAAGGATTATAGATATTCCAGAGGGAGAAGAGAGGGAAAAAGGAACAGAGAGCTTGTTCAAACAAATATTAGCTGAAGAACTTCCCAAACCTGGGGAAGGAGCTGGAAATACAAGTGAATGAAATCAGTAGATCTCCTAAATACATCAATATGAAAAGACCCTCTCCAAGGCATATAGTAGTAAAGCTGGGAAAAGTCAATGATAAAAAATATTAAGGGCAGCAAGACAAAAAATAATAATAATAATGTACAAAGGCATTCCTATCAGGCTCTCACCCAATTTCTTGACAGAAACTTTACAAACTGGGAGAGAGTGGAATGATATATTCAAAATTATGGAAGACAAAAACTTTCAGGCAAGAATACTCTATCCAGCAAAAATATCCTTCAGATATGATGGAGAAATAATAACTATCCAAGATAAACAAAAGCTAAGGGAGTTCATTGCCACAAGACCCCCACTACAAGAAGTGCTCAAGAAGGTCCTCATGCCTAAAAAAAAAAAAGAGAGAGAGAAAGGGGATACAAAGCTTTGAGCAGGGAGAGAAATAGGTAGACAAAATCAGAAAAATTGCAGCTCTCTATCAGAATAGGTTAGCAAACACTTAATTATGACATCAAAGATTAAGGGAAGGAAAACACCAAAAATAAATATAACCTCATCACTTCAAACACAAACTCACAACACAAGATGGAATAAGTTGTGATAATAATAACTTAGAAGGGGAAGAGGAAGGGATGGAATTGACTTATTCTAAGGAAATAAGAGGCCATAGGAAAATGGACTATCTCATCTACAAGATTTTTTTATACAAACCTCATGGTAACCACTAAACAAATAATCAGAACAGAGACACATAGGATAAATAAAGAGAAAAGTAAGAAAACCATCATACAGAACTACTGAACTGAATGGGTAGTCTGAAACACATGGGACGAGAAACAAAAGAAATGCAAAAGAACTGGAAAATGAGCGATAAAATAGTAACATTAAGCCCTCATATATCAATAATCACTCTAAATGTAGGTGGATTGAATTCTCCAATCAAAAGACACAGAGTGGCAGGATGGATTAAAAAACAAGATCCAACAATATGCTGCCTCCAGGAAACACATCTGAGCTCTAAAGACAAACACAGGCTTAGAGTGAAAGGATGGAAGACAATACTCCAAGCTAATGGCAAACAAAAGAAAGCAGGTGTTGCCATACGTATATCAGACAAAGTAGACTTCAAGATAAAACAGGTAATAATAGACAAAGAGGGGCAATATATAATGGTAAAAGGGATGCTCCACCAAGAAGACATATCACTTATAAACATATATGCACCCAACACGGGAGCACCAAAGTACATAAAGCAACTATTAACAAACCTAAAAGGAAATATTAACAACAACACAATAATAGTAGGGGATGTTAACACCCCACTTACATCAATGGATAGATCATCCAGACAGAAGGTCAATAAGGAAATCATGGACTTAAAGGAAAAACTAGACGAGATGGAGTTAATAGATATAAATAGAGCACTCCATCCAAACACAGCAGATTACACACTCTTCTCAAGTGCCCATGGAACATTCTCAAAGATAGACTATATGTTGGGAAACAAGGCAAGCCTCTATAAATTTAAGAAGATTGAAATTATAACAAGCGTCTTTTCCGACCATAGTACTATGAAACTAGAAATCAACTACAAGAAAAAACTAGGGAAGTGACAAAGATGTGGAGACTAAATAACGTGCTACTGAACAACCAATGGATCATTGAAGAAATTAAAAGAGAAATCAAAAAATATCTGGAGACAAATGAAAATGAAAATATACCATACCAACTCATATGGGATGCAGCAAAAGTGGTCCTGAGAGGGCAACTCATAGCAATACAGGCCCACCTTAACAAACAAGAAAAATCCCAAATAAGCAACCTTAAACCACACCTACCAGAATTAGAAAAAGAAGAACAAAGAAAGCCCAAAGTCAGCAGAAAGAGGGAAATAATAAAAATTAGAGCAGAAATAAAATTGAAACCAAAAAAAAACAGTAGAAAGGATCAGTGAAATAAAGAGCTGGTTCTTTGAGAAGATAAACAAAATTGATAAACCCTTAGCCAGACTCACTAAGAAAAAAAGAAAGAAGGCTCAAATAAAATTAAAAATGAAAGAGGAGAAATTGCAATGGATGCCACAGAAATACAAAAGATTATAAGAGAATACTATGAAAAACTATATGCCCACAAATTGGACAATCTAGAAGAAATGGATAAATTTTAGACTCATACAACCTCCCAAAACTGAATCAAGAAGAAATAGAGAATCTGAATAGACCAATCACAAGTAAAGAGATTGAAACAGTAATCAAAAACCTACCAAAAAATAAAAGTCCAGGATCAGATAGCTTCTCTGGAGAATTTTACCAAAAATTCAAAGAAGATTTAATACTTATCCTTCTCAAACTATTCCAAAAAATAGAGGAAGATGGAATACTTCCTAACAGATTCTATGAGGCCAATGTGACTCTGATACCAAAGGAATACAAGGGTATTAAAAAGAAGGAAAACTACAGGTCACTATTCGCTGATGAACATAGATGCAAAAATCCTCAACAGAATATTGGCAAACTGAATACAGCAATACATTAAAAAGATCATACACCATGATCAAGTGGGATTTATACCAGGGACACAGGGATGGTTCAACATCCACAAATCAATCACTGTGATAACACCACTTTAGAACGAGGAATAAAAACCACATGATCATCTCAATAGATGCAGAGAAAGCATTTGACAACATCCAACATCCATTTATGATAAAAACTCTCAAAAAAATGGGTATAGAAGGAAAGTACCTCAACATAATAAAGGCCATATATGACAAACCCACAGCCAACGTCATACTCAACGGGGAAAAACTGAAAACCATTTCTCTGAGAACAGGAACAAGACAAGGGTACCTACTCTTGCCACTCGTATTCAGCATAGTATTGGAGATTTTGCCGGAGCAATTAGGCAATAAAAAGGAATAAAAGGAATCCAAATAGGCAACAAAGTGAAACTGTCACTGTTTGCAGACGACATGATTTTATATATAGAAAAGCCTAAAGAATCCATTGGAAAACTATTAGAAATAATCAAGAACTACAGCCAAGTTGCAGGGTACAAAATTAACTTACAAAAATCAGTTAAATTTCTATACTCGAATAATGAACTAATAGAGAACTCAAGAATACAATCCCATTTACACTCACAATAAAAAATAAAATATCTAGGAATAAATTTAACCAAGGAGGTGAAAGACCTATACAATGAATACTATAAGACATTATTGAAAGAAATCGATGATGACATAAAGAAATGGAAAGATACCCCATGCACATGGATTGGAAGAATAAACACAGTTAAAATATCCATACTACCTAAAGCAATCTACAGATTCAGTGCAATCCCAATCAGAATCCCAATGGCATTCTTCATGGAAATAGAACAAAGAATCCTGAAATTCATATGGGGCAACAAAAAACCCCAAATAGCTAAAGCAATCCTGAGAAAAAAGAACAAAGCTGGAGGCATCACAATTCCTGCCTACAAAGCTATAATAATTAAAACAGCGTGGTAACTGGTACAGCAACAGACACACAGATCAATGGAACAGAATTGAAAGCCCAGAAATAAAACCACACATCTACGGACAGCTAATCTTTGACAAAGGAGCTAAGAACATACAATGGAGAAAAGAAAGTCTTTTCAATAAATGGTGCTGGGAAAACTGGACAGCCACGTGCAGAAGAATGAAAGTAGACAAAAATTAACTCAAAATCGATCAAAAACTTGAAGGTAAGATCTGAAAGTATAAAACTCCTGGAAGAAAACATAGGCAGTACACTCGTTGACATCAAATTCTGTGTCTACTCAGATAAGGTAAACAAAAGAAAAAATAAACAAGTGGGACTTCAACAGACTAAAGAGCTTCTGCAAGGCAAATGAAACCAGGATCAAAATGAAAAGACAACCCACCGGCTGGGAGAAAATATTTGCAAATCATATATCCAACAAGGGCTTAATCTCCATAATGTATCAAGAATTCACACAACTGAATAACAAAAAAACAAATAACCCGATCAAAAAATGGGCAGAAGATATGAACAGACATTTTTTCCAAGGAGGATATACAGATGGCCAATAGGCACGTGAAAAGATATTCAGCATCACTAATCATCAAAGAAATGCAAATCAAAACTACACTAAGATATCGCCTTACACCCATTGGAATGGCTATAATCACCAAGACAATAACAGAAGTTGGGAGAGGTTGTGGAGAAATGGGAACCCTAATTCACTGCCAGTGGAAATGCAAACTGATGCAGCCTCTATGGAAAACAGTATGGAGATTCCTCAAAAAATTAAAAATAGAAATACCTTATGATCCAGCTATCCCACTACTGGGTATTTATCCGAAGAACCTGAAATCAACAATCCAAAGAGGCCTGTGCATCCCTATGTTCATTGCAGCATTATTCATATAGCCAAGAAGTGGAAGCAACCCAAGTGTCCCTCGACTAATGATTGTATAAAGAAGACGTGCTATATATATATATATATATATATATATATATATATACACACACACACACACACACACACAATGGAATACTACTCAGTCATAAAAAAGACAAAATAGTCCCATTTGCAACAACATGGATAAACCTGGAGGGTATTATGTTAAGGGAAATAAGCCAGAGAGAGAAAAACAAACACCACATGATTTCACTGATATGTGGAAGATAAACCAACATACGGACAGAGAGAACAGTTTGGCGGTTACCAGGGAGAAGGGGGTTGGGGGATGGGCACAAAAGGTGAAGGGACACATTTATATGGTGACTGACAAACAAAAATGTACAACTAAAATTTCACAATGTTATAAACTATTATGACCTCAATTTAAAAAAAAGATAGCAAAGAACACCCAGATATTCCATGTTCAAGAATGAGATGACTCAGTGTAGTAAACAAAAATTTCAATAGTGTTTCTGTGATACATGACAAAGTAATCCTAACATTCAGATGGAGTATAAAATGGCAAATAATTGTTACAATGATTTTGAAGATCAAGATTGGGAGATTTGTCATACAAGATATCAAGAACTATTACAAAGCCAAAGTAATTAAGATGGTGTGGTATTGGCACTTATATATTCTATAGACTATTGAAACAGAATAGAGAGCCAGAGACAGACACATAAACAGAAATTTGTTATATGTTAGAGCCACATTGTCCAATACAGTGGCTACAACCACGTATGGCTATGTAAGTGTTAAATGTAAGGTGCCTAGCATTAATAACTGCAATATTGGTTCTCAGCATTCTGGAGTTCTAGTATTTAGTGCTGTTTTTAAGTGTTTTTGGTAATATATTTCGGTAGGATTTTTTGGTTATTTTTTTCAGACCTTAAGTATTTATGTCTTGGGACGTCATGAGGGAATAATATGTTCTATTATAACTTCAAAATGAATGGTGTATGTGTTTTAAAAATGTATTCTTCTGTATTTCCATAATCTCAAAAGAAGGAAGAAAATTGTCAAAGCAAATCTTCTGTTACAAAAATAATTCTAACTAGTTCAGAGACTTTCCAAATAAGCAAAATGTGAAATTGACAGTATTGAAATTCATTCAGGTATCCCTGATAAAAAATTGAGAGATGACAAATTGGAAATGTTTGACACAAGCTAATAAAGCTCATTATCAATAATAAGATTACAGTTTCTGCAAAAATAAAGAAGTAATTAAAAGGATAGAGAGAGGAAACAGTTTGAAGATGAAAGAATCAGAAGATGTGGAATTATATTACAATTACTGCTTCCAGTTAATATCAAGAGGTTTTTCAGTAGCTAGAAAAATTTGCATAAAAATGTGCTTACAACTTATTTACAACGCTAGTAATGTGTTTTGTAAAATTGTGCTTTCAAAAAAAAATTCATTTTTCATGATTATTTCAATTTTCTTCATTTTTATGAGGTTTATTTTTAGATATTTCACTTTATTTTTCTGCCAATTTATATTAGAATGACAGTGTATGCTTAACATGTATTTTTGTAAATTTATATTTTTACTTGATGTTCTGCAATATTACTATTTTTTTAATTTAGAATGTATTGAAATTTTAATTTTACTTATTAAATCATAAATTCTGATTTTCTTTTTTTCTTTTTTATTTTTTTGGTGAGGAAGATTAGCCCTAAGCTAACATCTGTTGCCAATCTTCTTCTTTTTGCTGAGGAAGATTAGCCCTGGGCTAACATCCGTGCCCATCTTCCTCTACTTTATATGTGGGATGCCTGCCACAGCATGGCTTGATAAGCAGTGCATAGGTCCACACCCAGGATCTGAACCTGCAAACCCCAGGCCACCGAAATGGAGCACGCAAACTTAACCACTACGCCACTGGGCCAGCCCCCATGAATTCTGATTTTTAAAAAATAAAATAGCCAGTATTAATGCTAATGTTTCCATGTTATATAAAATAAGTATTGAAATACCCATGCTATCATTTTGCTTTAATATTGTATTTCTTTCTAGCATGTGCCTGTTTATGGAAGGAGTCAACAAATGTTGGTTTATTTTTTCTAAATAATTGCTACTTCTTGGACATTAAAAGACATTCAAGAAATAGTCATATGAACATGATTTCTCTTTAACTATGATATCAGTTTTATTGGTGTTCCATTTTGAGCCATACATTTTTAGTCTAGTTGTATTCTTTGGCCAGCTTCAATGAATGTCTTCATTCCTGTTGCCAACATTTAGGCATTTATGCTAACTTCCAGACTCCATTGAAAGACTTATTTGTGGGCCGGCCCTGTGGCTTGGTGGTTAAGTGCGCGCGCCGCAATGCTGGTGGCCCGGGTTCGGATCCCGGTGCGCATTGAGGCACCACTTCACCGTCCATCCTGAGGCCGAGTCCCACATACAGCAACTAGAAGGATGTGCAGCTATGACATACAACTATCTACTGGGGCTTTGGGGGGAAAAAATAAAATAAATAAAAATCTTTAAAAAAAAAAAAAAAGAAAGAAAAACTTATTTGAATGCATACTTTACATTTGGACCTTACATTAATTTAATCAAAAAAGTATAGATTGAACACTTAGTATGTAATAGGCACTGCTAGACACTGTGGATCATGTTGAACAGACAAACAAGTTCCTGTTCAAAGAGCTTATGTTCAAATGAGGGAGACATACAGTAAATGATTAACCAAATAAGAAAATTATAGATTGTGATAAGAACCAGGAATGAAGTAAACAGAGTGATGTGAGAAGTAACTTGTGGGCATAAGTACATTTTAGCTGAGACCTGCATGCTGAGAATGAGCCAGTTGAGTGAAGATCTATCCAGGGGAAGTACATTCCTTCAGAAGGAAGAGTAAGTGCAAAGACCCTGAGGCAGGAAAGAGCTTCAGGGAATGTAAAGAAGGTAGTGAGGCTAGAGTATAGAGAACAAGAAGTAGGGAAGGGGTGGTTAAAGAGGAAATTAGATAGGCAGGAGCAAAATCATGCAGGGCTTTGTAGGCCACAGTAAGGATTTTGAATGTTATTTTAAATGTATTGGATTGCCATTGACTTACAGAGGAGTGACATGAAATGATTTATGTTTTTGAAAGATTTTTTTTCTGTGGGGAGAAATGAATTGTACAGGGGTGAAAGTAGAAATGGAGAACGGTTAGGAGTTTATTATAGTAGGCTAGGTAAAAGGTCATGCTTGGACCACTGGAGCCACTAAAAAGTTTTTTACCTTGGAAGTGATGTTCAGACAGCATGGGGTGAGAAAATGAACATGGCGACTTAATGTAATTGACTGGGATGGAGGTGACAGGAGAGAATGAGACGGAGAGACCAATTAGGAAGGCAATTGAAAACTTCATGTGTAAGGTGGTTTCTTAGAGCAGGAATTAAGAGTGGAGGCAGTGTGAATGGAAAGGACAGAGTTGACAGGACTTTGTATCTGATTTAGTGTCAGGAGAAAAGAAGGCATCAAGGATGATGGCTAGAAGTCTGGGTTACTAGGAAGGTGTTAGTACCATTGACAGAAATTTGGAGTAGTGTCTTTGGTGCGGTGTGTGTGTAGAGTATTGAGTTTTAGATGTGATGTTGAGGTGAAGGCAAGATACCCAGATGGGACAGTTTATAGAACTGCCTGTGTACTCACGTGCCAATGTACAGTACTGTTACTATCCCTTTGGATTTCTCTGCTCGCTCACTCTGCCTTTGCAGAGCACCAAACTCTAAAGAGTTGCTCCCATCAGCCCCTGACCTCCTGCAGGGCAGAAATCTTTTTACCTGTTGTTACCAAGATGTAGAAATCCTTTTACCCTTAATTCAGGCTGAAGTTTTGTTTTTTTTTATTGACGTCTTAATAGTTTATAACCTTGTGAAATTTCAGTTGGACATTATTTGTCTGTCACCATATAAATGTGACCCTTTACCCTTTGTGCCCTCCCCCCCCACCCCCTTCCCCTCTGGTAACCACTGAACTGTTCTCTCTGTCCATGTGTTAGTTTATCTTCCACCTATGAGTGAAATCATATGGTGTTTGTCTTTCTCTGTCTGGCTTATTTTGCTTAACATAATACTCTCAAGGTCCATCTATGTTGTTGTGAATGGGACGATTTTGTCTTTTTTTATGGCTGAGTAGTATTCCGTTGTGTATATATATATATATATATATATATACCACATCATCTTTATCCATTCATCAATCAATGGGCACTTGGGTTGCTTCCACTTCTTGGCTATTGTGAATAATGATCAGGCTGAACTTTTTTAAGGGGAACATTTACTAGGAAACTAAGCAAAAAAAAAAGGTAGCATCTTCTATTTGTATATTGCATTATAGTTTTCAAAGTTCTTCTGTGAAGTGAATAGGACAGATATTATTATTCCAATGTTTCAAATGAGGAAACTGAGGCTCTTGGAGATTAACTACTCAAGATTGTACCCTAGAAAATGGCTGTCAGAACCTAAGATACAAATCTTTTGATTGCTGTCTAGTCCTCAGTGCCTATCCTAAAGAATAATTCTTGATAAATTCATAGACCACAGATCTCTTGAATCAAGTCTTTAAGTCTGCCTTCACTGTTTATAGCTTATGATTACCCAAGTGGTTATTTTTCCTAGCTTCAACTTTGTCTCGATTGAGGGGGAAGTGGTACCTTTAGGTTAGCAGCACCCTGACACAGAGATTTGATCCAATTCTCAATTCCCTCTAGAAGTTGTTTTTAGTCTTTTCTCCAATTATTAGTCCCCTTAGGCCTTCCTCTCTGACCTTATGTTTGTGCTCATTGTCCTTGCCTCTATACGTCCTCCTCCTCTGGAGGGGAAAGGTATTTTCTTCCCTGGTAGAAGTGGGAGTGATCTACTTTGAGCCTTAGAAGGAACCAGAAGTTGGCTAAAGAGAGTTAGGGACAGTTGTGTAGACAGATTTTTTCCTGCTTGACATAGCCAAAAGGGGACTAAAGGAGAGGTTGAGAGATGTAATTGGGAGACATTTCATAAGGTGTGAAGGAGTGGAAAAGGTGGAAGGTCTGGAGGTAGTTGTCAAAAGGTGGAGTTATGGGTTAAGATCTGGATGGTGGAACCAAGTTCCAGTGGACAAAGTCCAAGTAAGGGTGACTGAAGTGAAATAGAGATAAAGGTCATATTTGACACTGAGAAGTTTGAGGAACTCTTGGATTAATCTTTTTTAAGTGATACGTTACACACACAAAATCATCCAATAAAATATAATTAAAAACTAAAACTTGGGCCAGAGAAGATAGAAGGGAAGTGGTATGAAAAGACTGTATATTTGGTGAAAATACTTTAGATTTGTTTGCATTTGTGTCACTGGAGGAGACATGCTAAAATACCATTGGTACATTTAATAGTTACTTTGAAATTAAAAGTTGCCTTTAATTTGTTTTTGTCTCTATTTTTATACATCTCTACAGTTTAAGGTGCTAAACATTTCATATCCTAGATCATTTTCCCAAATCCAAAGCTTGTGAACTCTGAAAATGTAATTTGTTTCATTTATCCAAATATAAGAAATTTATTCTCCCATCTATTGTTTGAAGACAATGAAATCATTATCTTTTGATGGCATTTTAAAGAACAATTTTCCTATCATAATTATCTTTGCTTGACAGTGTGGTTCTCTTGAGTACAAGGACAAAAGTTCAAAGTCACAATTGTTCAAACTTTTTAGAAAAGTACTCTTCCTAACAGTTTTATAGTATGTCATCCCAGCCCTGGTGTTCTAGTGGTTAAGATTCAGCCCTCTAATAATTAATGATATTGAACATCTTTTCATGTGCTAACAGCCATCTGTATATCTTCTTTGGAAAAATGTCTGTTCATATCCTCTGCCCATTTTTTGATCCAGTTGTTCATTTTTTTATTGTTGAGTTGTATGAGTTCTTTATACATTTTGGAAATTAACCCCTTACCCGTCAGAATTACTATTATTAAAAAGACAAGAAATAATAACAAGTGTTGGAGAGGATGTGGAGGAAAGGGAACCCTCATACACTGCTGGTGGGAATGCAAACTGGTACAGCCACTATGGAAAACAGTATGATGATTTCTCAAAAAATTAAAAATAAAATACCATATGATCCAGCTATTCCACTTCTGGGTATTATCCAAAGAACATGAAAACACTAATCAAAAAGATATATGCACCCCTGTCTTCATCGCAGCGTTATTCACAATAGCAAAGACTTGGAAGCAACCCCAGTGCCCATCAACAGGCGAATGGATAAAGATGATGTGGTATATATATATATACAATGGAATGCTACTCAGCCATAAAAAAGACAATCTCGTGCCATTTGCAACAACATGGATGGACCTCAGGGTCCATCCTAAGTGAAATAAATCAGACAGAGAAAGACAAATACTGTATGATTTCACTCATATGTGGAAGGTAAACACACACATGGATAAGGAGAACAGATTGGTGGTTACTAGAAGGGAATGGGGTGGGAGGAGGGCAAAAGGGGTAAAGGGGCACTTATGTATGGTGATGGATAAAAATTAGACTATTGGTGGTGAGCACAGTGCAGTCTATACAGAATCTGAAATATAATCATTTACACTTGAAATTTATACAGTGGTATAAACCATTGTGACCTCAAAAAATAATTACAAAAGAAAAAAAAGATTCAGCCCTCTCATCTCCCCAGCCTGAGTTTGTTTCCTGACCAGGGAACCACCCCGTTAGTCTGTTGTCGTCATACTGTGGCAGCTGCATGCTCCTGTGAAGCTGAAAGCTATGCCACTGGTATTTCACATACCAGCAGGGTCACCCGTGGTGGACAGGTTTCAGCAGAGCTTCCAGACTAAGACAGACTAGGAAGAAGGACCTGGCCACCCACTTCCAAAAAAATTGGTCGTGAAACCTTGTGAATAGCAGGGGAGCATTGTCTGATACAGCGCTGGAGGGTGAGAGGATGGGGCAAAAAGACCAGGCAGGGTTCCACTCTGCTGTACACAGGGTCGCTAGGAGTTGGAATCAACTCGACAGCACTAACAATAACATGCCCCTATCTACTGGTCATGTAGAAAAAAATTTTTGAAATGCAGACATTTACCATGTTATTTCCAATCTCCTTAGTATTTGTTGTAGACCAAATGACAAAATATGGAATAGTTTTGAGAAATTGAAAATAAGGACCAGAAGGAAAAAGAGGTTTGTATTTGCTAAAACTAACAAGCAATTTTAATTCACAGTGTTAATAAAAAACTCTATTGAGAAGACATTTCCTGGAAAACAGCAAATATGGAAGAGCCATGTAGCTATTAAAACTTGAGATCCTTAGTGACTTACCACTCTTTCCCATGTTGGTCACAGTGACCTGCTAGGTCTCTGGGCAGTCAGTAAAAATAGTTCCATGGGAAACTGATAATAGGGATTTGCCAGCCCCTATTCTGGTTTCTGAAAGGTTCCCTAGAACTCTGATATAGATGTAAAGTGAGCCAACTCATGGATCTGCCATTTTAATAGGAGAGGCTGTGTGGGGGCTAGGTCTCAGTCAGCAAGAGGATTGTTGTAATGCATTGCCCCCCCACTTGGAATTATTATTCTACTGAAGAAGTAATTAGAACTGCTAATTCAGCTCTGCTTTAGAATATTGGCATTTCCTGCTTCTTGCTCCACATCTTAGGTTCCTAAGTGGCAGCATGAAGCTCCATCCAAAATAAATACAACTTCTGCCTGTAATCCTCTACTTATTTTATCCTTGTAAACTGGGCTAGAAAACCTAGGGGAGAAAAGTCCCTATTTCTCCTTCTTGAACCTAGAGCCGTTTCTAACCATGTAACTCCCTGCTTTCTTTTCCCTGGGTATCAAAAGATGCCTCCCGAAAATCGGTTACCCCCAGTCCAAAGGAGGGACAGCAGGAAAAGAACCACAGGCTCCCTTTAAAGCCTCAGACACTCCTCAACTCTCTTACTAAGACTCTTTACTCACTTCCTCCCAAAGGTCTCATCCTTAATTCTTATTTCTTAGTTCTTATTTTCGGGTCCTTTTGTGGCTATGCATAACATGCCATTTTTTAAGGCTGTTTGGCTAAGGTGGTTCCTTAGTTTTGTCTTGAGTCGTTTTTTTCATTTTATAGCCTTCTTACCTACCAGGGTCCCTAGAGGTTGGAACGAGTGGAGTAGAATGTGGATCTTATAACGAGACGTGTAAGGAGTTCCTGAGTTTTGAGGGTCTGCCTAGGCCATAAATGTAACCGTGGAGCTCTTGACTAGGATGATTTGCATAGCTTCACGTGCAGTCACACCTCTGTGAGACCCTCTCTGGGGTTTTGTAGCCTAGGGAGGATCTCTATGTCACTAGAATGGGTGTTTTGCATGAAGGATCCAGTATGTGCTAGCACTCATCTAGCGCATGATTTAGAGTGTGGAAGGGGACAGATTACAACAGAATTGTGAAAAATAAGCTATTTTGTTGATGTTGATTACCTTATATTTCTGCCATGAATCATGAGTAAGGCTGGAACCTTGTGGGTAAGGGGTACTGTGTGAAGTAGCATGTAAAGTTACAGCCTCTCTGGTTCTCAATATCCTTATCTATAAAATAAGGAGATTGGGTTAGATGATCCTGGATGGCCATTCCAGCTCTAAAAATTTCATGGAAATATTTAAGTTTCTCCTAAGATCTTAGGTGAAGTCTAGTTTAAATTTTGTGGACTATTTAAAAAATAAAGAATAATTTACAAAAGTTGTAGGTCCTATATCTTTAAATAACACCGAATAAATGAATAAGTAAGAATATCATTTTTGTAGCACTTTAGTTCTATATAAATGAAGTCTGCTGAGGTGAATTTAATGAGGTTTAGATTTTGGAATAGGCCTGAAATCATATTTATGCTATTAATTTGCCTGATAAACTTTTTTTAAAGGAAAATTTAACTTCATCCCAACTCTGATTTATCACAAATTCAGAATTAGTGAGAATTATGATGATAAGTAACTGAAATGAAACAGAGACTTCAGTGGTGCTCCGCTTGCTTTATACCTGTGCTACGTGCTAAAGTTGCACTTGAAGCCCAGGTAAACCACAAGGTGGCACCATTAGGCCATATAAAGTGCTGCTGCAGCTAGAAAAGACTGATTTTTAAAAAAATCAAATAACTTTATTACGAAAGTAACACTTGTGCGTGAAAGACTTCAGATTGACCTCCCAGTGCTTATTTAATGTCTTTATTTTATAATTACAAACTGGAAACTTCCTATGGGAGGAAGTCCCTTACTAAGAATTTTAAATATGGTAAAATTAGACAGTAAAGATTTTAGAAAATACTGAAAAGTATTAGAATAAAATGAAATATCCAAGGTAACTGATATTCCCTTTGTGAATGATTAACTTTGATTTATCTTAAGCCAATATCTTTCTAAAAGTTGAATTGTAACTAAATTTTAACAATGCAAACAAATAATAAAGTAACATAAATATTGCAGGAAATACATATATTGTTATAGAAGATTGGTAACATGGAAAGATATTCACAATACAGTCATGTGTCACTTAACAGCAGGGATACGTTCTGAGAAATACATTGTTAGGCAATTTTGTCATTGTGCAAACATCAAACTTACAACAAACCTACAACAAACCTAAATGGTAGAGCCTACTACACACCTAGGCTATATGGTACTAATCTTATGGCACCACTGTCATATATGCGGTCCATCATTGACCAGAGTGTCATTATGCTATATACAGTGCATGACTGTATAGTAAGTTAAAAAAAATTAACATTAGTGTGTATAGTATAAATTAAAAATGTATATTCATATGGAGGAAAAACACTGGAGGACCATAGCACCAAAATATTAATAATAGTTATTTCTAGTTGGTAAGTTTATGGGTAACTTTTATTTTCTTCTCTTTGTTAATATTTTCTTTAAAATTTTACAATGAACTGTAGAACTAGTCATAAGAAAAATGTTACCTTAAAATCCTGTTACAGTGAATTTAATTGAGTGTACATTCAGCACAGAATTATTGGATTCTCTTATGTCTAGATTTCAAGAAATAATGCACCAGGCGCTATGTAATCTGCCAGGACACACAGATGTATCAGACCCATTTCTTGCCTTCTAAAGACATATTCGGGGGGCCAGCGTTTGGTGTTTGGGGTGCTCCAGTTTGCTGGCCCGGGTTTGTGGGTTCAGATCCCAGACATGGGCCTACACCACCCATCAAGCCATGCTGTGGCAGTGAGCTACATACAAAATAAAGGAAGATGGGCACAGATGTTAGCTCAGGGACAACCTTCCTCAAGTAAAAAGAGGAAGATTGGCAACAGATGTTAGCTCAGAGCCAATCTTCCTCACCAAAAAAAAAAAAAAAAAAGACATGGTCTGGCAGGAATTTTTGCAAACAATTGTAAACAAGCAACAAAGCTTTGTATCAACCCTTTTCTGTTGATCATCTTGATAACTGTATAGAGGTCACATGGCATATTGGAAACATTATAGACTAACTTTGAAGCCCACTCTACCACTTACAGCAGTGTGGCCTTAGACTCATTAACCTCTCTGAGCCTTAGAAATTAAGACCACTCTATTAGAGCACTATAGCTACTGAAGAAATATATTGTTAATGTTTTGGGAGGGATTTAAGTTACTGTTAAAATTCTTACTTGCTCACAGCTAGATTTCTTATAGATATGGCTTTTTTCCTTGCCTAATATCTGTGGATCTGTGCAGTGCTTAGATTTTAAGAACCATAATTTGAAAGTGCTAGCAGTTAAGACTTAATGACTTCATTGGATGTTCTTCTTTTATGGTTCTTTGAGGTTATTTTATATTTTAAAATAACTGGGTCCTTTTAAAAGATAAGAATAACCAGGCGAGGTATAGAGAATCCAGATTTTGGGGTTCCATTTACTGTGTCATTCTCAGTTTTAGTGCTTTTCTTTGACATTAGAAAATGTATGCAATGAGGGTACCTCATTGCATATCAGGATACCTGATAATGTATCTCTCCGGGTGTGCCATTTTTTCCTTGCATTTTGCTGAAGTCTCTGGTGCTTTGATCTCTAATCAAAGTTGCTATGTAGGCATAATGTGGTCAGTCCATTTGAACCAGGAATGTAGCACTTAGTCTTGCCTTTCCCAGTGACCTTTCAAAATGAAAATAAATCAATACATTATGTATGGTTGGTGATACTGGATTTAGTAGACCAATTTAAAGTTATGGTGGGGCTGGCCCCGTGGCTTAGCGGTTAACTGCGCGCGCTCTGCTGCTGATGGCCCAGGTTCGGATCCCAGGCGCGCACCGACGCACCGCTTCTCTGACCATGCTGAGGCCGCGTTCCACATACAGCAACTAGAAGGATGTGCAGTTACGACATACAACTATCTACTGGGGCTTTGGGGAAAAAAAGGAGGAGGATTGGCAATAGATGTTAGCTCAGAGCCGGTCTTCCTCAGCAAAAAGAGGAGGATTAGCATGGATGTTAGCTCAGGGCTGATCTTCCTCACAAAGATAAAGAAAGAAAGAAAGAAAGAAAGGAAAGAAAGGGAAAGAAAGAAAGTTATGGTATAATAAGTATATGTTAAAATAGAACATGTTTTCCCCATTAGTTCTTAACCATCAAGAATACCATCTTAAAGTTGCATAGATTGACCTAAGATTAACATGAAAGAAAAAAACATTAACTAGAACTTTCCATCAAGTCAGTGACTCACAAGCTTCCACCACAGTCTCCTTATTGTTTTGTTATTTGGATTGAGACAAGTGCTGTTTGGTGTTAGAAGCTCTTATTACTGAGATCTAGGTAACTGCCTCATCCAGAAGGATGAGTGACTCTGTCCTCATGAAGTTTCTTGGGCAGTGCCACAGAGCATGGAGTTAGGAGTTTTAAATGCTAAGCTGTGTCAGCCTTCTGACACCTGACACCCAGAGTCCTGGTTTTAACAATCCCAGGGAGTCAGCCTCTGAACCAGTCAGTGGACATTGTCCCTTAGGAACCAGGCCATGGTGAACAACCAGAGGGCTTTCTGGGGCTTGCGTTTTCACACTATTGACTGTTTTTGTGGTTTTTCCTCGGTCAGGAACCAGTTCCCTTTTCTTTCCCGGAGGTCTTTACTCCCCACTAGAGGTCTCTCCATTGTTAGAAGCTGCTGTGTTGCCAGGAGTCAATGTTCTGTGCAAGCTGTCTTCAGTACCGTAGAGGACTGGCCTCCCCAGAGCGGTGCCCAGCCTTGAGAGGGTGGTAACTATTATTTTTTGGGTGCTTAAGTCATACAACTAGTAAGGAGCCGAAGTGAGGTTCAAACTCGGGCAGTTTAGCTCCTGATACACTCTGGGTGGAGTAGCCAAGCTCTTTTAACAGCCTCTGACAGTAGAAAAACTGCCTGTCTAGAGTACTGTACACTCCTAAAAGTAACCCCTTTCCGGCGAGTGAGACTGTATCACATCTCTCTCCTTTCTGCATTCTCCACCTCTAAAAGCAGCCTTCAGTATGCTTAGCTTTCACATCCTCTGTGAATCTTGAAAGATACTAGTTCACTGCTCACGCTCACACATGAGTGCCTCTAACTCTGCTTGTGGAATGGTTCTTATTGCACACTCCCTCTGGTAAATACCAGGGCATCCACCTGAGCCCTACCAAATGCTTGGTC
The DNA here is from genome assembly GCF_057802395.1 of Ceratotherium simum simum. Classification (NCBI taxonomy): domain Eukaryota; kingdom Metazoa; phylum Chordata; class Mammalia; order Perissodactyla; family Rhinocerotidae; genus Ceratotherium; species Ceratotherium simum. Next base: position 38,360,471 of record NC_141922.1, read on the forward strand.
CTACAAGCTCTTCCATAAATAACGTCTCACTCTCCTGGTTGCCTAAGGCACTCAGGCAAATGACCCCCCAAAAGACCTTACATTCTTTCTCTTTTTGCATGGGGAAGATTGGCAGCTTCAGACTCAACAGTCCTTGTGTCAAAATCTTCAGGACTCCATACGATCTAGCATTTGCACTCCTGGCCATATATCCCAGAGAAATGAAGATTTAAGTTCACATAAAAATATGTACCTGACTGTTTTAGAAGCTTTAACATAACACCCCAAAACTGTAGACAACCAGATGTCCTGTGATAGGTGCACACTTAAACTGTGGTATGTCCCTACCATGGAATACTACTCAGCAATAAAAAATAAACTGATACAGACAACAACCTGGATGAATCTCCAGAGAATTATGTTGAATGAAAAAAAACAATTGCAAAAGACTACATACTATATGGTCCCATTTATATAACATTCTTGAAATGATAGAATTATAGAAATGGAAGACAGAGTAGTGGTTTCTAGGGGTTCAGGAGGGCTGGGGATGGGCCGAAAGTAGGTGTGGCTATAAAAGGGCCATATGAGAGATCCTTGTGATAGAAACGTTCTATATCTTGACTATATCAACGTCAATATCCTGGTTGTGGTACTGTACTATAGGTTTGCAAGATGTTACTGTTGGGGGAAACGGTAAAAAGTACACAGGATCTCTCTATTATTTCTTACAACTGAATCTAAATGTATAATTATATCAAAATAAAAAGTTAAATTTAAAAAATCTTTAAATGTTCACCCTTGGACAATAGTTAATATGTATCCTGATTTTTATTCACTTTTATAAGTTGGAGAACCTTGGGGAAGCTATTTCTAGATTTCTAGTGATTAAGGTCTAATTGGGGTCTCAGATAGTTTCTTGGCAGGCTTCTAGTAATTAACTCTAATGCACTTGTGTAATATTAAGTTTGAAATCACATAAATAAATCCGTAATTTGATTTATTTTCTTAGGGGGCCTTGTCATATCAAAAGAAAATGGCAGAAGCATTGTCTTTCTTGTGGATTTAAGGGAACATTAGGATCATTGTGGGGGGGCATAACTATAATCTATAATTCTATCTCCAAACAAAAAGCAAAACTTATCATTTTCATAATGTGAACTCTACTATCTTCAGAATAACCCCCCTGCACCATTTTAACTTTAAAAATTAAAGCCAACTCATATATTAGAGAGAGGCTTTAGTGATGAAGACTCAGCTGCAGTGGTCAGGACAAAAAAAGGAAAAATACTAGGCTTTGAGTGAACTCAAAATATTTATTAAGGAAATAGATTAAGTGGCTCAGTGATGTCAAGTTTGTCTAAATTGGTATTATAGATGCAGAAAACTAGGAAGCAGTAGAGGAGGGTAGATGTTTTGTGTATCACCATGTCTTCATGATATTTGTTGACACTGTTGTGGGACTGGTCCTCACGTATACAGACATGCGCCACATGACGACATTTCAGTCAACGATGGACCGCATATACGACGGTGGTCCTGTAAGATTAGTACCGTATAGCCTAGGTGTGTGGTAGGCTATACTATCTAGGTTTCTGTAAGTACACTCTATGTTCACACAGTGAGGAAATCTCCTAACACCACATTTCTCAGAATGTTTCCCCGTTGTTGAGCGACGCAGGACTGTAGTTTGTTAGCCCTGGTCTTCACTTCCAGCCTAACACTGATACAACCTGATTTACATATTGTAAATGGAGCTTCATGAAATACTATTAATTGTTTCCCTGTATAAGTTTATTTAAAGAGATTTGATGACAGCATGAATGACCAGTAAAAAGTTAACCTGAATTTCAGGCTGAGCCAGAAATTTGGGATTTAGACTTTATAGCTCACCACCAAGTGTGGGTATGTGGAATATTTCAGGCACACAGTAAATATTTGTTGAACAAATTAATATTGCTTTTCTGTGGCCCAGACTGCCAGTCCATGACCCCCACTTCCATGATCCCTCAAGAGAAGAATGCAGTGGGGCAGACAGGGTATTCTCGAAATGTCTCTTGGTGCATAGAGGGGATACTGAGTGGGTCCCAGGGAGAGCATGGAGACAGCACCATGGTTTGGGAGGAGCAGGGTCAGGCATGTGGGAAAGACTGCAGATAGATTTGAGCCAGTTTTTCTTTCACACTGAAAAGAAAAGATGGAGGGGGGTGGTGGGCAATCTCGAGGAGATTTAAGTATCAGCATTCAAGATAGATTAGAAATATTTTTTCTTAAATGTATCCTCTTTGGTTTAAATATAAGTATTGGTTGTTTTTACTTTTTACCCCATTGCAAGTAGCATTTTATTTATAAAAATGCTTTTGTGGGCAAATCTGAGATCTAGCCACCACTTATAATGTGAAAAATATGCATTCTGAATTCCAGTGACTTAGAGTGAATTTTCAGAGCCCAGTTTGTTCCCTACTGATGGCACATAATTTGATTCTTTTTCTTTTATCTTTCTGACCATGCTTTCTTGTTTGTGGGCAGCAGAGCCACTCCTTATTAACCCCCTTCTTTTTCCTTTTCATTACTCTATTATTCGTTAGTTACTTTACTAGCCTCACAAGTTGATGCCTCACCCACAGATTTTCTGGAGAATATCTACAGGCCCCACTAGCTTGTCTGTATTTAATAGAACAGCAAGTCCTTTTTCACGCCACATCTTTGTTATAATTGAATTTTTTGTTTACTGTAGATCCTTGCCTGCACATATCTGAATATTCTATTGAACCTCCTTAAGAATTCAGAGAAACTGCCGGGTGACCACTGAAAGAAAGATCTGATCTTAAGGCTTACGTGAGTATTTTCTACTGTGGACTTCCTCACAATATGTGAAAGCTTCATTGAACTGTGGCCTTGCTTTAGGGCAGATTCAGTTGTGTGATTAAGATGAAAATGTTATCTATCATTGGGCGTATTAAATTTGGGGGTAAGGTTAGCAGTTTCTCAAGGACACAAAGAAACTCATGAAATACATCACACTTATTCTCACTTAAAAAATAGACAAGAAAGGCTTGCCTTTTTACTGAGCCAACATTCAAAAGAATCCCAGTCTGCAAACCACAAGAATTCTTACTGTGTTTGAACCAAAACACCAAGTAGATTGTTTTTCATTGTCTATTCTTACAGAATTTAACCAAAACACATTACCTCTTAAAAAGCACTTGATATGTGGTATTTTATTTTTTAAAAAGTTTGTGATAGCTTTGTCTTTTTTATGATCCAATCCAATGAATACTGCAGGGGAAGATAGGGAGTTTCCCTCAAAAGAGAATTCTTGACTACTTTATTGAGTAATTTCTTCTCATGAGTTAATTTCTTTAAAAATCATTGTTTAATGTCAAAATCTGAAGTTTCTTTTATCTTGATCTCTGTAATTCTTTATCATAAGCAGATTTTCCCCTTATTTAGAATTATCCTTAACAGCTCCTCCTCACTGTTTATAACCAATGGGTCATTAAGTTGTGCTGATTCTATCTTCCATATTCTCCCTCCAGTGTGCCCCCTTGTCTCTGCCACTGCCTTAGATCAGGCTGTCATCATTTCTTGCCTAGAGTTCTACAGTGATCTACTGGCTGATCTTCCTGTCTCCAGTCTTGACCCCTCCAATCTAACTTCTCCATATTGCCAACAAAATAATCTTTCTGAAAGATTAATATAATAAGACCATACCATTTCCTTGGCTTAAAATCCTTCAATGACTCCTTACTAAAATTCAGGTCTAAAAAACCTTACCATGGAGTTGTTAGAAAGATTAAATAAAATACATTAAGAACCCCTAGTGCAATGCCTGGCTCAGAACAGGCCCTCAGTATGTGTTAATATTTCCCGTTTGCACAGATTAACCCATGGCAGCAGCAGAGCTCTCGTGTTAGGGGAGCCCAGGACTAGAGGGACAGTGGCTCTGCTGGGAAACCAGGCTGAAAGGAATACGGGTCAAGAATCTCACCAAACTCCAGAGCCATGCTTTCCTGAATCCCCTTAAGGATAGGCACAAGAGTAGATTGGTCTGGCATCCAGTTGCATCAGTGTTCCAGAGAGAAAGACTTTGCATAATAAACTACGAGTCAAGCCTGTCTGTAACTAAGCTTTTGTAACGGGAACCATCTCTATCAAAACATCAGTCTCTGCCTTTATGTTTTTTGGTTTGGTTTGTTTTCTCTTCAATTTCTTAGTAAAGCTTCTGTTGTCAGGCTTTAGGTTTTGCTTAAATGAACCAAGGGGAGGAGAGAGAGAGACATACACACACAAAGAAACCTCTGAGTCAGGGAAGTGTCAATGAGAGAGATGTGGACCAACGGACTGGTGAAGCTAGGTTACTCAGATGGATGAAATATTAGAGTGGACACAGTGGGATTGTTGCTGTTGTCCCACTTCTCTATTCCCAGACAGACCTGTTTTTCCTCAGCTCTCAGTCTTCAGACAACGGAAGTTTGGCAAAATCAGATATTTAGATAACCACAGAACAGTGCAGAATAGCAGGAATACTGTAAAAAGACAGACAGTCTAAATTGATTTTATGATATTTCCAATTTTTAAATTCAGTTTGTTGCTTTCCTTAGCTTTTCTCTTTCTATTAAAATTTGAAGTCAGTGCTATAAACACAACATTCAGTGGGTCCTCATTGAATGTGAATGAAGTTATTTTATTTTTTTTTATGCTGATTTAGTTAACTTTTAAGCAGGTAGTTGTGTTTACCACATAGCATACCTCAAATACAATAAGCAAATATATGAAAGAGGATTACTTGTTTTAAAGAAGAATCTCTACCAGCAGTAGCATTTGTGTGTGTGTGTGTGTGTAGGTAGGTCTTTGAAGTTTAAGGATCACATATCTATGTCTTCTGACAATGCAGTAAACTTAAATCTAAGCAGTTATATCTTACTTAACTTTAAAAATCTCTCTTAGTTTTTTTACATGATGAAAAGCAAAATAGAACTGTATAGTAATTTCATTGCAATTTTGATCCAGCATATATGAAAAAAATAAGACATTTTAATGGAAAATAAAATATTATTGATAACTTTGTTGTGGTTCCTGTTTGGTGAGGTAATTTATTAGAGGCAGGAGGCCAAGAAGAATAAGTAACAGTGCTTTTTTAAATGACTTCATTGTCTGGATTTAGTTTGGCTTCACCAAATCTCACTCACCTCATATTTCATTACAGGCGTATTCTAACTGCCACATCAAAACAATGTCCTACGTTTTTGTAAATGATTCTTCTCAGACTAATGTGCCCTTGCTACAGTCCTGTACTGATGGAGACTTTAACTATTCCAAGCGGCTTTTGGAAAGTGGCTTTGACCCAAACATTCGTGACAGCAGGGGCAGAACAGGCCTTCACCTCGCAGCAGCCCGAGGAAATGTAGACATCTGCCAGTTGTTGCATAAATTTGGTGCTGATCTTCTGGCCACGGATTATCAAGGAAACACAGCTCTTCATCTCTGTGGCCATGTGGATACTATTCAATTCTTAGTTTCCAATGGACTCAAAATTGATATTTGGTAAGTTCCCTGTGGTTTTTAAAGTCTAGTCAGTTCTTTCCATTAGTCTCCCAACCCATAGTGTAATCTCAGAGTCTATTGATTTTGTTTCCTTATTGATCAGTTGTAGTGACAAGTTCAGAAAGGCATTGAGGACAGTGTAATTTTGTTAGGGAAGTGAGGGAACAAGGGGCTGACTTCTAGATTTATGCTGAAGCAGTGTAAGTTTTTCTATGAAAATAGTGGCTAGGATGTACTACTAATTAATTGTGTATTGTAAGATATGGGAAAAAGAAGAAAACTAATATTTGTTGAAAATCAATTATGATGGGCCGGCCCCGTGGCTTAGCGGTTAAGTGCGTGCGCTCTGATGCAGGCTGCCTGGGTTCGGATCCCGGGCGCGCACCGACGCACCGCTTCTCTGGCCATGCTGAGGCCGCGTCCCACATACAGCAGCTAGAAGAATGTGCAACTATGACTTACAACTATCGCCTGGGGCTTTAGGGGAAAAATAAATAAATAAATAAATAAATAAATAAATAAATAAAACTTTAAAAAAAAAAAGAAAATCAGTTATGGGCTGGGCGCTGTGTTTACTTATGTTAGCTCATTTAATCCTCAGAATGAATAGTTCTTGCAATAGGTATTATCTTCATTTTACAGATGAAATAGTTAGACAAGAAAGGTTAGATGACTTAACAAAGGTCATGCAGCTGGAATTTGAACCTAGTTCCACCTGATTCCAAAGCTTGTTTGCCTTCTATCATATAATATACTATGCTAGCTTCATAATCTCTCTGGGGCTCAAAGTCCTTTTTATACTGAACATTTTGAAGAAGTCATGGGTTTTTTTGTTTGTGTTAGTGATACGTTCTGTCTTGAGTGGAAAAGATGTCAGGCCACCTTTAAAACAGCTTGACCTTTAAACTACAGTTACATATTGCCCTAATTTATTGGTGCTATAATGTCCCTAAATCTGAATAGGACATTAAATGGTTCTGCTACTGCGGAGGACGAAATGTGGTGGGAGTTGACTCCGGGCCTCAGTGTTAGCGGGCTCTCTCCTGTTGTTGGTGTTAAATAGCTAGTCGATCAAAGCAGCTTATTTGGTTGCTTTTGGGTTTTTGGGTTTTTTTTAATTCTTAGACTTTTTTTTTATGTACACTCTTCCAATAAAATGTAAATGTCAGATAAGAATGAATCAAGAACTAGACTTTCCAATTAATTTCTGGAAAGATGCCTTCTTTTTCTTTTATTTACTCTCTTTTATCCACTCTTTTGCCAATATATTCTTTTTTCTTTTTCCCTAGAAGGAAAAAAAATAGGTTAACTCAAAATTCAGGTTCCAGCTCAGCCATTGGTTCTGCTGAGTTTTAAATTTAGAGTTAATTGAGCCCGTGCCTTCTTCACTGAGATCTACACAAATAGTTGCTAACAAGATAATACAACTGCTAAAATGACCTCTTTATTTTCATGAACTTTTTTAGCAATCATCAAGGTGCTACACCCTTAGTTCTGGCAAAGCGCAGGGGAGTGAATAAAGATGTCATCCGATTGCTGGAATCTTTGGAAGAACAGGAGGTAAAAGGATTTAACAGAGGAACCCACTCAAAACTGGAGACCATGCAGACAGCTGAGAGTGAAAGGTACTTAAGATATAGTTTTTTAAGGGCAAGTCACTTTAGATACTTGGATCTATAATGACAATTTGTGAGCTTTTGATTTATTTGCTTTCAAGTACAGAGCTTTGATATTTTCTTTGAACTTTATATAGGTCCTTATGGCTCCAGATTATAATTGAGAAGCTATTAATAGAAAGTACATGGGCCGGCCCCGTGGCTTAGCGGTTAAGTGCGTGCTCTCTGCTGCCGGCGGCCCGGGTTCAGATCCCGGGTGCGCACCGAGGCACCGCTCCTCCAGCCATGCTGAGGCCGCGTCCCACGTGCAGCAACTAGAGGGATGTGCAGCTATGACAGACAACTATGTACTGGGGCTTTGGGGGAAAAATAAATAAATAAAATCTTTAAAAAAAAAAAAAAAAAAAAGAAAGTACTACGTGCCCACATGCACATCATGTTCTGTTAGCCACTGTGCAAGGAAATGTGCTGTATTGGCAGTCCAAGGGAGAAGAGGTAGTTAAAAGCTGAATATGAGGGAAGGAAACAGGAGTTTGAGAATTTTAAGTACAGGTCACAAAAAGAATGGAATTCAAAAAAAGGAGGAGAAAAACAAGTAAGGCTAAAACCTAGACAGTATTAGAAAAGACCAAAAGGTAGTTTCAAGGGTAGGGAAGTAGAGTGCTGAGGGAAAAGTGAAACAGGAGGAGAGAAAGTAATACAAGATTTAATGCATATACAATTCAGTAATATGAAAGTGAAAGTGATTTTCACATGATTTGGAACAATGAAATTTAATTTGGGCTCCTATAAGTAATTGAAGCTAAGATGTAGTGACTGACAGGGTCTTAAGTATCTCATCGTTTCTCATCTAGAACCAGTTTAGAACACAGATCAGGGAGCACTGAGAAGGTAACAAATTATCTTTTTTCTGGCTTCTCTGGCTCAGCAGGTGAAGTCAGTAGGCCAGACTTAGTTGTACTAGCATGTAGTTTGGTTGACCACCGTGGAGTTTCAGCCTTCCAGATGTTACCAGGTAAGAAGGGTGATGAGCTTACTATAGTCTCCTCCCAAAATTTTCAGTGAAATATATTTCAAAGGCCCTCATCAGCTGTTGACCCAGTAGCTGACTGACCAGGACTTGGCATTAGGATCATATGGTTCACTTATTGGGATCGTTGTTTCTGTGAGTTCAAAATGAAATCCTCTTTATTTTCCATAGTTCTCCCTTTATTTGATTCCTTTGTACCGGTGATTGCTTTCCTCCCTCTTCACGTGCTGGCTGGTGTACTCCTTGGGGACCATTAATTCCACTCTCAAACTTCGGACTGTTTTCTTTAGATACTTTCAAGCATTTATTACTGTGAAAAAAAGTTAAAGTGTTTTACTTCTAGAACAGTGCATGCTCTTCATGAGTTATCACCAAAAGCTGACAAGTAGATAGAAGTCAAAGATGCATTGGCAAGCTCTTTTTCTCTCTCCTGTGTACTCTGGATCAACAGTCAGAATGCCATAAGCAATTTAATAACATTGAGTTATCTATTATTTGTTAAAGATCATGTTCTTCCAAAATAACTTGAAATTTATTTTCATAATTCTTTAAGCTTCTTTGCCATGAAAAATGTCCAAGAATGTGTTTTTGCTTGGTATATTTTATGAACCTTGCTTGGTATATTTTGTTAATAGCCAGTTTCTTGGCACCTCTTTATCAGAAATATGCTTTTGACTTCATTTAGCCTCAGTTGTGATTACTTATTAACTAAGAAGTGATTAGTCATTTGAGCAGCTCAGTATGAAATATTTACTCCAGCTTTTTTCACATACCTGCCATTTCACTTCAGCATGAGAATTTGGTTTTTTTTACAGCATTGTGTAAAGCCAGTTCTTCAAAAACTAAGTTATTAATACTTCTACTACCTGGTTGTCCTATCTTACTCCTGTCCCTCAGTGTCATGATAGAAATGCAATGTTGAAGTTTAAATTAAGAAGCTTAAAGGCAACATCATTGATCATTAGGAAAATGCAAGTCGAAACCACAGTGAAATACCACTTCATGCCCAGTAGGGTGGCTATAATCAAAAAGATGGACAATAATAAGTATTGGCAAGGATGTGGAGAAATTGGAACCCTCATGTATTGCTGATAGGAATGTAAAATAGTGTTGCTGTTTTGGAACACAGTTTGGCAGTTCCTCAAAAACTTACACAGAGTTACCATATGACCCAACAATTCCACTTTTAGGTATATACCGAAGAAAATTGAAAACATATGTTCACACAAAAACTTATACACAAATGTTCATAGCAACATTATTCATAATAGCCACAATGTGGAAACAACCCAAAAGTCTGTCAACTGATGAATAAATGAACAGAATGTCATTTATCCATCCAGTGGAATATTATTCCACCATAAAAAGGAATGAAATACTGATAACATGCTACAACATGGATGAACTTTGAACACATGCTGCGTACGAGGAGCCAGTCACAAAAGGCAACATAGTATATGATGCCATTTATATGAAATGTCCAGAATCAGCAAATAGAAAGTAAATTAGTGGTTGCCAGGAGCTGGGAGAAGGTACAATGGGAAGTGACTGCTAAAGGCTACAGAGTGTATTATAGAAGTGATAAAAATGTTCTGAAATTAGATAGTTGAAATAGTTGTACAACTTTATGATATCCTAAAAACCACTGAATTGTACCTTTAAAAAGATGAATTTTCTGATATGTGCATTATATCAATAAAAAAAGTAGGAAAGAAAAGCTTAAAGGGATGGGCTAGCATGTGGCATTATGGCATCGCCATAATGTGTCACGATTAGCCTTCTCTAGAGCAGAAAATAAAGCAAAGTTTTCAGTGTATTTAGTATTTTCCATTTCCCTTAGGATTCCCTGAGATATAGGATAACTTCATAAGGGTCTATAAATCAAGTTGATGAAAAATATTTCCCCGCTCCCCCATATCCTAAGCTTAATTTAGTTGCTTTTTACTTTGTACTGACAAAGACAGTGTAGATGACACTTATACAAAAAAATATTACATACATATGCGCACATACATACCATCATGATAGCATCAGGTATTAACTGGACAGTAGAAAACATCTCATGGGATAAAGTCACCGTAGAAAACTCTTAATAGGCAGAGCTTCGTGAGCTCCTAGAAGAATGCTCGACTGAATTCTCATTTTATATCTAACATCTTTGATTATGAGAGCATGTTAACTCGGCCATAGTCAATAAATTTCATATAAGTCAAAATTAACCTCTCCTGAACCTGTTTATCTGTTTATGGTTTTATGTGTTTAAACCTTCTCAGGTTCTAATCTTATTTTTGAACTTGCTTCAGTTTCCTTAAATTTCTATATGGTTGTAGATTCCCACTGAAAATGCCTTCTCTTGTTCAGAGAATAAACATCTCAATATTAAAAAAGTTTGGTTGTCAAACAGATTAGTCCCCGAGGAAGTCAGCTTCCCATAATTAGAGAAGACCTCTGATACTAGTAAGGGTGGAAGGGCCTCTGGTCAAGAAGTAAAATAAAGTTGTATGTTAAAATAACTGCCAATTTTGCATGGTGAACCAGACTCTAAGACTTTGTTTCATGCTGTTTCTATTGTTCTGTGCCCAGATGGTTGGAAGAATATGAGGTGAGGGGTGTAGGGTGGATAGTAATGACCTTTTGTAAGCAATAGATAGTTGATATGTATGATTCTGGTCATTATGGCTTTAATCTAAATGATACCCTGTTACTGGACCTGTGTGTTGTGATATAGTTGTGGGTGCTAATTCCTTAGCGCTTTGAATTCATCACAGTGCAGCCTTCCAGATACCAACGTCAGACATACTGTTTTCTATTTGTAGTGGTCATATTTCTTGTTGACAGAGTTCTGAAAACCAAAATCAGTGTTTTTATGATATTTGTACTACCTTATTTTCAACTAGACTCAGCCTTTATGCAGAAGAGAAATAAACTTATTTTGTATTATTGTACAAGATAAAACTAGAACCAATGGGAGGAAACTATTAAGAAGAATTGCTAATGACTAGACCTGCCCACATGTGTAACAGACTGAGGAGTAAGCATCCATTATTAGAGGATTACAGTTAAAAGAAGGAATTCCTTCACTGGTCAGATTATTGAACTAAATTAATAAAAATTATCTTTTCACTTTAAGATTCACACACTGTATAAAACGATTTAAATTTTGCCATCTTTGCTTATTTTTATTAACATAAATTCTCAAGTTATGAATCCTTATTTTGAATTCTTCTAAATTTAAAATAACCAAAATGTGTTTTGGTTTAGTATCTGATGGAAACAACTCATTTGACCTACTTTAAGACTTCTGCTTGGGACTTTTTTATTAGAAAAGGACTTTTAACTTTGGCTCTTCTAGATACTAAACCAAGAAACATAATCATTACGGGTTAGCAGTTTACAGTTTAAGGTAGATTGTCGAGATGACTCAGTATGTAAGTGTATGAGAGTATTTGTATATATTTGTAAGTTTTCTTCTTGTAAGTGTTGTGTTGTATGGTTAGTTTCCTAAATAATCCAGTTCCTGTGGTTTCATGTTTTTGATATGGGTGCCGTGTGTTGTTCCATGCTCTCTCTTTTCTCTTTGTGTCTTTCATAGTGCCATGGAAAGCCATTCTCTCCTCAGTCCCAGCCTGCAGCAAGGTGAAGGAGTCCTGTCCAGCTTCCGAACCACGTGGCAGGAGTTCGTAGAGGATCTGGGCTTCTGGAGGGTGTTGCTCTTGATCTTCGTCATTGCTTTGCTGTCTCTTGGCATTGCCTACTATGTGAGTGGGGTGCTACCCTTTGTGGAAAACCAGCCTGAACTGGTGCATTAAAGGAGTTCATGGGAGATGAGGCAAATGCTGGGTTCCAGTGTTTGTTCTCAGTTTCTCAGAAATTTCCTCTTAGTGCAAGGCAGTGAGGGATGTACATTTTTTCTTTTTGCATTTTTACATATTATAATCCTTTTAAAAGAACGACATGTTCCTTTGAACTAACTACACACTATGGTCAAATATACTGCATCCTAAAGCTACCTCTGACTCACCCTGACTTCTTAGGAAAACCTACACATAGCCTTGTTGATAAAAACATGGAAATAGCTAAAGAATGAAACATGAAGTAAAAGACTAGAAAGTCTTCACTATAGAACCTTACCCTAATATAAGACCAACTAAAGTGTTCAAAAAGATAAAGGTTTTTCCTATGTGATTAGTTTAGGTTGGTAGTTTTATTTTGTTTTTGTTTGTTTATTTTTGCAGGAGTCCCTTTTCTCCTTTTATTTACTTTCTCTGGGGGTAGGGAAGAGAAAGAAACATTCAGCTTAAAACTTGAAGTGCTTTTTTCAAATCCTATATAGCAAAGCAGCATTGTTGGAATCTCTTTGGTTCATTTTAGTATTTTCAAGTCTAGTCACAAACAGAACTTTTGAAAATGAGCTATATTTTCTTCAAAAATGATTGATCTTGTGTTCATTTGTTTTTAGGATAATTTTGAATTTTTTGTGTCAGCTGCTTTGCTTCTTAATATCTGGAAAATGAACTTGAGGAATTCATTTTGTTCACTTTTCAATTTCCCCTAGTGTTGATTTCAATACCCTGTTCATTAAAAATACAGTCAGAAAACTGTTTTTCTACTCAATAGTTAGCAGGGAAAAATAATTCTGATATTTAACTGTCACTATAATTCCATAGCGCTATTATTGTGAAAAATTCAGTTCTATAAGCTAGGTGTGGCCGGCCCTGTGGCTTGGTGGTTAAGTGCGTGCGCTGCGATGCTGGTGGCCCGGGTTCGGATCCCGGGTGCGCATCGAGGCACCACTTCTCCGTCCATCCTGAGGCCGAGTCCCACATGCAGCAACTAGAAGGATGTGCAGCTATGACATACAACTATCTACTGGGGCTTTGGGGGGAAAAATAAAATAAATAAAATCTTTAAAAAAAAAAAAAAAATAAGCTAGGTGTATTGTCACAATTGTATCATAGTTCATAATTATTTCATTTCATGTGCAGTCCTATTTAGAGGGCTGTAGGAACTGTCATAACAGTTCCGTCCATGTCACTAATTCTCTGATGGCAAGAACGGATGGAACATCTCTGAGTTAACAATGCTGAACACTATTGTACTGGGTGTCGTAAAATCTTTATGAATGATAATATTATGTAAATTGAAATCTGGCCCCCAAACTGTATTGCAGCTTTCAGCAGTATGTTTGAAGTCCTCTTTTGTTAATGATTCTATTAGGTATAAGTCATATTCTCGGATTGTTAAAGAATATGAAAACGATAATTATTCATCGGGTATTGTCAGAAAATCATAGTGAAAGAACTAATGGTTTTATTTTTTAGAACAAAGGCATCTAAGCTACTACTAGTTGAATTGTTGCTAGAATTAGAAATTACAGTTTAGAATAGAGTTAGTATTTCTGTGATTCTTTTTGCTTCTTGATATTTTCTCTTTCGTGTTTATGTATCTAGGATTGAGGGATTTTCTTTCCTGTGGCTTTATCCTCTCTTAAAGAGCCATTTTAACATTTGTGATTTACCTGGCTGCTTCATTATCAGCTCACAGAGTCTTGCTTTTAGGTTAGATACAAACAAAATAAATCATACTTGGTGTAAGTACAGCAAAAAACAGCAGCCTCTAGGATGGAGAACACTAGAAATCAAAGTATATTCAGAATGAAAGCTTTGGAATTAGCTTTACATTTGTTTGTAAATGTAAACAGATATGCAAAATTGGTTAATGTATATGTAAATAAATTGCATTTTTTAACATTAATGTTTCCTTTTAAGTGCTTATTTCTTTGTATTTTATTCTCTACATTCAACATTGAATAATACTATCAATAAATGTATTTATAATCTCTTATCACAATTCGTTTTCTTAGTGTATCATTATTTTCCTTTTAATTTAGTTTTTTTAATGGGTTGCAATTGGTTGTTTAAAAACAAAGAGCTTTTTTTCAAACCTGATGTAATAGATATATCAAATTTATATATGTTTGCCTTATAAATGCTCTGAAATTAATTTGGGTGAATTGCTTGTGGATTTAAGAATGATAATAACTATCATGATTAAGCAGTTCCTAATAATACAAGTCACTTTACATGCCTCATCTCATTTCATCCTTACATCACCCCCCAACTACATTTACCCATTTTATAAGATGAGGGAACTGACATGAGAGAGTTAAGTAGCTTGTCCAAGGTCAGACAGCTAGGACATAGTAGAACAGGGATTCTTGATTGAGGCTCTATCCCCAATTATAAGTTTGCTCTTTCTTATCCCCCACTGTTGTGAATCTGGCAATGGAACCATCTAGAACCTTGCCTGCTGCCAACTCAGCAGCATGTTACTAAATTTTCCACTCATGTTCCTAAATACTTATCTTTTCCTCCTCCTATAATGCACCATTTTCCCACATCCTCCCAGTGTTACTAACCTTTAAAATTCAAGCTCAAACCCGTAGCAGAAAACCTCTCCGAGTTAACAGAAGACTACCCACTTCTGTGCCTGTCATTTCTCATCACTTACCGTACTCAGTAACCATGTGTATATTTTTTCATCTGTCTCTTTAATTATAAGTTTCATGAGAGCGGGGACTTAGTCTTTTTTTAACAACTGTATCTGTCCACAGTACATCCTGTAGAACTCTTTGTACACAAATAGTGATAGTATTACTTTTTTGCTTGTGGCAATGTTTTTTTCTTTTCAGATTAAATAGTTATTTACCTTTCACATGTTTCCTCCAACATACTGCATGTGTGAACTATGCTGGTTATTCTTCCTCTGCGACGTGCCTGCTAATTGACGGAAGAACTAACTCCACAGCCTTATACTGTGTAGCTCTTTTACATGAGAGCATGCAGGCTTTCCACCAGCATAGCTTTTTTTTTTACCACTTGGTGTAGAAGTCCAGGAACAATATTCACCTTTTGTTATTGGGGTTTTTTTGTTTTTAACCAGGCCTCAGTCTTTGACTTGTGAAATTGTTTAGGTATGTATCAAAGTGCTTTCAGCTGCAAGAAACCAAAATCTAAATTCAAAGTAGCTTAAACCAGAGGAAATGGATTGATTTATGTAACTGGAAGTCCAGAGATGGAGTAGACCCCAAGGGTGACCTAATCCAAATTTAGCTCAGTTCCCCTATGCTTTTGGCTCTGCCCTCTTGTTTGTTGGCTTCATCCTTCAGCTACTTCTGAGATGAGTCCACAATTTTCAGGCCTCACATCCATTTATAACCATGTAGAGAAGAAGAAAGAGACGGTCTTTCCCATGGTTCTCTTCTAGGAAACTTTCCTGCGAAGCCCGCAGCAAACTTCTGCTATATTTCGTTGGCCGACATTATATTATGTACCTTATTCTCAAACTGACCAATGCCATGCACTGGTTGATTAGGCCGGGATTAATGAACCAGTCCTCGGTGGGGGTGGGGTGTGGGTAGAATTAATATGATTGGCTTGGACCAATGGTTTCAGAAATGCTGGTGATTAGTAGGCAGGGGCCATAGATGTTTTATGTCCCACAGCACATGGGACAGTTTAGCACAACAAAGAATTGTTCCACATCTCACATGATTCTTGAATATTCTGCTAAACATTAAAAAAAAAAAAAAGGTTCAGAGAACAGCTGGTGGTATAGCGGTTAAGTTCTTGCACTCTGCTGCGGCAGCCCAGGATTCGCAGGTTCTGATCCCGGCGCAGACCAAAGCACCGCTTGTCAGGCCATGCTGTGGCGGACTCCCATATAGAGTGGAGGAAGATGGGCACAGATGTTAGCCGAGGGCCAGTCTTCCTCAGCAAAAAGAGGAGGATTGGCAACAGATGTCAGCTCAGGGCTGATCTTCCTCACAAAAAGAAAAGAAAGATAAATCTTAAAAAAAAAAAGGTTCAGTTATCCAAGCCTAAAACCCAACTCCATTTTACAGTTTAAAACAAAATATTTTTTATACAGTTTTGATATACACTGAATTTTCCGAGAGTATAACCATGAGATAATTGAGGGAAGATTCTACTTTATTTTGTTCAAAACTTGACCAAGAATTGTGCCTGTTTCAAAAAATCTTGTTATTGACAGCAGTGCTTCTGATGAATCACCAGCATAATTCTCTGTATAGGTACTGATGACTTCATTGTTTCTTCTAGTGTGACTGTGCCTGAACATTTACATATTGAAATACACATTTTATTACCAATTTCCCTTTGTTTTGCCTTTATATTACATGATTTATATGAAATCATTTTATTGATTTCAGCAATTGTTACTTTTGTATGGGACTCATACTACAGCTTCTCTTATTTAGTCATCTTGGTGTACCTTTTCCAAATATTTTATCTTTGAGGATATACCAGGAAGTAGCATTTC
The DNA here is from genome assembly GCF_057802395.1 of Ceratotherium simum simum. Taxonomy (NCBI): domain Eukaryota; kingdom Metazoa; phylum Chordata; class Mammalia; order Perissodactyla; family Rhinocerotidae; genus Ceratotherium; species Ceratotherium simum. The sequence continues at coordinate 38,376,983 of NC_141922.1, forward strand.
TCAAAGTTAATAGAACACTGAGGGGAAAGTAAGGGCCAGCATCTGGTTAAACCACCCTTTAAAATTGTTCAGGCTGAAACAATTCCAGCTGTGCCAGATGAAGTAGAACTTTGGGATCAAGCCAAATCCTTTGTGCCCTGAAGTAGATTCCAAACAAGGGTCTTGGCCTTGCCATGGATGCCTCCTTGGCTTCCCTTAAAGCACAGAGAGGCTAGCATTCTGTTCAGTCACTCATCCTTGGACTTTTCACATAGCAAAGGGACAGCTCCACAGCCCAAGGCATAGGGGTCTTTATTCACTTGGCAACAGAGTTTTGACCACACTGCAGCCAGATGTCAAGGAATACAGTCTGGAGTTCCTTGTTGCCTAATATTCATCAAAAACGTAGCTGATAATATTTGGAGAGTATTGCTTTGAAGGTGTTTTAAATCAGCACTGTCCAATCAAACTTTCTGCAATGATGGAAATGTTCTATATCTGTGCTGTCCAGTGCAGTAGCCACTTGTCACTTGTGTCTTAAGTTAATTAAATTAGAAATTCACTTCATCATTAGCACAGTTATCTAAGCCTAAAACCCAACTCCATTTTATGTTTTAGAACAAAACTAGCTATATTTCTAGTGTTCAATAGTCACAAGAGGCTATTATATTGGACAGCATAGATATAGAACATTTCAATTTTTGCAAAAAGTTCTTTGGGACAGCACTGTTCTAAAATCTACCTCAAGTCAGGTTAGTGTAGAACTAGATATTGAACTGTTCTTTGACAGTATCCACCCCAATTGCTTTTACCGAGCACTATACAGTGCTTATTAACTCAGTTTATCTTTACAAGTTGCTATTGTTATCCCCACCTTACAGTTAGGGCAACTAAGGCACCTGAGGTAGGTTGGAATAACAATGCCCAACGTCGTACAGCTAAGTGGCCAAGCTGAGATTTGAACTCAGGCAGTGTAGGACTGGAGTCTCTTCTAACCATCGTGCTGTGATGCCTCCTTCTGCTTAGTTGTGATGCCGTCGTCTTGAAGTAAGAATTGTCTTGAGGACTAGCCCTGTGTCCCTAACCATTGCATCTGTTCTGAGGAAAGTTGCTGAGGATGCTGTTGGCACAGTTCTTTATGAAGACCCCTGAGGAGGAACTTTAGCTTCTTAAAACCACCAACAACTGTATTTCTGCTGAGCTTTTCTTTCGTCTTATGTTCTCTATGAATTACGTAATAGATGAGGTAGAATTCCTCTTTCACACTGGATGTTGAAAAGCTTAACGCCAAATTTCAGTTCCACCAGAAACAATTGTAATGTAGGTCATTATGGTGATTTATTAGAACCTCATTCCTGGTTTATTTTATATCTTCATCTTTATTTTTATTTTCCTATTTTAAATATTCACTTTTTATTTATGCTATTCATTTTTTTAAATTATTATTTGAGCCCCCTTAAATTGTTTTTGGATCATGACGGAGATGGATAATTAGACAGTTATTCTTATTAGTATGAATTGATAGGACTACCACAAAACTATCTGTCAATTTCTGGAAACTAACAGCAGAAAACGCATTGACCTTCTGCAATTGGAAACAATAGTTTGCTGCCTCCTATTAAAAATGCGATTATGGTTTCTGGCATACCTGCAGTTGTCAGTTTACCTTATTTATGTGCCTCTCTTTGTTCCAAAAAGGGTTTAAGTTCAGCTGAGTAAGCGGTATTATTCTGAACTGTGGAAATCAAGTGTCCTACATTGTTCTACTCTGGCATTCTGATGAATCATTTGAGGGAAGCCTGAAAAATGAGCATTAACAAGTTACTATAATCACAGAATTTCAGAGATGGAGGGACATTAGAAGTCATCTAGGGAGAGGAATAAGACCAAGAGGGACTGAATAACTGTGGGCCCACAATTATGAAAGTGGCAGAACCGTTATGTGAATCCAGACATAGTCTGTTACTCCACTACTGCCCCTTACTCACAAGTCTCCATCCCACCACCCACCATATGCTAGTCTAAATGTTTTTTCAAAAATACAAGTATCTGGTGTTAGAGACATAAAGATAAACTTTCTTGACATTGCATTCTGTGTACTTTAATAGTTAACCAAGACACTGACCTGTTCAGTAAGCTGATACTGTCGTAAGCCAAGAATGTATTTTCCTGTAACCCCAGTCTCCATTTGTTTATGAACAGGAGAATCACCACAAACCTATCATCTTCTCTTGATAAACATTTTCTTCTCTTGATAACATTTTAAGTGAGAAATCTTTTCACATCTGAAACAAAACCCACACCAAATAATGCACTGTCTCTATAAAGCATCTTACACTGTGGAAATGTTGTGAGGAACCCAAGCAGAAGATTCCAGAGTTTCCATAGCAGGCATGGTATTTCCACATTTTCACTGGTCAGTCACAGTACTTTTTCTTATTAGAACAACTATTGCTTCAATTCCATTGTCTGCTGCATACTTTTAATTCAAGTTAGGAGATTGATGATTGCAGGAACGTTTGTCAACTTAAGCCCTGGAGTTATAAAATGCCCTGTTCGATGGTGTTGAACAAGGCCGTTCCCTGCCTGGTTCTCCAGTGTGTCAGAGATGTCTTGGGGGTGTTAAATGAGCTCATTAGTGTGTGTTCCCATGTGTCCTTTCCCACATCTTCGGAAGCATCTCTAAAGAGGCAATGAGAAACGTGTGAAGATGGGAGAATACCCCACACTCAGGACGTTGTATCTGCTTAGGAGTCACTCATTTAGGGGTATTCAATAGATTCTTCTCTCCCCTTTTTTTCCTAGAGGTTTATTTTGGTTTTGTTTTGTTTTGAATCTGGGTTATTTTTTCGTGTCCAAATTAGTCTAAGGATCAATTTAATAATAAGCTTTGTTTTAGGGTAATTCCAGCCTGAAATGTGCCATAGTAAATCTACTCCTGAGATTTAAAAAAAAAAAAAATGGATAGGGGCCGGCCCAGTGGCGCAGCCGTTAAAAGTGTGCGCGCTCTGCTTTGGTGCTTTGGCGGCCTGGCATTCGCAGGTTCAGATCCCAGGCGCGCACCGACGCACCGCTTGTCAGGCCATGCTGTGGCGGTGTCCCATATGAAGTAAGGAAGATGGGCATGGATGTTAGCCCAGGGCCAGTCTTCCTCAGCAAAAAAGAGGAGGATTAGCGTTGGATATTAGCTCAGGGCTGATCTTCCTCACAAAAAAATAAATAAATAAAATGGATAGATTTTTTTATTTGCTGGAATCATTAAAAAGTAATGTGTGTGTATATTATTTTATGAATAAATATATTTTAACAAATTTCAATTGTTTTACCTTTCTCTTTTTTACGCTACTCCTTTATGTGCTTTTAAAATTGTGTGGTATGGGGGCCGGCCCTGTGGCTTAGTGGTTAAGTGCGTGCGCTCCGCTGCTGGCGGCCCGGGTTCGGATCCCGGGCGCGCACCAACACACCGCTTGTCCGGCCATGCTGAGGCCGCGTCCCACATACAGCAACTGGAAGGATGTGCAACTATGACATACAACTATCTACTGGGGCTTTGGGGGAAAAATAAATAAATAAAATTATAAAATTGTGTGGTATGCAGTGTTAGCTCTGCAGAATGCTTATGTGTTTTTGTATGTGTTCATAAGCCAAATTCCGTGTTGGAGTCTCAAGAATAATTGTTAGCCTAATTCTCTTGCATCTTCACACTATAAATTGCAAGTATTTAGAAGTGTGGAATTGCGGAGTTACTTATTTCTTCCTGTAATTGGGCTATGAGAAGGTTATTCTCTGTCACATTAAAAATTAATATTCCCTTTCTTTGGGGATTAATTTCTAAATTTGAAGACTTTGGGTCAGAGTTGGCCGGACTGTTTCACTGAAACTTCAGCCGCTAAGAAACAAAAATAGGTTTTAAAATAGTTTTTAGGTCACTGGCACAGAAAGCTGGCAAAAAGCTATAACTTGCTTTGGATAGTCCTAGTTAGTACAATTCCATCAGCACAGGCTGTTCTTTTAGACTGTGATTCAAGTTTAGGAGAAAATAAAATATAAGGATCCCTAAATTTTTACTCTGTAAGGTTAGGCTTGGGTGATTCTCCTTTATTTTAGTAGAGCCCCTGATTTGGGGGAGGGGAGACATATTCAATCAGATATCAGTTGTATATTTCACCTTTTTGAACCGTCCCCATTCATTTGTTATTTTAGCTTATGTTCAAGTTTTGGATCTAGACAGTGGAGGCTGTGGTTACACTGGAAAACATGTAGACTTGGGGTTGATAGATCCTAGCTTTGCTCAATATGGACTCATCTTGCTCAGATAATTTAGGTTTTTTGAACCTTTGTCTTCATCTGTAAAACAGAAAGAATACCCACCTCACAGACTTATAATGAGTACAATAATAACTGTCTTATTTGGGTGCTGTGTGTGCACATGTATGTGTACTAGGCCCTACAAGGGTTAATACTGTTGTTATCCCCATAAAGAAAACAAGGCTTAAAGAGTTAAGTATGTTTCCTAATATCATGGAGTAGACCAAACCAAGAGTCTGTCTAATTCCAGTGGTTTTGTGTGTGGCATTAGAACATGGTGCTTCTTCTAGTTAAGTGAGCCACCACATCAGCAAGTACGTGGTACTTTATAGGGAGTCAGTATAAGTTACTTCTTCTTTTCTCTTCGTGGAATAAATTATGTGATTTATTGACTGAACTCTAGCTTTTTACATGCAAATGAGCTACACATTATCACACAAATTCTTCTTTGCCAGGGAATCTTTAATAACTGCTTTATTCATTACAACCCCCATCCATGATTTTTCATAGCAGCGGCCTTATAAGAGCCCATAGAACCTTGTAGGCATCATCTCATTAGCGCTGGCAACCCCTCCTTGATAAAGGAGCCTCTCAGCCATCAAAAGAACCCAGAGACATCTCCAGTGACAGGGAGAAGGAAAATGCCCAGGCTCATAACCCCTGAACTGTCCAATCTCAGGTATAAATTGAGAAGGGAAGTGTACCTTTTTAACCAATTAGAAAGTTTTAAAATGCCACATACACACCCTGTAAGACTCAAGAGGATGATTTCTGTTGCATTCCATGAGAAAAGATCTGGATATAGGTAGCCATGTCTGCTAAATTCTGTTCTCTAGTAGAACTACTCTTGATGAGAATGGAGGAATAAGAATTATGGAAACTTATATTTTCTTTCTAGTTGAGCTTTTTTTCTGTTTAGGAAGCATAAAGCTTTTCTCTTATGATTTTTATATCTGCAATTATGTTGGCGCTGTCAGATCCTCAGAGCTGTGGTGACATCATAATTTGCCTAATTACAAAAATGTTTTAATGGTTGAGCTTAGAAACCCACTATAGTTCTTATGATCTTCAAAAAGTACATGTTGGTCACATGAAATAAGAATGCACTAGATCGTCAGTCAACAAACTTTCAGCCATTCTGGAATTCTCATTCTGGAAAGTGGCAGCCCCAGTCCCAACACAAAGGAGCTCTGCCTTTTCTTATTTCCCCTTTGACAAACCCTACACCTTTCCAAGGCCTGCCCTGCCCTAGTCTTGAGCAGCAGGTGGAAGAGAAAGAGATTTGGAAGGCAAGCAGTTACCTTGTTCTCTGGCCCTAACTCAGAGATGCTATAAATAGAAGGGGAGCTCCTACCCCCCAAAATTACCATTCTCTTTGTACAGACTAAATATCTGACCCTGCTCAGAATACAACTTCTCTTAAATCAAAAGGCTTATTTTTATTAGAAAGAAATTATTCCCATTCCAAGGTTATGTGGCTGAGCCCCCTCTCTCCTGCTGATTGAAATTCTTTCTTGCCTGTAATGGATTCCTAATTACTCAGACAGTGGCCTAACTTCGGTTCACTGGCTTCAACTGCTCAAATAACATTCCTAGCTGTGGAATAAATATAGACCTTTAACTTATTTCAAAAGTCAGCCTTTTAAAATATGTATGGATATATGATTTTTCTGGCTCATTTAATTTGGATAAACTAAGTTGTATCAGAGGGTCAACGTGATGCTTCTGAGTTGCAAGAATGGATACAAAGGTATGAGATGAGATGCCCCACCTTCAGCACCCTAAGGGAAACACACACAAACACACAACTTGGTCTTCCTACCTCACTATTTACCAGATTCATATGAAAACAAAATAAACATGGCACACCTTTTCACAAACACCTTATATTTGTGACTAGGAGGCAGAATGGTGCCTTCAAGTCAGACAAAGCCGGCTTTGTATTCCAAGCCTATAACTATAGTGGAGTGGCCTTGGGCAGGTTGCCCACCCCCTCTCCCCAGCCTCAGGTCCATCATCTGTTAAATAAGAATAGTAACACTAACCAGAGGCTCAAATGAGATAACGTATGTGAAATGCTCAGTGCCGGCCTGGTGCACAGTGACTCTCAAGTATTAGTATAATTATACGATTATTTCCCCTTTAGGCCAACCACTGCCTAGAACTGTGACAGCCCCCTGCTGTACCTTAAGAAGCATTTATTTGCAGAAAGACAGGACAACTTCTGTTCTCTTGTAATTGGTCAGGCCCTCAGGCGCTGGCTGATTGTGTTCCCAGATGACTGAATGGCTTTTGCTCTTCTTTGAGCTTTCATTAAATAATACCTTAATTATTAGCTCAAGAGGATGTTGACCACAGACCCTGCCAATCTCCCTGAACGCTCCCTGCAGGAAGCCAATTTGATGAGCTACAGAACACTTCCTCTGAGTGTGAAGAGGGACCTGAGGGCAAGAACAGGAGAAGCAGGCCTTGTGCTTTGCAGGTCCTTCTACTTATTCTCTTATTTGGTCCCAGTGTATCTCTGTAGGGTAGCAGAACTGGGATTTTTCACCCCACGTTCACAGAGGAGGAAACTGAGGCTTGGAAGCTTTGCAAGGGAAGACAGAAGCTGAGTCCAGGCCATCTAACCTCCGGGTCAGTGCTCTCTGCACCTGGCTGCTCTCACCTGAGCATTGGAGGCAGAGAGAGGAGGGACACAGATGCCAGTGTCCCTGATGGGTGGGGCTGTCCCCATCACAACTTGTGGCATGGAGCAGCACCTGCAAAGCTCTGCAGTTGGAGAGGAAGCAGAGAGACCTTCCCACGGGGCCCCTACCGTCCAATCTCTCCCTGCAGGCCACTCAGGGCACCTGCCGCCCTCCTCCTCCCAATTCCTCAAGCCCAGCTCAGAGGACCATCCTCTCCTCTGCCAAGGCAAGATGTGACCTCCACAAGGCAAATCACATCCATTTGATCTTGAACAAAAAGCTGCAACAGTGTCTGAAATGACAGCTCCCTGACAGTGATGTCATGCTGTTTTGTTTGTCTCCATGGACTGTGGGGATCTGATTTCAGTTGCAAAGAAAAATGGTGTGGGGAAAAAACTTACTTCATTCGGAAAATTCCGAGAAGCCATAAATACAGTTTGCAGCTGATGAAAGCACATTCACAGGCAGACATGGCTTTGGGATGGAAGAATAGCCCTCCCGAGAGGCTGAGCGCTTCCCCACCCCCTTCCCTTCCCCACAACTGCCATGCAGCCCTACTGCTCGGCAGATGTGTGTATGCACGCTTCTGGCTAGACCCCCAGCAGTCACCCTCTCCACTGAGGACACTCTCCATAACCCAGTGGCGAGGTGGCTGGGGATGTGTTTTCCCTGGTTCTCATACTAAATTGCCTCCTGCCCAGTCCATCCCTGGAGCATCCAGCACGATTGCACCCGCTTCCCTCTTGTAAATGTTTGACCTGCATTTCTGAGTTGCTGTTAAAACAAATTAAAAATAACATTAAAAAATGTTTTGTTTTCACTTCTTATTCACTTTCTAGCCTTGCAGCTTCTTGTGAATCCTTTTTGCTTTTCATATTCTTTTTTTTTTTTTCCTACAGTCGGCACAGTGAGAAAGAGGGAGAAAACAGAGGATGAAATTCTATTTTACTTTTCACAAGAAACTTAGGAGTATAATTCCCAGGCCAGATCTTCAGCCCTGAGTCAGAAAGGAACAACCACTGCCAGGAAAGACCAGGGGCAGAGAGCTTTGATCCAGGGGCAGATTTTCAAGAGATATTGCATCCTCCTGTCCATCTCTCTCTCTTTTTTAAAAAATAATATAAAAATAATATGGCAAGATGACAGAATTTTGGAAGACAGGATCAAGTCTTCCTAACCCAGCCCCTCCTTCCATCGCTGTGTCTTCCTGGCACCAGGTCCCTCGATCACTGAGCTCCTCATTCTGTCTTCTCTGTCCCCCTGACTCCCAGCTTTGTTGAGGTGCCCCTCTCCCGGTTCTGGCCTGCTCATGAAGTCACAGCTCCATGGTGCTCCCAGGCTCTGGGAGCTGGTCTTTCCTGAAACTCGCTCACACCCTCTTCTTTCCCATCCTCAAATCAGTTCCAGAGCCAACACGCCCCTCGCGTTTAGTCCTGAGAACACAAGGCCCCTTGGCCTACGAAGTGAGCTGGTCCCACTGCGGGGTGCCTGCCCATGCAGGTCTGCCCCTGCAGCCCCCAGCTGCCATCCTGCGGGTCTGAATTGGAGCCATCGGTGCCCTAACTTTGCCCCAGGCACCCGCCCCGCTCCCTAGGCTGCCCCCTGTCTGCAGGATCAGGGTGGGGGCTCTCCAACAGGGCATGGGAGCAGCCCTTGTTTACCTCCCGATTCCCCACTCCTTCCAGTTCCTGGCGCATGGTGGCAGTTCAGTAAACGTCTGAGGAACCCCCAGAGGAGATGAATATATTCTTTGGGAGGGCTTTCAGCCCCTCAGGCAAAACATCACCAGATAGAAGAATGAAAACAAAGCCAAAGCTTCTTTAAAAGTTCCCATTAACCCAATTAGTCAAATCCTGAAGGGGCCTTTGTCTTAATGGAATTCAGCTATATCTCAGTATTACTTAAAATAAAGGAACCATCAGTTCGCATTTAGGAAATGTGGATTTTCAAGGTCATGGGATTTGATTTCTAGAATGTGCGTAGTTTTACCTCATAGATCAGCACTGTCCCATAGAAATATAATGCAAGCCACTTATGTAATTTTAAATCTGCTAGTAGCCACATTTTAAAAAGTAATAAGAAACAAATGAATTTAACTTTAATAGTATATTTTATTTAACCTAATATATCCAAAATAGTAGCATGTAATCAATATTAAAAATTATTAATGAGATACTTTACATTCTTGTTTGTACTAAGTCTTTGACATTTTACTCTTTGAACACACCTCCATTTGGACTGGCCACATTTCAAGTGCTCAGTAGCCTCATGTGACTAGTGGCTACCATGCTGGATGGTGCAGTTATAGACAAATGTCATCTAACTTGGAAGGGGAGGGTTCGCCTATGAGATCTGACCCTAAAAAGTGGGCAGTGGCTCTGAGAACACAGCTGCAGCCCAACAAACCAGAGGCCCAAGTCTGCCTGAGATCAAAGGGCACAAGCAAAAGCAATCAAGGAGGAGTCTGGAGCCACTCCCAGTTTTCTCAATCCTAATATGGGGTGGAGGCCTTCTAGATCCACCTTTTCTCTGTAGTCTCTTGTTTCAGCCTGGTCAGATCTGGGCTGATAGGCCAGAGGTGGGAAGTATGCTCTCTGTGGAGAAACTTCATTAATTCATTCAACAAATACTTACTGGGCTGCTTCTATGTGCCAGGCACTGTTCTAGGAATACAGCAGTGAACAAAGCAGTCAGATTCCTGCCCTTGAGCAGGCAGACAATGAAAAGTAAACAAAATAAATAAGCTGATTGTATAGTGTATTAGAAAGTGATGAGTGCGATGGAAGCAAAGGAAAAAATAGAGCAAGGTAAAGAAATAGGTGCTGGGGTGGGGCAGGTTGCAGGATTAAATTTCATGAGTAGGTCTCATTGAGAGGGTGAGATCTGAGGAAGTCTGTGTGTAAAACACTGAAGGAGGTAAGGAAATTGGCCAGTAGAGCATTCCAGACAGAACAGCTAGAGCAAAGGCCCTCAGGTGGGCAGGAATGTGCCTGACATGTTCACGAAACAGCAAAAAGACCAGTGAGTCTGGAGAGGAATGAGCAAGGGGGAGAGTATTAGGAGATGAAATCACAGAGATAAGCTGGTGCGAGGCTAGATCACATAGGGCCTTGCAGGCCGTTGCAGGCCATTGGCTTTTATTCTGGGAGAAATGAAGAGTAGCTGTAGAATTTTGGATGACATGATCTGACTTAAATTTTAACAGGGTCACTCTGCTTGCTGTGTTGAGAATAGAGTGTAGGAAGGCAAGAACGGAAGCTAGAACACCAGTTAGGAGTCTATTCCAACAATCCAGGTGAAAGATGATGGTGGCTGGACCACGGTAGTGGCAGTGAAGAAGATGAAGAATAGAGAGATTATGGATCTATTTTCAAGGTGGAGCCAGTGGGGTGTGAGAAAAAGAATAGTCAAGGATGTCTTCTAGGCTTTTTATATGAGCAAATGGTAAGACGTCAGGGCCGTCTTCAGAGATAGGAAAGCCTGCAGGTGGGCAAGTTTGTGGGAGAAGATCAGGAGTTAGGGTTTGAGCATGTCGAATTTGAGATGTCTATTCAACATCCAAATAGGAATGTCAAGTAGGCAGTTGGAATTATGAGTTTAGAATTAGAGAGAGAGCCCTGGGCTAAATTACAGATTTGAGAGTTCTTGGCTTATGGATAGAATTTAAAGCCCTGAGGCTCAGTGGAATCATCTGAGGAGTGAGTTCAGAGAAGAGCATCCCAAGGCACTCCAACATTAGTAGGTTGGGAAGATGAGGAGAACCAGCAAACAGGACGGAGGAGGAGTAATCAGAGGTAGAAGGAAAACCAAGAGATTACTATGTTGTGTGTCCTGGAAGCCAAAGGAAGAAAGTGCTTCAAGGAAGAAGGCATGAACTATATGGAATAGCCCTGAGAGATCAAGTAAGATGTGACTGAGAAATGAGAATTGCCCACTGGGTTTAGCAACATGGAGGGCACTGTAGTCTTGATGAGAGCAGTTTCCATGGCATGATGAGAACAAAAGCCTGACTGGTGTGAACTTAAAGAGGATATGTGGGATAGAATTGGAGACAAGTAAGTATACACAACTCCTTCAGGAGTCTTGCAAAAGCGTAGCTGGCAGAGTAAGTGGAGTCAAGAGAAAGCTTTTTAAAAAGTCAACTTTATGGAGGCGTAATTTACATTTAATACGTTGAAGTACACAGTTCAATGAGTTTTGACAAATGTATACATCCATGTAACCACCACAACAATCAATATATATGACACTTCCGTCACCCCCCAAAATTCCCTCATGCCCCTTTATAATCAATCCCTCCCACTACCACCACCCAAATCCCCTGACCCAGGCAACCACTGATCTGCTTTTTGTCACTGAGATTAGTTTTGCCTTTTCTAGAATTTCATATAAATTGAATCATACAAGATGTACTCCTGTGTCTGGCTTCTTTTGCTCAATATATTTTTGAGATATATCCATGTTGCTATATGTATCAGTAGTTCCTTCCTTTATATCATTGAATAGTATTCCATTGTATAGATATACTACAATTTGATTACCCATTCACTTGTCATTGGACATATGAGTTGTCGCTAGTTTTTGGCTATTATGATTAAAGATGCTTTGAACATTTGTATACAAGTTTTTATGCGGACATAAATTTCACTTCTCTTGGTTAGATATCTAAGAGTAGAATTATTGGGTCATATCATAATGTATGTTTAATTTTATAAGAAATTACCAAAATGTTTTCCAAAATGACTATGTAATTTTACATTCTCACCAGCAATGTATGTGTTCCAGTTGCTCCACAGATTTATCAACACTTGATACTGTCAATCTTTAAATTGTAGAGAAAGGTTGGTTGGTTGGTTGGTTGGTTGGTTGGTTGGTTGGTTGCCAGAGATCTCTGGTATACCCTTCACCCAGCTTTTCCTAATATTATCTTCTTATAATGCCCTAGCATATTGGTCAAAACTAAGAAATCGACGTTGGTACAATACTAATAGCCCAGCTACAATCTCTAATCAGATTTCACCAGTTTCTTACTAATGTCCTCTTTCTGTTCCAGGATGGCCCATTGCATTTAGTCATCATGTCTCAATCTTCTCCAGTCTGTGACTATTTCTCTGTCTTTCCTTGTTTTTCATGACCTTGACAGTTTTGAAGAGTATTAGTCAGGTATTTTGTAGATTGTCCCTCATTTTGAGTTTATCTGAGGTTTTCTTATGATTCAACTGGGGATATGTATTTTGGGGAAGCACATTCCAGAGGTGAAGTGCTCTTCTCATTAGATCACATCAGGTGGTACATGATAGCAACCTGGCTCATCACTGGTGACGTTACCTTCATCACTTGCTTAGGATGGTGCCCGCCAGGTTTCTTCCCTATAAAGTTACTATTTTTCCCCTTCCATACTCTACTCTTTGGAAGCCAGTCACTAGGTCCAGTTTACCCTCAGGGAGAGGGGATTTAAGTGCCACATCTTGGACGGGGGAGTAGCTACATGTATTATTTGGAATTCTTCTACAGGGGAGATTTTCTCCTTCTCTTTTATTTATAAATTTGTTGAATCATTTATTATAGAGAAAACTTTCTCTTTAAAAGATGGAAAAATACCAGCATATTTGTATGTTGATGGAAATGATCCAATAGAGAGCAAAATATTTTAAGAGTTCTTTCGGTTTTTTCAGCAAGTGTTGAAAATTTTTTTCACTGTTAGAGTTTCCACTAGGCTTTTTCTCATGTCATTTTAAATTTCACTTTTACCCATAATTCAGTTTGCTTAGGCCCTATTGGAGGTCAGAGGACCTACTGAGGTCAGGGCAGTTTTCATAGATGGCCTCACACTGGCTAAGAACTCCGTGGAACCAGATGGCAGGTCTGGTCATCCAGCAGAATGCCTTGGTGCTTGTGGAAGGGATCGCCTCTCTCCCCAGCCCTCACCATTCCCACCTCCTCAGCGCCTCAGCCCCGTGAAGCCCAGTGCAGGATGGAGAATTCCAGGGCTGGGGCAGAGCCCGTGTTTTCCTTTGGGTAGAAAAGAGCCAGATATCTATCATGGGGAGCTATAGCAGCTAGAGCCCTCTGGAGGGGACTGTGGGGCTGATTATAGAATTCTCCCTTAGGAAGCAGCAGATGGAGCTCCTTGGCTCCAACTCAGGATCTAGAACAGTGGGCCCTGTGTTTGTACTATCCACTCCTTGGGAAGAGGCAAATCTGAGCACCCCAGGGCAAGGGGATGAGATATGAATGACCTTAGAGGCTCAGGTTAGAAACTCAGGGGTAGAAGAGACGGCCCAGGAGAGAGAGGCCTGGGACAGGCCCTGGAAGGGACTTTGGCCACTGCCAGCCAGGTTACCACCACGACTTCCATCCCCACCTCCCCAGTCTCTGCACACAGAGACCTCTCGTCTAGCTTCCAACTGGGGAACTCCAGGCCCACACACTTGGGCCTGCAGGGTGTGGGGGTGGCGGAGAAAGTGGTTGTGACAAAGGTGATATATCCTGGGTGGCGGCAGAAATGATCTCCAGGCATGTGTTTTGCAGAGGCTAGCAGTCTGCTGTCTACATATTTGTAAGTATTTGTAGATGAATCAATCCACACTCTGCCATGACACTAGAAGAACTATCACCATTAAAGGAAGGTGGTAAATTCCCTCTCATTCAGAGAATACCTCTCTCTTCTCAACCAGCTGCCCACGGGTTTCTCATCAAGATAGTAATTCATTGTACAGGGAAGGGAACTTACCATGTGGAAATTCCCACTTCCTCCGGAGAACAGTGCGCACTATGTTAACCTTAGTGTGGTGAGTAAGAATCCCCCACCCCACCCCCATCCTCCCATGGCAGCTTTTCTCTTCGGAAGCCTGCAGTCACACTAGGTCTTACCCAAACTCTCGGGCCCAAGTCTGAAAAATGCCTGGGGTACACCTACGGGCGAGTCTCCTAAGCACCAATAACCTGATTGATTGGAGCAGATATCGTACCGTTTTTCCTGCCCTGCGTCTCCTTCTTCTGACAACAGAACTTTGGTTTCCCTTTGGACAACAGGTCTTCCCCCCTTTCCGTTCAGGTGCTTCCACAGGAGCCTGGGGGGCACATGGCCCAGGCCTGGCCCGTCACAGCAGTACATCTCTCTGGTCCCAGGGAGGGACACATAACCCAAGCTGAGCCAGTCAGAGTCGGGCACTGCTAGCCTTGAGTCCAGGGCAGAGCCTGCCTGAGAACGAGCTGATGCTGAGGAAGGAAAGCTAAGAGATGGATGGTCCTGAAAGCTGCCTCAGAGCTCCCGGCTCCAGCTGGTTTTTCAGTTACAGAACCAAGTAAATTGCTTTCCGTCCTTCCTCCCTCCTCCTCCTCCTTCTTACCCTCTCTCTCTCCTGTTTATTTTGACTCAGTTCAGTTTGAGTTCTGTTTTTGTCTCTTGCACTAAAATTGTTCCAACAAATACCCTAATGGCTTTGCCACTGCACATGCCTGTCCTCCCCAACCCCCAACTGTTTGAGAAAGGCTTAAGGTCTCATTCTTTGAGGGGCCATAAGGCTACTGAAACCATCCCAACCCATAGTCCCTTTCGTCCCCTAAAGTGTAAAATAAGAACATATTTTTTAAACTGAATACATGTATCTTTCTATTACACAAGTAATACAAAAAAAATTTTTTTAGAGAAGGGGAAAAATTCCTCATCCAGCTACTATGAGCATTTTAGCTTATTTCCTTACAAATGTTTCCCCACACACCTTTACATAGTTACAGCCCCAGTGCACACAACATGTATGCTGCTATTATCATCATCGTCGTCATCATCACACAGGGATTGTCATAAGCATTTCTCTCATTCTGCAGTTTTTCAAAGTCTCCATTTTCAATGGCTTCTCTTCGTGGAGGTAGAGTTGTTCTGAGATCGGAAAGTAAGTAAATACCTAGAACAGTGTAAACCCACTTGTTTAGATGGGAGCTGTTACTGTAATTAACCATTCTTTTATTGTTTCCGGGAATCTGGCTTTCATCACCTGGAGTTTTATACAGATGCCTGTGTCACACCCCTAGACATTCTGATTCAGTAGATCCGGGGTGGATTCCAAGAATTTGTATTTCTAAGCAGTTGCTGGGTGATACCAATGCTGCAGGTCTTGGCGTGTGGGACTCACCCGGGGGCTAAAATGCATTTGCTGTTCAGGTGATTCGTACGCATATTCAAGTTCGAGAAGCCCAGATGTAGACGAGTCCTAACTTTCAGTTTAATAGTCATTTACTAAACACTAATTCTTGCACCTGTGGTTTTTCAGAAACCTACGTTTTTCTTGAAGGCCAAGTTTCTGAGGGGGATATGAGCTACAGCTTCACACCTAAAGCCCCTGGGAACCCCCAATTTCACATAACCTAAAAAGGGGAAATGTTAGTGAAGGGTTTCTTTCACTATTCTTTTATAGCCTTCGTTCCGTTGGTTAGAGCTTAAGGGGCAGGCTGTGGTGGATTGGACCTTTCAGTTCAGTTTCATCTTTGTTGAGTGTTGGGTACTATGTCGGGGGGATGCAATGATGAATAAAACATGGTTCCTGTCCTCTGGGAGCTGACGACCAGTGGAAAGATGAACACAAAATAAATAAATGCTATGTAACCTGAGAAAGAGCAAGGGGAGAGCACGACAGAGTTCTCTGGGAGCCGGGAGAAGGGGCAATCAGCTGGCCTTGAGGGATTGGGAAGCTGAGCTGGGTATGAGTTAGCAGTTAGCCAGGCGAAGGAAGGTGGGAAGGGCATCCATGGCAAAGGGAACAGCAAAGGCAAAGAGGTATGAAACGTCCTGGTGCTGTTAGGTGTGGGACGGTGTGAATGGAGCTGGAGGGGTGGTGGACCAGGCCCAGCAACCTCGGATGCCAGGACAGTTTGAGACCTCATATCTCTCCCAGCACAGGACCATTTGAGGATTTTCTTCCAGTCCACTAAGTGGAATGACTTGGTTTCTCTAATTGCTCTCAATTTCACCTCAAAGGCAACACATTTGGTCAATAATTTCCCAAGCCTGGTTTAGGCCTGCACATGCCTGGCCACCACAAGGCCCCATCAATAGCTCCTGCAGCTGAAACCATATGTCCATCTAAAAGTGAGGACAATGTTATTGGATTGGGTTGCTAGTAATAGAGAACCAAATAGCAGTGGCTTAAATCAAATAAGGCATAATTTCTCTGGAAAGCAGTCCAGCGTTCATCTGGGGACCCCTTCCAGCATTTGAATCCACCAACCTTTACTGCCTTGCTGTTCAAAGCATGGCCTGAGGCTCAGCAATGTCAGCGTCACTGGCAACTTGTTAGAAACACAAAATGGGGTCTACTCCAGACTTACTGAACCACGGTCAGCATCTTAAATACCCAAGTGATTTTTCCGAGTGCCTGTAGCTGAACAAGTTGGCTTTATTGCTCGCTGCAGCCAGGGAGACTGCACACCCTGGGCAGCCATGGGCCAGCTCCATCAAAAGGTGTTTGAAAGGACTTGTAGGACTTGGGTTTTGGTTAGGTGAATTGGGGGTTGGGGGGGGGAGTCCCAGGAAGGAGGGGTTTGCTCTGGATTGGATGCTGTCAGGAAACAGGACAATTCTATGACTTGGTATCTTAGTAAATCTTTAAGGAAAGCAGACCAAATGGAGGCTAAAGTCGTACTAATTGGAAAAGAAGCAGCTGTCACTCATATTAGCCAGGAGAGGGAGATATTTAGTATTTTGTGATTGTTTTTGTCTGTGCTTAGACAAAATTATAAGTGGTCTATTTTGACTCACTTCATTAGAGTCACAGAGTGACCTTGTCTGATGTTGGTGTTCTGTGAGATTGTCTATGTCCAACAAGAGAACATCTAGGCCAGCTTCCAACAACATTAAGGCCTAGCTGAAAGTGTCAGGCCAGTTTCCAGATGTCAGGGGCTGCTTTCTCCTTTCCCAACATTAAAGACTGAGAGCCAATGTTTCAGTTGCTGGCTTCCTTTTTCAAAGTTGCCTTGAGGTCCAAGATAGTTGCTAGAGCTCCAGCTATCACATTAATGTTCTAGGGGCAGGAACTGGGGAGGGGAGGGTAGACATCACATTTCCCTGCTCCCTTTAAGAAGTTTATAGGAAGCCCCATCCAACTCCTTGCATTTATACCTCATTGGCTGTCCCTAGTTTCAAGAGAATTGGGAAATAGTCTTTTAGCTGTGTGTGTCGCTGCCCTTCCCCAAATCGGGTACTTTGAGCAAGGCAGAAGGGGAAATTGGGTATAGAGCAGGCTACTGGCAGTCTCTCTCTCAGCCAGGGCAGCCAGGGCTCAGGAATGGAGAAATTCCAGGCCCAGGAGGCGGGTGAGATTTTATCTTCTCCTCTTTATCAGTATTTAACCTTCCTGCGATCAGAATTGGCCAGAACCTGCACAGTAAAAAAGAATAAACCTGTCTCCAGGGTCTGCGAGGAATTCTTGTAAGGCAGAATTTGCTTCTCAAGTTTTCCACACCCCTAGCTGGGAGAGCAGGAGTGACATAAATATACAAGTCAGAACTGCCCCAGGCCGTCCCCCGGGCTTAGTGGTTAAGTGCCCGCGCTCCGCTACTGGCGGCCCGGGTTCGGATCCCAGGCACGCACCGACGCACCGCTTCTCCGGCCATGCTGAGGCCGCGTCCCACATACAGCAACTAGAAGGATGTGCAACTAGGACATACAACTATCTACTGGGGCTTTGGGGGGAAAAAAAAAAGAGGAGGATTGGCAATAGATGTTAGCTCAGAGCCAGTCTTCCTCAGCAAAAAAGAGGAGGATTAGCATGGATGTTCGTTCAGGGCTGATCTTCCTCACAAAAAATAAATAAAGAACTGCCCCCATGGCCACAGGTGGGAGAGCTATTGGAACAAGAAAGGAGTGTCTCTTGGAAGGGTCTGTCTGCTCTATTAGAAGGTTTTATCCCATCCTTAGAAAGGATGAACAGTGGGAAGAGGACTACCTCAAACAAGTTATCAGAGCTAATAAGCAGGAAGCATGCCTTACCTTTTATCCCATAAACCAGCACAATGGCTAGGAATCCCAAAGGTCACCACCCTGTATACGCAGTAGGGTCACACATGCCCAATTCACCGTGACTCACCCTCCCCCACACACACACACACATAACCCCAAGCTGAGGTAGAACTTCACTCGCTTCAAAGTATCCCCCAGTCATTTTCTGGAAGCCCCCAAAGGGACCCCTCACATATGCCCCTTGGTAGTGTGTTAGTTGCCAGGTTCATTGCCTCATTTAACACAAATGTATTGAGCATCTTCGAGACACCAGGTCCTGTGCTAGACACCAGTGATTCAGGTGTCAACAAGAGAGACACATCACTGATTGTACAGAGCTGACAGCTTATTGGAAGAAGACACAGTAATCGGATACATATATATTTAGTTATAAATTGTGGAAATGCTATGATTAAAAAATCTGATAGTGACCAACAGGAGAGAAGGTATTCCTTAAAAATAGCCCAGGCATCCCGGTGTGTTCCCACTTAAGGCACAAGTGCTGTTCTTTCTGCCGGGAACACGTTTTCCCCTGCATGTCCCCATGACTCACTCCTCACTTCCTGCAGGCCTTTGTTCAAATGTCACCTTCTCAATGACGCCTTCCTTGACGCCACTCGCACCACTGCACTCCCTAGTTCCATCCTTGCTCTGTTTTCTTCACAGTTTTACCATCTAACATCTGACGTATTGGTTTATTGACTGTCTCCTCTCCCCTCCACTAAAACTTCGTTCCATGAGGTCAGGGGTTTCTGTCTGTTTTGTCACTGCTGTGTCCCCAGTGTCTAAAGACAGTATATGGGTCCCCAGTGTCTAAAGACGACTTCAATGAATGTGTGTCCAGTGAATGGATGAGTGAATGGATGCGTAAGCACAGGAATAGGGCAGTCAGGGAGAGCCCCTGGGGCCATAATGAAGGGCTGGTCTTTTCCGCTTTGGGAAGCTGATGAAGCAAGTTCAAAGGTGATTTGATGTATGTTTTATCACCACCCTGGCTATTTCAGGCAGAATGGCTTGGAAAGAGCCAAGTGTGGAGGTGGGGGATGGGAACAAGGTGGAAGGCCATTGCTGTGGCCCAGTCAGAGATATCAGTGCCTGGATAAGATGGCTGGACGCAGCGCGGGTGGAAAGGGGGCAGGTTGAGAGACATTTTGGAGGTGGACTGGAAAAGACTCTGAATTGTGCTGCATGGGATGGGTATGGGAGAGGAGGCAAAACTGACCCCTAGAATCCTGGCCTCTGCCGCTTGAGACAGGGCAGACGGGAGGAAGAACAGGTACTGGGGGGAGTCAAGAGTTTCCCTTGGGATGTGTTTTCCTCCTCCTGCTTTGCCCCTGCTGCGGGCAAGCCCTCAAGCGGCTTGCGGCCGGAGTCTCAGCGCTGCCACTAGGACACTGCCCATCCAGGAAAGGCCTACGGCTGTGCAAGTTTGGGCCTTGAGACCTGCCAAGGCAGCCAGTCCTTGAGGGGCCCGAGCAATGCTGGTTCCATTCAGAGGGGGGACGTGCCCACCCCCACCTCTGGGCCACACTTTGCCCAAGCCTCTCTGGCTCTCTAAGGTCCGGGGCCTCATCCCAGTCCATGCGGACGGCAGGCGAGCAGATGCCGGCAGCTCCTGCACTGTCCCACTCCCTCTCTCGTCTACAGCATCCCCTGCTCCAAGCCAGCCTAGCCGGCTCAACTGACTGAAAAGACTGCACAGGGGCCGCCCGGTGGTGCAAGCGGTTAAGTGCGCGCGCTCCGCTGCGGTGGCCCGGGGTTCGCCAGTTCGGATCCTGGACGCGCACCGACACACCGCTTGGCAAGCCGTGCTGTGGCGGCGTCCCATATAAAGTGGAGGAAGATGGGCATGGATGTTAGCCCAGGGCCAGTCTTCCTCAGCAAAAAAAGAGGAGGATTGGCAGATGTTAGCACAGGGCTGATCTTCCTCACAAAAAAAAAAAAAAAGACTGCATATGCCAGTGTCCGGGCGGTGAGATGCAAATAATGAACAAGCTGTATAGCAAGCCCACCGCCAATCGGAACAGACACGGGGCGCATCAGCTTGGAAGCTGTCCAGATAACTATCAGCGCCCCTAGGCAACCCTCATCCAATACCCACCGTCCACCAACACCACTGGAAGGAGCAGGGAGAACTTACCAGAAGCTCAGGCCCTCCCCAGAGCCTTGAACCCCGCGGGCAACAGACACTCCAAGGGCCCAGCCCAGCAGCCTTCTCCAAGGGCTCTATCCCCAGTTCCAGGGGGAACAAGAGAGGCCTCTGATGGCTCCACGTGCCACAAAACCGAGTCCAGTCTCCTCAAGGTTTGCACATTCTCACTTTGTCCACTTTCTTTCCTGCCTCTGCCTTCCATTCCCCAGATATGCTCCGATCCCATCCCCACCTCTCCTCCCCACCCCACCTCCTCCACGGAGTCACCCCTGGCTCCTTCGCCTTCTCTGTCTGTGTTTCTCCTCTGGGCTCTTTGGCATCTGTGTCGTTATTTCAGCGTTCGGGGCTGTGTGTTTCATCTCCTGGCTCTTTCATTCCTATAGGCTGGAGAGTGTCTTACGCTCCTACAGAGTGGTGGTGGCAAGCACAGACTTTGCAGCAGACGGAACTGAGTGGCCTTGGGCAAGGAACTTAACTACTCTGTGCCTCATCAATAAATGAGGATACTGATGCCTACTTGAGAGGCTCCTGGGAGGGTTAAATAAAACCCTGTTTGCAAAGCACCCAGCACAGTGTCTGGTGCACAGTAGGGACTCCGCAGATGTCAGCTATTGTTTTAGTGTGACGAGTCTCCTCAATACTCGACATCGCACCAGGCATTCCCTGAGTTCACAGTAAGGGCTCAGTGGCTAAATGGGCTGGATCTCTGTCTTCAGTTGCCTCACATGGGTTATGCATTAGGGCATTTGTTTCCATTTTTCTGTGACCTTGCCCCATATGTGCAGGACTGGAGAAGCACAAGGCTGATCTTTCATTTCCTCAGAGCCTGAGCCCACAAAGAGACAGCAGGTCAAGTTTACGGATAAGTAGAGGAATTGATGCTGGGCCTCTCTCAAGGAGTGGAGAGAATTTTTCGCACAAAAATTTTCATTATTCATCGCATCCTTTTCCTCATAGACATCCCTAAAGCAAAAGCAGTCTTTGAGGCAACGCTCTGCCTCAAAGACAGATTCTAGAACACTCTTTGATGATCTCTTGGGTCCCCTGTGACCTGGTGCAGTGATTGAGGCTCTGTCAGAGAGTGATAAGCTTCTCTGTAGCATGTGGTCATCATGACACCTCCCTATTGACCCTGTACTGGGTCCTGGTCTAGCCATGTTATATACATGTGTCTCCTGTCATCCCCCTGATAACTCCATTCTACAGGTGAGGAAACCAAGGCTTGGCAAGGCTGAGTAACTTACTCAAGGTCACCCAGCTGGTAAATAGCAAAACCAAGATGTCCACCCTGTTTTACCTGCCCCAGCCCATGTTCCTGCCACTGGGCCATCCCTTTTGTGATGGGGCAAGCATTGGCCTGGAATCGGAGATTCCACCTCTGAGCCAGGTGATGGGCTTTCCTGATGGACCTCAACTTCACCACTTTCTAAACAGAGGGAGGAAAGGCCACCCTCCCACTGCCCAGGTGAGGGTTTTTTGTTTGGGGTGGGGGGGTGACAGGAAGAGACTAAAGAGTGAAAAAAAATTTTTTTTAAATTTATCCCTAACCAGATTCTCTCTTGCAGCAATTTATATCCATTTCCTCTAATTCAGGCAACTCTGAATATGAGAAAAGCAGTCAGCCATTTGAAGAGTGCTATTTAACTCATTACAGAGAACAATTCTTTTGAATCTATGAGAATTTTCTAGAAGTCACATGTCATTTTCACTTTCACCTATTAAAATCGAAGCTTACATTCAGCTTTTTTGAAAGCTTCCCTGCGCGGAGGCGGCCGGCAGCCAGGGCACAGCCTGGGTCTCAGGCCTGCGCCAAAGGCCAGCCCGCTCCAGAAGCCTAGACCAGCTCAGCGAGCTGCAGTCTGGGGCTCAGACCTGAACTGATTTTGAAAGAAAGACAGACCTGCAAAAAGCTCACAATAAACCAACAGAAAATATTCAACGGCTGCCATTATCTTGGCTCAGTGCGGGCCTGCGGTGGGAGGCAGCACGGTCCGAGAGACCAGCGAGCAGTAAACTGAGCCTTGAGGAATGGAGTGCCTGGGCTGGAGAGGAGCCCAAGGCCTGGATGAGATCCCTTCACACATCTGCTTCCCTCATAAGGGATCCCTAACTCCCCGGCTCTGCCAGGTAGAAGCCAAACCGGCCCTGGGCCAGGAGCCAGAGCAAGGACTTACCTGGATGGGACATCTGCTAAGCTCTTTGAACCAAATGCAAAAGCTGCTATTTTAATGATCATAAATTCCTACAGCAGGTTCCCCCAGTACCCTGGCTACCATGTTAGTGGAATCATTTTTCAATTTACTGAGTACAGAGGAGACCCAGAGCACAGGGCCAAGCAGAGGGTGTGTGTGTGTGTGTGTGTGTGTGTATACACGTCTGCATTTTTTAGGAGAGAGGATATTTGCATAACAGATACCTTTGCAGATACCGGACAAACAGGAAGTTTCAGAACCTATGCCATTTCCTTTCACTGTGAATCAGCAGCCTCTTTCTTCTCATACAGAAATGATGAAATCACAGGATACAGCCCTGGAACGTGAAGACCAGGAGAAGAGCACAAAGGCTTCCAAAGTCACCTTCTTTGGCAGGTGGCTTCCCTGGACACTCACCCGTTGGTGCCCTCCTCAGGCCATTGCTCCACCTCCCCGGCCTCCTGGAGTGCTTCGAGATATGTGTGGACGCCAGCCCTAAACACATTAGCAGACAGTCTCCAGTCACACAACACATTACCTCAATGCCCGCAGAGAGGCCCAGCCAGGAGGCTGGCGGAGCCCCCACCTCCTAGTTCCCGGCCCCAGGTTTGTATCACAGAGAGGCCCTGCCGAGTAACAAGCACACCCTGGTCTTGGCACCAGAATGCCTGGTTCAGACCCTGGCTCTAGCCAGAGAGACCTAAGGCAAGCCCCTTTCCCTCTGAGCCTTGCTTTCCTTTTCAGTTAAATGGGGCTGATAATGGCTCCCTGCAGGTTTGGGGCTAATAATACATGTGAAAGGTGGGGAATCTAAGGCAGCAAATAAAAGCACAGGCTCTGGACTCAGATATCTGAGTTCAAAACCCAGCTCCATTGTGTACTGGCTGTGAGACTCGGGGCAAATTACCTCTTTTCCAAGTCTTAAATTGACCATCTATAAAATGCAGATAATAAGAATATCTACCTGACAGTCTATTAAGAGGGTTAAATGATACAATCACTTAGCACCAAGCACAGTGTCTGGCTCACAGAAAACTCAGCAATGTGAACCAGTTTTCCCACCACCTCCTCCTCCTCCTCTTTCCTCCTTCTCCACCCAATACTGCAAGATCCTTGAGGTAGGGACCACTCCCCATCTGCACCAGTGAGTGCCCAGCACCTGGCTTGGCCCTAATAAGGCTTAATAAATCAGTAAATGAATGGATGTTCCTGGTTCATAGCAGGTGCTGAGGAAATACATCTGTATAAAGTAAATGTATATGAAAGCCACAGACCAAATCATGCTCTCTCTGTTTTTGAAATTCCTAATAGGAGGGCAGTATAGAATAATGATTATGAACATCACAGGCTTAGCAGTCAGATCTGGTGTGTCCTTTAACTTCTCTCAGCCTCACTTTCCTGATCTGTAAAATGGGCACAATTAGTAGTACCTAACCCACGCTGGGTTGTTTCAGGGTTAAATGAGATAATGCATGCAAAACACCTAACAGCACTCTGCACATAATAAGCATGTGGAGGAATGTATCAGATAAATCCCAGCTTCATGACCCTAGAAGATGATTTGAAGACTTGACTTTTTTTCCAAGAGGACAAGGCTTGGAACTGGCATCCCTCTTGCCTCATTTCTCTTGGTTTCCTCCTTCCCAACAGTATCCCTCTCCCTCCTTAGGCCCAGTGGTCTTTTCTTGTTGAAGAGCTGGTGCTTCTGAAGCCCGGCTGCCCCACCTCTACGGGACTCCTGCGGAGGACAGTGAGCCACACCCCACTGACCTCACCCTCTGAAGGAGTGCAGGGAGGCAGGAGCCTCGCCCCGCCCCGGTATTCGCTCTGAGGCATGGTTGTTCAGCTCTATCTTCACATAGTCTGTGCAAGAGTCGTGCTCACTGGCCACTCCTCCAAGAGTAAATCCAGGACTCAGTGGACACACAGGCTAAGCACCAAGGTCTAGAGTCAGACAGCCTGACTTTGCATCCAGGCTCTGCACGGACAAGCTGTCTGACCTCAGGCAAGTCTGCTACCCTCTCTCGACCTCCGTTTCCTAATCTATATAGTGGGGACCAATGCTAGTCCCCAGGGCTGATATTGAAAACATTTAATAACCAGCTTTGGCACTAACCTATTAAATGAATGTCAGCCAGTACCAGGGCATACCTGCTAAATATTAGCTCTGCTAATTCCTATTGCAGAGGTTGTTATGGCTCCAGACACATTGTAAACACCCTACACATTAGCCGCTAGTTTTACTATTTTTATGTTCAGTTTATGTCACACAGTTCCTAGCACAGCCCCCAGTGGAGGGACATTCAGAGAAGTGGTGGCTCTAGATAGACCTCATCTTTGTCCTCTCCTAGGTTAACTAAGGCCCTCCTGCCTCTCTTGCTCACCAGAAAGTCACAAAAGTGCTGGGGGTGGGATGAGACCTTGGTCTTATCTGCCTAATGTGAATCATAGTGCATCCCTATGTGACCCATGGGTAGGAGCTCTTTTCCCCATGAACACTCTTTGCAAATCTTCATCACAGCAACATAAGAGCCAATACCTGGTGGCCCAGTCACTAAGTATATATTTACAGTACAAACCAAGCCAGTGTGTGCCTAATATATCACACACTGGGGCCTCTTGCATCATCTGGAAGGAACACTCCAGAGATGTTTATTGTGCACGTACCACTGGACAGGTTCTGTGTCAGAGGCCAGAGTCGCTTTCCCTCATGTTATCACGCCTTGGACCAGTTTTTTAAAAAGGGTTCTCAGGGCATTCCGAGCATGGAGGCAGCCCTCCATAGCAGCAGGAATTTAAGCTCACACATCCCCAGTTCTGCTTCCTGCGCCCCAACCATACTAAGCCAGAAATAGCAAGGACACTGGGCCCAGCTGCCCAGAGACGGGAGGTCATCTCTGCCCCCAGAGAGAGCCTGCTGGAGTCCACATCTGCTAAGAGCCAGGACAGCCGGTCACCCTGGAGGCCTGTGATTCCCTGCCTGGGCTTTGACAGGCTGCTGGGCCCCCGTCGTGAAGATGAAAAACAGCCATCTCTCTCCTGCAGTGCCAGCAGTCCTTCTATGTGCTGGGCTGCACATCTATGAAGTCCTCTCCTGTGGTCTCGTGAAAGATGCTCCCAGTGGAGTGAGCACAGAAGCGGGCCAGAGAGGGAGATGACAGCACCTCAGAGCACTCGCTCTAGAACTGTAACCTAGGTGAGGGCTGCCCCATCAAAGCCAAACAACAGGATGCACACCCAAGTGGGATTTTCTGGTAGCTGGTATATCAGCAGACTCTTTTTTTTTCAGAACTGCAACCTTTGTGAATGGAACCCAGCAGGAATTCACCCATGAGTTTTCAAGCATCTGTATCTGTCCTTTGCTATGTCATGGCTACGAACAATACAACATTGTAATCATAAAGCTACCATTTCTTGTCTGTAAACTATGCTCCTACCTCTAACGGGTATTTATACATATTCTCTCCTTTGATGTATTCCTTGCCAAAAACCCATGAGAAAAGAATGATAGTAACAATAATAATTATTATAATAATTACACTTTTAATTATAATTGTTAATAATAATAAAATAAATTTTATTTTCATAAATAAAACATTTATTAAACTTTTTCAACGTGCCAGGCATTGTGCTCATTGTCTTATAACTAACATCTCATTTGTTCCCTCTAGGAGCCCCATAAAGTAAGTACTATTATTACCCCATTTCACAGATAAGTAAGGGGAGACCTGGGACTTCAGTCCAGATCTGCTGCCCCCAGAGCCTGTGCGCTTCCCCACGACACCATCCGGCCTCCCTTCTCAGGCCTGCTGCCTCTCAGTCGTCTCCTGCCAGGGGAGGCAAGGTCCAGGGGGCTGAGGAACCCATGGCCAGAGTGCAGGCAGCTGAATCGGCAGAGCTCCACAACACAAACCCACCTGGCTTTCCGGGCAGGTCAGAATTCTGGGGCTGGCCTCACACTGCCTCCTTGCCAGTCAGGCCGGACCCATGGTAACTCTCCTGTTAGCAGAAACGAGAAAAATCAGGATGACTTCTGAAGCTGCATGATGGCTCTAGTTTACACACTCAAACTATTAGATTTAAACTTTAGGGGCTGAAATTAGAAGACTAGGGACTGGGTAACATTAGTGGAAAGCACAGAGTTCCCCATATTTCCTCCCTCCCCTTGCTAGTTTCCCCTCTTATTAGCTCCTTGGGTTAGGGTGGTGCATTTGTAACAACCAATGAACCAATATTGATACATTATTATTAACTGAAGCCCATGGTTTACCTTAAGGTTCTCTCTTGGTGTTGTACATTCTAGGGGTTTTGACAAATGTGTTCAACACAAAAGGCTGGGTTCACACCTTCTCCAGGGCAGGGAAGTAACTACTGCTTTTACAACCAGTTAAAACTCAGTTCCTGCTGAGTGTACACACAGATGTCGTTTATGTTAAGCTAAATAGTTTAGAATGTCCATAGAGTTTGAAAGTAAAATTTTGGAATAATTCTGGAGTATAATTTGAACTCATCGTACAAACATTATTAGATTCTTGAATTTTAATATATTCCATTTCTTTCTCTTCCCTGCATGTTGTTTTTCTTGTTGAATTGTTCCTTCCTCTCCTTGGCACGCCGACCTCTACTTCGGAAAATCACAGTCATATTTCATTAGCTCAACAGGGCGGGAGGCAGGCCTTACTTGTCTTTGTAATGCCTAAGTATTTATTGAATGAATATTTTGGAGAAAAGTATCTTGTTTTTTCCCTCCAGTTTGAAAATGTCTTTCCACTGAGTCAATCTTTACAGATTGAGTCCAGATAAGTGCTCATGAGCATCACTGGAATGTCATTAACATACCGATTTAACACATATTTAAATGTACTGTTTACTTCCCCAGGTCAGGTCACGCAGTCTTGGAGGAGATAATAAAGGGTGTGAGTTCAATCTCAAGGGCCTGTCCTTGGGATTCCAAGCCCCCGTGCCTTTCTCCCAAGGTCCTAGATGAGCCTGTTGCTGCTGCTGTCAGGGTCCTTTACACACTGTCCCCTAGGGCCTCGCTGAGGCCAGCTGCTCCTGATCCCATTGACAGTCTCTGCATCCACGCTCCCCAGTGGTGCCTTTTGGGGACCAATTTATAGAGGCCCTGGTGCCTTGGGCCACTGGTACTGCACTCGTCTGTAAGCTGACAGCTCCTCCCTGGGTTTTCAGTTTTGCCACCTCTCCCTGCTTTGTTCAGGAGTCCTAATTCTGGTGTCCCAGGTCTTGACCATCAGCTCAGTTTCCTCTATATCTTTTCTCCAGAAGCGCTAGGAATGAGGTCTCATGAAAAGCAAAGTTTCTGTGGCATCCCGCCTCCCATTCCAGAATTCCTGTGGTGGGCATGCTGAATTGGCCCTGCTTTTGTTAGGGTAGGCTGAACCACTGTAACAACTAGACCTTAAAATGCATTGACTCAAATAGAATAGAAGTGTATTTCTAGATCATATAACATTCCAAGGTGGATATTCCAGATCAGCAGGTGGCTCTATGCTGCATGGCAATTCAGTGACCCAGGCTCCTTCCAGCTGTGGCTCCCTCATCCGCAAGGGCCTTGAAGCCAGTGAAAGGGGAACAAGAACATAAAGCATGTTGCTGTCTCAAAAGCTCCTCACACTCCATTGGCTGGAAGTCAGTCTTATGGCCTCTCCTACCTGCAAGAGGGGCTGAGAAATACTGCCTAGCTCTCACCCAGCGAGAAGGAGAGATGGGTTTTGGTGGAAAGCCCACAGCCTCTGCCACAGACCCTGTTCCTCTTCTTCCCAAGTTCACCCTCCCTTACCTTCCTGCTCTCGCCTCATTTGTCACCCTTGCATTGTGACATATTGAGAATTTTATAACTCAGAAATGAATACAATCGAGCAACAGCCACCTACTGCTTCTAAGGAGCAGACAACAGAATCTCACCCAGGACTAATCATTGTTGCCTTAGTAACGCATGCCATATCCCAGCACTGGTCTGCATTAGTGTTCTTTGATTTTTTGTTTGTTTTAAAATGTATTGTCCGTGCTGTTATTCATTATCCCCAGGCCTCACTGATGTGTACCAGCTCCAGGAGAAATATAAACTAAACATCAGCAAACATCTTCCCTGAACACAAAGACATTTCAGAGCTTCGAGCTCAATATCAGTCTTGTGATATTAATCTTTGGATGAGGTCTTAGGATCCCATTCAGAGACATTTGCCTTAGTTAATGAAAAATGGGAGCAGACTTGGGGTTACAGCCCTTGAAACAAGGGTCCTGTAGCCTCTACCACTACTCCAGCTGAGGCTGGCTCCTCCTATCTATCCTGACTGACCTCAGCTTGTCTTGACACCCATCCTTCATGGTCTCAGGGCCTAAGATCTTGCTAGTACTCTTTGGTGTGTGACTTTCGTAAGCCCCCCATTTCCAGGTTCAGCTTTCTCCATCTTGACAGTCCCCTGCCTGTATCTCTGCCCCAGACTCCCCACGGGAACCTCCTGCTGCTTCCGCTCGGCCAGGCTGGCCCTCAAGGGAGCCAGTGCCTGGACTGCTTTCTGCACACCGTGACCCAAGAGTTTGGACATCTCTAGGTGCCGTCCTCCTCCTTGGCCCCTATCTCCATCTGCAATCTGCAGTGGAGTTAGTTCTTCTAGCCCGAGACCCCCATCACTGTCCTCTTCTTCCCCCTACAGCCAGGGGACTCCTGTCTGCTGCTTGACATTGGAGCCTGAACAGGCAGTGAGGGTCATTCCTCCCTCAAAACCTTCTGTCCTGCTGTTTTCCCAGCCTGGAATTCCTGATCTGTCCCTTTCCATCTAGGCTTATCTTGTTCTCTTTGCACCTGCTCCCACGTGACACCTCTTCTGATGAGCCCACAGTGGATTTCTTGAGATCTCCCTCATTCAGGGCTCCTGGGTGGGGGTAGCTATTATTACCAAGCCCAGGTGAGTAGGCCTTAAGCAGAGTCCTCCACTGGGGCAAAAACTCAAGATTTTCTGCAAGATGAATCTACTGGAATTGTGCTGGAGGCAATAAACTTCTCCTCCCTGCTAGTTAATAGAAGCTTTTAGCCATAAAAGGATGGGGGCACACTTTGTCCTTGCATTGATGGAAAGTGTAGAAATACTAGCTGAATCCACTCTCTAGGGGCTGTGGTCAAAAAAGGGTGATTACTTCCTTGTTTTCAGGACATGGTGTGGCCTTAGGAAGTTTGGGTGAAATTTTTATCCCAGATGCCTCCAGAGGTAAAAGTGTCCCCAGGTATGGGTCTTGGACCACCTGCATCAGAACCACCAGTGGCAGTTGTTAAAATGCAGATTCCTAGTCTGCTCCCCTGAGACCTAGGGAACAGGAACCTCTGAAGGTGGGGCCCAGGAATCTACATTTTTCTCAGGCACTGTCTCCATGGCTTGGCTGTGGTCTGTGGTTAGCTGTTTGGCACAGGATGCTGTCACCGTAGCCCTTACACCTCAAGGGCCTTTCAGTGTACTCTGGGAGTCCTGGGGCCTCCTGCCTCAGCATAGGATAGACCCACCTCATAGTTTCATGCCAAGATTCACCCCTGGTCTTTGTACACTGTCCTACACCATTTTGCCTAGTGGGCACTCTATGAATATTTGTTGAACTGAACTAGCCCCCTTGAGGGCAGGGCCTTATCTTCTCTATTTCCTTGGGTCCACCCCCTGGCACATGGTACTCACTCTATCTTTGATGTCAGGTTGATTGAAGAGGTCACAGATCCAGGCCACAAGTGCAAAAAGAGATGGGAGAGGAGACAGCAGCTTTAGCTAAGGCCGGCCTCCCTGCTCCTCAGGACAGATCTAGAGGAAGAAGCTGTTTTGTTCATGTTCACAATGCACAGATTCTCAGCCGGGCAGAGACCCTTGGTACGATTCCAGAAAGACAGACGTCAGCACAGGTGCGTTTTCCAAGAAAGAGCCAATACTGGTAAGCGAATGAAGTTGACCTGGAGTGCCTTGACAATGGCTTGGCCAGACAGAACTTCTGCGCACAGTTTTGGTTTTTGTTCTCTGGGATAAGGGCCGTGTCGACAGGCCTTGGTGTGCTTCCTGGATCTCTCAGCTGAAAGGAAGAAGACAGAGCCCTGAGATATGCAGGGAAGGAGCCCACCAGCCATTGTGGGAGAGATCTGAACGTGGCTGAGAGAAAACTTACACCTTTTATCAGTAAAACCATTTTACTTTTTTTTTTTTTGGTGAGGATGACTGGCCCTGGGCTAACATCTGTTGCCAGTCTTCCTCTTTTTATTGAGGAAGATTGGCCCTGAGCTAACAGCTGTGCCCATCTTCCTCTATTTTGTATGTGGGATGCTGCCACAGCATGGCTTGATGTGTGGTGTGTCTGTCCGCGCCTGGGATTCAAACCTGCGATCCCCGGGCCGCCGAAGTGGAGCACGCGAACTTAAACACTCCGCCGCTGAGCCCCCCCAAAACCATTTTGCTCTTAAGCCAAAGACCTAAAAGAAATTGAAAAAGACTTGAGAGAGTCCTCAGACAATGAACTAAGAGAGAACCAAAAATGAATGGACTCTTGTTGTAGCTAGAAAATGCACATAACACACGCAAGGGAACTAGTGGGAATTATTGGCTCATGAGGATTCTTCATGCTTCTGGAAAGCAAATTACTTTTATTAGTGTCTCAATCAATCAGCAAGAATTTACAGAGCAATACTACAGGCTAGCCTCTCTGCTGGGATATAAGAGGTGTTCAGAACAGCCTCTACCTCGAGAGGTTTACAATCTGGATGGAGAGCTGAGACAAGTCCTCTGGAAAGAGACAACCACACAGAGAATCTCGAAAGCAAGCACATCTGCCTAAATGGCTAGGAAAATTCTTGAAAGGATAGATTCCAGGTCTTACCTTAAATCCTAAATCTTTAATTCTTCAGTCTTTTAAGTGATTATATAGATCAAATCTACTTGTCTTAGTCAGGGAACCTAATTGCAAGCAACAGAAACAAACTCTGGCTGGTTCAAGAAGAAAAGAAATTTAGAAAATTATAGCTGGGAGGCTGAATTGGGAACCAGGCTCAGAAAATGGGCAGAAACCATGAGAGGCTGGAGCGCAGGAAGCATCACTGGGTAACCCCATAGGAACAAGCTGGTGAGGACGCCACTGTCACCACTGCAAGGCCTAGGATTCCAGGGCTTCCAATGCTAAGTCAAGGGCAAGAATCCAGGACTATATGCCCACGTCCTAGCTGCAAGGGAAGCTGGAAAACAGAGTGTCTGGAAGGTTCCGATTTTTAGCAGGAAGTGGACACTCATTCATGAGGTGGGGAATTCCTCAAATGTAGGAAGGGGGTTCAGCCACAGGGCAGCCAAAACAAATGACAAATGTTCACCATACCTTCCATATCTAGTACAGAAACAGCATAAATGTGAAAGAACAACCATTACTATTTCTAAAAAAGGAACACTGCAGAACAGGAATTGTGCAGGTTATCAATGAAGTAAGTTTCTGCTCAGTGGGAGTTGGGGATTTCTTAGTGGAAAGGGGGACCTTGAAGAGTTCGGAGGCTTGGGATAGATGGAGAAGAGATGGGGAGAGTCCCCAGGCTAGGAAACCACCCAGAGGTCAAAATTAGCTTGACAGGGGTGTGAGGGTAGAGAGGAGACAGCCGGCCTCCCTACCAAGCTAGCCCTCTCCAGGCGCAAGGTCTGCCATGGGGAGACCCATCTCATCCAGCGTCTCTGCAGCATCACCGGAAGTCCTGTCATTAGCTGAGATTGGCATCACCACTGCTCCTTTGAGTAGGCAAATGAGGAGGACCCACTTTTGACACCCCGGCTACGTTATACCCACAATAACAATGAGCTGAAATCAGTTGCTACTAATTGCTCAATGTAAAACTGTTTTCAAAGTGCAAGGTGAAAAGAGATTACCAAAAATGAAAATATTGTTTTTGCTTGTACATAGTATCTTTTACAGCACTCTTTGTATAAAAAAAACAACCATGCCCTTTTAGACCAATGGTTCTTAACATGGATGGCTATCAGAGATCACCCAGTAAACTTTTAAAAATTATTCCCAGGTCCATCTCAGATCAGCCCTAAACCAGGACTCCTAAGAGAGGAGCTGGGATATACATATTTTTTAAGGCTCCCCATAATATTTTCATGATCAGCCACATTTGGAAACAGTGCCCTAGACATTTCAGTATGACTCAACTTTGCTTCATATGTTCCTTTGGTCGAGTATGAATCCTGAGACTCCCTCTTCATTATTCTTTCCACCTAAGTCCATTATTTATTCTTTTTTCCAACCTATGAAAAATTTCAAAACGCAGAAAAGTTGAAAGAACTATACAGTGGTCACTCGTATACCCTCTACCCAGATTCTGCATTCGTTAACATTTCACTATATTTGCTTTATTGCATATTTGTTCATCCATCTATCCCCAAACATCCGTCCATCTTCTTTTTTCATGCATTTCTAAGTGAATTGCAGATCTCAGCATCCCTCACCATTTTAGACTGCATATCATTAACTAAAGTTCAATATTTGTAGATGGTTCTTTTTTTTTTCAGATAAAATTTACAAAAACTAAAATGCACAAGTCATAAGTGTACCAATCAATGTGTTTTGACAAATGTATATCCCCATGTAACCCAAACCCTCACCAAGATACAAAATATTTCCATTACCTCAGAGAGTTCTGAATACCTCTTCCCACTCAGTCTCCAACCCCACTTCCAGAACATCTGCTATTCTGATTTTTTTCACCTTAGATTAATTTCACCTATTCCAGAACTTCATATAAATGAAATCGTACAGTACATATTCTTTTTGTGTTAGGCTTTTGTCACTCAGCTAAAGTCATCCTTTTTTTTGCATTTATTAGTAGTTAATTCCTTTTTCTTTTTGATTTTATTCCATTTGTATGAATATACCATAGTTTGTATACCCATTCTCTTGTTGATGGACATTTGGGTTGTTTCTCATTTTTAGCTATTATAAGTAAAGCTGCTGTGAACATTCTTTTTTTTATTATTTATTCATTTTTTTTGGTGAGGAAGATTGGCCCTGAGCTAACATCCAATGCCCATCTTCCTCTTTTTGCTGCAGAAGATCAGCCCTGGGCTAACATCCGTGCCCATCTTTCTCTATTTTACATGTGAGATGCCTGCCACAGCAGGCATGAGCAGTGCGCAGGTCCACGCCCAGGATCCGAACCTGCAAACCACAGGCAGCTGAAGCAGAGCTCGCAAACTTAACCACTATGCCACTGGGCCAGCCCCCCGAACATTTTTAGACAAGGGTTTTGTGCGTATGTTTTAATTTTTCTTAGGTAACTACTTAGGAGTAGAATTGCTGAGGAGTAGGTAGGCATATGTTTAGTACTATAAGAAATTGGCCAGATCTTTTTTTTTTTTTGTGGTGAGGAAGATTGGCCCTGAGCTAACATCTGTGCCAATCTTCTTCTATTTCGTATGTGGGACGCCGCCACAGCATGGCTTGATGAGCTGTATGTAGGTCCGCGCCTGGGATCTGAACCCGCAAACCCCAGGCCACCAAAACGGAGGCACAAACTTAACCACTAATGCCACCGGGCTGGCCCCCTGGCCAGATCTTTTTTCTACATTGTTTGAACCATTTTACACTTGCTAATAATGTCTGAGAGTTCTTGTTGCTTGACATCTCACAGCATTTAGTGTTTTCAGTATCTTACTTTTAGCTATTCTGGTGGGTATGTAGTGATATGCCATTGTGGTTTAATTTGCATTTCCTTGATAATTAATGATATTGAGCACTTTTTCACAGGCTTAATGGCTGTTGGTATATCTTCTTTTGTGAAGTGTCTGTTCACATTTTTTGCCTACGTTTAATGGAATTGTTTGGCTTTTATTTTTTGAGATTCAACTTGCTAATATTTAGTTAAGGATTTTTGCATCCATGTTCATGGAGACTATTGGTGTGTGATTTACTTTGATTGTAATAGCTTTCTTTGGTTTTGGTATCAGGGTTATGATGGTCTCATAAAATGAGTTTATTTTATAAAATAATTTGTGTTAATATATCTTTTTCCATCTTTTTACTTACAACCTGTCTCTGACTTTACATTTATAGTGTGCTTATAGAGCATAAAATTGAGTTCCTGCTTTTTTTCCAGTCTGATGATCTTTGACTTTTAAGTGGAATGATTTAGTCAATTCATATTTAATGTAATTAATGTATTGACATCATTATTTGTTTTCAGTTCGTCCAATCTATTTTTTACTCATCTATTCCTCTTTTCTGCTCTCTTTGGAGTTAATTGATTTTTCTTTTTTTTTAGAATTACGTTTTAATTTGTCTACATTTAATTTGTCTAATTTGTCTTTAGCTATCCCTATTTGCATTAGTGTTTTTTTAAGTAGATGCTCTAAGGATTATAATAATATCCTTAACTTTCAACAATTTACTTAGAGTCAATATTGTACCGCTTCACAAAAATGTAAGAATTTTGCAACCATATACAGTAGTCCCCCCTTATCCATGGTTTCGTTTTCCATGGTTTCAATTACCTGCGATCAACCGCTGTCCAGAGCAGATGATCCTCCTTCTGCTGTGTCATCAGAAGGTCAAAAGTAGCCTAATACTATGTCACAATGCCTATGTCATTCACCTCACTCCATCTCATCACATAGGCATTTTATCATCTCACATCATAAGAAGAAGAAGAGTGAGTACAGTACAATAAGATATTTTGAGAAAGAGAGAGAGACCACATTCACATAACTTTTATTACAGATACTGTTATAATTGTTCATTTTATTATTAGTTATTGTTGTTAATCTCTTACTGTGCTTAATTTATAAATTAAACTTTATCATAGGTATGTATGTATAGGAAAAAATATAGTATATATATGGTTTGGTACTATCAGCAGTTTCATGCATCGACTGGGGGTCTTGGAACATATTCCCTGTGGATAAGGGGGGACTACTATAGTTTCATTCACTGCCTTCATCTATATGCTATTGTTTTCATATGTATTACAATCTACATATGTTATATAGCTTATAATACAATGTTATAAATTTTGCTCTAAATACTCATATGTATTTTAAAGATATTAAGAGAAAAGTAGACTTTTACATGTACCGACGTATTTAGCATTCCTAGTATCCTTTGTTCTTTCCTGATGATACGAGTTTCTTTCTGATATCACTCCCCTTCAGCATGAAAGAACTTCCTTTAGCATTTTTTGTAGTTCAGGTCTGCCGATGATTAATTCTTTTAATTTTTGTTTTTATTAAAGTGTCTTTATTTCACCTTCATTTCTTGAAGTGTATTTTCTCTGAATATAGAATTCTGGGTTGACAAGTTTTTTCTTCCAGCACTTTAAAGAGGATCCGTTGATTCTGACTGCCACTATTTCTTTCATTCATGAATGAATCAGCTGTCATTCATATTGTTAGCCCCCTGTAAGTAAAGTGCCATTTTTCTCTAGCGAGTTTTCTCTTTATGTTTGGTTTTCAGCAAAGATAGAGTACATGCCTATGTGTAGTTTTCC
Organism: Ceratotherium simum simum; assembly: GCF_057802395.1. NCBI lineage: Eukaryota > Metazoa > Chordata > Mammalia > Perissodactyla > Rhinocerotidae > Ceratotherium > Ceratotherium simum. Next base: position 38,412,801 of record NC_141922.1, read on the forward strand.
CTGTATTTTTCCTTCTTGGAATTTGCTTATATTTTTGCATCTGTAATATTGTCTTTTGTCAAATTTGAGTTAATTTTGGCCATTACTTCTGCAAACATTTTTTCATGACTCACTTTCTCCTCTCCTTCTAGAGCTCCAATAACATATAATAGGCCTCTTGATACTGTCCCACAGGTCTGTGATCACCTGTTCATTTTTTTGACTTCATTTCTCTCTGCTCTTCAGATTGCATAATTCTTGTTGATATAGGATTAAATTCACTGGCACTTTCTTCTGTCATCTCCTATCTTATATTGGGTCTATCTAATGAATTTTTATTTAATATTGTATTTTTCAGTTCCAGAATTTCAAGTTGTTTATTTTTTAATAGTTTCTATTTATCTGCTAGGATTTCCTATCTTTTCATTCATTGTGAACTTATTTTTCTTTACACCTTGAGCATAATTATAGTAGCTGCTTTAAAAACTTTGTCTGCTAAATCCAATGTCTGGGCCATCTTGGTGTTTGTCTCCGTTGATTGCCTTTTCTCTTGAGCATGGTTTACGTTCTCTCTTCTTGAAACACTTAAGGATTTTGAATTTGATCATTGGGAATGGTACCTTATACAGACTCTATATTCTGTTATATTCTTTTTTTTTTTTTTTTTTAAAGATTTTATTTATTTATTTTTTCCCCCCAAAGCCCCAGTAGATAGCCGTGTGTCATAGCTGCACATTCTTCTAGTTGCTGTATGTGGGACGCGGCCTCAGCATGGCCGGAGAAGCAGCACGTCGGTGCGAGCCCGGGATCCGAATCCGGGTCGCCAGCAGTGGAGCACGCTCACTTAACCACTAAGCCACGGGGCTGGCCCCCATTTTTTTTTTTTTTTTTTTTTTTTTTTGTGAGGAGATCAGCCCTGTGCTAACATCCGCCAATCCTCCTCTTTTTTTGCTGAGGAAGACAGCCCTGGGCTAACATCTGTGCCCATCTTCCTCCACTTTATATGGGACGCTGCCACAGCATGGCTTGCCAAGCAGTGCGTCGGTGCGCGCCCGGGATCCGAACCAGCGAACCCCGGGCCGCCGCAGCGGAGCGCACGCACTTAACCGCTTGCGCCACTGGGCCGGCCCTGTTATATTCTTTAGTAAAGTGTTGATTTTTATTATTGTTGTTTTAGAAGGCAGCTAACTTGGTTAAACTCAAACTTAAAACTCTATCTCCCTTCCAGCCGGCAGCAGCTACATTCTCTGTTTGGTTCTTTTTAGCCTTAGCTTAACTGCTTGGAGTTTGCCCCACACTGTCACTCAGAAGTCAGCCAGAGATTTGGGCAGAGTTTATATGCAGAATTTGGGGCTCCCTCTCTTTGGCTCTACCCTTTCCAGAGTTCCCTCCCTCACTTGATAGATGCCGTGGCAGCCCCAAATTCATTTCTTGATTCCTCAAGCCAGTAAAACTTCCAGTTTGTTTCCAAGTTATTGTTACTCTGCACACCTGGCTGGGGTGTACCATTAGGTAAAGCACAACAAAATAAAAACTTTTAAAGAGGGAAGTTCACTCAGGGTCATTTTCTTCTTCCATGTGTCTGTCAGCTCCCCTCCAGTTTCTGCTTGATTGTGGTCATGCTCCAGTGGCTTCACATTGTTGTTTTTATTCTTTGTCCAGAGTTTATCATTATCATCTCTGTGACATCTGTGTCAAGGTTCATCCAATATGAACTATTATACCAATTTTGGAAAACAGAACTCTCTCTCTACTACTTTTACTACCTTTAGAGACAGTTGCTGGGCAATCATTTGGATTTTCTTTTTCCAGCAAGACTGCAAAATGCAGTAGTAGTTAAGATCCTGGACTCTGGCTCAATTTCTTGGGTTCAAATCCCTGTTCACACCCAGGGTGACTTTGTGCAAAATATCTGTCTTCACTTTGCCTCAGTTTCCTCACCTTTAAAAATAGGGATAATCCCAAAGTATCTCCTAGGTTTGTTGTGAGGTTTGAATAAATTAACATGTAAAGAGCTTGGAGAAGTGTCTGGTTCATGACAAATAATAGATAAGCCAGCTTTGCTGGGTTTTATTGACATTTTTTCACTTCTCATCTCGGTGAAGTTTTTGGTGCATAGGGTTTGGGGAAAAGTTAATTACCACCACTTTACAGACATGCAGACTGAAGATGCCAAAACTGTAAACAGAAGTCAGAAATTATGGCTCCAGTCCTCTTAGTCAATTTACTCAGTTGTCATCTTTCCCTCACCACCCGTTACCCTGACTCCTTCGATGAAATGAACTTGCCTAAAAAAGTTTATCACAGGTTCCATTCACTGGAGTGGGAGGACCCTAGAACTCTTGTTAAATAAGGACATCCTGTTATGAAGCTTTTTTCTTTTATTCATGATTGAAGGGCTATAAAATTCCCACTGCCTAAGAGAAAAAGCCCGTTCGCTCAAATGCTTTTCTCCTTGGCCACAGACCTCAGCCTTGAGTTCATATTCTGAACCAATGATTCATTCTAAATGGTTTAGTTTATTATTAACAATGTCCTTTAAACTTTATCTAAACCTTGGCTGGTGCAGCTGGAGGTAGCAAGGAATGAGAGCTCATGTTGTCTATTGCTCAGGCCTGTACATCAGGAAGATTCTGGTACCTGCTCCACTCAGAGTTCCCCGCACACCACAAATCACCTTTTAAAAAAGCCACAGTGGTGAGTTCCCCTTTTAAAAATACCTGCCTCCTGATGAGGCTGTGAGAGAAGACCAATTTTGAAAATGGCTTAGTTTCATCCAGGTTACAAAGTTGGCCTGAAGGCTATACAGGATGTATTTTTTAAATATTTGAATTCAATGCTTTTATGCAGGACAGGCACCACCAATCTCTATTATGTTTTGACTGGCTCCTGCAGGCATTTAGGTTACAACCCTTGTAGCAAGTTCTATCCAAGAACATCTAGAAGAGTATAAGAAATCTTGGATTTTGGCTCAGCCATTGGCACTTGAGTCAGGGGTCGAGAGACCAGAAAGCATCAGCAGTAGTAGATTCATATCTGAGTATCATCACCAAAGATATAGAAACACACTTCCTAGTCCCCAAGTCGTAGCCCACCAGCTCTAGGCTCAGCTGCTATCACAAGTTATTTAGGTTCCTCTTATGGTTACACAAGATATAGTTGGAAAAATCCACCTGCACAGCCTAATTTTACATCTCAAAAGCTGAAGGCTAATGTGGTGTCATTTGTAGGCAATTATCATAAGCAACTTGGATACTCCTGTACAAGTCAGGAAAGATTCAGTTTTAATTGAAAGAAATGAAGCCGATCTGGGCCCTTGAAACTTCAGAGGAGAGCTTGGAAATCCAATGGGAGCTGCTAGAGCCACAGACCCAGGAATGAATGTTGCCTATAGCCTCCCCCTGTGGCCTCTCTGTCTCTAGTCTTAACCCCACCTCCCCCTCCTCAGTTGAGACTCTGTATTGCTAGCCAGAGGGATCTTTCTCAGTCATCATTTGGTAGTGTCTCTTTCCTGCTCAAAATGCCTTTAATGACTCCCAGTGCCCTCAGAAGAAACCCCAACTCAATGACTTGGCTTATAGGGTCAGGGTCTTGACCTTAAGTACCTCCCCGGCCAGAATCCTCACCACACCCTTCTCTCCACTCCCTAACCTCAACCCTATGCTCCAGCTACAGAGTCATAAGACGTGTTGTGCCCATGCTGTTTCCTCCACCTGGGGCACTCCCTGTCCCCAAACCCACACCTCCCCCCCACCGCTGTACCCCCCGCCCCGTATTAGTTTCCTATTGCCACTGTAACAAATTTCCACAAACTCAGCAGCTTAAAACAAAACAAGTTTGTTCTCTTAGACTTTTTTTTTTAATTTTTATTTATTTATTTATTTATTTATTTATTTATTTTTTCCCCCAAAGCCCACAGTTGTATGTCATAGCTGCACATCCTTCCAGATGCCGTATGTGGGACACGGCCTCAGCATGGCTGGAGAAGCGGTGCGTCGGTGCGTGCCCGGGATCCGAACCTGGGCTGCCAGCAGCGGAGTAAGGCCACCGGGATGACCCAAAATAATCTTTCATCTCAAGACCCTTAATTTAATCACATCTGCAAAGTCCCCTTTGCCATATAAGGTAACGTTGACAGGTTCTGGTGATTAGGATGTGGACCTCTTTGAGGACCCACCAACTTCGCAAACCCCGATCTGCCCTCCAGGTTCTGCTCAGACTTGATTTCTCTCCTCTGAGAGGCCTCCCTGATCCCCACGGCTGCACTCAGGGGTCAGACTCCCTAGTGTAGCATGTTGCACACCAGGTTGTAATTGCCTTTCAACTATCAGCTGCTTGAGGGCTGGCATCTCATCCACCTTCTTCCTGTAGATACCCCCAAAATCTGGCACATGATCTAAGCTCAATATATGTTTGCAGGGATAAAAGTGCTCCTCTAGCTAACAACTCCAGGATGAACAGCCCTGATGAATTGGGCACAGAGGTCCCCTGGTCAAGGTGATAAAGGGGCCTAAAGAAAGCAGGGCTGTAGCTAGGCGTGCTGGCTGGATAGGTCACATTATTCCCTGGAGCTGCCTCCCTTGTATTTAGACTCTCGAGCTTTGCCTAAGGTGTACAACAGCCCACCAGCAATAGACTGGGCTCCTCGGGTCACATGCACTTCTCACTGCAACTGTGCTATTGTTCTGACCCTAAGGACATGGCCCTGGGAACAAGCGCTCGGAGTCCAGCTTCTCTGCCCCACCATGGTACTCTGCGACTGGCTCATTTAGACATTGATTAACTTTTCGGGGAAACACAATCATTAGGCACATTCCATCCACCTATCAGGGAAGATATAAACATAAGCAAACATTAACCTGGACACATGGGTTTACAACCCACAGCCGCCCTTGGGCACGTTGGCCGTGTCAGCTTGCTCCAGGATTCAGGGAGCTGCTTGGTTGAAGGGAGTGAAGCTGACAGTAAAGAGCTTTCAATTTATATCAACAGATACAAGAATGTGACCCCTGGAATGTGGACTTATACATCACCAAAGTTTAAATATGGGCAAGAAATACAAACTCCCATACCCCCCAAAGCTATATTATCTCACGGCTGACCTGTATATTCCTGACAAGGTTAACCTAGTTTTAATCACTTAGTCAAAACTTATAAGCCACTAAAAATGTCCTGCAGAATAGGGGCGCAAAGAGAAAGAAGTCCTGGTGACCTGAGACCTTGCCACAGCAGGCTTCCTGCCCCTCACTCTTGCAGGCAGCAAGCACAGCGCTTTACTGCTATGTTCTTCTGCTGTGTAGTGGAGGTGGAGTGGGTGGGAGAGCTTCTGTGAGTTTCTTCTGGATGGTTAAGGGTGCAAACAGGGCTGGGGAGTCTGGTCGACCCTCAAAAAGCACATACCTCTTTGAGACTTCCAATGCCAGGACAGTGTAGGACTGACTGCCTCCCTCCATAGAGTCCACTAGGCCACTTGTTCCATCCCCACACCCTCAGGAGTCTGGGTGCTGGTGGCTGGACATTTTGGAACTCACAGTCAAAACACTGGTCCTATTAGAAGCACTAAAATCTTCATTCCAGTATGATCCCTCAGCTGATGAGCCCTAACTGCAGAGTCTTTGACCCTTTCTAGACAGTTCAGAAGACATTCTCTCTCCTTGTTTCCCCCAAGAAACTCCTTTCCACCTTGATTTTCCTCCCTCTCTTCCCCCTGCTCCGCATCTTTAAATCACTCCTTCGCTCTGTTACCTCCACCATTTGGAGTCCTGTGCTTGCCAGCATCCTGGGCAAGGGAGAAAGACGACCATAAGAGAGGGCCTTGGAATGAATAAGAATTGTGCATTTGATTCTGACATGTCGCATAACTAGTGTCAATTATAAATTATAAAACTATCATCTACCCTGACTTTACAGGCAGTTTAGGGTCATGATTAAAAGCATGGATTTTGGAGCCAGGCGGACCTGGGTTAGTGGTGGTTCTGCCATTTATAAGCTGTATGCCCTTGAGCAAGCTAGTCCACCTTATTACTCCTTAGTTTCCCCATCTGTAAAATGGAATAACAGTGATACCTACCTCACAGGGTTGTTATGAGAACTAAATGAGATTGTGCGTGTAAAACGCTTAACAATTCCTTATATATATAGCAGGTCATCAATAAACATTAGCTGTTATTATTACTGGCAATGACAGGATTGTGGGTAATATAGGAGCAATGTACAGAAACTTCGGTTAGACACTGCTGGTGAATCAACCACCATGTCATCTCTATTTTATATTCACGGTAGATGGAGGTATATATGGTGGGTGGAAAATTTTCCAGGAGCACAGGGGAGGTAAGGTCATGTAGGATGGAATTCTGAAAGCCCACTCCCAAATACCTGCTGGATCTCTAAATGAATGTGGAAAATAATATCTTGATCCTGCATTATTTTTGTTGTGAATCTGGCCCAAAGGAAAGTATTTCAGCAGAAACTGTCACAAGTAGGCTTAGCGCCAGAGGAGGAATGCTGAGCCACCCACTAGGGAGGGGCTGGGTCATCTAGCTTCTTATTATAGGTCTGAGAAAAAAAGAAAATGATTGAGAGAGAGCTTTTACTCACTGAGCCAGCAGCCTGATGGGGTCAAAAGCTACTTCCACAGGTATCAGACCAGAACATTTAAAAAAGGAACTACCCAGGGCTGAAGTAACCACAAACAGATCCAACTGGTTTTTGTGGTGGGTAATGTTTGTTTAACATTATGTCCAGACGTCTAGATTGTGAGACACATATGTTGGCATCAGAAAGTGTTTATAAAATTCTTAGTTGAACTCCATACTGGGTTAGGTACTGGGATAAATCAAACTGAAACCAAATTGCAGCCCCACCCTTGTAAGGAAGGGCTGGAACTGATCCCAGGTTTCAAAAAAGTGGACAAGAAACCAAAAGAAAGGAATCATATGAGCAAGAAGATTTGCCCAACATTCTCAGCTGTTTTCCAATTCCAGGAAAAATGCTAAGTCGTGGACATGGCAAAGTAATCAGGGTCTTTGTTAAGATCTGGTTTCCTAGGTGAGCCCAGGACAAAGAGAAAGACCCCTCCCCCAGAACATTGGCTCCTTTCCATTGCTGGGCATTTAGTGAGATTCTCTGCTTACCAACCTCTCTGTGGGGGTGGAGAGTCAACACTCCACCCCCCAAAAAACTGGCTCAACTGTGCTGGGTTGCTTTTTCTTGGCTTTTCTACCAAACTTAAGCATTAATATCCTCTATTTGGCAATGACTTCCTGTTCTGGCAAAGAAATGGGAATGGTTTTAACTTTTTTTTTATCCCGCTGTTGGCTACAAATGCAAGTTTGTATTTTTAGGTTTGCCTTTGGGTAGCAGGCTAGAACACAATTAGACCAGGCCGAGAGCTCCAGTATAGAATCAGCTCAGGCTGACATTTGCTTCACTTCTGCAGGATGTTCTCAGTCCACTGTCCTAAGAAGCAAAACGTCCATAAATGTCATTCTTGTGAAAAAGGAAGGAGACGTAGATAAGAGACTTTCAGACAGGGGCATCAATCAGCTAACTTAATCTCAATAAAGTCCAGCTTACAACTGGGCCTCAGAACAATGACAAAAAGTTTCTCCTCAAACATACAAATATGTTTGAAGCATCTGAAAAATCATTTATTCACACTTACTATAAAAGAGCTCTATGACTGAGAGGCTGTTTGTTATCTTTAAAATAGTCTATAAATTTCATTCTTCCCTTGATGGATAAGGGATGAAGAGATTGGAAAATAGACAGAGGAATCCACCTCACCCCACACCACCCCACGTCCCACCAATATCTAAATTACTCAGGCAAACTTGCTTCAGCAACTGAAGATAGTCTGAAATAGCTGGAGTAACTGGTGACAAAGTTTTTTCTCCTGGCAAATTAAAGCAAATAATTTTGCTGTCAAACCTTTATCACTAAAGTCACTTGGCAATCCAGAACAATGTTTCCATCAAAGAAATTGCAAAAGTGGATCTAATGTGCTTGGAGTGAGGTTAGAAAACAGAATTTTTGACTGAAAAGATAAGATAGAAAATTCAGTCTTTGCATTCTGTTAAATGAGCACACAGAGAATTTTCTGGAGATACTTGGTTTTAAAAGGTTGCATTTGTGTGGATGGGGCATGCCAGAATATAAGACTAGAGAATAATATCCTAGAAACAGTGAGTCTCACTGGGTTGTATAAGTTCTCACAGTGCCTCCCATTGGACCTGAAGTAGGTCCTCTGAGACTCAGAATGGGGACTGGATGTTTGGGGATGACAATGATCTTTAAGCATTTGCTCCTATACCCAGACGTTAGAGGGGCCTCAGAAACCCTCTGGTCTATCAGATACAGAACACTCAATGGTTAGGGCTGCAGGCTCTGGTGTCAGCTGGACTGGGTTGGAATCTTGGTATTACAATCCACTAGCAAATAATTTAATATCTCACTTTCTTCATCTGTCACATTGAGATTATTATGTGACTTACATCCTTCAAGGGCCTTGAAGGATAAATCAGGTGATACATGCAAACATTTTAGCATGGTAACAACCACAGACTGAAAATGCGTTTGACATGAGACTCTCCGCAATCTCCTGAAGGCCATGTGCGAGAGGGTGACATTATTGGGAGGCTTGTGTTTAATTCACATAGACATTAAACACCAGTTTCAAGCAGGCTTAAGATGCAATATGCATGGTTGCCCTTTTATATTTTTTAAAGATGAGGTGCTTTGCAGATAGTAGAGATTTGGGGGGGCTGCCTAGAATAAAAATATTACAAGTGACAACAAATTTTAATTAGTGGGTGGTACCTATAATATCACAAAAACGCCTTCTCCACTAAGGTCCTTCCACTGGGCCTCCTCCACCATGGCTATGGGCTTCTAGAATAGACAGATAGAAACATTGTTGTGTATGTGAAACTCTCAAGACATACCAAATTTCCAAAGTCAGATTGTTTATTCCTACCACAGTATGTTTTAGGTTATTATCTGGCAGGAAGTTTGCAGTATAAATAAATTCATTCATTTATTCATAGTTTATTCAACAATGATTTATCGAGCATCCTACTGTGTGCCAGGAACGGTTCTGCCACTGGGATTACTCCGTCAGGGAACATGTCCCTGTCCTTGTGGAGTTTACGTTTTGTAAATACGTCTAATTGAAGACAAGCAGAAATTACTTACCTGATTGGGCATTTCTTTGAATTCTATCGTGGACTAGTGGTGAATTATCTAGGCAAGAAGACCTCAAAGGCTCTGTGAACGGAATGATGGCCAGGCATTTGCAAACTGAATGGAACCCCTCAAAGTGGCTTCACTGGGGACAGCCATGGAGGTGGAGCACTTGGCCTCTCTCTCCAGGAGCGAGGACTTGTGCCTTTCTCACGACAGGCTGGCTCTTTGAAACCACGCTGAGGGCAACTCACATGGTCACACGGGGCTTACACACCACTTCTTCACCAATCCATTTCCCGCAGAGTGGCTATTAGCTTGGCAATGTGAGAGGATATGTCCAAGAGGAAAGAATAGGGGGCCTGAAACTTATAGGCAGAAAAAAAATTTGTAGAGGAAAGAGGTTTGAGAACAGTGACTCCTGAAGGTCTGGCTGAGACTCCTGCTGCTGCTGCGGCTAGCGATCTCAGGACTCAGAATGTCTGTGAGGTGGAGAAGAGAATGAGTAGTTGGTTGCTGAATCCTTCAAGCCTCTGCACGGTAAGCCACAGAGGCTGATTCTGATAATCAAGTAGAAAGCAGTTTATGAAAAGGAAACTGGCTAGCTCACTGAATCAGTGGGGGCCTGGAGAACCAATCTCGTAGAACAACGTCCGGATCCACGCTCCAGAACTGCCCTGATGAAGAAGCTGCTGCCTTGTGGCTGTCCCACCGTGGAAAGAGGCTACCAGCACCGCCACTCCACTGATGCCATTTCTGCCCCACTTCTTCTAAAAGAAACCTCAGCTGCCCACTTGGCCAGCAAAATTGGTTCCACTCAGAGCCTTTTTCCCTAAATTTTTCACTTATGAGTCAAATGTAACTGTGATTGGTGGAACCCAGTTCATATGCCTGTGCTGTAATTACAGAGGAATTTGAGAACTGATTTTCTGGATTCTTCCTGGTGAAAGTAGGACTCATAAGGCTGGAAATTTCCCAAATAGAGCAAAGAAGAGTTAAAAAGTTGCCAGACAGCCAGGAAACGTGGCACTTGGCTACTTCACTCAACTGTTGGCTAACCCAAGGCCGACATATGCCACCCACCAACGTTAATCACAGCGTCAGCTACGACACAATTCTCCCACCCAACACAGGTCAGCTCTCCCTCACTCAAGCTAAAAAGACTCCTCCTTTGCCTGAAGTGGGTATGATTCAAACTCAAACTCAACCAGTAGTGGTCCCTCAGAAGTAAAAAAACTGAAAATAATTAAAACTGTCTCGTCTTTTATAGGACAAAACTGGCAAGAAGTGTTTAGGGTATAAAACCTTCAAGGGGCATTTGTTTGGTGGTTAAGGAATTATCAGGTATTCAATGGGTACCTCTCTTTTCCAGCTAGCTTATCCCTTAGCCTCATGCAGGGCAGAGGAGCTAGCCCAGAATCATCTCTCCAGCCTCCTCTCAAGGGATAGAGGCTTTGGATTCTGGGTGTCATATCTCTGGGAGCTGGGCTGCCCCCTCATAAGGGCTCAAGAGGCAGTTGTCCGGAAGTGCATGTTGGTGGACTCTACACTGTGAGCGTTGACTTTTCTGTGTTGGGCAGCCCTTAGCCAGATTGTGAAGTTCCCTTTCAGGGCTCACAGTCTCCCGATTCTTCTCCACGTCTGTTTCCCCCTAAGCTGCACTCTAGAAAAGGACCACGGTCATCATTCATTCTTATCTGTTTACCTTGGAGTCCTGGCAGACCTCGAAGGTCCCTTAGAGAGGGTGTCCTGTGACCCACAGGCGGAGACTTAGAGTTTGAGGATGTTCCCCACAGTTTCTCAGGAACTGGCAGCGGAACTATTACTAGAATCCTGTTCTCTGCTCTCCCATGATGGCTCTGCTTGTTCAAGGATATTTGCATTTGATAGAAGACAGAGATTTAAGCCAAAGGACTGAGTCTCCTCTTGTGAAATGTTGGTCACCTTTGAGCCCTCATGCTGAGGATCAACAGTTACCCACTGTTCCTGGGTAACAGCACAGTGTTTCCCAGGAAGCGACATGGAGGTAATGACACAGGGAGCAGGGCAGGCAGCCCTGTGGCATCTGTAGCTGGATGAACCCCTGATGCCCTCTGCTCACAGAGAGTTAAGACTACAAGGCCAGAGGAGGAAGAAGCCCCCTCCGGTTCTGCGGGACCTTCACTTTCCAGGTCTTCCACGTCATGGCTGTGAAGCATGCTTCTCTTTCATTCCTCACAGCCTCTGTCCCGCTGGCCAAGTTCAGCTTCTGTTACTATCTCAGCTTAGCAAGTGTGCTAGAGGAGGAGAATCCATGGGATTTCGAGTTTCCTCCTGCCTAAAACAAGGGAGTTGCACTATATGATCTTTAAAGCTTTTCTGGGGCAGACTCTGCAGCCCTGTGAGACTGCCAGCAGAGGAGTGATTACTATTGAGGAGCTACTTACGAACAGGCCGTGGAGAAAGGTTCACTCAGGGCTTAGAAGCCTGTGGGCTGTGAGTAAATCTGAATTCTAATCAGAACCTGAAATGGGACCAACAGTCGAGGATCTGACGCCAACAGGCAAGATGTTCAGATAGCAGCGATGGTTTATTCATCATAATAGGAGGAGAATATTCAGAGACTCTTTGGGCTTAGGGACATCTGTCTTCATGCTGTCTGCAGTCTTCTGTGCTCATTCAATATTTAGAGAGCTAAGAACAAAGCACGAGGCTGCCGCCTTGCCTTGGGAATCCACCAGCCTGCTGCCCCAGATGTACCCCTCAATCCCATCACTCAGCTGAACAGATGCTGTAACTGTTTACTTAAATTTTCAAATAAGCTTCTTAACTAATGTCAATCTATGCAAAATGTATTATGACGTTTTTTAAGCTGTGGCCCATACAGTCCAGTCGCAGAGTGGTACATGATACGCGAAAGACAGTCCGGCCAACAAAAAGCAATTCTATTTAAGTCCCTTATTTGCCCTCTTGAACGTCATTAAGGAGATCGATGTCTGGGCACCACTGCTCACAGTCCTTCTTTTCTCTTCCATCTGTTTCCTCCTCACACCGCACATGCTCCAGCTTCTCTTTCCTCTGAAATCTTGGGGGAAATCCTCTCCAGCACTAGTCTGGGTACTTTTTATCCTTCTACTCTTTTCACTTGCTGCACTACAAAAGCTCCCAAGAGCTAGTCTGGCAAAATTGGGGGTTGGGGCGGGTAGTGGTATGGCAAGTAGTTCTTGGAACAGGATCAAATATCTCCTGAAGCAGATAAATGTTCATTCCACACACATTTGGGCCCACTTCCTTTCAATCTACCTACTTTCTCATTTTACAAAATGCTTATAAATTTCTAAATTTGTTGTAGCACCTCAGGTGAAGAAGAGAAGGTGGGGTGACATCTGTGGAACAGAGGTAAAAGAAATACAAATATCTGTGAAAGAAAATCGTTATGAATTATATGTGGAAGTTATCAGTGTGAAGAGAAAAAGGAGGGGAGAAAAGAATAGCAATGATGCTGATTGGGTGCAGTCAGTCTGCATGTCTGTTATACCGGAGTGGACTCAATAAACAATCACGATGATAGTGTTAATATTTACTGTGTTGATTATGTGCCAGGTACTTTACACAGAATGTTCCATTTATTCCTCAGAGGAGGACTCTGCAAGGTAATAGCCCTCTGTGGCAGGGAGAGAATTTACAGCTCACGGAGTTAAACCATTCGCTCAAGGACTCACATGTTAGTAAGTAGTGGAGCTGGGATTTGAACTTGAGCATTCTGACTCAGAGGCCATGCTTTTAATTTCTACTCATACTTTACGGTTTCCTCACAAAGAGAGGCTCTGTTTGGGAGGGTGCAGAGAGAGACAGAGAGAGACACAGAGATTCAAACAAGGCCACAGGAGCATGGGCAGGACTGGTGTTTTCCTCACAGAAAGATAGGAGCTGGGGAAAATCCCGCTTATGATAAGACCCATTGCTTTAGGAAATGCTGCGCAGGCACTGTCTTAGTCAGCATAGGCTAACTGCTGCAAAAACAACCCCAGAATGTGAACAGCTAAACGCAAAAATTTATTTCCTGCTCACAAATGCTAATCAGACGGTCCTGGTCACACGGCTTTCCCAGGCTTCTGCTCCACACAGCAACTCGGGGACCCAGGCCCCTGCCCCTTAGTGATACAAGGTGGGAAGAGAGCGAGGGAAGACATGCTGGCTGCTTAACCACTCCAGCCAGAAACTGCCACATCACATCATATCTCACTGGCCAGAATTAACCACCTGGGGTGGTTGGGGGGCTCAGAAATGCAGTCCCTGGCTGGTCAGCTGCTTCCCAACAGCAACTTCACACTCCGGAAGGAGACCATGACTCTTCAAGGGTCAACTAGCTGTTGCTGCCACAAGCATACTTGAGAGAAAGAGCGGAGAGCGACTTGAGAGCCCGGCAAATGCTGGTGAATGGCTCCTGAATTTTGGCCTCGTCTGCCCTGGAACCAGGACGCTCCAGGGCCTTCAGCTGGGTGCTTCTCTGAAGGAGTGGATCCGGGAGGTCAAGCCCATTCCCCAGGCATCTGTGATCTCCTGAGTCCTCTTGGCTCAGGCACTTAGATTGGGTTTTGCTCTGGCATGCAGCACAGTGTCACGGAATCTGACCCCGTAAGTATCCTTGCCAGAGAACTGGTTTCTGAGAGCAAGATCATCCTTCCTGTGGATTTAGTTAGAATCAGTTACGTCTGGTCACGTGACTACAGAGGTTTTTAATAAGCTCCTATTGACGGGCCATTCTGGGAGTGCAGGCAAGAAATATTGAATCCTAGGATCTAAATCCGCAGACTAAAGACATTTGCAGAAGGAATTTGAATAAATGAGGCTGTCAGAAGGGAAGGGCGCAGGCAAAAGGGTGGACAGATTCTGAGCAAAAAAACCCCCAGGCTGTTCTCAGAGTCATATTTCAAATTCCAAGTTTTTATGTTTTTTTTTTTCCAAATTGTCATTAATTATGGATTGTGTGTCCCTTGGAAGTTTGTTAATATTATTAGTTTTGGAGAGGCGTTTCCTGCTTCTTTTCCATATGCGACTGTTTATTTAGTCAGCTGGTTCTCATTTCTGAGTGTAGGTTCAGTGATCCAGCTAGAGGATAAGGGGCTGAAATGTCTCAAATAAAACTTGAAGAAATAAATAACTTTGCTATTTGTTTTTCAGGAATGGATGAATGCAGTACTGAGTCCATCGGGACGAACCTGGCCCCTCTTTAGGAAAATGCCCCTAGATGGAAATAATAGCGGATTTGAAAACTCTTGAGTTGCAGATTTTCTGAAATGCCAGCACTCTTTCCGTACATCTGACACTTTGTACTTGGAAAATGGTCTGTAACTACTCTTCAAAATACCCCTCAGAGGAAAACTGAAAAATTTCCCTTAGTTTCCAGATGAGGAAACAGGCTCTGGAAAGACCAGCATCTCTCCCAAGGTCACAGGGAAAGTGCAGAACTTAGAGACCCCGAGTCCCAATCCTCACCCAATTTCTCACTCCTCTGGTCAATCCCACCTTCGAGTGGCCACTTTTCCTACCAAACAGCCAAAAGGACTGTAGGGTGGACTCGCACGGGCCTAGCGAGTTGCTATGAGAACTTTTAGAACAATTGTAGAAATTTCCCCTTGAAATTAGTGCTCGGTGCCTTAGTCAGTGTTGTATATAAACTGTCACATTAAAAAGCTCCCCCAAAGTAAAGTTTTTCCTTTACTTGCAACCCTTCTTCACCTACCAGCTCCCTCCACCTGCTTGCTGGCCCCTGGCTCCACCTCCTCTCTCCACCATGACACCTCCCTACATCTCTCTCAGTTCAGCACCCCAGCGTCCTCAGTTGTCTTCCGATACCTCCTTCCCTCCACACAGCCTTCTCCAGGTGGCCTGGTCCCCTCTCGGCACAAACGTAGCCTGTTCCGGTGGGCGGGGCTCAGGCAGAGAGTAGGCGTGGGGACCAAACTCTTGTGCATACCTGTGTCCAGGTGTGGGCCGTGGTGGGCCAGAACAGTCTTGGCTGCTCTAGCAGGTCAGTGGGGCATGGCAGAGACCAGCATGGCAGGAGGTCAAGACCTTGGACACGGGGGCAGGTGGAACTCTGAACCAGAGTTGGCGTCAGAGGCAGCCATAGAGCAGGCATAGCTGTGGTGTCATGGAAAAGGGCATTTGGACATGCAGTCAGAAATCCTGCCTTCAAATCCTGCCTCTGACAACTGCCAGCTGTGTGACTTTGGACAAATGGCTTAACTTCTCTGAACCTCAGTTTCTTCATCTATAAAATGGAGGCTACAACAATATTAGCAAATACTTAAGTAGCTCTTAATATATCCCAGATGTTGTTCTAAGCACTTTATATATATTAATTCATTTTCTCCTGATACTGGCACTCTGGAGTGTGTACTATCATTAGGCTCATGGTACAGCTATGGAAATGGAGGCACAGGGAAGTTTACCAACTTCCCCAAGATCTCATGGCTTGCCGTAGCTGAGCTGGGATTTGAACTCCGGCGGACTGACTCCATTATCTCGGAGGGCTGTGATGATGTCATCTTTGTAAAGCTTCTGGCTCAGTGCCTGGCACGGGGCAAACACTCGAGAAAGATTTAGAAACAAAAGAGGCTTGATGTGGGGGGCAGGCAGGGATGGGGGGCAGGACAATTCCAGCAAAGGGAAGAGGCTGACTGGCACATGTGGAAAGCCAGGCTGGACAGAAGGATAAGAAGTAGGCTGCACAAACAGATCAAGTGGGGGCCAGGGTTTGAACTAGGCCCAAGGCCTCAGCTTAGCTGTCACTTTTTCCAGGAAGCCTTCACTGATCTTACATGACTGAATTAGGGGCCCCTCCTCTCTAGTGGATCCTTCAGCATAGGGACCAGGCTCCCGTGCCAGCACTGTCGTCACTCCCCACTGTGGGCTCGGAGCGGCTTTGGCCTGCTCCCCTGTGTGCCCCCAGGGCCTGGCGTCCCACCCGACACAGAGCAGGCCTCCGGAGCTCCACCTGTAGGAATGAATGAATGAACAAATTGGCACAGGGGGTACCTGGGCAAGCAGACTGACAACAATATTCCCGCCTCTCGTCGAAGTGTTTGGATTCTCACAGCAGTGAGTCCCACTAAGAAGCCCGTCCCCCTTCATTCCCGCTCCGGGCATGATGGGTCAGGTCTGTGGGGTCTGTGGGGTCTGAGGGGGGTGTGGCTGGGCCTGCCATCAGGCAGCAGACAGCTACTAACAGCTAGGCTACATCAGGGCCTGAAGGAGGACCTGAGACCCACCTCCACCTTCGAGCTTCTCTGCCGCCTCCGGCCCAGACCCCAGCAGTCCCTGGGGAGTGACTGAGGCAGCTGGGAATGGCACTGGGAAACCACCCTTCAGGAGCAGACCCCTTCCCCTTTTAGGATCCCCAAGGCTTTCCCAAGGGAGTTTATATATGTCTAGAGAGAGCATACCACAGAAACGCTCCTCTCAGCAGACTTGATAAGTAGCAACTTTTCTTCCCAAGGCCCATCCCCAACCAGGCAGGCACTGGGGTCACCTGCCCCACTCCAACCCAGTCACTCTGGACCCTCTTTCCTCCTTGACACGAGCTCTTCCTGCTCCTTCCAAGCCTCAGGGTGGGGGGAGCAGCTCTCTCAGGGGAGTCTCCATGGGAACCTCTAGGGGAATTCCAAGCCCCACAGATGGCCTGCCGTCAGAACTTGGCCTCTCTCACAGTTGCTCAAGAACGCTGGCACACGGATTGGGAGGCTCAGCACAAAACACCGTGGTTTTCTCTCCCCAGCACGGTTGCCCTGGCCGACCTCCAGTACTCAGAAATGTCTTATTGTGTAAGCTGGAAACAGGCAGGCCAAGATGTAATAGGTTTGGGTACAAAGTATAAAATCAATGTATAATCACCTAACAGGCCCAAGGTCAATTTTTATAGTTTTACCTTGTAGCTTCTATCACGCCAAGCTACTTTTACAAAGCAAGGCAGGCAAAGCCATAGTCGCCAGGGCACTGGGCACAATTTCCAAACTCAGCCCGTCTCAGTTGGGAAAAAATTTGGGCTTGGGACTTGTACCTTCAAACCATCCTCTTTGCACCTCCTGTTCTGGAGGCAAGATATAGCAGGAAACACCGGTCAAAGCAGTCATTGTGCTGGGGAGACCAGGTGACTCTTGTTGGCAGAGAGAAAGGGCTTTCTGCTAATCTATTCTCTGGAAAACACAGTGCAGCGAACATTCCGGGAAGCCCTCAGATATCCTGTAATAATAAAAGTTCTCCATAAATGAAATCGTTCTCCTGAGGTATAAGAAACACTGTAGCCAGAGGCTGACTAAGGCTGACAGAGCAGGCTGGGTGGTGAAATCTCCAATGTTGTTTTTGACCTAGAGTGGATCAGGCCAGGCTATGGGTCAACTGAGTAGCCTCCGAGGCATGATCTGATGGGAGGTGGAGCATCATGACACTACAAAGACTTAGAGCCCAGCCCCAGTTCTCCTCCCAAGACCTCTACAAGTCACTGATCCAAGTAAATGGAGATGATATTATCTGCTCTACCTCTCAGGGTTGTCATGAGGTTTAAATTAAGTGGAGTGTTATGTGTCTGTGCCAGCTATTAAGCTATTCTTTCTCAGATCTAAACCCCTCTCTGCTCTGTGCTGCTGGGGCTGGGACTCTACAAACCACAATCTTCCTTTGCCAGCTGCTCCCTGTTAGATATCCCCAAAGGTGAGTAGTAGTTGCTGGACTAGGGTGAGGCAAGCACGGCACTGAGGATGCAAAATGTAAGGGGGCACTTACTCTCAGCTGTGGACCCTGCACATACACGACCCTACTGAAATGCCACAGAGATTCAGACTAAGTGCTGTTCCTTACCACATGCAATCTACTAACAAGTACCTCGGTCTCACTTACAGAATGCCAACCTCCTGAACGTTCTGGGGTAGTCGTTTTAATGATTAGGTTTCTTTTTTTTTTTCACTCCAATGACAATAGACCAGTTGCTTTCAATCAGCATTCAGGGCTTTGGTATGGCTGCAGAAATTCCTGAGAGTGGTGGGGATGGGGAAGTCCTTGCTTCCCGTCTCTGGGGGAGGGAGCCTTGGCTTAAGGACAGGAGGACAATACGATTCAAGCAGCCTGGATTCTGCGCTGTCGGTATTGTCCACGTGCCCGCACCCAGCCTACACTGGCCTGCCAGAGGAAGAAAGTAGAGGGAAGGACAGACGAGCAGTCAGCAAGGATGGGTTTGGAAGAAGGGATGAAAAGGAGCCCAAATTGCTAAGAAGGAAATAGAGTCACCGGAGTTCAGATGAGTTGTCCACCAAGAGCAATCAGCCACTTGTGTGGGCATTATTATCCCCAGTTCCAATGAAACCATGATTCCATCTGGTTTAAGGAAACAAAATCTATAGTGTATAATGCTTTTGTTCCCATACTAACACTAAACGAACCAACAACATCTCTAGCTCTGCTTGGAGAACAACACAAACCATTCTCATGGAGTGCTGTTTGAATATGAAACTCGCTTTCTCTTTCACCTCTGCCTCCCTTACCCCAGGCCTGCTGCTCTAACCAGTGTTGACAGGACAAATGCCGAATCATCGAGGTGTTGATATTATGCTCTGGGGCTTCTTGTTACAACTGCCACGTGATCTGTGTGTCCGTATCCCATCTGAGGCCCATCGGGCTAGCCAAATCCCACAGATGGCTGTCTAAGGCCAGAGAACAGAGCAGGCAGTGGATTTTTTTTCCATGCAAGAAAATGATAGAAACAGATCAAACACAGCGGCTTTCAGGAAGATTCTTTATCGTACACTGTTTATCATATAATTTAGAATTATACTCTTTTGGTCAGTAGTACTGTATTAGTTTGCTAGGGCTACTATAACAAAATACCACAGACTAGGTGCTTTAAACAATAGAAATTTAATTTTCACAATTTTGGAGGGGAAAGTCCAAGATCAAGGTGTCAGCAGGGTCGGTTTCTTCTGAGGTCTCTCTCCGTGGCTTGCAGATGGCCACCTTCTCCCTGTGTCTTCATGTGGCATTTCCTCTGTGTGTCCATATCCTAACCTCCTCTTCTTATAAGGACACCAGTCGTATTGGACTAGGGCCCACCCAGATGACCTCATTTTACCTTAATTAACTCTTTAAAGACTCTATCTTCAAATACACTCACATTCTCAGGTACTGGGGGTTAGGATTTCAACAACTGAATTGGGGGGGGCCACAATTCAGCTCATAACAAGTAGTAGTGATGATAATTGCAATAATAGCTAACATTTCCTGAAGGGTTACTAAGCGTTTAGAATTGTAGTGAACACTCAATTTGAATTTAATCCTTAAAAATAATTTTATATGGGGGCCGGCCTGGTGGCATAGCGGTTAAGTTCACGCACTCCGCTTCAGCAGCCCGGGGTTCACTGGTTCAGATCCCGGGCACGGACCTACGCACCACTCATCAAGCCATCCTGTGGTGGCATCCCACATATAAAATAGAGGAAGATAGGCATAGATGTTAGCTTGGGGCCAAACTTCTTCATTAAAAAAAAATAGTTTTATATGGTAGGTACCATCGTTCTTCTCATTTTTCAGATTAGTGACGAAGGCTTTAGGAGGTTATGTGATTTGCCCAAGGTTACATCACTAAGAAGTATAGAAGCAGAAGTATGAAGTGTAATATAACGTGAACTCAGCTCTGTCCAAATCCAGGAGGTTCAAGTTTCAGAGGATCCTGCAACTATTTCCCTTTCCAGCAAATTAATGAAAACACTTTACTAACCCTTAGCACATATACATTGTAGAGAATAAGGTGAAATGTCTCAGAAGAGAAACAATGCCTTGGGTATTTCAAATTTTAAAGGAAGAATATAATATATGGATGATAATGAGTTTCACAAGTGAGAAGCATTTTTAAGACTGAGCTAAAGAAGAAAAAAGCAATGAATAATTAAACTTTATTTGTTGATATTCTTGGCATTGCATTAGAAAACAAATGATGATTATCTGTTTTGGAGAAAACCCCAGATCTCAAGAACACACTCTGTACTATGAAATTTGAGCCTTACACAATGACAGGAGCAAGAGCTAAATTGAGGAGGTAAGAAACATCTATGTTTATTTTTCTCTACCTTAAATATAAAATCATATAATTTTATTGATCAGCTAGACCTATCTCAGGATTATCTTGTCTAACTCTTTCATTATCCTTATCTGTCTCAAGATTCCTATTTATTATAATTTATTCAAAACAGTTTATCAACGATCCAACTGTGTCACTTTTAGCATAATATCTATTTTACCTATTCTTTCCTCTCTGCCCTGCTACCTGACCCATCCTAGCTAGAGAGCAGCCAGCTAATCTTAATAGGAAATAAAATGACTAACTATGATCTGAAATGATTCTTGAACTCAATATTTCAAACATTTCAGATAAACCTGAATTGGGCTTCCTCCAAAATGTTAAAAATACTCAGCAAATGTGGCTGGTATTTGAATTAACTAATTATCGTTAGCCATAGTTCTGTAATTAGCAGCAATGAATATGCCATTATCATTACAAAAAAAGTATACATCCAACCATGTACATCCTGTACATGGTTTTGTCAGAGTTACTATAACAAGAAGATGGAAAGATTTAGTTTATGCCCTTAAAGAAGCAATAGAAGCAGTATTTTAAGATCAATAATCTACCTCTGTATATTCCGGTTAAAGACCCAAACTGGCATAAATTGAAATTAACCTGCTAGCTTGGAATGTATCCACAAAAAGTGTCTAAAGACTGAAACAGGGAAAAAACACATAATTCCTAACCCAAGCCTTCAATCTGATCTGCACATAAATCCACTTAACTTTGAGTTCCTGAATACCTAATGCACAGTAGCTAATACAAACATTTGATAGAAGGATTGAGTGACCAAAGTCAGTAGTGGCTACACTGAGACTTTAACTGCAACAAACATTAATCCACAAACCCCCCGAGGAAAAACAGCCCCTTTATAATAAAATCAAAATTATTTTTTAAAATCATAAATAATGCAAAGCAGGGCCAATGTCAACAGCAATGTTGCCACAAAGATACACAGGCTTCTAATTTTCCACAACAAAAATATCATTCAAGGCCCAGTTTCTATTGGTAGGGGCTGGGAGCATGTTGCAGTTGCCTCTATTCTCAGGAGTACCTGGGAGTAGTGTATGTCCCATCACCCCCCTTCACCTTGGAGAACTCCCCTGCCCAGCACAGAGAAGCCCGTCCTCAACCACAACTAATCTCCAGACCTTTTCTCCCTTCCTTTAACTTGTCCCTCTACACAGTATAGTTCCCAAACACTCATTATATTTTTCCCACAACTTTTGGGGTCACCTTATTATCTCCTCCTTGTCACACTGTAAGCTCTAGGAAGACAGGTGACAAACGTTTTGTTAATTTTCTATCTACAATGTCTAGTATAGTAGTCATTCCATAAATGTTTGTTTAATAAATGAATAAATTATACAATATATGATTTCTTTCCATGGAAGTAACATTTTTTAATGACAAAGTATATTTTAAAAATGTATTATCTTTGTCGATAGAATGATCACTGTACACATTCAGCTACTTTGCTGAATTTTAAACTGGCTTTTCTGAATAAGACTCAGTTAAACTAAAATTAGATGTTTCCAATAATCTAGAGTAACCAACTCTCTGTAGTACCTAAAGAAACATACTCAACAAACAAATATTCTTTTTAACTTTTCCAAGAAGAGAATTTAGGGGGATACTGAACAATTACTCTTGTGTCTTGCTGTGTGACTCAGATTTTAGGATCGATATGACAGAGTGAGAGCAAGACTCTGGAAATCCCCCAAAATGAGTACTTGTGGTCCAGCCCATTTTGAAATTCTGGAACGTGGTGTAGACCTGTTGCTAGGCAACCCTGATGCTGGGACCATGACTCTCTGCCTCACAAAGCTGTGCTCCAGCCCAAGTAAACAACCCTGCTGCTATAAGCAGTCAAAGGCTATCAACAAAATATTTTCACTCAGCTCTGAAAACGTACCATTTCCAACCTTGGAGGGTACACAGTGCTCTCTTGCTAAGAGGAATCTGCTACTTAAAATACGAGGAGACACACTTAAAAGCTAGGAGGTCACAGACCATATGACTCTCAGGGCCAAATGTTTAGAAAATAGGATCACCGTTTTGTGCTTGAGTAGTTGTTTTCTGTTGAGCCCAAGTGAGGAATGTTAAATGCAGGTGTCCACATTTGCATATGTACTTCCCACACTGCAATTCTGTTTGCCAGTGGCATTGGCCTGTTGAGTTGTTTCTGCTAAGCAAGGGAAATATTTGCATTGACTAGAACTGGGATACTCTGCTCAAATCGCCTGCTTTTAACTTACAGTCTTCCCCAGGACTTGAAATCCTAACTTTAAGGCAGAACCTTCCGAAGGAAAGAGAGTAAAGGGAGAAAAATCAGACCCCTTTCATACTCTCCTCTCACTGGCAGTATCCTAAGAGATAGATTTTAGATGTAGCATTGCTTGAGATGGTGAATTAGAGTTCTTTTAAGCTGTTCTTGAGCAATTCTCCAAGAGAGCAGGAAGCTCTCATTCTTTCTATTCTATTACACACACACACACACACACACACACACACACAATACATATGTATTCTCTATCTTTGACTCTGTATTCTTTGATTAATTTTTTTCATAAAATAAGGCAGTGCTTTATGTTGCTCAGATTGTGTAAGAGTTCAGTGGGTATTCTGAAGTAACTGGAGGCCAATAAACACTTGGCATAGTGCTATGCTGTGGTTTTAAAATATGTCCATAAATTCTTTGACATGCCTCTCTTCAAAAGGTAAAACCTAATTCCTCTCCTCTTGAGTATGGGCCAGATTTAGTGACTTGCTTCAAAGGAATAGAATGTGGCAGAAATGATGCTATGTGACTCTGAGTTTATAAAAGTGATAGCTTCTGCCTGGCTTACTCTTGGATTGCTTTCTTTGGTGGAAGCCAACCACAGGTTCTAAGGACACTTAAGTGGCCCTATGGAGAGGTCCAAGAGGAGAGGGGCTGGACCTTGTGCCAATAGTCAGCATCAATTTACTAGCTATTTGAGCGAGCTTTCTTAGAAGTGAGTCCTCCAGCCTGTCAAGCCTTCAGATGATTGCAAAATCAGCTGACACCATGACTGCAATCTCTTATGAAATCTTGAACCAAAATCACCCAATCAACTACTCTCATATTCCTGACCCACAGAAATTGTGAGAGACAGTAAATGTAAGTTTTGAGGTAATGTGTTACATAGCAATAGATACACATTGACAATCCTCCCTCCTGTGCCCATGACAAACAACACCAATTGACCATGGAACTCTTGTCCTCTTGTCTTGGACATGGCTTTGCAACCCTCCACATGTTGCATTAGGCAGCCATTACCATAAGAGATTAAACCCATTTGCCAGTACATGTCTAGGGGACTAACTGGAACTCTGGAATACTCAAGCCAGCATTTTAGAAAGTGCCCTTTTACTATTAATTGTAAATGAAGACTCACTTTAGCAACCCTTCCATTATGAGGTAGGTGCCGTTTACACAGTATTTACAACTGTTCACAGGTAAAAGTGTGGCCTATGGAGACTGATTTTTTGTTTGATTTTGGTCTGTTTCCCATGTCCTTTTCAACTTACTCCACAAAAAGCAGGTATCATCCACCAGTTCAAGAGTTTAGTCAAAGTGGATTTTGTGTGTGTAACCCAGTTCTCCAGGCCACAGTATTACAGAGGTAAAAATAAGGTCACTCTCATAAGTATAGCTGAGTGATGTCAGCAAAATGGAGAGTACATAGCTGCAAGCTCTTGTTTCCCCACAGAAACACCAGAAAACGAGCTGAAACTGTCAGAACTGTAGAAAACAGCCAAAGGTTTATAGCAACCAAGTAAATGCTGAATCAAGAAAAAAACAACTTGGAAATGGTAAGAAAGTTTTGTGGCATTTTTACTTGCCCTTACTTCACCTCCTCCCCAATGTGAAGGCAGTTTTGAAGACATGGCAGCCTGGGTCCCCAGAGTGGGACCCTGGCCCTTGGTTCCAGAATGAGTAGAGCAGATGTTGTTCACACACTATTGTGTATGTCTGTTCTAACCTGTCCGGGGGTTACCTGAAGATGCTTGTGTCAGTTTTGCCTAACTCAGATCTCAGGCCAGAAAAGCAATGGGCATTACTCAGAAGTGTTGTGAGGTGAACTAACAACCCACAGAAGCCTGGGGCAAAAGATTATGGTCCAGATATACAATAGATTGCCTAAGGCCCAGGAGGAAAAACTGGGACAAATCCTTTGAGAAATCAGGACTTTCAAAAGTACCTGGAAATACAGGGTAATTTAAAAAGCCATGAACATGCTCAAGGCAAGATGCATGCTCATAATAGACCTAAGAAGACCCTAAGCCTTCATCTTGTGCCAATCTCTAGGCTCAGAGCAAGACTAAGTGTTGGAGTACCCTAGCAGAGAGCCAATCTGTGAAGATCGAGAGAGGCGTTTGCTTTTTGTGTTTTTATTTTTCATTTTTTGTGTCTTTTATTTGTTTGTTTTGTTTTGTTTTGTTTTCATTAGCCTCTGACATTCAAGGACATTTCTGTCAAACATTAGCTAAACATAAGCAATTGGAACAGAGACTTCAGTGACCACACACAACAAGGAATAATCTTTACAAAAATAGTTTGGAAAGTCACTAAACAAACAATTACAGCCTTCAACAATCAGAAAAAAACCACATCAAAAAAACCCAAGTAAATCTTGGGGAAGGGGAAGATTCTGATTTTCAGAGTTATGACATTATAACATTCAAATGTCCTGTTTTCAAAACAAAAAGTCACAAGGCATACAAAGAAACAGGAAAGTTTGGCTAATTCAAAAGAACAAAATAAATGAACAGAAACCACCGCTGAGGAAGCCCAGATATCAGACGTACTAGACAAAGATTTTAAAACAACTGTCTTAAATATGTGCAAAGAACTAAAGGAAAATAGGGACATAGAACTAAAGAAAATCAGGAAAACAATGTGTGAAAAAAAATGAGACTGTTGCAAAAAGGAAGCTGAAAAATAGAGTAAGTGAAATGAAAAATTCACTACAAGCGTTCAACAGTAGATTTGAGGATGCAGAAGAAAGAATCAGCAAACTTGAAGGCAAGACAGTTGAAAGTATTCAGTCTAAGGAGCAGAAAGAAAAAAAATGAAAAGTGAACAGAACCTAAGGGACCTGTGGTATACTATCAAGTGAACTAACATATGTTTTATGAGAGTCTCAGAAGGAGAATTGAGAAAGAAAGGAGTAGAAAGAATATTTGTAGATTAATAGCTGAAAACTTCCCAAATTTGATTAAAGATATGAATCTACATACCTAAGAGAAAAAGAGAGAATCCTGAAAGTAGCAGGAGAGAAGTGACTCATCATATACAAGGAATCCTCAATAAGATTAATAGTTAATTTCTCATTAGAAACCATGGAGGCCAGAAGGCAGTGAGATGATATATTTAAATTGTTGAAAGAAAAAAAAAAACCTTTCAACTGAGAATTCTATATTACTGCTGCTATTCAATATTGTACTGGAAGTTCTAGCCAGAGTTACTAGGCAAAAAAAAAGAAATAAAAGGCATCCAAATTGGAAAGGAAGAGGTAAAACTCTCTCTATTTGCAGAAGACATGATCTTATATATAGAAAATCCCAAAGAATACACAAGGAAAAAAACTACTAGAGCTAATAAACAAATTTAGCAAAGTTGCAGGGTACAAAATCAACACAAAAAAAGTTAGACCCTTACCTTACACCATTTACAAAAATTAACTCAAAAATTAACTTGAAGACCTACACTTAGGAGCTAAAACTATAAAACTCAGATGAAAACATTAGGGAAAATCTTCATGATTTAACACCACTGAATTGTACATTGAAAAGTGGTTAAAATGGCAAATTTTATGTTATTTACTTATATATATATATTCTTTTTACCATGATTTTTAAAAAAATGAATTTTAAAAATGTATAGCTGAGATAGGGAAGGGGATTTTTGCTCTCCCTCAGCACATTCTCCTAAAACATTGCCTAGTCAGCATTTAAAAGGTAACTTATTGACATAGCAAATGTTAAGGCCACAAGGAAAATCCAACAGAGGAAAACAAGACAGGTTCACTTGTTTACCCATCAACCAACAGAGCAGGCCTCACCCACTTGAGAGACCTCACCCCACATGGCCCAGCCCCCAGGCTATGCCTCAAGTGACCATTCAGTAACACTCTGAGGTCTTCAACAAATTTTCCCTAAATCAAACTGATGTCCCCAGAAAAATATCTTCCATGTGTGTAGGTAATCCCCTCAAGTACCACATGGCTGCTGTTTTCCTCCTTCCTTTTCTCCCTACAATAAAGTCTGCCCTGTAGGCTACTGCACCAAGACATCTTCTCAGTTCTGGGTGCCCAGTTCTTTAGACTCCAGTAGACACCTCCAGGGGACGGGGAAGGGGAAATCCCTTTTGTTCCCCTTGTACAGTAGGTTAAAAGGTTACAAACTAGACTACTGAAAGCTCTCAAAGTCTAGTAGAGAGTTTAGGAAATGGCTTTTTGGTCTTGTCACTCCCTCCTCTAGAGTTCAGGCAGGAGTCCATGGGGACTAGGACAGGGGGCCCTGGGTGGAAAGGAGGGGGTCAGTCTATGCGACAGACACACGGCTGTGCTTGATAACACCTGTCCCCTCCAGCTTTGACTGACTGCCCTTGATCTAACTTGGGAACTTCAATTTTCTTTCTTTAGCACAAATTCCCTCCCAGGAGTAGCCTCAGACCCTGGCACAAATATAGCCATCGTGGGCTGCCCCTTGAGTTCCTGAGACTTGCTTGGACATGCCTGCCTCCTAGGGGGCGTTCTGCTTATTATTAATCATTAAGGTTCATGTTAGCTTTCTGTGTGCCAGGCACAGGAGTAAAAGCTTTAGATATGCTAATCTCCTTACTTCTTTTTTAATTAAAAAAAAGCTGATGATGTTTATGATATCTACATATTTTGGAAAATTTGCAATGTACTAAAAATTATATATAAGATAATTAAAATTTCTCCTCAATCTTGTTGCTTAATATTTCATTTAATCCTCACAACAATGCAGTGAGGAAGATCTAATTGTTTCTGTTATCCAGGCAAGAAAACCTCAGCTCAAAGAGAAGTTACGGACCTTGCCGAAGGTCACACCTAGGAAATGGATTTGCACTGGGAGAGCCAGAGCCCTCCCACAGACTACACTGCCTCCTCAAGCTGAGACTCCAGCTTCATAAGTTAGTGCAGGGCTTCCCGCACGCTCAGAGGTTTCTTTTACAATACTCTATACCCAGTCCTTGCTGAACTGTTGATCCCTAAAAGAAGGAAGGGGTCCCCAACTGCTGCTAGCCACAGAAACGGCTGCTAACAACTGTGGACCTTGGGCAAGATGACTTCCTAATCTTTTTTTTTCACATTGCAAAATGATTACCCCCGTGGTGTTAGCCAACACCTCCATAATGTCATATAACGACTATTTCTTTTTTGTGATAAA
The DNA here is from genome assembly GCF_057802395.1 of Ceratotherium simum simum. Classification (NCBI taxonomy): domain Eukaryota; kingdom Metazoa; phylum Chordata; class Mammalia; order Perissodactyla; family Rhinocerotidae; genus Ceratotherium; species Ceratotherium simum. The sequence continues at coordinate 38,440,498 of NC_141922.1, forward strand.
AACATTTAAGATCTACTCTCTTAGCAACTTTTAAGTATATAATACAGTTGTTAACAAGGACTTCCTAATCCTAACTGCGATGGTTGGGCTAGTCCAGGGACCAGTAGAGATAACATATAACGGCCCTAAGGAAGTGCTTGGTACCAATATGTTCGTGGAAATTTTGGTTGCACAAATAAAAGGATGTCCCTTGCAGGTCAAACATTCCCTGACTGTTCTACACTTTGGTGTTTGAACAGCAATTATACCTGGATCACTAATATTAGGGTCAAACTGAAATGGGAAGCATCCCATCTACATAGTCAGACACCCTGAAAATTACAGGGGAACACACCACCAGGGCCATAGTTAAGGCTCCAAGAAGGACAGTTATTTTCTTCTCCTAAATTCTACAATTGTTCTTGGTTTTGCCATTTTGATGTCTGTCTCACCAAAGCCGGTTTTGTTTTTTTTCCAACTCTACTGCACTCAAGAGGCTTGGGAGTTCTCTGTGAATCACAGGCATAAAGATCTGCCAGGAAGTTCCTGAGTTATCTTTGTGATAAATTCCTTCCCCAACTAACTTTAAACCTTCTCCAGGTGCAAAATGCAGTGCTAGATTTCTTCTGCTAGTGAGACGTTCTGGCTTTGGGCATATCTGGTCATGGATTTCATAAATTCTCTAAAGTGTACCTTTCTTCCACAATCCTCAAAGTCACTTGCAAGCATTAGCTAAGATGTTTTTCCACTTAAAAGTCACCCTCAAAGTTGACTTGCTTTCCCTGGTTCACAATGTCACCATGAGAGAAAAAGTCCAGCCCTCGCAGCTTCAGGTTGAGTAGACATCCAGCCCACTACTTCCGTAACAATGCAGCCAGCCTCTGACTAATCCTCCACTTATGAATGATTCATACATATGAACAAGCGCAGTGTGTCCCCACCACCTCCACCAAAGGAGTTCTCCCCAACAATTCTCTACCACAGCCAGAGCCACCAGCAGCCTGTCCCTCAGCCCGCTTCCTCCTCCTCACCATTTTCAGGGCTCAAAGGAGCTAAAGCGTTGCAGACAGCCTCCGCAGCCTATCTCAGCAAGAGTCACTGACGCCAAAAGTAGGGGGAAGTTTTCAGAACAAGGGTTTTGGAATCAGGCATGCCATGGATCAAGTTTGAGTTCCTTCACTTGTTGGCTGTATTGCCTTAGATACATTCATTTATTTCTCTAGTCTTTGTTTTCCTCATCTGTAAAATGGGAAGATAACTGTACTAATCCCTTAGAGAAATTGTGTGGATTGAATAACATGAGGCACAGAAAGCATTCGCATATAGAAAGTGCTTTATAAGAGGTAGCTATTATATCATTATTATCATCATTATTACTACCCAAAGACTCAGCTCCACTCAGAGAGGCATTGGTAGCCCAGCCCACTGTGAATAGCCTCAGACTTGTACCCTGTGATCTGCTCCTGCTGTCTCACACCTCATCCCAAAGCTCACTCTCTCCAGCAAGTTCCCAGAACATGCCATCCTCCTTCCCGCCTTGGTGAAATGGCACTGGTGCTTCCCTCTGTCTAGAATACTCTTCCTCTTCTTATCCCCTTCTTCCCTTTTGCCTGGCTGACCTCTCATTCGTTAGGTCTCAGCTTAGATGCCACTTCCCATGAAAACCTTGCTGAGTACTCCCCCCCCGACCGGACCTGATTAGTTTCCCTCTTAATGCTGTTAAATGCTGTACCTCTTCAGAACACGGTCCACAACTATAATTATATCATTATGAATTTAACCATTGTTCTGTGTCTATCCCCCCTACACACCATAAATTATAAGTTCCATGAGGGTAGAAATTGTGTACATCATGTTGTCCTCATTACCTAGGAAATGGCTTGGCACATAGTGTGAATGAATGAAAGAAAGAGAGATGGAAGGATGGAAGGAAGGAAGGAGGGAAGGAAGGAAGGAAGGAAGCAAGGGGGGGGAAAGGAAGGAAGGAAATGAGGGAGGGAGGGAAGGAGGGAGGAAGGAAGGGTGGAAGGAAGGAAGGAGGGGGGAGAGAAGGAAGGAAGGGAGGAAGGGAGGGAGGAAGGAAGGCAGGATGGAAGGGTGGAAGGAAGGAAGGAGGGGAAAGAAGGAAGAGAGGGAGGGAGGAAGGAAGAGCGAAAGAGAGAGAAAGAAAGAAAATAAAGAAAGAAAGGAAAGAAGGCAGGTAGGAAGAAAGGAAAGAAGGAGGAAAAGAAAGATTGATTCTTGGCTATGTATGAACCATTCAAATCATACAATTATAGATCCTGGCAATACTGGCTTAGCTCACAGGACTGTGTGTCTGTATCAACTTGTCTACACAGCTTGAGACCTGTTTCTGGATCTCAGCCAGTCTTGTGGAGCCTAACACCAAACCAATCTCTTACAGACCCCTCCTTGCGGGATTAGATGCTTCTTCTAAATCTACCAGGCAGTTCCTGAGGTTCTGCTGGCACGAGCTAAACTCCTTGAAACACACCCCAGCCACTTGCCTGCTTTTGCGTATTTCCTCCTAGCTGGATCCTCACTGTGGTACCCTATCCTCTGGTTAGCCACCTAGTCATGATGGCTGTCTGGACCTCAGCTAAGTTTCCATGCCCTAAAGACATTAGACGCACCCCCAGACCCTATCTAGTGAAGCACCCTGTCTCTCCTCCGCTGCTGTGTAGCTGAAGCCCCAACAGGCCTCATGCTTCTGGTTCTGGAGTCCAGGGCAAGACAGGGCTCTGGGTCACCATTAGTACTTCTAGGATAGTCTGGGAGCCTAAGTCTCAGTGTAACATCCTGGGATCATTTCTCACCAACTTCCCATGGAATATCATAGAAACACAACATTCTTATGAATTTTTAAAATAACTTATTTGAAAAATATTAATTTTTCATGAAGTTTCTTACTTGCTCAGGGACAACCTACCACAACTATGTTAAAGTAATCCATGTACCGCTCCCACCCTGCTCAACACATACATATTTTAGTCTTCCCACCCCTATGCTAATGGCCATGTATAACTTTATTTCTGTGGAAAATGCACGCCAAGGTCCAATCAACTGACCTGAATAACAGTCCTTGGAACCTCAGTCTTTGGTGAGTGGAGGACTGCCTGCCTGCCCACCCACCGTAGGCCTCCCTACAGTGGAGAATGGGAGAAGTTCCAGGAGGGATATGGTTCAGGTTCAACCCTAAAGTAATGACAGTGGTTTAGGTATGTGCTTGAGGAAATTGGTCACTCACCAGGTGGCCCTTCTATCTGTCTCCCATCATGCTGCACCATCTACCCCCAAGTCTTTGTTCACACTGATTTTCCTGAATGGGATAACTTCTCCCCTCCTCTCTACCTGGTTAGACTTGGCCCATCTTCTAAGCCCATCTTGAAGCTTCCTGAGACTGTACCCATCTGCCTTTCTGAACTCTTAGGGCACTTAGCACATTTCGCTGTCTCTGCTTGCTCTAGAACTGTCCGATATCTGTTTCTCCCAATCACATTATAAGCTCCTCAAGGGCAGTGACGGTGTCTGGTGCATCTCCACAGGGGCTGAGCTCATAGAGATTCTCATAAATCCTTGATCCTTTTATGGAATTGGAACTAAAGTCCCGGCCCTCTCCTACCCTCTCTCTACCACCCATTCTTTAACCTCACAGGAAATGGGGAGAACAAAATGGGACCAGCCCAGAACTCTCTGGTATCATATATGTCAACAAAAGATGTGGTTGTTTATATCTACCAAAGGTTTCTATTTGTGAGAGGGAAACCACGTGCTCTCTAGGAAGAAAGGACATCGTATTAGTTTAGCAAGCTCAGCCACCAGGTTGTGTGGGGTGACAAGTAGAGAGGACAATCAGAGAGGCTAAAAGAGGGCCAAATTACTCTGTGTAAGAGAAGTTGAGGCAGATACCCAGCTGGAGGAATTCTGCATAGCAGAAGAGGCTGGGCAAAGGAGGTTGTTGGAAGGAGACCCTGTGTGGCTACAAGTTTGAAAAGACAGAAGGGGAGGACCGGAAAGATGGAGATGAACAAGGAGAGATGGAGCAGCTATTGTAAGGGGTGAAACTTCGAGGTACAGAAAGACATGTTTAAAGACAATTTTAAAGAAGGTTGTGCTGTGTGATAGTGTATAACCCCCTCCTCCCCTCCCTTAGAAACCTTCAGTAGAAATCGACATTGCTCTTGTTTCAGAATCACACGTGTAGAGTTTTCAGTTTGATTTTTCAATAAGGCAATGGGTGTGGCAGTTCTCATGGTGGGTGTGGGGTGAGCGCACAGACGTCCAAGGAAGCCCAGCTTGGGGACAAATGTGTAACGTGTGTTTTTTTTCTTTCTTTTCTTTGAGGGTGTCAGAGTCACTTTTTATCGGTGTAAAGGCTAAATAAGAAAAATACAATTTGCAAAAATGAAAAACAAAAAGTTACCCTGAGTCCCACCAGGTTAGTACTATGTCTCCTTATTTTTTTCAAATTCTGGATGAACCTTTGAGAAACACGTTCTTAACCCAGGACCCGGGCAGACCCCTGAGACAAAAGAGAATCTCCATCTTTGGCAACCTATATTGTACCCATGGACAGCTGATTGCTGCTTACTTGTGGCTCAATCAACAAGAAAAACAAAAAATCCAGCAGTTCTGAAGAGTACTTTCCTGTCCTTTCTCAGGCAAGACCACGGGGTGAGAAGGAGCTCCCCACCTTCGTGGGAGAGATTTGCCTGAGCAGCCGCACCCTGTGGTCTGTGCAGCATGCTCACACTTATCATTTAATTCGAGAAACTGGTGCAAGCCAAGAGCAACAGCTTGTGATTTGTGGGTATCAAACATGCCAAAAGCGGTCAGCATGTAGGCAACAGATGGGAGGGGGAGATATTCCTTAGCTACATAGAGGGGAAGGCCGAGAGCCTCTTCCATTTTGGAACCTGTGGCTTTTCTCTGCTGAGGAGAGCTGGATGCGCTGGAGTGGCCCTTAGGAAAGTCTGAGTCTGCAGGCCTCTGAGCCTGACGTCAGGCGTGGTTACTTTAAAAATAAACTCATGTGACTGTAACCCTGGCTAAGCGTGTGCATTTGAGGCCTTGGGCTGAAGACACTGGCCACAGTGATGATTTGCATTCACCAAAAACAGTCATTTCAGCATCTGAGTGAGATCGGGAAGGAAGGGCCAAGTTCAATTTCTCACTCTCTTGCTGTTATTTTTCTCCCTGGGACCAAACAAATCACCTCAGTCTTGTGCTTCCCTCTTGTTTCAGTCACATCTGCTCAGGCTTAGTTACCTTCAATCAACAAAAATTTACTCTGGACCATTTATGCACCAGAAACTGTGCTAGATACTGGGTATTCAACAGTGGACAAAGCAGACATGGCTCCTGCCCTCAAGAGCCTTAGAGTCTTGCTGGGTGTTTTAGTTTCCTGTGGCTGCTGTAACAAAGCAGCCACAGGAAACTAAACTGGGTGGCTTAAAGCAGCAGAAATTTATTGTCTTACAGTTCTGGATGCCAGAAGTCCAAAATTAAGGTGTTGGCAAGGGGGTGCTTCTGGGGGTCTGGATAAGAAAGAGAAGCACGCAAAATGAATCAATGGATGGAGGTAGGAGGAGCAAGTTTGGGATGGGAAGGTATCCAGCATTCATTTGGGGACATGTGAAGTTTGAGATCTCTTCTAGACAGTCACGTGGAAATCCCCAGGAGGCAGCTGAATGGCTGAGTCAGCTCAGAGAGAAATCAGGGCCAGAGCCATAAATGTGGAGTTATCTCAAGAGAGTCAAGGAGGGTAAATCCCTCTAAGACAGCTGTGCTGCAGAGGAGAGAGCAATGGGTTTTATTTGTAATGAAAAGTAAACATTTTTTTTCCTAATTACAAAAGCCAAACATGTTTATTGTAAAACTGTTAGAAATTCAGACCAGCAATAAGAGAGTACAAAGGGGAACATTTGCACAAAACAGCGTACTGTAAACATGTCTCCACGTCAACATATATCCTATGACAGAGAGCTTCGCAGCTGATGGGGGTTCCATCCTGTGAACAATTAAGTTGTTCCCAATAGTCTCTCTTTATAAACAACACTGAGTTGAACAACCTTGTCATTTTTGTGTATATCCTTTCTACAGGATAAATGCCTAGGAATCAAAAGAGGTTTATGTTTTCCATAGTTTTTCAATCATTTCACTGCCTTGCCCTCCAAAACTGTCACGTCTATTTATGAAGCTATAGGTGTGGTTTGACCATGAGGAACACTCAGAGGGGCAGGTTCCCTCCCCACTCTCCACCACTACCCACGGGGGTGGGCAAATCCATGGGGTGGGAGGTTGTAGCCTCAGGGAAACATCCCAATGCACGTGTCTGCATGAGGAGCTTTCAGGCACCAAAATGTTCCCCAGAGGAGTGATTCTCCTGAGTGCTGAGAGTGAAGTCGGGATCAGAGGTGGCCCTCGCACAGAGCTCAGTGCTACCAGCTGAATGAAACTTACGTGGCTGCAGGTGGACCCGTGTTGCTTGTGGTGACAGGGTTAAGTCAGGTGTCCAGAGTCAGAGAGAGATCTGGGTTTAATATGCCACCCTTATGCTTCTCTTCCGAGTCTCTTGGCCTCACCTACCTCTTAGTCCAGCCTCTTAGGGGCCAGTCCTAAGTGGGAGCCAAGCAGCTTCACACAGGTGCAGCCTGACAGCACCTCACCTGGGGCTTCTGAAACCACACTGTGGGAAGAGCTTGGGAATCTGCTTGGTGCTCAGCATATGCAACCTGGAACCTGGAGGCAGTGCCACACCTGGAACTTCCCCCTTCTCACCCCATGGTCTGTCCTCAGGCAATGGCCGACTGGATAACGCGTTTTTGCGACTCTCCGTCCTTTCCGCTTTGCTCTCCATGTCTTGCACTCACTGGATCTCACTCCCCAGTAGAGGACCTGCCTTTAAGTCTTTGTGTTAGGCTCTGCTTTTGGGGAACCCAGGCTAAGACAGCCACTTCTAGTTGTGTGACGTTGAGAAAATGCCTTCATCTCTCTAATCTGCATGTTCTCCTCTCCAAAATGGGAGGAAATAGGAGTCCTTCCTGTGTAAGCAGATTAATGGCCCCCAAAGATGCCCACATCCTAATCCCTGGAACTTGTGACTGTTACATTAGATGGCAAAGGGAAGCTTAAGCTGTGGGTGGAATTAAGGTTATTAATCAGCTGACCTGAAAATAAGAAGAGTATCCTGGATAATCCAGGTGGGCCCAGTGTAATCAGAGTGTCCTTAAAAGTGGAAGAAGGAGGCAGAAGAGAAATGTGACTACTGAAGAAAGACACAGAGAAGCAATGTTGCTGGCTTTGAAGATGGAGGAAGGAGCCGTGAACCAAGGAATGTGGGCAGCCTCCAGAAGCTGGACGGGGCACAGAAATGGATTCTTCCCTAGAGCCTCCAGAAAGGAATACGGCCCTGTTGACACTTTGATTTTAGCTCAGTGAGACCTGTGTCAGCCTTCTAACCTTCAAAACTGTAAGATAATACATGTGTTATTTTAAGCCACTAAGTTTGTGGTAATTTGTTATAGCAGCAAATAGAAAACTAATACACTTACCTCATGGGCTGTTGTGACAATTTTATGAGATAATTTATGTAAAGTGCTTAACTCAATGCCTGGCAAAGAGAAATGCCTGCATGAGGAATAATTCAATGCCTGGCTGTTATAGCTGTTACTGTTTGGTGGCAAATAACCCTGGAGTGCCCGTCTAATACAGTGAGCAGACATCTGAGTCCTACCCCTGGCAATTCAGGAGTCTGGGAATGAGGAGGAAGACTGTAGCCTTTAAGATGTACACAGCCGGGTCCTGGAACCATGCCTCTGAGCCTCAAATTATAACTTTGTGACCACCAGCACCACCCATCCCCTGGCCCCTTGGTACCCTAGTCTTTGCCCTGTCTCAGGCTGCCCCAGCCACCTGAAAAGGAGCCAGGGCCTGAAATAGCAACCACATCCTTTGGCCAGAAAATGCTTTCCTGCCAATTTGATATTTTGTCACTGTGAATGCCTCATGTTCTGCATTTAAAATATGAAGACACTTAGTCAGGCATCATCAATGCATTAGGCCATGTTCTCAAGGTGGGGTCCCTGAACCAGCAGCATCGACATCACCTGGAACTCAGCAGACACGCAGGTTCTCCATTCCATCCCAGACCTACTGAATCAGAAACTCTGGGGTGGGGCTCAGGAGTCTGTTTTAACGAGGCCTCCACGTGATCCTGGGGCACGGTAAGATTTGAGAACCACTGCGGCGCCGCACTGGGCATTGTACCAGATGCCAAATGCAGGGTACCACCTGCCAGGTGGATTGCACATCTCACTAGGACAAAAGTCTAGTATCCTGTCTATTCCTACCACCTCTGGGGTCAGTCACACAGGATACAAGGCTTATTAACTCAACAAGTATTGAATGCCTACTGTATGCCAGGCACTGAACCAAAAAGTGGGGTACAGTGGAGAACAAGTCAGCTTGGGGCCTGACCTCATGGAGCTAACAGAGAAGAAGACGTTCACCAAGTCATTACCCAATAATACCTTACAAGATACAATTTGCAGAGTTGTTTTTTTTTCAAATCGGTGCTTCTCAAACTTGAATCTGCATACAAGTCCCCTGGGATCTTGTTAAAATGCAGACTCTGCTTCAGTAGGTCTAGGGCAAGGCGGGAGAGTCTGCATTTCTAACAAGCTCTCAGGTGATTCGGGGCTGCTGGTCTGAGGGCTGCACTTTGAGTAGCATAGCTTTAAACCTCTTAAGGCAATTTCATATCCATTATCCCATTCCAGCCCACAGTTTCTCTGATACGAAAAAGTGGCAGGAATTATTATCCTCATTTGCAGGTGAGAAAACCGAGGTCCTGAGACTGTCACATCAAGGGCTTGCGCTCTAGAAGCCAGGAGCTCCTCGGGCCTCTGCCGAGTTATCTAGAGGTGCTGGCAGCCCAGACAAAGGCGGCTCCCTGATTAACTCCTGCATTTGAGTTTTATCGCAGAACTGCAGAGCTCTCCCTCCACCAGTCCTGATGTGGGGGAGAGCCCTGCCAGTTCTCCCTCCTGCCCAGGACTTTGATAAGAAAACAGATGTGAATTTGCGATGCCCCTGAGTCAAAATGAGCTCTTGGGCCAGCACTGAATGATAAGGAAGGCGCGCTCCTCCCTCGCTGAAGGGGAAAGAATAACACTGGAGCTTTGCAGCCCCTCTCACTCCCCAGCTTTTAAAAATAAAAGCCTCCCAACCTCCTTCCTCCAGCGAAGGGAAAATGGGGTGCAGGCTTTTCTTGGCTGGTTTCCAGTCGGGGCAGCTGGAATCTATTGGACACGTTCAAACAGTCATTCTCTCCTGAGATGGGCTGGCTGGGTAAACGCTGCATATCATTCAAGAACCACCTCCTCTTGGGCCTCCCCCTCAGGGCTGAGGGAGGGCCCCACCAGGGCCACCCTCTACCTCTGGCATTCTGGCTGTTTCTCGCCTACAGTGACCTTTCTCAAGGTTTGGGGGAAGCATATGACTCTAAGGGACTTAAGGGATTCTTCCTTTTGGAGGCTCCGCCCCATGTCATACCAAACACGTTAGAATGCATCCACATCTCATGTATTCAATATTTGGCTTATTTGAACAAACTATTTATTTTTGGCTGTAAAAAATATATAACTTTTATAATTCTGCTTTTGAAATGATTCGCCTACAAGGAATATATCCAATTTACGATTGGCCATGATCTCTCAACAACCATTATGCAAACTAGAAAAATCTTTGCAAAGTAAGAAAAGCCTTATTGTTTCTAAGCATCATGAATTTTTTATGAATTCCAAATTTAACTATTCATGAAGTTTAGCATGGTATTTTTGTAGGCATTTAATCAAACCTCATTAATTTCAATTTCGCAGTTTTCTTTTCCTACTTTGAACTTCCCTACAATTTTTTTAGAAGAGTCTTAAACATTTGTGGAGGCTCTTGAAGGTACTTAATGGCTGAAATGGGCCTGAATGAGGGAGGGCGAGGCTGGTGAGAATTTGGGCAAAGGGTGGATACTGCCTGAGGAATCCCCTCCCAATACTTCGCTTAGGTCCTGCATTTCCTTACCTCCAGGGATCCAGTTTCATCCAAGAATCTGGTTGCCATGGTGCCAGGGAATCTCAAACTGGGTGGAGAAAACTAGGGAGAATCATTAGGTCCAGGTGCTTTGTTCAAACTGACTAAATTTGAATCATAGAAAGTGTGGTGAGCAGAGGGCAAGAGGAGTACAGCCCAGTTTGGATTGAAAAGGGGCCACCGAGGGAGAGGAGGTGGGACAAGGCGGCAGTGGGATGGGTGGGACAAGGCGGCAGTGGGATGGGGGCCTGGGCACCCGGGCTGCTACGTGAAGGCTCTGTACGCAGGGGGTGGTCCCATGGGCCTGGGAGTCAGATGGCCTTTCGATCCTGGTTCAGCTTCTCCTTTGTCATGTGACCCTGGGCAATAATTTCACTTCTCTGTGAGCAGTTTCACTTGTATAATAGGATGGTAAATATAATGCCTGCCTCCTAGGGATTAAATGACATACTGCATGTAGAGTGCTAACATAGTGCTTGGTGTATACTGGATGCTCGAATATTATTGCATTCATATGTGTACGTATTTGTTTATTGAGTTGTAGCAAAATAATAGCTATTTTATTTACATTATATTTATATTTATTTTTATTATTGTGGATGGAGTCACTCTCAGTGTCTCTGCCCTCATATAGTACAACATGACTCTGGTCCTAAGGGAGAAGAAAACGCTTTTTTCCTTTTTCTTTTTTTTTGTGAGGAAGATCAGCCCTGAGCTAACATCCAACTAACATCCATGCTAATCCTCCTCTTTTTGCTGAGGAAGACCGGCTCTGAGCTAACATCTATTGCCAATCCTCCTCCTTTTTTTTCCCCCAAAGCCCCAGTAGATAGTTGTATGTCATAGTTGCACATCCTGCTAGTTGCTGTATGTGGGACGCGGCCTCAGCATGGCGGGAGAAGCGGTGCGTCGGTGCGCGTCCAGGCCAGTAGCGGAGCAAGTGCACTTAACCGCTAAGCCACGGGGCAGGCCCTTTTTCTGATGGATCCAGTGCATGTTAGGACCCTTAGACCTCCACAGCTTTTATCTGCTCACAGGTAAATCCAATAGCAAACACTGGCTGAGGGAGGGTTTCCTAAGAGAAAAGTTAAAGAAGGAAAAGAACAGTCTGCATTTGTAAGCCCCCCAAGAAAATTCAAGCCAGGTGACCTGGCTGTAGCAAGGGAAACAAGGTGGAGATGAAAACAGATGTATTGGGTTAGTGATTTTCAAACCCACGTGTACCTTGCTTCACCTCGGAGTCCTCCACGGGGGCCTGGGGCGGGGAGGAGGGAAGGAGGATTTTGAGGAGGTTCTATGGGCCAGACTTGGAGGTGCTGGTGTTGCTTCCACTCCCCATTCTGTCAGCCAGACTCAGGCACATGTCCCCACCCGGTGAGAGGGGGTCTGAAAAATGGGTTGATCAAGTGGCCAAGAGGAAAACCAGCCAGTCGCTGCCACAACAGGTGATTTTAATGCACAACTAGGTTCAAAAACTGCTCTCCTGGGGCAAAAGGCAAAGAAAATTGAAGTTTCAAAAACTGAAGAAAGAGACAGAAGGAAGCAAACAAAACAATATCTGACAGTGGGGGAGAGGCTTATCGTTTACAGCTTTATCACGTACACCCACTTCAGTGTTCCAGATAAGGCAGTGCAGGCTCTGGCTTGCCCTTCAAGCCCTACAGCCCCCTGTCCAGGCTTCCCCTTCCCCACCCAGCACACCCTAGTTTATCACGTGCCTGCAGGTCTCCTCAATTATACTGCAGGCAAGGGTTTCAAAGTCTTTGTCCCCGAATCCCAAGTGCCTGCCACCGTGCTCCGCACGGGGTAATAAGTGTCAGTTGAATGTAGTTGCATAGGAGACAGATGGAAGAGAAGAAAAGGAGAGACAGGAGTAAAATCTCAGTGGTTAAGAGCACTAATTCTGCTTCTCAGTAGCTGGATGACCTTGGACAAGTTCCTTAACCTCTCAGTGCCTCAGTTTCCTCATTTATAAAGAGGGTTCATGTTTATAACCCTCTCAAATGCTTGCTGTGAGGGTTCAGTGAGTTAATATAGCCAAATGTGCTTAGAGTGTCTGACTCATAGTAAGTCCTGGGTAAGCATTGTTGCTATTTTTGTTACTAAGACAATAAGAAACCCCACTACTGAAAGGAGGTGAGGATAGAAATGTGCAAGCACAACAAGAGGGGCCTGTTTGCACACAGGACCGGGGGTGAGGAGGAGTCTGGAGACAAAAAAGTTTCCCCACGTATGATGACTAGGAAACTTCAAAGCAGGTAAACATCAGAGAGTGACATTTAACATCTTACAGGGCAGACGGAACATCACCATTCTAGCCCCTGCAGGCTAGGGCAGGAAATGGGTCAGCCAGAGCTGAACGGTTGACACAGGTGACTTAAGGAGTCCCACGGTGCCAAGTCGAGGCTGGTGTTTTGAAGAGAGAATGAGGAGTATGTGTGTGGGAGAGAGAGATACACCAGGGGTATCTGAGATCTACCAGATAATATTTGACACAGTCTTCAGGCGACAGGTGATTTCTTTATTGCATTAAAATTTCCATAATTCACAAGATACATTGCAGCAGCTGCATGATAAGATTTCAAAGATTTGGAGGAGACTTGAAGATATATTGGGGAAAAACCCTGCATGATAAGACTAAGAGGGAGATAATGCCATGAATTCCAGCTTAGTTCATTCAAGGTTTAGGTTTATTTCTCATGAAAATGGAACACAGACCACTTCTAATGGCATCAAGATGATGTGTCTAATTTGTGGATTTTCTGGACCCTGCTGGCTCTTTCTCCATTCATTAGCCCCTCTCAGAAGGTGATCAAGAGATGGAAAACATGCGATACCAATTATTCAAATCTGATAAAAATGAAGGAGAGAGTTTTAGCCTGCCCTCCAGAAGATCTTGGGTGATGTGGGCTGTGGCCCAGGGGAACTCCAAGATCCCTTCTGTCGTTAAGACCCTAGGACTGGAGTCCTGCCCTCTACGTGGGAATGGGCACTGTTTGTCCCCCATCAGGACAGCAGGTACCAGGTGCTTACTTGGCTTCCTTTGAGACCGGTCTGACCCTTTGTGAGGTGTGTGATCAGAGTTGGAAGAACAGTCCATGATTAAAGAATGTTCCACCAATTCTCTCCTACTTCTGGCCAATGCTTACAATTGTGTACTCAGACAATCAGCCTTTGTCTTGAAGTCTTTGAGTACCACTACAGTGCAAACTCCTGGAATGTCTTCTGGCATTTACCTCTTATGATTGAAAGTTACCTTAGAAATTGAGGGATGTGAGGAGAGGGATTGAGAATATGATGAGGGGTGAAGTGGGTACAGGGGAATGGACACCTTGGAGAGGAGTGAAAGGCAAGCCATAGTTGTCAAAGTCCAACCTCCTGTCTCTGCTTAAATTCCTTCTAGTGCTCCCCTGCCCTGAGAATGAAATCCACACTGTTCACCGTGGTCTTCAATCCCCTCAAATTCCACCTCGTCCTTGGCCACTTCCTGTTCACTGCTCGAAAGCTGCACTGGTCTTATTTCAGTTCCTTGAACATACCAAACTCTTCCCCACATTTCCACATGTCGTAGCCTCTGCCTGGAAAATCCTTGCTGCTTCTCATCACAGAACTGACTCCTCAGAGGTTGACTCTTTTTTTGAGAGAGGGGGCATTTCCACTGCCAGAAGGGATCTTGCTGTCTTGGTAACTGACATACCCTGGCACCTGGCACATCTACTATATAGTCACCATTCAAGTGGTTGTTGAATGAATAAATTTGTTTCATGGTGTGGTTGGGCAAGCCCCACAATTTGGTTCCCGGTAGGATCAGACTTGGTGAGTGGGCTGAGTTTCTGGAAGTTTCCCTACCAGGTTCCAATTTTGCTGAAACTATCTTTATGGGCACAGATGAGTGTGCTTGCCGTTCTTGATCCGTGTCTCCAGTTACCCAGCTGTGACCATGGAGATCAGGCCCACCGAAGACAGCCTCACCCTGCATTCACTTCTTATTTCCTTCACCATAGGAACAGCGGGGTGCCACCCAGTTAGAAACCCTAAGAAACAGGGCTTGTGGAGACGGTCAGGATTTCAGTGTTATAGACGACTAAATATCCTTGACTAATGCCTCTGTTGTTATATTGAGAGCTCTGAAGTTAGGTTCTCAGCATTAAAGGGAAATGAGAATAAGAAGGCAACTAAACTTCTCGCGTAGTAAATAGTTTTCCTCTCCTGGGACCCAGAAGCCCTTTCTACCATGTGAATTCTGGAGGTAGAAAATGCTAGTCACCCTTATCTAAGATGTGTTACACCCAGGTAGGAGAAAGCCTCATTAAGAGAATCTAAAAAGAGTACTGCTCACTTGTTTTTGCCCACTCTGGGTACCAGAATTTCTATAATTTTTAAAATTTTCACATATATACATAAAACTACTGTTAAATCCTGTTATATATTCTTATTCTTGTACAGTCACGTGCCACACAACGTTTCAGTCAATGGTGGACTGCACATACCAGGGTGGTCCCATAAGATTAGTACCAGATAGCCTAGGTGTGTAGTAGGCTATACCATCTAGGTTTGTGTAAGTACACTCTATGATGGTCCCACAATGAAATCATCTAACATGCATTTCTCAGAATGTATCCCTGTTGTTAAGTGACACATGACTATATATATGTATTCTTATGTGTATATATATGTATTATGTATATATACGTATATATGTATTCTTACGTGTATATATATACACACATGTATATACATTATATACATGTATACAAGAATAAGATTAGACAAGAGGATTTAATAGTGGTTATTTCTAAGAATTGGGGAGTACAGGTAGTTTTTGTATTTTCTTTTTTCCTTAACTTGATTTTCTGAAGTTTCTAAAATGAACATGCTTTACTTTTGGAATACGAAGAAAACAATGAAAATAATTTTTTAAAAATAGTATTGGTCTCATTAAAGAAAAAAATTGCAAAATATAGTAGAGTTACAAAGAGGAAAAATTACTCAAATCAACTGCTATTCATATTTTGGGTTTTTAAAATTTAGTCTTTGTTAAAAAGTAAGCTATTTTGTCTTATTTAGCATAGTTATAATCACACTAAAAGTAAAATATTTTTGCCTTGCATTTTTAAACTTGTTTCACTATAAGAACTTTCCGTGTCATTAGTCTTTACAACATTGTTTTAACTTGTGAATAGTATTCTATCTATTGAGATATTATAGTTTGACTTTTATCTGTTTCCTCATTAGGGGACATATATGTTGTTTCCGATGTTTCACAGTTACAAGCTGCCCTTAGCATGCCATGACATAGAATTTAGATTTCATTCCAAAGACAATGGAAAGCCACTGACAGATTTTAAGCAGCCGAGTGACATAATCAAGTTTTCATTCTGGAAAGATTTTTCTGGCTGGCTCGCTCTCAGGGTGAGGCTAAAGGTAGGTACCAAGGAAGCCAGGGCTGCAGTGGAAACCTCCCTAGTCTCCCATTTCGCAGAAATCTATACCCACAGTTCCAGTTCTTGCTTTCATTTTACATGGGGTTGTAACATTTTTGAGTGCTGTGGAAATTTACAAGTCTAACTTTCCTATTTTACAGATGGTCAAGTAAGGCTCAGAGAGCTTAAATGACTTCTCCAATGTCACATACAGATCTAGTGGAGAACTGGGCCTAGACCGCAAGGCTTCTGATTTTAGTCTTATGTCCTTTGCTACAGCAGACTATAGCACATAATGTGACCTAAATGTCCTTTGGATGCTCAGCATTGTGCTAAGTTGAGGAGAAGTTTATAATTATGTAGAGAAGACAGGGATCCTTGATGATGGTGGTGGTGGTGATCATTCTTTACAAAAGACAAAATACTTCCACAGCTGTGATCTCATTTAATCTTCAAAATAACTCAAATAATAGTGCCCATGGTTTATTTCCAAGCTGGGCATCTTGTTAGATATTTTATATACATTATTTCAGTTAATTGACACCACAGCCCTATGAGATTGGTATCATTATTCTTCCCATTTTACAGATGGGGAAACTGTGGCTCAGAGAAGTGAAATGACTCATTCAAGTAAATGAGGAAGCTGGAATTAGAGCTCAGGTCTTCTGTGTGAGTTTTACCAGGGTTAACCGTTCAGACAATACTTTCCTCTGGCAGATGATTTAATCACACTATTGAAGGGCATGAATGAAAAGAAGGGAGGCAGATTGGCCGGCTAGGCCAGGTGCATGGCTATTGAGAATGGGCTGGACATACAAGACAGAGGTGGGGCTCCACACCGCAGCATTCTCTACAAGCAACTGTGGCCGTAGCATGGATGACCAAAGAGGCACTGGGCCATTTTGTTAGGGCCACACTGTAGACCCTATCATTAAGAATGCCATCTCCAAACTCAAAGGGCACAAGGTGTGACATGAACATAAGCTGCTAGAGGAAAGAACTGTTTTTCAACCTTGAAATTCTCTGAAAATGGATCACTTCTCACAGGCTCCTATCAGCCTAAATCTAAACACTTCTTGCTAAAGGCAACAGAGTTTGTGGACTAACAAAACTGCCCAATGTAGATATGCTCTGGCAATGGGATAGCAAACATTCATTATTGGGTTATTTCAATGGAAACTTATTTGGAACAGCTGTACCTGGTTCAGGTACATAAAGCAGCCCGTAATTAATTTACCATCCATGATTGACTGATTGGGGAAAATGCAGGGCGCCAAGAGAGTAAATGTCACTTTTGTTTTTATTTCCTGCTCTAAACAAACCATAAGTTTAATAGTCTGACAGTACTGTGCTGGAGATATTTATCCTCCTATAGCTTAGTGAGATAGAAGGAAAAGTGTTATGATTGCCAAAAGCACTGAAAGTGAGGGAAAGTAGCCCCTTAAAAAAAAAAAAAAATCTTGTCCTTATTCAATGAAGGAGAAATCCAAGGACCACCTAGAACACTAGTCCATGTTTCAAGCCCATCATTATCACAGACTGGGGTTTCTCAATGTCATTGATTTTGCTGGCCATGTGGTAATGGGTTTTCTCTTCCTCATCCCACCCCCAGTTATCTGCATAGTTCACCCTTCCCCTCTCTCAAATGTCACCTTCTCCAAGAGGTCCCCCCTAGTTCTCTATCTAACATCACACAAAATCTCTACCTTTAAAATCAAAATCTCCGTCTAAAATCCCCTCAACACTATCTATTCATCCTTCCTGCCTTTGAGCTTCTTGGTGTTTATTAGTCTTTCACATACTCTGTATCTTATTTATCTTGTGATTGTCATCTCCCCCACTAAAATATAAGCTCTATAAGGGCAGGATCTGTCTTTTTTATTTTCTTCTGTTTCCCCAAACCAGCACAGTGCCTAGCTCATAGTTGGCTCTCAATACATATTTGATGAACAGGTGAATGAAGGAATGAATCCATTTCTTCAATACAGTTACTGAGAAACTACCACGAGGTGTGACTAAGGAGTGATGATAAAATATCACTTATTCAGCCTCTATTATCTACCGGGCACGGGGTAAGTGCTTTCCATGTCTGAGGTAGAAAAATCAGAATGCTGTTTTAAAAGATGGCTGCAAGTTGCACCCCTTGCTCCAGGGGGTGGAGAGAATTTATCCTAGGATGCTCTGCTGTTGAGGAAAACATTTAATGGCACTTTGATTATGCAAAAATGAAGGGAAGATGGGCTGAGGTTGCTCTTCATAAATGAAGTAAAATCAGGACTATAACTTCCTTGGAGAGTCTTTTTGTTTTTGTGAAGGGATTTTCAGCTTTCCCTGATGAATGTTTGAGCTGAGTGGGGGAGGAATTCTAGACTTGAGAGTGAAAGCAGATTTGAGAAGGAACTCAGCTCTGAGGGAAGAGACCCCAGAATCATGGCAGCTGGCTGGTGCTCAAGAAGAGACCACCAATGAGGGGCTCCTAATGGGAGATAACTGATAGACTTACCGTGATGAGCAAGACCTAATTTTAAGTTGCTCCAGCAATATGCCCAATCCTTCAGCAAATATGTTGCTCATGACTATTTTAGTGACTATATACCATATAGTGATACTTGGTGTTAAAATATTTTATAGTGGAAAATAGCTTCTGTCCTGAAGCCTTCTCTCCCACTTCCCACCACCACTGCCTTGAACACCCTGGTCCCTGCCGCACAAGCCCTTGACCTCCCCAGTGATCCAGACACTAAAGGGTTATGACGGACATGGCAGGGATCTTTGAGGATTGACTGGCCATTCCCTGGGTCAGTTATTAAATATTTTGGCTCTCAACCCTGCCTCCACACACACGCCAGCTCGGATTTGGAGGTGAGTGGGGAATGAAGGAGAGGGCTGTGTCCACACTTGGGTTGAAGCAGAGCCAAGAGAGAGTAGTCATATGAAAAAGAGTGAAGGGACAGGTGTGGGCAGAAAAGCAGAAGGTGCCATGGGGTGGGAGGTGGGGGTTAAGTGACAAGAAACACCCACAGCATGCAAGCACTTGCCAAACATCTTCAGAAATATCCGGAGAGGACTGGTTTCCTGCAGTCAGAGCAAGGATTCAGGCTATTAAATTTGGGTATTAAAAGAAAATGAGCTTACAGAAGTCTGGGAAACTTAAGGATACCGACATTATAGATCAGACCGAAAAAATGGCCTTTCCATGCTAATTCTGATAGTTTCAATTTTATGTCAAAGAACAGTTTGTGTCATCAAAGAACAGGCTGAAAGAAAACAGCATAATTCCCCTTGTATGTAATCAGATGTTCAGCTGCGCAGCGGGGAGGTGTTCCTATGGCTGGTTCCACAATGCCAGTTTCATATCTAACCCAGTCCATAGGCATGAGCACCCCGGAGAAGGAACACGGGTACCTGCTGTGTTTATTAGACTTTGCTCAGCTCCACCAGTCTTTTCTTTTCTCTTAATATTGGGATAATTAACGGGAAACTATGAGGCAGAAATATTAGCAATCATTTTCAAGAGGACCAAGCAAGCATTACTTGGGAGGTGGGGGCGGGGGGATATTGTTCTACCATCATCATCACTCCACACTTGCACAGGCTTTTTGTCCTGGGGTCTCCGTCCTTTGTCTCACTCCTCCCTTTGTCCTTCCATGCTGGATCTTTCCTTTTCTTCTCATACTTGCATCTTTACCTTATCGATAAGGCTCGCATCCTACTCACTGATAACAAGGTTGGCCCCATGCCAGGCACCGAGCAGAGACTCTGCCTGGGACTTGCAGACAAATGGTTCCCATCTCACTCATTCAAAGCCTGCTTAGGCCCAGGAAGCAGAGAACAAGAATGGCCATTCACCCTGATAGATAGGACTCGAGAGAAGGAGCTATCAAAAAGCCTGTGAGGAAAGAGCGGTTGGTCCATTCATCCCCCTTGCCCTACAGGACGGTAAACACTTGCAAGAAACATCTCACTTGAGACTCAGGAGGTATGTCTGCCATGTCTTGCAATACTCATTCAGGATATTCCAGAGCAAAATATCTTCTCTGCTGCCTCTTGGATTCTTACCTATAACTCGCCCCTGGCTCCACTCTGGCCACACAGACTTCCTGTGGTTCCTGGGATCTGCCAAGCACATTCCTACCTCAGACTTCTGCACCTCCTATTCTGTCTGGAACACTCTAGATATCTACGTGATACCCTCCCTCGCTTTTCTTACGTCCCCGTTCAAATGTCACCTCAGAGATCCTCCATGATGACTGTATCAAAAAGAACAGACACCTCTAGTCACTCCCTCCACCCTTACCCAGCCTTGTTTTTCTTTCTAGCACATTCCCTACCAAACATATCTGACATTTGTTTAATTTCTGTCTTTCTGCATTGGTATGTAAGCTCTAGCTATGAGGCACGTGTCTGTTTTATGGGAGGCAGAGGCCTCAGTACCCAGAAAAGAACTTGGTACAAAACAGATGCTCAGTAAATACTGTTGAAAGACTGACTGAATGGTCCCCCAACACTTTCACCACCAAATATAGTTTTATTACTAATTTTCCACCTAGAAATCTTAAAAATTCTTCTTACATCACTGAAAGCCTGTCTGAGCTTCTAAGAAGCAGAAACTGACAACTCTCGCTAACTTGTTATAATTCCAGCCACAGGGGTCTTTAGTAGACCTTGTAGCTTCATCGCAGGTAAAAGTAAAATTTACAGTAATCTTTCCAGCACCCCCAACTCAGGGGACAGGGGTGCCCCTACTGGGAGTTGCTGCTTCCCACCTTCAGCAATGCCACTTCTTCCCACTAAAGGACATCTGTCCATACGGCGTGTGTATACACCTGTTGACAAGACTGCACAAGTACTGGACTAAAGAATACCCTATTTGATCATTCCACATCAAACATAGATTTTTCAGGCACTTACTAGATGCTGGCAGTGCAGCAATAAACCACAGAGCTGTGGAGTTCATGTTGTAGAAGTTAGACAGTGAATGTTTGTCAACTTGAATTAAAAGTGAACCAGGGGCTGGCCCCATGGCTTAGCGGTTGAGTGTGCGTGCTCCGCTGCTGGCGGCCCGGGTTCAGATCCCGGGCGCGCACAGACGCACCGCTTCTCCGGCCATGCTGAGGCCACTTCCCATATACAGCAACTAGAAGGACGTGCAGCTGTGACACAACTATCTACTGGGGCTTTGGGGAAAAAAGGAGGAGGATTGGCAATAGATGTTAGCTCAGAGCCAGTCTTCCTCAGCAAAAAGAGGAGGATTAGCATGAATGTTAGCTCAGGGCTGATCTTCCTCACGAAAAAATTTTAAAAAAGTAAAAAAAAAAAAAAAAGTGAACCAAAAAGCTAGCATCTTCAAAGACATGAATCTATGTTAAAAATTTTCATTCTCAAAGTTCTAGAAATGGGTAGTAGTGGTGGTTACACAACATTGTGCATTTACTTAATGCTACTAATTGTACCCTTAAAAATGGTTAAAATGGTAAATTTTATGTATATTTTACCACACAAAAATATTTTTTTCATTCTCTTTCCAAGGATATGCCTTAAACCTGTGTTTTATGGTTCATGAACCTACACACCTTTCACTTAAATTTCTTTGGTTAGGTGGAAAAGGAGTTTATGTGAAAGCTATCAGGTAGCTCACAGAATTATCAGGACGACTGGAGAAGCAGGCTTGGGGCTGTGTTTTGAGGAGAGACAGTCACAGCTATGCTGCAGAACTGCCCTGTCACCATGGGCACCAGGCCCGGTGCTATAGTTTGTGATGTTGCTACTTAGACGAGGAACTTACTTTACTGCAGCTATCACTGCCTTCAGCACGAGGAGCGCCTCTGCACCAAGAACTTGGCTTTTCAGCCGCTGCCACTGCCAAAAGTCCCCTCTACCATCGTCACCAGAAAATAGGTTCTAGATGGTGATGGCATGCTTACATTGCCCACTTTCAAAGAGAAGTTTTGTGTGGGCATGGTGTCTGTTCGGTGGAGCCCAGGTCACGTGCCTGTGCTTTAGCTGCAAGGGAGCCTGAGAAAATGTTCTACCTTGGAAGGCAGGGCTCATGAGGCGGGACTTTCTCCAAACACAGGAAGGGTTTTCAGTAGGTGCTGTGCAGCCAGGAAATGTGACAACTGTCCCCTGTAGATAGGCTCTCATTTTGCTCTTTTTTTTTCCTCCTAACCACCCACATTCTCGCTTCTCCAAAGCTTCAATTACACTCTGCTCCTTCAGACCCCTATAGAGCAGACACTCCAAACCTTCCACAGGTGTGCAGTCAGTCTTGGGCTCACTGTAGGCTAGAAGAGAATCAGAATACAGAGTGGCTTATCTGAAAGCCAAACACCCAATGTGCTTAGTGTCAGGGCAAAGTTCAGGGATTTGGGACAGACTGTAGGGTGGGGTATATAGACAGAGGCAGAGTGAGCTGGATGACAATTATTACCCTGTAAAACTATTGCCAACCTAGCAGGCATTCATGAAGTACCTCCAATTTATATTCATTCATCAATACAATATTTCACATATTTTTATTAAGCACCTTCTGTGCTCAATGGGCCAGGCCCTGCTATAGGTGCTGGGGATTCAGCAGTTGACAAAATAGACAAAATTTACTGTCCTCTGGTACATCCTAGTGGGGAAAGATTGACAATAAGGAAATATATAATGCATTAGATAGTGGTAAATGCTGTAAAGAAAACTAAGCAGGGAAGGGAGCATATTAGTCTGCTAGGGCTGCCATAACAAAGTACCATAGACTGGGTGGCTTAAACAACAGAAATTTATCTTCTGACAGTTCTGAAGACTAGAAGTCTAAGATCAAGGTGTTGGCACAGTTGATTTCTTCTGTGACCTCTCTCTTCGGCTTGTAGATATCCATCTTCCCCTTATGTCTTCAGGTGGTCTTGCCTCTGTGTGTGTCTGTGTCCTAATCTCCCCTTGTTATAAGGACACCAGTCATATTGGATTAGGTTCCCACCCGTATGACCTCATTTTACCTTAATTACACCTTTAAAGGCCCTGCCTACAAATACAGTAACATTCCAAGGTACTAGGGGTTAGGACTTCAACATATGAATTTTGGGGGGACACAATTCAGCCTATTACAGGAAAAGATAAAGTGCAAGAGGATTGGAATTTGCCATTTTATTTAACTTTTGTTTTGATAATGTTTATTTTGGGGTTTATATTAAAATTTTTATTATGAGAATTTCTAAGCATACTCAAAAGTAGAAAATACACACAAAACCATGTGCCAATCACCAGCTTCAATAACCAGCATGTTTTGCCCTATTTATTTCATCTACCCTACCCCCCTCCTTGCTTTCTTTCCTCTTTGGTTGTTGCTAGGTTTTTTTTTTTTTTTTTTGGTTGCTGGAATATTTGAAAGAGATTCCAGACATGTCATTTCATTCCTCAAAACTTCAGCATGAATCTCCCAAAAAGGATATGTTCTTATATAACTATAATGCTATCATCCCACCTACCAAAGTTAACAATAATTCCTCAACATCTAATACCAGGCCACATTTAAATTTTCTCAATTATGAAAATTATTTTTACAATTGTTTGCTCAAACCAGGATCCAAACAGTCCAATCATTATGTTTGCTGGTTACATCTCTTTAGTGTTCTTTTTGTTGTTGTTTTTGTGAGGAAGATCAGCCCTGAGCTAATATCCATGCCAATCCTCCTCTTTTTGCTGAGGAAGACCGGCTCAGAGCTAACATCTATTGCCATTCCTCCTCCTTTTTTTTCCCCAAAGCCCCAGTAGATAGTTGTATGTCATAGTTGCACATCCTTCTAGTTGCTGTATGTGAGATGCGGCCTCAGCATGGCCGGAGAAGTGGTGTGTCAGTGCGTGCCCAGGATCCAAACCAGGGCCGCCAGTAGCGGAGTGTGCACACTTAACAGCTAAGCCACGGGGCCAGCCTTTAGTGTTCTTTAAATCACTTTTAATCTACAAGAGTCATCCTTACATTTTTCTTTACAACTAATTGACTTGTTGAAGAAACCAAGTCAGCTTTTCTAGAGTTTCTTATATCCTAGTGGTCACTGATTCCTTTTTTGTGATTTAACATGTCCCTCTTCCTGCTATATTTTCTGTAGACTAGAAGTTAGAATTAATGGCTGGACTTGACTCAAGTTCAATTTTTTTTTCCCAAGTACACTTCATTGATAATGTTTACTTCATTTTTACATTAATTCTGGAAGTAGGTAGTGTCTGGTTGCATTTTTAGTGATGCCAAGATTGATCAGTGATTTTTGGCTGGTAATAGCCTGAGCTCTCCGTTGTCAAGTTCCTCATTAACCTCTATTTTGTCCTCTATTAACGACCACTACCTGTTTCAGTTTTGCATTAGGGGCTGCAAAATGGTAATTTTCTAACTGTGTCATTTCCTTCATAATTCAATTCCTCCCTAATTTTGATATAGAAGAACTTTCCTTCATCCACTAGGGCTGTTTGGTTACTCTGAAATTTGGTTTGTATTGAGAAGGCAGGACAAATTCTGGGGATATTCTGGAACATTCCATGAAATCACTTTTTAGTTGAGTTACATTTAGAATGCACTAGAAGAGCTGGATTTTGAAAGGACATTTACATCGAATCTTTGTAAAATAAGCAGATAATCCTTTGGTATTCACTTAATTCCCAAATTATCAGCTTTGAAAATCTGGATATACAGAATTGGTTTTCCATAAGTACCGAGTTTTTAAACAGGAAAGCCTTGGATAAATACTGACCAATTTGCTGTTGGAATGTCCAACAGATAATCTAGTATAGATTATCTACACTAAGAAGATGGTTCCCCATCTTCTTTCTACCGGTAGACACATGATCAGTGACACCCAACACCTCCAAAGGGGTGACAATATAGTTGCACTAATTACATACCAGGCAGCGTGAGAAGTGCTCCACACACATGAACACATTTAATCCTCACCACATCTGTCTAAGATAGTCTCATTATTCCCCATTCTTCAGATGAGCAAACTGAGGTCAAGAAGATAAAGGTAGTTGCCCAAAGTCACACTGCTAGTAACCGGAGGAGCTAGGAGTTAAACTCAGGCAGTGTGGCTTCAGCGCATGTGCTGATAACCACACTACACCACAGCTGACAAACACCGATGATGATGTGTAATTCCCAGAGAGTTAGCTAGAACTAACTTTCTCAACTATTCAGAGAGCAACTTCAAGTCCATTCTAATTTAATTACTTTTTACAAGACACATCAGTGGAAAGCATTTACTCTTTGATCGGTAAAGAACTTATTTGCAACATACATTAAATGGATCATGACGGATTGGTGGAGACTCTGATTTAGGGAAGCTCAGGAAAGATGCTTACTTCTGACCAGCATATGCTGGTTAATTCCAGGTGGGTTTGGGGGTCACCTCAAGCGTGAATAGGATTGCCTAATTATAAGAGCTATTTATATAAGGCTGGATGCTGATCTAAGCTCTTTAAACATACTAACTCCTCCGTCTACTTAAAGGGCCTTTTCCCCAGCACGGACCCCAGGCCAAACCTATACCACTGAGAATACCTCCAGGAGATCCTGGAGGGTCCAGGCAGGAAAGCTGAGTTTATCCAGTTTCTTGACGGACTTGTCATCCCAGCTCTCCCTCATAGAAGTCAATTCCAGAGTGAACAGTCTCAAGGACCTCTTGGTGAGCTGTGGTGGCCTCCAAGAGAATGTCATTAGCCCTCCCTGAAGCAATTTGCCCACTCCCCTCCCCATCCAAGAGGGTGCTCTGATTAATGCTAGGATTCTTCTGAATAGCCACCTTCATACTACTCCATCCTCCATGGCATTAATCAATAAAAAATCCTGGAGACAAAGCCGATAGGCATGCCTTATTCTTTTTTTTTTTTTCCAAAGATTTTATTTATTTATTTTCCCCCCAAAGCCCCAGTAGATAGTTGTGTGTCATAGCTGCACATCCTTCCAGTTGCTGTATGTGGGACGCCGCCTCAGCATGGCCGGAGAAGCAGTGTGTCCGTGCGTGCCCATGATCAGAACCGGGGCGCCAGTAGCGGAGTGCACACACTTAACCGCTAAGCCACGGGGCCGGCCCTGCCTTATTCTGATTTGACAGCTTTCATGTCTGTGTCAGTCTTTCCCTATTTAGGAATCATCATGGCTCTAGCCTTCCTTCTTTTTTTTTTTGTGAGGAAGATTAGTCCTGAGCTAACATCCGTGCTAATCCTCCTCTTTTTGCTGAGGAAGACCGGCTCTGAGCTAACATCCATTGCCAATCCACCTTTTTTCTCCCCCTCAAAGCCCCCCAGTAGAAAGCCCCCCGGTAGATAGTTGTATGTCATAGTTGCACATCCTTCTAGTTGCTGTATGTGGGACTCGGCCTCAGCATGGCCGGAGAAGCGGTGCGGTGCGTCGGTGAGTGCCCGGGATCTGAACCCGGGCTGCCCGGTATCGGAGCCCGCGCACTTAACCGCTAAGCCACCGGGCCGGCCCCTAGCCTTCCTTCTAATAATAGGGTAAACATCCATCAGTGACTCAAGCCAGACATTGGTTGCTACCCAAACTGCACCTTACGCAGGTTCTCTTGTGATCCCTGAGTCATCATCCACTAAGCCTGGGTGCGGGCTCCACCTGACAAGGCCTCCCCTCCCTCGGCTTCTTGCTAGTGCTCTCTCAGCCTGGGCTAATTAGCACCCTGCACCCCCACCCCATCCTCTGCTCTCCTGCCCACTCAGGCAGGCTGGAATTGAGAGGGAGAGTTCAAGAGCTGTGAAAATGAGCAAGGCTTGGAAACAGGGGAAACTGCACACTGGGAGCCCTTCACACCAATTTTAGGGCAGCCCCTGTTATGAGAGCAATAAAGAAAGAGCACTTTATGCAATTTAGAAGCAAATGGTCCTTTCATCTGGAGTGGCTGTTTAATGCAAAGCAACACGCCACCACGGAGGGGGAGCCCGCTTCAGCTAGAAGCAAAAGCCTTGATGCAACAGAAAAAAGGCTGCCTGGCTGAGCTGCTGCTCGGAGAGCAGCTGGAGGCGGAGTGATGCAGCAGAAAATCGCCTGGTGCGCGTGAGATTTCGTTTTACGCCTTTGTGTCTCATGAATGTTCTCTTCCAGGGGGCCTACTCTGGGCCCAGTCACGGGAGACAAGAAGGAATGCTGGCCAGAGCATCAGCTATTGTCTGAGTGTGATGGGTAAAGAGCGACAGTGAGAGACGTTGACAGCAGCACTCAATCACTGGGCTCAGTTCCAGGGATAAGATTGGAGATTTGCTGTCACCAGAGCACAAACACCTTTATCAATTTAATGGCCAACCTTCCCCCCCTTGGTATGGCGTGGTTCTGAACCAGCTAGGTCATTGCCATCCAGTGTGGTTCAGCAGCCATGTTAGCATTAGAATCAGCCGCGAACTTATTAGAAGTGCAGACTGTTGGGTCCCCCCAGAGCTACTGAATCAAAATCTGTATTTTAACAAGATCCCCTCGTGGTTCTCCTGCACATACTAGTTGAGGATGTGGCTCTGGGCCTCCCTCTTTGTTGTGAGGGGTCGGGGGGAGGAGCTGAAAGAGATGAGCTATAAGGGCTTGGGCACTTTCCCTTGTGGGCCACGAATAGACGCAGGGAGAAAGTGGCCTGTGAGTAACACAGCAGCTCTTCCTGCCTGCGGGAAACTTGCTGAAATCATGACACTTCAGCAGTGAGTCACCGTCACTCTCTTCCTTCTCAGTTCTACGGGTTCCTCCTCTCTCCAGCTGGATAGGACACCAGAGTGCACTGACCTCAGACCTTTACTTATGCAAAACTCTTGATTCTCTTTTGCCTGTTGGAAACCATCTTCATAAAGCATTCGCGGAGGCTCTGACTGCCTCAGAGTGAGGGGGCTCAGCCCTCTCTCTGGAGGAGCTCCGCCAGTTCAAGACCCTCATCCCCACTCTCTTTCCGGGTGCAGGCCTTATCCTCAGCCATTGGAGACTGACAAGCAGGTCGACCTTAACCCCTGAGGCCCCTGGCAAGCTTCCATAGATGGGCTCCCTTTAATGTTTCCTATGTTGACCCCACCAAATGCCAGGAGCAAAGAAAAGTGAATTTACAAAATTTATTTTAAAGAAAAGCCTCCCAAGCATTTTTTTAATCTTGCAAATATTTCAAGAATGTCTGTGCTGTCAAGACTATGAAGAATGTCTGCTCCAGCATCCATCAATGTCATTAAAAAAAAATCAATCTCTGATGTGGTGACTGTGAAAAGTGGAGTCTATTAAGGAGAACGAGGACTTTTATTTTTGCAATAAAAACTGTCAGACGCACATGTTCTTCTCTTCTTACATTAGAGCATGCTGCTGGCACAAGTCCCTTCTGCCCCGCCCTCCCTTCCCTGTTTGCCTCAAAGAGGCAGTCAAGATGGGAATGTTCATTTATTTGAGCAGAGGTGTGTTGAAGTTGGATTTTAAGAAAAAACATTGATGAGAAAGTTATATGAACACCATCTTTAAGCCGCTCATAGTAAAAAAAAGTTTGGTCATTTTCAAGTATTAGGAATTTGCCAGAAAATGGACGCTAGTGTCCTAGTGCACGATGTCCAGGACCTGGTGCTGTGTCCTCAAGCACAGCACAGTCCCTGCCACACTGTAGGCACTCAGGAAATGTCTATAATGAGAAGAGCAGAGAGCAGACACCAGGCAACGTGTCTCAGAGCGCCTGGCCCGCTTTTCTCTGCAGAGCAATGTCAGGCCCCCAAAAGACTCTGAATATTAAGTATAAATTGAGGATGAGAATGGAACAATGAAGATTTAGGGGAGAGTGAGCCATAGTAACCCTCAGTCGTCCTGTCTAGAACCCACTGAAGGAATTATCCTATCCTGTTGCTTGGGGGCCTGTCTTAGGTCGGGTTCCCTAGAAGAGCAAAACTCGGGACAGGGATTCTCGTGCAAGTGACCTACAGAGAATGCTCCCAGGACAAATGGAGTGGGGGCAGCCGGCTAGGGCAGGAGGGAAACTAGCAAGGATGTGGCCTCCCTGAGAGAGCTCAGGGAGTGCAAATTATGCCACCAAGTTGACCCCACCTTGAGGTAAGGGGCCACCAATAGTCAGTCATTGAGTCACTGATGGGGGTGGCATAGTGTCAGGGGTAAGGAGGAGGGGGGTGGGGAAGGTGAGGTATAGCAGCCCTAAAGGGGATCTGGGTGAGGCACCAACAGCATCTACTGCATACCCCAGGTCCACTTCGAGGTGCAGTTGGACCCACCTGTCTGGCCTTCATAATAAATATATAAGTTGATTTTTGTGGGTGCATATAATTTAGGAGAAATTTTAACACCCCTCCATCTTGACCCCGCTACCTTGCTCTGTTTTTTTTCCCACCATTCACCTATTTTTATATTTACTAACAGTTTATTTATTATCTCTGTTCTCACACACTAGAATGTAAGCTCCATGAGGACAGGCATTTTTCTCTCTTTTGACTGATGTGTCCCAAGAATAGTGCCTGACACATTGAAAGTGCCAGGTAAATATGTGTTCACAAAAGAGTATTCTGAAAAACATATTCTGCCTGGGGTTGCTCAGAAATTTTTGCAATGATTTTTTGGGTCCAAAGAAACCAAATTCTGACCTGTGCAAATAAGCAGGGAACTAGAACATGTTGGAGGAGGATCACAGAATCCTATGGATCTCAGATTTTAGTGTGTTTAAGAACCACTTGGGGATCTTGTTAACAATGCAATGCTTGGTCCCCATACCCAGAGATTCTGAGTCAGTAGGTCAGGAAGGAGTCTAAGAATGTGCACTTTAAACAAGCATAACCATTGATTTTGGTATAGGTGACCTGAGGCACACACTTTGAGAAACACTGATGGAGTCTGAAGAACTGGCTCAGACAGTTATAAATAGCTTCCCCAGGCCACCCAGCTGATCAGCTGCAGAGTTGGGGTTAGACCTGGCTCTTCTGACTCAGTGCAGCGTGTTTTCCACTCTTAGCCTCTCTTAATATATGTGTATAAGCTTTGCACGTACATTGGTTACCATGGGAACAGAAAAGCCTGATGAAATCCTACAACTGTAGCTGGGCTTTGAGGCATTGGTTGATAGCTATCTTTAGAAAAATTTGGCTTCACAATTTTTTGTGGTTTGTATTGCCATTGTGTTCCTGTAATTCTTTTAAAATTGTAAATGTGCTTTTGCGATGTGCTGATGCCATAATCATTTGACAGGAGAGAACAGCGAGAACCAGGAACTGGGGCTCTTGCTCAAACTGATTTGGGGGGAAGTTGTATGGAAAAACTGGAACGAAGCGGTACGATTTAATGCATGGTGAAGGGCTCAGGGAAGCCCAAAAGGATCAGTAACACCTTACTGATCTTTAACTTACTGATTAGAAGTCAGTAAGCTCAAAAACAAGTTGTTGCACAGAGGAGGAATTTCTCTAAGCCTGAATGAATGAATGAGGGTTGGCTTAAAGGTATTTCAGTGAAGACAATTTCATTCACTATAAATCCTCTGGTTAAGAGCATTAACCATCCTTAGAAGGAATGTGCTCCGGGTGGAGATTAGATCCCCCAATCCTTAAAGTAAGAATTCTATTACCGTGTACGGCACTTACAGCGTGCCAGGTTCTGTTTTAAGTTTTATATGTTATCTCATTTGATCCTCATAACAATGCTCTGTGGTAGATACTATTATCCCCATTTGACAGAAGAGGAAACAGAGAAGTTAAGTAAATTGCCTAAACTCACACATTCACAGTGTCTGAGCTAAGATTTGATCTAGGCAATCTGGGTCCAGACCGATGATTTTAAGCAACCACTCCTCTCCAATGTATCTGAAACATAATAGGCAGGACTTCTGTCTTCCAGAGCATTGCCCTGAGGGTTGGCGGGGGGTGGGGGAGGGCAGGTGGGGAGACAAGGAGGAAGCACTGAAAAAGGACTTGGGAGAACAGAAATATCCAGCGTGGATTTCCAGTTGTAGGCCCTCAGTTCTCCCCTCCTCTCCCCTTTGACGTAAACGGCAAGTTTACCATGCTCATTATTGCGTTCCTCACACGGATTCTTTTCTGGGAGAGGAGCCCAAAGAAGAGAAAGGGGAGCCGGTTGCCATCTGGTTTCATAGAGGAGGGAAGGCACTGGGTTGAACAACACAGAGAGTTTCTCTTGTCCTTTATCTTGCGTGGTGCGTCCTGACCAGGACTCACCAAGGGAGGGACCCACCGAGAGGAAAACACTAAGACTGGGGAGGGGCATAGTCTAGATCCCAAACCTCGGTGCGCTGTGGCTGGAAGGCCTCAGACGGAATCTGGTTGCCTTGGCAATAGAAGCTGCGGAGAGAAAGAGAGTGTGAGAGTTTGGACTGGGGGAGGAGACAACTGTAGGCCAGAAACCGAAACCAGAGCTGGCGACAAAACCTTGGACCAAACGTCAAACCAGAGAGCAAAGAACATTATTTTCATATATTTTGCCATCAGATAGAGGCCCTGTAGGTAGGGATTTTTCCAGAATTCATCCTAAATGGAGAGAGGCTAGAGGTGAAAGGAAAAGAGGACATCTTGAAAGAGAAGTGGCTCTAACTCACGTTGGTGCAGAGCCCTCCAGCCCTTGATTCTCTTTCCCTCCTCCTCCTCCTCTCCTCCCTCCTCCTCTCCCTCCTCCTTTCCCTCCTCCTCTCCCTCTTCTTCTTCTCCCTCCTCCTCCGCCTCTCCCTCCTCCTCTCCCTCCTCTTCTCCCTCCTCTTCTTCCTCTTCCTCTCCCTCCTCTTCCTCTCCTTCCTCCTCCTCCTCTCCTCCCTCCTCCTCTCCTTCCGCCTCTCCCTCTTCTTCTCTCCCTCCTCCTCCCCCTCCGCCTCTCCCTCCTCTTCTCCCTCCTCTTCTTCCTCCTCTTCCTCTCCTTCCTCCTCCTCCTCTCCTCCCTCCTCCTCTCCCTCCTCCTTTCCCTCCTCCTCTCTCCCTCTTCTTCTTCTCCCTCCTCCTCTCCTCCGCCTCTCCCTCCTCCTCTCCCTCCTCTTCTCCCTCCTCTTCTTCCTCCTCTTCTCCCTCCTCTTCTTCCCCCTCCTCCTCTCCCTCCTCCTCCTCTCCCCCTTATTCCCTCTCCTCCTCCTCTTCTTTCTCTAGTTCTGCCACTTCTTGCCCCTCCTCTGTGCTCAGCTAAGGTGTGAGGAAGGCAAATAAGATAAAGGTATGAAGAATGGTCTGTAGACTTAACTCAACGCAGGAAGTATTTACATCTGAAATAAAGCACAATTTGTTAGCCCTAAAGAATTTCTGTTTTTTTTTATTTTTATTTTTTATTCATTTATTTTTTTTAAGGAAGATTGGCTCTGAGCTAACATCTGTTGCCAATCCTCCTCTTTTTGCTGAGGAAGATTAGCCCTGAGCTAACACCTGTGCCCCTCTTCCTCTATTTTGTATATGGGACACTGCCACAGATGGCTTGATGAGTGGTCATAGGTCCATGCCTGGGATTCAAACCTGCAAACCCCAGGCCACCGAAGCAGAGCATGCGAACTTAACCACTACACCACAGGGCCGGCCCTGTTAGCCCTAAAGAATTTCTAAAGGGTGACTGTGGGTATATGGGGTTGGGGTGGCAGTGGCAGTGGACATGTGTGGGTATGACATCTGCTGCTGCTCCTTACTTAGGAGGCCCTGTGCGCCCCCACCCGCTATCCTCTTCACGTGCACACCAAAAATGCAGTCAGGACTAGACTTCAGGGAAGGCTGCCTCAGTGGGGTCTGGTGGAAAAGTAGAATCAACCAGGTGAAGAAGGTGCTCCAGGAATAATGCCTGATGTCTATTAAAGCTACAGGTGGAGGAGGAGGAGGCCACGGCTGCTGATGCAGTAACATCAGCATCTCATAGTAGCCCTATCGGTCCTGCTTATGGAAGCCCTTGCTAAGTCCTGGTACTTCAGTGTGGGCTAATATTAATGTTCACTGATGTGCCAGCAGCAGTACATCCTCGGAAGACTGGCGCAAGACCCTCTCACCTCCCAGCACCCTCCCCAAGCCTAGTAATTTTCAAATTCCAAAGTTACTGTGGCTTCTTAGGTACCTGCAGGCTAGCGAGGTCTGGGGATATTCAGGTTACACAGCAAAGATATAAAATGTTTTCCCTTATTATTTTACAACTCAAACCATGTTCCTTGATATTTTTCAGTCTGTGCATCCCTAATACTTCAGTGAAACACAGCTCGGTGGAGTCCCCTCACTGCCCCTCACTTGGATTTGGTGATACGACCCCTCTGCTCCATGTGCCTCGATGCCCGACTGGCCACGTTTGACATGTCATCATCGCGGTTCGATGCCTTCCACCCTCTGCCATTTAATGGTGAGAAGGCAACTACAAATCTACAACGGTTGTACTTCAGGCATAAATAATGTAGTTTCTTGTTTGTTTTTGTTTGTTTCAAGTTCTTAGTTTATTTTTGAAGAGTGAGATTGATTTTTTCATGCAGCATGACATTGAGGGTTTGGAAAGGTTTTTGGTCTGGGAAATTCACACCTGACATGAAAGTGTTTATGACACCTGATGGTGAGTTTTGGCCGTTGAAGGGCTAGACTCAAGAGGGGAGGGGAGACCACCCGATGCCAGGCGAGAGCCAGAGCACTCAGGAGTCAGGGCTGGGGACACTCTGGAGGGCAAGAACAGTCAAGCAAAGGGGAGGGCCCCTGGACTCGCAGCAACTCCCTTCGAGGGCGACACAGGGTGAGACTGGGATGGGACCATGGGGTAGACAGAGCACTGCAAAACAAGGTCTGCTGGTCCAGCCCCTTGACATGCTTTAACTTGCACTTTGATAACTGACCTTCCCACCCCTCTCGTGCCTCTGTGCCCTGTAACCCCTGGTACTGTAGGTGCCTGGTTTCGGCTTGCCTGCTTCATTTCTCACTTTCTCAAGTGGTGTGACCTCGAATGCACAAGTTAAGGGCTAACATCAATGGTTCAAGGGGAAATTGCTCAAACTGAGCCCGAGCTGACATTCAGCAGGCACACACCAGTCTGGCTCTCCCGTTGTTCAACATTTTAACCATCATCCCTATCAGAGCAATGACCCTCCACTCAGCCCGAGGAGACGCTGGTACTGTGAGAGGCCAGCCGAGGGACCAGGTCACTCATGCCGCCTCCCAAATTGTCTTCAGGACCACCCTCGTCATCTACATTATTCCCACTGTTTTCTTTCTCTCTCTCCCTTCCTCTCTCTCCCCCTTCCTTGCCTATACTGTTGAATATAAAGTGAATTACATGCGGTTTTGATCTTTATTCCCGTGTATGTCTACATCCAGGCTTTCCTAAGAGTTGCTAATCTTTGGCTCAGCTCAGACCCCTATCTTCTTGCCGCTCACCCACCCACATCAACAATGTTAACACCAACATGTGACACCTGCTTGGAAACATTGCTGGTAGCAACATCCTCAGGCTTTGTCGTTCTGTAACACCTAGGCCCAGCCGGGGACTCCTACCTCTCATTCCCCAAAACAACAGACATTTCTGATCCTCTCATGAACACTGTGTTTTACCATCCATCACTAATACATTTTGGGTACAAGTAGGGTTGCCAGATTTAGCAAATAAAAATACAGGACATCCAGTTAAGTGTCAATTTCAGATAAACAACAAATAATTTTTTGAGTATAAGTATGTCCCATGCCGTATTTGGAACATGCTTATACTTTAAAAAATTGTCTTTTGTTTATTTGAATTTCAGGTTTAAGTGGATGTCCTATATTTTATCTGGCAACCCTAGTTACAAGTCATACAACAATAACCATAGCAAACTGGAACTTACTTGGCTAACTGGGGGCTCTAGAGGCTGGACTGACTTCAGCACAACTTGACTTTGGGGCCTAAATGATGTCACCAAGACCATGACTTGCTCTTTCTCCTGACTGCCCAGCTCCGCCTCCCCTAGGTTGGCTACATTCTCAGATAGGGGTCTGTCCTTGTGGTGACAAGAGAGCTGCGGTGTTCCAGCCTCATATTCTTAAGACTCAGAGTTGGTAAAAAGAGAAAGGTTGTTTTTCTGAAGGCTCCCACAGAACTTTTAAGATCCATTCCAATCAGATCAGCTTAGATCATGTGTCCACTACTAACTCAATCTCTGTGGCCCGGGAAATGAGATACACTGATTGGCTCAGGCTGGGCCAGTTGCTCACCCCAGAGTTGGAGTGGACATCCACCCAGACCCGCTGGACAGAGAGAGGGCTAAGGGGGATGGACCTAAGAGCTGTTGCTGATGAAGGGGAAATGGATACTGGGACAGAGAACAATACATCGGCTCCACTCAGGTCGATTAGAGAGTGCGCTGGGCAGTGCTCTGACTTCTGCAGCAGCTTACGAAGGCCTGGAGAAAGGGAACGTAGGGGCAAGACGAGGGCAGCGTGGAGAGCAGGCCTCCCCTTTTCAAATAGCAAAGCCATCAAACTGCTGTTGTCAACTGCTTCTCAGAGTTGTGCAGCTTCACTCTCTTGCCTCTCTTCTTGTTTCCTAGCTGTTTCCCAATTTGCCTGGTTTGAGGCAACATGTGAAACAGTCTAAGAGTGTTATGGACTGAATGTTTGTGTCCTCCCAAAATCCTCATATTGAAGCCCTGACCCCTGTGTGGCTATGTTCCGAGATGGGCCTCTAAGGAAGTAATGAAAGTTAAATGAGGTTATATGGGTGGGGCTCTAATCTGATAGGATTAGTGTCCTTTTGAGAAGAGACACCAAAGAGCTGCCGGCTACACCCATCCCCACCCTCAGCACACAGCAAGAAAGCAACTGTCTACAAGCCGGGAAGAGAGCTCTCACCAGAAACTGAATTTTCTGACACTTTGTCCATGGACTGCTAGCCTCTACAACTGTGAGAAAATAAATGTCTGCTGTTTAAGCCACCTGGCCTGTGGTATTTTGTTATGGCAGCCTGAGCAGACTAATACAAAGAGTGTGGCTGAATCTCAGAGGTGCAACTTCATTATCACATAACACTACTGACAGAAAAGGTTTTTAGGACCTAGAGAGACATGATCTACCAGATGGGTTTTCTGCATATGTGTTTGCAAGAGCAAATGGCTTAGAATGCTGTTAATGCTCACCCTGAGTTCTATTCACATTTTAAGGGGTTGCCTCAGATTTGTCGAGTATTTTTTAACGATATGGTTTAAAGGATTTCCTCTTTTAAAAATCAAATATGGAAGAGTAGGAATTGCTACAATAAAGATTCTATGTGCAAAACTAAATGAAGAAATGAACCACCAATAAGTGTCTCAATCAGTGTTTTTCTTTAAACAAAAGAAAAGTTTAAAGACTAAAGATCTAAGAAATAGAAGTTTATTTATCTCTCAAGACATAAGAGAAGTCTGGAGGGAGGTCGTCCAGTGCTGACAAAGTGTCTTCACAAGGTTGTCAGGGACCTAGTCTTCTCACCGCTCTTCCATTCTTGGCCTGTTCTACCTCATGAATCCAAGATGGCTGCTTGAGCTCCAGTCATCATATCTGCATTATAGCCAACAGGAAGGGGGAAGGGGCAAAGAGCATGCTCCTGCCCTTTAAGGATATTTCCTTAAATTTATACATGACACCTTCACTTACATCCCACTGGCCAGAACTTAATCACATGTCCACATCTATCAGCAAAGGAGCAGGGAAATGTAGACTTTATTCCAGGGGGCCTTTTGCTCAGCTGAAAATTGGGGGTTCTATTAGTAAGAAAGAGAAAACAGATATTAGGGGCAAATGGAAATCTTGGAGCCACAAACAACTGGTAAACTTTTCATATTATAATGAGAGTGAAACATTGGAGTGCTTTTTTTACAAGAGATATTTAAAAATAACACTTGGAGCAAAGATGCCAAACATGAGCTAAATAAACATTAAACCCTGAAAAAGTGATAATATTCCACATTTTCTTCCTATCTTTGTTAAAGATATCTTTTTATATAGCTGCAATCAATGTCTTGTTACTTGAGTGGTTGTAATTAAATGTTACTTCATATAAACAATGCCATATTTGGTCATAATTCACATATTTGTAGTTTTTAATATCCATTTGCTATTCTATCATGTTAATTTAATATAGTTTTAAAACATGGAGGGGAGAGATGATATTTATTGATAAACAAATGTTCATAGATTAATTTGGTTGATGGTACAGATTATTCATTATTCTATTATCTCAACTTCTATGCATGTTTGAAAATGTCCATCATAAAAAATTTTTATGTGTGTATCATAGTTTCCCTAGAGAGGATAAATATTTGAAGACGAGAATAGACTGCTAAATTTTCTTTTTGTAGTCAAAATACATAGAGGACAGAGGGAAGATAGTGGAGAACCCTCTTGCAACTTCTTCCATCTCCCCTCTAAGCTTCAGCAGATTTCATTCCAAAGGTTGGTCTCAATCTAAAAAAGCTTATTACAAGACTTTTGTTCAAGAACAGCACTGCTGTATTGTACTTTAAGAGGATAACAGACGACTACAATCTTTCATGAAGTTTTTCTTGTCAGAAAAAAGTCTGTAGAGAGGCATTGTACATGATTCATCCCCCACCCCAACATTTATGGAGAACCTGTTCGGAGCCCTTCTGGAGATACGGAGATGAGTAAGACACTGCTGAGTCTCACTTGAGTCAAGCTCACTGCTGCCGAGTCAAGCAGCTCATATTCTGCTAGGAGAAACTGACACATAGATAATTATAAAATAATGTGGTTAGTGTACTGACTGAGCTGTACACAGCATATCTTGACTATACATAACATATTCATGAAAAATGGTTCATTTTGAAAATGTTGCCTTCGTTGAAAGAAACTTAATACAGAGTGGTATTATATAGTTGAATATATGCCAGCTATGACCCCACTAACAAACTACAAAGATGCTTTTAAAATGAACAGAATTTGCAAATGTTAATATATTCCACATATTTTAAATGGTAATATGTCTTTACCACAAATTCCTTGATGCAATCAAAAGAAATGTGATATTTAGCGAGAAAAGGCCTTTAACTAAGTCACTGAAAGATAAGTTATTATGTAACCTGATGCTCAAATTCACAGAAAATAATTTTTTAAATAGATATGACTTACTCAAATTGTTAAATACAGGTTTTTGGATATAGCAAGCAGTGCAATGGCTGGGACAGAAAACATTTGTGAATGAATGACTGAATGATAGGTAGTAAGAACACTTGGGTTCTTGTCTTAGCTTTGTCACAAAGTAACCAAGTGCCTTAGGTAAGTCAATTAACTCCCTGGGAATTTATTTCTTAATCAGTAAAATTAAGGGATAGAATTTACTGGAGGTTTCAAACTTTTTTTAGCTACATCCCTCTTTGTTCAAATGAAGTATTACTTGGAAGATGGCGCTAAATGGAGGTGCATGTGTGTGTGTTATGTATGTATGTTGTGTGTCAGGGGTGCATTGTTTGTTCCTTCTCATGTTCCCCTCCCCTGGTGATCCCAGAGTCACCTTTTCCAAAGACTAGATGATTCTATTATTGCACACTATTTGGCAGATGGATACTAGTTGAATACTAGTTGAGGAAATGTCAAAGAAAACTTAAGCCCATCTGTAGAGAGAGAAGGTGAAAAAGTGGGACGTTTTGAAATGATCAAACTTGGTAGCATGTCTGAGAAGTCAGGAGCAAAAGACAGAACAGCTCTTTAGTATGGTTCGCTTTTAGATTTGGTTCCTAAATGGAGAAAATATAAATTAGCTTACACCTACAGTCAGGCCTTCCAGAAGAATCCAAGGGGCGATATCACCAGCACAGAGAGTTGGCTTTTCTCATCCTTTTCTGTTTAATGCTTTCAGCCAAAACGTCACGGAGAACTCCAGGCTTAAGAAAGTTGTGCTATTAATATTAACACAGCCGCCCTACTGATAACAGATGTGGTTATAATGGGAGCTGAGTGAACAAAACACATTTCCCCAACTCCAAACCTCAAGCACATTTTCCATCATCTGTAACAGACTGAAACGCTGGCTCAGTGCAGATGCCTTTCTTTGCTCATTTGTGAACATTGCTTTGAGCTCTTTTTGGGAAAGGAGACTCTGAGGTCTCTACTGGCAATTATCTAAAGGAGGTGGCAAGACTGCAGAGAATCCCTCTCCCTCGCTTATAGGAGCTGTTTTGGGGCTGGAGCTACGAAGGCCTTTTTGTTTATACACAGCATCCCTGAGGTAACACTAAGTACACATTTCTCAGAGAAAGGCTCCAGAAAGCTGAGCATTGCTTAGCTGAGCCTTAACAGTCTTATGACTTATGCCTTGGCCAAAACCACCTCCATAATGCTCAGCCATGAACTTCATCTTGCGTTACTGCAAAACCACATACCATCTGGAAATAGGCTTGAAGAACTCATGCAATAAGAGACCGAACCCCAAAACTTTACCCTCCCAAAGCCAAGCCACTACAATTGATCACTTTGTCAACCCTGGAAGTTTTCCTGGAAAAGAGATTGAGAAATGACTACATGAGGACTGCATACTAAGTCAGCAGAAGACGCCTGATTTGAGCTTATGGCTTCCAGTCTTGCACTTAATAAACTACTCCAGCTACTTATTTGTACAAATTTACTTCTATGGACTGTGAGGGAAAAGCTATTGTCAACAGCATGCATTTTATAGACAAGTTCCAAACGACATAACATTTAATTTTTCTCAACACAGCCCTCTGTCCTGAAAGACTAACTGTGGCTCTCTGAAGAGCATTTGTAGCTTTCATTTGAGCATCTAGCAGGAAGGAATCTGATTTTCCAATGGATCGGTATTAGCTAAAATGTTTGTCATTAAATATCTCCTGGAGTTCTCTATGCTTTGTTGGGTCAGCTCTTGTCCTTTCTGGCAGTAGCCTGAAATCATTATTAGGGAGCTTGAATTACACCATAGAAATGAAGTCACCCAGGAAAGCTCTTGTTTAGACTGGAATTAAAGCCCTTGACCCGATACTTAAGCTTTCCTTTCCCTCTGTCAAGACCCCCAGGGACGGAGTGCCCCAGCTAGTGCCATACCACATCTGTACTATGTCTACTAAAGATGAGCTTTAGCCACCAGAGCAGCATCCTTTAAATATTGTGTAGTTTGGTTGCAAGGCAATGTGTATAGTATGATCTATATTTGGTTGTAATATATATGCTAAGACTAGAAGGAAATTCCCCAATTGATAACAGTGTCTTTCTCAGGATGGTGAAAATCTGGATGATTTTTTTTCTTCCTTCCTCTTCTGTATTTTCCAGAACTTCTACAATAAACAGATATTACTCTTATAGGAGAAAAAAAAAGTATGTATATGTGTGTGTGTATGGGTTGAGTGTGATGTTGCTATAATGCCGTAACCAGCATGGAGTTGACTCTAGAGAGTTCAGGATCCCAAACCTAAACTGTTTATTGAATTTCCTAGAAGATGTTCTTAGCCTTTATCTTTCAGTTACTCAGAAAACTTTATCAACCTCCTACTTCACTTCAATTGTGGAGACACAATTGTGTTCCAATTGTGTTCCCTTAGGAAACTTTGGCAAAATTTTCGAGCACTCTCATTAATTAGGATGGAACCAGTAGAAAATGATAGGAGCCCAAATCAATAACTTAATCTTTTTGAATTTTATCTTTAGAAACTTATGCTTAACCGATTATAAAGCATGGTTATTATCAAAGGGATGACCATTGCTGGCACTTTGGTATATTCCTCTTCTTCCACTGCGATGATGCTAAGAGTTGCCCAGGACTATGACTCTGGAATGCAGGGCCTGGGAGATTTCTTTTCCAGTTGTCTAGACAAGACCTTGAATGTCATTCTTTCTCAGCACATCAGGGAGACAGGAATGCATGATTTTGTCTTCCTGTCTAATTCTTTTTTAACTCAAAGGAAAAACATTATTTGTATAAAGCTGTCCAAATAACTCTGATACTGTACCTAGATTCTGGTTGTACAAAGATCAATAAGATGGTTTTGAGGCGAAATATGAACAAACAATAAAAATGCAACATGTGGAGTACTGTGATAGATATAAGCTGAGATTGCAGCCAAGAGTATAGCAGAAGGAAAACCTGGGGAAATCTTTCACACGGTACTTCTGGATTCCCCCAGTTCTTGAGTTCTGAATAGTGCCCACTCCCAGAATCAGCCAGTGCAGATGTGAGCCCAGTTCCGCCTTTTACTTGCTATATGACAGTGGGAAAAAATTGCCAAAGCTTTCTGAGTCACAGGGGACTGACCCCACCTTCCTCATAGGGTTTGCAAGAGAATGACTTGAGGTAAGGTCAGTAAAGCCTTTAGCCCAGTGTGGCACACAGTGGGCACTCCTGAGGGTCTGCAGTATGACCACCAGGCCTTCCTGCAGCTCTGTCCCATCGGCTTCCTCCTCACGGATCCTGAGCTGGCGCCATCTCCAGTCCCCAGGGATGAGAACTTGGAAGTGAAGAGGGAGGCTCTGATGACTCAACAGGGCTGCCCAGCAGGTTAGCTGCAGGATGAAGTGGGCGTGCCACAGAACTCTAACCTGCTTCCCCCGCTGTGCTCAGCCTGGGTGGGGGAGAGAGGTGGAGGCAGATGGGAATACAGTTTTGAACATGACCAGCTTACTGTGGGTTCAGGAACAGACCCTCAGCCCTGACCTGGCATTTGCCTCTGTTGCACACTTGAGAAGGACAGATAATATCGCTGTTGAGTGGTACAGCAAATACTGGCATGGGCATTAATAATGCCAATTTAACCCTTTTGTTAACTGGCACCATTCAACCTGGACTCCACACAGACTATCACCTCATTTGTCAGATGGAAGAATATAGGGAAGAGAATTGACATTTTTTGTGCTTCTTCTCAACATTGGACACCATGTGAGACACCTTCACACAGGGTCTCACGGAATCAACACAACCATCCGGTGAGGTTTGTAGATACAATACTATCACCCCAACCCTACAGGGGAGGACACTGAGGTTGCTGATAGAAAGAAACTCACCCCAGCCCACAGAGTTAGCGATGGTTGAAATAGGGTTCAACCCTTATCTAACTAGCACCAAAGACTGTTTTCCCCATACTTACACAGTACTTCAAATGATTCAGGGTAGTGCCAAGAACCAGGAGTTCCTCTAAAAGGCAGCTAAAGTACACAGCAGTGACTTTATGTACTAAAGAGAGTATATTTTATTCATAGGCAATCTCCCAGGGCCTTGCTCAGAGGATTTTTCTTTTCTGCATGAAGCAGGAGAGATACTGAGTTTCCTCCAAGATGTAAGTAAACCTTGTTGACTCTCAATGGATGCTTCCCAATAAGACTAGTTCAGGGGCTGGCCCCGTGGGGTAGCGGTTAAGTGCGTGCACTCCACTGCTGGCTGCCTGGGTTCCGGATCCCGGGCGCGCACCGCTTGTCAGGCCATGTTGTGGCGGCGTCCCATATAAATTGGAGGAAGATAGGCACTGATGTTAGCTCAGGGCCAGTCTTCTTGGGCAAAAAGAGGAGGATTGGCATGGATGTTAGCTCAGGGCTGATCTTCCTCACACACACACAAAAAGAATAGTTCAGTTCAGATGTGCCTGTCAGACCACTTATAACGTATTTTGTCTTGGCCTCCCTCACACCCCACCCCACCATGTCATCAAGGATTAGGATCTTATACAGAGAGAGGATAGTTTTTGAGCTCTAGCTCTAAGGATACGAGAGAAAAGGTTTATCCTGATTCCCAGCTCTAAAAATGAAGGAATAGGTTTGTGAACTCAAGTGTTAGGATGACTAAGCCTAGCTCAAATTTACATTTGAATGGAGAATCCCTTTGTGAGTGAAATCTCTTAATAATTTACTGGGGAGAAGTTCTTTGAAAAATCACAAACATGATTTAAAAGTAAAAATGTATTCTTTTATTTTCCATTCCTAAAAGAATTTATAGCAATTCACATTGGGTATGAAATCAATGACACAAGAAGGATTTTTCAAAATTTAAGTCTGATGCTTACTTGATCTTTTCTTTACTTCCCCAGAGCTCCACGTTGCGCTTGTTCGCCTCTTATCTCTTGACCACAGTTAGACATGATCATGAAGAGTTCTACTGGATGCTGCAAGAGAAACACTTTTTAAAGTGTTTTGAAGCAATAGAGTCATTCCCAAAATTATCCGTTAGGGCATTCCAGAGAAAATGG
Source organism: Ceratotherium simum simum (assembly GCF_057802395.1). NCBI lineage: Eukaryota > Metazoa > Chordata > Mammalia > Perissodactyla > Rhinocerotidae > Ceratotherium > Ceratotherium simum. Next base: position 38,483,057 of record NC_141922.1, read on the forward strand.
GTTTTGGCACTTAGAAAATCCAGTCCCATCGTAATGGTGAAGAACACAGCATACCACAATACAGCTCAAAGAAAAATACGCCTACTTCACTCACAAAGGCATTCTCCATTCAAATGTAAACAGTGAGTTAGGACAGTCCCCACAGCACAGCCTAGAAAACCAAGACTTGGAGAGTTAAAAGACCTCAAAAAGCAGCAGTTGAGAGTCAGTGTTTTTAAAACGTCCGCATATGAGTATACATAGGAAAAAAAACTTTTTTCAAAGCCAAAGTCTCATAGGTTAAGTTTAAGTTTTCATAATTTAAGCAGCTAGCAAAGGAACTTTGTTAGACTCAAAATTGGCCTTAATCAGAATTTTCCATTAGAATCACTTTCTTTTCTATGCAACACTCAAAATGCTTAGACATTGACCAGTTGTTATGAGGACTGTGTGTTTGTTATTATTTTATACCATTAAATTTCAGGCTGTGGGATTATCTTCACAATAAAATTTTAGAAGTTTATAGTTGCCTGGTAAAGATTCAGCATTGCCAAATTTTGGCATGACTTGTTTCAGCCTCTTCCCCAGAGCAGATCTTTATTAGAATAATTTGCTATAAAGACATTTTATGAGAGAGAAGGTTTTCACGAGATGTAATTTTGGAAACAGGCAGGGATACTCAGATGTCATGCTATCTTTTGAGTTCTTGAATCCTTTCCTGTTTTAACACCACTTGATTCTAATAGTTATTAAGTAACTCTGGAATAAGTGCTAGAGTTTTCTTCAGCATTTCACAAATCGTGCACGCAAATGCCAAATCCCCTAAACAAAAATTCTGATAGAAGGGCAGGTGCAGAAAAAAACAAACAAGCAAGCACAGGGAACCAGAGGATGATGTGGGTGGAGCAGATTTCTCCAAAACCCTTCTTTGTAAGCAGAGTTGGGGGTCGGGAAAGGGAAGCCCGTTTTTTTCTATAATAATGATATTCTTTGTCCATAAAGATGTCTCTAGCGGTGATGAGTCTGAATGTATCCAGTCACACACTCCAATCCCATATCTTTTGTGAACAAGAGAGATGTTTTTGCAAGATTGCTGCCTGAAACAGGGATGGGGGGGTGGTGACTGAGAAGTCTGAAGCTCCAGAACAGGACAACAAGAGGCACACGTCTTGACCTTGACCATTTGACTTAACAAGGTACACACTGGCCAGAATAACCGCTAGTCCTTGGTGCTCCTGCTCTGGCCAAGAGACACTGTGACGTATTATTTGATTTATAGACAATGTGAGAGAAGTGTCATGCTCCCTGAGCAAGCATCTGCTTTTTGTGTCCTGAAAGGGACTGAAAACTTGCATTTTGTAGTCACGTGGTCAGGGGAGAAGGTTAGAAAGCAAACATGTGCTAGAAGATGTCTAGTGTAAGTGGTTAAGAGCACAGTCTCGGGCCAGGTGGCATGGGTTCAAGTTCTGACTACAACTGAGTGCTGTCTAGCCTTGGGCGAGATTCTTTAACCTCTTTGTACCTTAGTTTCCTCATCCGCAAAATGGGCATCATAGCACTACCTGCCTCAAAGAGTTCCTGAGAAGATTAAATAAAGTGATGTGTGTAAAGCATGAAGTCCACAGATAGCATTACGTGTCAGTTATTATTTATTGAATACCCAATTGAAGACCCCGGGGTAGGTGCTTTTATATAATGTTTTGTTTAATCTTTATAACAAGTTTAAAGGCAGGGAATATTATTTCCATTTTATAGATAAGGACATAGAGGCTCAGAAAGATTAAGACAATTGCTCAGGTGTACCCAGGTAAGTGGCCCCACCAGAAAGCATCAAATCCGGGTGTGTCTGCTCCAGCAGTATTTCAAACACCATTGGTGCCCCTAGCTCACTTCAGCTGCTATTTGATAAACACCTACATTATAGTCTAAACTATTCCATTTCTAATCAACTTTACTGATTAGAAAATTATTCCCCTCTCCATCATCATTTGTCTAACTCATGAAAATTAATAGACAGCATTGGATAAATGTGTTTGACACCTGAAACTGAGTCACTCTGGGCCTTGAGAGAAAGCCCTGCGTGTCATGAGTTTTGCTGCAGTTGGAAGGAAAGAGTACAGTTGCTCCTTCCTTCCTTCCTTCCTTCCCTTCCTCGCCAAACAGGAAGGGCCAGCAAATGTACAGCTGCCTGTCAACAAAGTGACAAAGCCCAGGGCAGCCTTCTTTCCTGAGCTGGGGAGCATCTGCTAGCTCTCACATCGGCTATCCTTTGGGGGCCCTAAAGCACTCAGGAATTTGGGAACAGAGCTTTCCTCACCAAGAGCACTCAAGCAGGAAGCAGGCCTTCCTGACAGGCTGCTCTGCTCAGTTTTCTGGTTACACAAGAGGGAGAGGGAAGAAAAGGCAACGGAAAAACACTAATTAGAAAAAAAAAATCCAACAAACAACAGCTTTGAAATAGCACAATAATTTAAAGTTTGACTTTATAAGAGTTACAGTCCTGGTTGACATTTATCCTTTTCATCTGCCAAATATTGGCAAAGTCCTTTGGAAGTTTCTCTAGGGTCCTTCTGATTGGGCAGGAGGACTAAGGGGTGGGAGAAGAGGGTGGGTTTTGCTGGAGCCCAGAGAGGTAAAACCTAGACTACCCGGGAGACAGAACCCTATGACACCGCCATCAGAGAGGCTTGCAAGGGCTTAGTGTCTGTAGGGCACTTGGGCTGCGCATGGCCAGAGAAAAAACATAGCTCACTGGTACAATCAGAGATGAGCTTGTGACCTTGACTTCATAGACCTCTGTGACCTAACCAAGGATACTAACTCAAGCATTACTTTAACACATCCAAACTGACACTTAAGATGAAAATAATGAGTAGGCGGAAGGGGCTAACTTACTCTGTTGGAAAAATCCTCCTAGACAATTCCTTTATACATGTGCCTTCTTTAAAGGAAATACGGTGTGTACACATTTGGATGCATAGAACTGATTGGCTAATTATTAGTGTTACAAAGAGTTCTCTTCACAAAAATTATCTTCCTGTCTTCTCTTAAATAGCAAGTTCTTTTAAAAACATGTGCTTCTTTCTAGCATACAACTACCAACACTCCTTGCTTTGCCCCAGTGATTCTCAAATGAGAATCCTACGTGGCTGCATCAGAATCATCTGCATGTTAAGTAAAAATAGATTCCTGGGGCTGGCCCAGTGGCATAGTGGTTAAGTTCACGTGCTCTGCTTCAGCAGCCCGGGGTTCGCAAGTTCAGATCCCAGGCACGGACTTACACACCACTTATCAAGCCATGCTATGGCGGCATCCCACATATAAAGTAGAGAAAGATGGACACAGATGTTAGCCCAGGGCCAATTTTCCTCAGCAAAAAGAGGAGGATTGGCATCAGATGTTAGCTCAGGGCTAACCTTCCTCACAGAAAGAAAAAAAAAATGCCCCTGAGTTCTTCCCCAATCCTATTGAATCAGAATCTCTAGGGATGGGACTCTGTGAAATCTGTATCTTTAACGAGTGCTCCAGGTGATTCTGATGTGCAGGTAGAGTGGGAAATCAACTCTCACACAACAGATTTCTAAAGTGTTGCATAATCTGAGTTTGAGATTAAAAAGAAAAAGGCAAATAGGTGAGGCTATAGAACACCTCTTTATTTTACTTCAATTTTTAAAAATTTACCTAATTATGAAATATTTGAAACATATAGGAGAGTATAAAACATAATAAGAAACGCTTGTGAATCCACCAACTCTATTCCTCATCCATTTCATTGACTTGCTTCCCCACAAATGGTGTATTGGTAAGTCAACTCTCTGTTCCTGGTTTGTTTCCATCATAGCACTTAAATGGCTGTAGATTATTTTATGAATTTGTTTGTTTTATGTGATTTTTTTAGACAGGTTCACATTTCCCACTAGACTGATGTTCCAAGAGGGCAGGAAATATATCCATCTTATTCATTCACCATTTTATTCTCAGCATCTAGCCCAGTGCCTGGCACATAGTAAGTACTCAATAAATATCTACTAAATGAATGAATAAGAATATGTCCATCCCAAATGACGTGCTTTGTTGGGGGCAGGAAATAAAATAAATTTATAAAATAATGATAATAATAGACACCAGGGGTTTTTAATGTTCTTAGCTGGCAAAATTCAACAGATTCCAGAGTTCCAAAGTAGTTAAAAACTATTCCTAGCTTGTTGAGTGTTTTAATCATGAAAGAGTGTTGAATTTTGTTGAAAACTTTTTCTGCATGAATTGAGATGATCATGTGGGTTTTTTTCCTTCATTCTGTTGATGTGGCATATTACATGGATCAGTTTTTGTATGTTGAACCATCCTTGCATTTCAACAAACTAGGAACAGAAGGAAATGACCTCAACATAATAAAAGCCATATTTGAAAAACTCACAGTGAACATCATACTCATTGGTGAAAGACTGAAAGCTTTTTCTCTAAGACCAGGAACACAGCAAGGATGTCGCCTTTTGCCACTTCTAGTCAACATAATATTGGAAGTTCTAGCCAGAGCAATTAGGCAATAAAAACTAACAAAAGGCATCCAAATTGGAAAGGAAGAAGTAAAATCATCTGTGTTTGCAAATGATATCATCTTATATGTAGAAAACCCTAAAGATTCCACAAAAGAACTTTTAGAACTAATAAATGAATTTAGCAAAAAAGCAGGATACAAAATCAACACACAAAAATTAGTTGCATTTCTATACACAAACCATGAATAATCTGAAAAGGAAACTATAAAAATTCCATTTGCACCAGCATCAAAAAGAATAAAATACTTAGGAATTAACTAAACCAAGCAGGTGAAAGACTTGTACGTTAAAAACTATAAAATATTGCTAAAAGAAATTAAAGAAGACAAATAAATGGAAACACATCCCAGGTTCATGGATTGGAAGACTTAATATTGTTAACATGTCAATGCTATCCAAAGCAATCTACAGATTCAATGCAATCCCTATCAAAATCTCAATGATGATTTTTTGCAAAGACAGAAAAATCCATCCTAAAATTCATATGGAATCTCAAGCAACCCCAAATAGCCAATACAGTCTTGAAAAAGATGAGCAAAACTGGAGGACTCACACTTTCTGATTTCAAAACTTACTACAAAGCTTCAGTAATCAAAACAGTGTGGTACTGGCATAAAGACAGACATATAGACCAGTGGAATAGAATAGACAGCCCAGAAATAAATCCTCACATATATGGTCAAATGATTTTTGCCAAGGGCACCAAGACCATTCAATGGGGAAAAGACAATCTTTTCAACAAATTGTGCTGGGAAAACTAGATATCCACATGCAAAAGAATGAAATTGGATCCTTACCTTACCCTATATGCAAAAATTAATGCAAAATGGATCAAGGACCTAAATGTAAGATCTAAAACAATAAAACTTTTAGAAGAAAACATAGGACAAAAATTTCACCACATTGGATTTGGCAATGATTTATTGGATATGACACCAACAGCACAGGTAACAACAACAAAAAAGGACAAATTGGACTTCATGAAAATTAAAAAATTTGTGCTTCATAAGACATTACCAACAGAGTAAAAAGGCAACCCGCACAATGGGAGAAACTATTTGCAAATCATATGCCTGATAACAGATTGATATCCAGAATATATAGAGAACATCTAAAACTCAACAACAAAATACAAACAACCCAATTCAGAAATGGGCAAAGGAACTGAATAGACATTTTTCCAAAAACAGTATATGAATGGCCAATAGTACATGAAAAGATGCTCAACATCGCTAATAATTAGAGAAACACAAATCAAAACTACCATGAGATATCACCTCACATCCATTAGGATGGCTACTATTAAAAAAAAACAACAGAAAACAACAAATGTTGGTGAGGATGTGGAGAAATTGGAGCCCTTGTGCACTGTTGGTGGGAATGTAAAATGGTGCAGCCACTGTGGAAAGCAGTATGGTAAAGAATTAAAAATAGAATTACCATATGATCCAGCAATTCCACCTCTGGGTACAGACCCAAAAGAATTAAAAACAGGGTCTTGAAAAGATATCTGTATTCCCATGTTCATAACAGCTTTACTCACAATAGCTAAAATATGGAAGCAACACAAGTGTCTATTGATGGATAAATGGATAAGCAAAATGTGGTATATATATACAATGGAATATTGTTCAACCTTAAAAAGGAATAAAATTCTGCAATATGCTACAACATGAACGAACCTTGAGGACATTATGCTAAGTGAAATAATCCAGTCACAAAAATGCAAATAGTGTATGATTCCACTTATATGAGGAACTTAACGTAGTCAAAATTATGAAGACAGAAAGTATAATGGTGGCTGCTAAGGCCTGGGGAGAGGGGAGAATAATGAGTTATTGTTTAATAAGTATAGAGTTTCAGTTTTACAAGATGAAAAGAGTTATGGGGATAAACAGTGGTGATGGTTGCACAACAGTGTGAATGTATTTAATACCACTGAAATGTACATTAAAAATGGTTAAGATGGTAAATTTCATGTGATGTGTATTTTACCACAATAAAAAAAATTTTTCTTTAAATTAATTGACTGTAAATGTGAGAGTTTATTTCTGAACTCTCAGTTCTATTCCAATGACCTGTATGTCTATGCTACGCCAGTACCACGCGTCTTGAATACTATAGCTTTGTAGTAAGTTTTGAAATCGGTAGGTGTGAATCCTCCAACTTTGTTTTTCTTTTCTAAGATTGTTTTGGCTATTCTGTGTCCCTTGAATTTCCATATGAATTTTAGGATCAGCTTATTGATATCTGCAAAAAGGCAACTGGGATTTTCAGTAGGGATTGGATTGATTCTGTAGATCAATTTAGAAGTATTGAAAAAATATTTCTAAGTTGGCAAACGAAAAAGGTTAGCTCCACTCCCACCCCCCCAGGTCCCCCTCAAGCTCTACTACCTGAAGTCAGCATGGCTTTGGGCCTCTCCAAGCCCAACTCTTACATCTACTAAAAACAGAGAAAAATAGTGCCTACCTCAGAGGTTGCCAAATCATTAAGTGAAGCAATCTACATGAAAGCACTGTAAGAACTACAAAGTACTGCAAAAATTGGAAATTTCATTAAATCTATTTTTGTAAGAAGTCATTAATTCATTCTTTCAATTGATCTTTTTATGGAATTTGGAAGCTGTGCTTATAAACTGACAAGTGAATCAAAACTTACATATTAAAACAAATATTTATTGTCCCCTCCAAGCTGGTCACCTTGAGAGATTATACATTCATTCTGATAATACTACACTTGCTTAAAATATTTCTTTCAGTTATTGTTTCATATTTCTCCTTTTTAAACTTAATAGTTCTTAATTGAACAAGACAAATATTTTAAAACCAATCAATACATAAAACATAAGGATCAAATTTATACATCAAGATACATCTGTGCTTATATACTTGTTTAGAAAACAAGAAACTCAGTGATTAAAAAATAAGAACCAGAAATGACTGTATAATTCTTATAATAATCCAAATGCTTTCCTGATCTAACCAATCTCAGTAAATTAAAGTTATTGTAATTTTGTATTAGCTACTCATACTTAAAATCTTATTAAAGTTGAAGATTTCATTATAACATGCATCACATCACTTTGCATATCCTCAGTGATGACATGTTGTTTTGGAAAGCAAATTTGATTTTTTGAAACGATCAGAAGTCATTGGGCGCCAAATGTGATGGCTCCATGAAGGCAGTGATCAGTCTGGGTAATGCTTTTCTTTTTTCAAGACTGAAGTGTTATTACTAAGTAATAATTAATTTTTTTCTTTAATATGTCAAAATTTGTGTGTTTAAATGAGAGTTGTCCTACAAAGAAGTCCCTGCCCTGGGCAGCTATCCATTTGTGACGTGGTAAACTAATGGAGAAAATAAAAGGGTCTTGTTTCCCAGCTATGTCTGGAAAGCATTTTTCACTTCCCCTCCCCATCACCCCTAATCCATTCTGTGGAACACGGTTTTTCAACTTTGTCATTACTGACATTTGGGGCCGGGGAATGCTTCATTATTAGGGCTGTTTCCTGTGTATTGTAGGATGTTTAGCAGCATCCCTGGCTGCTACCCATTAGATGCCAGTCACAACCCCCCAGTCATGACCTTAAAAACGCCTCCAGACTGTGCCAAATGTATTCTGGAGGGCGAAATCACCCCTGGTTGAGAACCACTGCCCTTGAGGGTGGCCAGAGCTTTGTGTCCTAGAGGTTTGGGCTTCCCTTGCTCTAAGGTTTTAACTATCAAAAGTCTAGCCCAAGGATCTCAAATGCAAATGCTTTCAGGAGCAGGCAGATCGTTTATATTAGTAAGGTAAACCAGATGTAAAAAAATTTTTTGATGCAGATATGAGTACAAGAAATATTTCATTTTCCACTTCCCTGTAAGATAAGATATAGGGCAAGTGTGATTAATAATGCCCATGAATGATCAACCCCAGTGTTGAGGAGCAATGGGGATTGGTGCAGACTGTGCTGAACTGCAGAGCTCATGCCCCATCTAAATGGAGGCAGCCACTGTTCACATCCAGCCAGTCACTGTCATGTGGGTATGTGGCCTAATGTTGCAGAGCTTTCCATTTTGGAAAAAAAAACAAAAATTAAGGTTTTTGTTTGTTTGTAAAATCTCCCAATTTCTCACACGTTGTAATTCATTCAAAACATTTAAAAACTTGCATGTGAATCTTGACCCTGCCCGCTGGCCTCAGATTTGCTACTTCAGTCAGAGGCATAGAATTGAATTGCCCTGATGGAAGGAGGTAGAAGCTGTGAGAGAAGGAAGGAGATGGTCTGGCTCCCAGGAGCATTTGATTCCAAAGAACTGGATTCTGGAAAGGTGGGTTAAGGCCCTCCCACTTTGAGTAGCACCTGAAAGGTATAGGATCTCTGCCAGGGCTGTCTGCATGATGCCCGGGGACCAGGAGCTTCTGTAAAGGTCTGTGTGGCCAAGGTTGGCGCAGAGAGTGTGGATGCCGTGAGCACTAGCTTTCAAATGGGCAACTCTGGCTTAGCTAATGAGCATCTCGATGTCAGTGATGACCAGGATGAACTCAAGACTGGAGACTTTTCTCCAGTTTCCTGGGTGCGATGAGCTCAGTGTTCTAGTAATATCTCAACAGAAAGGTGAGGAGCCCTCCCTCCACAATCCCCACACGTCCCCTCCACCACATGACTGAGATCCGACTTCCCATGTAACCTACTGTCCTATTGTCTGTAAGTTGCTCTAAAGCAGTTTAGCATAGATAGTGTGTGTTACTTCTATTCTAAACTTTATTTTAAAAGGGGCAGTAACTGGCATTTGAGGTGTCTGAACCAGAATACGTGTTCTAAGGTAGTTTGTTAACATTTGAAAGACTCTAATTAGAAATCCACATCCCCAAGGGCTTTGTTTCAGAACACCAGAGGCTTGTTAATTGGCAAAATGGACGTTGGAAAGGATTGTTCATGGGAGAAATGAATGGTGAACAAGATATGTGGACCAGCTAGAAGTCTTATGCAGGCACACCTATCCTTGCGTGAACAAAGTCTGAGGATCAAGTGATGAACAGTAGTCTGAGCAGAAGAATCTGAGCAGAAGGTGAGCTGACTCCTGCCACAAAATATTGTTATATCCAGCTATGGTGAAACTTTTAAACAAAATACTTTCACAGGTCTTAAAAGTCTGAAGTCTGAGACTTCACCAAGCCGGCACAACAGGTCTATGACTGTTTTTGTACCTACTTGATAATAAATGTCTGTGTGTGTGGCAGAATCCAGCCTGAAACTCACATTAATTTTAAGGAGAGGGTGGGGTTATGGCTTTCATCAACGTTAACTATTGAAGACTATGATAGCTACCAATAAGAACCAGTAATTGTGAATATACAAATTGGCTTAGGTCAGTTTACCATACCTGCCAACCCTGGTGGATGGGAGATGAATCCAATTTCATTTGATTTTGAAAATTAAAAAAACATCACATTTCCTTCTACAGTGTCAGGGAGCAAATCCATAACTATTACATGCTTATTCCATCAATATAGCCAATGCCAATATTTGGAGGTTCTCTTTTACAATCACTGTTGTTGAAAATCAGTCTTTTTAATAGTCACACCCAGCAGGTTAGAGACACTCCTTGTTGGAATTGTGTCTGTAATCTCAGCAAAAGAGGCTGAGGTTCTGCCTAGAAGATATGGGATAGAAGTCTCTCAGATCTTCTGTGTTTCATGTGGTTCTCCACATTTTCCCTTGAAATATTCACTTATCCCTCCATTTCTATTCAACCAACAGATGTGAAGCACCTACAATGGGCTAGCCCTCTATTATGCCTTGCAGGGATTAGAGATATGAATTAGATGTAAATCCTGAAACCCTTGACTTTATAATCTGGTGAGAAAGAAAGAAATACGTGCAAACATCAGTCTATAATACAAACCAGCATATTACAATTTAAAAATAGAGGGATAAATATCATGCTGAGGGAGCTGACTATGGGGATGATCAGTTTTCACAGAAAAGGATGAGGAGAGTCTTGAAGAATGAGAAGGAATTTGATAGCAAACGAGGAGGTTGTTCCATGTGTAAAGAAAGTCCTAGCATGTACAGGGAAGAGCGGGTAGAAAGAAACAGCAAGAGGCAAGACCAAAAAGAGGGTTTGGAACCAAATCTTTACCATATTTAGTTGTGTAGTTTGTACCTGGAGCTAAGAAATCCTGCCACACGGGCTGGTGGGGAATGAAACCCAGCCTTCCACCAGCTCACCCGCTGTGCTGCAACCACCCAGAGGAAGGATGTCTTGTCTTTTTTTAAATTTATTTTTTGATTATTATTCTTACAGAGCATGAAGTATTTTGTCATGCAAGTTGGTAAAACAAAATGCTGAGTTAGGCATACAAAAATTCTTCGATATCCCTAAGCTAAATAAAAGCAGAGCAAACAGGATTTCTGGAGGCCAGTATAGTGATATGTATCTAAAGTCTTTAAAATGTTTTTTAGGGATACCTTTTCCAGTTTGCACAAAGACGTCATTTGGGCTAGTGGAGTCTTACTTTTGATAGTCTTGAATATCACCCCAAGGAGTTTGGGCTTTGTTTTGTAGGCAATGGGAAGCCCTTGAGGATTTTTGAGATGGTTTGAAGGATCTTTAAAAAATAATGTGAATAATGAGAATAATAACAAGATGGCTATTAAGCATGCTTTTCATTGGTGCTCACTCTGTTTCAGGTATATTCTTATGTAGTCACAAAGGCCACTGATAGGTAAATTTTTCTAATATATGAGTGAACAAATCACATAACAGTTAGATGAATTTTTTTGAGAGCCCATGTCAGGTGTAGATCTAAAGCCTGACTCTCTAGACACTCAGCCTAGAACCCTCATCTCCCTGGGTTTATTATATTACGCCCCTATAAGGATCACTAATGCGATATCTGATTGAGTGTTTGGATGAAAGTGCAAAATAAAACAGAAACCACACACACGTATAATCTAAGAGTGAAAAAATAAACTCACGTTTCTCCTTGGAATTTTTAGACACTCTTCATTTTTCCACTTATAACTAAAAACTCTTTAGACCTTCTAATAAATTAAACTAAAACTGTAAAACATTAGTAGGTAGTTTACCCAAATAAGTTCAAGATTATGAGCAAAAAATGTCAACCATCTTACCCTCTTGCACATTCTGACGTATTTCCATTTGTCACTATGTTAAATAATTTAGCATTGATCCAACAGTCACGAAAGGCTGTAGGCCCCAGGGAGCAGCAGTGTCTTTGCCTTCCTGGGTACAGACCAAATTTCCACTCCAGGGAACACGGAAAGGAGCGAAAATTCCAACTCGGGACATTTCTCTGGAGGAGGCTCCGCCCGCCCCCTGGCGTGCTGTTTCCCCACCTTGTTTTCACGGATTTCAGCACAAAAGAAGGCAAGACCCTCAGGTGTGAGTCCAGCTGGTAGTGCATTGTTGGGGGCGTGGGGGGGCACTAAAAGGGAATATTGGAATCATCAAAAACAAGAAGTGGAAGGAAACAAGTTTTCTCTAACCCACACACATCATACTTACAGAAAAGAAAATTGAGGCTGGGAGAGGTTAGGTGGCTTTTCCAGTTACTGGCTTCCTGATTTCTGTCCACTGCTTTTTTACCACAATATTCAGCATCCCTAAATCTGTACTATTCCGTCTTGTGTGTGCTCTAGTATAGTCATTACTTATTTTTTCAATTATCATCCTCCCATATGTGGGCTTTTTTTTAGCACTTTTAACAATTGAGATATATGTCACATGCAATTCAACAGTTCAAAGTATATGCTTTAAATAGTGGTTTTTAGTATATTCACTATGTTGTGCGGCTACCACCACTTTCTAATTCCAGAACATTTCCATCACCCCAAAAAGAACCCTGTACCTATTAGCAATTACTCCCCTTTGCCTCCTCCAGGCCTTGGCAACCACTAATCCACTTCCTGTCTCTATGGATTTGCCTGTTCTGGACATTTCATATAAATGGAATCATATGATATGTGGCCTTCTTTCAGTTAGCATAATGTTTCCAAGGTTCATCCATGGTGTAGCATGTATCAGTGCTTCATTCCTTCTTATGGCTACATATATGAGCTTTTTAAAGTGAATGCTAGACTGAGAGATAAATAAGAGTCTTTCCCTCTGAAGATTTTTTCTTGGAGGTAGAACTTTGGTGTATCTGAGCTAGGGAGCCTGCAGTTCTTTTCTAGGAGGCAATTTCATTGTACATGACTCACCACATGGACCTAATTTTCTCCCTCTCTGTACACACTCTCCTTTCTCTATTCAGCTTGAGAAGCCCCATAACAGGCGGGAAGCTTTCAAAGTCAGCCAGGATGTTGTCACCACCTTGCCCAGGCTTTAGCAGTAATGTAACTCAGAGGGGCAATCAGGCAAGTGGCTGCCCTATAATTAATTCCTTTGCTTAAATATAATGAGATATCACAGAGGAGAAATTCTGCTAGACATTCTGCTAATTGTAATTGAACATAGCCCAGGATTATCAAGCCCATTCTTCTCAAGCACAGTTCTCTTAGCAGCATACCCTGCTGCGTACGTAGCTTGGAATCAGAGGTAAGCCAGACCCATTTAAGCTATAGCTAAATATAATTCACTGCTCTGTTTCAGAGCTTGGGGCAGTGGGGGGTGGGGTGAGGTGGGGAGGATGGGCTGCTATTGCTCTTTTTCAGCAGGAAGTTGCTGTACTTTCCTTGTATTATAAAATATCCCCCAAATGTGAAGGTCCTATAACTGGGAAAGCAGTGGTAGCATTGGATCCATTCTAGATGTATTTATTATCTAGAACAATATAAAAGGGGAGGATGGCTTTCATTTTTAAAGCTCAGATCTCTTTTAACAGATTATATTGAGCATTCAGAATTTTTAGATTTTGTGATTTTTATATCTGTTACTTTCTAGAAATTCCCTTACTAGATGATTTTCAAAGCTCTTCCTTGGAATAGATTAAGTGTTCAGAAACCAGGAAGTTTTTCCTCATCCAAGTTCGTGGATAATTTGGCGTGTTTTCTTAGAGAGTTTAGGTAGGATTTAATTATGAATATTTGAATGTGTAAGATAGAGAGGAAGGAGACGAGCTGAAGGATAGTCACTACTTGATGGCAGGACACAATGGGAAGGCTCGGCATTATTTTTCTCTAAAACTTGAAGTTCCACTCATGATTCTTACATGAACGTGGCCTGAGAAAAGTATATCATGTAGCATTATTTGGCTTCAAGAATTCATTGTGAGGAGATCGACAAGGCATGAGTACTACTACAAGCGGTCCACTCTTATGGCACGTGTTGTTTGGCTGACACACCAGTGTGCCCTTCCCATTCTTTCTTGCCTATCTATCTCCAATCATTAAATGTTCACTTTCTCAGCCTCTTTTGCAGCTAGGAAAGGCCATATGACACAATTACACATAGAAAGCTTTTGCTTTTCTGATAAAGGGGGAAAATATTGTCATTGTGACCTGCTTATCCCTTTCTTCCTTCCTGGAAAGTGATGTGATGCCTGAAGCTACAGCAGCCTTTTTGGGCAGTCGTCTTGTTACAGTAAGGAAAGGCCGAGAGAACTGCAGAGATGTTAGCCCTGACATCACATCATTGAGCTGATGAAGGGACACCATTAACTGCCTACCTCTACCTTTCATGCTGTTGGAGAAATATAAACTCTATTTGTTGAAGTCACTTTTAGTCAGATTTTTGCTACCTGAATGCACTGCTGATACAAACAATTTATGGAAAGAAATTTCTTACATACCCATCCTTTACTTTACTAACATTTACTCTAATACTTCTACGTAAATATCCATCATTTCCCTCTTTTTCTCTCTCCTGTGCATTTCAGTACTGTCTAAAGTCTTTTTATTGTTCCCACAGTTTCTTTTCATGGAAACTTAATAGAGACTTAAGTTTTAAATTTGGGGGGAAAAGATTTACAAAGCCCACTTTGAAAGAAATACATTCATGAGTAGTTTCATTTTCAAAATCTAATGCATGCTGCTCTATTTAGATAAAAACGTTTCCTGGGGCAGTTGCAACCCCCACGTGGCAAAACTAGGTGGTGTGAGAGGAGAAAGGGAAACTGACTGTATCTGTAAGTACAAAGCTGTCTGAGTATAAGCCTGTTTGTGCGTGAAGACAATACTTTTAGAAACCCATAACCTTTAGCAACCTCAAATGCCAAAAGCAGAGTGTGAAATAACCAGAGGAGAAAAAAATGGGGGCCTTATTGTTGATCTTTGTTACTGTAATATACCTTTAACATTTTAAAGAAATTTGTATTTTTTAGAAGAAAAAAGAATTCTCTACTTTTAATCATTTTCAAATTAATCCCTTGAGTGTGTGCCTGTGGTCCATTTAAGAGAGTCTGAGTAGCTGACATATTGTTTTGTCTGTTAAGGATATTGTCCATTGTATCACATAGTTTCCTGTTTATTAGGACCCTTAGGGAAATTTTTCTCTCTGATCATAGAACTGAGAATATTTATAGCTGAGCAATACGTTTATTTTTATCTCATGCATATTGTAGCTGATTTAATTGTTAATGGTCTGCTGAGTTTTGTCTTACTGGCTGCTTTAAAAAAAAAGTTATCTAAAAAGGCGCACAAGTCTCACAGCATTAGTTCCTATTTGAAGAGAATGAGTTGATCGGGTCAGATTTTCATGTAAAGGCCAAGAATGACTAGCCAGTAATACACCCAACACCTCCACTTGATATTTTCCAGCATTGACTCAGGCTATGCAGCATTAACTAACATTGCACGAATTTTCAAAACTTTATTTATTGCTATTACCAACTTTAAGAATTGTCATTATAATGACAATAAATAGAGGTTAGTGAGCATTTTAACTAAGATAACAATTCCAAAAATATACAATTGCTTTAACATCGCAATTCAAGTTTATTTTTCACTCAGCTCAAGTCCAAAATGGATGTTCCTGATCAGCATATAGCTCTCCTCCAACCCAGACTCCTTCCAACTCGTGAAGATGGCTCCATCATCTTCGATATGTAGCTTCCAAGATCGCCCTGCTGCTCTGCATCAAGCCTGCAGAAAAGGAAAGGTCACAGAGGATGGAGCCTGGGAGATTTTATGGGCCAACCCACTTATATGTCACTGGTTAAAAGTCAGCCACATGGCCACACCCAACTGTAAGGAAAGCTACAAAATAAAGTCGACCTCTGTGCCCAGGAAGAAGAGGAAACAGGTTAGATGAAGACCTAGCCAGTCTCTGCCACAGTGAAACAGATAATGAAGTAAAAGAGACAGAGAGTTTTTTAACCTGAAGAGGGATGGAAAATTCAATTAACTCTAATCACTTGGCGAAAAGATAGGCTACTCCCCAAGGGAGACTGCAGAATTCTATCTACCCAAATCGTGTGTTAAAAAGTGAAAGAGGCTGTGATAAAAATAGGAGAAGGGTGAAATTTGAAAGACATTCTGGGGACACAAGGCACACTCCTCCTCTGGTGATACAGCAGGCAGAACCCATCCAACTATAAAAAGTAGCTCAGTGTGTTAACCTGTCGCTCAGATAGAATCATCCTGGAAAAATGTCCCATTTTGTATATCTTACTGATAATCCGTATTGCAGTTTCAAAGAACTCCAACCTGCCTGAAACGCCTTCCTGCTCCCTTGGCTAGTTAAATGGACTTTGCTTCCACAGAAAAGGTGTAGAAAAAGTATGCAGATGTAAAGCCAAACAAACTCATAATATTACTTTTGTGTTAAGTGTCAGGAGTAAAGTTTTGTAACCATTGTGATGATCAGTTTGTGTTTGTTATTTAAGAAGTTTGAAATGTTTAAGAGAAGCTAACAAATTAGCCTTGTAATTTTATTTTGAAAGATGAATTGGTACTCGATTTGTGATTTTCATTTGAGAATTATAAAATAATCAAATATATTTATAAACAGTGTTTGAATATTTAAGAGAAACCAATTTACTACATGTATACATTAGTTTTATTAGGTTTACAAGAGTTCATTGAGATGTAGAAAGATTTTACTTGCTAGGTTTGTAAGTGTTGCCCCATCAGGCATTTGAAATGTTTCATAAAATCAAATATATTGCATTTGTAAGGATAGTAGAAAATATTTTAGGAAATTTAATTACACGCATCAAGGTGGTCGGTCAATTGTTTGAGGAAATCTAATCTTTTAAAATTTATAAGTTAGTTGAACACTAATCAAACAACAAAAAAGCAATTGTTCTCATTTTTATATAAAAATCACTACATGTATAAATCAAATACCTAGATTTATAGGTTAAGTTTGAAGACTTTAAAATAAAATGCTCAGCTTTAACAAACTAAATATTAATTAAGTAAAGCAGATACAAGTAGTTCATTTTGTTCACAAATCTCTCACAGTTAAATATTTAATTGGTAGAAGTAAGAAATAAGAAAGAGAGAGTGATAGGCATTTAATAAAAAGTAGGACCAATAGCACAAACAAATGAGTTTCTTTCAAAGTGTGGTATGAGGCCAGAAATTGGCCCATGATATTTTCAGGAAAAAAAAGTCCTTAGACACCACAATATCGTAATTTGGAAATCAAAAAATGTACAGTGGGTTGCTATATTATATACATATTAAATTCTCACAAAGTCAACTATATGAGCTTGGTAATGACAAAAGAAGTTAATTTTGTCTCAGTCTCCTAAGGCCTCCTGAAGATTCAGGGAATTTTCAAGGGCAGTGTTGCCTTATGGATTGACTTGAGCCTTTAATGAGAAGTCAGGTATGACTCTGCCCAAGTGACCACCTGTCCTGAGCCTCTGTGTTGCATTTTGCCCACAGAAGGGAGGTCAGTCCAGCTGATCCTGGTTAGGGAGTTCTAGAGAGGCTGAGGGGGGCAGGAACTGGGAGGAAGCTGGGAGGATCTAGGAGACTGAACTGTGGCCCCCAGGGGAAGGGCCTTGCCTTAGAAGCCCACTTCCTCACAGAGGAGCAGACAGGGAGAGCCGGTGGCATTGACAGGCAGCATCTGGGCCATTCCAGGAATTCTGTCCAGAGCAGGGCAAGAGAGAGCAGAGGCAAGTCCCAGCCCCAGGAAATGGGTCTAACCAGGATTCAAGATGGGCACCAGGGCCCTGTGTTGACACAGCAACTCTGGGAGCACATAAGAGGACAAGAGAGGGTCCTTTGGGAAGTAGCTACTACTATAACGGAAATGTTTGACCACTTGGTGTTGAAATATAGAACAGAACAGAGACTAAACATAACCAGCACCCCTACCAGCCAAGGGGCGGGAGAAGAGACAGGAAAGTCCTGCGGGGAAGTGGATGCTCTTTAAGAACAGATGGAATAGACAGTTGGTGTCCTGATGCCTTAACATCTGTGGTGATAATTATCATCTTACCTGTGAACCAGGTGAAAAAGGAAGCGAGCAGATTATGTGAGGTTCTGAGGTATGGGAGTGAGACCATAGGGCTGTGCAAAACTGCAGGTGGTTAGTATGGGGTGTGGAAAAGGAAGAGGCAAGAAATGGGGCTTCATTAATAGCATCCTGGGTCTCTACCCTCTGGATGATAATATTGCTCCCCTAAGTTGCGACAACCAAAAATGTCTCCAGACATTGCCAAACACCCCCTGGGGAACAAAATTGTCTGTGGTTAAGAACCATTCCTCTAGAATGTAAGCTCCATGAAAACTGGAACTTTTTCCTTCTGTATCTCCAGCATCCATAAGCAGCACCGGATAAGTATTTGCTGAATGAATGAATGAGTGAATGGATGGATGGTTTGATGGACGGCTTATAGATAGTAACATAGCAATGGAAAAGTAGTGATAATATAACAGTAAAATTCTGAAACCTTCCTGGATTAAAAGAGGTGAAAATTGATTGCTATAAGAGAGATTTATCCCAGTAAAGTTAAGCAAGAAATAATGGGGGCCAGCCCTGTGGCTTAGCGATTAAGTGTGTACACTCCGCTACTGGCGGCCCGGGTTCGGATCCCGGGCGCGCACCGACACACCACTTCTCCAGCCATGCTGAGGCCACGTCCCACATACAGCAACTAGAAGAACGTGCAACTATGACATACAACTATCTACTGGGGCTTTGGGGAACAAAGAGAGGAGGACTGGTAACAGATGTTAGCTCAGAGCTGGTCTTCCTCAGCAAAAAGAGGAGGATTAGCACGGATGTTAGCTCAGGGCTGATCTTCCTCACAAAATAAATAAATAAATAAATAAAGTCGACTGCACTCATAAAAAAAGAAAGAAAGAAATAATGGTTATACATACAATGGAATATTATTCAGCCTTAAAAAAGAAAGAAATTCTGTCATATGTAACAACATGGATGAACCTGGAGGACATTATGCTAAGTGAAATAAGCCAGTAACAGAAGGACAAATATTCCATGATTCCACTTCTATGAGGAATCTAAAATAGTCAAACTCATAGAAGCAGAGAGTAGAATGGTGGTTGCCAGGGGCTGGGGGAGAGGGGGAAAAGGGGAGTTGCTATTCAACAGGTATAAAATTTCAGTTATGCAAGATGAATAAGTTCTAGAGATCTGCTGTACAACATTGTCCCTGTGGATAACAATACTGTACTGTACACTTAAAAATTTGTTAGGAGGGGGGCCAGCCTGGTGGCATAGTGGTTAAGTTCACATGCTTTGCTTCAGTGGCCCAGAGTACGCCGGTTTGGATCCCGGGCACTGACCTATGCACTGCTTATCAAGCCATGCTGTGGCAGGTGTCCCACATATAAAGTAGAGGAAGATGGGCATGGACGTTAGCCCAGGGCCAATCTCCCTCAACAAAAAGAGGAGGATTGGCAACAGATGTTAGCTCAGGGCTAATCTTCCACATAGATAGATATAGATAGGTAGGTAGGTAGGTAGGTAGACAGACAGACAGACAGACAGACAGATAGATAGGTAGGTAAAATTTGTTAGGAGGGTAGGTCTCACATTAAGCGTTCTTACCACAATCAAAAAGAAAGAATGATTTGTTTATACTTAAGTTTTTAAAATTATTTTTCTAGTTGGTACATTGGTTTATTGCCTCATGTTAGTAATGAATATATGCTTATTACTATAAATATATTTTTAATACATTTAAACATAGGTTATGTCACTTCTCTGGGGTTCTTAACATTCCCAATGGAAAACCGCTTCTGTTTAAACCACAGAGACCATTATATTACTTAAGTGATCAGACCACTGATCACCTAGTGATAGCAACAAGAGGCAAACGGCACAGAATGAAGAAGGAGAGCACAGAACATGTTTAACATTTCCCCTAAAATACCAGCATGCAATAGCAATATCTCAGAGGAAAACCTGGTTGAATTGGTAGGGTGAGTAAGATCTTGGCGGATTTGGGAGGTGAGGCAAAGGAGTTGTTTTAAGGGAATGAGCATTGGACACCCATGAGTTACATGTTGAATACAGTTTCATGTTGTCAGCAATGCCCTCAGAAGATTCTTCAGGCACTGGTGGGCAGGATAGACAGTAGAGAGGAAGAGATGCATTAGGATGGGTTATGATGGAAAATGAACCAAGGGAGTTGGTTGCTGGAGTTTAGAGCCAAAGGAAGAGAGTGTGGAAATTACCGCAAAGCTATACTTCTGTTGCGTGTGGACAGAGTTTTCATAAGGCTCACATTGTTGGTTTACAATTCACTGAATATAACAATATAATGATGATAATGGATTTATTTTCTTTTTAACAACATCTCTGAGAGGATTACTAAGGCAGGGTCATGAAGACCTGGACAAACCAATGCTCTCAACACTTGAGATAGCCTTGGCCATTGAAGTAAACCCAGTGTTATCTGAAGGAGAGGGAATTATTTTGTCTCAATGGGTAATCAGCTTTAAGATAAGATTCTAGGATAGAATCTTCATTTTAAAAATTCTTTTCACTAAGATCTGGAGAATAATTTTGGGTTATTATGAAGTTATAAACTCTTAGCCTTGCTTTTTTTATTTTTATGACATTATGGCAGAGAAAGCTAGCGAATCCCCTATATCCATTCTTCTTATCTCCCTCAGTAACAGAATCCCTGGTTTTTCAGCTGGGAATATGGATATCCAGACAACACACCTTATTTCCTAGCTTCCCTTGCTAGATGTGGCCCTGTTGCTAAGTTCTGACTGAGATGGGGGCAGAAGTATCATGTGAAAGCTTCTGGCGATTTTCCTTAAAAGACACCCAGTGTCTGCTCTTTACCCTATCTTTTCTTTGACCCTCTCTCTGTCTTTCTGGTAGGCCCCAGATGCAGCCATCCTGGGGCATGAGGAGGCAGGCCACCCCCAGGGATGGCAGAGTGGGAGCCGAAGGGGCGCTGAGGACTTTGCAGAGCTGTCACACCAGCTGCCTAACTGGACCTTCACATGAGACAGAAATAATCTCATATTTTGTGTAAGCCTCTCTTTGGGAGGGGTATTCTGTTACTTGCAGTCAAAACTAATCCTCAGTAATATAGAATATAAAATTCTGTTCTATTACCTCTCATTCACCGTATTAAAAATATTTTTTTTAACTTCTCTTCTCATTCATTCTGTCTTCCCCACAATTTGTCCCACATGTGGTTGATAAATGATCTCTTAAAGTCCTGGCTGAAGCATATCACCTCCCATCCCTTGCAACTTGTGCTTGAGAATCTTCAATGTCTTCCCATTTCCCTCTAACCCTGTTATGCCTCCTCAGCCTGGTATCTAAGGGCTCTGAAATCCACATCCACCCTCCCTTTCTAGCCTTCTCTTCCGCCACTCCCTCTGTGGGGCTTGAACAGCCAGCCCCTCTCCTGAAACATCTATCCTCATCTATGCCTGTCAAAGTTCTCCATATCTTTCCAGGCTCATCTGAAATATCACCTTTCCCATGCAGATTTCCCTCCTTTCCACCAGCAGAATGAGATCCCTCTCTCTGTGCTGTATCCATAGCACTGTGTATCTCTCCCCTGACAGTTATACTCTGTGGTGCTCTTTATTCTGTCCTTATTTTGCCCCATCCAGCAAGTTTTGTGAAAACAGAAACTGTGTTTATTCATCTATGTAATCTCTACTGCCCTTAGCATAATTCTTGTTTAGGATGGATGTTGAACAGTTATTGGTGGAATTGAACAGCCAAGGCTTCTTGGCATAGAAAGAAACCAACATGATTCATTGCTGATTGGTTCACTTTAGATTTTACTGTTCAGTCTCTCTCATCTCTTCTAGTTCTTCTTGAAACAGGGCCCTTTGCAGTGTGAGAATAATCAGATCCTGTCTTGCCTATTTAACTGTGATCTCTTATTGCATTGTAGCTCCTTGGTATCAGGGACCATGTTTTAAAAGTATTTTCTATTTCCTTCCCCATCATCTCTCCACCCCACCTCTAATAGTTCTTAGCTCAGTACCACACTCACTGAATCATTTAAAATACTTGTTTAAGGAATGAATTAACGAATGAAGTCAAGTACCTCTTCCTTGACATTGTTCACATTTTCTTTTCCCAAATCTTGTTTATTCTTTTCCACTTCCAGGGCCTGCCACTCATTCTGATGCTCTCAGCTCTCTTCTGCTCAGTTGCCCAAGCATCATTCTTCAGGAATCATTTCCAGCTCTTCCCAGAGCTCTCAGATGTTCACTAACCAAAGAGAAGAAAAAATACAGCATTTCTTTAGTCTCCATATAATGAAAAGATGGTGCAGGACCAAATAGTTCAAGGTGCCAAATTCTTTTTAAAGGGCATGATAGTAACATAGGCAGGGTTTTTAGATATCTACATGGATACGTTTAAAGCAAGAACTGCTATAAGGCCAACAAGTTTGATGCTATGAGGTCAACACTTCAGCAAAAACATAAATAATATTTTTATAGCCAATCAAGATCCATTCTTGTTTGGCTTTTGTATGAATACATCCTACCACTTTGCAAATTGGAATTAAAGTAGATTAAGATCTGTTCATTTTCTGATTTCAAGCTTGCCAACTATCTCCAGGAAACAAAAGGTTGGGAATGCCACCCAGGACAGCACCCCCAACAGAAGGGTCTGTAGCCAGTAGACTTCCCATGGGTACTGCCAAGTAGAAGGATTCCTTTTCCAAAGACCACACTGTTTCCTAACATAGCTTTCTCCATCTACTCTCCCTGGTATCTTTCTTTGATGGTGTCTTTTCTGATTAAAACATACTCAGTTGGTGAGCATCCCAGAAGTACATAGTCTCATTACTTAAACTACTTTGATAGAGTTTTTTACAGTTCAAATTTTATAGCTGATACCAGATTTACTTCTTAATTCCATTCTTCTGCCCAGCCCAACCAACAGTCCTTTGCCTCATCTATTCTGACACTGAGGAATAAAGTCCTAGTATCTGAGTCTGTGGGTCATGCCCACACATTCAGGCCAGACCACATTCCGTATGGCCTTGAGTATTTGAAGTGGTGATCCTCCCCTAGGTTCCTGCTCACATAAATTTCCCAAAACTCACTTCCCCCTTTTGGGAACATACACCTCCAGTCAGCTCCCCTAATCTATTCTTCCTTCTCTTCTGTTTAGACAGTTCTTAAAGGCCATTCCCAGCAGTCATTCAACCTGCATCGAATCATGCTGCTGTCAGCTCTCCTTATTTCCAAAGTTTTGTTCAGTTCAACAGGCCTTTATTGACAGACTATCTCATGCCAAGTCCTATGCTAGGCTGTGGGGATGTAAAGAAGATTAAGACATGGTTCCTGCACTTGGTAGGAGGGGCTTATAGCTTCCTCTTTTCTTTTTATGTATGTGACACTCCTCCATTCATTGGTCCACATGGATAGAACATTTCCTAGGAATCACCATGTTTTTCAGGGTTGGGGGCTACACCACATGACCCTACTAATCAAGCAGGCAAAAGACATTCAGATGAACATCCATCAGGGGAAAGAACGTCTCTCTCCACTCCTCCTTCCTTACCCCAACAATTTTGTGTCGGAAATGGCCTAATTTGACTTTTCCTGTATGGTGCTGGAGAGATTGGGAGCAACAAGGACTCTCTTGTTGCTTTGAAATAAAACAAAACTTGGGTCTAGGGCACTTGAACCAATTGGTTGTCTCCTATTGTTTCCCTAACAGGATTACCCAGGTATTTTGCATGAAAATCTGGTAAGTAAAAGAAGATCCACCATCAAGAATAAAAGAGTGATGGAATAGGGTATACCAGCTATCCCAAGGAAATCTAGGAAGAGAGGATGGGAAGAAAGCTATGAAAACACAAATCTGTGAAAGGTTGTATTTCCTTTATCTTGATTCCTCCCCTCCCCCACCCCTCTCAGGCTTTACTGCATACGTTTGATCCAGAGGAAGTGTCCGTAGCTCTTCTCTGGGGAGGGGGAAGTCCACCAAGGAGTCAATGTTACTATTTCTCCAGTGAGGCCATCTCTACATGTGGTCCCTTCTCCACTGGTGACTTTCACTAAAGGTATCATCTTTCTGGTTAATCTTATGCCTTTAGTACCCGCTATGTCCATAAGTCCTCCCTCGTGTTAACCTAATTTTGGACTTTATTATACTTTAAAAATTTCTCTCTTGGGGATGGCCCCATGGCGTAGTGATTAAGTTCACATGCTCCACTTTGGTGGCCGAGGGTTCGCAAATTCAGATCCTGGGCGCAGACCTACATACCACTCATCAAGCCATGCTGGGTGGCATCCCACATATAAAATAGAGGAAGATTGGCACAGATGTTAGCTCAGGAACAATCTTCCTCCAGCAAAAAAGAGGAGAATTGGCAATGGACGTTAGCTCAGGGCCGATCTACCTCACCAAAAAAAAAAAAAAAAAAAGTCTCTCTTCTTTCTGATTTTAAGTTACATTGCAAAGCCTTCATCTATGAACTTGGCCTTGGGTGACATCATGCCTGATCCCTCTTCCTAGACTTTCCTCATCAACTGCATAAGTGTGTGGGCGGGAGTGGGGGCATGCAGGACAGTCCCTGCAAATGAGAACTGACAGGAAAGGGTGAAACTCAGGGACAATTACTACTGGAGACTTTTGAGATTTCTTGAAGTTTTGTTACCTCTCCAGTGTTTGTCTTTGTGTATGTGTGTGTGACTCTTTTTTCACTGAGCAGTAAAAACTCTTAAAAACAAAAAGAAGATTGTGTGCTTGTCTCAGAAAGAGCAGAGAGTGAAATTGAGGGGAGGGATGCAGAGTCTCTCTGCTACTCTGGAAGTCAGTCTAGGCTAAGAGAGGGGCTCAAAGTGAGGGGTCACTGGGACCCTGGCAAGGAGAGTAAGCAAGAGAAATCCTTGGGACTTGTGTTATCAGTAAGAATGGAAGGGCTGAGGAAGGATGCTGCCTGGGACTGAAAAGAGAGTTTTCACTTGAAGAAAGACCTCCCCAATACTTCTGGGGCATTGTAGCTGGTCTTTGACATTTCTGTACATTTGTAGATTAAGCAAATGAGAGTCCAGGCACTCTAAACCAAGACTTTGGGGCTTTTTCCCAGAAGCACCACTGTGTTTCAAGTCAGAAGGCCAAGATTCAAGTCCTGGCTCCTGAGACCCCTGGCTGTGTGATCATGAGTCCATCTCTTATACTCTCTGGGTTCTTGGTTTCTTCATCTGTGAAAGGGATAATAATATCTGCCTGGCTACCTCTCAGTCAACAGACATCTGTCGAGTGCCATTATCCTCCAGGTACCAAGCTAGATACTGGGAGCCAGCAGTGAATGAGACACATATGGTCCCTGCTTTGTCATAGCTTACATTCTAGTTTGAAATTGGATGTGAACAACTAACTACAAGTGTGACGATGTCACAATGGAAAAGCACCTGGACTTATGGGCCCATTGACCAGGGCACCTAACCTAGACTGGGAGGTCAGGGGAGGCTTCCCTGAGCAAGCAGTGTCAGCTGAGATGCAAAGGATGAGTAGAAGTCAGACAGATGAAGGGGGAGGTGAGAGCTGGTCATGGTAAAGGAACGGCGGTGAGAAGACTGAGGTGGGGAGGCCATGGCACGTTGAACCAGGAAAAGGACAGGGTGATTGGGAGTGCAGAACCACACAGGGAAGGTAGGACCTTCTGCTCAGCCTCATAGGCTGTAATTGATGAATTCTAAGAGAGAAAAAGTGAATAATAAAGTGTTCACATTTCTTGGGCCAAGTTCCATGGTCATCACTTTCCATATACCATCTCTTTTATCTCTCCCCATAGCCACAAGGTCACATAACTATTATGTGGTGGAGCCAGACCTCACACTCGGGCAGCCTGCCCTAGCCCCTACACCCTATAATGTGCTTTATATAAAAACTCTGTGCAGACTCGAAGGTAGTATGCCAGTGTCAGATATGGACAGGTTAGACCCAGAAGGAATTGTTTCTCCCCAAATCTCTTTTGGATATTTCTATTTTTGTAGGAGGTGTTTCCCAAGGCCACAGAGAATGTAAAAAATGAAATCAACTTCTTTTTAAAGAAACTCGCAAGGAACAAATGACTCTTGGTCAGGTTGTTCCTCTCTCTGGTCAACATCCTGGCAGGAAACTTCCAAGCACAAGAGACTTGAGAAGGAAGGAGTGTTTTCCCTTGCCTGTAATTTGGTTTCCTGTTTTGCTTTCCAAAATTTGCATAGATACTTTTTAAATGCTTTTAGGAAAAGTGGTTTTTTGAAATCTTTTCCATGAGACAAGATTTATGTTGGTGAGTGATCAGCCACAGGAATTGCACAGGATCGGCTTGAGTTCTTGGATATAAATTCGGTTACCTCCTGTCTGAAGCATATTCTGTGCCCTTTCACCTATTCACTTAGAAATATCCACTCCTCCCTTTGTGCTCACTCTGGCCCCACATATTCCTGTGGCACTTTGTCAAGCTTATTTGCTTATATGCCTGTTCCTGTACTAGGCTGTCAGCTCCTTGGAGGCGGGAGATGTTAGACTCATCTGTTTATCCCAGGGCTTACACGGCGCCCAGCACATAGCAGCCACTCAATAGATGCTTATAGAATGAAAGAGCAAACAATGATTGCTTGAAGGATATCAGCACCCACTGAGTACCTACTTTGTGACAAGCACTATGCCAGTGGCTTGCATGCATCATATTAAATTCTTACAAGCCTGCTAGGCAGTAACTCTTATTTCCCATTTTTCAGATAAAGAAACTGGGTCTCAGAGAGTTAAGTGAATCACACAGGCAGTAAACAACCGAGAGCCGGGAGTCAAGAGCAGAGTTCTTTCTGTTTATACCTCTTTGCTTCCTCCCCTAAAGTGGCAGATGGAGGAAGTCAGCACCTCAGAGGATGTGCTGATCCTTATAGGTACTGGTCAGTTTTTTAAAGCTGTCTCCTATTTAGCGTTGTAAGGCTTGCTTTTGGGAAACTCCAGCAGGATGAGATTATGGGGAAAATAATTGCCTTCATTGTCTGTGATCTTTTCTAGAAGAGGCAGCATGGAGTGGAGGAAGGAAGGAGGCTGTGGGTCAGCCAGGGCAGGGTTCAAATCCTGGTTCTGTTACTTACCAGCTGTGTGACTCTGGCAAGGTGTTCAACAGCTTCATATCTGTTATAGAGAGACAATCACACCTACTGCATAGGAGAGTGAAGAGTACATCAGAAACTTCAAGTAGAGCAGCCGGCACATGGTGAGTGCTCTATAAAGGATAGCTGTCTTTAATGTGAAAATGCCTGTGAGGTGCTGATGTCACTGCATCAGCGGCCCCAGCTGACCCTGTCCTCTTGCTTTAGCAGGCCCAGGGCATCAGGCATAGTTCTGTCTCTCTGCCTGGAGCACCTTTCCCCTTATCTACCTGGATCACAGGATCTCCCACAGGATACCTTCCTTTATCTCCTTTAACCCTACTGCATGGTTTATTTGGTGCTTGGTTGGTCAGTTATTTGTTGGTTGGTGTGCGGAGGATCTTGGACTCTTGGTATAAGCCAGGGGTCGACAAACTAGAACCTGCAGGCCAAATTTATCCCTCCCTCTGTTTTCGTATGGCCCATGAAATAACAATGAGTTTTACATTTTTAAATAGTTGAAAAAAATCTTTTAAAGAATACTATTTTGTGACAAATGAAAATCATATAAAATTCAAACTTCAGTGTCCATACATAAAGTTTTATTGGCACACAGCCACGCCCATCATTTGCATATTGTCCGCAGCTGCTTTCCTGTTACAAGAGCAGAGCTGAGCAGTTGCGACAAAGACTGCGTGGCCTGTAAAGCCTAAAATATTTCCTAGCCGGCCCTTTACAGAAAAAATTTGCACAATCCCTGGTATAAACAAATAACAGCAGAAGATTCCTCACTCAGAAATACCCAATCGAACTCCTCGTTCCCCCTCCTCACCCATCACCAAATATAGCCTCAGGTCGGAAATTCTTTTGAATTAACAAACTGCAAATACCCCCCGAGAACTTTACAGTGCACACCATTCTTCACGCTTTCATTTTATTTGACTTAGTCACACCTTAGCTCAGCACAGAGGAGGGAGACAGGAGAAGGTGGAAGGAGATGAGGAAGGGAAAGAATGAGCAAAAGAAAAGAGGGAGGGAGGCAGCGAGAAGGATAAGCAAAGTCATAAATAATTTTGTTACAAACAAGCAAATCCATGAAACGCCAGGAAAGGGAAAAGTTTAACAGAAATTCATAAATTCCCCTGCTTTCTCTGCAATTGATGCCATCCTATCATCTCTTCTTCAAGAAAGCATAACAGTTTTGACAAGATGGCAACAAGAGGCAATAACACCAGCTAGAGAAGATGATTAATCAAGCAACTATTGTTGAAACAATTTAGTATTTACCCAACTGAGGAACTGACCAGTTGACAGAGATGAACTCAAAACTCCTGGCAAAATTTGGCTTTCCTAGCAAATGAGCTGAGGAGTCGAAAATATCTAAAAGAAGTCACTGAGTCCCTTAAGACTCAGTAAGAAAGAAGCAGCAATTTGACTCAGTAAGAAAGAAGCAGCTATTTTAGCATTAAAATCGTAATGTTGAAAGTATAATAATCAACAAGGAAAGCCTTAGGGGGAGAAAGACAAGGACATTATTTTAAAAATTAAAATTAAAAAGCTTGCACATTCATTTGATTAGCATAAATCTTACTTTATTGATAGAAAGAAAAGCCCCAGTGATGGTAATACCAGAGAAGATCTGGTTTTATCTTCAGTGCCTAGGGATCTCATAGCAAGATAGTACAGGCATAAGAATTGTTAAAATACTAGAATAATCCTAGCAAAGTATTTTTCCATTTTAAGACAAAGACCAGAGATGGAGACCACAAGAGCACAATGTTTGCCAAAATCAAGTCCCACTGGGCTTTGTTTTTTCCTAGTGTGCACTTGATACAGAAGAGAGATTTCATCTAAACAGTACTCACAGAGGGATGTGGAAAGCTGAAAAATCTCATTTGCTCACCTCCAAGGCACTTGCTAGTAACAAAAGAAGATAAAAAAGGAAAAACAGAAGAACAAAAAGCAAAGTAGTACCAGCAAAAAGAATAGTAAAACACTTGCTGTCTACACTCTGGTTCATTTAGCATTTGCTTGTGCTCCTGGCTCTCCCCATTCAGGGGTCCTACAGTTCCCAGTTTACGGGAGCTAGTTCACAAGTTTATGCTGAAGGGGAGCAGAATATGCCACCCCAAAATATGCCACTTTGGCATATTGTTGTTTTAAATTAAAGTTATTTGAGAAACAGCTGGTGCAAGAAGGACACCCTGACCCTTCTTTGTCCCCCTGGAAGCAGGAAATAAATCTCCCACATGAAGTATCCTTCCTATATTAGGAGGGTAGAAGGCATCCTTATCGCCAAAGATAGGGAATTCAAGGCCTAGAAGGCTGTATATACAAACCTCGTTACTTCCTCACTAATTTACTACCCCAAGCCTAAACTTCTTTGTCTTGTCAATTCTTAACAAATATATTGTTTCTTTGTCTAAAAGGTATAAAAGCTCCCTGCTTTGGTCACTTCTTTGAGCCTCATATTTTTGGAGCTCTTGTACATATGAAATTAAATTTGTTTTTCTCCTGTTAATCTGTCTTATTTCAGTTTAATTATTAGACCAGCCGAAGAACCTGGAAGGGAAGAAGGGGAAAGTTTTCTTCCCCTACAATGCAAAAACTGTAAAGGATACCCCAATGGTTCATTGACACAAATTAGATAACAAATGCGAAAAGGGGAAAATTAAAAGGAATCATTCTAATCAATAGTCTGCAAAACCATCAAGGTCACGAGCAACAAGGCTAGTTTGAGAAACTGTCACAGCCAAGAGGAGCCTAAAGAGACGTGACAACTAAATGTAATATGGTATCCTGGATGGGATCCTGGAACAGAAAAAGGATATTAGATAAAAACTAAAGAAATCTGAATAAAGTATGGACTTGGTTAATAATAACGTATTAATATTGATTGATTGATTGTGACAAATCTACCCTATTAATATAAGTTGCTAATACAGGAAAAACTGTGTGCAGGGGTATATGGGAACCATCTATGTACTAGCTTCACAACTTTGCTATAAATCTAAAACTAATCTAAAAAATAAAATTTACTTTTCAAAAGAAGGAATCATTCATTCAGTGAATGCCTGATGTGCAGGCATTATGCCACGAGTCTCACACGAAGCCTGGAGTTTTGCTGAGTTTGCATCCACCAAATTTCCCAAGGGTCTCATTACAAGAAGGGCTAAGGGAGTAAATTGTCCCCTTGACCTTGCAATAGCCTAAGTCAGTGTTTTCCAAAGGAAAATTTTCTGTGAGATTTAATACACGTTATTTAACAAGAGAGAGAGGTCTTTGGTTAAACAAGTTTCAGAAAAATTAGATTAAAACAAATTAAACACGTTTCTTTACTACAAGACCTCTTAGAACCTTTATTTTGCTTATGCACATTGCAGTTATCCAAAAAGGAGCTGTGGAATGCAGCATTTCCCAAATTTATTTGGTTATGCAACTCTTTTATTTCAGAACACCTCTTGAGACTAGCTTCCTTATGAAAATACTTCAGAAAACACTAATGTATACAATCTAAAAAGTAGACTAAAATAGCTGAAAATTGCTAAAGGAAGGACCTGATACAGGAAAGTTAAAAGAAACACAATGAAAATGTGTTTTTAGCCATTACTGATTTTTTTTAAAGGCTTTTATTTATTTATTTATTTATTTGTTTGTTTTTGGTGAGGAAGATGGCCCCTGAACTAACATCTGTGCCAGTCTTCCTCTACTTTGTATGTGGGATGCTGCCACAGCATGGCTTGATGAGCAGTGTGTAGGTCCGCACCCAAGATCCAAACCTGCGAACCCTGGGCCGCTGAAGCGGAGCGTGCAAACTTAGCCACTACACCACCAGGCTGGCACCCATTACTGATTTTTTAACTGATTGCTTCAGGCATCTCAAAAGCAAGAAATTCTGCCAAACTAATTCCTGAAAAATTCTCATTTTATGTCCCAGGCCTTAAACAAAAGCCTAATAGACTTTTGTTAAATGTCACTGGATGAGGAAAATTTTAACATTAGGCTCACCTGATGTCCTCCATGGCTAAACAAAAGGCGTTTGTATCTCAGCCCTTTGAAAAGTTACACAAATTTGGGTAGACAATGAATATTTGGGTGAGATTAGTTAATGCAGAGACAAATAAATCCTCCCTATCCTGGGGAACAAAGACAATTCAGTTTGCAAATAACTGCAGACACTCAAACGTATCTTGAACAGCTGGAATATTTAGGGCTCATATATGAGAAATTGTACATTTTATTCCTTAAGACATGCAACTTTGCCAAGTCTAAATTGCATTTATTTATTTATTTTTTTTTTGTGAGGAAGACCGGCCCTGAGCTAACATCTACTGCCAATCCTTCTCCTTTTTTCCCCTTTTTCTCCCCAAAGCCCCAGTAGATAGTTGTATGTCATAGTTGCACATCGTTCTAGTTGCTGTATGTGGGACACAGCCTCAGCATGGCCGGAGAAGCCGTGCATCGGTGAGCGCCCGGATCCAAACCCTGGCCGCCAGTAGCCAAGCTCGCGCGCTTAACCGCTAAGCCATGGGGTCGGCCCCTAAATTGCATTTTAATTTAATCAGTTTGGGCAGTTGCAGCTCTTTAGCTGAGATTAGAATAATAGGCTCAGACCAGGCCTGCCCCGTGGTGTAGCGGTTAAGTGTGTGTGCTCTGCTGCTGGCGCCCGGGCTGGATCCCAGGCGCACACTGATGCACCGCTTGTCAGGCCATGCTGTGGCGGCGTCCCATATAAAGTGGAGGAAGATGGGCATGGTTGTTAGCCCAGGGCCAGTCTTCCTCAGCAAAAAAAGAGGAGGATTGGTATGGATGTTAGCTTAGGGCTGATCTTCCTCACACAAAAAAAACATTAATAATAATAGGCTCAGACCATGCAGCGTTTTCTTGCAAATTTGTTTCAAAATATAGCAGATGATAAGAGATAAGACTTGAATCTTGACAACACGGCTTTGTTATGGGATACATCAGCAGCATTTTTATCAGCCTCTGACAGGAATTGGAAAAATCTTGAGATGCATTTAAAGTAGCAGAATAATAATTATTGAGGAAACAGAAGACCTGAGACAGCAGAATACAGGAAGGAATCAGAATTTAGCAGAAAGAGCACAGGCTTTTTGGAGGGTAACAGATGTAGGTTTGAATCCTAGATCCATTCTTCCAAAGCTGAGTAACCTTGGGCAAGTGACTTTTGGAACCTCAGCTTCCTCATCAGTAAAATCATAACAATAATTTCACCTTTGCAAGGTTCTTGTAAGTAACAGAGACAGTGTTTGCAAAGTGCCTTTTACAGTACTAGATACTTATTGTATCCTCAGTAAATGGTTATTCTAATAAGAAAGCACCACCAACAATCTTAAATAGCAAAGAGTTTAGCAAGGATACAAGCAAATACTGGAATATCAACACAAAACAACTGGAAGCCAGGTTTATAGGAAACAAAGGAAGGAAAAAATTTTAGGCCAGCTAAAAGTGAATGCTGTATGAAAAGAACAACTTTATTTGCATCAGCAGAGTTTGTTGGAAGGCAGGCAAGACTAAAACTTTTAGCCTTTTGGCGTATTTGAACTCAATTACAGTTGTTCTGCTTAAGTCAAGTTTGTAAAATGGGCTCTTCTGTACTCCTCAGATCAAAGCCTTCTAAAACTAGTATCTTCCTAGACTCAAACAAGAAAACTATTGGATCCCCAAAAATGATACAATGAAAGTGAACCAAAGAAATGTTTCCCAAAGTACATTCTGGATGTTATTCAGGGGGAAAAAAAATATGGAATTACACAATTTAGGAGCTGTTGGGTTAATCAAAAGCTAAACCAGTTTCTAGGCTTTTTAAAAATAGTAATGTATATATATAATAAAATTCAAACAGTAGAAAAGAGCATAAAATGAAAACTATGATTTCTTCTCAATTCACCTTCTGTCTTCCAGTTCTTCATAGAATCAAGAATTGTTACCAGGGCCGGCCCCGTGGCTTAGCGGTTAAGTGAGCATGCTCCGCTGCTGGCGGCCCCGGTTCGGATCCCGGGCACGCACCGACGCACCACTTCTCTGGCCATGCTGAGGCCGCGGCCCACATACAGCAACTAGAGGGATGTGCAACTATGACATACAACTATCTACTGGGGCTTTGGGGGGGGGGGGAATAAATAACTAAATAAAAATTAAAAAAAAAAAATTAAAAAAAAAAAAAGAATTGTTACCAGTTTCTTGTGTATCCTTCCAGAGCCATTGTACACATTTATAAGCATCTTATTTAATCAAGATATAGATAGATATAGGTAAATAGCTTACACAAGTGGTAGCACACTAAACACACTTCTGCATCTTCCTTTGTTCACTTAATATGTCTTGGGGGAAATATCAGTTCATTTAAATTAGTAGTTCTCAACCGGGGGTGATGTCTAGAGACATTTTTGATTGTCACAACTTGGGAGGGTGGTGCCACTAGTGGGTGGAGTTCAGGGATGCTGCTAAGCATCCTACAATGCACAGGACAACCTCTCACAACAAAGAATTATCTAGCCCAAATGGTGCCGCTTTTGAGAAACCTTGATTTAGATCTATCTCATATTTTATATTGCCCACACACTATTCCACTATATGAACGAGTCATTATATACCAGTGCAATATGATGGTCATTTAGGTTACTTCAAGTCTTTTACTGGGGGAAAAAAAAACTTTAAATGAACATCCTCACGCAAATGCAGAAGCACATCTATACAATAACATTCTGTAAATGGAATGGGGGGGTCAAAGTTTGTGTGCATTTTTGTCGTAAATATTATCAGTTGTTCTCCAAAGATGATATAGCAATTTACATTGCCTTCCACAACGCATGCAAATTCCTGTTTCCTCATATCCTCCCCAAAACGGTGTAGTAACATAATTTTTTATAATTGCCAATCTAATTGCTTGAAATAGAGTTGTTTAAATTTGTGTTTACTTATTATAAGTGAAGTTGAACATTTTTTCATACATTTAAAACCCATTAATTATTTCTGTAAATTATCCGATCAGTTTTATTTAATGCAAGGCTTCTCAGAGCCTTTGATATGTTCATCTATATGATGGCTCTCCAAGAGACAGCATTCAGCATTTCCCAGTATTTTATCCTTATAACCTTATATTGTTTTGATGGATCATTTTGAGTAAATACAGTTCTGTACAACACTCTTTGAGAATCACTGAACGTAAGACACCAGGATAAGATTAACTTGTGAAAGGATCTTGTAAAATTTCGAAGGAATACATAACAGTGACTTATCAATTATGTGGTGGCATTCTTAGCAGAGAGAGAAACCCCTGACCCATGGTTAGAAGCAAGATCCATCAGACTCGAGTTGTACAGACCCTGTCACACCTCCACCAAGTGTACTAACCAGGATTCCTTTCCTTTCAGACTGAAACCCAACCAACTCAAACTAGGTTAGGCAAAAGACAAAACAAAACAAAAACTTGATTTGCTCATATAAATAAACTTTGGGAAGGTCTGTGATTCAGTTGTGCCTCAGGTATGAGTGGCACCAAAAACTCTAACTCGGTGAGGTTTTTCTCTCTTGCTCACTCACTTTTCCCTGTTCCTCTCTTCAGTTTCATTCTCTCGGGTGAGCTCCTCATTGCCCCTACCCCTGGCATTTCACTGCCACCACCAGAGAGACTGAAACACTTGCTCTTGGGACCCTGTTCAGAAGTACCAGGGAGGAGCTGGATTATTACCCACCCCACAGCCAAACAGTGGTGCCAGAGCCAGTAACCATGAGGAGACTGAGCACCCATTGGTGATGGCAGGAGGGGAAGGAGCTTTTCCCAGAAAAAGAAAAAAGAGAGGTTCTCTTTCACCATGACATCCCCCATGTTACCAAAAGATACCAAGAAACATCCCTGGAAAATATAAATATCACGAACTAAGTGATACTTGGTAAATAATTTAAAAAGAACTTAACATTCAGTGTCCTTGTGAGGCTTATACAGATTTGCCAATGTTAAAAACAGCATTAGACACTAGAAAAAGGCTATGAATTAACTGGATTTAGACAGATGAAGAAACAAATATCAAAAAGATTTCCAGCTGTGATCCTGGGACAGAATGTAGACTCATCACCTTGAAAGATACGGAAAACCAATTCTTTTCTTCACATTCAAATGGCCATAACGGTACCTAGTGCGAAAAACTGGACTACTCATTATGATAGTTTGAACATTTACAAATTGTATTAGTTTCCTATGTGCTGCTGTAATAAATTACCACAAACTTTGTAGCTTAAATAATACAAATGTATTGTCTTACAGTTCTGGAGGTCAGCAGTCCAAAACGGGTCTCAGTGGGCTAAAATCAAGGTGTTGGCAGGGCCGCATTTCCTTCGGGACACTCTAGGGGAGAATCTGTTTCCTCGCCTTTTCCAGTTTCTAGGGGCAGCCCACAATCCTTGGTTCTGGTCCCCTTCCTCCGTCTTCAAAGCCAGCGACAGCAGGTCCAGACTTTCTCACATCACATCACTCTTGCTTCCGTTGTCACATCTCTCTCTGACTCTGTCTCCTCTTCTGACACTTGCAATTACATTGAGCCGACATGGATAATCCAGGATAATTTCTCTATGTTGAGGTTGGCTGATTAGCAACCTTAATTCCATCTGCAATCTTAATTCCCCTTTGCCATGTAATATACCATGTTCAATGGTTCCAGGGATCAGGATGTGGATATATTTGAGGAGGCATTATTCTGCCTACCACACAAATTAAGAACATAAAGAGAGTATCCCCATTTTCTCCTGACCCATCAAAAGGACAATTGGCATTTGAAATACTGATCATTAATAACATTAAGTACTCCAAATGTATAAGGTAAATGTCTAAAGTTTAAATGTTTCAAATGTTCGGGGGACAGTTTACATGCCCGTGAAAAGGTAAGTCTTTCTGCAGGCTAATCCCTAACTTAGAGGCAAGACATTTAATGAAAAAAGTCAGGTTATTTTATAAACTGGCTATTTATTTTTGAATAATTCAGGAAAATTTTCACACTGCTTAATTTTCATTATATCCTCCCAGCAACAGTACCAATCATATGTAATATAACTATAGTATCCCATAGAACCCATATATTAAATTTTGAAATGTAAAATACCCATAACATAAAATCAGAAGGCAAAAATTCTTATAAAGCATATTAAAATTAGCAAAGCGTTATCCTTTTCTTAGCCAACAGGGGAAACTTCTTCACTGCTGAGATTATTACCTCCTTCCTTGAAGGCAAAGTTTAGGCTTCAAGTTGTCTAAATACGTCAAGACAATGATGACTAGAGTTTCCTGCAGATACATTGTGAAATGAGAAAAGAGGGTGAATTTTATGGTATGTGAATTATGATATTGAATTATATCTCAATAAAGATGTTACTAAAAAAATTTTCAGAGAATCATAAATGGCGGATCTGCCACAATTAAGTAAAACAAAGCCCTTCAATAACAGTTTACATTTATTGAGTGCTTATTAAGGACCAGATTTTTCTAAGTTTTCTATATGTATTAACTCATTTGATCCTTACAATAACCCTATAAGGTAAGTATTCTTATCCCCACTGATAAAGAAACTGTGCCTTGCCCAAGATCACACAATAGAAAGTGGCAGAACTGGGATCTGATCTTAAGCCGTCTAACTCCAGAGCCCATATTTCTTAACCAACTCACTACTCATTCTCCTAACCACTACACTACACCGTACTGCTTTCTTAAATATTTGGAGTCCATTACAGAAGATGATTATTTGGAAACCCAATTCAAATACTACCAGATATTCTAAGCAGAACAATGGTGCAAAAGGAACTTAATAGTTCGGTCTAAATAGCTGTATATTTTGGCAGAACTAAACAATATAATCAAAAAGAATCAGCCTATAGAGTCAAAGCCTGGTTTGACAAATATGAGAGCATATAAAATAGAGCAAGTCATCATAGACTAAAACCACTTCCTACTCAGGTCCAATAGACATTTGTTATTCTGTTTTATGCCCTTTTAAAATGTTACCAATATGAGAAATGACATATATTACATATCCCATAAACATTTCCTTTAGTAGTATAAACAAAGTGATTTGACACCAAGATAAAATATAAATATTTTCAATATCCACTTTGATGTATAATTGCTATTAGAATTCCTATCTCACGTTAAAAAAAAATGTACCTTTTTCTTTTGTTACTATTTCCATTAAGCTAATCTGGTGGAGAAATTGGAGTATATAAGAGAGATTGGGGGGGCCGCCCCCGTGGCTTAGTGGTTAAGTGCGCGCGCTCCGTTACTGGCGGCCCGGCTCGGATCTGGGGCGCGCACCGACACACCGCTTCTCCCGCCATGCTGAGGCCGCGTCCCACATACAGCAACTAGAAGGATGTGCAACTATGACGTACAACTGTCTACTGGGGCTTTGGGGAGAAAAAGGGAAAAAAAAAAAAGAGAGATTAGGGAAGATTTCAATGGCATTTTTTTTTTGTCTTCACAAAATAAAAGGCAATATATATCTGTTAAACAGGACACCAAAGGATAAGGTGGTAATAGTTCATGCTTTATAATAAAGGTGACATTTCTTTGCTCTTTTGTTTTAAAATTAAGCTCCAGGGTCCTGCTTGACTAACATTCACAAACCTAATGTTTTGTGTCTTATTAGCTGCACAAAGTACCATCTTTTCGCAAAATGATGGTGCTATATACTCTAAAATTTTCTTACATACAAGGACATATTCTCATCTCTCACCCTGTGCCAAGGTTTTTGTAGGATACCAGGACAGGGAAGTGGAGTAAAAGCTGCATCAGGAGAGCCAGGCTAAGTGGCTTGGAGGTATGCCTGAATTAGAACCCCTACTGCAAACAATAGTAGTCACAGTCTCAGCCCTGAACAAGGTGTGTGCCTGTGAGCTTCTCTCAAAGACGTGGAAAAGAAGAAAATGTGGCAACTAGCTGGTTGTTGATCTTCTTCCGTTGCTCTCTTCCACATCTCACTTATCCAAAACCCCAGGCTTCATGTCCACCAAGCTGCCTGTCCGATGCCTTCCTACGTCTGTTCTACACTCCACCACCTCCGAGTCTTAGTCCAAGCTGCCCAGATCCCTGGAGAATTCGTCCTCTTTCTACTGAACCCCACCTCCCCATCACCACCCCCAACATACACACACATACACATTCTATGCTCAACTCTCCCTTGAACTCAATTCCAGGAAATTTTCACCAATCATCTTTTATTCATTCATTTGATAATTTTATTCAACTAACATTCACTCATTTAGACCAAAAACCATGTGCCAAACGCTATCAAAACAACTTCAAACGACTTTATTTCTTCTAAGCAATTTTGCAATTATCATAGTGATTGTGTATACTTGTACGATAACTCTCTGTCTCATTCTCTACCCTGTTACTTGATGGGGACTTGCCTGATCTTTTTACCCTTAAGCACTCCGGACTCTGGCATACTATTGGTACTAAGTAAATTCTAGTTAACCTACTGAGAGACTGATGCTGCCAAAAGGAGCCATTTTAGCTACACTTCACAGTAAGAGAGGGTAAATGCACTTCGTCTCACATTTCTGAGTCACGTTAATGCAGCTGACTTTTGACCCATCCTCCTCCCTCCCCCATCCTCCTCATCATAACAAACATGGAATATTTATCCCCAACAAGTAACCACATATCCCATTCAACTTTGGCCAAAAACAGGAACCCTGAGACCCAGAATCCTAGTGCTTTGCCTAAAAGACTACTTATTCACTGGGAATTGAAATGACGTCTTAGAACACAGTGGACAAGGAGACAGGATTTGAGTGCCAGTGCTGCCACAAATAGGCTGTGACATCCTGGGCAAGCCACAACTTGTTGGATGTTTAATGTCCTCATATGTAAGATGGAAATGCTGGTACCTGCCTTCAGAAGCTTCTTGGGAGGATGAAATAAGGGACTGTAAAAGAAAGGGCTTAGGCTTACAAAAAATATTGTAAGTTAAAGGCTTACAAAAAATATTGATGAACCTCTTCTGCTTTTCTCTGGTTCACTTATTACCTTTCAAAAGGCCCCACAGCACCTTCTAAACCTAATTCCACACTCATGACTCAGACTTTTGATCATTGCCTTTTGGCACTAGAATTTAAAATCAAACTTTGCAAAAGAAAACCATCACTGACTTTCTTCACAGTCAGTCTTGCCTCAATCCCCTGCAATCTGGCTTTCGTTCTCAGAAATCTGATGAAGTTGTACCCCTAAAGGTCATCTGTGAACTTCATTTGCCGAGTCTTAGAATGTTCTCCGTGCCAATCTGTTGGTCACTTGATGCTATCAATCAGGTTTTCCTTCTCCTCTTCAGAGACATAGCAAGAGTGTGGTTTTTCTTTCACTTCTCAAACCCACCTTCTCAACACGCTTTGTCTACACTTTTTTCTCCTTCCACCTCCTGATTGTGGCAGTTTCCAATGTTCTGACCATTCTCCTCTTGGACTCCCCACTCTCCTCGCATGGACTCATCCACCCTCATGATTTCAGTGACCACTTTCTAAGCAAATGACCCCCATTTATAGCTTCAGTCCCCATTTCC
Source organism: Ceratotherium simum simum (assembly GCF_057802395.1). Taxonomy (NCBI): domain Eukaryota; kingdom Metazoa; phylum Chordata; class Mammalia; order Perissodactyla; family Rhinocerotidae; genus Ceratotherium; species Ceratotherium simum. Next base: position 38,522,585 of record NC_141922.1, read on the forward strand.
CTCCAGACCTGCTGGATTCTCCCAGGTGTATGGCCTACCATCAGCTTGACCATGTCATCTCTGACACAAAACATCATTTCTCCCCTGAACTGGCTTTTATTGCTGCTTTCTCTCTCCTTTATCCCCCATGTGTAGTTAATCACCCAATTTGCTAGTTCTTCTTTCAAAATACCTTGTCTAAGACCTCAAGAGCTGTGGTAATAGTTCTGCATCTATCTTGCATTCCTAGTGGGCTTTCCTTATTGACAAAAGGAGGGAGTACAAGTTTTGATTTGTGGTTTAATTACACACTAGCTTTTAAATTTATGAAAAATTTTTCTAAGTAACAAATTTCTGCTAAGTGTTTCTTATACATTGTCTTAGGAGGAAGGTTTGAGTTTATCATTCTCATTTGGTAGTAAAAAGATATAGTAAAAGATTATATAATAGATGTTTCTCAGAGCAACAGATTGGTTTCCCCCAAAATATTAATGGTACAAGTTTTCCAACTTTGTAAACTTCTGCCCTGTCCAAATTAACCCCTGCCTCAAAGAGAGGCCTCAGACATCCAGGTCTTAAAGATGGGGTCTGTTTCACTTCCAGGTGTTTAGGGACCTGGTACCCCCCCTACAATTCATGCCCAGCCCCCTACCCTACCCCACTCACCCTAATATGCCTGCCTAATGAACACACCAACTTCAGTGAAGTGACTCCTTTTTTCTGCCATGCACAACCTGCTCATTTTCTCTGCTGCAGTGTCAGGACACCTTCCAGGTGTCACCATTGTCCTCAAACCCCTGCCTTCTGTCCAGGTGAGAATGAAGGTGCCTGTAGTTCCACTCAGAAACTAGAACCTAGGATGGCCCCAAAGAGTACATGAAGTTTTGATATGATCATTTTGATTCTGTCTTTTGATGCTATCCATGTTTTAATATTTGCCTCTCTTTTATAACCCTAAAAGGTAAATATGACTTCCAGACTCTTTTTATTACTAAACAATGTGTCCAATAGATGATGTAATCCTATCTCCATGCCCCTTATCCCTGATACCCCATCCCTGACACTTATCCCTCACAATGCCACACTATTCTTTATAGGAAGTCCAGGCCACTCCTTACCACACGCCTGAACTGGGGTGAGGCTTTTCATAGCCATGTTATTTGGTCCTGTGCACCCCTCACTTCTCCTGAAGGGGGAAGTTTGGCCCCCAAATCAACTCCAATACTCTGTCATCTACTGCTCCCTTCTCTCCTTCCAGCTGCTTCTTCTCTTCCCAAGAGGATCTTCCCAAGCTTAATGAACAAATTCAGCCCCAAGACATTTACCCCCTCTCTTTTAGAGTCTCTCATTCCAGTCGCACTTTGACTAAACTTACACAACAAAGTCACGGCAAAAAATGTCACGATACTCCAATTCATTTGTTCCCAGGAGCTGACTCTGGGAGATGCCTGTCTCTCTGTGATATATATTCTTAGACTATTGGTCCATCATAGTCAACACCTTTGTGCTAGTTTTTTATTAAAAATCACAGGCATAGCTGCCAAAAGACCAACAGCAATATTGAGACATAATTTATCAGCCAGCAACAAAGGGGCTCATAGGAAGAGAAGACAAACAAGCAGGAAAAAGAAAGGCCTGTGGATAGACTTGCCCCCACTTCAAGAACAGTCTGAGTCAGAATAGACAATCACAAGAGTGCTAACTGGGGCACCGACAGGACAAATCTCCTTCCACACTAATTCACAAAGATGTTTATGCCCCAGTTCCCATTTGAAACATTTACTTATTTCTTTGGGCTTTGAGGCCTATGACCTAGTTTTCAGTTTACCTTTTCTACCTGGCATATGGCCTTCACATTCAAAAGGGCAGAGCAATTCCATTTTATTTGAGGCAAGAATGGTCTTTCAGGACCACTCCTGAAATAAGAGTCAGGAGCAGTAGAAGGATTTCTTCTCTCTTCCTCTCTCATCTCCTCCCCACCCCTCCTTACACAGCCTCTAGCCCCTACTCACTGGCTTAGAATTCTCCTATTAGCTCTTCACCCTTGAACATAATCAAATGGGTTTTGCACTAAATTAAAATTGGAATATCATGAGAAGAGGTACATTAAGTCTTATCAGTCGTTTACATTCTGATAAAAATTAGTTGATTGTATCTCTTTTCCACTTTCCACAGAGCAAGTGTTAAGAAAAGGAAAAGAGCAAATGGGTCATGGAGACTGAAGAGGTATACAGTTCATGGAAGAATCTAGAGTCCAGATGCCTATATCACAGTCTGGCCAAAAGCAGGGTCATGTGTATTCCTATTTCCAGTTCTGCCACAGCCTCTCAGTCCCATGTGGTCTCCAAGGAACAAACAGTGCGCCACTCCCATCACTATCTAAGAAATAGGAGGAAGAAAGAGTGAATGGATTGCAAGTGGGGAGACAACATACACCAAAAGAGATCAAGCCAACAGTTTGGGGTGAGGTGCTATTCCTTGAGTTTGGCCTTATTTCATTATTAGTCAATGACCAGTGCAAGTTCATGTCTTCAACTGATCTTTGTTGTCAGAGTTATAGGAACCAATTGATGCACAGCTAAAACACAGTGATTCCTGAAGCGAGATGGGGAAGGAGGAAGTAACCCCGTGGCCATCATCTTGGGAACTTGAGTTTGATTTTTGATGGAAACTTGGCCCAGAGATCACTGAAATGTGGATGGAAAAACAACCATTTCAAGACTGCAAGTGTTTTCAGTCTTATAAGCAAGGAGACCCAAAGGGCCAGTCAGGATCAGCTACATAATTTGTAGGGCCCAGTGCAAAATGAAAATGCAGGACCATTGTTCATAAATTAGTAAGAATTCCAAAAGGGTGAGAGCAGAGCATTAAAAGAAACACCCCTTCTAAGCGTGGGGCCCTGTGGAACTGCACACAGTGCAGGCCCATGAAGGTGGCCATGGGGCCCTTTAATTATTCAAATGTGGAACATAAACCTTCTTCTATCATGGAGATGGTTGAGGCATGACTCCAAGAAGCTAAACTGCTCTGTTGAAGAATATGACTTTTATGAAGGCAGGAATTTGGACTGTTTGACTACCACCAAATCACCAGAGCACAGAGCAGGTGCTCAATAAATATTTATTGGGGAAAAAATGAATAAACATAAAACTATTTGTATGCAATAGACAGCTGCATCATTACAGACTTTACTTATGTTTGCTTTCAGTTTTTCTAGGTAGGAAACTGATCTGTAAGGGCAGGTAAATTGTTGCCTGTGCTTATGGAGACACAAATATTTCTTAGGTTTTCTTACTCAAGAAAACCGAGGAGTTGTTTGCATCTAAGTGTTTGGGAGAATCTGAGTACAGATGGTGCCCTAAAGTCGAGAGGACCAAGTGTAGCCCCGGCTGGGAGCAGGCCCCTCTTATCACTCATGAAAGGAACCCAGAGCCATTCTTTCACCTCAACCATTGAAAGCAATGGGAGCATGTCTTGGAACATTAGCAGTACAGCAGTGTGCTTAAGACCATGGGCACTGAAGTCAGACTATCTTCATTATTAACTGCTACTTGACCTTGGGCAAGTTACTTACCTTTCTGTGCCTCAGTTTCCTCGTCTATAAAATGGAAGGATAATATAGTATCTACCTCTACAGGGCTGTTTAAAGAATCAAATGTATTAAATGTGTCAAGCCCTTAGAACAGTGCCTGGAACATAGAAAGTGCTATACAAGTATTTGCTGCTTATTATAACACTCTTTGGAAGGACACCATCGTCCATGGCAATTATGAGGCTCCTTCAAGCACCTTCCCAGACAGTGAACATTGATGAAGGGCACAGGAACAGAAGAGGAGGAACAAGCTGGACACTGCCAACAGGCCAATGGGTGAGCACTTTCGTCCTCTCATCTCTTACCTTAGTGAATTGCCAGAAATAGCCAGGGAAGGGGGTTCTTTACTTGGTGCGGGGTGGAGGGGGTGGGGGGTTGGCAGGCAGCAAGCACAGGAACTTTAGAGCACCAATGCTTTCATATGACTTGACTTGTATATTCAGACCGGAAGCAGAGTTGTACAATGGGAGTCAACACATCTTGATGGTTATGAGCAAGGGTTCTGAAGTCAGACTGTGTGGGTTCAAGTCCTGGCTATATCATGGGGTCAAAGCTAATCTAATGGTGTAACTAGAACCCAGCCCTGAGTGATAATCCTTCTTCTAAAAGCCCAAAGTTGAACTGGAATTGGTATACTAAGTTTTTCTAAGTTCCCACAGAAGACCAAATCCGTGTTTGTGTAACCAAAGGACTACTAGCCCAAATGGCACCTATGTGCGAATCAAGAAAAATCTTCATTTCCTGAGCCTGACAAGGCTCAGGTTGGACTTTACTCCCAATTCACCCCCTTAGCCAGGAGCCCTTGTTCAGGGCTCAGTTAATACATACGCATGCAAGTTATAATTAAGTCAGTAGTAAGAGATGTAAAACCTTTGTATTAGGAGAATAGAAATGATTTAAAATTTTCACAGTTACCACCAATGGTGTATATTTTCCTGCCAGAATGCTTCTCAAGACAGGGACTTCTTTCCCTGGCAGTATGGAAGGATGAGGGCTGGCCTGAGTCAGGATACAAGAGTTTTGGTTTGTATTCAGCCACCAACCAGCTCGACTGCCTGGAATGACCTTCTTTCCATTCTCCATCTGGCAAACTCCTACTCATCTTTCAAGACTCAGCTCAAATGCCACCTCCTCTGGGAAGCCTTCAAGGACTCTCCCAGGGAAAGTCTCTGGGTTCTCATACATTTTGCTCATGTCTCTTTTATAGTATTTTTGGTGTTTCATAACTTTGGCTTTCCCTACCTGGTTTTCTGACTAAAAAATAACTTTCTTGAAGGCAGGCAAGGTGACCTGCTATGTTTATTTCTCTGGCACCTAGCACAGTACTTGACTAAATGAATGATTAAATGAATGAACAAGTTGTGTGACCCAAGGCAACTTACACAACCTCTCTGTTACTACATTTTCTTCATCTGTAAAAGGAAAGCATTAGTCGATTTTCTCAAGTTCCCGTCCAGTTCAAATGCTCCTTGAATGCATAATATTCAGTTACAGATATTCTATCCAGGCCTTTTCCAGGGGTAGGGCAGACAGAGTTACCTCTGGGATTCTGCCATCTCCCCTTTGCACCCTCCCCACTCATCTGATTGCCCTACACATCCTGGACACGACTCTTTTCCACAGGCCCTTGCACTCAGCTGCTTGTCAATAGTGTCAAGGTTAAGAGCACAAACCTGGAGATAGATTGTCCGAGTTCAAATACTGGCTCTAGCACTTATTAGCTGTGTGACCTTGGGAATGTTATTTACCTCTCAACTACCTAATTTTAAAGTAGGGATGATAATAATGATGATGACTTCTACCTCAGAGGATGTCTAAGACAGGCTCTGAGCAATCAGAAAGGATACCAGCTTAAACAACCGGCACAGCTATATTGGACGTAGGACCCCTCCCTCCCCTCCTCTCTCTAGCTCTGAGTCTGTCGTAGCCATTTACTGTTATTTTTGAGAATGGGTAAAATAAGAACTTAGTAAAAGATACCCCCCCTAGATATTTTCAATAAGGCAAAGGGGGTGGGGGCAATTCAAGTAGTTAAAGTCCAGGCCCTAGAAGGCTCACCTCAAGACAGTCTTCCAAGCTTGGTTGATTTCACTTTGGCAATGAATAAGGAGACCCAGCTTTGGATCTTACTCTTTTTGGTTTGTGAACAGAATATGTGTCTACTTATTATCAGAAAATAATGTTAAATGGTTTCTCAAGACTTATAGTTCTCTGATATTATCTGCAATTTAAGAAACTGTTATTTTTATTAATAGTACTTAATACTAGAATAACATAATTTTCCTGTAAATTATTTCTTAAGATTCTCACAAGCCTGTGAGGTGGGTAGAACAGATATTATCTGTCCCATTAAAAGAGTGATCACTAATCTATTGTATTTTGGAGCATCTAACACATACGATTTTTGACAATTCTTTGATAACTTACACAGACATTAATAAACCAGTAGTATTCTCTGGGAAGGCAAGAGGATAACTCAGATTTTCTTCATCAATTTCCTGGAATCTAATCATAAATCTTGGAGTCTTAGTGTAATAACTTTTAGAGTCTTAGTGTAATAACTTACATTAAATGGATCTGTGGCTTAGAAATGGCTGTTGTCACAAATAATATATTATCACTACACTTACTCCAAGAATATAAAGTAAGTGATTTTTGTAATTCATAGAGCAAAGTAGAAATGGAGACATACCAAGTACACAGATTAGGTACAAAATGACGTATAGCATCCCTCTGAAATACAAAGCTATTAGGAGCTCTATAGACCATCTCTCCTATATGGAGATGAGCATGGTGTTTGGTCACAAATTAGAATTCCACTTGGCAGAATACATGGTGCAGAATGAATGATCTTCACTCAGGCAATTCACAATTATACTCCCAATTCTCCCTCATTGTTCGTTATATTAATATAGCCTTGACTTTCACGGGAATGCTTGACAATAGTTAAAGCTGAGGCCTTAAAAATTTGAGTTTGGGTATAGATATGGATCTATGGATAATAGCTGAATCTTCTCTCTTCAATTCTAGACAGGTATTTGTTTGCTGGTAATCTTGTTTTATAAGTCCAAAAGAAAAAAATTGTATCAACTCATTACTAAATGCAATTTCTATGAAGCTATCTTATTCCTGAGAGCTAGTGAGGTAAGCAAACTTTTTTTATTGAACAGACTGATGGAATAATGTTTTGGAAAAATTATAGGGAGTAAGCAGATGGGAAATGGGAGAAAAGCCACATGGGTAAGGAAAACCAAGAGTTTTCACCACATAACTATAAAATATAGAGGAAAATTCTCTTGGGAACCCCATGAGTCACTTGATTCAACAACAGTGATTTATTTTCCATTCAGCAAGGGTTCTAAACTTTGGGAGTACAGGGAGTTTTAATGACATATGGCTCTCAGCACCAGCTGTGACAGAGAAAAAGGACTGTTGATAGAACAATTCTGACTAAGATAATGAGATCCGTAGCTGGCTGCATCTAATAGCTTCACAGGAAATTTTAGGATGGAAGTCAGCCAACAAACCCATCTTCATTTGCCCTTTCCTTTGAGTTGGCACAAACACTAGACACTTATTTATTTCCCTGAAAAATTAATTCCTTTAAAAAATTTTAATGGAGTCATTTCACATGATAGTCCAGCCTACATTTCAAACTAGGTAAAAGCTTTAAAATAACTCCCTATCTTGCTCGTTTATTCCATCCCAGCCTTGCCCTCATTATGTCATCCTGGGCATTATGTCACAACTATCGATGGTGGAGGGACTAATCAATTGTTGGAACTATTTGAGATGGGAGCACAGGAGGGAAATGACCTACAAGGAACTCTGGATCCATGTAGAGAAGGGTCTCGTATGGCAGACTAGAACTAGGCAATAGCAAGTCACAAGACAATTTCTAATTAGGAGCACTATAGATTGAATCTTTGTGTCCCTCTTCAAATTCACATGTTGAAATCCTGGCCCCCAATGTGATTGTATTAGGAGGTGGAGGCTTTGTGAGGTAATTAGGTCGTGTGGTCCAAGTCCTCATGAATGGCATTAGTGCCCTTATAAAAGAGGCCAAGAAAGCTCCCTTGCCCCTTCTGCCATGTGTGATTACAAGGAAAAGACAGACCTCAGTGAGGAAACGGCCTCTCACCAGACACCAAATCTGCCGGCACTATGATCTTGGACTTTCCAGCCTTCAGAACTGTGATAAATACATGTTTGTTGTTTATAAACCATCCAGTTTATGGTATTTTTGTTATAGCAGCCCGAATGGACTAAGACAGGAAATACGGGATAATCAGATTTGTGCTTCAAAAAATCACACTAGTGATAATATGGAGGACAGATTGGAAGGGAAAGACAATGAACTTTGTGATATCACTTGGAAGGTTCTAGAAATAGGCTGAAGGGAGAAATGCTGAAAGCCTAAACTAAGACAGTGGCTCTGGGGATAGAGAGAAGAAAACAGATTCAACACTTAGTCATCAGGTCTTGTTCATTCTCTCTCTGAAATATCTCTACCAATTTAGTCAAATGTCCCAATAATGTCCTTTATAGCATTTTGTTATCCTCCAGTCCAGGATCACGTATTGCACTTGGTTGTTATGTCTCTTTAGTTTCCTTTAATCTGGAAAGTTCATCAACTTTTCAGTATCTTTCATGACATTGACATTTTTTTTAAAGTACAGGTCAGTTCTTTTATAGACTGTTCCTTAATTTTGGTTTGTCTGATGTTTTCTTATGATTAGATTCTGGTTATTCATTTCCAGATGGATTACCACATAAGCAATGTCATGTCCTTCACAGGGTCACATCTGGAGGCCACATGATGTCCACCCACTCTTCATTGGTTATGTTGATCTCGATCACCTGGTCAGGATGTGGTCTGGTTTCTCCATTGTATAGTTGCTGTTTCTCCCATTGTGACCAATAAGCAATCTGTGGGCACGCACTTTAAGACTGTATAAATGTTCTGCTCTTCGGCAAACTTTCCTCCCTGGATTGAACATTCTCGAATTATTCTTGTCCAGATCAATCTTTACCATGATGGTTGCACAATGCTGGTTTTTCCAGAACCTCCATTTTTAACTGGACACATTACTACCTACAATAAGGGACTATATATCCCAGTCTAGTTGTGGTTTTGTGACTAAATTCTCATGTGGGACTTCCAAGAAGTCTCCTTAAAAGCACAAAAGTAAGGGGCAGCTACTCATCTCCCTCCCTCCTCCTTCCTACTGCCCATAACACAAACATAATAGCTGGAGGTCTGGCAGCAAAATTAGACCACCTAGGACCTTGCAAATGAAATCCTGAAACAGAGATGAAAGATAGAATCCTGGGACCCTGTTGACATCGTGAAGCTTCCACACCAGCCCAGGACTGCCTATGTCCAGACTTCTATCTTGTTTAAGCCACTATTTTGAGGGTCTCTGTTATAGATGAACAAAAATTTCTAGCTAGATACATACATAGTAGTTGAATCCCTGAGAAAGTATGGGCAGCCTCCTAGGAAGAACATGGTGTAAGAAGAGAGAAGGGCTAAGGATTAGGACCCTGAGGAACACTGAAAATTACTGGATAGAAGAGCAGCCAGTGTAGAAATCTGTGAAAACTCAAACATCCAAATAGAGCGGTCCCTCCAAAATCAAGGAAAGAAAGAGGTTGAAGGGAGAATAGAGTGAATAGTTCAAATATCATAAGAAGGTCAAACGAAATAACGACTGAAGAGCTTCCATTGAATTTGGCCATCAGGAGGTCTTTGGTCGCCTACCAAGGGAAATCTTATTTAAATGGAGGGGGTAACCTGGACTGCAGCAACTTAAGGACCAAACAGAAGATGAAATATGAACATTAGGTTTAGATGACACTTCCATAAAGCTGGCCAGAAAAGGAAAGGAATGAGATCAGGTTATAACTAACCCTCAGCTCTATGCTGAGGACAGAGACAAACTGTCTTGTTCCCCTTGGTTCTTCGGCAATTAACACACGCTTGGTACAGATAGAAATGAATAAATATTAGCTGAGTGCAAACTACATAGAAAAAGTCCCTTTCCTCAGAGACCTCACACTCAAGTAAATAAATAAATGAATAGAGTAGGATGCATGCTTGAGGGGTGTTTTTTTAGGATAAGAGAGTTTCTCCCCCAGGTTTATTATATTAGGCATACAGCTTTATGAATTCTGACAAACACATACAGTCACATAGCAACCACAACAAATTATAGAGCATTTCCGTCACCCCAAAAAGTTCCTTTGTGTCCCCTTCCCCAACCCCAAGTCCTTGACAACCACTGATCTGATTTCTGTTCCCATAAACTTTGACTTTTTCAGAATGTCATGTAAATGGAATTGAACAAGAGCCTTTTGTGTCTGGCTTATTTCATTTAGTATAATGCTTTTGAGATTCATCTATGTTGTTGCATGTATTAGTAGTTCATTCCTCTCTCTTGGTGAGTGGTATAGTCCATTGTATAGACATATCACAATTTGTCCATCTATTTCTCAGTTGATAGATTTTGGGTTACTTCCAGTTTGGGGCAATTATAAATAAAAATGCTATAAACATTTGCATACAAGTCTTTGTGTGGACACATGTTTTAATTTCTCTTGGTAAATTCTTGGGAGTGGGATTGCTGGGTATAAGTAAGTTTATCTTCACAAGAAACTGCCAAACTTTTCCTAAGTGGCTATACCATTTCGCATTCCAGCAACGTGTAAGAGTTTCTGTTGCTTTGCATCTTCCTCAGCACTTGGTATTGGCAGTTTTTAAAAGTTTAGCCATTCTGATACATGTATAGTGACATCTCATTTTGGTTCTAGTTTACATTTCCCATTGCATTTGCACTATATTAATTATGTTGAGCATCTTTACATGTATTTATTTGCCATTTGTACCTCTTCTTTGGTGAAATGCCTGTTCAAATCTTTTGCTAATTCTATTTTTTTTCCAGCTTTGTTGAGATATAATTGACATACAACATTATGTAAATTTAAGGTGTACAATGTGTTGATTTGATACACTTATATACTGCAAAATGATTACCACTGTAGTGTTTGCTAACACCTCCATCACCTCATATACTTACCATTTCTTTTTTCTGGTGAGAACATTTAAACTACTCTCTTAGCAACTTTCAAGTATATAATACAATATTGTTAACTATAATCACCATGCTGCACAATAGATTCCCAGAACTTATTCATCTTATAATTGGAAGTTTGTACCTTTGATAATGCCCTCAAAGTCCATCCATGTCGTCACAAATGGCGGGATTTCCTTCTTTGTCACTGAATAATATTCATATATATATATCACATTTTCTTTATCCAGTCAGCCTTTGACAAACACTTAGGTTGTTTCCACACCTTGGCTAGTGTGAATAATGCTGCAATGAACATAGGAGTGGAGATATCTCTTCAAGATCCTGATTTCACTTCCTTTACATGTATACCCAGAAGTGGGATTGCTGGAATTATACAGTAGTTTTATTTTTAATTTTTTGAGGGATCTCCAAACTGTTTTCCATAGTGACTGCACCAGTTTACATTCTCACCAACAGTGCACAAGGGTTCCCTTTTCTCCACATCTTTACCAACACTTGTTATCGCTTGTCTTTTTGATAATAGCCATTCTACCAGGTGTGAGATGATATCTCATTGTGGTTTTGATTTGCATTTCCCTGATGATTAGTGATGTTGAGCATCTTTTCACGTACCTGTTGGCCATTTGTATGTCTTCTTTGGAAAAATGTCTGTTTGGTTTCTCTGCCCATTTTTTAATCAGATGGCTTATTTTTTTTGCTATTGAGTTGTATGAGTTTTTTATACATTTTGGGTATCAACCCCTTATCAGATATATGACTTGCAAATATTTTTCTCGCATTTGGTAGGTTTCATTTTCTTGATTGTTTCTTTTGCTGTGCAGAAGCTTTTTAGTTTGACATAGTCCCATTTATTAATTGTTGCTTTTGTTGCTTGTACTTTTGGCGTCATATTCAAAAAATCATTGCCAAGATCAGTGTCAAGGAGCTGTGTCTCTACGTTTTCTTCTAGGAGTTTTATGGTTTGGGGTCTTATCTTTAAATATTTAATCTATTTTGAGTTAATTTTTGTGAGTGGTGTAAGATAGGAGTCCATTTTCATTCTTTTGAATGGGGTTACCCAGTTTTCCCAACACCATTTATTGAAGAAACTATTCTTTCCTCAACAAGTATTCTTGGCACCCTTGTCAAATATTAGTTTACTGTGTATACCTCACTTAATTTCTGGGCTCTTGATTCTGTTCCATTGGTCTATGTGTCTATTTTTATGCCAGTACTGTTTCGATTACTATAGGTTTGTAATATAGTTTGAAGTCAGAACGTGTGATGCCTCCAGCTTTGTTCCTCTTTCTCGTGATTGCTTTGGCTATTTGGGGTCTTTTTTGGTTCCATACAAATTTTAGGATTTTTTCTTCTATTTCTGTGAAAAAATGTCATTGGAATTTTGATAAATGTTACATTGAATCTATAGATTCTTTTGGGCAGCATGAACATTTTAACAATATTAATTCTTCTGATCTGTGAAAGCAAGATATCGTTCCATTTACTTGTGTCTTGTTCAATTTCTTTCATCAAAGTCTTGTAGTTTTTAGTGTACAAATCTTTTACCTCTTTACTTAAACTTATTTCCAATTTCATTATTTTGATGCTATTGTGAGTAGGATTGTTTTCTTTATTTCTTTTTCAGATATTTCATTGTTAGTGTATAGAAATGCAACTCATTTCTTTATGTTGATTTTGTATCCTGCAACTTTACTGAATTCACTGATTAGTTCTAACCCTTCTTTGGTGGGGTCTTTAGGATTTTCTATATATAAGGTGATATCATCTGCAAAGACAATTTTACTTCTTCCTTTCTCATTTGGGCGTCTTTTATATCTTTGTTTTTTACCTGATTGTTCTGGCTAGGACTTCCAATACTATGTTGAATGGAAGTGGTGAGAATAGGCACCCCTGTCTTATTTCTGATTTTAGAGGAAAAGCTTTCAACATTTCACCATTGAGTATGATGTTAGCTGTGGGCTGGTCATATCTGACCTTTATTATGTTGAGGTGTGTTCCTTCTATACCCAATTTGTTGAGTTTCTATCATGAAAGGATGTTGTATTTTGTCAAATGCTTTTTCTGCAACTATTGAGATGATCATATGATTTCTATATTTCATTCTATTAATTTGGTGTATGACATCTATTAATTTGCATATGTTGAACCATCCTTGCATCCCAGGGATAAATCCTACTTGATCACAGTGTATAATCCTTAAATGTGCTTTTGAATTTGGTTTGCTAATGTTTTGAGAAATTTTGTGTCTATGTTCATCAGGGATATTGTCCTGTAGTTTTCTTTCTTTGTGGCCTTTTGCTAATGTAAAAATTGGGTTGTTTGTTTTCTTATTATTGAGTTGTGAAAGTATATGCTCTGGATTCAAGGCTTTTAACAGATAGGTGTTTTTCAAACACTTTCTCCAAGTCTATGGTTTGTCTTTTCATTTTCTTAACAGTATCTTTTGAAAAGCAGAAGTTTTAAATTCTTGATGATGTCTAATTTATCAAGTTTTTGTTTTTATGGTTCATACTTTTGTGTCCTATCTCACAAATCTTTGCCTAATCCAAAGTTCTATGTTTTCTTCTAAAAGATTTATAGTTTTAGATTTTACATTTAGGTCTACGATCCATTTTGAGTTAGGTTTTGTATATGGAGAGGATAGGAGATTTGAACATATTTATAGTTTGAGAGAGAGACGGAAGATATGTGATATAGCAAGATGGCAAAAGAGATACAAGGAGATTGGAAAAGGAGTTCGTGATGATGGAAATGAATTCCTTCTCCCACTAAAACAGAAAGGAACAAAATTAAAACAAAATTTGCAAGTGGGGCATGGAAAATTAAATGGTCTCACACCTCTTGGTCTCCATTTTCTCGAAGGAAATAAGATCATCTGATAAAAGGAGAGAGACAGGGCTGGGAAATAGGTCGGGGAAGAATAACTAAGATCTGAAGTAGACACTATGGAGAATGGGAAAGAGAGGTAATCAGTAACAAATAAAAGAGCAGTCAAATGATGTTAAAGGCCCAGGTGAGTCCGGAAACCTTAAAGCTGTAGTTGCTCCAATTGCACAGTTAGGCAATTGTTCTTAGTTGTATTGCTCAATATCAACAGTATAGGAGTGATGAAGGCCAACACAAGGAAGGACTTGGCAGAGGAAAGGGGGTTAATTCATTGAGAAATTGATGAGAAGTTGGAGTTCTGGTTAGAAAGACAAGGAAATGAGTCCAGGAGGGACTGATAGAATGACGCAAATGGCAGGGCTGCAGGAAGTAGAGGTCTGGGTGAGGTTGAAGAGCAAACCTCAAATCCAATGATTATTCTGTGTTTGTTGTTCATGGGATCAAATTACATATTCTGTATATCACTTAGGATGCATTTGGTTGCAAGTAAAAGTCTACCCAAATAAAAATGACTTAAGAGAGGTGTGAGAGGTTTTCCCCCATTTTCTCACATAATAAGAAGCCTAGATGTAGTAAGCTCTGGGAATGGCTAAACAAGTGGTACAACAATACCAGGATTCTGGGGCCATATCTGTGCTGTGGTCTTGGTTTACCCCCACAATTGCAAAATGCCTATCAGAGCTTCAATCATCACATTTTTTCTTGGCCATATTCAAAGGTAAATAGGAAGAACAGGATTTATCCTCATGTGTCTCTCTCTTAACGTGGAGGAAAATCTTACCCAGAAGTCCTCACCCCAGTAGATTTCCCTCGGTTCCCACTGGTCAGGACTGAGTCACATGCCCATACCATATGCATGGAAGGCTAGAAAAGCAAGTTACAGGGTTTCCAGTTTCTATAACAGGTGACGGCTTTGCTAGGAATGTCGAAGTGCTGTTGAATAGTCAACTAGCAGCGTCTGAAACATCATGCTTTTAGAACAGTACATTAGTCTGACAAAAACCTACAGCCATGAAAGGGACCTTAGATTCAGTTCCTAGCCTTCAGGAAAGGCTACACCTTAGTCATCTAACTTGGATATGAATTCAATCATCTTTCAGTGGTTTCCAGGAGAAAAATTTTACAAAGATGAATAAGAAACTTCCCTGCTCTGCTCTTCAGAGAAGGATGGTATATTTGAAACTGACCTGTTGCCTACCAGCCAACTCCCCACACCAACCTCAAATAATCATTTGTTAGCTGAAACACAGAGGATCCAAGTTCAACATATGAGGGTAATTTAGGAGCATAATCCAATATATGACTGCGGAATGAAGTCAAGAAAGTCAAGAACATAGAAGGCCTAATGCTGAAATTATTTTTTCAGGATATTTGAAATGTATTTGAATGTATATTAATAAGAAAAACAAGAGATTAGATAGAAGGAGGATATTTTTTAAGTAAAGGAAAAACATGGTAGAAATTTAGCTATCCTGAAAAGGCAAATATTTTACTAAAAGTTCAAAGGGTAGTTTTGTGCATTTGCATCACAATCTCCGTCAGGCTAAGTGCCTTGGACTCAGGAAGTCCTGAGTGACCCCAGGCCAGTGACTTCCCTTCAGTGGGCTTTATTCTCTACACCTGACAAGTGGGAAATTATTCCTTACTGGATTGATGTAAAGATCTGTAGGGAAAAATATATGAAGCACTAGTACAGCAACTAACAGATGGTAGGTACTTAATAAATGGTAGCATTTTTTTATAAGATGGATAGTCTAAAGAATAATGACTCTGATTATCACAGACTACTCTTCACAGCTACCATAGTTAGCAGAAGGCTACTCCAACTGGCATTAGGAGAAAAAGCCACACCAACAGCAGCAGGAATCACTCCACCACATAGGTCTCCAAATGCCGGTTTAGGAGTAGTGTTTTGCAAAGCCAGGAATCCTATGGTAATAAGATTTTCAGGACACTTTCCCTTCATCATCCTCTGAAATGGTTCATCTTCTTTCCCTTTCTTTTTTTTTTTTTTTGTGAGGAAGATCAGCCCTGAGCTATTATTCATGCTAATCCTCCTCTTTTTGCTGAGGAAAACCGGCTCTGAGCTAACATCTATTGCCAATCCTCCTCCTTTTTATTTTTTTCCCCAAAGCCCCAGTAGATAGTTGTATGTCATAGTTGCACATCCTTCTAGTTGCTGTATGTGGGACGCAGCCTCAGCATGACTGGAGAAGCGGTGCGTCAGTGAGCGCCCGGGCTCCAAACCTGGGCCACCAGTAGCAGAGCATGCGCACTTAACCGCTAAGCCATGGGGCCGGCGCCTTCTTTCCCTTTCTACTGCCATTGCCCATATTTATGTTCATACTCTTTAGCCATAACTGTGGCAAAATCTTTGACCTAATTCCTGTCTCTAATCTCTTCCCTCTACACATGGTCTCTAGTCAGATCTTTTTAAAACTGATTTATGTTAGTTACTTGCCTCTTAAGAACCTGCAATAGCTCCCCATTGCCTATAGAATCAAGTCCATCTTCCTTGCTGTTTTATTCAGCCTTTCACAATGAGCCCCAGCCCACCTCTGCAGTCCTATTGCCTCACACCCAGCCCACCTCTGCAGTCCTATTGCCTCACACCCTTGCCTCTAAAACCCTATCTACCACTACATGAAAAATGAAATGTTCCAAGAATAAATACTGTATTTATAACTTTTTTTTTTTTTGAGAAAGATTGGCCCTGAGCTAACATCTGTTGCCAATCTTCCTCTTTTTCTTTTTTTTTCTCTCCCCAAAGCCCCAGTACATAGTTGTATATCCTAGTTGTAAGTCCTTCTAGTTCCTCTATATGGGATGCTGCTTCAGCATGGCTTGATGAGTGGTGAGTAGGTCTGTGCCCAGGATCCGAACCGGCGAACCCCAGGCCACCAAGCAGAACGTGCACACTTAACCGCTATGCCACCGGGGCCAGCCCCATATAACTTCTGAATCTTAGTCTAGAATGTCCTTTTCCTGGGTGAAATGCTAATCATCTCTCAAGGTTCCACTTAAACCCTATATCCTCCAATTAGTACGTCAAGCTCAAATGAGTGGCTTTCTTCACCACTCCTCCCGTGTACTACCTTCAAGTCCTATAAAAATAACCCGTGTGTTGGCAGGTGCCCTCTGTTTCTTAGTATTTTATTATATGTGGGTTATTTCTTGCTCATACTTTCTAGACCATAGGAACTATTAGAATTCCTCGGCTTGGCACAGTCCTGAGAATCCTGTTATAAGCACCAAATGTAATATTAACAAAGTTTAGTGAATAGTGCACACAGAGGACCTAAATTCCAATCTAATGTCTTCCCTTTTGTATAATAATAAACACGGCAAAATCTTGGTCATTTTAGACTTAGTAGAGGGAAAAATCTAAATTCATGAAAAGTCTGAATTAGAGACTTTTAAAAAGCTAAATCATTGTATTACTTTTGTATACCTAGAGTAAGGTGAACTGCTAAGCAGGGGTTTCTAAGTTAGAAGCCCTATTTGCCTACTTTAATGATAATAAAACTTTGGGTAGTTAGTAGGATCTATTTACATATAAAGAGCAAATGCATTTATCTCTTGAAACACGTTTCTTCTTTTAAGTAGGCTATCATCCTAACCATCACAACCACACAATCACAGTCTCACTTACGGGACTAATGTGCTCTTTTCAGATAGCATTGAGAGTTACTTCTTCCAAGAATGGTTTCATTAGAGATTTACATTTTATTTTAATCTCGATAATTAGGGTTACATCCCTGACAAAATTAGAAGAGTTAGAAAGGGATACGCTGAATTAAAATAGTACATGTGATGTCAACTGTGAGGGACAGGGTTAAACATTGTCTTAGGCTGTGATAACCCACAATCTATCACTCAATTTACCATAAATAATTAGGCAGTAGTTTTGTATACAGGCCTTGGTTCAGAAATACAAATGGGGATGACACTAAGAAGTTTATACTGTGAGTTTGCAGATTTTGAAATACGGCATTTAACTTAACTGATGCCTCCTTCCCTCTCCCACCCCCCGAAAAAAATCTTTGGGATAAGGTAAAGGGAGAGCAAAGTGCCACCAGAACCCACAAGATTTAGAGTAAAATGACTTTAGTTTTTATCTGGTGTACATGTGAGCACACTGGACAAGTCACGTAACCTCTCTGAGCCTGTTTTCCCGCTACCAAACGATACTACCAACTTCCAAATGTTATTTTGAGTTTGAGTATTAAGTTCAATCACGCATGAGAAAATGTTTTGAAAACTGTTTAATATCATTCAAATGCTAGACTTAAAATGGAGAAACATTCAATTAGCGTATTATTGTTTTTAAAATAGAACTGTTCTTGTTTTGGCCTAGGAGAAAAATTTCTTTAACACTTGGCATCTTTTGAAAAACTAATACACTCTTCCACCCGTGACTGACTCATAGTTATTTTATACTTTTGTGACGGGAAGGAAGTAGTGATTTTAGACAAATTGTCAAATCACCCCTACCTTCATGACGACTTTTTAGTCAGGAAAGCAAATCTGTGTAGATGCAATGTGGAGTTTAAAGTGGTTTTTCACTGAAATGTCAAAAACAACTCTTAGCTATGTTGTTAAAAATTAAATCTTCATTATGTTTGTTTTAACACTAACTCAAGTATTAGAAAGATAATTGAGTAATAGGCTCCTTAGAGATGACAGAAAAGAATTGAAAGGAAGAACTGCCTTTAATACTTTTTGTATTTGTACATGAATGAAAACCAAGATAGTGACCACTGACTAGACTAGATAATCTAACTCCAGATGGTGATAGGTAATATCACCAACAATTTATCTATTGTTAGCAAGACTCTAAGCACCGAATGGAGAATAACAAAGAAGAGGAAAAGTAAATATGTAAAACATATCACCTCTCAGAGCTCAGAAATTTAGAAATTTCGCTCTGGTCAAAATGCCGATCATTTCCTCCCTGCCAAAATCTCCTCAGAGAACCTGCTGCCTGCAGACTGGAAGGGCATTCCTCAAGTAGTAGGGGCCCCACACTGCTCTCTGACCAGCTAATTTAACCAGGGGCAGACACTTGGCTCAAACTGGGTCAATCATATTCTCAGAGACACGGAGGCTGAATTGGAGGGTGTTGGCTTTGAAGATGCAAGGTCATAAAGAGTTGTTGCCAAAATCGGCATCACAGCAGCCCAAAGTCATGTGCAAGCCAGTGTTATGAGGGAAAAGAAACTAAAAACCTTACAGAGAAGCAGAATAACTACTCCGCAGAGAGGAAAACAAAACATGTGAAACAAGGACAAAGAGATTAGGAAACCAAGCAGCCAGAAGGAGAAAAAGAGACAGAATGAGAGAGAGAGAAGCTGTCTGACCATGCATACTTTCTTCAGCTGCGTTCTGTATAATGTCCTAAAATAAATCTCCTTTCCTTTGCTTATGCTGGCTCCAGCATGTTTCAGTTCCTCAGAATCAAGGGATACTTTAGGAAGACATTCACTTATTGGACTAGAACCAAAAGTAAAAAAGTACACGAGAAAGACCTCTGAACGGTCAAACTGCATTTCCAAAATGCTATATACTAAAACTCACATGACGCTAAAATTCTCTCATTGCGTATTTAATTTTTTATAACAGCTTTTTTGAGATATAATTCACATACTATAAAATTCACCCTTCTTTAATTGTCTGTTTACTTTTAATTTTTTTTTAATTCCACCAAGCTTCCAGATCGAGTGTCCAAGTAGACGAAGAGCCTTAACAAAGAGAGACTGGCTAGTAGAGCAAGCAAGCACACTACAGCAATAAAAAGTGACAGCTGACAGCCCAGCAGCAAAGGAGGAAACAGAAAAACTATAAATAGGAGAACAATAATTCCAAAGGGGAAGAAAAGAGCAATCTGGGGCCATGTAGAGTGTTTTTGTTAGGCTCTTTTGGTTCCGAGGAACAGCTCAAGTTACATCTAATATTAGGGGAAGGAGTTCTAAGGAATGAAGAAAACAAGGATCTCAGCCCCACAGGGCCTCGTGGGAACCACGAAAGGCCAAATCACCAAGCCTCTGGAAGAACAGGCACTGTAGCAGAGCCAGACCTCAGGAAGACTGGAACTAGGATGCCAGCAAGAATCCAAGGTTACCCCAGGACTTCAACATCAGGAGCTCGTGCATCGTCACCTCAGTGATCAGTTACTTATGTGACTCACCTCTCCCTTCCAGCTGCGCTTGGCAGTGTCTTTTGGTTTCTCTGCCTGCCCCTAACTAGCTTCCTCATCCTCTCTTTGGAATTTGTAAACTGCCAGCTCTTGACCTATTTCAACCTGCAGACTCATTTTGTTTGGCCACCACAGTGCCTTCACAGTGTTTAGAATTCCAGAGTCTTTGGGTGGGGTATGAACTTGGCAGTCACCAGAATGTTTACCAGGCCCCATTACCTTCGCCACGCCCTCTTCTCATTTACATAGCCTGCCCTACTGCAACTGCTGAAGGTATTGAGTTTGTGACTTCTGCTCTGTTTCCTACCTCACCTCCTGCTTATCATCATATCTGCTTCCTCATAACTTTTGCTTATTCTGCCCCATTGGCTTTCCCTGTATATCCTTTTAGCTCCCACTAGTAACTAGTAATTCCCAGTTTAAATTCCCCAAAAGGAGAATCTGGTTCATATCACCCATTTTTGGCTAAACTTTTCCCACTGGTTCACACTGTGGAATGCTGGCGAGCCTAGAGCCCGGCTGCTTTAGGTCAGGTCTCCATTCCATGTCACCAGCTGTGCCTCAGGAGCTGCAAGGCCTGAATAGAATAGAGCACAGCTGTCTGGGGCTGATGTCTCAGCAGGGTCTATGAGCAGTGCAGTTATCTTTAGGAGGGACTAAGGGAAAGGCGGCCGCCGTAATTGTCCAGTGCAGTGGTTCAGAATGACCTAACTCTACAAACCTTAAAAAGCCTGAGAGAATCAGCCTCCATCTAGCCTCCCCAAATCATAAAAGTCTATGATGCTAACATGGAGTCTTTAAGAAAAGTTAAATTGTGTTCAGCATCCTCTATTTAAGAAGCAGTGATACGTCTAGCATACTTTGGAATACTTTCCACAGAAAATTATAAAAGTAAAAATAATGGAAAGTATTTAATATGTACTCAGATATTTGAGAAACTTTAGATATTAAAAAAAAATCTCATTTTCCTTCAAGATAGGAATTAGTCCTAGAAAGTTATTAAGAACAGAAGCCCTGAAAGTTTTCTAATCCTGGCTCTCCCACTTACCAGCTAGCAAATTCTTTAGTAATTCAGCGCCTCAATTTCCTCATCTATAAAATGAGGGTAACAATAGTATCTATCTCATAGGGTTGTCAGATTAAATGAAACAATCCAAACAATACCTTTAGAACAGGTACCTGGTGCATAGTGAGTGCTAAAAATTGTTATTATTATTGCTGCTATTGTTTTGCTATTAATACATAAATAAGGAAGCTATGTACTAATGCATTAGTAGATCTTTATAGTGATTGATAATGGTTAAGATTTTCCTCTTTGTACATATATATTCTCTCTTCTTTGACATTTTATTCTAGCTCTGTCACACAAATTATGTACTGCATTTCCATATGAAACAAACTGCTTCAATCAGATGGCTGTGCTGTATAACAACAGTGTTTTGTTTGGGGGGATCTGAGCTTTTTTCACCCTAGTGCTGGTCTGTCTGTCCTTTAGCTTATCTTGGTGCCTAGACTGAAAGGCAACTCACACAAGGCACTCTTCAGAGCAGGCTCCAACGCAGACAGTCATCAGCTCAAAAGTAAACACCACTGAAAAACAACAAAGGCTACAGCTGATGCCAAAGGCTTTATCTAAAGACAGTGTCTTTGGAGTCTCTGGCCAGTTCTAGGATGACTTCCTGCCTGGAAACAAGACAGGAAAGCACTGGAATAGGTGCACGCCAAAAGCACTGGAGCCTGAAAGGAGTAGGAGTAGTCAGTGAAGCCATTAGGCTCAGCTATGGAGCTTTAGAAAACATAGCAGTGCTGGTCCCACCTTAGATCAATTACATTCTAAACCTCAGGGTGGGGTGAGGGAAGGGAGAGGGCAAGCAGCTATATATATATATACAAATAAATATAAAATATATATATATATTTTTTTTTTTTGGTGAGGAAGATTGGCCCTGAGCTAACATCTGTGCCCATCTTCCTCTATTTTGTATGTGGGACGCTGCCACAGCATGGCTTGATGAGCGGTACGTCGGTTCACACCCGGGATTCAAACCTGTGAACCCAGGCCACTGAAGCAGAGCTTGCGAACTTAACCACCATGCCACCAGCCAGCCCCGCCAATCTTCCTCTTTTTGCTTGAGAAAGATTGTCTCTAACATCCGTGCCAGTCTTCCTCCATTTTCTATGTGGGATGCCACCACAGCATGGCCTGATGAGTAGTGAGCAGGTCCTCCCACGGGATCCAAACCCTCGAATCCTGCTGCTGAAGTGGAGCACGCGAACCCAACCACTATGCCACCGGGTCAGCCTCACACAGCTATATTTTTTAAAGCTCCACAGATGCGTATACTGTGCAGCCAAAAGAACCCCACTGTTCTAGGGTTTCCTCCAATTTGCTTCTGCCACTGGGCAGGGCCTCTTCAGAAGAGAGGCTTCCAGGCAAGAACAGAGGAAAAGAGAAAAGAAGACATTGCCCAAGAACCTGCTCCTCAGAGCAGCCTCCTCAGGATTTGGCCAAGCCTACCCTCTGCTCAGCACTGTGCAGAAACTGAGTAAGAGGAGAAAAGAAGATTATGCTTAGCATTGCCTGCCTTCACAGAGCTTTCAAAACAGTTAGGGAGTCAATATTAGCACACAAGAAACGGTGGCAGAACCGTGAAGCATTACATTGCAGCTGTGATTAAAAGGACATGCTCTGCGAGTTCAACCAAGGGTGAGGCGAAGGCCAACATGGAGGAGATGGAACCTTCTGAGGATGAGTAAGATTTGGGCACAAAGAGAGCATGAGGAAGGCAATGACAAGAACAGTGAACAGAATGAGCAGAGTCAAAGAAAGGGCATAGGGTGGCACAAACTGTGACAAGACCACTCTAACTAGGGTTCAGGAAGTTCCCGGGGAGTAGTAGGAAATACACTTGGATGATTTAAGTAGAATGGTCAAATTACAGAGGGCTGGTGTACTAGCCTGAGTAATTCAAACATCATGCACTAGGGAATAGGAAGCCGTTATGGGTCCTTGAGCAATAAGAGACAATGTTTTTGAGTAATCTAACAGAATGTTAGAGGAGACTAGAGGCAGCAAAACTGGGTAATATAGATTGTTACAATAATCTCAATGTGAAAAAAAAAACATCAAGTCCTACCTGGTCACAGTAGAAACAGATAAAGAAAAAGAGTAAATCCTAGAAATAGGTTTACATTCCTTTTGCGTGTGCTTATTTTGATTTTGATTTTTATCAGACTATATAATACATGCATATTATAAAATTTGAGAAATCACAAAAGTAAAAAGGAGAAAAATATCATGCATAATTTCTCTAAACACAAGTAACTACTGCTTTAACATATTTCTTTCCAGTTTTTCATATATTTTTATGCTGTTATGATCTCAGTGTCTAAGCAATTTTGTATCCCGTCTTTAGGATAATATATGAGAATTTTCCCATGTCATTAATAGCTTTAAGCTTTATTTTTGTAGCTGTGTGGCCTTCTTTGGTACAGGTGCACTGTGATCTACCTGTAGGACAACAGCTTTCAAATTGTTTTCAATTCTTCCCCTGTTAAAATGCTGCTATATAGAAGTACATCTCTATGCAACAATCTTTGTCCATCTTGATGGTTATATCCATAGGATAAATTCCTAGACATGCCATTGCTGAATAAAGATATTTTAAAAATTTAAAGCTCTAGGGGCTGGCCCAGTGGCGTAGCAGTTAAGCTCACGCACTCCGCTTCAGCAGCCCAGGGTTCGCAGGTTCAGATCCCATGTGCAGACCGACACATGGCTTGTCAAGCCATGCTGTGGCGGTGTCCCATGTAAAGTGGAAGAAGATGGGCAAGGATGTTAGCTCAGGGCCAATCTTCCTCAGCAAAAAGAGGAGGATTGGCAACAGATGTTGGCTCAGGGCTAATCTTCCTCACACACACAAAAAAAAATTTAAAGCTCTTGCTACTTACTGAGAATTTGCTTTCAAAAAGTATTGAACTAATTTGCACTCCTGCCAACAAAGTGTAGCAATGTGGCTTTCACTCTAATTACCTTTGCTAATTTGATGGAGTAAAATTTGTATTATTTTTATTTGTGAGGTTGAACTTTTCATGTGCTTGTTAGCCACTTGTATTTCCTCACTTATGAATGGTCTGTTCATTCTCTTTTCCTATCACAGAAGTAGTAAGAAGGAACAAATTTTAAGACTTAGCAATATACTGACGATGAGAAAGAAGATTAAAATTGTCACATTCTTGGCAAAAATAAACAAGACAAAGCAAAAAAGACCCCATAAACAAAATGAAAGGTAAATAGCAATCTAGAAAAAATTTGCAACATATATGACAGAAAAGAGGCTAATTTCCATAAAATATAAAGAGGTTATACCAATCAATAGGTCAACAAACCTAATAGAAAAATGAGAAAAAGATGTGAACAAATAGTTCTAGGAAAGGAAATACAAGCAGATTTTAAACACAAACAGATACTCAACCTCACTCACAATAATATATGCAAGTTAAAATGAAAATGAGGTAGCATTTTCACTTAACAGATTTGCAAAGACCAAAATGTTTAATAAGAGACTTTGTCAAAGAGGATGTTGGAAAACAGGCACTCATCCATTGTTGATAGACTGTTAATTTATGTGATCACTTTGGGGGATAATTGGACAATAGATATCAATATGGAAAATGGACACATCCTTTGACCCAACAATTTCACTTTTAGGAATTTATCCCACAGATAATTCATAATATGTATGAAATAGTATATAACCCAGATAATCATTGCAAATTTGTTTGTAAAAGCATAATATTGGAAACAACCTAAGGTATATCAATAGGAGATTATTTAAGTAATATATGGTGTATCCATATGGTTGACTATTATGCTTCCATTAAAAAGAACAGTGTGCCTTTGTCAGTACTGATATAGCATTTCTCCAAGTTATGTTGTTGAGTAAAAAAGCAAGATGCAAAGGCTACCTTTGTAAAAGGGGTGGGAGTGAGGAGGATATATATACACATGTTTATATTGCACAAACTTGTTCTGGATTGATACACAAGACACTGATAATAACAGTTGCCTGGGGGAGGGGCGCTAAAGCGGTGGGAACTGAGGGACAGAAGTGAAAAAGAATTTTCGCTCTATCCTTTTGTTCCTTTTGAATTTTGTATCATACATCTGCAACAGGAAAATGTTACTGTTAAGAATATGATGATGGCTTTTCTCCATTGTGTGAAATCAAGGTTCAAAAGGGCAGTACCCTGGATTCTCTCCAAATTGTGATTCAGATAAAGCTACATCAGTTAACATTCTCCCCTGGACTGAAAACACAAGATGGTACAGGCTGTGAACATTGACCGTCCCGATGAATCACCAGCATCTAGCCCAGATGGGAGGTGCTTAATAAATATGTCTTAGATAACTACCAGGATTCTAATCTAAAGAATAGAAAAATGGAAAAGCCACAGAAAGAAACAGACAGATCAACGTGAAAGGAAGACGCAGAGACAAAAGCATGTAGGAGTGAAATGAAGACTCCTTGCAAAAATGTTGCAAGAGAGTTAGATAGGACTGGCTCAACGGCAGCCTGTCCCTTCCGTACCAGCACTGTGTGTCCACAGCAGTCAAAGGGCTGTGGAGAGATGAGGCTGGGAGGTGGGCAGGGCCAAGTTTCGATGGGCTCTAGACACCATGTAAAGAGGTGAGAAGAATGAGAGAAGTTAGGAAGAAACTGAAAGCCCATACATATTGTTCAGACTACTTTGGCTTCAAGAGACAGAGATCTAAACCAGAGAGAATTTATTGGCTTGTATAACTGGAAAGTCCAGAGATTCAACAATATCATCAGGATATTCTTTCTCTTTCTCCACCCCCACACTCACTTTTCTGTGCTGCCTTCATTCTCTTGTAGACTCTTTCCATATGCTGGCTTCTGGCAACTCCAGCTTTACAATTAACAAATAAGTGGCTCCAGCCGTTCCTAATAGTTCCAATAAAAATCTTAGAACTGATTCTTATTGGACAACTTGGGCCACATGCCCACCCCTGAAATAATCACTGTTTGATTATTTAGTAGGCCAGGCAAGGGTCATATGATGGCCCCTAAAGGGAGTGTTAACACTACCCTAATCTTATGAACCAAGAGTGAGGGAGGGGTAGTCCCCCAAAGAAACCAGGATGCTGTTTCCAAACACAAAGATGCTGAACAGTTAAAAACAATTATAGCACTCCACTCTAAGCAAAAACAAAAGATTAAATGAAGATTATTCCCTTCCTTAAGAATAAAAATTGGAAAGAATCTTTGGAGAGAGAAAAAGTTAAGATGCTAGAGAAGGCGGCAGAGATTGCGGGAGCAAACTCTGGAAGACATGGGAAGGGATGGTGTTCAGACGGAAACATCGGTGGTAAGGAATAGTCATGGACTCCTAGGGCTGGGCAGGACGGTGGAGGCCATCTAATCCAGCTCCCCTACTTCTCTTACATGAGCCTCCCCTCCCCACTCCACACACGAAAATTATGATCCCTAACAGGACCATTCGAACTCTACTTGAACATACTCAGTAATGAATAGTTCACGATTTCAGAAAGCATTTAATTTTATTTTCATACAAGTTTGATTCTTTAAAATGTCTGCTTTTCAAACCCAGAGGCTACTCCTTTCTTCAGACTATCCTTTAAGTGTTGGAAGATACATTCCTGCCCTAGTCTTTTTCTCTTTCAGCCAAGCACAACCAGTCTTTTTAACCACATATCAGATGACACGGTTTCTAGATTTTTCTACAGCCTAATTGTCTTTCTCTGGATTCATGCTGGTTTATATGTGTCTGTCTTTAAAAGGTGCTTAAATATAAGCCTCCAGATGAGGCCTGACCACTGCTGAGAGGACCATTTCCTGCCTTTATCTGGACACTATACTTTGCTAATGTAATTTAAGATTTCGTTGGCTTTTTTCTTTGCAACACTGTATCACAACTCACTCATTTGGAGCTTGTTACCAACAAAATCCCCAGGTCTTTTTCTCCTGAATGGTTGCCAAGTCAGGCCTTTTGTAATTATGCTAGTGGTTTTGTTGTTGTTGTTATTTTTTGAGCCAAAAGAATGGAACTTCCTAATTTTTTTCTTTCAAATCTCTTGTTGTTTCTTTCAGACTCCATCCTGTTGCTTGCCCTGCCAAAATGTGACCCTTTATAACCAGGTGGTATAAAGCCTGTAGACCTTGCTGCAAAAGAAGGGAACCCTCTGACATTCCATTAACCCAACTGGTCTTTTGGCTTATGCATAGGCCAACTCTCATGCCTGATTCCTGAAAATCTGTTTTCTATTCCTTGTTAATGCCTTGGTCATATGTTGCACCACTAATAAGTGGGCAGACTTTCTAGCCCGTAGCTTGTGTGTGTGTGCGCACATGTGTGTGTACCAGATGATGAGCTTTGACCTGTCGTTTCAGTTAGTCATGGCCAACCTTTGCCCCCACTTTAGTTTTGTGCCAGCTGGATGGCACTGGATGTTCTGGTGCCGGTAAGCTGTTCCACCCCTCTCCCACAGCCAATGAAAAGGTGGCAGCCAGGACAGCTCCAGATGGATTTGGAATTAGTCACATTCAGCCTGTGATTTAGGGCAGAGTTGTCAGAGCCCTAACTAACCATCGCCATCTAGCCAAACTGTCTGATGAGACTTTGACTCAAGTCCCAAATTCCTAGATGTCCCCCACCTCACATCCTTACTGGAACTGAAGCTCTCTGTACTTTAGCTGTGTCATCTAGGGTCCTGATTCCCTTATGACCCCCTCATCTGGTTCTGAGAAGACCCTTTTCATGGGGCTATACATCTGCATCCAGAATTTGGAAGGGCCTCCCTGATCTAACGTTTGCACACCCACTTGCTGTCTTAAGATGCTAATACCTGGAAGCCTTCTCCTACACATCGCCCCAGGCCCCTCAGACTAGACCCTTTGCATATAGACACACCGCAAAGTGAACTAAAATTCACCTTGTCCCTTAGACTTGATGATTTTGACTGCTGACATCCCCCTGATGGGGCTAGTTCCTTTGCTTCAATTCATTTCCACTACTCTCTCAGCCTCAAGACTGCCCTCCTATCAGCTTGAGCCTGATTCCACACCAGGAGGTCCCAAGTACTTGAGGCTCTGGAAAAGTACCAATTATGATAATTAGATAAAATGTGCAACTGGGATATTGAGGGTGTGGTCAAAAGGGGAGCCTCTTCCCTGACCCAAAGAAGGGAGGTACATTGTGCCAGGTAGAGGCCAACTGCCCTTTCATCCTGTCTCCCATAATACATGCATTCAAGACCAAAAGCAGTCACCCTTAAAGGACTGAGGTCTCAGACTCTCACTATAGTGTACGATTCATACCTCAAACATTTGAAGGGCCTACTTGTTCGCCAGGATTTATTTCTTAGTTGTCCCACAAATCTCTATAATAGTTCATTGTCAGACTGTGTCAACAGCAATAAAGAGATGATATATTTGTGCTTCTTGCTCACATATTCCGTGTCCCTGAAGAAGAAATGCTGGCTTGAAGAGTAATGGTGAAGCAAAACCATGAGTGCTGCTCTCATCACCTTTCCAAACTTGTTTTGTGTGATGCCCTTTTTGTATTATTTTAAAAACAGGAACCAGGTGTTTACCTAAAGGGAAATTTCTAACACCCTCTTTCTGAAAAATAAGACACTGGAATCAAGGGACAATACGCTCAGAATTTTCCAGGTTATGACTATAATAAAGTAATGGATGACATCACCTACAGGAGAGAGGTTTTCATGAATCAATACAGTAAATAGTATATAATAAGTAATTACTAAATGTAACAGGAAATTTTGTAAGAATTCCTAGATACTGAAACACTTTTCCTTACCAATCCAAAATTAGTAGAGCAGAAAATAAGAATAATTTTTCTTTGTATTTGTTAGTCAGTCTAAGATTAAAAACTAAAAAACCAAGCCTAGATGTGTGGGACTTTTTCATAGCAAAATAGAAAGAACCAGGAAGGCAATCCAAGTAAAATCATTTAAAAAGAAGTAATGCTGACATATCTGCCGAGGAACTGTTCGTTAGAATGTTTAGACTAGATCCAAGAACGTCAATCCATTGGCTCCTATACTGATTATTTTGGGACAGAACAGATTTCAAAAGGAAAAAATATAAGATAGCACTCAAATAAATTCTGCCAATTCTGAATTTGAAGATATTAGCAAATCTACTCAGCATTTCTTTCATCAAAGAAAGTCAAAATAGAGCTTTGTATTTAATAAGACTGTTTAAAGGGTTTAAGATAAATATCATTTACTTCAGAATAAAAAATATTTAGAACCATAAAGAGTAAAATCTTGGAAGAGGGAAAAAGAGAATGAATTCAAGAGCTCATGGGAAAGGAAATAAGATTGGCTCTTCCTCTGAGAGAGGAGGAAAGGTAGAGAGACTTAAAGAAGAGGCAGAGAGAGACAACTTGGAGAAAGGGAAAATTAGGGGTTGATGTTTTCCCAAAGGCCTGAATGTTTCCAGTAGAGCAGGAGGAGTGGGAACTACCTCTGTTTCCCTCTCTAGACTATAAGATCAGAATCTGTTTTGTCCCCTCCTGTTATACCCATTGGCTAGCACAGTGCGTGGCATATTGCTGATTCTCAATGAGTATTTGTTGAATAAAATGAATGGAAGAGTGTGGGCACTAGGGACTTAGAAGATTGGGAAATGCTGGGAATAGCTATGTTAGGAATCAATAAGAAATGAATAATGGGGTTGCTAATTTGAGGTTAGGTGGTATGTATTTAAAGTGAATCAGCATTTTTCTGAAATTCAGAAGCAAGAACAGAAAAGCAGACAGATGGGAATTGGCGTGACCAGGAGAGTGGAACAGAAAAGGGATAAGAGGGTAGTATGCACATGAGGGCGATGGAGGCCAGACTGGAAATGGGGATGGAAACAGACTGAAAGCAGCAATAGACTGTCAAGGTCATGAGATCACAAGTACTTCTGAGGGCTTTAGGCAAACAGCCCTTTAAAACACCAGTGTAGCATATAGCTTTGTAACAGGCTAAGCATCTAACTCAAATTTTTACTTTAAATTCTGTGAGTGTACAGACGCTGACTGTGTCTGATTTGTTTTCTCTTGTAGCCCAGTTTGTTAATTAAATGAGTAAAAAAGGGAAGAGAGAAGGAAGGAAATTAGTTAAAGATATGACTGACATGTGTTATATCTATTAAAATTACAAGGTATTCAGATTTTTGTGTGTCTATAAACGTATGTAAATATTTGGATGTGTGTGTATGATAATACTCACAAATATACATTCCATCATAAACATCCCCGGATATTATCTGCAAACATCCCCGGATATAATCTGTTATCAACCCCAGGGTTGATAACAATGACTGGAAAATCTGTAAGTTAGTGAGTTGTGTTCTATCTTTTGTGCTGTTGAACGGGGCCAAGATCTGGTAGATACTGGGCTTGAGGACCCAGGTGACAGGCTGGAGATTTGGAGCTGCTGAGAGCAGAGAACTGGAACCAAATTCCTGGGTATAGGCATCTTGTCCAAAGGTCAGTTATTGAAAGGAAAGGGCCTAGGGATGAAACAGTTTGACCAGGATCAAAGACCATGGGACTGGCCAGGTCAAACAAAGGGACAAATTAGCAGGTACCACATAGGAAGTCAAAATCCAGAATTACTGTGTATTTTTCTCCTTGGAAGACCCAAAAGTCAAACCCTTTTCTAAGACGCTTCAGCCTTTTAAGTTCTCTGCCTTCAGTATCAAATGTATTTTCCCTTCTAGGATTTTCTATTTAAAAGACGACTCTTTGGAATTAATTTTCTTATCACCTCTTGTTGAAATGTCTTATTATAAGGTTCTTTTTATTTAATTTGTTTTAAATTTTTTTCATGCTGTTTATTTTGCAAACACATATACTCACTTATTTAGGTTTCTCAGGATGGAAATTCTTCACTTGTGAAAAATCAATGCAAAGGTACATTAGGAGCCTACTTAAGAGAAAACAATGACTCATTGTTAGATCTGAGTGAGGTGGGAGTGGGGATTGGAGGGAGAAGAGAATGAAAGGAACTTCTACTCTCCTCCAGATTTCCTAAGTCTCCAAAATGTCATATTTCAAGGGAATGCATTGTTCATTTTAAAGGAAAACAAAAATTCTACACTCATTTTCCCATTGGGTCTATAAATCAGTAAAATATTAAGAAGGAAAAAAAAGCAATACCTCTTTGCAACTCATCATCTACTTTAGTCATTCAAGTCCTTGAATTTGATTGGGTTGTGGATTTGTACTTCTGAAAATACATGTACTTCTGAAAATAGAATGTCTCAAGTATTGTTTCTAAATCCCAAAATGCTTGCTACTAAATTATTCCTCTTCTATTCAACACTGAAACACCAGAGAAGATAATTTAAAAGAGCTCATGTGATGTATGGAACCAACATTGTACAAAATCTGCATTGGGCACTCCCTTCTTCTTGGTAAAAAATAAATTATAATATAACTTTAGTGTGTGGGAATTTATATTTGAATAAAGCCATCTTAAAATCAAAGCACTGTAGTAATTGTTCAGTTTTCCTCTCATGTCCTTGAGATATATTGTTTAAAAGTTTTGCTTTTATCACTGGATATAAAACCCCTAGAAACAATTTGAAATTGAATATAGATCTCTGGCCCTGAGACTTCAGATATTTTTCTCCTTTGCTTCGTTATCCAGCTATTTTAAAATCTTATTCTCTTTGATCATTGATAGGAATGTTGGCTTGGCAGAGTCATTTTAGCTCCAAACTTGTGATGTTTTTTTGAAAACTCCTAAGTATGAATTTCAACAAGTTAACAAAGGATCCTAAATTCTCCCCTCTAGCCCTAAATATCGGTTGATGCATACAAGTATTATATGTCATCTCTTGTCCATCTTTTTATATCATACAGACTTCCAATTAGCCATTTTGGATTCTGACCACATTTGCTAGGAAATAACTATTTAAATATGTCTTCTCCTAACACATTTTTGATGGGATTCCCCTGGCAAAGGTAGATGGGATTTTTAAAATTGGAACCATACTAGAAACAGAATTGTTTTTGGTAATTGCTGATGAGTTTCCTGGCTAGCATGCATGGAGCTCAAGTGACAATTCCATTGAACAGAATGGATGGCAGAAAAGAAAGGTGAAAGATGGCACCTGCAAACACAGGCTGCCCGCTCCCAGCAGGGGTTAGTTCGTATTTAGTTTGCCTCTCCCCACTGTTTTCTCCCTGCTTAAATGTTTTGTATCTTCTTACTGTTTCAGTGCTGAGATTCTGCCAAAAATATTACACACAATTTGAAAGGAAAAGAAAAACAGAAAGATATAACTTCCAAAAATGATATTACAGGGAGGAATAAAATTTTCTTTCTTCCTTAAAATTCTATCTTTCTATAACACACTATCTTCAAATAAAGAATATCCACTGAATCCAATATCCACTCATCTTAAAATAACATTACTGATAATAGCTAATATTTACTGAGCTATTACTAAGTGCCAGGCACAATGATAAATGCTTTACATTTATTATTTCATCTTATTCTCACAGAAACTCTAAGAAGGAGGTACTTTTATTACCTTCATTATAAAGATGAAGAAACAAGTGTAATGGGACCTTGATCTCTGAGTGTTCATCTCCCTGTATTTATAATTTTAGACCTTTTACTGGAAAGGCTCTGAGAATCCAAATGCACACATGTGTTTTTTCACCCATTGAATATTAACACCTACAAATATAGTCAGAGCAGAGGGGGCCACAAGAGGGGTTATAGTATTTTTCAACCTTTAAAGAATGTCTTCAGTAATTCTGCTTCTAGGTATATATCCTAGAGAAACTATCCCATATGTGCAAAAAGAGACATGTATAAGAAAGCTCATTTATATAGCAGTTAAAATGACTGAACTAGATTTCCATGTATTAACATGGGTAGATCTTAAAAACAATGTTGACTAGAAAAAAGGCTATAGAATGATACACTTAGTACAATATTGTTTATGTAACAATTTTGTTTAGTAAAAATTATCTTTAGAACATAAAACAATAGAATATATTATTTTCAAATATGCACTTCTGTAGTAAAAGGATAAAAATGTGAACCAGAAAGGTAAAACTTTCAGGATAACAGTTGCCTTGGGAGGAAAGGAATGAGACTGGGGGAAGGTACAAAGTAGGCTTCAACTCTATAATGTCTCATTTCTTTTGCTTTAAAAAATGATACAAATGTGAGAAAATGTTAACATTTGTTCTTTTAGGAGCTAATTGGGTTTGTTACCGTATTCTCTGAAAGTTTTTGTATTTTAAAAAAATACTTCCATCTTAAGAAAAAGAGATATATTCACGCTGGAAAAGGGCAGAAATCACTGTATAGAGCATGATCTCCATAATTTTAGGGTAAAAGTTTTTAAAGCAGATATAACTAGATGCCCACATTATCCATAAAATAACTCGGTATACATAGAATATCTAGCTTTGAGTCTTGTAAATTCAGTGCAAACTCTAAAATAAATTAGTTGTAAAATGTATTCCTCGGTAATTTCATTAAGATGAATTTCTTATGTGGTTTTATGTTAGCTGCAAACCACAGGGTGCCAGCTCCCCAGACTCCTGCAATATTATCAAGGCCAGCAGAAGAACAGTTGTCTGGAGACTGTTACAGGCCACATGCTTCTGGCCAAACACTCCTCCTCCTAGGTCATCATTATTATCTGGACTGTACATTCCCAAATCTGATTCCCTCACCACCCTGCTTCCTCTCTGTTTCTCATCTCCAACAGCACAGGATTTCGTTGTGAAGGTAAACACCCCTGATTGCCATCTAATTAGGCTATGCAGTTTCAGTAGTGAGGGTTCTTCATTACATTATTTGGTATAAGGTTCTGGGTCATATCTAAAAATATTTCAGCTTGACAATTAATCTAATCTCTTGTTTGCTTTTGTTTGGAATCTTTTCACTTTCTAGATAATAATGTAGTTGAAGAATGCTAAATCCAGCATTACTTAAAGTGTTATTCATTTGTTAATGTTACATTTTGTAAGTGAGGAAATTATTCTTTGTATACACTTAAAAATAATCCCTTTCAGTTATATAACTAGCAAGCAGTACCAGTTTGTTTGTGGGTATGTGTTCATACACATTTTTTATACCTGTCTTGTTTCAAAAAGGATAAAAGGTTACAGATACATATACCAGAAAAATTCAATTTGAAGTTAGTGAAGAAATGGAAACAGAGGATTTAAGTCGGAAGTTAGTTAAGTATATAAAGTACATCCTGTTCAATCTTATACACAGGCCGGAAGAAGGCCTCATATATGGCTCTAAGCTTTCTCACAGCCAAGGGAAATACTGTCAGCTCCACAATTAGGTATCCAGAAGACAAAACAAATGGGGATAATAAACAAGGGAAACACAATTATACCAGGTGCTAAAACAAACAAAAAAGAATTTTTCCAGATATTGTCAGAAAGAGTAAATATAGCAATAAATTTCATGACGCTTTCTTATAAACCCCTTAATGTGGGCCCAAAGTGAATTCATTAAGGAAATCTGAGAGGAGGAAAGAGCCATGGCCCAGGATTGGAGGCTGGGAGAGTAGGAAGGGGGTGGTCTAGGCACAATCCAGGGGCTAAAGTACTGCAACTGTTGGTCTTGACATGAGGCTCATTACCAGGATGACCATACAATTTATTGTCTAACCCAGGGCCCTTTGAGAGTAAAAAGGGATACTATTAATAATTAAGCCCCAACAACAGGTATAAGCCAGGACTGTCCTCAGCAAACTGGGACATATGGTCATTCTAAGTCCTTGTTCATCACCCACTGACATCCTGCTCCCAATGCAGCCCACCACTGTGGACCTAGTCAGGCAAACTCATCCTGTTCAACATGGAGTAGGCCTAACCGGTTCCAATTATAGGGGACTCGGAGTTTCTAGCTCAGGTCACCAGCACGGGCCAGCCAAACAGGGAAGGTAGTCAAGAAAGACTGGAATAAGCAACGGGTAATGGTCGCCTGAGGATCCAGTCTCCAAAAGAAAAGGTTAAAGGAGATGTCACTTCTGGATAATGGGTTGGAGGGAGAATGAATCAGGTTGTAGGTAATTAGATGGGTACCACGAAGAGGAAAGAGGTACCCTCCCTCCTAAAGGGCCTAATGAGAAATCCAGTGGAAGAAAACTGCTTGCAGTTGGGATATTATCATACTGGCTAAAGCATGTAATCTGTAGTTGTCAAACATGTGATGAATTACCTAAAGAGCTTATTAAAAACTAGATTCTAGGACTCTAACTCCAAAGATAATGATTCTGTTAGTCTGAGATGAAACCCCGGAATCTACTCTAACAAGCACTCCAGGTGATTCTGGCAATGATGGTTCTAGCCTACACTTTGAGATATACCACCCTAAAGGGGTGATTAAACAGCCCTTGGGGGAGTCTAACTTTCCCACAAAATAGAGTACCTTGGGCCAGCTTTGGGGAGATATAGCACCAGTTCCCCTGTGGAAGGTGGGGGATGAGAGATGGAGCGGGGTTGGGGAGAAGCGGATCAGAGCAGTTCAGTCTTCAGGCACCTTAAGGATTTTTCCATTGAGGGGCTTAGGTTCTCAATTTGGAAGAGAAAAGGCCTTTCCTCTCCAGATTCCCTATACAGTCCTAACAATTAAGAAAACCACTCAAGCAAGGACACAGATGACCCCATTTTTAAAATCCTAGCTGGAATAACTCCCACTCCAGCAAGCTTCCCTTTACCCAGTAACAGTAGCTGGCATTTGATGATTTGCTATGTGCCAAATCTAAGTGCTGTATCTGTATTTACTCATTTATTCCTGGGAACAACCCAATGGGGTAGGTACTATTTTTACCCACATTTTATGGCTGGGTATGTTGAGCAGGGCCACTGTGAAGCGAATCCACAGGGCACTGTGCACAATGTGGTCTATGTCTGTGGCACCCCATGTGGTAATGCAGGGCACAACCTTCACAACCTTACACACTGGGCCTGACATCATGGGCCATAGGAGTTTGGTAACTTTCCCAAGAACCCACACTAGAACCTAAGTTCTGAAACCTCATAGATGAAAAAAAGGAAAGAACTGTATAAGAAGAAATTTCTATGACCCTGCCAGGAAGGGAATTGAACCAACTTGGGAATCAATACATTTATTTACATAAGGACAGGTAAGTGAGAAGTCAGGAAGTAGCACATTCCAGGGAATCAATTGTGGCAGCTGAAAATCTCCCAAATTTTCCTGGATGAGGTCCCAAGACTGCCTCCCCAAGCCCTATTAAATGATGGTGGAGAATAAAGCCCCCAAGCTCCCATTCCTGGTTGCATTGTTTTCCAGTGAAACAACCTAAGGCCAAGCTTCTTGCCTCCAACGTCCTGTCTGGTGCTCCTATAATACGTGGTTTCTATCATACTCTTGGCCCTTGTATTAAACTGATTTTCTGTGTGTCTGTCTCTTTGCCGAGTTTACAAGCTTCTTGAAGGCAGAGATAATGCTTTATCGTATTTGTGTCTCCCAATAGCCAGGGAAGGCACGCCATGTGTGCATGACTAGGCATTTTTGCTTGCTTCCTTCCTCTCTCCCTTATGTGTCAGACATTAAGCTACCTGCCTTCAAAGTTTAGTGGGCAAGACCTACAAAGAATAATGAAGAGTTTTACACAGAAAATTATAGAGGTAAGCACAGGGTTGCTGTGGAGCCAGAGAAGATTTGACTTAGCCTGTAAGGATGAGTAAAGGTTAATAAATTGAGCCAGGCAGAGAAAGAGAGGGGAGGGGGCATTCTAGACAGAGTAGAAAGCACGTACAAAGAAAACAGATGCTTATGTGTAAGAGGGAGAAGAGGAGAAGGAAGAGAGGAAGGAAGAAAGGAGAGGGGATTTGTGGTACCGTCACTTAGGGTGGCTAAAGAAATTTTCACTTTGACTGTGACACCAACGGAGGAGGCCGGATAGGGGTGGGAAAAGAGTATGAACTCTGGAGCCAGACTGCCTGTGTGGTCCAATCCCAGCTCTGCCACTTACCAGCTATGTAACTTTGAGCAAATTACTTAACCCCTCGAGCCTCAGATCCTAATTTGTTAATGGGATAATAACAGCACCTACCTTTTGGGACTCTTATGATAATTAAATGGCTTAAGACTTATAAAGCACTTAGAACAGTGCCTGTCATGTAATATGTATTCCACAAAGAGTAGCTATTATCGTAACCCCATTGTTCTCTTTCTCTCATTTCCCACTTTTACTTCATTGCAAGCAAGTCTTACTGATTCTGCCTCTAAAACAAATGCCAAAACCATCCTCTTTGTCTCCACTGTCTTTACCTTGGTCCGAAGAACTATGATTTCCTTCCTAGATTCTTGCAGTAGCCTCCTAACTGGTCTCCCTTCTTCCATTCTTGCTCTGCCCAATCTGATCCACACAGCAACCAGAGTGATCCTTTTTAAAGGTAAACCAGACATCACTCCACTTAAAAATCCATTGTGTCTCATCACACATTGTATCAATCATTTAGAATTCTCCTTATCTTGGCCTTAAGAGGTCTTAAATAATCTACCTCTCTCCTACCTCTCTAACTCCACGTCATACTCCTTTTTACTCACTACGCTTCGGCATCTAGCTGCCTTGGACTTGGCGAGTTGGTCTTGCTAGGACCTTTGCACCTGCTGTTCCCTCTGCCTTCCCCATCCCTTAATTTGTTTGCCTCCTTCTTGTCTTGTAGAACCCAGCTCAAATGTCAGAGGAGTAGACTTCAGTTTGAGACACCAAACTAAACTAACAGCCTCCCCAGTTCCTCTATGTTACTCTGGTAAATTTATTTCCTTTTCTTTCTTTGTTGTTGTTGTTTTTTCTGCCTCCCCTAACTGTTCCCACTCCTGAATGTAAGTTCCGTGAGAGCAGATACAAGGGCTGTCTTTTTCCCAGTTTCTATAACAGCAAACCCCTCCCCCCCATAAATTAGGCACTCCGAATTGATGTTGAATGAATTAGAAGTGAGTAGGGAAAGAAGGGAAAATGCTGCCAAAAATTAAGGCAGCTGGGGCCAATTACTATGCTTTTGCAGTAATCCAATGAGAAATGATGAGGCCTTAGCAGTGGTTTTCAACCTTGGCTATGCACTGGAATTACCTGGAGAGTTTAAAAAAATACTGATGCCTGAACACCATCCTCAGATTCTGACTTAATTGGTGGACACAGCCTGGGCATCAGGATTTTTTAAAGCTCCAGAAGGGATTCTAATGTGCAGCCAAAGTTGAAACCACTGCCCTAAAGGCAGAAGGGTGATGTAGAAGAGAGTGAGTGCAGGGATATTTAGGACGTATAATAAGCAGGACATGGTGGTTAATTATAAATTGGAAGTGACCAAAAGGAGGGTGCCTGGGAAGAATCCGAGATTTCTGGCTTGGGCCTGGGTGAATGAGAGAGGCATTTTGCGAAAAAGATAAATTCTGACTTGGACAGGCTGAGTTTGAGGTGCCTGTGGGGATTGAAGTGGAGTTGTTCAATAGATATTTGTTTTTTAATAGATTTATGTTGCCCCAGTGAAGAGGAAAAAATCCCTCTAGATTTCAAGAAGACAAGAAAAGCAATCTCTGGAAAATACGACAGTTGTACAAAGTACAAGACCATTCCCACTCTGCACAGCCTTTTTACTCAAACCCCCTTCCAAGCCAATGCCCCATCTGTTCTGAAATGTTGTTCAACATGTTGATATATTTTCAAGAAGGATTAGATTATGTATGGGTACTGTTCCATAAATCCATTCAACTTACTCTTCTTGTACTACCTGTAGGCTTAAAGTATCCCATTGATTAAATTGCTGCCAGCCTTCAAATAGCAGTTAAAGGAATATATAACAGCTTAAAAACTTCCAATACATGAAAATAAACACACCCATTATTACTTTCTTTAAGATTCATGGTCAAAGATACTTAGACCTAAACTGCCTAGTTTAGTTTTCTAATTTGTAAGCATTTACTGGGTTACCAAAGATCCCAAGTACCGTCTGAAAGACCATGGCTGCTTGGTTTGTTTCTAGTTTATATTAGGCACACCTAAAACAAGGATTGATAGGGCGATATATTTGTTAAGTAACAGATGGCGAATGGACATTCTGTCCAGCATCTATCCACATTCTGTTTCTCAGTATTCCAAGGAAGAGTGACTCTAAATCTCGAAGAGGAATCAACTAGAGGGGAATGGACCAGATCTGGACTGAATGTATTTATTCAGCTAAGAACTGACACCAAGTCATATGTAGGTTAAAAAATTCTAAGGAGGTATGACTGGCTTAAAGGTATGAGGGGCTTGAACAGGTAAAGCTGGATTAAAGTAATTCAGAATTTATCAGTAAGGGCTGAAACATGAATTCTGAATACTTAAGCGACTTTGTGAAATCAAGGGAGGAAAAAAAAAGAGGTAGGTGTTAGATATTCCCCGAACCCTCACACAGGGTGTTAAATCGTGGCTAAGCGCTGCCTCTGCGCAAGACTGAGGTCCACTGCAACTAAGAAAACGAGGGGGGTGGGGACGCCGCCACTCTCGGGGAAGGACCTTTCCTCAAGAAGAGCGGCAGAAACTCACTGCAACGTCCCGGCTCTCCTCTCCCTGGGGCTGCCAATCTAGCAGGTGAACCGTGAGAACACAAAGGAACGAA
This sequence comes from Ceratotherium simum simum, assembly GCF_057802395.1. NCBI lineage: Eukaryota > Metazoa > Chordata > Mammalia > Perissodactyla > Rhinocerotidae > Ceratotherium > Ceratotherium simum. The sequence continues at coordinate 38,562,018 of NC_141922.1, forward strand.
TAATGGCGCGCAAAATGCCAAAAGCCAGGGTCCCCAAGTCCAGCCTTTTCCCTTCACCTCGAGAGCAGCTTCAGCCACCCCCGCACGTCTTTGCAGGAGACACCTGCTCCACAGCTCTGCCCGTTCGGGGCGAGCCCGAAGGGCAGGAAGGGCCGTAGACTGCCCCGTGCGGAGCACACGGAGGGAGGCCGCGGTCTGGGCCACCCGCGTCGCAGGGGCAGCGCTCCTGGGCGGGCGCGGGGCGAACGTGCGCGTCCCAGAGCCGCCCGCGGCGGGCCCGGTGGGCGTGACGCCATGACGCACGGCACGCGGGCGGCGGGGCGGGGCAGGGAGGGCCGGGGGCGGGAGGAAGGAGTGGGAGGAGGAGGCGGAGACTGCGGGGGCTGAGGGAGGGGGAGAATGGCAGTCGCGGCGCTGGTTCCCGGGAACGGCCGTCAAGACAGAACTGCGGAGGAGGAGTTCGGGAAAGCGGCCGTCGGGACGTCTCCTCTCGGTTCCTCCCTCCCCAGCTGAGAGACTCCTCGGCAGGCCTGAGGGACCCTCCTCCGTACTTCCTCTGGCTTCCGCCGCCGCGGGGAGATGGGCCTGCTCGCCCGCAGCCCTGCGCCCGCCGCGGCTCTGAGGAGTTGAAGGTACGGGCGGGCGCGGGAGGAGGGTGCGCCCGGGAGCGGGAGGGCAGGGGCGGCTCCCGTTTCCGACCCAGGGCGCTTGGGCAGAGCCGCTGCCCTCGCCCCCCTCCCAGGGTCGGAAATGGATTCGGAAATCCCAAGGGAAAGGCGCCCCCTTTCGTGCCCAGCTCGGGGTAGGGGCCGGGACCGGCTCCGGGGGTTAAGCCTCGGCTGGTCCCGCGCCCCCGCCCGGCTCCGGCGCTGGCGCCCCCTTGGCCGCGCGGGCGGAGGCGGAGCGTGGGATCCGCCCCGAGCCCTGTCCTCCTGGCCGGGACTGTGGAGACGGCGGCCGACCCGCAGTGTTGTGACGGGTCGAGGCGGCGCTCCCCTCAAGCACTTCCTCGGCCCCCGAAGCAGGCGACACCGAGGGCGGCCGCCTCGGGGAGGCGGCGGGGGCGGAGCGCATTCCTGATGGGTGAAATCGGCTCTAACGGGACCGATTTCCGGGTCTCGCTGCAAATTCGGAGCCGGGGCCAGTGCCCCCAACCCCTGCTGCCGGGGCCCTAGGGAAAAGGAGGCAAGCACCGGGGAAGGTTCATCCGGGAGAACTGCCACCCCCTTCAAAAGCAGAAATTAAACATACGAAAAATGGTGTAGCTTTGGCATAAAGTATGTGTTCATAGGGATCTTCCAGGATTGTTTCCCTCATGCTAAACCTTCAGGGAGTTCCCAGCCTGCAGCCTGCACCCAGCACGTAATGCCATTCTTTTTAATTTCTAGTTTTTCCTATCATCTGGACTCCGCTCTGCCGTTGCTCTTTCCCCCCATTTCCATTAATGGGAAGAAGAAAAAGAAGTTAGGGTTCATTAACCCCGCGACAAGGGCAGTAAATAAAAGAGAAGAGAGAGTGGTTAAGGCTATATATGGGAGAAAGAAAGGTCTTAATTTTTTCTCATTGGCCCTTGAAGGTAGAAATATACGAACGATGCTTTATTCTGGTTAATATTTACTATTCAGATTGTTGCAGAGTGTTCTGTTGGGTTGACGTTGGAAAGGACAGCGTTTAAGTGCCGCTGCAATGTTCAAACCCAGGTGTTGGCTGGAAATGCTAGTTTTAAACGTTAGTAAACAGTGGGAGCATAAAGCAATCCTTTCCCCTGACTGCTTGCCTTACAATGTTTGTGATCTTTCCTTTTCATTCCAGTTTTTTCCCCGTGGAACATGGCTGTCTTTTTATTTCTTTACTTTCTGTTACTATTTTAACCTAGTAAGTCTGACGGTATGCCCAGATTTCATTTTCAGTTTTGCCATTAACCATCTTAATGCGCATCTTTCGCTTCTGTTTATAGTTCAAGCTGTTACCGTATTTGCCTGTTTATGCTTCCTTAACACCCAAGTGTCTGAACGGAATTAAAATGTAAATACTTCTCTCTGTTTAGAAAATGGCGATGATCTATTGTTAACTCTTGATTTTCAAATGTTCTTTCCTTGCTACGTGTAATTTCATGGGAAAGATTTAACATTAAGTCTTGGGGCTTAATAAACCAAATTATGCAACGATAACAAAAGAAACTCTTTTCGTTAGTTTAATATTCTCCTTTTTAATTACTGTATACAATATAACTGAAGTTTAAATTTCATGTGTCCACGGAAACTATTTAATGTCACCGCAAGGTGTTTTTCTGAGGAAAAATTACATTTGGCGAGTGATGTTAGTGTCTTTTTCCAATACCTCTGACTTCCAGAACTACTCTAGTAAGATTCACTTTTAAAACTGCAACATTCTTTTAGGAGTTGAAACACAATCCAATTCTTAGAGTCCAAATAGTAGCTACTTGAAATATTGTTTCATTTAGGGGATGCCTCAGTTGATTATTAGTTTATGTAAAGAGCAGTCCCTTTTACTGTCATCTAACCAATGGTGGAATTTCTTTTTTAAATTTTGGTGGTGATTTGTAGAATTTTGGGTGCCTTTTTACTTCACTAAATGGAACCATATTTTTTCTATCTAACATGTGAAAGATACTAACATTAGTGTCTGTTTTTAAAGATACTGCAGCGTCTTAGTGGAAAATAAATGCACTTCACAGATTTGAAATAGGGGAAGTCAAAAGGTAATATTTTTGCGTTGTGAATGTAAGACACTTGGTGTCACCTCTCTTTAATGGGATCGAATTGACAGATACTAATTGTTCTTATGGGATTGTTGGATGGAATTAAACATAAGTAATTTGAAGCAAGTTTTTTTAACATTTGAAAGAATTTCTTGTATATTATGGCTAAGTAATATATGTATATTATTTAGATTTATCATGGAAATTCTTTAGTTTCTAATTATCCCCCTAACTTTTTTTTTTTTTTTTTTTAATCTGGAGGGCACTGGATTGAAAAATATAGTTTTCTGGTTTTTTCAAGGGAGAGAGGGAAGGCAAATGTTTGTGATAACATGCAAAAGTCCCTAGTCGAGTGCTGGGCACAGAATAAGCTGGGGATAAGTTTTGTTGCATTTTCATCTGAATTGCCTCCTTATATTTCTTCTCTACTCAGGTTATAGAGGGAAAAAAATCTTAAGAGAATTGTTGTTTTTCTGATGCTATTAACAAGTGACAGTCGATAGCATGAAACCAGCCTGCATTTGACAAACATTTATGCTCTTTTATCATTTGAGGCCCATATAAAAATTAGGCCATTTTGGGCTGAACACCAAAGAAAGTTGAATTTCTAAATTTATATTTGATTGCATGTTGCATTGTATTTGGCAAACTAGCACTAGTAGTTTAACAATGGCCTGAAAGGACCCATGATCATATATGAAGTACTTTAGCTTAAAGATTTTGGTTTGAGTCCTTTTTAGCAAAATGTTAATCTGATTACTTATGGAAAATAGCTAAATTTTCCTTAGGCTATTTTTTGCTGCAATCAGGAGTAATTATTATTTTTCTTCCACTTGTTTTTCAAGTTGTAAGATATCAGTTCTTTGTTAGCTGACGGATGTACAACATCCAGACAACTCTGTATATAACCACACCTGCACAGCTAATGATTGAGGATAATATTCTTTTGCTAAACACATCTGTATTTCAGATGGTGGTAGACTTCAACCAAAAAAGGCAGTGAAATCATTTTGAGTGTTTAAAACTTGGGTACTTCATTTATTTCTCAATAGCTATCATGTGTCAGTAAAACTTTCTGTATTAAAGTGGGAAAAATTAGCACCTTTTGATAAAGTAGTTTTTGCTTGTATTGCTCTCTTTGTTTTGTTCATTATAACATTTTCTTGAAAGCTATTCCATTAGTCTTAAGACAAGAATATATAACCCTTTTATCAGTGTTACTTAGTATTTTGTCTTAAAAAATCATTTACTAGAGAAATACTACTTGTTAATTTGTTTTAGAAGTCTATTTGGGAGAGTTCTTATGTGAAAGCCTCAATAGGACAAAACTAATGAGGGCTTGTTTTAACCCTCAATTAAGTTTGTGCATTGAATTATGAAGCAAAATCTTGCTCAGAAATCACCCTAGTTTGTTTAAGCCCAAAAGAAACTTCAAAACTCAGTCTTGGGTCCAAAAAACTGGAGGTGGATTCTTAAAATTATATACAGTTAACAGTTTCAAACTCTGTCCTTCTCTGGAGACCCCTGAAAGTATAGGTAGCCCTGCTGTAATGTGAATAGCAGGCAGGTTGCCAGTTGAAGAGACGCTGGTAGAGGTGAGCCATAAGGAGGGAGTAAGAAACCAGGAGAAGCTACTGGGAATGTTCTAGTGTTAGGCTTCAGCTAAATATTATATAGCATAATAATGTAAATAATGTATCAAAAAATAGACTGCCATTAGTAGGAGAATCTGATGATTTATGTTTTGTGATTTCTAAGTATAGGGATTTGCTCCCCTAAATGGTAACAGATTCTAAATTAAATTATTTTTATGTGTTATCACATATGAGATAATATATGTGAAATGTGCAGTAGAAGTGTAGGAGATAACGTAAACTTTATGATGGCAGGGACCATTCTCTTTGTTCACTGTTAAGGTCTCAGCATTTAGCATAAAGCCTGACAATAATAGGTGTTGAATAAGTATTTGCTAACTGAATAAAGTTTGTGTAATGTTTCATAACTTTCTCTACAGCAGGGCCATCTAATAGAAATATAATGTGAGTCATAAATGTAGTTTAAAATTTTCTTTAGCCACATTAAAAAGTAAAAAGAAACAGGTGAAATTAATTTTCATAATATATTTTATTTAACTCGACATATCCAAAACATTATCATTTCAAAGTGTATTAATAAAAGACTACTTTTTGTGTGTGTGTGAGAGGAAGATTAGCTCTGAGCTAACATCTGTTGCCAATCCTCCTCTTTTTGCTGAGGAGGGTTGGCCCTGGGCTAACATCTGTGCCCATCTTCCTCCACTTTATATGCAGGACGCCTGCTGCAGCATGGCTTGATAAGCAGTGCGTAGATCCACGCCCCGGATCTGAACCTGCGAACCCTGGGCCGCCAAAATGGAGCCTGGGAACTTAACCACTATGCCGCTGGGCTGGCCCCAACTTTACATTTTTTATTCATACTAAGTCTTCAATCCAGTGTGTGTTTACACTAGACAGCATAGCTCTAGGGGCATTTTGTATGAAATATTTGTCCTTTTCCACAGAAATTCTTTTTTTGTGTCTGAGGAGGACTAACCCTGAACTAACATCCGATGGCAATCCTCCCCTTTTTTCTTGAGGAAGATTGGCCGTGAGCTAACATCTGTGCCCACCTTCCTCTACTTTATATGGGACGCTGCCACAGCATGGCTTAACAAATGGTGTGTCAGTGCGCGCCCAGGATCCGAACCTGTGAACCCCGGGCCACTGAAGCAGAGCGCTTGCACTTAACTGCTTGCGCCACCAGTCCAGGCCCCAGAAATTCTTTTCTTTGTCTTTTGATAGTCTTTTTCTAAGTGGTTGGCATGTCTTTTGAGACCAAATACAGAAGCACATATGTCATTGAACTGGAATTACTGAGTTGGATTGAAAGTCGGGATACCTGACTCCTCTTGCTTTTATAACTCCCACAAAAGGACTGTGCCTCACTCTCTTTCCCTGTCTATAAAATGAGGGAGAATATGCTATCATCTGTTTCATTGGATTAGTATGAATTATGTCTGAAATACTCAGACAAGGCAGTTATAAAAGATTTTTTTCATTATCAGTAACGTGTCATAGCAAGTCTCAGTATAAAAACAAAAGGAAGAAGTCTCATGTGCATATGGAGGAATGTTACCTCCTACATTGGAATCAGTTACAATGAATACTATATGAGATGCTCTTGTAACATATAGAATCAGGAGAGGTGACTAGGTCCATTAAAGCACCAGATTTTAAACCTGTGATCTATTTAAATATTGCCTGAACTAATCTTTGTCAGTTTTTGTTTGTATGACAACCAACACTTCTTATATAGGCATCTTTAAATCAAAATCATGAAATAAAGTTCTTTGGAAAGAGGAGGTGGGGTCTGATAAGTGAGTGTGAGTCGGAAAGTAAAACAAGCATTTAGAAAAGCCTATCATCACAGGATTTGTGATGTATAGCCCAATGACTAATTCTTTTATCCAAACCAAGGGTGGCAGTGGTTACCTGGTAAGCAGTTGCACATAGCCAAATATAGCCAAATCAAATAAATGTCTCCTTATAGCCATACCCTTCAATTAAAAAAAAAATTATTATGGATGAACATCCTTTGGCTTTTTGCATAAACATAACACACTTTGCTGATGTCCTTAGCAGAAATTTCTGGAATCATGTAGTAGGTTGAATGGTGGCCCTGAAAAAGAATGTTCACAACCTAATCTCTGGAACCTGTGAATGATACCTTATTTGGAAAAAAGAGTCTCTGCAGATGTACTTAATGTAAGGATTTTGAGATGAGGAGATCATCTTGTATTATTCAGTGGGTCCAAAATCCAATTTCAGGTTGTCCTTAGAAGGGAAAAGCAGAAGGAAATTACAGGCAGACAGAAGAGGAGAAGACAAACAGAAGAGGAGGAGACAGCGTGACCACAGAGGCAGAGATGGGAGTGATGTGGCCACAAGCCAAGGAATACTTGTCACCAGAAGCTGGAAGAGGCAAAGAACAGATTTTCTTTTGTAGCCCCAAAAGGGAGTGTGGTCTTGCTGGATTTTGGACTTTAGCTTCCAGAAATGTGAGAAAATAAATGTCTGTTGTTTTAAGCCACCCACTTTGTGGTAATTTGTAGCAGCTACAGAAAACTAATACACAGTCAAAAGTCTTCAGTAAGCCAAAGATCTATGCTTATCTTTTGTTTTATATCATGCGTGCGTTGTGAATATCAGTGACTAGACAGTCCTTCCTTTATAATTCTGATCCTTTCTTCGAAATATCAAAGAAAGTATATTCATACCCTCAAGCCTCAACAGGCCTAAAAAATAGATTATATCCTGTAAGATACATTGTTCTTTTTCTCTCACTTCATTCCTTCACTCCTGCTCCCAATTTGCCCCTTCTTTGCTCTTCATAAGATCTTAGTTTACGTTTAGGACGGGGGGCGAATAAAATATTGATGGGGATAGACCAACAGGTTTTGTCTTCTGAAGGTATAATTCCTAAAAGGTCCCCCTTCCGCTTTTTGTATCTCTTTTACTGTATCCTCCTCGTCTCCCCTATATCTTAATGTTGGAATGCCACAGGGCTCAGTCCTTACCCTTCTATATTTACTCCTAGGGTGATTTCATCCATTTCTCATGATTTTACACACCATCCATGTAACAACTCCTCCCAAATTTATATCTCTAGGCCAGACTTTTTTCCTCAACTCCAGGCTTGTTAAACGGGTATTTGAGTATACATTCCCACCTAAGATATGAAAGGCATCTCAAACTTAAACTGAAAAGCCCATCATCATCTCTGTCTTAGATTGTTGCGATAGCTTTTAAACTTTCTCAGTGCTACTACAGCTTGCCCCCTTCTTCCCATTCTATTCTTAACACCAGAATTATCCTTTTAAATTATTCAGATTCTAGACTATCTCTGTCTGTTTAGAAGCCCCCAAAGTTTCCCCATCTCACTTAGAATAAAAGCCAAAGTCCTTACAGTGGCCTATAAAGCCCCACACAACCTGGCCCCGTTACATTCTGACCTACCTCATGTCTTCCTGGCCTTGCTCATTTTCCTTTGGCCACATTCTGGCCTTCAGGCTATTTCTTAAGTATACCAGGCACGTTCCTGCTTTAGGGCCTTCTCAATGGCTGTTCCCTCTGCCTTGGATGCTCTTTCCGCAGATTTCCACATGGCTAACTCCCCTACCTCCTTCAAGTCGTTGTTTAAAGGTCATCTTTTCAGTAAGCTCTGATCACCCTTTTAAAAATTGCAATCAGCACCACATGTATACACACTCCTAATTTCCTTTACTCTGCTTAACTTTTTTTCCACATTCTAGCAAAGAATCACAGTAAAATATTTAGATGAAGTATTTAGAAAATTGTAAACTTCTATATAAAGGTATGAAACAATTTTTAGTAGTTTATTTATAACTAGTGAACTAGAATGATTTGTGGAGATAAGATAGGAGTTGGGCCTTAAAAGAAGAGTGGGACTTGAGATAAGCAGAAAAGATGGAAAAGAGTATTCCACACAGAGACAAAGGCATGGGAAAAGTCATGGAGGTGAAACCATGTATGCTTTGTTAATGTATTTAGCAAATAGATCAGTTGGCTAGAGTGTGGTTTTTATGTAGGAGAAAGGTGAGAGACTAAGGTTAGATTGTGGAATGCTTTGAATGCCATGCAAAGTTTGAGATTTATTTATCTGTGGGAAGCGAATGGAGATTTGTAAGCTGACCTTAGCAAAAAGGCTAATGTGATCATTCAGAAACCAGGTAATTAGTGAAGGCCTAGTCTGGGAAGTAAGGTGGTAGAAAGAGGACTGAGACGTTGGTTCTGCCACATTAGCTGTGTGGATAAATCAAATAATATCTAGACCAGTGTTGTCCAGTAGAACTTTCTGCGATGGTGGAAATTTTCTAGACCTGCACTGCCCAGTATGGTAGCCAGTAGCCACATAAGTCTATAGAGTATTTGAAATGTGACTAGTGCAACTGAGGAAATGAAATTTAAATTTAAAAAATTTTTAATTTAATCTTAAAAAGTCTTATGTGGCTAGTGATGATATATTGGACTGAGTAGCTTTAGACTACAGTTTTCTCACTTATAAAATATAGAGGTGAGATTAGAACACTAGTGTCATTAGAAGGATAGGTTCCACAGCCAAATAAAGTTGGTGCAGCATTCTGAGAAGAGCGAATGGGTGTTCAAGCAGATGCACCTGTGCATGACCAGTATTTGTGAAACAGTTGCAGGTTTGTAGCCTTTTCACTCTTGGTATCTCCGTGAATTATTTAGGAGACCCATTCTGTCTGATTGCTGATTTTTTAAATTGGTCTTAAGGTTGATGCTTCCCAGCAGTTTATAGTTAAAAATCTAATGCATCTAATTAAATAATATGTTTTAGAATTATAGTTAAACCTATTTTGTTTCTTTTGTCTTCTCAATGAGAAAACCATAACAATGATAAACCTTTATGATTGTTTACCTGTTGTGTAATTCTCACCTGGATTGTTCTGTTTTTCTTTAGAAAATACTCCCTTACTTGAATTCTTCCCATATACAGTTAATAAATATTTCATTTGTGTTTCAGTTTTGATCTTATTTTGTGGAGATACGTTTAGAGAAAGGCTATAGGAATGCTCCGTATTCAAAGGCAAATAGACACATTTTGCTTATTGTGTCTCTTGTTTCCCAAGAGATATTGTTCCTTCTGAGAATTTATAATTTGAAGAAAAATTTAAAAATAGTTTCTAGGACTTCTACCAAACAGCTCTTCTAGCCTGTACTCTATCTCCTTTGTACGTATATCATAAAATTAAATACGTACACACGCAATGATTTACCTCACCAGAGATCTCCTCTTTCCTTACTCTTCTTGTTCTTTAGGAGAGGGAGGCAAATGAACTTCCAAAATTGGAGAGTCAGGATGCTGCTCTTAATCAACAAGTTTTATTTAAAAAAAAAACTTCCAGAAAAAGTGGTTAAGACAAAATTAGCCGACACTTAATACTTGTAATTGTCCAAATAGTAGAATTATTCAGATTAATGATGAAACTTGTAAAATTCAGTTTGCAAAGATTATACTCCTTTCATGGGATTTACTAAGACAAAAGAGTATACTAACACTTAAGAGAATTTGGAGATATTTTTAAAAGTACAGAAACAAAAATTATTTATCTCAGAAAATCTTAATTATTCACTTTTAACCCTAGAGTATGCTGTATATTAAAACTGTATATATTTGAATATTAGAATCATAGTCTTTTAGAACCAAGGGAACTTAGTATCTGGTCCAATCACTTTAGCTTTCAAATAAGGAAATTGAAATTCAGAAAAGTAGACAGGCTTGGCTGAGATCTCGGACTAGGTTAGTATTTCCCTTCTGTTGATCTGTAACAATGAGTATTTTAATCAATTCAAAAAAAATTTTGACAGCTAGATATTTTTAAGAAAATCTATCTTAAAACTTTTTGTGTCTCTGGGCACTCCACAATACCTGACATTTTGCACTGTGCTTTCCCTACCATTTCCCTGTTGGTGTATTGTTTGTCATTCTGAACAAAGATGGCCTGGAATGAGCTAGCCAAAATGTTTTTAATCTTTTTTTATTGGAAAAATTGAATGAATAATGTTTTTTCTTTCTGCAGCAGCTACTTTTTGTAATGGATTGAGTAATGAGTATTATTTGTAATGAGTATTATTAAAACCACAAAGTACCATTCTATTCTGCCTCCCAATCAAGAACAGGCTTAAATAGGTAAATGTGGCAAGTGTGTGTTTGTGAAGCTGTTTAAGAACTGTCTCTTTGGGGAGGCTTTGTGGCATATGGGAATAGTTTACTCTGAACTTCTACTTTCTGTTTCTGGGAAATCATAGAAACTATCTTAAGAATAGAGCTCAGGGTGGTATATTTGCATCTTGGTAAGCATTCACTTTCCAGAAAACTTGCTGGAAACTGATACTTGCCTATGCTAATAATCTGTTGAATACAACTTTCCCATTTATAAGTTGAGTTGAAATTATTTATCCCATTTTTAATATTAGAAAGACCCCTTGAGGTAGGTTTGTAGCTATATAAACATAAGAATACTGAAAACATGATTTATATTTACCTTAGAGAAATTAATGTCATATAATGATGTATTCCAAACTTCCAGGTGGCTGACTGTTCTTGTTACATTAGAAAAACCATTTCAGAGCCAACAGTTTATTTCGTTTTATTTGTAACCTTAAGTGTGATAATCCTTCCAACAGTTTTATTCAGTAAACGGTTTAGTTACATTGTACCGTCTTCTCAGATATTTATAATAGTTATAACTAATATTTGTTAACTAATATGTGCCATACCCTATGCTGGATTCTTTATGTATATTATTTTAGTTAATCCTAATAATCTGTGGCCTATAGATATTATTCCTATTTTACAGTTGAAGAAACTGTCTTAGTAGTTTAACCCAATGTCACACAGTTAGCTACTAAGTGTCAGAGGCTTAACTTGAACCCAAACTTTGTGACTTCAAAGTCCATGCTTTACTCTCTGAATAAAATATAGTCTATCATTACCCCATATTTGTATAGTATTTTAAAAATTTTCCCCACAAGCTCCTCTAAATTATTACCTCTTTTATTTTCCCCCGCTAAGGTGGATAAGATAATTGTGTCTGAAGCAGCCAACCCCCAAATCTCATGGTGGAACACAATAAAAGTTTGTTTTTCACTCACACAGAGAACCATGTGGATGACTCAGTTATCCATATTCCTTCCATCTTGTGACTCAGCTGTCCCTTAAGGCTTGCTTGGAGTCAACCACTAGAATTACTACATTCAATTAGCCAATGAGGGAAGAGAGAGAGTTCGAAGGATGTTTGAAGGGATGATTTAGGGACCAGTCCTGCAAGGGGCATATATCATGTACTCACATTGCATTGGCCAGGACTGGACACATGGCTGCATCTAGTTGCAAGGGGAGTAGAAAATATAGTCTTCTTATGTGCTCAGGAGGAAAATGAAACAGGTGAGTATATAACATCATCTCTGCCACAATTGTGTTTTCCCTGTTTTACAGATGATACAGAGAGGTTGTTACTGAACTAAAGCCGCAAAACCACTTGGTAGTGATACATAGAACCCATTTCCTTAGATGTGCATATAACATACAATATGTTCATCTTTCTGAGGAGACATTCAAATAATTGAAAGGCATTTAGATTGTATTTCTAGTACCATTGCTGATTTTCACTGGGCATCAAATATTTTACCTCTTTGTATATGTTACATTTTATTTAGTTAGTTATTTTTATTATTATTATTTTTGAGAAAGATTAGCCCCGCACTAATATCTGTTGCCAGTCTTCCTCTTTTTGTTTTTTCTCCCCAAAGCCCCAGTACATAGTTGGATATCATAGTTGTAGAGTTGTAGCTCTTCTATGGGGCATGCTGCCTCAGCATGGCTTGATGAGCGGTGAGTAGCTCTACGCCCAGGATCTGAACCGGCGAACCCCGGGCCACCAAAGCGGAACGTGTAAACTTAACGGCTGCGCCACCGGGCCGGCCCCATGTTACATTTTAAATAGAGGTATATGTTATTGACTTAACTTATGAGGAATGATAAAAATGTTTTTCAGTGGTAATTGCCATTTTGAGTGAAGATGACGTAATAGCACTATAATGGCTTTATAAACATATTAATAATCAACTGTCCTTTGAATATACAATATTGATTAGCCTTTATTTGTATAATTTTGTTTTTTAAACGTGATAGATTACTCTAGGCCATCTACATACCTCATATTTATTCTTGTATTGTGAATCTGAGACAGTCTTTTAGGGATGAAAGTTGTTTTTTAACCTTCCTCAAAAGTTAACTCTTTTTGGATAGAGGTGCGACTTCAAGTCTTAATGGAATAGAAGTACGTTCTGACTGAGCTAATAATTGGTACAGATATGAATATTGTACTAATAATGTAAATTAGTGAGAGCAGAAAAGGCTTACAGAAACTGATATTAATTCTTACTGGCAAATTAAATTCCAACATCTCAGCAGTAGCAGTTAACCTTCTGTTATACTTTAGACTTCTTGGAGAATCTCTTGAAAGCTGTGAATTCTATCCCTAGAATATACATATATTCACAATTTAGTATACAGTTTTAAAGATTTCATGGATTTCTCTGAAGCCTCTCCATGTATGAGCTGTTACTTTTAACCATTTTTATCCTTCTCCAAAAATTTATTGTTGTGCCTATTATCTTTTTGCTTTAACAGACTGTATAAAGAGATGTATAATATGTAAGTTTTTTATAAGAGAGTCTATCTCTTTAATTTTATTTGGATAGCAAGAATTATGCCCAGAGTCTGCATTGCTGCTATGGCTGAATTTGGCAGCTATATTGGGGAAGAGATTTATTAGAAGAAATTATGGCATTTCCAGATTTGAGGTTGGCAGGATCAATGGTAAAACTTAAAAAAACTTTAAAGATTTAAATAACCTTTTTGAGCAATAGCAAACTTCATTATAATGAACTTTAGTGATTTATCTGTGTTGTGAGAAAGGCGCGTATGAAAATCCAAACAATTTAATGCCTCAAACTTCTCTTGATGAAATGGCTCAGATTTACAAAAGCTCTGTTTACTTTGGGCCAAAATTACCTTGTGCGTAGATACATTAATTCTAGTACATCACTTCTAGTGTTGTCTGATCAAAAGATGGCTTATGATAATTAATTCTGTTTTTTGGTAGTCAACTACTACATTAAGTTGTACCTAGCCGTATTTAAATTTGATAGGTTGTTGTTTGCAACTCAGTGTATAGGAGATGCTATGGAAAGATAAATACTTCCTTTTTTCACTGCTTTAGGACCACTAGAGAAAGAGCAGAGCCAAAAAACTGGGTCAGCTTTTGAGGATTTCCCCCACTGTTTATTTGCCAATATTGGTTCCTGAAGTTATATGCACAGTGAGCTAAATGAATGTTCTCTATACTAGATCATTTGGTCAGATAGCTAGTGATTCCTTTTTGTACAACTTAAATTGCTGTTTATCATTTTAGAAAACCATTGTCACTATGAAAAACAGTACTGTCAAAAGTATAGTCTTTTAGAAAGAAAGCTTTAAAATGGATTTTGATAAATATTTGTTTACATTATGGGACTACCATATATGCCCAAATATAAAATTGAATTTTTTTCTTTCAAAATTATGCTTATGAAAAAGGGGAATCACTTTATAATAATTTAGATCCTTGCAAAGTCAATCATATTACTGTTTGGGGAAGACATGGTCTGAAATGTCTTTGTTCAGTGCTTGGTTTATATGCACTAGAAGGAGAGTTCCACAGAACAGGGATCTTGTCTGTTTTGTTCACTATTGTACATCTACCACCTAGAGGAGGATCTGACACATGATAGGCACTGAACATATTTGTTGAAAGAATAAATGAATTAATACTTATCCGAGTTACTTGTAGTAAAAAGTTTAACAAATTTCGTTGTTCCTAGAAGCTGTTACAGTTGCAGTTATTGGATAATGCAAGAAAACCTTTTAAAGATCATTTTTTAAAGGCAGTACAGTAATTATTGTAGAGGTAACAAATGCATACTTAAGCTTAGGCTAAAATTTCCTATGACAGCATCATATACAGATTCAAGAATACTGTATCTCAGAGGCTAGGTGAAGATATCCTTTAGAAAACTGCCAAATATTTTACAGAAAAAAATTTATACAGCTTTCCTCTTGAGGAAAAGTCCATATGGCACAGGGCAGCTGGAAATCAGGCAGAAAATTAGAGTCTTACTAGCTTGAAGTGTCAGCGGATGGAGTTTAGGACTGCCAGAATGGCTGGCAATTGAGTGGATAAATCCAAGAAAGAAGGAAGTTATAGTAGGATAGCCCAAAAATCTGTGAATGAACTCCTCTCAGATACCTAGATGACCTCTTAACTGTGCATGGGAGATTCCAAGGAGCTCAATGGAAAACAGCAGCTGTAAGGCTGGAAAAGCTGACTAGAGATTTCAGCTCCTACTCTCTGCAGGGTTGACAGAATTTGGTGTTTGATTTCCAAGTTAAAGGGGCTTGGTAAACATAAGTGCTCTTCACAGACCCGTTTTAAAAAAGCATAAAACCAAGCTTCCACAAGTACAAGTTGATTACCGGGTGACTTAACTACCAATTATGATAAAAATCCTCACTCTTCAGGAGAAGGTAAGAGGCTCTAAAAGTCTCTCAACATATCATCCACAATATCCAGTTATAATAGCAATTACTAGACGTGTGAAGAATCAGGAAAATATGACTTAATGTGAAGACTATCCCCCCCAAAATGGTAGCAGATCCTAAAAATAGCAAAATTAGCAGACTTTAAAGCAACTGTAATATTTTCAATGGCTTAAAGGGAGAAGCATGATTATAATGACTGAACAGATGAATAATCGCAGCAGAGAAATAGAAACTATAAAAAAGAATAGTTAGGCATTCTAGCGTATCTAACTACATTATAGAACTGAAAAGTACAATATCTGAGGTGAAAATTTCACTGAATGGATTTAACAGTAGATCGGAGATGGTAGAGGGAAAAGTTGGTGAACTTGAAGATCGGTCAATAAAAATTTGCCAATCTAAAGAATGGAGAAAAAAGATGACAAAAAATGAACAAAGCTTTGATGGCCAATGTGACAGTATTAAACTGTCTAATATATGAATAACAGAAGAAGAGATGAGAGAGACAGACAGACAGACAGATGGGTAAGAAATATTTAAAGTAATTGCCAAAAAATTCAGTTACTCAGTTAAATCAACTGCAAATCCAAGAAGTTTGGTGAACCCCAAGCAGGATAAATACAAGGAAAACCACATCTAGGCACATCTTAATCAAACTGCTGAACATCAAAGATAGAAAGGAAAAGTTGAATGGAGCCAAAGGAAAAAAAAAGACACAGAGGAATTAAAATATCAATGAAGGATTACTTATAAGAAATGATTGACGCTGGAAGACAATGGAATGACCTATTTAAAGTCCCAAAAGGGTAAATCTATCAACCTGGAATTCTGTATTCAACAAAAATATCCATAAAAACTGAAGATGAAATAAGGAAATTTATCAGATAAACAAAAGTTGAGAGAATTCATTGCTAGGAGACCTGCAAACCAAGGAATGCTAAAGGAAGTTCTTCAGGCTGGAGGGAAATGACATCAGGTGAAACTTGGATCCGCAAGAAGGAATGAAGAGTACCGGAAATGGTAAATATGTTGATAAATAGATTTCATTCTCTGAAAAGATTTTAAAAGTTTATAAAGCAACGAAAGAATTTACAGAAGAGCTTGGTAGACGTGACTAAATAAAAATTTTAAACCTCTTCAAAACATCACAAAATTAAAGGGCAAATGTTAGGTGGAAATAAATATTGAATGTTTAAAATCAAAGAAGAACATTAATATTCCAGTATAAAAATGGCTAAAAAATATGAGCAAAAAGATAAATCATTGAAGAAATAAAGAGGATGGTACGTGTGAACAAATGTTCAATTTGTTTAGTATCAAAGAAATGAAAATTGTACTTACTGTTTAATTTTTGCCACTCAGAAAAAGCTGTTGAAATAATATAAGATATTGGTGAGAATTCAGGGAAATAAGCACCTTTCTGGCTGGTGGGAATACAAATCAGAACAAAACAGTTTGGTAGTTCATTTCAAGAGCTCATTTTAGAAGTCCATACCACCTAAATAGCAAGAAATTCATACACCGAGAAGTAGCTTATCAAATAGGAAGGAGGTGGGGGTGAAACGGAGATCATTATTCAGTAACTGGTGTTGAGATAACTGGCTAGCCATTTAGAAAATATCAAATTTTGATGTCTACTTATTCCTAACATTAAAATAAATGAAAATGGATGAAAGATTTAAGCCAAAAAAAAACTATGGAAGTACCAGAAGAAAACATGAGAGAATTTTAAAAATATAATCTTGGAGTGAGCAAGACTCTTCCAAGACAGGTGTAGAACCCAAAAGTCATAAAGAGAAAGATATGTGAATTTGAACACATAAAAAAAATTTTGAAATTCCTGCGTTGGAAAATTACCATACAATCAAATATGATTTTTTAAAAAATTTGTTTGACACATAATGGCAAGATTCCTTTATATATAAATAGGTCCTAAACATCAATAAGGAAAAGTCCAGCAGCAAGATATGAAGTTAGTGGTTAGTTCACAGAAAGTGAAATGTAAATATCTGTGAAATACTAATGGTATCTTTCCTACCAAGGCACATGTTCCTCTTGGTCTCTCAGTCTCACATATAATACCAAATTTATAGCCATTAAAATTTAAATTTTTTCTTTATTCCTCATCTTCTCCCAACCTCTCAACATAAGCACATATTGCTGAAGAAGTTTATTAGCCTGTTATGCTTTTGTAATACAGAATACAACATCTAAAATAGAAAGTCTTGTTTCTTTATCTTCTTCCTTGACTCTTTTACTTGAATATAAGATAGCTCAGGCTTCACTAGTGACCAAAAGTGGTAATCATTAGAAACTCTGGAAATCTCTGTACCTAGTCCCTCCTCACTTAAAAAACAAAAGCAAAAAAAAATGACTTTATACTCAGTCCCCTTTCTTTTCTCTTCAGCAGTGCTGGTAAATATTATTGCATCCTAATTGTATTACATGTGTGTTTTAGAGGTGCTGAACATCTGGGTGTCAGACATCAAAAAAAGGAATTAAAATTAGAAGCCGTAGGTACGCTTTGCTCTTATATTTAGTATTTAGACCATCAACACAAAATTATTGAATTTTCTCCATATTTTAACCTTTTTGAGAAGTAGCAGAAGAAGCCTACTTTTAGCTGAATAACAGAGACAAAATCAGATATTCCAGAGTATAATGGGATTTTCTCTTGGGAAGTAATTTCTTTATTGTCTATAAACCTTTTTGTCCAGCCTTCTGCATTTCCGAAGTGCCCTCTCATGTGTCTTAAATCATTTAATTTAGGCACGTGGGTGGCTACTAGATGCTACTAAAGTGTTTATGGTTAGGAGATGTTTATTGGTAGAATATTTTAAATCTGTGATTCTTGAAGTTGTATAGTGTCAGGATACTTAACATCTTTTATTTATCCTATAGCACTTGTAGGGTAAAGGTTCTTGTCTTTTCAGTTTAAAAAGCTGGATGTAGTAAGGTGGTAATACTTAATAAGGATCACACAGCAATAGCAAGCCAAAAGCAAAGATGTGAATCTTTAGTTCCTTATTTCCGCTTATGTGTGTTCTGTGTCATCATTTATTTAGCCACTGTTTGTTAGGCGCCTGCTATAAGTTACACATTTTGTTAGGTACTAGGGATACAAAGCTTGTCATACATTTTTGTGCCAAGTGCCGAGTTTTGTTAGGTACTTTTAGCACATGTCAATTTCGCTTTATTCTTATAACATCTATTTGAAATGAGTGGTACCATCCATATTTTGTAGTGGAGATCACAGACTCAAGAATGTACCTTATCTAGGATTTTATAACTAAAAGTGGCCTACCAGGTGAGCAGGTCTTGACTCCCAAATTCTGTTTTTGTTTTTTTGTTTTTTGCTGAGGAAGATTCACCTTGAGCTAACATTTGTGCCAGTCTTCCTGTATTTTGTATGTGGGTTACCACCATAGCATGGCCGCTGACGAGTGGTGTAGGTCCACGCCCAGGAACCAAACCTGGGCTGCCAAAGCGGAGCACACCGAATTTAACCACTAGGCCATGGGGCCGGCCCCCAAATTCTCTTTTTTATACATTCAGTACTGAATGTTTCTTATTTGCCTTTCCAGATCCACTCTTCATCCTTCTTTGCCTTGTTCTCTGCCCCAGAGGAAGTTGACCTTTGAAGACTGCCTGACTTGGGCTCCCTTGTTCATTTCTTGTTGGATTTTGCCAGTGTGAGGCACTGACAGGATATTGGAGAGCCAGAGGAAAGAGAAGCTGGATATTTATTCTTCCAGATGCTATTGGGCAGCTCCTCTCCAGTAATTGCTTCCTCCCTGCCCCTTCATTCCAAAGGGTGGCAGTGGCTTCCTGAGTACTTTGCTATCCCTGTTGGTTCCTTTAACCTTGCCCACACCTTTGTAAATATGCCCTTCATTTATCTTTTCGAGAATGCTTTGTTTTTTGCCAGGCCCTTGACGGATACATACAGCTTTTCTTAAAACATGGGCTATTATTTGTATGGATTTGAGCTTTCTGACTGTTGGTATCTATCCTGTGTTTATAAGTTGAGTGTTTAAAATCTGGAACACGTTTTCATTTAAAATGATATTGTAGGAGCCAGCCCTGTGGCCTAGTGGTTAAGTTCAGCGTGCTCCACTTCAGCGGCTCAGGCTCGATGTACACCACTTGTCAGCAGCCATGCTGTGGCAGTGACCCACAAACAAAATAGAGGAAGATTGGCACAGATGTTAGCTCAGGGTGAATCCTCCTCAAGCAGAAAGAGGAAGATTGACAGCAGGTGTTAGCTCAGGGCAAATCTTCCTCAGGAAAAAAAATATATATTGTAATTGTTGGTTAGATCTTTCAACTGGAATGCTCAACTTCTGTAATTTTTACAAAGTATAAAAAATAGCATGGTGCCAAATTAGATGTATTTTGTGATGAGTCAATCCAAAGTTATCAGCACTTTTACGAAATGTTTGGTCCACAAAGCTTTGACACGTGACCTTTATTTTGGGCCATTCCTGTTTCTTAGTTCCTCACATATTCCTCAAGAGGTAGAAAAGTAGGAATCAAGAGATCTTGACTTTAAAAGAATATAAACACTGTGGACTAGAGAAAGTTAGGTAAGCAAGTTCAGGTCTTTGTCCTTTTCAATATGAATCTTAGGTGCTACTCTTCAGTTGAAATACATGAAAAAGTCAGGAGTGGGGCTCCTTTGCCAGTGATAAAACTAATTCTCCAACCAGTTTCTTCAGGGGGATGAAAGTGTGTAGCAGCAGTGGGCAGAGAGTCTTGGTTACTTGTGGGAGTTGTGCTAGACTGGGAAAGAGGGAAAAGGAGAGACATTTCTCATAGCTTAATTAGCAGGTGACTGGCATTCCTTATGACATTGGTGTTAGAGAGGTGCCTCCTTTATGATTTTAGATACTTAGTTGAAAATACGTAATTTGAGGTCTACTTTTATTTTACTATTCTTCTCTGTTTCAGTAACTAAACCCTTCTAGCAACTTTAATTACAGATCCATACATTTATTTGGCCGGGGGGGCAGGGGCGTGGTATTCCCACTAAGCCAATGGCCATAACATGATGGAGGCCAACCTCAGTTATCTTTTTCCCCTCACTGCTTTTCTTCATGTTATCAATGCATTATAGTTTGACAAATCCTTGGGATAGTAAATCAATTTAAAGAGCTTCCAAGGTTGGGGATTATTAGGAGTTGGGGATATTTCAAATTATGTCGTTAAGTACATTTACTGCCTCTCATTATCTGTTCCTGCTCTGAAATGGTATGAATTATTCTATTATACCATGTGAACATCTAGATTTTTGTATATGATTTATACTGTATTTAATCCAGGAGACCTCATATTTGTCTTTGTAGACCTAGTATGAACTAATTGGATTTTTTAAATAAATAGAGCATGTATATGCCTAGGAAGTATGACAATGAGATAATAAGACTGATGTTTTCTTGTGGTTATGGAATAGTATCATCACTTTGTGTCATTTTAAGAAGTACTCATTTGGTATTTGTTCACGATGTTTATGTTCATGACACCATCTTGGCTCTGTGTTGTATTAAAGAAATCACAAATATTAAAGCTTTACCTTAAAAACCTTATTAAAAAGCTGAAGGTAATCAGGAAAGAAGAACAAAATGAAATTTTATCTGAGTTATAAAAGTTGAGTACAATTTGGTAAGGAGGAGAGAGAAGGGAGTGGCATTTCAGATGGGGAATGGCTTGAGTGAAGCATAAAGTTGAGGGATAGTTAAAACCAGTCTTAGATGATTTGCAGGATATAGGTGTCTTTCATTTTCTGAGATAATTTTTGATATCCTGATAATGACTAGAGAAGTTGTTTCATGAAAGCAACTGCAGACAGATGATGGTACTGAGGCTGAGATATCAGAAGACCTGAATTTGACCCCTAACCCTATCATTTACAAACTGTGCAGTATTTATCCTTTCTGAGCTTCAGTTTTCTCCTCTATCAAATAAGGATAATAATACCCATTCCATAGAACAATGAGGTGTAAATCAAGACACTGATAAAAAGCACTTTTAAAACTTTAATGTGTAGTGGTGGGTAATTATATACAACATATTTTTTCCCTCTTTCCAACCAGTAACCAAACTGTTTGTTTTAAAACTCAAATAATATTTTTGTCTTAATGTGTGCTCATTTCTGAGGCAGAACATAGCATAATGATATGTAACAGAGTCATACAGTTGATAGTTTACTTGAAAAAAAGTTCAAAAAGAATAGTACTATATTAAATGATGCAAATAATAGATTTTTCTTTTTCACTGGAGAATGAAGTCAACTTTTTCCTAAAATAAGTAAAGTTCCTGAATCACTGAAATTTTTTTTAATTTCACACATTTTGTGATCTGTTCAAATTGGCAGAATTTCTGTAGAACTCATTTTTTTTAGTGGTTTAGAGTATAGCCTTAGAAATCCAGGTTAGTTTACTAATTTCTAAATGTTTATGCAAATAAACAGTTTGATTAAAAATTCTTTGTTATGGGTAACCCATAGAATCTTGATTTCATATACCAGTAAAATAATTAGGTTTAGTTCTTAATACTCTGAGTCTCTGGTTTTCTATCTGCAAAGTTAGAATAGTGAAAAAATGAATATGGCTAAAACTTGTAAATTGTAGATCGCTGAGAAGAGGAGAAGGAGGGATGGATATGCCTATACTTCTGGGGTGGTGGGATGAAATATTGACTATATCTTCTGAATCTGCTGTTGTATAAGGCCTCTTGTGCTCAAAGACGCCCTCTAAATTTGGTGAAAATTTACTCAGCTGTTTTTGAGAGGTGTAGTAACAGAGACAGAAATTTAATGTATATAGATTTATAATTATTGGTTTTATGATATATGTTTCTTCCTCAGATCTATCACACTGAGGATGAGACCATGTCTATCTTATTTATGGTGATAACCTCAGGGTTTAGCACATGCTGGGCTAGCTTTCAACTCTGAAATTGGCCAAAGTCCCCTTGATTGGAGGCATTCCCAATACGCTTCAGTCTCATGCTTATAGACACCTTCGTGGATTATTTCTAAAGAAGGATAGTTGTTAAATTATGTGGATTTTTTTTATAAGTCTCTCTTATCGTCTCTATACCATAGATTGTTAATGGGTACCTCACTCTAACCCTGTAGGCTGACAATGACTATAAACTGAAGTGTTTTTGTTTTGTTTTTTATGGAACTTTTATTTTTAGTACCTAAAGTTATGAAAAACGAGGAGTCATGTTTTGGAGGCCAAGCTTATGGAATTCTGTTTTTAAGTGAGAGTGTTAACAAAGTCTCTAGTATTGGTGGTTCTTAACCAGAGTGTGCAACTAAATTACTGAGAAACATTTTCAAAATATACAAGCTCTGGACCCCATCCTCATTTTGACTGCGTAGCTTTAGGGCAGAATATGTTTTTTGTTGTTGTTTGTGGGGTTCAATTAAGTTTTTCTTTTTAACTGTAAGTAATAAATGCTCATGATACAATACTATGCAGAAAGTGAATACTAAAGATTGTACTCCCCAAGGTAACCATTGTTAATGGTTTCTTAACATTTTCCCAGAAATTGTGTATGTATATATAAGCCTGTGTGGGTATGGTTTTTCCACAAATATGCTCATACTGTACATACTATTTTGCAATTATTATTGTTCACTCAGCATTGTATAGAGAGATCTTTCCAGATCATTACACATAAATTGTGCTTGGTTCTTTTATTTTTACAAGTCCCCTAATGGACACTTAAGTTATTTCCAGGTTTTGTGTGGGGTTCTTTTTGTCTCATTTTGTTTTGTTTGCTTCTATCAACTAGGCTGCAGTGAATTTCTTTGCACAATATGTCTTTGCACACTGTGTCCTTAGATTTTCTGAAGGATAAATTTTACATGTAGGGTTGCTAGTCAAAGAATATTTCCATCTTGAAGTTTAATAGATATTGCCAAATTGGTTCCCAAAAATTGTGCTGATTTGCACTCCTCCCAATAGTCTGTGAGTTGCTTCCTTCAGTACACACTCACCAACCCTTTACAACGTTTGTCAGTTCAGTGTGCACAAGGATGATATCTAATGTTTGAATTTTCATTTCTTTAGTTGTGATTGTTGTTGAATACTGTTTCCTATCTTCTTAATTTTTGTAATTCTTTTTCTCCAAACTTACTCCTTGTATATTTGCTCATTTTGCTATTAGGTTGTACATCTTTTTCTTATTAATGTGTAAAAGCTGTTTGTATTGTGAGGAAATTTGTTCGTTGTTATACGTGTCCTAATTTTATAAGAAATTAAAATGTCTTTCTATTTTATAGTATTTTTTACCATACAGAAATATTAAATTTTTAGTATTCAAATTTGTTTATTTTCCTTTGAGGCATATTTGTGTATTTGCACAATGTTTTAGAAAGGCTTCATAAATAGGATGACCATATGTTCCAGTTTCCCCCTGTTATCCTAGTTTAAATATTAATAGCACCTCCATTCACTCTTATAAGGTTCTCATTTGGATAATAAATTACATGGCTATCAAATTTCTGAAAGTGTGTAGTTTTAAAAATTCCCCAGGTGATACTGATTAAGTACCACTGGTTTAATTTTTTTTTTTTTTTGTCAAGGAAGATTGGCCCTGAGCTAACTTTCTTCCTCTTTTTGCTTGAGGAAGAGTGGCCCTGAGCTAACATCTGTGCCCATATTCCTCTATTTTGTATGTAGGTAACCACCACAGCATAGCTTGATGAGTGGTGTAGGTCCGCGCCTGGGATCCGAACCCACAGACCTGGGCTGCAGAGGTGGAGCACACTGAACTGAATCACTACGCCACTGGGCCAGCCCCCTGGTTTAATATTTTAAGTGGTAAATTCTTAGGACAAGATCCTCAAAATGCGTTCCATCTACACTTCTGTTCTATGATACATATATTGAATGCTAGAATACAGAAAGCATTTTGAGATGCAAGAGAAAATAAAAACATATAAAGAAGAAAATATGGAGAAAATTTTAGTAAAACCTACCGTAATGTTCTATTTTTTCATCAGAATTAAGGGATAATGCTGCAAATAATGGGAAAATATAAACTGATGGACATGAATAAAGTTTGCCCGAGTGAAATGTTTTTCTAGATTTTGTGTTGGGAAATCGATGACTTTCTCAAGGATGTGTGTGGCTATCAGCTCAGGAAGCTTTTTTTTTTTGAGTTTTAATTGTGGTATAACAGTCACCCAGAAAAGTGCATTAATCATGAGTTTGTAGGTTAATGATTTATCACAAAGTGAACATACATTTGTAACCACTACACAGGTCAAAGTTCCCTTTGTGCCTCCTCTGAAAGGTAGCTACAATCCTGACTTTTAACATCATAGTTTAGTTCTGCCTGATTTTGACCTTTATTTAAATGGAATTATATGGTACACATTCTTTTGTGTGAGATTCCTTCTTATTTTGTGTATGGCACTATTGTGTTCATTTTCATTGCTTTCTGGTATGCTAGAGTGTGAATATACCACAATCTATCCATTCTACTATTGATGAAAATGTGGATTGTATCTGGTTTTTTAGCTTATTATAGCTAATGCTGCTATGAATATTGGTATACATATCTTTTGATGTGTGTGTGCATTCATTTCTTTTTTGCATTCATTTCTAGGAGTATAATTGGGTAGTAGAATATCTATGTTCAAATTTGATAGATACTCTTTAAAGTTTTCCAAAGCAGTTGTGCCATTTTACACTTTCACCAGCAGTCCACATCTTTGCTGACACTTGGAAATGTCTGTCTGAATTTTAAACATCCTGCTGGGTGTGTAGTGATCTCCCAGTGTGGCTTTAATGTGTATTTCCCTGATGACAAGTGATGTTGAGCACTTTTGCATATCCTTTTGTGAAATGCCTGTTAAGTCCCTTGTCCATTTTTCTATTGGATTGTCTGCCTTGTCTATTGATTTGTAACTGTTCTTTCCATAATCTGGATACTAGTCCTTTATTAGTTATGTGTGGCAAATGTCTTCTCCCACTCCCTTAATACTGTCTCTTGATTTTATTGTAATCCAATTTATCAATCTTTTCTTTTATGGTAAGTACTTTTGTATGTTCTTTAAGAAATCTTTTCGTTGAAATATTCTCTTCTATTGACTCCTGGAAGTTTTATGATTTTACTTTTTGTATTTAGATCTATGAACCATCTAGAATTGATTTTTCTGCATGGAGTGTAAATTTTTATGTGCCTTTTCTCTTCTCAATGGTAACCAGTAAAACAGTACTATGTTGTTTTGTTTTGTTTTGTTTTTGAAAAGGCCATTCTTAGTGTTCAGCAGTGTCACCTTTGACATAAATCAAGTATCCATGTATATGTGGGACTTTTTTTCTGGCCTGTGTTTGGTTCGATTGGTCTTTGTATTCATCCTTGTGATGTACCACACTGTCTTCGTAATTAGTGTAACTTTATAATAAGTCATTATATCTGGCAGTGTAAGAGTACCCCCCCACATACTTTGTTCTTCTTCAAGATTGTGTAAACTATACTTAGCCCATTGTATTTGCATGTACATTTTATTGTCAATTAAAAAACTAAAAGCAATGGGGAATCAATGAGATCTGAGTAATAATGATCAGAAGTTTTGTATAAGATTTTAATACTAATAAGGTCAGCTCAAATCTAGAGTCTTTTATTGAGATTAAAGAGTTAAAGAATGTCCTTGTTATTTCAGCATTGGTTTTATATTCTCTTGTAGACTACTTAATAAATTGGCCTTATTTTAAAAAAAAAGAAACCCTCATGATTAAAGAACATACTTGTTTGAAGTTTCATAATGAGTTTGTAAATTTATTAAAAAACATGCAGACTAAGAATACAATTAAATGATCTTGGTATTTTGTTTTGTTTCAGAACATCTATGATAACAGTCTTCTATAAATTGAACTTTTTCAAGAATTCTCTGAAGGAACCAAGTAGGATTTTCTTACATCATGACTTAATCTGAATGCAAGAACAAGAAATAGGTTTCATCGCTAAATATAATGAAGGGCTGTGTGTAAACACAGACCCTGACTCAATTCTGATGAACATTTTAGACATGAGTTTACATCGGCAAATGGGTTCAGATCGAGATCTTCAGTCTTCTGCTTCATCTGTGAGCTTGCCTTCAGTTAAAAAGGCACCCAAAAAAAGAAGAATTTCAATAGGCTCTCTGTTTCGGAGGAAAAAGGATAACAAACGTAAATCAAGGGAGCTAAATGGAGGGGTGGATGGAATTGCGAGTATTGAAAGTATACATTCTGAAATGTGTGCTGATAAGAACTCCATTTTCTCTACAAATACCTCCTCTGACAATGGATTAACTTCCATCAGCAAACAAATTGGAGACTTTATAGAGTGCCCTTTGTGCCTTTTGAGGCATTCTAAAGACAGATTTCCTGAGATAATGACTTGTCATCATAGATCTTGTGTGGATTGCTTACGACAATATCTAAGGATAGAAATTTCTGAAAGCAGAGTTAACATCAGTTGCCCAGAATGTACTGAACGGTTTAATCCCCATGATATTCGCTTGATATTAAGTGATGATGTCTTGATGGAAAAATATGAAGAATTTATGCTTAGGCGGTGGCTTGTTGCAGATCCTGATTGTAGGTGGTGTCCAGCTCCAGACTGTGGGTAAGAAGATTTTGTCTGATTTTTCTTAACTTAATTCTTTTCTCTGTGGATAAAATAAGAGTTTGCTGACTATTACTCAAAAGAAAAATCTTAACATGCCAGGTAATTCATTCATTCAGTAGACAAACATGTACTGAGTGCATACCGTGTGTCAGGCACAATGTTAGATGTTAAAGACAGGAATCTTACTTTACTTATTTTTGTCTCTGCATCACATATTCACTTCAGAGCGTTTTCAGAAGAAAGGGCTAAGATGGTAGAGTACAGGATCTAGTTGTGGGCAAAACTGATTTTCTCCATCCATTGGGATAATTTTTGTTTTGGTATAACAGATGAAATGGTCAGGAGTTTTGTTTGTTTTTGGTGGGGGGGGGTCATTTGTTTAAACTTAAATGCCCCTTTTGAAAGGCACCTTAATATGTGCCACAGTGTGATGTGTTCGTGTTAGTAAACATAATAAGTATTTGCTAGTCTCAGGATCTAGGAGTTCTGTAGTACTTCATATGCCTCAAGTTTTTTTTTTGTTTTGTTTTGTTTTTTTTTTTGTGAAGAAGATCAGCCCTGAGCTAACATCCATGCTAATCCTCCTCTTTTTGCTGAGGAAGACCGGCTCTGAGCTAACATCTATTGCCAATCCTCCTCCTTTTTTTCCCTTTTTTCTCCCCAAAGCCCCAGTAGATAGTTGTATGTCGTAGTTGCACGTCCTTCTAGTTGCTGTATGTGGGACGTGGCCTCAGCATGGCCGGAGAAGCGGTGCGTTGGTCCGCGCCCGGGATCCAAACCCGGGCCGCCAGTAGCGGAGCGCGTGCACTTAACCACTAAGCCACGGGGCCGGCCCCTGCCTCAAGTTTTTGAATTATAAATATCATTTTCCCAACATTTAAAATAAAATAATTTTGCTTATATATTTGATTATCATGTTAACAGCAACCCCTATTTAAACAGCATTTACTATGTATGGTTGTCAGAACCAGGAAGAAACAGTCATATATTCTTCAAGAAGAACAAAAGCCAGGGCCAGCCCCAGTGGCCTAGAGGTTAAGTTCGGTACACTCCACTTCGGTGGCCTGGGTTCGGTTCCTGGGTGTGGACCTACACCACTCGGGTATCAGTGGCCATGCTGTGATGGTGGCTCCACATACAAGATAGAGGAAGATTGGCAATAGATGTTAGCTCAAGGCAAATCTTCCTCAGCAAAAAAAAAAAAAAGAAGAAGAATGAAAGCCATAAACACTGGACGTGATTTAGCGTACCATTAGTAAACCAGAGATTATCTATAAGTAAGAGTTTGGGAAACCCAGAATTTCCAAGATTATCTGGGTATAATCAGAGACAAGGCTAGAATGTGAGTTTAATTTATCAAATGACAATTTCAGGACTCACCATCCAAATCAAATCTATTATTAAAAGCTTCTTGAGAAACAAATTTTCAGATTGCATCTAGCCTATATTCCATAATTTTAAGTGAGAAAAGTAATAATATGTTTCTAGCCTGTGCAAATCTCAAACAGTTTTCCGAGGTGTCACTTGCACTTAACTATCCAGCAAGGATTTCTGTGTAATATAAAGCATTAAAAATATTACCTAATTATTTAACATTTTACGAATTCCTTAGTTGTGTGAAGCACTCAGAGATACTATTCAGTAACAAGCTTGATTTATGCTCTCCTATGCTTCAGGGAGCTTGTACTATAACATAAGTAACAAAATATTATGTTAAAGATACTATCTGAACTGGGCCAAGGTTGGCTGTTCTTCCAGGTGTATGGCAGAAGCAAACACTGGGATCCATGAAGGGCTAAACTCTTAAGAAAAAGATGGGAAGAAAATGGGGATAGTGAACAATACTTTTAAATAACTTGAGCAGGAGACAGTATCCTGTCAGGAAAACAGCTTTGATATGATTGTATCACTCTTGATCCCATGGACTCCTGTACAACATGTTCACTGGTACAAGTGTGCACATTCATATAGAGTAGATTTCAAGTTGGATAGCGATTTTTAGGTTTAAAAAAAAAACGTTTTTCAAGTCGTTTTAGCAAATTCTCCTATAGAGAGAGTTCAGATAGTGAGGAATATGCCTCTATATTGCTTTTTATCTGGAGAAGGAGTGTGATTTTCTAACTGTCTTTCATGGAACCCCAGGGTAAGAGGTCCTTCACGAATTCCTTTAAGTGTTCAATAGTTTTAAAAGAAAAAATCGAAAATAATGGAACAAATTAAAAGGGCGGCTTAAGTGTCAAAATTTGTGGCCAGGAGAGATTGAGGCCATAAATCCAGGTGCACAAGCTTTCTAGTCACTAAGTAGGCATATTCTCTTGTGTTGAGTTGATTGATCATGTCGTCATAATGGGTAATATCAACACTATCAACCTAATAGAACACAATAGATAGGGCTGACACAGATTCTAGTTTGTATGAGAACTTGATTTTTGGGGAAGCATGCCAAACCAACTGGGAAAGAGTTGCTTATTCAACATATAGAATTGTGAAAATTAGCTATTCAAGGGAAAAAATTAGATTGTCCCCACACATAACACATCAAAACAGGTAACAGAGGTAAATTATATAAATAAAAGGAAAAAAATTAAACTAAAAGAAAATATAGGTGAATGATTAGCTTACCTACTGCCGTATTATTTATTAAAATTGAACACATGATCACCTTATAACTTAGAATATCCACTCCAAGTTGAATACCTTAGAGAAACTTTTGTGTGCCGGGAGATATCTAGTTAGGGGACGTGTTTAAGATTGTTCACAATAGGGCCGGCCCTGTGGCTTGGTGGTTAAGTGCGCGCGCTGCGATGCTGGTGGCCCGGGTTCGGATCCCGGGTGCGCATCGAGGCACCACTTCTCCATTCATCCTGAGACCGAGTCCCGCATACAGCAACTAGAAGGATGTGCAGCTACGACATACAACTATCCACTGGGGCTTTGGGGGGAAAAATAAAATAAATAAAATCTTTAAAAAAAAAAAAAAACACTACCTTTAAAAAAAAAAAAAAAAAGATTGTTCACAATAGCGAACAAACAAGAAAAAAACAAATGTTCCTTAACAGTAAAGTGAATAAATACATTTAGTTCCGTGGTTACCTCTTGAGAGGAAGAGGAAGGGATGTGAACTTTGAGGAGCAATCAAGGAACTTCTAAAGCCACTGGTAAAAGAGGTAACCTTAGGTTCTGACTTACCCACGATAGTTCCAGTTCATGCTTATTCTACTGGTGTAGTTTTTAATAGCATTACCTTTCTTTCTCAATTGTTCCAGTTTAGGTTGTGAATTATATGATCACCCTGCTGATACTGTTCTTAACCTGTGGTAGATAGAGCGGTGTTCGTTTTATTGTTCTTTATAAATCCTTTCATATGTATGACATTTCTCAGTAAAATTTTAAAATTTTTCATAAACTCAGACTTTGGGATATTTCTGCACATTTTCTTCTCATTGAGACCTCATTGTTAAAAAGTAAAATAGTTTACTATTCTAAATATTTTGGGGAAGACAAATGTTAACTCATTGTAAAATATAAAATAATAGAAACACCTACTTTAATAGATTCTGTTATTATGAAAATAATGACTTGATTGTTATATAAGTTTTACAAAGAATTGGCCTTGATTAATTTGGCTATAAATTAATTTTTGGTTTTGGTAGTTGTCAGTAGTCTTAGCTACAGAGAACAAAGAAAACATGTCATGGAGATTAATTACTCTTATTTATATTTTTTCATTTATATTTGACTTAATGTAGCCTCTCTAGATTAAGAGCATATTTCATATACTTGATTATGTTGTAGGTTTTATGGTTGTGTTATGTAGAAAACATCACCAAGTAACATAAAATTTATATGTATACTTTGAAAACATAGAATTCTACATAAGCCCTCATTAAAAGTTACAATTTTACTTACCATGAGCATGTACAGACCTGATTTTTAATCTCTGTCCTATCATGTTGTTACAAGGATGAAGATACATATTTAATGTTGTTACTAACATAATTCCTAGCACGCAGGAAGCTTTTCATAGCTCTTATTTATCATTCCTCATCTCCATTTCTGGTTTCGTTTTTATTTTTTTAAAACAAGTCATTCAAATATTTAATGCACCTATGTGCCAGATACTGGAGATTTAAATAATGAACAAAAGATGAAAATCCCTGCCCTCTTGAAACTTATTAAAATCTTTGGATCTGTAAAGGGATGTTTTTTGTTTAAACTCCATTTATTTTTTAAATCTGGCATAAGGAATACTGGTAAATATCTCTTTCACAGTTATGCATAGAAATGCTTAGCCAACAGTATATACCACAGGCATGTATGTAGTATTTTAACCCCTTTCATTGTACAACACACTTGAAAGACTTTTTTCCAGAAATGCTAGATGTGAAATTATGAATTTTTACTTTTGCACTTGATATTTATGCATTATGGCTATTTTTTGTGTCTGACATCAGTTTTACTTAAACATGTAGTTTAACACCTTTTGAGAAATATTGCCTTAGCTCAGAGTGGAAAGAAAACCTGATGACCTGGTTTCTATTTGAGATCTCTCAGGATTTCTAACCTAATATTCTTTCCACTCTTCTGAGGGCCAGGGCAGATTAAACTTGTTTAAAAGACAGTATTTCTAAAAACCCCTCTTGAGAAGGGGCCTAGGACGCCATACTTGTATGCTGTGATTTAACGAGGGTGAAGTTAGCTAGATTGCTTCTAGAACATGCCAGTCTACACAGATTCAGAGAAAAAACTGGCCATGGATGGGGAGAAGAATTAGGGTGAGGGACAAGTAGGAGGGGAAGCATAGAACCTGTCTTGAATAAAAATATCTGATTACCTTCTGCCTAGGAGGCCTAGTTTGTACTTTGTCCAGCCAGATAGCAAAAAGTTGCCATTTTAGTTTCTGTCATTACTTGTTTCAGTTAGCTAAGACCACCCTTCTACAAGCACATATTGTCCCTGCCATCTCATGTGAGTGCTTCTGACTTTGCTGGGAAGCTTTGAATGTACATGAACATTTACTATATTAGAATATAATGGATTATTTAATGTCTGTGAGCCCCTCAACGGCAAAAAAAAGTATTTGTTTTTTCTTTATAACCATAGGTTAACCCCATGCTCAATAAGAATTGTTGAATGAACCAATCTGTGTGCCACTACATAACTCATATAACTTATAAACAGTTAATAAATCATTTTAAAACAATGTGATCAACTGTAATCAAGTTTGTGTAGCTTCAAGCTGATTTGCTGACATTTAAATTGCTCTAAATAATAACTTATTCTGGTGGAGGATACTGTTCATAATGGGTAAAACAAATGGGGCCTAGTCTTAGGGACTAAAGAATATATATTTTTAGAATTCTAGTTAATATCTATGTGACTCTCATTCCCATCATACAAAGAAGAGTTTTAGCCATAACTTGACCATCTTTTGACATGCTGGAAATACTTTTGTAGGCTGGCCTTTTAGAAATTTTATACAAAGAAGAGTCTCAACTTTGATTTTCTCTGGAGGAAACAAGTACATGTGACTTTCGAAAACAGCAGGTTTTGTGTTTAGGGAGCCATAATGAATAAATTATGTTTCAAGGGAAGTTGTAATTCATAACTAGTGATAAATTGTATGTTAGAATAGACATTCATAAGAGTATTCTAAGAGTTAATAGCTTTAGCTGAGAGTTTGCTCTTTTTAATTTATTCCTCCTAACCATAAAATTAATTTAGATATATTTTAACACCAAGTAATTCAATATATACTACTGCTACACCAAACATTGTTAATTGATTCTAAGATATTTGGTGGAGTTTTAGGGACTCAATAAAAATAACATTATTCCCCTCACACCCTTGTTAAGAACCAAGTTGATATATAAGACACAGGGGACATGTCAGCTTTCTCTTACTAATTAGTCAACTAAAGAATGTGGCTTTAGATATGCAGCCAAAACAGCTAGCTAACACTTCACCCCTGAATTAGACAGATGTCTCCAAATAGTCTGGGCAGTTCTCGACAACTGTAGGCCTCCTCTGCAGCACGTAGTGGAATGGAAAGCAGAACAGAATGCTTCTTCTGTAGGAAGGCAGATCCTGAAAGAGGAAACCAGGAGATGAGCCTCACTTTGCTAGATCTTCTCCCAAGTATATTTAATCAAGTAAGTCACTCCTTTTCCGCTGAAATAGTAGTTACTTCTTGCAAGTGGCAATATGAGCCTGTTAGTTTTGATATAAAACTTGACTTTTCCCCCTAAGTGGATCAAATAATTTTGGTATTTCTGATTATATTTCCTTTGTTCTTTAAAGGTTTTGTTAAAGTTTTGTGCTTTTGAAAAAAAGTTTCTTGGACTCCTGGATAATCTTTCTTCATTCTTTTTTCTCATTTTTTAATTAAAATTTTTATTTTTATATCTTTCTTAGGATTTCATTTCATGTTAGGTATAGTTTGCTCTTCCTACTGTTCCTTCATAAGGAATTTGCTCAAGGCAGAATATACTACCCTAGCTGGTATCCCTACTTCCTCAGTGTTACCAATAGTGTAATTTGCGGAACTCTAGTACTGTGAAACTCTCCCAGGAAATAGATGTCATGGTCAAATAATTCAGGAAATAGTGCTTGCTAATTATTGAATGTTGGTATGTTAAAAATTCTTTTAGCAAATCGTATGGTAAAAAAACAAAAAAGCACTCTTAATTATGCTGAGCATTTTTCTAACTTGACCATTGAGTACTTTCTTAGTATGGATCACCTGTTTATAATCCAATGAACAGGGGCCGGCCTGGTGGTGTAGTGGTTAAGTTTCACATGCTTGCTTTGGTGGCCTGGGGTTCACAGGTTCGGATCCCAGGTGCGGACCTATGCGCTGCTCATCAAGCCATGCTGTGGTGGCATCCACATATAAAATAGAGGAAGATGGGCACAGATGTTAGCTCAGGGCTAATCTTCCTCACCAAAAAAAAAAAAAAAAAAAAAATCCAGTGAACAGAAAACATTCCTGCAAAGACTGCCCTATTTCATTCCCTTTATATCTTCTTCACTTTCTTCCTGTTCTTCCACTCCTGCTAAGTAGGAAGGTTTAAGCATTTCAAGTAGCTAGAGGCTTTCAGCTGAAGAATAGAGACGGAAAGTAAGACTTAATTTAAATAATGGCTCATAGAAGGGAGTGGAGCTATCTCCTAAGCCAAGTTTGGGTACAGATTAAGCCAGAGATGGTTAGTTAACCAGTACTATTGTTATCTCTGTGACCTGCTGCTGAGCCTGCTTTTTCCAAAATAACACTTAATGCACCAGAGCAGAGAGACTACTGAAATTTTTCTTTAAAGCAAGTATTTTGTATTTAATTTAGTTTTACCATTTGCTTCCACTATTAATTTGAGAGCTGTTTTCCGATGCAAAATAAATTTGACTCCCACACGATGAAAATCACCTTCAAGAGGACTAACATTCTGTTTTCAAAATATGTGAATGTTAGGTACATTTAATTCCTTGATATACTTTAGAATGTGCTTAACAGTTATTATTAGGAATGAATGTTTATGAGCACAGAACACTTACATAGTAAACACTTAATAATTGTTAGCATAAGAAATATCTCCTGGACAAACTACTCTAACTTTTACAGTCTTCAAAATACACATTCATGAAAATATTTGGTTAGTATTATTAAAGATAATCCTGTTTTTCTTTGGAATTTGCACAGATTGAATGGGACTTGAATGTTTGGTTCTGGGATAGGACATCTTAGCTTTTCCATTAAAAAAATACGGAGAAGTAGCATAAAACAAATTTGATGTACTTTATCTCTAACGTTTGAGTACATAGGATGTGCCATGAACTAATTCTCTCTTTTGCTTTCTCCCTGCTTTCCCTCGCCCCCCCCACATACACACACACGTATTATCTTATTTAAATGTCACAACTCTTTTTATTATTATATCCTAATTTTTGAGATGCATCAAAACCTACATTTTCACCAGATGCCAAGTGGCCAGGTGTTAAATCAGTGTTCCTCCAAGGTCAGAGTCACATATTACCAATCATGGTGTGATAACCTTCTGGGATACAAGAATAAATATAATTTTATTTTAAAAAGTAATTTTTTAAAATTAGCAATCAAATATTAAATGTTTGACATCATAATGCAGGAATGATAATTTCTGTACATGTCAGCTGTTAATTTGCCCCTGATAATTATACTTCATATTTTTAAAATTATAGATAGATATGCACTATAAGGATCATTTTCCACAAGCTTAAATCTCTAGATTTAAAGCTATAAGGAATTTTCATCTTAAAGCAATTTATGAAGCTGTTTTGAAGTTTGATTGTTGAGAAGAAAATGTGTTTTGAGTCCGCAGTTTTCTTGCCATACCCCTTCATGTTTTTATGGCTATTGTGCCAGATTTTGGAACTCCCCTGTCATGAAATTTTGAAAGGGCAAAGTTAACATCCTGCTTTTAATTTTTCTTGTCAAGATATTAAGAATTCCCTACTAGGACTTTCTCTTAAAAGATTCATAGCCTAAATTGTTAATTAAAAATTGTCAGTTCTTAAAAGTTTTGTTTAGTGATATACTAGTATACTGAACAACCTTCTACAAAGGTTAGAATTATGATATAACCTATCTACCTCATATTTTTATAAATATTTGTTTGCTCAGAAAGGATATATTCTTCCTAAATTTATCTAGTTAAAGCACTCTCAATGTTCATATTAACTGTCAGTCTGTTTCCCTGTTTAATTATTTGAAAGTTCTTAAGTTTGTATCTAAATTTGACTTTCACAGTCATCACTAATAATTATTGCATTTTATTCTTGCAACACAATGTGTACATTCATAGTTAAGTTGTCCAGTAAAATTTCACTATATAAAGCAATAAGATTTTTACTCTAAATTATGAATTATGCCTAGAATGCCTACCTATGTTTATTTTAAAATGAATATTCAGATATTTATATGACATACATTATATTGATGTAGAAATTATGGTAACTTGTATGATCACATGGTCCTTAATCAAGCACAAGTGCAGAGTACTAAAAATGTCATTGAAGCAGTCATTTGCTTATTTGGCTTCCTAAAGGTCAAGGCCGAAGCTGAAGCTGATTGTGGCTGAATAACTGAGGCTAAGCCAAACTTCAGTGAATCCCTATTTTATGTTTGGGAAAACTTAGTTGTAGGGAGATGATGTAACTTACATAAAACTATACAGGTAATAAGTGATGGAAGTGGAATTTGGACTGGGTAGCCTGAACTTCTCTTTTGCGTTTTTAAATTGTGACTGACTTGAAAAATAGTTGGTTTTGGCATTATCCCCTGCATACACACAGATTTCTCCATTCTGTCCCTCCTCTTCCCACCTTTTTTCAAGAAAAGGTAGGATAGAGAAGAGGTTGCCATTTCCTTTTCACTGAAATTACTATTTTAAAGACTACTTTAGATTATAACTTGCTAGAAAATAAAGTGTTGAGTCTTTGAAGATTTTTTTCTTTTTATTGAGACTGCAATGAATAAGCTCTCAGGGAAATGAAACTGCTAAATTATCCTATGTTGATTTAAATTGCCTTTAATTTAATCATGCTTGAACATATTTATGATACACAGTGATAATTGGAGAATTGCTCTATCAGAAATAAAATGGAATTTAAGATGTAAAATTTAAGCTTAAAGGGTAAGATACTAAGAGAGCAACAGGTCCAAAAATGGAGGAACTTCCTGATTCTTAAAATTTTGCATAATTTTATAGATTATCTTGAAATTTAATAAAAAACTCAGTTATAATTATTATTTAAAATTTTATTGCCAGTAACAAGAGGAGCCCTGAAAACTCCCCTAAATTTCCAGGAGAAAGGAAATATTTGATATTTACAAAAATCTCCTATAGATAGATAAGACTTGTTTGTTTCTCTTTTAAAAAGAACCAAAAACCCCCAGATATTTTGTACTTGAAAGTTGTATTGAGATAATTTTAGATTATTGTGTAGTTGTAAGAAATAAGTCAGAGAAATCCTGTGTATCCTTCACACACTTTGCCCCAGTGGTACCATTCTGCAAAGCTATAAAACAATATTACAACCAGGATATTGGCATTGATACATTATATTGATCTTATTCAAATTTCCCCAGTTTTACTTGTTTTTATTGGTCTGTGTGTGTATTTAGTTATATGCCATTTTATGCCTGTAGGTTCATGTATCCACTATCACAGTCAAGGTACTGAACAATTCCATTACAACAAAGATCTCTCATGTTGCTCTTTTATAAATACATCCACCTCTCTCCCGCCCTGTCCCCTCCCCCATCCCATCCCTAACCCTGGCAACCGCTAATCTGTTTTCCATTTCTAAAATTTTGTTATTTCAAAAATGTTATTTAAATGGAATTGTACACTATGTGACTTTTCGAGATTGACTTTTTTCACTCAGCATAAATCCCCAGAGATTCATCCAAGTTGTTAAGTAGTTTTTGTTGTTGAGTAGTATTCTGTGGTATATAATGCACCATAGTTTAACCATTCACTTGTCGAAGGACATCTGGGCTGTTTCCAGTTTTGGGCTATTACAAATAATGCTGCCATAAACATATGTGTACAGGTTTTTGTGTGAACATAAGTTTTCATTTCTCTAGGCTAAATGCCCAAGAGTGCACAGAATTTAAGTCAGAAATTTTTAAAGTGCCAAAAACATTAACTCAGAGAATAGGTGTTAGGGCTAGTCACAAATCTACTCTTCTTAGTCTTTTATCTGAAGCAAAAAAACAAACTTCTAATTGAAAAATTCAAGTTTGTGTACTTTTTTGGTAGGAGATTGGTACCAAAGACCACTTTTACCATGCATCTTAGAAACAAAAATATGAGAATTTATGTATAAACACGAGATAATCACAAAATTTATGAATTGGCACAGTTTGCCATTAACTGACAGGTATAATTGATCCATATAGTCATTATATTTTTAAATAGGTAGTTTTTTTTATCTTTCTGATTTTAAAAGTGACAAGTAATTGTAAAAATCAGAAATGTATAAATATATAAGAAGAAAATTAAAACTTTAATACCAGGAGAACTACTTTTAAGGTTTTTGGTTTTTGGTGTATTTCCTTCTAGTCTTTTCTATGTGCATACAATACTAATTTAATAGAATTTTTATAAAATTGGGATTAGGCTATATGTACAGTTTGGTATCCTAGTTGAAAGTTAAAAGTTGAACTTAAAAAAGATTTTTTAGCCATTTATATGTCATTTTTTTCCCCATTTTTATATTGGTGAGATACTGTTAGGGTTTATGACTCTTAGCCCAGGCATAAATAGAAAACTTTCAGGAATAGCATTTAAGATGAATAATTTTTTTACTTAATGAATATCTCTTGTTTTACATCACATTTTAAATCGTTTTTCTTGTTCTTTCAAGATATGCTGTGATAGCATTTGGATGTGCTAGCTGTCCAAAATTAACTTGTGGGCGAGAAGGCTGTGGAACAGAGTTTTGCTACCACTGTAAACAGATTTGGCACCCCAATCAGACTTGTGATGCTGCTCGACAAGAGAGAGCCCAGAGTTTACGTCTGAGGACTATACGTTCTTCATCCATTAGTTATAGTCAAGAGTCTGGAGCAGCAGGTATTTATGTTGAACTTTTTCTAATAAAATATTTGACAGATACAGAACACTAGTTACTTTAGTAAAAATACAGTATTCAGTTCTGTTATCACCTGTTCTCCCTTCAATTTTCAAAAGTGTTTTATGTGTTAGCATTTCTGTCCCAGAAGCGCTCATTCTTTTCTGTGGAAGAAAATGGTATTGAGATCAGAAAGATTTTATTTAAAAAAAAAAAAAAAAAAAGGAAAAAGGAATTGTCATGATGATTTATATAACTGATTGCTGAAGAAGGTCCAAAACTGTTGTTTATAAAGGTATTTTATGCAAAGCTTAGCAAATATTTTTAATAAAATATTAGTTTTAAATATATTACCTTTAGGTTATTTCTAATTGTGTAACTATCACAAAGTTACAGATTTAAAACAATACAGTTGGCCTTCGGTATCCGTAGATTCCATATGCGAAGATGCAGAGGGCCAACTAAGGGACTTGAGCATCAGGGATTTTGGTATCCAAGCATACCTCGGGAAGGCTGTATTTATTTTTGGAATCCTTTTCATTACATGTTCTGTGAAATACATTTTTTATTTACAGATGTCTCATCCAATTCCAGGATTAATGATTCAAAATCATATCTTAGTGGGGATGCTAAGAACTTTGTGTCCTTTGACACAAACTAAGACCTTTGGCTAGGAATTTAAAAATCTGTGCATGAGCAATGTACGCATCTCATAAATCTCAAAAATTAAAAAAAAAATTTATGAACATCTTAATGTTCTTTCAATAAAAATTCAAAAAATTAATATTTCACATTCATAGAATTTTCATTATGTATTGGAATTGTAATCATTTTTAGAAAAACACTTTCTCAATGATCGTAAAAGGGGAAAAACTTGGAAAATACAGGAATTTATCAAGAAAATAATTTATATTCCTGCCAGCAGTGTGTTGAGATAGTCTTGTACTTTATGCTACTAGAAAAAAAGTCTTATTCAACATTTAAAGTTGAATTTAAAGTTAAACATTTAAAATTAAATAAACTTTAAATTTAACATTTAGTACCTTATATAATGTACATAGATTTTCATGCTTGTTTGCTAATTGGCTTATTTCTGTTTCCTTTTCTGAAGATTTGGGGTGATACTCAAAAGTGTTAATAATAATTTATGGGTATAGGTCCAGAAGCAATTCAGAGAGGACGTGAATATACCTAAACTGTCCCTTGTTGGGTCAGTTGTAGCCACTGAGTGGTCTACTTGGAAATGATATCCCTCTTCTCTAAGTGGGGTGATGGGTACACAGGACATAAACATATAGAGTAAGAGAATGGACTCTGAAATCAGACCCTTGGATTCGAATCCCAGCTTCTCCACTTATTCTCTGTGTCACCATGAGCAAGTTACTTGCCTCATCTGTAAAATGAAGATAGTAAGAATATTTAACGTCCATAAAGTTGAAACATTCCTGGCTCATAGTAAGTGCTCTGGTTTTATGAGGTAGGGAAACTGAGAAACCACAGTCATCTGCTAGAGATTTACACGTGTCTGGACCATCGTTAAAAAAAAAATGACTGAGAGATGGCTTTTGTTATTAATTTTAAAATTATGATTTAGTAATCCAAATGAATGTTGGCTTTCCTCACAGTAGTCACCATGGGAGATTTATGTTTATTTCAGCAGTGCTACCCTAGAATGCCTTATTGGCTATAACCTTTAGATCCTGATACATTCACCTAAATTATCCCCTTAATGTCAGTTTGATTTCTGGGATGACCAAAGACTCCATTGGAGTTAAGTCTAACAACTAGAGTATCATACCAAGTTGTATCACTGGTTTGGGGTGGATCCAAAGTGAGATGTGGCTATCTGATCATGAGAGCGATTTTTTTTTTTATATAAAGCAGCTTTGAAAGTAATTATGAAAGAAAAACTTCCCAAATGATTTGAGCCAAATAGCATTGTTGGAATAAATATAGCTTCCCATGGTGATTATTTTTAAAAAGTAACTTTATTTGGAATTTCTCCACATTTGTTTAAAAATCTTGTCTCATAGTTCTGAAAATTTTATGTGCATTTTTACCTACAGTGTTCTAGAAATCAAAGCTCTCCAAACAGATGTTTGTGATAGTTTCTTTTGATGTAATCTATAGAAAATTAAAAACTTGACGTTGGCTTCTCACTAACTTATGGAAAGAAAAGAGGAAAGGAAACTACCATCTAAAATGGCTTTATTAATTCCTGTTATTCCAGATATCTCGGTATTTTTGGTCTCCCATTGTCATAATACATTGAAAAATTGGCTGTACTTTTAATAATAATGGCTTGGTGTAATAATAATTAGTTGGCTATTTCTTATAGCTACTAGGGAATTTATGCACTTGGAGTTACATTTTAAATGAACCACATACTTTTCATTTTTGTTATCATATTTTCCCCTTTGATAAAAATATATTTAATTGGCTCCCAATCCCCTCGTCTATCTGCTACTACTACCACCTCAAGAGATAACAGCTGTTAATATTTTGTTGTAAGTCCTTACAGGTGATATGGCGGAGGTGGGGAAGTTTTAAAACAAATTTTGAGAACATGGTGTTTTGTAACATGTTTTTTTTTCTTAATATGACAATAGCCCATATTTTAATAGTAAATAGAAATGTAGTAATCAAAAAAGACAGACCTTTGCCAAACACTTTAAATAGGAATGGGAAGCCTTTTTTTTTTTTAATATAAAGGAGGTGTAGATTAATTGATGCTTGGGGATAGAGCATCAATTGACTGTCTAATCAGTAAAACAATTTTATTTAGGATTTTTGCATTTTGAGAGAAATATATAATGTGCACAGTAAATTTTTTTTCTAATTTGTTGTTTTAAGAAAAGAGACAAAGCAGACAAAACAGCCTTTTGTAGATAAATTAGTATACAGAGAGTGAAAACATGCAGGGACAGATATATAAAGAGACATATCAAAAATACATTGCTTATGGTGTTAATTCTCTAACATGTAATCTTAGCATATTAAAAGCCTAGTTTGTGTTTAAGAATAAATGGGGATGTCATCTTTCAGTTTGTTCTGAAGATTGCATGTATCAGACCAAGAGCCTGAGTCTCTTTACTCCTATCTCTAATTGAGGTATTTATTACTTGAGTATACTCTGAAATGAGGAAGTTTATCAATTAGTATGCCACTTCAGCAGATAGTATTAGCATTTCTTTAATTTGATGTACTAGAGTTGTATTAGCTATAAAAGCCACCTTTTTTTCATTCATGCCTCCATGTTAAAAAATTTTTAATGCAGACTTTATGTTTTTGGATCATTTTTAAATCATGACTTATGGATATTTTTAATTTTTATATTCTAGTAATTATCATTTGTCTTGGTTTGGCTGCATAGAGTTATCACTTTGCTCAAAGTTGCTTGAATCATTAAAATACTAATTGTGAGCATTGACCAGTTCTTAAGTTAAAAAACAGCTTTGGCCCTAAAAGAAGCACTAAGGAAACCTGAATTCACTGATAAAGCACAGGTAAAATTTGACCATAAAATTTGTAGAAAGGAAAATAGAATATTGCTTAATGCTTATCATGTAAGAAGTTGGAACAAATACTTGAATTCAGTGGCTAACACTGCATATCTTTTTTTTGTGTCTGTGTAGTTAGAAAATATAGCTGGCTACTAGTAACAGTAAAATAATTACTGGTTGCTATTTAAATAGATGCCGAAGTTCAAAATAGTTGTATA
Source organism: Ceratotherium simum simum (assembly GCF_057802395.1). NCBI lineage: Eukaryota > Metazoa > Chordata > Mammalia > Perissodactyla > Rhinocerotidae > Ceratotherium > Ceratotherium simum. The sequence goes on from NC_141922.1 coordinate 38,603,912, forward strand.
GTTTGAGATAATTCTTATTCTGTGTCAGTGATTCCTAAAGTTATATACCACTTGATTTTAACTTGGCACCTTTGTACATTGTAACCATGTTACTATACAAGAAGCATTCAACAATAGCATTTGAATAAATGAATAAAAAGGACAAAGATAACTAATTAAAAAGTCATGAGCATAACCAACAAATGGTTGCTTTAATTCTGAAACTATTTTCCATTGTTTGAGTGTTTATAACCACATAACCCTTCCTTAACCTCTTACCTCCTCCCTTTTATTCTGGATACTGATTCTTTGCAAGACCCATCTGTCTATTATATGAACTAAGGTATGAGGAAAAGGCTGCTTTTCTAAAGATGTCTGTATTGTTATTTTTATAGTGCTTATAGTTGATGTTACTTAGAAAAGTAAACTCATAGTGCTTTGTATATAGTGCTTCAGATTAATATCAAATTGTCACTTCCTATTAGTGTTCATTCACTAAAGGAATAGTATATAGAGTATCTACATTTTAATTAAGTGGAGATGGTTAGGAAAGTTCTAGAACATGAAATGCCATTCTGAGAAGACAGCTAAGGTTTGAGACAAAAACAAACCTTACGTAGTTCACAATTTACCTGGGACTGTCCTTGGTTATCCTTTCTCTTTTTATTATTTTGTTATTCTTTGTTCTCATTTTTGCTTCTGTGTTTGAAAAATGTTTACAATTTGAAAACTTAATGTAAAATGTTTCTTTTCTCAGAAGGGAAGAAGAAATGCTTTATATACTAAAAATAGCAGGCTAAAGCTATCAGTTAACAAACTATATATGTTAAGATTTTTTGGCAGTGCCACGATTGATTATCTACTAGAAATTGTTATTTTTAGACCATTTTTATATACTGAACAGGTCTTTCTGTTTTCCTAATAGCTGATGATATAAAGCCATGTCCACGATGTGCTGCTTATATAATAAAGATGAATGATGGGAGCTGTAATCACATGACATGTGCTGTCTGTGGTTGTGAGTTTTGCTGGTTGTGTATGAAAGAAATCTCAGATTTACATTATCTAAGGTAAGCTTATAGAAGGAGCTGTTTATATCTAAATATAATTTTATATTATAAGGCAAAAGAACTTTTTTCGGAAAAAGTATTATCCTAAACATTTTTAAACTTGGGATTTATAAGATACTTAAAGGATTTGTTTTATTCTAGTAACATATATTTTAAAAGATCCAAATTATTGCACTAGTCATTTGGGATTAATAACTAGTCAAAAATAAGAAATGGAAATTTCTTCTTTTTTTGTTAAACTAGAGAGCTAGTATTTAATACCCCGTATAATTATGCTAGGTCATAAATATTTCCATTCAATTTTCTCGTATATAAATTCCCTCATTTAGGCCACAAGTGAATTTATGATTTAATCAGATAATTGTATGCCTAGAGTGAGGATAAAATAAGCATGTTTTGCATTAATTTCCTCTTCAAAAACTAACCTAAGTTTTTGAGGATAATGGAGGACTAGAGATAAATGTTTAACCTGAATCCCAGTTATAAGTATCTTTTTAATATAATTTATGGTGGTTCTTCCCTTGATTTTTTGGCTTTTAATGAACTCAGAACTCAAAGAAAGGAAAAAAAACCTGATTCCTAAGTATGAGAAGTATTCTTGTATAGTCATTGCTTTAATGTAATGTCATTTGTTGTTGTGATGTTTTGCAGCAGTTACTTTACAGTATAATTTTTTCCATTAGTCCATCAGGATGTACTTTTTGGGGGAAGAAACCTTGGAGCCGAAAGAAGAAAATATTGTGGCAGCTGGGAACACTTGTTGGTGCTCCTGTGGGAATTGCTTTAATAGCTGGGATTGCTATCCCTGCAATGATTATTGGCATTCCTGTATATGTGGGCCGTAAGGTAAAATGCATAATTCCTCGTTAGTTCATATCTTATTCTAAATCTTTAGGTTTCGAATTGATGATTTGTGCTTTGTTTTTGTCTGGTTTTTTTGTTTGTTTATTGCTTTTGAAAGACAGGCGTCATTTTTAGTATCTTCAGGATAAAACAGTTACTATTTTTTTATGACAATAAATTTTCAGTTTGGCAAGCTCGTATGTACATATAAAAAGCAGACTTGCTTCAAAATTATCTGAATCTGAAAACTTCAGTACATTTGCATTATAAACCAACTTTAAAGTATTGAAGGATACACATCTGACATTTTTCTCATGGGTATATCCTTGTAAAGTCAGGTCTGTAAAAAGTTAGTAGCTAAATAACACATGTCCTCAGGCAAAGAATAATTAGCCAGTTCCTGAATTATTTCCAACTTCAGTTCAAAGCTTTTTTTTTTTTTTCTCCGATTACTGCTCTTAGTAATTACACTATTCTGTAGATTATAACAATCTTGTGAAAGTCCAAACACCAATACTTACCACTGGCCAATGAGTGATGAATTATACTTCATTAGCTAAGCAAATAATTCTTTTTTGAAAGATTAAAGGGATAATTTATAGTGGCTAAGAAGTCTGCTGCTATTTAAATTAATAGGATCTCAGAATTGAGAAGTAACTTTAGAAATTATCTAATCCCAACCCTGTACCCAAGCAGAACAAAGTATAGGAATTTTAAAAAAGGGAACTCTAACATTTATTGAGCCCTGACTATGTGGTAGGTGTTTATGTACTTTGACTCATTTTAACCTCACAGCAATTTATGTTAGAATATTGAAGTTTAGGAAGGTTTATGTAATTTATCTTCAGTTACACAGAAGCAGAACTAGGATTTAAACCTAGATGGACAAATTCTTTATATAAGATCCCTGGTAAATTTCAGTCTAGCCATTTGGGCACTTCACTGATGGGGAAACCACCAACTCATGAGGTAGCCCATTCTCTTGCCAGGTGGCTGTAATTGTTAGAAAATTCTTCCCTTGAGTCAGAATCTGTTTCCCTTTAAATTGTTTTATTTAGGGGCCAGCCCGGTGGCATAGTGGTTAAGTTCGGCACGCTCCCCTTCAGTGGCCCAGGTTTGTGGGTTCAGATCCCGGGCACAGACCTACACCACCATCAAGCCATGCTGTGGTGGCAGCCCACATACAAAATAGAGGAAGATGGGCATAGATGGTACCTCCCCAAAAAAAATAAATAAATAGAAAAGATAAATAAATAAATTGTTTTATTTAGTTCTAGTTCTTACTTCTGGAACCAAACTCAAGGCTGATCCTCTTCCTTATAACATCCAAAATTTTTTTACATTCAACATATATTACTTTTATAATCAGAAAAATAATAATACATGCTATTTTTAAAAAATTAGCATTGGGACCAAGGACAAACACAGATATTTATGAGCCAAATGTTTATTTCAGAAGGTTTTAAGTAACTAAACTTAAATTGTTTAAAGTCCTAAACATAGTAGGTGATTATAATAATTTTTCATGTAGTTGTCCAAAGCAAGATTTTGCTGAAAACAAAACTGTTTCTTTGGACACTTAGAAGGAGAAGGGAAAGAGACTGTTGTACTGCACACACCTACAAATAATTTATAGAGGAGAGATTATTTACCTCTTTGTTCAAGTCTTAGGTGCAGTTACAAGTCTCCTTTTTCAAATATATACCCAAAGGGTTGCAATTGCAAGTTGATGAATTATTTTTCCATTGAAACTGTGTTCTCTATGGTGTTTAGGGATACAAACCAGCCAAGGAAAACCTATTAAGTTGATCAGGTACCTAAAAGCTGAGCCTTTATTTATAGTAACAAATAGAAAATGTGGCACAAAGTAGTAAAACAGAAAAAATTAAGTTGAACCAGAAATAGTGGGATGATATGATCACTGTAATTGAACATTGGTGCTTGAGGAGGCAAAATTTTCTGGAAGATTCCTTTCTCCTGGCAGCCTGCCTTTTCAAGTCTAATTTATCAGTTTTTAGCTTTGGCTTTTTTCTGCTTCATTGCTAAGTTTTCCAGGCATGGGAGTAGGGAGGGGCGGGAATTAGCTATAACATGAAGGATAATGAAAGGTACCTTGGGAAGGTCTGCCATCTCTGCCTGCATCTCTGCAAACTATTTAGGGAAGTGTAGATGCCCATTCCCTGGGAACATATAGTCAATGCTGGGAAACAGGAGTTTGACTAGGAAATATAAATGTTCCTTGCCCCACGCATGCTTCGCCCACCGCCCCACCCCAGCTTTTTCACTGTTTAGTATATCACACAAGACTCATTGTATTTTACAGCCTTCAAAATAACCACATGATGATAATGGATTATTTTATTAAGCCTCATCTGTAATATTGTTTGTAAGTCAAGTATTTTATAAGACCTGTACACTTTTGAGGCTGTTTTGAATCTGTCTTGAAACAGAGGAGAAAATGTACTTTATTAGCTTTAGCCCTTGCAAACCATGAGAACAAAGATACTGAGCTATGTCCCAAAGTTCGTATAATATCTCACAAGCCACTTTCATGGTAATATTAAGTTCTATTTATTAACACCTGTACTGTACAAAGATGCTAAGTAGATCTAACTCCTGTCCTCTGGCAGCGTTATTTATTTCCTTTTTTTCTCTTTCTACCCTTTACTTTGAGCTATAAATGAGAGCCTGGCATCCTGAGTCATTTGATAATATTTTTCTTCATAAAAAAGGATCTGAGAAAAAAATTGATTCTATTTAGTGATGTTTGCTTATTAGTACTGCTTTTTAAGGTCATTTAAAAAAAAGATTATGGAAACCTCCTCTAGGAGCCAATTTTTACCATTTAGCAATGCTTATTTAGAAAGGAACCTGTGGAATGCTAAATTTCTTGGAATTAATCCTGTTAGTCAAACATCCAACTCATAACTATGTTGAAAATAATATTCTCACTTCCTTCTTCTTTGCTCAAAACATGATTATACTAATCTTGAATAAGATTATTAAGACTACTTTTACTTAAAACTGTTTAAACACAAAGTAAAATCTATTAAATCACTGTCTTATGTAAATAAATTATTATTATTTTTGTGTGTGTGTGAGGAAGATTAGCCCTGAGCTAACATCCTATGCCAATCCTCCTCTTTTTTTTGCTGAGGAAGATTGGCCCTGGGATAACATCCATGCCCATCTTCCTCTACTTTATATGGGATGCCACCACAGCATGGCTTGACAAGTGGTGTGTGCCCGGGATCCGAACCTGCGACCCCTGGGCTGCTGAAGCAGAGCACGCACACTTAACCACTACGCCACTGGGCTGGCCTCCTAAATAAATTATTAATAAAGAGCAAATTGTGTGTAAGAATATGGTTTAAGAACAATAATACATTTACCTTGAATTAGAGCATTGAACTATGAAATTATAAGAGAAATCTTTTTAGACTTCTAGCAGATGTTGGTCTATTTCATTTGATTAAATATGTAATGTATTTTCTCTTTAATCCCTCACCCCTATTTTTACTTTTAATTCAAGATTCACAATCGATATGAAGGCAAGGATGTTTCAAAGCACAAACGGAATTTGGCCATAGCAGGTGGTGTAACATTGTCTGTAATCGTATCTCCAGTTGTAGCTGCAGTTACTGTAGGTAAGAAAGTGCTTAAAAATACTAATTACCTCAAATTTTATAGAATTAAAGTTTTGTGGAAGGATTTTAGAAAACAAAACATTATATTGTTGAAGATAAGAGAGTTACTTTTTTATTTATTTAAGAACAACTTAGGCTGACCCTGCAGAAAGCCTCTCATTCAGTAACTATAATTGGTTAAAACTATTATAGACTCAAGAGCCTAGCCTTAGGATAGTTGGTAAATTATTATTGGCTGATAATCCTTTCTCCCCCTAAATATAGTTTAGAGCCCTGGCACTTAAAAAGAAAAAGGTTTACATCTGTTTTTTTTTTTTTTCCTCATATGTGTCACCTTGAAGGCTAGAAGCTTTGAATTTGCTTGTGTCCGTTAACAGCTGGATAAATCCACTTTTGGCAAGGGTTGTAAGAACCCTAGCACTTTTCACCTGTACACCTTCTCTCAAAAAGGCTTTCTAAAACTCATGTTTCTGTGATTTGTTTTTTGGTTATAATGACTAATTTAATTCTTCTTTAGGTATTGGTGTTCCTATTATGTTAGCTTATGTCTATGGCGTTGTTCCAATTTCTCTCTGTCGAAGTGGAGGCTGTGGAGTCTCAGCAGGCAATGGAAAAGGAGTCAGGATTGAATTTGATGATGAAAATGATATAAATGTTGGTGGAACTAACACAGCTGTAGGTAAGTCCTTTAAGCAAAGGAAGAAAATGTGCTTACTAATAGTTTAAGTTGGGAGGAGGCTGTAGATGACATACAAGTCAGAATTCCCATTGTCCTCCTTTTACTAGGCCTAGTAGTGTTCATCCAGAAGTATATCAGTGAAATGAACTGCTGAGGAATGGTGACTGGATGAAAGAGGGTGGGATAGTTCTGGGTACCTAACCTCCAATGGAAATATAATGTCTTAGAAATTCTAGACTTTTAATCTTAAATTTTGCCTAAAACATTACAAATCAGTAAGAAAAGGATATGAAGAGAAATGCAGTTCATAAAAGAATAAATACAGATGACCAATGAGTAGAAAATATTTTCAACCCAATGTTATTCAAAGAAATATGAATTAGAACATTAACTGGAGAAAGAAAAGGCCGTCATAGACTCCCAGTTAATAAACCTTAAAAAATGTGCATGTTCTATTTTCCAGCAATTCTTGTTTTAGAAATTTGTCTTAGGGAAATAATTAGGCAGATGTGCAAAGATAGTGTCTACTTTCTTACCTCCCATTCTCTCTTGAACTCATTCCAGTCAGACTTTGGTCCCTATTACTCCAGAATTTCATCTGTACCACTCTACCAAAGTAGAGTCACCAGTGACCTCCATGTTACCAAATATAGTGGTCAATTCTTGGTTTTCATCTTAATATAACGGTACACCTGACATGGTAGACCATGCCTTCCTTCTCGAAACATTTTCTTTACTGCTATTCTGGGAAACCACTTCTCATCTCATTATATCTCCTGGCCACTCCTTCTCAGTCTTCTTTGCTGGTTCGTTTTCCTCTTCTAACCTCTAAATTTTGGAGTTTCCCAGGGCTCAGTTCTCAGACTTCTCTTCTTTATCTCTACACTCACTCCCTAGGTAATCTCATCTCTTAAATAATATATAGACTGACTGCTCTTAAGTTTATATCTAGGCTAGAACTCTCCTTTGAACTGCACATTTGTACATCTAACTCTCCTCTTTAATCTGCACTTGAATGTCTAACAAGAATTTCAAGCTTAACTTGAAATATAACCAAACTCTTGACTCTAAAACCTGTTGTTCTCTCAGTCATCCTCTCTTCATTAAGTAGCTTCTCTATTCTTGCTGTTGCTTGGGCCAAAAACCTTCACTTACGATGGTCCCCATTTTCCCTTCTTACCCTACATCTGATCCATCAGCAAATTCTACTGCTTCCTTCAATATGTACCCATAATCCAACCATTTCTCGCCCTCTGCATTGCTATTCCATTAGTCCAAGCTACTGTCCTTTCTTGGACTATTGTAATAGCCTCTTAACTGATCCATCAGCTTCTCAGCTTCCACTCACTATTCCACAGTGCAGCCATAGTGATACTTCTAAAACATAAGTCAGATCATGTCTCTCTCATGCTCAAAACTCGCCCAGTGCATCTAACTGTATTGCGGGAAAAAATCCAAAGTCCTTATCATGGCCCATAAGACCCCACATGATCTGTCCCAGGCTACATCTCTAAACTCATTTCTTGTCACTCTCCTATTTTATACCACCCCTCCGTGATGTTTTCAAGGATGCCAAGCACACTTCCACTTCTAGGCTTTTAAACTTGTAATTCCCTCTGCCTAGAATACTCTTCCCCAGATAATTTCGTGGCTCACTCTTTCATTTCCTTTGAGTCTGTACAAGTGTCACCTTATCAAAGAGGTTCTTCTCTAATCACACTATATGAAATGCACAGGTATGCAAACACTACTGCTTATCACTCTCACTGCCTTTTATTCACTCCCCTTTACTCTGCTTTATTTTTTCTCATAGCATTTATCACCATATAATTTTATCTGTTGTTCTCCCCAACTAGAATGTAAGCTTCTTGAGAGCAGGATGTTTGTCTCTTTGATTCACTATATCCCCAGTGCTTAGAACACTGTTGGGTATATAATAGGAACTCAAATATTGGAGCAAATAAATGAATCCATCAATCTAAAGCATGTGAAAAGTACTGTAACATTTGAATACAGTGGTATTAGATCTTGTTATAGCTTGTAAACAATTGGAACTGTGGAATATATCTAGAAATCAACTTCTGGCCCATTCTTATTGACCTAGAGAATAGTAAGTTCTTTAAATGACACCCTTATTGAAAACTGTCACACAATTTTCATCCAAAGTCAGTTAAATTTTTCAACAATCAAGTTCTTTATAGAATTCCTAAATCTTCTGGATTTTTTTCTTTTTAAATAGTGACAATTTAAAACTGAGGGCCAGTTCCTAATGCAACTTTACTCTCTGAGATATTGCTTTTTACTCTTATCCCGTAGTTATGTGTCTCTGACTCCAGGCATCTTTTTTATTCTGTGTATTTTTTATACTTTATATGATAAAATGTTCTATCTGAAATTTAAGAAGAGGGAAATTAATAATCATACTTATTTAATTTCTTTGAAATATTTGCATTTAGACACAACTTCAGTAGCAGAAGCAAGACACAACCCTAGCATAGGGGAGGGAAGTGTTGGCGGTCTGACTGGCAGTTTGAGTGCAAGTGGAAGCCACATGGATCGAATAGGAGCCATTCGAGACAACCTGAGTGAAACAGCCAGCACCATGGCGCTGGCTGGAGCCAGTATAACGGGGAGTCTGTCGGGAAGTGCCATGGTAAACTGTTTTAACAGGTAAGGAAAATGCGATTTGTTTTGTTTTTGCCTTCTGTTAACTACAAATTATTAATTAGATGAGGAGAATTTTGAACACAAAGCATTGCAGTATACCCATGATGCAGTAAAAGCCAAGTCTGAGGCATAACATTCTGCCAGTTTTTTCACTGCACTTGTCAAATTTTATGTTATGAATCAATGCTGGAGCTGCTTCAGTGAACACAGTAAAGGGAGGGCTTACGCCTAAACTGTACCTCTGGAGGTGGCAACAGCTGGATGTTAGGAAATGAGACATTGGCTGAGGCTTGAGGGAGCAGGTGGAGTCAGGATATCCGGGAATGCATGAACTGAGGTCAGGATAGTCTGCCTGCATCCTTTTGTGTATTAATAGTTATTTCATTCTCACCAAGTCTTACCAACAGCCATATAAATAAATAGGAGAAATGAAAGCATTTTTATCTTCCCTTGTTTCCTCTTTAATTCACTATTCTTTACTTCTGTTTATTAACTTTGTTGTTTTTTTTTTAAGTAGAGGAGAGTACATGAATTAAAAGATAAATTGGTCATATTTATTTTTAGGTAGTTTGCTTTTAAACACAAACTCATAAGTTATAGTGTTGTATATATTATTATGTCTTTTTTAAAAAGTCAAGTGTTAAATTTATAGAACCATTTTTAATATATAGATGCCCAGGATTTTTTGATTTACTGACCTGTTGTGTAGAATGGTTTTTTAATGTACTTGGGTTTTGTGTTTTGCACTGAAACGTGGCATGCAAAGTGCTACATCCTGAGTGAGAATAATGGAGCACATTTAAGTTAAAATCACTTCTGTCCTTTTTGTGTTATTCTGTTATTACTTGACTTGGCAGACAGCTAATTTTTCCCATTTTATTTGGATGGCTGGTACTGTTCAGTGTGCTGCAGTAGAATTTGAATAATCAAATAAAAGGAAACTAAAAAAAAATAATGTTTATAGTTGTTTCTAAAATAGCTTCTTGTTACTTGGGCTGTTAACCGAATTATTTAAAGATACATACTGTAGTAGTGCTGATATTATGTGTAATTATGGCTTTTGTCTGATACCCTCCTCTTTAAGGTTGGAAGTACAAGCAGATGTACAGAAAGAACGGTACAGTCTAAGTGGAGAATCTGGCACAGTCAGCTTGGGAACAGTTAGTGATAATGCCAGCACCAAAGCAATGGCGGGATCCATTCTGAATTCCTACATCCCATTGGACAAGTAAGGAAAGAACTGTTATAAAGTCAGAAGTATTTTTTAAATTAATTTTAAAAGAATCATCCCTATCATTAGGCAAAATTATCATGAATAATGGTTACCAACTATTAGGTTCTCTGGAAAAGAAAATAGTGAGTTGTCCAGGATAGGCAAATCCATAGAGACAGAAAGTAGATTAGTAGTTTCCAGGGACTTGGGGGAAGGAAGAATGGAAACTGACTGCTAATGGGTATGGGTTTCTTTTGGGGACGATGAAAATGTTCTGAAGTTAGGTAGTGATGATGGTTGCACAACTCTGGGAATATACTAAAAACCATTGAATTGTGCACTTTAAACAGGTGAATTTTATGATATGTAAATTATATCTCAAGAAAGCTGTTCTGAAAAAAAAAAATGGAGAAGGTAGGTACCTGAAATAGCATAAGCAACGAATCTAGCTGCTTTTTTTATTTTACTTTTTTAAATTTTAATTTAATTATTATAAAGACAGTCCTCTTATTTCAAGCAGGTTTTTTTTTAGTAGAACGTATCCTGCATTAATTTGTTTTGATAGCTTTTATATAGTCCTTGAATTTTTCACACAGAAACACCTTTCCCCTTTGCTATTGTCTAAATAAAAATAAAAAGGAAGTCAGAAAATTTATTTATATTTGTTACTTTTATGTTCCAGAGAAGGTAACAGTATGGAGGTGCAAGTAGATATTGAATCAAAGCCATCCAAATTCAGGCACAACAGTGGAAGCAGTAGTGTGGAGGATGGCAGTGCCACCCGAAGTCATCCTGCTGGTTCATCCAGTGGCTTGCCTGAAGGTAAATCCAGTGCCACCAAGTGGTCCAAAGAAGCAACAGCAGGAAAGAAATCAAAAAGTGGTAAACTGAGAAAAAAGAGTAACATGAAGATAAATGAGACCAGAGAGGACATGGATGCACAGTTGTTAGAACAACAAAGCACAAACTCAAGTGAATTTGAGGCTCCATCCCTCAGTGACAGTATGCCATCTGTAGCAGATTCCCACTCTAGTCATTTTTCTGAATTTAGTTGTTCTGACCTAGAAAGCATGAAAACTTCTTGTAGTCATGGTTCCAATGATTATCATGCCCGCTTTGCTACTGTTAACATTCTTCCTGAGGTAGAAAATGACCGTCTGGAAAATTCCCCACATCAGTGTAGCATTTCTGTGCTTACCAAAACTGCTTCATGTTCAGAAGTTCCACAGTTGAATCATATTGCTGAAGAACATGGTAACCATGGAATAAAACCCAATGTTGATTTATATTTTGGTGATGCACTAAAAGAAACAAATAACAACCACTCACATCAGACAATGGAATTAAAAGTTGCAATTCAGACTGAAATTTAGACCTATAAATGCTGCAAAATAATTACCACTGAACAACCTTGATGGGAGCTGGTTGAACTACATGTGACTACTTTAAGTTTCAAGTTACCAGCAAATGCCGGGTTATCTAATCATAATGCAGATACATTTTCTATGTTCAGCAAAGCATTGTGTTTCTTGTGGATCTTAATTACCAAACTATGAAATGAAGGCTTTAAAAGTGCGTTATTATAACCACAATAATTCTTAAGAGAAGTATGTTTTGTGTGTTTGCCACAAAACATTGCTTGAAGCACGCACTTATGTATTTAGATAGATATTTGGCTTAACTTATAATCAATATAAAATACTAAAGCAGTTCTACAGCATTCTTATAAAGAAAACTTGAGGCTTAGGGATAAGTGGTTAGTGATATTTTATTGAAACCACTAAGGGATACTGTTTAAAGAACCTTACAGGTTACTCTCAGTATATGATACTCTTTGTAACATTTCTATTCATAATTTATACCCATAATTGGGTATAAATTTCATTTTTTTCTTCATATGCAATGTGGATATATAAAGCTTAATGCAGCCCATTTGCTACCATTTGGATACTTAGACTAAGACTGAGAAAGATTGTGGCAGTTTTTGCACAACTTTGAAATAGAAATATCTGGTACTCTATGAATCTTATATATTGTTGATGCCAACTTAGAAGAATAGTGTAAAGGTAGGTAATTAAGTATACTGACAGCACCAAATAAGATATATAAAACTGCAAAATAAAATTCCATTAGTTTATAAGTATTACAAAAAAGTCACCTTTCACTAAGGGGAAGTTTGCACCCCATTGATTCTTGGTGCCTTGGGAATAGACTGGATTTTAAGGGCTTAGTTTGAGAATTTTGCTGTATTGTTTTCCATAATGTCCTCTCTAGCCACCTTGGATTATGTAGAAAAATACAGGATAAACATAAAGATGATCAATAATGACAATGCTGAAAAAGTATTAGCCTACCAAAGACAGACTCAGGCTTTAGTGAATAACTTTACATAACCTCAGTTTTTAAACACATGCATATCTTCTCCAATCATGAAATCAAAGCACAGTGCAGAGTTTGTACCAAGTACTAAGGGAGGGGTCCATGTATGGCTGGCTTTATTTTCTTTTGCTTTTGTTTATGGAAGATGTTCAGCTGACATAAACAGAAGTTGGCCAAAATTCTGCCTGTACTGTTAACTTCCTGTATAAATCACTTAAATAAAACAGGTTAACCTCAATGATAGCAGTTAAAATGTTCCATCTTATGTGTTTCTTTTAAGTATTACCATTATGGTGCTACTGAGCGTTTTCTTTTGATAAAAAGAAAAGTGACATGGGCTGCAGTCTTCCATCACTTTTTTTCACCAGGTCTATTAATATGCTTATAACACTAGTGCCAATTATTTTATTTGATAATGCTTATTATGATATTTGTATATTTGTTTGCATTCCAATTTTGTTCAATAGTGAGTGTGTAAACTGCATACATGAAATAAATGTAAATACTAATGTATCACTGCCTTATGGTTTGTGCACAGGTGTTTTTATAAGAACAGGAATATTCATTTGTCATGTGGTAGTTATTGATAAATATTGCAAGCTGTTAAGATGATTCTTCATTTTGGTCTCAGCCCCAAGGGAAGCATTTGCTGAACTTCTCAACAAAGAATGTTAGAAACTATCCTTTCTTCATCTCTAATACCTGCCTATCCTCCAGAAAGAAGCTGCTTTATTCATCAACATAATTTCACTTTTTTAAAGTAAATTGGTTGGAAAGAAATAGATCTATCATTAAATTGTCAAGAAATAAGTATTATAAATCTTGGTCTTAACAGAAAAGTAAAAAGATCTTAAAAGACTATTTTATGGGATTCTACTCTGGCAACATTAGCTTATGAAACTAGAGCCATTTAAATTCAAGCTAGTAATTGTAATTAAATACTTGCTATTCTCTTAGCTCTGTAAAATGCGTAGATGGTTTTTCTGTTCTCCTGTTACATAGTTAATACTTCATGAAAATAATCTGTATGAATATGTTGACTGCCTTCTTGACATTTCTATAAAAGTCTAAAGATTAAATGGAAAGCTGAATGATTTTAGGAGGAATACAGCAATAGAGGTGTCATGGAGGAGGCCAGTGCATTCATTTAACGCCATCTCTCTTCTGGTTGTACCCCCGAGAACTGCCTCAGTCTCACTTTAAAAATGGTCTAAACCTTTCAACTGGCCTTAGAAGGTCCTTCATCTCCCAGGGTTCCTTCAAACCTTAATTAATTTAGGACCAAGACAGATTCCCCTGGAACTCAACTCTGGGGTAGCCTAGAACAAGAGAATACTCCAGGGTTCAAGACAGGCCTCACCTCACCAAAATCTTTTTAAAACCCTTTGTACTTTGCTTTCTTTAAGGCCTATGGAAAAAAATTACATGTTAGTGAGAGAGAAGAATACAAAGATTATAATAGTATACCCTACAGTTCATTATGTAGACCACCAGTTTAACTGGATTCTCTTACATGTACAAATTCCCAGCTTCAGAATGTTGAATTAGTTAGCTTTTTGTATTAAATTCACACAATCCATTGCTCTTAACCTGTTTTCACTGGAAATTGAGTTAATTTGTAAATATGTAAGACTTTCCATAGCATGTTGTCTAGTTAAATATAAACTTTGATCACCTTTGGATAAAATGTGTGTTGAAAACCATCAGAGCCATTAATTCTTAGATGACATGAACAAAATACCTAAATTGCTCCTTAGATCATTTTGCCTTTCTATTCAGAGTCATCAAGATATTGGGGCTACATTTTATGTGGTTACTTTTAATGGGTTTGTTGTTTCATTTTTTTCCCTTATTAAAGTTTGGGATATCATTGCTAAAAGCCAGTATTTACATACTGGTTGGTTTTGAATGCCCAAAATAGTGTTCCAAGCTTGGGGAGAGTTATAGTATTTTGGTAGCCATCGTTTAATAGATGAATAGTGGAAGAGAGTATGCAGTTTTTAAATTTAGTTAAAATTTAATTGTTACACTTAATATGCTAGTCAGAATTGTTGTGATTTATGCCAATTTATTTTTTCATTCAACACAGTAACAAAGTTCTGGAGATATTGTACCAAATAAACAGATACGCTGGCTTCAATGAGCTCATATTATAGTTGGAAGAGTGACATAAATAATAAACATATACAAAGAGCTTAAAATAATATCAGATGATGGGTGCTATGAAAAATACAGGGTGGGGAATAAAGTAACTAGAAGTATTGGATAGTGCTTTTTATACACGGCCAACCAGAAAGATCTCTTTTTAGATGATATTTGTGCAAAGATCTAAAGGAAGTGAGGGAGGAACTACGTAGACATACTTAATGGATGAGCATTCCAGAAAGAGATCTCCCAGGTGAGTTAATGGACAATTTAGACATCAAACTTGGAGATTTGTCTGATATCTAATAAGGCAAGTCTGCCACCTTGCTTTTCTTATAGGATGTCTTGACTGTACTTGGCACTTTACATTTCCATAAACATTTAAAAATAACCTTGTTGAGTTCCACCAATTTTGACTGGGATTGCATTGAATCTATAATTATCAGAGATCTTTAATGTCTTTTGTTAAATTTTATTCCCAGGTACTTGATAATTTTTAGATGTCATTTTCTGTTTGTTACTAATAGTATGTAGGAATACAGCTGGTTTTTGTGTAACGATTTTGTGAAGTTTCAAACACTTTCTACATACTTTTAAAAGATTAACTTATTTACTCTTCAGAACAACCCTGTGAAGGAGGTATTCATTATCCCCATTTTACAGAGGAGTAAATGGAAGTACAGTTATGTATTTTGCCCAGAGTTGCATAGCTGGTATGTGGCAGAACCAGGATTCAAACTGTTTTGTTTCTTCCTCTTCGATCTTTACATCGTATATTTCTTTTCTAACCCATTTGCACTGGCTAGGACTTTAAGTGTATAGTGCTGAACAGCAGTGGTTATGGGCGCAGTGGTTATTGTTGACTTGCTAATAATCTCAAAGGGAAACCTTTCAATGTTTCAACCATTAATTATGATATTTGCCACACACATATTTGTAGATACCCTTTATCAGATTTATTAAATTCTCTTCTAACTCTTAGTTTGCCAAGAGTTTTTACCTTTGAATTTTATTGACTGCTCTTTTAGGGGGCATCTATCATATAATTGTGATTTATTCCTTTAATATGTTAATATAGAAAATTTTATTTTTCAAATATTAAACTAACCTCTTGCGATAAACTTCAATATCAGAGTAAGATTGTAATTATGTCTTCCTTGAATGTTTGGTAGAAATTGCTGTCAGGGCTATCTGAGCCTTCTGAATTGTTTGTTTTTTAATACCATAGAGAGCCAGGTTTTCATGGTTAGTAAGCAATTCATTTTCATCCACATAATATGAGCAGTAGGGAATGGCAAGCGCTTTCCTCTGCAAGAGTTTACTAATCCTAGAGTGTGTAGATTTTGCTGGCTCTCTGGTGACAACATAGTCCTGCTTTTATTGTTTTTCTTTTTTTTTCCAGCTTTTTGCATAAAAGCGTTGGAGCATCTGTTTCTGATACCTTTTGTCCTGCATGGAGGAGGTAAAACTTCAGATATTTCACAGTACCATGTGTACCAGGTGCCTTCAAATTCTAAATTCAGGATACTGAAAAAACAGAAATCTTAAAAAGAAAGAAAAGGCTTTTGAGGGCAAGGACTTTGTGTTTCCTTTTCTTTTTCCTTTAAGTATGTGCTTAATAAGTCCTTCATATATGAAGAGGGATTGAGGATAAGCTTGCTATGATGGGACAGAACAACTGAGCGAAGGGAAAGAGAATGTTTGTGGATTTAGGCCTCAGAGCTGGGGACCAGTCACTTCATTACATTGTACACCAGAATGAGTTGTTTGAAACAAGACGGTGGCTGAAAAGGCAGTCACTTTTAACAAGGTTTTATACCACATATGTTAGTTCATAAATATTCTAAGATGTATAACGGCTACTAGAACATCATGTTCCAGGGTTGGCGTAACCAAGGCATTTTAATTTTTTCTTGGAGGCTTTTTGTTTGTTTAAGGAAAATGTAATATTTTCAGCTAGATAAATCATTTTTGCTTTAGAGGTAATGTGTGAACTGATGTTTTAGAGACAATTACTATTTAGAGTTTAAATGTGCACAAAAGAATTTATTTCCTTTTCCTCCCCTATTTCCTTTCTCTTTTTTCTTTGCTCTCCCCTTTCTTTTCTCTGCCCCTCTTCTCACATTACCTTTCCCTATCACTAATGCAAATAACCAAGTATGTATGATGCCATAGTTTTCTCCATGTTCATATCGTCACACACAATGCATGTATGCATTGATTATTTTCTTCATTTTCTCAGTATCTTACAGAAATCAGTCCGAGTCAACTGGTATAGCTCCAATTCTTTCTTTCTTTTTTTTTTTTTTAAAGATTTTATTTATTTATTTATTTATTTCCCCCAAAGCCCCAGTAGATAGTTGTATGTCATAGCTGCACATCCTTCTAGTTGCTGTATGTGGGACGCGGCCTCAGCATGGCTGGAGAAGCGGTGCGTCGGTGTGTGCCTGGGATCCTAACCCCGGGCCGCCAGCAGCGGAGCGCGTGCACTTAACCACTAAGCCACGGGGCCGGCCCCAATTCTTTCTTTTTAATGGCTGCATATTGATGGGCATTCACTTTGTGTCTTTTTTTTTTTCCTCACTACAAAACACTGCATGAAACATCCTCATATCTAAGTCCTTATTTTCTGGTAGTTTTAATTATGGGAGATAGATTCATGGAAATCAAATGGCTAGGTTGAAAAGTATATGTATTTTAATTTTAATAAGATTATGAGATTGCCTTCCCAAAAAGGCTGTCACACTTTAGAATTCCACTAACAATACATGAGTCCTCTTTCCTGTGCATTCCACCAACAATAGATATTAGAGCTTTATAGTTTTTGTAAGACTGTTTGGAATAAAGTAATATCTATTACCTGATTTTATATATCCCTGACCACTAGTGAATTTGTACATCTTTTTGTGTGGTTTTCTTTTATGGGAGGAGGGGAATAGCGGTGTTTGATTTTCTGTTCTATAAATTGACTCTTATATCCTTTGCCTATTTTCTTTTTTTTTTTTTGAGGAAGATTTGCCCTGAGCTAACATCTGTTGCCAATCTTCCTCCTTTTTTCCCTTTTTCTCCTCAAAGCCCCAGTAGATAGTTGTATGTCATAGTTGCACATCCTTCTAGTTGCTCTATGTGGGACGCCGCCTCAGCGTGGCCTGATGAGTGGTGTGTAGGTCTGTGCCCAGGATCCAAACCCGCGAACCCCGGGCCACCAAAGCAGAGCACGTGAACTTAACTGCTACGCCACCAGGCCGGCCCCTTTGCCTATTTTCTTTTGGGTTGTTTTCTCCCTGTCAATTTGAAAGATATCTTTATTATAGCTCTTATATATTATAGCTATTATGATAGCTATATATTATATATATTATGGCTATTAATAGTTATATTTTTCTCCAAATCTATTATTTGACTATTGACTTTATTAACTTTTCTTTGCTGTGCATTTAATTTTATTCTTAAATAAATTTTATTTGGACTATCTTTAGATGTACAGAAAAGTTGCAAAGATAGTTCAGAGGCTTCCCATACACTCTTTACCCATATATTATTTTTTGCCATATGAAGAGAATGCTCTCTTGTCAAATGTGTCTGATTGTATATTTCAGATCTTCTAGTCATGGTGAAGGTCTCCCCTGCTCCTAGATTTCTTGTGATATTTTTAGTTAATTTTTTACATTTGCTTTACTCTGTCTTGAATTTATGTTTAATATAATATAGAGGTCTAATCTTATTTTCTTCCAGATGGAAAGCTGTTTGTGATGGCACTGTTTGTTAAATAATCTACCCTTTTCCCACTGCTCTCAATACTACCTTTATACTGGAATTTCTAGATTTCTACCAAAAAGCCTGCTGGGATTTTGATTGTGATTCCTTTGAATCTATAGATCAATTTGGGGAAAATTGACATCTTAACAATATTAAGTCTTCTGATCCATGAACATGGTGTATCTATCCATTTATTTAATTTCTCTCAACAGTGTTTTGTAGTTTTCAGTGTAGAAATCTTTTTTAAAATCTCAGTTTCTGATTCATTACTAGTATTTAGAAATACAGTTAATTTTTGTAGATTGATCTTGAATCCTACAAACTTGTAAGTCACTTATTAATTCTAATAGCTTTTTAGTAGATTCTGTAGGGTTTTTCTATATAGAAAATCATGTCTGCAAATAAAGACAGTTTTACTTCTCCCTTTCCAATCTGGATGCCTTTAGTAACTTTTTTTTTTTTTTTTTTTTTGGTGTTATTGTTCTGGCTTCAACCCCCAGTAACTATAGTGTTAAATAGGAACGGTAATAGTAGACATCCTTACCTTGTTTCCAATCATAGCTTGGAAGTATTTAATCTTTCACTCATCCTCAGCTTTATTTCTTCTGGTAAGTTCTTGACAAGCTTAAAGGGGTAGCCTTTTTGGGGCTGATTGGAGGACTTTGCCTTTAAGTTATTGTCTGCATTGGGTGGTTTGCTTTATTTTTCCTCAATTTTTAAAATTGAGATATAGTTCATATATCCTAAAATTCACCATTTTTAAAGTGTAGAATTCACTAGTTTTTAATATATTCACAAGGTTATACAACTACCACCACTCTCTTATTCCAGAACATTTTCATCACCCCCAAAAGAAACCCTGTACCCATAAGCAGTCAGTTCCCATTCCTCCCTCCTCTCAGCCCCTGGAAACCATTAATCTACTTTCTATCTGCATAGATTTGTCCATTCTGGACATTTCATATGAATGGAATCATATAATATGTGGCCTTTTGTGTCTGGCTTCTTTCAGTTAACAATGTTTTCTAGGTTCACCTATGAAGTAGCATATATCAGTACTTCATTCCTTTTTAAGGCTGAATAATATTCTATTATATGGGTATACCACATTTTTGTTTATTCATCAGTTAGTTGATGGACATTGGGGTTGTTTCCACATTTTTGGCTATTATAAATGATGCTATGAACATTTGTGTGCAAGTGTTTGGGTGAACATAAGTTTGCAGTTTTCTTGGGTGTGATGCTAGCATTGTTGGGTCATATGGTAACACTGTTTAACTTTTTGAAGAACTGCCAAACTGTTTTCTAAAGCAGCTGTACTGTTGTACTCCATCAGCAATAGATGTGGTTTCTAATGTCTCCACATCCTTGCCAACATTCGTTATTATCTGTCTTTTTTATTAAAATGATCCTAGTGAAATCTTTGCCCTTGTTTTAGCACAAATATGAATTAGGATTGAAATTGTGTTTATTGAACTAGTCCTCCCAACCCGCTGCTTAATTATAGCAAATACTTGGTCCTGTTTTACAGGTGGGAAACTGACATAAAAGAGGTCAAATCGCAGCTAGTAAGATTAAATTTTCAGGGCCGGCCCCGTGGCTTAGAAGTTAAGTGCTTGCACTCTGCTGCTGGTGGCCTGGGTTCGGATCCCGGGTGTGCACCAACGCACCGCTTCTCCAGCCATGCTGAGGCCGCGTCCCACATACAGCAACTAGAAGGATGTGCAGCTATGACATACAACAATCTACTGGGGCTTTGGGGGGAAAAAATAAATAAAAAATCTTAAAAAAAAAATTTTTTTCAGCTATTTTTGGATTTGACTTAGGTCATTATTAAAACCCTAAGGAAAAAGAGAAAACCAAGTCAGTTTGGTTTGTAAGTGTCCTGTCTGGTTTCTGCCTACTACACAGTGAAGCGTGCCTGCAGTGGCAGAGTTTTAGGCTAAGTTTCTAATGCATTGTGATACTGGAAATTCTACAGTAAAGTAATTCAATCATACTGAGCTCTTCCTTCTCATCGACCCAAGTCTATTTGAAAACCTAGTTTAGATTTTACCTCTTCCTGAAAACGTTCTTGATTAACTCTACTTGGCCCTTTTAATTACTTTGACACTTGAACATTTCATTGATGCTTTTTTTTTCTATTACAGTCTCTTGGACTTGGTTTTATTTTCTGTTTCTTCCAAATTAGTCATAAGCTTATTAAAAGCAGCGTCCCCCCACAATACTTTATTCAGAGGATCATAAATACTTAGTTCACTTGCAAAGCTTATGCAACTCAGATATTAATTAGTTATTGCACACTCGGCTTCTAGGACAGTGGGTCGTATATTCCAACTTGCCTAAGAATCACGAGAGATAATTTTAAAAGTCAGATTCCCAACCTCTTGGACTCTTAAGATTCCCAAGTGATTCTGATGCAAATATTCCAAGAACTACTGTTTGAAAAATATTTAGAGTGTCATTATAAACTTCTCAACAATAGGAATTTCTCTAATCTGAATTTTCAAAATCAGAGCACCCTTCTGGGCAGTGTCTTCTAGATTTATTCATGCAGCATTTACTAAGCACCCACCAGCCTATGCCAGACTCTGAATGTACAACTATTTGTGCCGGCTCACCCTCAGAACAGTGACAGGGTGGAAAAGAAGGACACATGCTATTACAAATAGATGTTCTGTGCAGCTCAACCTGTGGAGTCCTCTCTTGGCTGTTCTAACATGACTGATTTCCAGGAGATGGCGCCAGATGTCCAAGGCCAGCCACGTCTCTGGCTGTCTCTTATCTATGAAGGTGTCCACAGTATTCGAAAAGAGCTTTCTTATCCTTTCTAACAACATAAATTAGATCATTATACTTACAGGAAGAAAGCAATTATACACATTGAAGGAAAGATAAGGTACTTATTAAGTACCACCAGGCATTTTACATGAACTATGTAATGCTGCAATCCTGAATGGTAGGAAGATATCCCTCCTCATTTTGCAGATGAGGAACCTAAAGTCTTCGAGGTTATACAGCTCCTGCGTATGAGTTGGGATTTAATTCCAGGTTTATCTGACACCAAGGTCTATGCTCTAAAGCAGTTTCCCTGATAAAAAGAGAGGAGGCAGTTGTGGGAGTCTCTTATACTCAGTCTCCTGCTTGTTTTTCATTGATCTTTCTGCCCTCAACCATCAACCATCTCTTTTATTTGATTTTTGGCAAAAGGCATCAAAACCTATAAACTTGACAAAATTCGTTATATTCTGGAGACAGAGATTTTTGCTAACAGACATCCCTTGTGTAGAGAATTGAGAAAGGCAGGATTCCGTGACTTCCACATAAGTCTTTAGGGGTCCTTTTGGTTTGAGTAGTGCCAACTGGCTAATAGAGTAAAACAAATTCCAAATGGACACGCTTTGCTCCGTCCAGTTCCTAGACAGTAAAACCCATAATATATTAGAAAAACAAGTGTAAGAAAATATCTTTGAAATCACTTGAAAGTAATGTTCTGCTATACCTCATAATTAATCTCCTTGCACATAAACTCTTTGGCCTTCCTCCTGGAAGGCCTCTAGTGAAGAAGACACCATTTCTAACAGTGAGGCACCACAAGTTGGTCACATGAAGGGAGTTTTAACCAAGATGCATAAGAAGTGGAAATGAAAAGGTTATAGTTCCATGTCTTTGAAGCTTTCCTGACAAACATCAAATTCTCAATATATCCATCACTTTGCAGTGTCAACTTGTAGAACCCTTTGCATTTTGAGATCTTGTTTATGAACGAGATACACTCTCAATTTGCCTAGATAGATTATCGCTCAGAATTCAGAAATAGCCACTTTAGATTCAATGTTGTAGCTGCCCTAAGGCTTTGCTTCTTGACCTTCCAAATTTCACCTCCTTTGCCCACAAATCTCAGCAAAAGGGCAAAACCAACAGTCACAGTTTCTCAGCATTTCACACTACGCAATAATTCTCATGTTATTTGGGCTTTGATACAAATAAAGGGATTAGATTTAGATGAGATGATCTCTAAAAAAATCTCTTCAGGCTACAATGGAACCCAATTCTATGACTAAGAAAAGGGTTCTGTATTTGATCAAGGTTGTTGAGAGCAGTTTCAATAGTGACGGGAGGTAGAAGCCAAATTGCTTTCAAAAGGAAATTTTGCAGGTGGGAAAAATGGAGAAAGTTATCTATTTTTGAAAATACAGGGGCCAGCCCCATGGCGTAGTGGTTAAGTTTGGCACGTTCTGCTTCAGAGGCCCAGATTCGCAGGTTCGGATCCCAGGCACGGACCTACACCACTCATCAGCCACGCTGTGGTGGTGACCCAGATATAAAAAGTAGAGGAAGATTGGCACAGATGTTAGCTCAGGGCTAATCTTCCTCAGCCAAAAAAAAAAAATAGAAAAGAAAATACAGTTATGTGTCACTTGATGGGGCTGTGTTCTGAGAAATGCATCGTTAGGTGATTTTGTCATTGTCTGAATGTCATAGAGTGTACTTACACAAACCTAGATGGTATAGTCTACTACACACCTAGGCTATATGGTACTAATCTTATGGGACCACTGTTGTATATATGGTCCATCATTGACTGAAATGTTATTATGCAGTCCATAACTGTATGACGGTATAGGAAAGGATGGAAGCTTGCAGGGACTTTACGTGGGGAAGAGTTGAGTAGGTTTGTAGGCTGAGAGGAAGGCAGCAATAGAGAAGGACATATTACAGATGCAAAAGAGAAGGTATTATTCTTGGAGGCAAGTCCTTGAAAAGTGGATAGGATCATGTATCCACATTAGAAAGGAAAGGGAAGACTATTTTCTGGGAGAGATGGAGCGGGGAAAATTTGGTGATAAGTCAAACAGAAGGGAAGCTGATTGGAGCAGGCATATGGGATGGCCTCAATTATTTCAGTTAAGTTTAAGAGGCTGAGGGTGACCAGGGTAGTGGACCATAGGATCATGTGGTAACAACTGCAGAGACTGGACATTAATTGGTGGTCCATAGTTAGGAGATGTGGAACCCCAGATTCAGGATCTGTTCACAGGGAGCCTTCATAATGTCCATGAACCAGAAATAGTGATAGTCTCCTATATTGTATATAGCTTAGAAGGTATTTTCATGTTATTTCACAACAATGTCAGCCCAGATGATATTTACTAATCATTTAAAAATATGCAAACTTAAGCCCAGTGATTGTGATTTACTTGAGTGTTATACACCTAGTAAGTACTGTCACATACAGTTTTAACTTAAGAGCCTTTGGTTTTTTTCCCTCCTTTTCTGTTTTAATATTTTGTCTTTCAATCTTATGTCTAGAAACTGCTTTATAACATCCCTAAGGCATGAGTTTAAGCTTTGATGGTAAATCACCCTCACCCTATATAGAATTACTCTGAGATTTTTCTACTTCTGGATGCATGATTTACAGCAACCCATTAGATAAAACAAATGCTAACATTCTATTGAAATACATTAAGTAATATATGTACCCCAAAATATAAAGTTAGTAATGCTTCTCATTCATCAAATGAAAATTTATTGAATCTCTTTTGTGTCAGGTATTTTGCTGAGCAATATGGGGAACAGAACTAAACTAGACATTTTCTGTCACAGACAAGTCAACTCAAAACACTTAACACTTAGAGCTATGGTAGAGCTATGCACATGGCACTGTGAGAAAACAAAGATCACTTAACTCAGCCAAGGCAAGTGAGGAAAAGCCTCCGGGTGGTGACATTTGAACTGGATTTAAAGGATGACTAAGAATTAGCCTTGTGGTTTTTTAGAGGGAAGAGGGAAGAGAGACCATTTGGAGCATAAAAACGTCCTGTACAAAAACAGGCAATGTTGAGTGTGCCATATTTGGGTAATGAAACTGTGTGCCTGGATGAAATACTGGATGTAGAGTTTGAGAGAGCAAGAAAAAGACTGGGATGAAGCCAAGGTTTCTGTCTTAGGCCAGTACATGAGTGCTGGTACCTTTCCACGAGATATGGAATAAATGAAGCCTGATTTTGAGGGAACAGAGAGTTCAGTTTGGGGCATATTACATTTGAAGTGTCTATGAGACACCCATGTGGAGATGAACAGTTTGAAGTTGTTTTTACAGGTCGGGAGCTCAGGAAAGATTTAAGGGCTTGCAACAGAAGAGATACAGAAACAGACTGTGAGAGGTTGTTTGGATACAATTACAAACGATCCAAAATCTCAGTGGCTTTACACAAAAAAGCTTATTTCTTGTTCATGCTACCTGTTCAATGAAGATTGGCAGGACTGTGCTTCAGATCAACACTAAAAGAACCAGGCGGGGGGCCAGCCCCGTGGCATAGTGGTTGGGTTCAGCGAGCTCCACTTCGGTGGCCCGGGTGTGCAGGTTCGGATCCCATGTGCAGACCAACCACTCATCAGCCATGCTGTGGCGGCAACCCACATACAAAAGAGAGGAAGATTGGCACAGATGTTAGCTCAGGGCTAATCTTCCTCAAACAAACAAAAAAAAATATAGGAAGACTGGCAACAGATGTTAGCTCAGGGTGAATCTTCTTCAGGAAAAAAAAAAAAAAACCAGGCTGATGAAGGTGTCATCATCTTGTAACCTGCTAACTGGAACATGAGGCCTTCTCAGTCACTGCAGCAAGGGAAAGATGGTGGAGGGCTCTGTGCCAGCTCTTGCGTACTTTGGCCCAGAAGTGACACATCACTTCCATCTCTACCCTGTTGGCAGAACTGGTCACATGGTCGTATCCCATCACAAAGAGGCTGAAAAGTACAGCCTTACATACGCCCAGAAGGGGAAGAAAACCAAGTATTACCAAGAGTGGTAATGCCTGACTCACAAAGGAACCTGTATAATTAAAACCATTTTATATGCAGCATATAGCTGTCTATTCTATCCAACTATTATTCCTTCAGGCTTATCACACAAACTTTATGCTCCATTAATGTTAAGATTACATGCAGTTCCCTGAACATGCCCAGTTATTTCACACTTTGATTCAACATGCACCTTCAACATGCATCTTGATGCCTTTGCATCTCCTGTTTCCTCCGCCTGGTATTGTCCTTTTCTCTCAAGCTACAAAATTATCCCCTTAAAACCTTTCCTAACCCTCTCACAGGCAGGACTGGGCATTCCTCTTGCTCTGTGTAAGCACTATAAATCTTGTGGCAGAATTCTTAACCTTTTACATCCTTTCTTCTTAAAACTCACCAGGCTGGCTGCTAGAAACCTTTCTTTTGTTTTCCAGAAGGTGGTGCTATAGCTCCAGTTCGTGGTTTCTCCTTGCCCATAGACCCTGGTCTGTTTTTCTGAGAGCACTCTGATTAGCGGACCTTCTCTCGCTGCCGCACCCAGGGGCATGCACAATGATCCGGACACACAAGTGGGAGGAGGTGTGGGTTTAGCCCTCGGGGCATCAAGGGTGCCCTTGGACCCAGTGGGGAGATCCTCGAGTGGGATACTCCCAGAGACTTGGCAGACTTCCCGCTGAAGTCCTGAAGCTGTCAGCAGGAACGGCATTCTTTTAATGCCCTTTGGTATTCTTATCTGCTTCCTTCCCTTTCTCGTCCTTCCCCTCAGCAGTCATGGAGGTCCTGCCTCAGCACTCTGGGTGCTGCTAGAGAGAAATGGGTTTCTCCAGCCACAGCCCACACAACTGGGAGAGCCTGGCACTCACTCACCGCTTTCCACCTCCTCTGAGGGGGAGGGTGCTGCCACGGGAGAGCTCAGCCCCGCGCAGCTAGCTAGGTCTTGTGTATTTAACTGTTAACAAAAGAGAACGTTTCCTCTTTATGTCTCTACTGTGAAGTTACTAACACTCTATTATTTACTTTTACAAAAATTCAATACCATCAAAAAAGAGAAAACTGTTTGCTTGAAGACTAGAGTTAAATACCCATTACAGTAGATTTTTCATTTATGAATAAAAGAAAGAACAGCTTAAAAGAAAAATGGCAGTTTGAAAGTTACCATTTACCTACAATGCTTTTTAGAATAGTCTGTAATTTAAAAAGATTAAATAATATTCATCTTTCATCTTCACTTCTAAAGAACAAGAAAATGCTCCAGAAAAAAAATTGACTAAAGACTAAAGACTACAGGAATAAATGACAGTACAGTGATAGAGAATGTTTTATTGTAAGAAATACCTTTCCTTGGACTCAGTTAGCCAAGGAGCTTTCAGTGTGTTAAGAGGTCTTCACTTTCCCTTTTACATTAAGGGAATAAATATGGTCATGCTTACACGGGGAAAAAAGCTGGGAGGGAGAAGACATTTAAATGTTTGAAAAAAATGTGGAGGTGACAATTCAAATAGAAATGCAGCCTCAGTTTGCTTTTATATAGTGGTGGTTTTGTTACTGCTTACATAAGCAATATATAAGAGAAAGTAGCTTTTTAAAATCTAGTAAAAAGTGGTAGAAACTTTTGTTAATTATTAGGCAATGCTTCCACATTAGAAAAAATAAGTTCCTCTTATAGTTCTAAATTAATAATCACAATTTATTTAAGAATCATTTCATATTATAGATTTATGTGTTGCATTTCATCTTAGTGGAATGTAATCCACAGTAGTATAAAATGGGATTTATATATATCTTAGCAGGAAATAAAGGTGATATAGTAATCATTGTTAATGATTTTCACTTTTAAAAATGAATGTTAAAGAAATACATTTCTATCAAACTTAAGAAGACTCCTTCATAACCCAAAGAAATGTAATTTAATTCAAATTTTTAACAACTGAGCTATTAAAAGAAAATGTATAATATAAATTAAAATGCATTTTAACAAGTTCCAAATATACTTATTATTAAATATCAAGATGTTAGCTCTGGTGCATAAGAAAATATTTACAATTAATAAAAAGTAGATTGTAGAATATACATGTTCTATGTATAAAAATAAGCAAAATATTTCATAGTCCAGACCAACGGATCTTTTCTAAGCCACGTTTTATCCATGCAACTCTATTAGAATACCATTTCATTAGCATTACTGGAACATATACATGCATGGAAGAAATCTAACCATCATCTTGATTTAAAGCTCATACTGCCTCTTTAGAGCCTGCACATCTTCTAAAGTAAAATGTTTATTTGGTGTGTCTGTGAGGTCGTCAAAGAGCTCTTCAATTTGCTCCTTTTGGCCCTTGCTAATTAGTGTCAACATCATCTGAAAGATAGAGAAAAATTATATTAGCATAAAAAATTAACATTTTAAAGTTACAGAAACCCTAAAACAAAGCAATATTAATAAGCTATTTTGGCACTTACCTTAAACCTTTCTGCTTTACTCAGATGTAATAGATGCTGATACACCAATGAGGGATTTGTATCAATAAGATTATTTTTCAGAGACTGAATGAGGAGGAGAAATGTATCCCCTTCAAGTTTGTTACTCAACAACATTGGCATATCTTTTGGTTCAGTGATGGCTAAAAGGTGTGCACAAGCCTCTTGATCTTTCCTACTACTGATGGCGTTTATAACCTGACCAAATTCATAGGCATTGTTAGGCTTGGTGATCGGTAGTTTTTCACAGTATTCTTGTGGCCCATTGCTTGTGAGCCCCTTCTCAGAAGCCAGGCAGTCAGTGGAGACCTCCTCTGAGGTCCCTTCAGGCTCTTCATGGCCTTCATTCACCTTCATGAGGAAAAAAATTATACTGTGACACAACAGCTACCACACACATCCCAAGTTACATTTATTAAAATGGGAAGGAACTAAAAAACACAAGTAGACTGTATTTTAGTCAAGTTCTAAGTGAAAAATGTGTAATTTGTAATAGATCATAAAATCTACTTTTTTTAGGAAGAGAAGTTTTAAGGTATAAGTATCCATAGTTTTAAAAAATGTTTTGACATTGAAAATGTGACAAAATTTTTAAATAATTTTCCATGAATAAAGCTGCTGTATAAAAGAAGACCTAGAACAACTTTATCTCTTTTTCATGATGAATTTTACATTTACTTATTTCCTTACATTTAACAGAGAAGTGAACTTACATTTTTCAGTTCCCTAAAAATAGTTTTTTCTTCCCTCCTTATAGGGAAAAAGCTTCCTAGCTTCTCTCACATATTAGCCTCTTACTCTTAGTGGAAATGTAAGACGATAACTGGGATGATATTAGCCTTCATGAATACACAGGAATTCACGAGCTAACATTCTTCACTAAAGGCAAAGCAAAAAGCTACAGCACAAGACATTAAGTTATGTGAAATCACAAAGGCAGGTTTGATTCTGGGATAGTCTAAGATCTCTGATGAGGCCAATCTCGTTTCAGAGTGCTAAAAAGGTCTGAGTCAATCTGGAAAATCTCTATGAGGTGTGGCTTGCAAGGCCACTGAAACTGAGTCAGTCCTGTCAGGATTCTCCAGGTCTACCCTGAAGCCAAGCTCAATGGCCACAGGCTCCCAGAGCGATCTGGAATGGAAGCAATACAAACCACAGGCCAGAAAGGGGGAGGGAGAGGAGAAAAAAAGAACCTCAGACTCCCAATACTGTCCATGGACCCAAGCTGGGAACACAATGGCTGATTATCACGGCAAAGGAAAAGTTCTGTCTTCATAATTGGTTAAAATTTCTTCACTGATTATCAGAATAAAAACACAAAATTTAAACTTTTTTTGCAGAACTCATAGGATATGACCTTAGAATCCAATATAAAATTCCCAAGAGAGTAATTTCAGAGATAATCAAATACAAATACCTCTTGAATCTCAATTTTCCTTCTCTCTTTTTCTCTGCTGGATGACGCTGTATTATCCTCAATATTAAGGGATCTGGTTACCTCTTCCAGTTCCAGCTTTGCCTCAATAATACTTGAGTCTAACAGGAGAACTTTATTGAAATCGTTTAAACTTTTCTGATAATTCTGAAAGTAGAAAGGCAGAGAAAATAATTTCCATGAATAACAATTCCCACCCTGGCACAGCTGAGCCAGGGTGGGAGCGCCAATGCTGAGCTGAGTAGTGCAGAGTGTGTGCAGCGCTTCCCATTAGCACCACGGTGATAAAGCGAGGCCTACGAGGGGAGTCTTGGGCTAAAATACGATAACCCGTAACACAGCAAACATCCTCCATAGAAGAAAGAGCACAGAATCTGGAGTTAGAAGACTCAAGCTCAATTCTGTTTCACCACAACTTTCACAGTCCCTAACACATGGTAGGCATCTGTCGTCTTGCTAAATGAATAAATGAACATTCTCCACACCTGTAGTGCAGTGAAACTTGAACAAGATCATACTTAACCTTTCTGAGCTTCAGTTTTCTCATCTTTAAATAAAGATAACAAGAGCTTCTCTATTCTACTTTTTACAAGGCTGTACCAAGTAATAAATGAATTAATAATATATGAGTGGCTTAAACCTATAAAAGAGTATGCAAATGTTAGCTGTTACCATAATATCTTGCTCCATAAAACCCTTCAAAGTGCTATACAGTAATAGGCTCGAGTCAACATTTATTCTTCCATAAAGAGTCGGACAGTACACTGGAGAGGCTGAGGGGACACAAAAGGAACCTAAGCTTAACAAAACACAGGACAGAATCTGCTAGCAGAAACAGATGCACAAAATCTCAGTGTGCTGTGACAGGCCATATTCTACAACTAAAGACTAGACCCATGTTTGATTAAACCAAAATTAATTCTGTGAGAAGGCAAAGAATTCCCATGATGTGTAACCTCTCTAAGGATTCATGACACTCAATGACAGCAGGCACTGGAGGCTGAGGCCCAGGTAAGCTAAGCTAGTGGTTATGTGACATTCCTGGGGGACTAGCTATAATGCTACATCCCTTCCCTCCCTACCCAGCAACACACCAGAACAAGAGTGATGTGTTTAAACCTTAAATCTGCTCTAATTTATTTTAAAAAGGTAAATTATTTACAAACTATAGTACATTATGGACTACTAGTAACAAATCTCCACATACCACTGTGTCACAACAGCACAGATGGAACCTGCTACAGAAAAACACATGACATTGTATTTCCATTCTAAGTGTATTTCCATTCTAAGTGTTCCAGGCGGGGAACCATACTGAAAGGAAGTGAGGCAGCAGGGCAAGGTGAGGGAGTCATCATAGCTAACTCACTCTTACCATTCTCAGCATTCTGCGAGTATTATTACTTTACTCTCACAATAGCACTCTAAATACTTTTATTGTCCCCATTAAAGATAGGGAAATTGAGGCATAGAGAGAATCTCTGCGATGATCAAGGCAGCAATGACCAGAAGGGTGAATGGTAATAGTTGTGAAGCTCAAGTAAGAGGGCTGAAAATAGAAATTTGTGAGCTACAGCCTTGGAAATGGAAGTTCAACAACACAGGAGTCGATGTGAGTTTTTTCATCCATTCAAGACAAGTCTGTGCCTAAAGAGCAATCTGTGTGCTTGCAGGAGACCTAGGAAAACAGGAAGCACACTTTGTAAGTGTTAGAGCAGAGGGAGGCAAGTGTGAAGAGAAGGCAGGACAGCAGGAAGGGTGGGGACAGCATCAACAGGAAGGCAGCGGAAGAGGAGGGGCCAGTGTGCCGGATCCCACAGAGTGGTCAGGCAAGGGTCATGCACGTGACTGACGGCCACTGAACACATCGCCGTGCTGGGAGCTAGGCACACCGTGCGAGAAAGGACAGCCATGGGCCCCTGGCCCCATGAAGGGAAACAATAAGAAAACAAACAAATGAGAAAATGAGCATGGACTGTCATTAATGCAATTAAGAAAACCCAGGGTTGCGGGGAAAGGAGTCTCCTTTTGATACAGCTGTCAAACAACACAAGACCTGCAGAGAAAGCAGCCATGCAGAGTGGAGGCAAGAGCAGAGCTGATGGAAAGAGAAAAGGTGGCTTTAGAAAAAAGGAGGACATTAAAAGTTACTAATGACCTTATTAGGCCTTAAAAAAAAAAAGTATAATTACATGTGTTTGCGATAACATTTACCATTAATAGATGTGCTTAAACTATAACAATTATTGAGGAAGATCAGCCCTGGGCTAACATCCATGCCCATCTTCCTCCACTTTATATGGGACACCGCCACAGCATGGCTTCACAAGTGGTGCGTCGGTCCACACCCAGGATCCAAACCTGTGAACCCAGGGGCCGCTGAAGCAGAGTGCGTGAACTTAACCACTATGCCACTGGGCCGGCCCCAACAATTATTTTATAAGATATTACCCTTTGATATTCTTGGCCTTGCAGCAACCTTAGTCGGCTGTAAATTCCTTAAGGCAGGCACCATGTCTTATTCACCTCTATGCTCCCAAAGCCTAGCACATAAGTGCCACTCAATAAAAGAAATAAATTGTAAGTAAAAGCAAAATGTTCAGTTATCCTTTCTTGTGAAGAACAGCTGTACATTAAGGAAAGCCCTGTTATTTTTCAAAACTGGTACACAGGAAAAAAGGATTAAAATCAGTTAGAAAACAAACAAAAGATCCGAGAAAGCAGAGTGTTCACCTGCCACTGCAGCCCCTGTGCCACTTCCTCGTGACAGAGGAAGCAGATCCAGCCGCAAGTTCCGATGTGTTTTATAGGCAGTTGTAGCCTTTGAAGATCCTGAAATTAAATTCACTTGGCACATAACTCAAATTACAGGATACTTAAATCAAGCTGTAAGAAGTCAAACCAACAAACCAAGCTGCCAGCCTCATAATTTAGTGGGATAGGATTACTCAAATTGGGGATTATTTTTCTGCATCATAATACAATTTCTAGAATTCATTCCAAGGAAGCATAAAATCCTGGTCTTTCCTTAGGTACACCTTCTGCCTTTTAGTCAGGTAAACAAGTTCAAAGAGTCAGGCAGCCAGCAGGAGGTAAACCTGCTCTAAGAGTCTGGACATGTATAAACTTATGAGCCATGCAGATCTACCCTCATGTATCCAAACCCATTAAGCTCAAAAAGAGATGAGTAAAATTTGAAGAAGCCTCTTGTCATTCATGCTGCCACACACCTTCTAGGAAATCTTTACGTGAGGTTTACAAATGAGTGTGTTGCTAACAAAAAAAGTGGGGGAGGGTT
Organism: Ceratotherium simum simum; assembly: GCF_057802395.1. NCBI lineage: Eukaryota > Metazoa > Chordata > Mammalia > Perissodactyla > Rhinocerotidae > Ceratotherium > Ceratotherium simum. The sequence goes on from NC_141922.1 coordinate 38,636,314, forward strand.
GGGTCACACGGGCACTGTAAATATAGCACAGCTGTGGGGCTTCCGGGTTGGTGAACACATCCACATGCCGGGAGGGTGGTGCATGCCAGTTCTGTGGAGACAGAACTCCTGCACTCGAGACCCTTCTGGACCTCGCCTATGGACCTGGCTATTCATCAATATCCTTTATAACAAACTGGGACAGGAAAGAGGGAGGGAGGGTGGGCAGCAGCATGGCTCCACTGGCATAGGGGTCGTATCACAGCATCTGTACAGGTTGGCTCTACTGCAACCTGAGTGGATGTAGGATCTAGAAAAGCCTGATTAGTCAATGCACGTAGATCGTACTGATTTGATATACTACGCAAAAACATGACCGCCCTCTCCCAACAAAACTTAGGTTTTACATAATATATTTTCAGGTATTTCCCTGTCAGTGATGGGCATAATTAGAAGAACTATCTCAAATTCAATAAGGTCAAAACCAAACTATCCCTCTCCCTGCTCAAACCTCCCCCTCCTCCTGTATACCCTCCATTATCAGACTGCACCACTCAGTTACCCGAGCCAGCAACCAGGGAGGCACCCCCTTCCTTTCTTCCCCCATATATTTTACTGCTCAGGATGTCCTGTCAACTTGACCTTCAAACAACCTTCATTTAATCCCTCACATTCTGTATGGGCTGAATTGTGTCCCCCTGAAAATTTGTATGATGAAGTCCTAACCCACAGTACTTCAGAATGTAACCATATTTGGAGATAAGTTCTTTAAAGAGGTAATCAAGTTGAAATGCGAGTGGGCCCTAACCCAGTATGGCTGATGTCCTCATAAAAAGAAGAAATTTGGACACAGACATGTACAGAGGGAAGTCGAAGTGAAGACAGGGAGGAGAAAGCCATCTATAAGCCAAGGAGAGGGGCCTGGAACACATCCCCTCACAGCCCTCAGAAGGAACCTTCCAACACCCAAATCTCAGATTTCTAGCCTTCAGAACCATGAGAAAATAAATTTCTGCTGTTTAAGCCAGCATCTGTGGTACTTTGTTAGAGCAGTCCTAGCAAACTAATACACCTTCTCTCTTCCCTCCGCCATTACCTTCCTTCAGGCATCTGCTTCTCACCTATCTCCCTACGCCATGCGGGACCCTCCTCTGATCCACCTTCTACGTTGTTCCCAAATCTGATCCATCATGCCACCCTTTATCACCCTTTGGGGGCTCCCATCCCCTTCAGGATCAAGCCTAGCCTCCACAGGATGGCCTCCCAGGCACCTCAGGATCTGACCATCTCCCTCCATCCCCCACTCCCACACACCAGGGCATCCAGCTGTACCAGTCTGTGAACAAGTCCTTAAAAAATGTGCACAAGAATGTCATAGCAGCTTATTCATAACAGCCCCAAACTGGAAACACCTAAATGTCATTAACTGGGGAATACATAAAACACATTGTGTATACTCATACAACTCAGCAATAAAAAGGAATAATTCCTGATATTCACATGATATGGATGAATCTGAGATGCTATGCTAAGCAAGAGAAGCCAAAGAGTACATTCTATATGATTATAATTATGTTTATGTCAAAAAGAAGCAAAACTAATTTACAGTGATAGGAATTAGATGAGTGGTGCCTGGGGGTGGGGGTGGAAGGAGGGAGATTAAGGGCAACAGGCATGGGGAATTTTCTGGAGAGACAAAAATGTTCTTTATCTTGATTGGGGTGGTGGCTACATGGGGATACACATTACTCAAAAGTTAATGACCAAATTAAGAAAACAATCCCACTTACAATTGCATCAAAAAGAATAAAATACCTCGGATCAATTTAACCAAGGAGGTGAAAGATCTGTTCACTGAAAATTATAAGACACTGAAGAAAGAAACTGAAGAAGACATAAATAAATGCAAAGATGTTCCATGATCATGGATAGGAAGAATTAATATTGTTAAAATGTCCATACTACCCAAAGCAATCTACAGATTCAATGCAATCCCTATCAAAATTTCAATGGTATTTTTCACAGAAACAGAACAAACAATCCCCAAATTGGTATGGAACCACAAAACATCCTAAATAGCCAAAGCAATCTTAAAAAAGAAGAACAAAGCTGGAGGCATCACACTTCCTGATTTCAAACTGTATTACAAAGCTACAGTAATCAAAACAGTATAGTACTGGGCCGGCCCGGTGGCTTAGCGGTTAAGTGCATGCACTCCGCTGCTGGCGGCCCGGGTTCGGATCCTGGGTGTGCAGCGACGCACCACTTCTCCGGCCATGCTGAGGCTGCGTCCCACATACAGCAACTAGAAGGATGTGCAGCTATGACATGCAACTATCTACTGGGGCTTTGGGGGGAAAAAATAAATAAATAAAATCTTTAAAAAAAAAAAAAACACAGTATAGTACTGGTATAAAACAGACACATAGATCAGTGAAATAGAATAGAGAGCCAAGAAATAAACCAACACATATGTGGCCAATTATTTTATGACAAAGGAGCCAAAAATTCTCAATGAGGAAAAGACAGTCTCTTCAATAAATGGTGCTAGGAAAACGGAACAGCCACATGCAAAAGAATGAAACCAGACCACTATCTCACACCATTCGCAAAAACCAACTCAAAATTGATTAAAGACTTGAATGTAAGATCTGAAACTATAAAACTTTTAGAAGAACACACAGGTGGTAAGCTCCTTGACTTTGGTCTTGCCAATGATTTTTTGGATTTGACACCAAAAGCAAAGGCAACAAAAACAAAAATAAACAAGTGAGACTACATCAAACTAAAACGCTTCTGCACAGCAAAGGAAATCATCAACAAAATGAAAAGGCAACCTACCGAATGGGAAAAAATATTTGCAACTCATATATCTGATAAGGGGTTACTATCCAAAATATAAAAAGAACTCATACAACTCAATAGCAAAAAACCCAAACAATCCAATTAAAAATGGGCAGAGGACCTGAATAGGCATTTTTCCAAAGACGACATACATAAGGCCAACAGGTACATGAAAAGATGCTCAACATCACTAATCATCAGGGAAATGCAAATCAAAACGACGAGTTATCACCTCACACCTGTTAGAATGGCTATCATCAAAAAGACAAGAGACAAGTCTTGGCGAGAATGTGGAGAAAAGGGACCTGTTGTGCACTGTTGGTGGGAATGTAAATTAGTGCAGCCAGCATGAAAAGCAGTATGGAGATTCCTCAAAGAGTTAAAACTAGAACTACCATATAATCCAACAATTCCACTTCTGAGTATTTATCTGGAGAAAACAAAAACACTAACTCAAAAAGGTATATGCACCCCCATGTTCACTGCTGCATTATTTACAATAGTCAAGACACGGAAACAGCCTAAGTGTCCACTGATGAATGAATGGATAAAGAAAATGTGGTATATATATACACAATGGAATATTATTCAGCCACGAAAAGAAGGAAATCCTGCCATTTGTGGTAACACGGATGGACCTTGAGGCTAAGTCAGACAGAGAAAGACAATTACCATATGATCTCACTTATATTTAAAAAAAAAAACAAACAAAAAACCAAACAGATACAGAGAACAGACTGGTGGTTGCCGATGGTGAGGCAGGAGGTGTGGGGTGGGGGAAATGGGTAAACAGGATCAAAAGGTGCAAACTTCCAGTTATAAAATAAATAAGTCTTGGGGATGTACTGTGCAGCATGGTGACTACAATTACCAATACTGTATTGTATGTTTGAAAGTTGCTAAGAGAGTAGATCTTAAAAGTTTTCATCACAAGAAAAAAACTTTGTAACTATGTATGGTGACAGACGTTAACTACATACACTGTGGTGATCATTTTGCAATATACACATATATCGAATCATTATGTTGTACACCTGAAACTAATATAATGTTATATGTCGATTATATCGCAATTAAAAAAAAACCTTTGAAGAGAAAAAAAAGTCAATGACCTGCACACTTACAATGTGTGAGTTTCATCGTTCATTTAGAACTTAAATTGATTTTTAAAAAATACCATTTCAAGAAATGCCATTTCCCGGTATGTTCTGATTTTTCCTTGTGATGTTATTTTCTACAAAAGTGAACATTCATTCAAGTTTCCCATGCAGAAGAATCAGCATAAAGAAAAGCATACTTATACGACGCTTTCCTTGAAAATAATAAGGTAGTTTCCTCAGAGAAGAATGCCATGCTACAGTCTCACACCGACCACCAGCCAGTTTAAGGCCCTAATCACCACGAGCTTCCCCATCTCTGATACGCCTCTACCAAGTTCCACAGGTGAGCCCATCTTCCATTCTGATGCCTTCTTCCCACCCAACAGACAACCCCAATCCTTTGCTGGAGGAATCCACTGGCACTGGTGGTGGCCTTCAGTAATTAAGCAACAAACCTTCCTGTCCCTTAAAGTGGACCTATTATAACTAACAACACTCCTTAGAAAATCAGGAAATAAATCATAATTTTTGAGCTGAAAAGAACCTTAGAAATCATCTAGCTCCACATTATGGTTAGGGGAAATAAGAGGCCTATTCCAAAGTTTAGGACTGATTAGTACAGAACTAGGATTAAATTCCAGGATAATCTCATTCCCATTCCATGACCCCGAGATTTATGTCCATGAAAACCAATTTACAGATTAAAACGAGGATTTCCTCACCTTGAGTCCTTTATGAGCAAGAGCTCGTCTGTAGCACGCTTTCACATTCCTGTTGTCTATCTGGAGCGCCTGATCACAGTCCTGCTTTGCCTCTTCAAACTGGCCCAGCTTCAAGTAACAGAGAGCTCTGGTGTAATGTAATGGAACTCAGTTTTACAAAAGGTAAGGACAACATACCTGTAAATCTAGACAGCTAACAAAAATCAGAAAATAACTCAACAAGTCTGTTTCTATACCATAGTTGTTTTGATTTAAACCTAACATTTTACTCCAATTATGGCATTTTCTTGCAATACGTGTAGTTACGGCACTAAGGATACAACCACAAACAAAATACAGAACTAGCCCCCAAGGAGGCTGCAGTCTAGCCAAAGAGACAGACAATTAAAACAAGCAACACAATAAAATCTGCACAGGATGTTCTAGGAGCACACAGCTGAGCATCTCATCAGATCTGGTGGGGCTGAGGCCAGGGGAGGAGTGGTCAGGGAAGACTTCGACATTTAAGTTGAAGCTCAGAGTATGAAGTAAGAATTATCCAATAGGAAGGCACTGAGCTGAGAATTAAGATGTAGGGAGGAGAGAGTGGAGGCCAACAGAACAGCATTTGCAAAGTCCTACAGTGAGTGAGAACACGGTGCTCTCGATGGACTAAGAAAAGTGCTGGAGTGCAGGGATGAGGCTGGAAGAGTGGGCAGGTCAGATCATGAAGGGCCTTGTGAACCACAGCAAGGAGGCTGAGCTTTATCCTGAACTTAAGGGAAGTCCACTGAGGGTGTTTTTTTTTTAAATACATTTATTTTTTTACTTATTAATTATTTTTTGTGAGGAAGATCGGCCCTGAGCTAACATCTGCCAATCCTCCTCTTTTTTGCTGAGGAAGATTAGCCCTGGGCTAACATCCCTGCCCATCTTCCTCCACTTTATATGGGACGCCGCCACAGCATGGCTTAACAAGCGGTGCATCAGTGCGCGCCCGGGGTCCGAACCGGCGAACCCCGGGCCGCCAAAGCAAAGCTCTCGCACTTAACCGCTTGCGCCACCGGGCCGGCCCCCACTGAGGGGTTTTTAAACAGCGGCTGACATGTTTACGTTTAAGAAAGATCACTCTAGCTGCTACTTGGAGGATGAGACAAGAGAGAACGAGACTGCGCGGGGACGCTGGAGGGTGCTGCAGACATCTAGGAAGGGACGGCGGTGGCCCGGAGCGGGGGCTGACGGTGCAGGTGGAGAGCAAGGCTGAGGAGGAATGGAGAAGGTGGGACGTGGGAGCCGTGACAGACGGGGGAGGGAGGCGGCGGTCAGGGATGATGACCCATCTGGAGGGCAGAGGGAGGGGAGCGCTCAGATCCGGAGCTCCCGAGACAGATGTGAGGGACGTCACTGAAAGGGGGTAAACGGAGCCGGGGAGAGGACACAATGGCCCAGAGAGCATACAGAGCAGAAAAGGGATCTACACCCTCAGAATCCGGGGAACACCAGGGAAAGGAAGGCCCGTGGAGGGAGAAGAGGAGAGCCAGCCAGCGAGCTGGCGCCACAGCAGCCAGGGGAGAGGCGGGCTCCGGGGAAAGCCGAGGGGCCATTAACGCCCAGTACCTCAGAGGCTGAACAGGAGAAGGGTAGAAAAGTACCCACTGGATTTAGTGACAAAATTTCTGGCAAAAAGGTTGCCAACAGAGGCAAACATGTACAAAAACAAAGTGGTGAGAGGCTAAGTTAGAAACAATTCATCTGAAATAGCTAGGAAAACTCTTGCTGTGAGTCCCTACTCCTTAGGAACTATAACTTATTCCTTCCTGTCACCCCAGACTACCTAATCCCCAGAAATCCCCAAATCACCATATTCTAGAGAACTACCTTTTTAACACAATGTGGTAATGTGCGTGGCACTCTAGAACAATCTGCCCATTCCTACTGCACACTAAAAGATGGTGGTCCCTTCCCTTAGCACTTCAAGAGGAAACGAGCACTTAAAACACTAATTTGACAGGCAAGTGATTCCTGCTCCTACCAAGAGGACAATGCTCAGGCCTAGCCAGCTGCGGCGAGGCCAGACGGCCCGGAAGTGTCAGAGCAGCACCAGCCAAGGAAGCGATGGTGGCCGCCTGCAGGAACCCACAACACTGACCACATCAGGCCTCCCAGCCCACCACACCTCAGGTTTGCAATCTCTCCCCACCTCTTTGAAAAACACTCACCTAGAACAATTTGCTATGTAAATTCTCAGAACCATAGAAAAAAACCTTGGCAATTAATTCATCTATATTTTTTAATAAAAAATATTAACATAAATATATAAAGTTACAAAGAACTTGCCTGTTTGTATAAATGGCACATTCCTTGTTGTTAATCTTTAAGCATTCACTGTATTTACTAAGGGCATCTTTATAGTTTTTGTCCTTAACACATTGATTTCCTTCTTCTTTAAGAGCTTTAAACATTTTTTCATCTATGGGATCCAAAAAAGAAAAAAGAGGAAGTATTCATATAACTACCTCTAGAAAATCTTAAGTATGTCTGTAAATAAAACTTCTATTGCAAATTAACTTGACCATGCAGAGCTAAAATCTAAATGGAACAAAATTTTATACACAAAAAGATAAACTGGCTATCAGTAAAAACAATTATACAATTATGACACTATTTTTGCAAATTAGAAAATAAAATACAAGTAATGCTATCATTTTATCCATATTGGTATGCCTTGTTTTCTCTGCTGGAGAAACAAATATCTACAGTGTTTGGTTTAATAACTATTCCGCGAAAAATGAACAAACACACCTGTTAAAGCCTGAAGCAGACATCTGTACAGCACCCCAAATTTCCTTGGAAAATCACACCTCCACTCTCTGCTCCTGTGGTTTAGGTAAAGTGAACCCCACTCTAGCCCTGCGTTTTGGGGTAATCTTTTTTTTATGAATCAGCACATTATATTCTCTTGGCCACAATAATCTAATTGGTCTTGGATGGGCCTATGAGAGTCAATGAGCTACAATAAGATTTTGTGGCAGCTTCTGGTAAAGTAATTCTTGCTCCTTCCTGTGGAATATGAGGGTGAAGGGAGAGCTACTGTGCCATCCTGTGATACAAGGGAAGAGTCTGTCTGAGAAGGGGGCCAACAGAGCAAGAGAGAGGCCAACATGAAGACCTAAGGAAGAATCTCTGAGTCCTGAATCCAGCCATCCCTGCAGCTACGCCACCTGTGGATTTTTACACAACAGAAGCCATTAAACAACCTTTTTTGCTTAAGCCGTTAAGGGTTGGGTTTTCTGTTATCTGCAATCAGAGAGTCCCAACTATTACCATTACCTATTATCTTGCAGTGACCATGGCCGACTCCCAGCTCAGGATCCATCTCCCCCTTCCTAAGGGTACCTCGACATTCATTCAGCTATCACCCCTCTCCAATTCAGCTGATGTGTTCAGGGGAAGCTGACCCCACTGATCAGGGCATGGCATTTCTTCATTATAGGGATTGGCTCAGGAATGGGCACATGACCCATTAGGATAATGAGAGTAAGTACCAATAGAATTCAAGACAATAGAGTAACAGGAGAACAAAGCTATGGCTTCAGGGCAACGTATTTCCTCATTCTTAAATTAATGCCATGGAAAGCAAGGGTGTCTCTCTCCCTGTGGACACTGATATGTGCAGACCTGAAGGCTGACACTGCTATGGTTCTACTGTTTCCAGCCAGAGCCTGAGCCCGGATGAGCCGTGCTGATTTCAGAGCCTACCTGAGGCCTTGCAGTTACATGAGCCAAAACCATTCCTCACAGTTTAAGTCAACAGAATTTCTGTGACTTCTAATCAAAGTTTTCTAACACATATAATGTGTTAAAATTTAAAATTTTGAATCTATGTAATAACTTTACCCTAGAGAGTAACTTGCTATACAATAAAAATCTGTAACTTAAAATTTAAAATATACCTTTAAATTCTGCAATCTAAAAATCTTGATAGATGTACTGAATTCATAGTATAAACATGGAATGTAAACGATAATCTTATTTGTCCCTCTGCACGAATGGCACAAATATTAGTTAATTTTTCACTTTTTATTTCAAATCACAGAATATTTCTGCCTAATGTTTCATGTTTCAAAGGATCTCACACGACGGGGCCAAATGACTCTCCCCATAAATCCTGGTATATATAAGCCCTAAAATAGAATATTACAGAGGATTTTTTTCCCCTCAATTTGCTGAAAAATTTTCCTCAAGCTCTTCTTCCCCCAATGTTTTTAAGCTTTTGGTTTCCATTCTCCCTAATAATCAGTACACAAATATGAACAGAAAGTGCTGATTACACTTGTGCTTATAATTTGCTGTCACATATCTACAGTATGGTTAGTATACGTATTCTGTTAATAATAAATAGCTACCCTTTATTGAGCAAATGCTTCATGCCAGGCTCCATTAATAATGGACCCTAGAAAACTAGAGATTTCCATGATTTTCCTAGGACTGCTAAATCATCTAAAAGCCTTGGCAGATGTTCCCTGCATCGTTCTAGGCTATGAAGAGGATGAGGGTCTAACACCAGCCATTGGCACATCATGGCTCAGGAACCTCAGAGTGTCTGCAAGATGAAGCTCAATCTGGGGACACACATGGAGTTCCCAAGCAGGCAGGGGAAATGGGGCCTCATCTGGCTTTAAAGCAGAAAGCAAGAGTGAAGTCACACTTATTAAACATTCTGCACAAAGTAATGAGGGAGGCACTGGGAATGCAGATATGTTAACAACTAGGATATAAGGCAGAAGGAAGTACCTGCTAGATATTTACATTATAGAGTTTTATTTTATTATTTCAAACACATCAATCTTATTACTTTAGCCTTGCCACATACATGGTGTAGGAGAGAACTACATGCTACTTAATTCTTTTTCTTCTTCTTCTGAATAATAATGCTAACTTAACCTTTAACAGGCTACTATAAGCTTACAGTCAGTACACGTGCTAAGTATTTTATATGCATATCTCCATTTATTCCTGAGAACAACTCCATGAGATGGTTGTTCCTATTTCCCCCTTTCATATAGACTAGGAGACTGGAGGTATGAAGCAACTTTTAAGACTCCACAGTTAGAAAGAGGAAGAACAGGGTCTTAACTTAAACCCAGGTCTGACACCTGAGTTCATGCTCTTCTCTTTCTGCTTTCCTGTGAAAATATCCGCACGGCTCAAGACAACCCTCAGAAGAAATGAGTGTAGCTTCCCCGACCTGTGACGCCCAGCTGGTGATGGCTGCAGGAATCTCCCACTTGGTCTGGGGGGGTCTCTGCTGCAGGCTGCCAAGCTCGCTGTTGCGCGGCAGTGGGCACAGCAGGAATGGGTGACAGCTTCTCCCGCCAGTGTGGTCCATCCAGATCCATTAAAATTCGTGTTATTCTAAAAAGAAAGTAAGTTTTCTCTTATGGATCATGCAGTTTGCTTTTTATACTACGGAAAGTCACATCAAGAGTAAGACTTACAAAAGTACAGCCTCTGTACTTTCCTGAAGAAAATACAATCTTGAACTATTTGCTGTCCACATAAACTGTCTTCAAATGGACTTTTAAAAGTTACCAAAAATGATGTAGGTTTAGATCCTTTCTGTATCAGAAGAAAAAATTGAGACATTTCTAATTGGTTTAAAAAATTTTTTTAATGTATATGCAATAAAATTTTAATTTTTGAAAAAGTGAAATATAAAACTACAATTTAGGAGGCCTAGAAGAAATGTCCCACATAACGTTTTATATAATTACTAAATTGATAATGTATTACTCTTGAGAATAATCAGAAGTACATTAGAATTTCTATGCCCAAACTGTACACTTAAGACAAGTGTACACGACTGGCTGCTAACTGATGAGGGCTAGCTGTCACGTGGAATATTGCTTTGTCTTAAAACACTTACATGTGGTTAAGATACTCTTACCTTGTGTTTTTTTTCATCTCTAAAATTCCACTTATTTTGTTTTCACATGCATACAGATGAAAGAACAGGATATTGGAGTCTACTATGAAGGCCCCTGCATTAATGACATGTACTAAGGGCCATCATAAAATTCAGATTAACACCCCCAATTATCACTTTCTCACTATTTTAAACATACAAAATATCATACTTAGATTTAAAAACAAAATTGAATTATGTCTTTGGGATGAATCTGGTTTAAAAAAGGTGATCCCCAAGACTGAGAAGGTTTATTGGTAACTAGTAGAATGCATTCAAGTTAGTTAACTCAGTAGTACTTTTTGTGTGGAAAATTTTTATTATTTATATAGAGTCAAATGTAATACACATACTTTCCCTACAGTTTCTTAAACTGAAATTTCAAGAGTAATCTTTGATTATGATAACCAAATCTCGTATATTTTACTGTAAAAAAAATAAATTTGAAAAATAATGTATAACCACCCACAACTGTAGAAGAAAAAGAAGCTTTAGAAAAAAGAATTTTCAAGCAAAACCTGTATTACCAGCAGAGAGGAAGGAAGAAGCAGCTGAAAAGAGATGATGTGTTGCCAGGGAGTAAATAAGTATATGCAGGGAAATTTAACATATAAGATTCCTGGAGAGGAAGAGAGGAAAATGGTTAATGGAAGACAAAAGCAAAATAAACACAGATGTTTAACTTTAAAAAGAAAAAAAAAAAAGAGCCGCTGTTTCTTAGATGGAAAAGCAAGCATAAATATGGGATTCATGAAAAGGAATAGTGAAATTTTAAAAATGGATATTTTATAGAAAAATACAGAAGGCAAAACCAGACAAAGCCTCCTCATCTTCTTATAAAATGATGTATCAGCAAGAACCATTCAATTAAAAAAATGAATGAGTCTTAAAAGTTGATTTGTATAAAAGAACCTTCTTGGGTACATATAAAAAGTATAATACAATCCTCAAAAAGCTAAACATAGAATTACCATATGACCCAGCAATTCCACTCCTAGGTAAACACCAAAAGGAACTGAAAACAGGTATGCAAACAAAAACTTGTACACCAATACTCAGAGCAGGACTATTCACAACAGCCAAAAGTTGGAAACAACCCAAATGTCCATCAACAGATGAATGGATAAACAAAATGTGGTATACACATACAGTGGAATATTACTCAGCCATAAAAAGAAATGAAGTACTCACACATGCTACACCATGGATGAACCCTGAAAACGTTATGCTAAGTGAAAGAAGCCAGACACAAAAGATACATATTCTATGACTCCATTTATATGAACTATCCAGAATAGGTAAATGATAGAGACAGAAAGCAGATTAGTAGTTGCCAGAGGCTGAGAGAAGGGAGGATGAGGAGTGACTGCTTAATGCGGACAGAGTTCCCTTTTGAAGTGATGAAATGTTTAGAACTAGATAGAGGTGGTGGTTGCACAATATTGTGACTGTACTAAGGGCCACTAAATTGCACACTTTAAAATAGTTAATTTTACGTTATGTGAATTTTACTTCAATTTTTTAAAAAAGTGCAATGCAGAGGGTTCAGAAATGTTAGTAATTGGAGTTTCTCAGACACATATTTCTCCCTTCAGACCACTCAATTTATCACTATGAACTAGATTTCCTAAAATATCTTTACAACAGGCCCCTCCTCTCGGTCAGATATTTCAGGTGTTTTCACGAGAACCCCTAACTCTGTGAAAAGATCCTACTTTCCCCAACTATCTTGGAGACTACCAGACAGAGGGACAAATTAAAAGCAGAGCTCCAAAGCCCAGGAGTGAACTCTGCTCTCTCTGCTGGAGAATGTACTCATTCAACACATTTTTACTGAGGTTATCTACTGTACAAGGTACTGCAACTACAAAGATGGATAAAACACAACTCCTGACCTCAAGGAACTCCTAGTAGAATGAGAGAAAAAGGATTTTACAAAAAGAGAGGGACAGAGAATTTACAAACAATATGGCGGCTGGTAATAAAAGAAGGCACAGGGTTCTGGGGGCACCGAGGAAAGGAGCCTAAAGTGCATGTTTGGTGGGGGGAGATGGGTGGATCAGGAAAGTCGTTTCCTAGGGGAAGCAAGTCCTCTCCTAAAGAATGAGAAGGAATTAACCAGACAAAAAGGGGGAAAGGGCCTTTAGGCACATATGAGGAGGCAGCAGATGACATGCAGTAGGGGACTATGCAGCAGGACAGCTCCCAGGTGACACTGCCTGACTTTATAAGCTTGAGATCAAGGAGGTTTGACCTAGTCCCACTCAAGATCCAATAACCAACATATATCCCTTTCTTCCAGTCAGGCTGGAGTCAGACAGGTTCTATGTGACCAGAGAGGAAGCTCCAGGGAACGGCTGCCGGCTCCACATCCAGATCTTTCCAACAGTTTTCTCCAAAGTGCAGTGGGACCACGTGGGAGGTAAGGCATGATTTTAAAAAATGAATTAATACGAAACATGCCATTCTCATTTTCTACAGTTTTGCTCACGGTTTCCTCATGTTCTGTCTGTGCCTTTCAAAGACCACCTCAAGTGCTCTCTCTGCAACAACTGCAGCCCACACAGAGAAAGGCAGCCTGACCTCTCTGTGCTCCCCTACCTTACTGACAGACTCACACTTGGGGATAATCTGTCTTATGTTCAGTTTTTCCCCTAGCTATATTCTAGTCTGCTTAAAGACAGAGACTATGCCATTTTTTCCCTTATTGTCTTTTTGGCGGTAGTGGGGCATGGTACAGTAGACCAACACAGGGCACAGCGTAACACACAAATACTTAAGAAGTTATACTTTGGATGAATAGGATCAGAAAATACTATACATTACTAGAAATGTTATCCAACTAGTAATTTTCAAATTTCACCTGAAAGCAATTTATGAAGTCTGGAAATTCTTACCTTCCCATTCTCACTCAGGGGGTAAATAGGTTATAATATAAATTAGATCCAAATTCTTTGCTATTTCAGCATTATAAATTAATACTCATACTAGATGAGTATCTATTTAAAGGGCATATAACACAAATATCTAGCAGGCTCATGAAGACATCCATTCTCCTGAGGAGAAACAACAGATATGTTTCCACTGACAGATGTGGAGCCAATGAACATCTGCAAATCCTGTAGGAGAAGAAGATTCAACATGGCAGTTTTCACTATATTTTTGGATCTTGTCCTAGAATTACTACTGATGTATGACATCTCTGAAAACCAACCTTCCTAACTCCACAGATATTTACAAATAGTAAAATTAAATTCTGTGCATTTTGAGCAGCACAAAAGAGCTATTCCCTGTGCTATTAAAAAAAAAAAAAGAATATTCACTGAACAGTAATAAATGGACCCGGAAACAAACATAAAGGTGTTAGAGGACAACTCAAAATGTATTATGAGACAGTTAGAAATTAAGCTAGAGAGAGAGAACCATTTGGTTTTGATGGAGTGAAAGAAGGCAATCATTCATATAAAGTAAATAACTGAGAACACGTCTACACTTCGACATCATTCTTGAAGGAGGGGAAGAAAAAAAATCGAATTACATTATAAAACAACTAGACCTCAGGTAGCTGCCTCAGATTAAGTTACCTGTTAACACTGTCATTTGCTAGCTGGATTCCGCAGTCTATTTGCAACACTGTTTTATAATCCACATAAGCTTTCTGATACTGCTCTAAAGTTTCATAGGCCATTGCTCGTCGAAGAAGAGGTTTGATTGAGAAGGGATGAAGTTCCAGAGCCCTAAAGAAGACAAAAATATTACACGTCATTTGATTTACAAATAAGTCTTTAACTTATACTAACTATAGTACTGGACTCCCCAAAACATACATATCTGATATTTCATCGTGGAGACCTGGCAACATACCAGAAAGGCAAACCCAGAGTAGCAGAGCAATCAAACCTGCAGTCACTCCCTTTCTTTTAGACCGGCACCAAAGCACTCACGATTTACTTCCCCCACTGAGCCCGAGCTCCCAGCAGCAGGCATTGCGCCTCACCCTCCTCAAGGCCGGCACAGAGCTTGCCACGGCACCAGGCACAGAGTAGGCTTTCAACAGATTCTTGTTATTGACAGATTAAAAAGAAAATTTTTATTTGCACTTATGTGTTTAATAGCCAGCCCTGGTGGTCTAGTGGTCAAGATTCGGCGCTCTCACCTTGGTGGCCCGGGTTCATTCCCCAGTCAGGAATGACCACCCGTCTGTTGCTGTCTTACTGCGGTGGCTGAGTGTTGCCATGATACTGAAAGCTATGCCACCAGTATTTCAAATACCAGTAGTGTCACCCATGGTGGACAGGTTTCAGTGGAGCTTCCAGACTAAAACTAGGAAGAAGGACCTGGCCACACACTTCTGAAAAAATTGGCCATGAAAACCCTATGAATAGCAGTGGAGCATTGTCAGATATACCGCCAGAAGGTGAGAGGATGGGGAAAAAGACTGGGCAACATTCTGCTCTGCTGTACACAGGATCGCTAGGAGTCGGAACTGACTCAACAGCACTAACAACATATTTAATAAAGCACCTTAGCACAGAACCACAAAAACTTGCATTACATTTTGAAAATCAGCTTTCTTAAACTTAATATAGTTTATCATGATTTACTTGCTGCCAAAAGTCTTCAAAAATAGACCAGAGGGAATCAAGGAAGCAAGCATACAATGATTTCTTGTAAGTCATGAATTTTCATCTTGCACTATTTAGTTTATGAAGTATTTCCAATATCACTAGAGATATATTCCAAGGTTATGTTCCTTGATTTTGTTTGAAGTAACTGTTTAAAGCTACTTCACTACTTAATGTACTTCATTGTATTCTGAAATAAAGCATACAATCAAAAGACCAAATTTACGAATGAAAACTATTGTACTCTTAGTTTTAACAAAATGAACTGAAACTGCACAGAAGGACTTTGTGCAGAGATGCTATGAAGAGCCTGCTTTCCGTGTAACCCACTAACGAGATCCGCAGCACTCTCTCCACACTGGGGACTGCAGGTTTGCTTTCCGGTTAACTCGATGCTACAAGCAGCTTACATATCAGATACTTAACTTGCTGCAGGAAAGCATGAGTGAGGGCTGCTTTGCTTTACTTTTTTCCAATAGTCTTACAGATCTGCTATCTATTCCTGTCTACAGTGACCTGGCAAGGAGGAAGCTCTGATAGAACATTTGCTATGTGCTAGCCACTGTAGACTTTCTCATCTAATCTCACAACAAGTCTGAAAGGTAAATATTAATACGTTCATTTTGCAGGTGAAGAAATGGAGAGACACATGGAGCACTCTGCCCACATGTCAGTTCTTTTGAATTTAAGCTTCAAAAAGGCAAGGGCATTGCCTATCCTGAGTACCACTACATTCCCAGTGCCTAGATCAACGCTGGGGCCATGAGAGGCACTCAGCAAGCACCTCCGGAATGAACCCTCAGAGCCCACACTCTTTCTACCACAAACACACACAAAAACACTACAAATAAGGGGATTGGAGTCATCTGCCACTCAAACTCCTCCACAATTCTCCACATTGTACAGATACTCAACTCCATGTGTGGGTGTGCTCCTGAAATCTGAAGTTGTTCTACAAATGTCATTAAACCTAATAAGCTTCATCTCTCTGAAAAAGAACCAATTTTGCTCTGCCTAGGTGTTACGATTATGGGTGATTTTAATGACCTCCTTTGTGCTGTCCTGGGTTTTAAAATTTTTTCTATAATAGCTATGTGTTACTTTTGTACTAGTAAAAGTTATTTAAAAAATAAAATTAAAATCAAGTAAAAACACTTAAAACATTAGAAAACAGATCTCTGGGCAACAGGATCTATCACCTGTACCATTGCCTTAAATCTAGCTTAGTTTAATGCTTAGCGGATATTAATAACACGAACAGAAATTAGAAATTGTAAATATATAAATACTTCACAGCCACATGACTACCCCCATTTCACCAGACTTCCACTGACCAAGACACTATTTATCCACTCAAGATGGCCCTGAGAAAGGTGTGGAATCTAAAATTGGGATGATGCATATAATTTTTAGCACCCCTGACTAGTATATGCAAGGCTTTTTCTCTTTAACGACAATCCTGAAAACGAATATGAGCTTATAAATGGAAATTCCACTAGGAAAAAAAAAGCATCTATTCATAAAAACAAACAAACAGAGAGAACTGTTAAACCAGAGTTTAGAAAAGTTTAACTATTCAAGTTAACACAGTTAAGACCCTAGAGAGTCTTCTAATTTCAAGTCTGTCAGAGAGCAGCAAAGACGAGCAAGACCAGAGAATTACTAGGCAACATTCATTCGTATTGAGTCTGTCAAAATATCCTCAGTGGAAAGTCACTGAAAGATTTTCCGTGTGGTTTAGTTAACCTAAAAAGGTTCTCTGACAGATGGGAAAAGTGAAGATTTTTTTTAGCTGATAATTATGAGAGAATAAGAAGTAATTTCTAGAATAATGGTTTTAAACTTTTGCTTAGGCATCATAACCCTGTTCCACATTCCACCTGGAAGCCTGTGGTGAGGAAAGGGGCAGGGCGGAGCCCCTGGAGCTCCTCAAACACTACCCGCCCAGCAGCGACTCTCTCTTGACATGCCCCTGGGAAACCTCTCAGGAGTGCTTCAGCGTGGGTCCCGGGAGTTCAGACACTAAAAATCAAATACTTTTCCCCCACAATGCATGGTTATTTCATAGGTTCCCACCTCCCCCTTATTTAAAATTTTGCCCCCATGAGTTTTTCTTTTTTGATGTTTGACTCCTGCTACCACTTGTCTTGTAATAAGGGCTCCTGGAACACAAAACAACTCTCCAAGGAGCAAAGATAATGAACTGAAAACCTAAAAAACAGGCTTCCTTTAAAATGTATGCAATCTTTTTGAGGTAAAGAGAAACACAGTCATATTTCTGCTAATAAATGATTCCTAGTTCATACAGATTTAAACATATCCATATTTCAACATGTTCACAAAAGCAAATCATGGTTTCTTTGGCATTAAAATGAGACTGAGAATCACCGTTTTGGAGTAAAATCATCTCAGGCCCCTTACGCTGGGACTCAAATGCCAGGGACCAAATAAAACACCTAGGTAGGCCGATCTCTAGGGAGGTCAGTACGAACCAGCAGAGCCAGATTTCTCAGCCTAGAACACAGCTCTTATCTCAAGACACCTTACTTAAAGCACCGCCCACCTCCCTCCCCCGCAGGCCATCTCCTGCTCTCCCCCAGGATAAACCTCCATTCTAGCCTCCCTAGACACCAGGGCTGGAGTACCATCGTTGACTGCCTCCTGGGCCCACACTGAAACACAACACATTTTAGCAAGAAAATGTCTGCCACCTTAAATGATCTCACTGAAAGACAAAGTGAGTCCACTGTTTTAAGTAGCCCCTAACTGTAGGGGTCCCAAGTTTTAACTAAAGAGTTCTGAACTTGCTCACTATAAGAAGACGTAAGACAAGTCGGAAGGGTAACGTATTAGCAACAGACACTTGAGCTGAAATTTTCTTGGCCGCAAATCACAACGTGCCTGATATTCTGCAAATTCACATGGTCTTATTTGTTAGTTATGGGCAGTGGTAAATGTTTAACAACCAGCTCTCCTGGGAAAAAAGCCCAGATTTGTGGCATTTGCCAATTTTCATGGTATTAGTACTCCAACCACAGCAGATCTCAAACTACCAGCTTGACTTCAACCAGCTCACGAAATCCTGAAAATGTAACACTTAGCTAGTGTGAGCTAGCGCAACAGTGGATGGGATCTAAAGACAGGCCAAAGTGAATATAAATATTATTTATTTTAAATTTGAATACGTAAAATTCGCAAAAAATCCAAGCACCTCAAGGCATTCTTTTTAGACTGTACACACACAGATACTAGCAAGTTTTTACCCAGATGGGTAAACTGATACGACCAATGAAAAAAATAATAAATTGTTCACCTTATAATCAGGGTGTCCACATAAGTTAGTGTCCAAACTAGGGCTTCAGAGAGTGAAAAGGGGTGATATTAATAATTATACCAGACAAGAGGAGTAAACCAAGACTGTGAAGGTCAAACCAGGACATACGACTTCTTATTTTGTAGATGCACTAATAAAAGCTTCTTTCCAAAGGGCTCCTGAAGCAGGCTTATTACTTAATGGTTAAAGAACACAATACTTTTTACTCATGTAAATATATTCATCCATCTCAGCATGTAACTTGTTGAGTACCATGGGTGACTGCCGTGCTTGTGGGATGCAAACCTGTGTAAAACATGGTTCCTGACCTCAAAGAGCTTACAATCTGATGCAGTGGATGACACAAGTACCTACAGGTGTGACAGTGACAGTGCAAGCATTATAGACGTGCCAATGACCAGGGACCTGAGGTGACCAGGAAGACAGGAGAGAGCAGCTGAGCAGGGATTTCAGAAGCAAAGATGTACAGACGGCATTACAGACAGTGGACCAAATGGGAGCAGAAAGCTTGTTTTGGGGGCAACGCGGTGACAGAGGAGTTCATAATTGTTTGGAAGACCATACTGAGCCACTGAACACCTGTTTGAAACAGTCTGGACAAAATAATGCTTCAGGAAAAGTTATTCTGATGCTACAGTGGACTGGAGGAGGCAAAGAGAGTAGGTAGAAGGCTTCTCCAGGAGTCTAGGATTGCTATGAAGAAAGCATGCACTAATGTAGCAGCAGTGGAAATGAAAGGAGTGTGCACAATCTTCTATAACTGTCTTCATATGTGAAACAGAATTTATGATTTTTATGTATTAATCAATTCACATACCTTAAAACTGTCTTAAGAAATTAGACTCTTATGCAGAAAATTTAGAAGGATATTAAATGCTGCACTCATCACACTGAAATGATAATCTCTCGACAAACCTGAACACGGGCAGTTTACCTGTTACAATCTTGAATACATCCACTGCAGTTTCCTTCTTTCAGGTAACACGCTGCTCTATTTGAATATAAGACACTTAGATCATCTGCACTTCCACTTCCTAAAATCACATTTAATTAAACACAGTTAAAATCCATTAGCAAAATCACAGTTCACCAGAATGAGATGACAACAGAGGTCTCCAGGGGCACCGCAGTCCTACAGACTGCTGATAATGCAGAGCTCCGAGCAGCTGGCTGTGCCCGCACTGGCCACAGGGAAAGCCCGTAAGGGACACACCAAACCTGCCTCGCCCGGGCACATGCTACGCATTCCAGGGACTGCTCCCGGCGATCAGGTCACACCGCGCTGGGTCACCAGGAAGGAATGTACAGACGCAAACGCCTGTCATTCAGGAAGTGCCTGCGCCTCTCCCGCGGTGGAGCTCCCTCACCTGCAGGCTCCAGCTGCGCTATCGCCGCCGAGTACCGGACGGCCGCCTCGGCGAACTGCCCGCTCTTGAACAGCTCGTTGCCCTGGCTCTTCAGGCCGGCGGGGCCGACCGGGGCGGGCGGCGGCGCGCCGGAACCGGGGAGCGCGGCGGCCGCGGCGGGGTCCCCGGCGCCCCGCCCGCCGCCCGGGTGCCCGTTGGCGCTGCCCGGCGTCGCGGGGGCCGGCGGGCGGCCCCGCTTGTCCGCGCCGGCCCCGGGCGCCCGGCCCCGCCGCGGCGCGCCCCTCTCCGGCCGCTTGCCGCCCTCGCTTTTGCCGGTCAGCTTCTTCTGGATGTTGCCCATGGCGCCCGGCTCGGCGGCGCGCCCGGCTCCCGTCGGCTCGGCGGCCTCTGTGGGAAGTAGATGCGGGAAGTGAGCGTTTGCATCATCAGGAGAAACTACCCGAGGCCGCGGGGGTGCCCGGCGAAGAGGCGCGGCGCCGCCGCCCGCAGGGGCGTGTTCGCCGGGGAAGCCGGGCTGGCGCCGCCCCTCGGCGGAGCGCGGCGGTTCCGGCCCTCCGGGGTCCGTCCGCCCCAGCGCTGGCTGCGGAGGCCGGGGGCTCCCGAGCCCCTGGGGCTTCGCCGGCCAGGACAGCAGCCAAGCCCGTATTTAACTCTTTAAACGCTGAAGGGCTTGTGACGTGAAAACCGGCATTTCGAAATCCTAACCTCATCAAAGCATTATGTGCCGAGATAGATCTTAGAAAACATATACTTTTTTTCTATTTATAATTTATGATTGAATGAATGAAGTCACTAAAACTTGAATACACTAATTGCACCCAAGGTTAGGGTACCCCCATTTTAGAGGACTGGGAGAAAAAGATCATTTGAAAGAAAAATAAAGTCCAAGTGATTTTTAAGTCATTTTAAAGTGAATTTAGCAAAGAAGTCACATAAAATAAGTACCTAATATTTTGAGCTTCAAGTGAGCCTTAAAAAGATTGTAAATTTCTTTGATCTTGATTAAAAGATTTCATGTATTAATCATACCTTTAATAATTGATTACTGAATCTACTATTTTTAAAATATGAAAATGTATAAATATTTCACTGATGGGTGAACAAAGCAATTCATCATTTCAAAGCACTGTTAAAAAGCACTTAAAGACTACAGAGATTTCTAAGCTTTTTTTAACAAGTTCAAATCTGATTCTTAAGATTCTATTTATTTATTTTCCCCCCAAAGCCCCAGTAGATAGTTGTATGTCATAGCTGCACATCCTTCTAGTTGCTGTACGTGGGACTCGGCCTCAGGATGGACGGCGAAGTGGTGCCTCGGTGCGCGCCCGGGATCCGAACCCGGGCCACCAGCATCGGAGCGCGTGCACTTAACCACCAAGCCACAGGGCCCGCCCTCAAATCTGATTCTTAATAGATATATTTTCCATTCTGTTTCATGAATGGTAAAGCCAGGATTTGAAGCACAGAGAGAATAGAAAAACCACAAATATTTAAATGAAAATCAATGGATCGTCACCATAAGGCAAGCATTGAGTATAAAAACACACTAATTAATAAATAGAGTTTTCTGTACAGCGGAATAACATCCAATTTTGGATCACTAACTAAAAGGGGCTTAATTATTAAAACAATAAAAAGATCTTGTTATAGCCATAGGTCCCCAGACTGGACCCAGTAGGAATATTAGAGCAAGGCGCCAGTCCTCTTCATCTGGTATCTGCTACTCAAGTCCCCACCCGTCATAAAAACATGTGGGAGCACAAGTCAGTGTCAGCAGAAACAATGGACAAATTCGTATTATTTTCCATCCCCTTGTATGTTACCCCTCCATGTCTGACCAATACTATTACTAAATAGTATTGTTTATTTAGAACTTAATATGGGTCAAGACCTTTACATACATTATCATTTTTCATTATCATTAATCCTCATACCAAGTATTATCATCTCCACTTTACAAATGAGGCAAAAGAGACACAAGGAAGAAGGTAAGGAATTCGCTTAAACAGAGAGCTAGAAACCAGCATAACTGGGATTCCAATGAAATGAACTGAATACAAAGCTGCACCTCTTTCCTTAAGATTGAAATGTCCCTGGACACCTTTGCCAGTCTCTGCAAAGGTAAGCAGAGGTCCGAACGTGAAAGACCTGTGAGTCCTGTTGGGCACTGCACTACCTGTGGGACATTCCAGAGGAGTTGTTCAGGAGGTGGCTCCAAATGTAGATCAGAGGAGTGGCTTTATCTAGAGACACTGACTTGGGAGTTGCTGGCATTTAAAGGATCATCAAGGTTTGGGTGTGGATGGGGTCACTCAGATCTTCTAAAGGATCCCTGAGAAATACTAACACTTAAAGAATGACCAGAGGAAGAATCTCCAGTGGAGACAGAGGAGTACCTAGAAATGTATTCTGCCTCCGAAACTAAGAAGAAAGAGTATTTCAGGGAGAAAAGAGTCAACAATAACAAATATCAAAGGAAGGGACAGCCAACAATGTTGACTGCCTAAGGACTAAAGGGAACCATTAGATCTAAAGACCAAAGGACTTCAGTAGCCTTGGGTGGGATAGTTTGGGTAACTGGTAGATGCAAAAATCTTCAACAAAATACTAGGAAACTGAATCCAACAGCATATTAAAAGCATTATAGGGCCGGCCCTGTGGCTTAGCGGTTAAGTGCGTGCACTCCGCTACTGACGGCCCAGGGTTCAGATCCTGGGCGCGCGCACCGACGCACCGCTTCTCCAGCCACGCTGAGGCCGCGTCCCACATATAGCAACTAGAAGGATGTACAACTATGACATACAACTCTCTACTGGGGCTTTGGGGAAAAAAAAAAGGAGGAGGATTGGCAATAGATGTTAGCTCAGAGCCGGTCTTCCTCAACAAAAAAGAGGAGGATTGGCATGGATGTTAGCTCAGGGCTGATCCTCCTCACAAAAATAATAATAATAATAATAATAATAATAAATAAATAAAAGCATTATGTACCATGACCAAGTGGGATTTAACTCAAGAATGGAAGAGTAGTTCAACAGTGGAAAATCAATCTATACAACACACCACATTAATAGAACAAGGGGAAAAACCACATGATCATAACTGACACTGAAAAGACATTTGACAAAATCCAACATGCTTTCATGATAAAAACACTAGGATAAAAACTAGGAACAGAAGTGAAACTTCTCAACACAATAAAATACATTTATGAAAAACTCACAGCTAACGTTATACTCAATGGTGAAATCCTGAAAGCTTTCCCCTGATAATCAGGAATAAGACAAGGATGCCATTTTCACCGCAGCTACCAACATTACACTGAAAGTTGTAGCCTGATCAATTAGACAAGAAAAAGAAATAAAAGGCATCCACATGGAATGGAAGAAGTAAAATTATCTCTATTCATAGATGACATGATTATATATATAGAGAGAGATTCTTTGGGATTACATATATATAATATATAAAATATTGTAATATATATGTATGTATATATATTCCCAAAGAATAATACACACACACACAAACCACTACTAGAGTTAATAAGCAAATTCAGCAGAGTTTCAGGGTACAAGATCAACATACAAAATCAGTTGTTTTTATACACTAGCAATGAACAATCCAAAAGGAAATTACAAAAACAATTCCATTTACGATAGCATCCAAAGGAATAAAATATTTAGGAATAAATTTAACCAAGGAGGTGAAAGACTTGTACACTGAAAACTACAAAACATTGCTGAAAGAAGTTAAATAAATGGAAAGATATCTCTTGATCATGGACAGGAAGACTTAATGTTGTTAAGATACCAATACTACCCAAAGCAATCTACAGATTCAACATAATCCCTATCAAAATTCCACAGCCTTTTTTGCAGAAATGGAAAAGCTGCTCCTCAAATTCATATGGAATTACAAGAGGCCCAGAACAGCCAAAACAATCTTGAAAAAGAAGAACAAAATCAAAGGACTCACACTTCTGATTTCAAAACACACTAAAAGCTACAGCAATCAAAACAGTGTTGTCCTGGCAAAAGGATAGGCATAGAGACCAATGGAATAGAGTTGAGAGTCCAGAAATAAACCTATACATCTATGACCCATTGATTTTTGACAAGGGTGCCAAGTCCATTCAATGGGGAAAGAATAGTCTCTTTAACAAATGGTGTTGGGACAACTGGATTTCCACATGCTAAAAAACAAAAGTTGGACTCCTTCTCCCTCATTCAAAATAAATCAATGACCTGAATGTAATAACTAAAATCATAAAACTCTTAGAAGAAAACATAGGGGTAAATCTACATGATCTTGGATTTGACAATGGATTTTTATATATGACACCAAAGGCACAAGCAACAAAAGAAATAATAGATAAAATGGACTCCATCAAAATTAAAAACTTTTGTGCATCAAAGGACATTATCAAGAAAGTAAAAAGACAACCCACAGAATGGGAGAAATTATGTACAAATCATATATCTGATATGGGTCTAGTATCCAGAATATATAAACACTTACAATGCAACAATAAAAAGACAAATAACCTAATTTTAAAGTGGGCAAAGAACTTGAAGAAACATTTCTGCAAAGAAGGTATATACAAATGGCTAATAAACACATGAAAAGATGGTCAACATAATTAGTCATTATGGAAATGCAAATCAAAACCATAAGGAGTTACCACTTCACACCCACTAGGATGGCTATAATCAAAAAGGCAAACCATAACAAGTGTTTGCAAGAACGTGGAGAAATTGGAATCCTCATATATTGCTGGTGGGAATACAAAAAGGTGTAGCCACTTTGGAAAACAGTCTGGCAGTTTCTCAAGAAGTTAAACATAGAATTACCATATAACCCAGCATTTCACTCCTAGGTATATACCCAAGAAAATAAAAAACATGCTCCCACACACACACACAGAACTTGCATGTGAAGGTTCACAGCAGCATTATTCATAATAGCCAAAAAGCAGAAACAACCCAAATGTCCATCAATTGATGAATGGATAAAGAAAATGTGGTATTAGCCATGCAATGGAATATTATTTGTCCATAAAAAGAAATGAAGTACTGATACATGCTGCAACATGGATGAACTTGAAAACACTACACTAAGTGAAAGAAGCCAGACACAAAAGGTCACATATTGTGTGATTCCATTTAATTCAGAACAGGCAAATCCATAGAGACAGAAAGTAGATTAGTGGTTGCCAGGGGAAGGGGAGACGGGAGTGACTGCTAACAGGTATGGGATTTCTTTTTGTGATGATAAAAATGTTCTGGAATTAGACAGTGGTGATGGTTGCACAATCTCGTAAATATACTAAAATCTACTGAATTTGAAAAGGTTGAATTTTATGATACATGAGTTATATTTCAATTTTTAAAAAAGAGTGCTTATTTCAGCTTACCCTTGACAGCAGAGGATACTTCGGTTTTTTTTTTCTATCTTGGCCAATTTGATGGGAGAAAAAAATCTATATTTAATTTTCATTTTTTCATTAGTAATACAAAATTTATTGATCATTTAATTTTTTCATTAGCAATTTATCTGTTCATATGCTTTGTTCATGCTGGTACTGGGCTCTTTAACTTTTTCTTATTGTTTCATAAAAGCTCTTCATATTATAAGGTTATCGACTCCTTGCCATTTTTCCTAGTTTGTCATTTGCCTTTTAATTTTTTTTATAGCATCTGAATTATACAGGTTTTTCATTTTTACATAATCAAAATCATTCACCTTTCTGTTTATGATTTTGTCTATTGTTTTAACTCTTTGAAATCCACACCCTTCCACCCTCCTGATCCTGCCAATTCTAGGACAAGAGAAATATTTATCTATATTTTATTCTTTGGTTTGTGACTTTATTTTCTTATATTTCATTTTTAAGTGGGGAATAAGCAACAGCACTACAAGGGACCTAGACGCTTACTTTCCTCTGATCACTGCTCACAGACTCTATAAAGAGACAGAATAAATACCAAAGTCTCTGACAGCTACACTTGTATGATGATGGCCACTTCTAACTGCTCTCTACTAGGGAAGGAAAACATAAATAAATGGAGAGTTTCTGTGCAAGCCATGAACTCAAATCCCCAGATCTAATCAGCCTGGCAAATAGGCATATATTTCTCATCCTTAGAAGGACAGGTGAGAAAGCCTATCAATTGTCTTATCTCAGTACCTGACACAGAGTAGGTGCTCAATAATTGTCAGCTGCTAAATTAAATCCATTGGTTATGTTATACCTCAGTCTGGGTGAACTGGGCCTGGCCAACCCAAGTGGAGCTCGCAGGGGAGCAGCACTGTCAGTCAGCTAAGGTGACAAAACACTAATTGCTGCATTTTCCCACGGTCTTCAGGACTCCCTACATCATACCCCATAATGACTAAGAATTCTTTCTTGGAATGTGGTGGGATGGGGAAACACATGATTCCAACCTGATAACATCCTTCTGGGCTTTCACATTTTCCTAAAAGTGACTTGGATTTCTCCTGTCCTGTCTAAGACTCCAGAAGCTCTTTTTACATGTCATCTAACAATGGAACTTGGTAGAGCTGAGCATAAGATAATTCTATTGATGTTATTTCATTTTAAAAGGACTACTTCTGGGCTGGCCCCATGGCTTAGCGGTTAAGTGCGTCCGCTCCGCTGCTGGCGGCCCGGGTTCGGATCCCGGGCGCGCACCAACACACTGCTTCTCCAGCCATGCTGAGGCCGTGTCCCACATACAGCAACTAGAAGGATGTGCAGCTATGACATACAACTATCCACTGGGGCTTTGGGGGGGAAATAAATAAATAAAATCTTTATAAAAGGACTACTTCTGGGGCCGGCCCCATGGCCTAGTGGTTAAGTCCGCATGCTCCGCATCAGCAGCCCAGGTTTGCAGGTTCGGATCCCAGGAGTGGACCTACACCACTCATCAGCTATGCTGTGGCGGCGACCCACATACAAAATAGAGGAAGATTGGCACAGATGTTAGCTCAGGGCTAATCTTCCTTAGCAAGAGAAAAATAAATAAAAGGCTTACTTCTGAGCTTCTAGCCATTTATTCCACCTAATCTTGATTTGCTTTCCTGATAGAAGGGAACCAACCGGTCTTAAAATTTATATTCTTCCAGAGATGGCCTGGTGGCACAGTGGTTAAGTTCATGTGCTCTGCTTCAGTGGCCTGGAGTTCACAGGTTCGGATCCCGGGCGTGGACCTATGCACCACTCATCAAGCCATGCTATGGTGGTGTGCCACATACAAAAATGGAGGAAGATGGGCGCAGATGTTAGCTCAGGGCCAATCTTCCTCAGCACAAAGAGGAAGATTGGCAGTGGATGTTAGCTCATGGCCAATCCTCCCCACCAAAAAAAAAAAATTTATATTCTTCCTATCAAGGTATTTTTGTTTTCTGAATCTTACATATTTTTATTTATTTATTTATTTATTTATTTTTGTGTGTATGTGTATGAGGAAGATTAGCCCTGAGCTAACATCTGATGCCAATCCTCCTCCTTTTTTTTTCTTGCTGAGGAAGATTGGCTCTGGGCTAACATTGGTGCCCATCTTCCTCTACTTTACATGGGACACCACCACAGCATGGCTTGACAAGCGGTGTGTCGGTCCACACCCAGGATCCAAACCTGCGAACCCTGGGCCTCCAAAGCAGGAGCATGCTAACTTAACCGCTAGGCCAACGGGACGGCCCCTGAACCTTACATATTTTTATTTATTCTCTAATTTACAAAATAATTATCGGGTGGCACAAACGACTGGATCAGAAATGGTTCTCTTAAAGCTCTGGCTGCTTGGATATCTGAATGGGAATATTGCTTCTCTATGGGATTCACCTTAGGAATAACCACCTAACTCAGAGAGAAACATCTTATCAATCTGTTAAATGATATTACACTACAACAATCTTGACTCAGATTTCGAATCATAGAAGTAATTTTAATGATTAGGCCTTTCCTGTTTGTTTATCTCTATTTGTGAGGAGGGCCTTTTAGTATCTTTTTTGTCCTCCCAGCTTTATTAAATTATAAACATACAATGTTGTGTAAGTTTAAGGTGTAAAACATGATGATTTGGTACACATATATATTGCAAAATGATTACCACAATAACTTAACACATCCATCACCTCACATACCTACCTTTTTTTTGTAGTAAGAACATTTAAGATCTACTCTCTCAGCAACTTTCAAGTTGACAATGCAGTATTGTTAACTATAGTTACAATGCTGTATATTAGAGCCCCAGAGCTTATTCATCATATAACTGGAAATTTGTACCCTTTAACCAACTTCTCTCCAATACCTCCATCCCCCACCCCCTGGCAACCAGCATTCTATTTCTAGAGTTTGGCTTTTTTTAGATTCCACATACTATAGAATTTTTATAGATTCCACATACTGGATAGAAATAGATCATACAGTAGATCTATTTCTAGAGTTTGGCTTTTTTTAGATTCCACACATAAGTGAGTTCATACAGTATTTCTCCTTCTCTGTCTGACTTATTTCACTTAGCATAATACTCTCAAGGTCCATCCATGCTGTTGCAAATGGCAGGATTTCCTTTTATAGCTAAATAATATCCCTCTGTGTGTGTGTGTGTGTGTGTGTGTGTGTGTGTGTGTGTGTGTGTAACATTTTCTTTACCCATTCATCCATTGATAGACACTTAACGTTGTTTCCAAGTCTTGGCTATTGGGAATAATGTTGCAATGAACACTGGGGTGCAGCTATCTCTTCGAGATAGCGATTTCATTTCTTTTGGATATATACCCAGAAATGGGATGGCTGGATCATATGGTAGTTCTATTTTTAATTTTTTGAGGAAACTCCATACTGTTTTCCATAGTGGTTATACTAATTTACGTTTCCACCAACAGTGCACAAGAGTTCCCTTTTCTCCACATCCTCACCAACACTTGTTATCTCTTGTCTTTTTGCTGATAGCTGTTCAAACAGGTGTGAGGTGATATCTCATTGTGATTTGATTTGTATTTCCCTGATGATTAGTGATGTTGAGCACATATTCATGTAACTATTGGCCATTTGAATGTCTTCTTTGGAAAAATGTCTGTTCAGTTCCTCTGCCCATTTTTTAATCAAAAATTCTCACATTAGTCATTAACTCACTTGCTCCTTCAACATAGGTTCAGCCTCTGATAAGAGTTCTTGGTACAATGTCAGTGAGCACAACAGTGGATAAATGCCAAATTATATCTGTTTCTTTGACAGTGTAGCCTGGCGATGGTCAGCCTGGGTTTTAGCGAACCTATACTTTCTTAGTTGGCATCTAGTAAGGACTTATAAGAGATAAACTTAGGAGTCACACAGATTTGGGGCCATACCCTAACCATGTGACTTACAACCTGGCAAATGCGGCAAATAACCTTTCTAAGTTTCCAATGCCTAATCTATAAAGATATGGATAGTTATAGCTTCCTTGAGGATTAAATAAAATAACCTATGTAAAGCACTTTCATAGTTCTTCGAATGTGCTAATCTTTCAAAAAAAATAAACAGTAACAAGAGGGGCAGTTCCTGGCAAGAGGGAGTAAACACACTCCATCCTGTGTCTCCACTGAATATAACAATAAACCTGGACAGAATCCATGAAACAGCTATATGAAGACACTGAAAAGTAAATGGTAGCAGGCCGACTAGGGAAAGGAACTAGAACTTGAAATAGAACTAAACCAGCAGGGAATTTCTAATTTTTCTTTCCTCTGATTTGTCCTAGCCTGGATCAGAGGCAGTCCAAAACCCAAAACTGTGCGCTGGGTGTGGACAGAAAGAGCTTCAGGAGAAGTCTTCTATTATTTACCTAAAGCAAAAAGATAGTTGACTCCTATGGATAAAGAAAATGTTACACACACACACACACACAGAGCGATATTATTTAGCCATAAAAGGAAATCCTGCCATTTGCAACAGCATGGATGGACCTTGAGAGTATTATGCTAAGTGAAATAAGTCAGACAGAGAAGGAGAAATACTGTATGAACTCACTTATGTGTGGAATCTAAAAAAAGCCAAACTCTAGAGAGTTGGGGAAATTTCCTGTTTCTTTTTTGTTTGTTTTGTTTTTCTATTCTCTCCAATCCTAGCTCCTAGGCAATCCTGCAACAGCTGCAATGGCAGTAGCAGCCAAGTAGATAACTAAAATTTTGAAGGAGAGAAACTCTTATCTCTGGCCAGAGAAACTGTGGGCCCAAGAATGTCCCCATTGTTTTTTTGTCTCTCTCTGTCCTCTTGCTGCCCAGTCCCAGAGGCACACAGTCATGGGAAGTGTGCCATAGAATGGGGAAATTAAAAGCTTGGCTTTCTAGCCAGAGGAAAAGGAAGGAAAACCCTGGGAGCCAGAAAGAGTATAGAAGAATCACAGAGAGGAGGGAACTCAAGAAAACAATCGAATAAAATTGTATACAAACTGGGCTCACCCTCTAGATGATCCATATGCATAAATCTGACCCTAAACATCATACAAAAAATTTCGAGATGTGAGTTACAGGAGAAGACCATTGCCCAGACCCCAGCTGGTCATGGGATGGTGCACAAATGGAACAAATGCAAATAGCACCACAAAGGTTTTGAAACTAAACTGACATTAGTACCATAGTCCACAGAAGTCAGATAGGAAAGCTGTTACCCAAACCTACCTAGATTGATTAACTGCTTCAAAAAAATTTTTCCATAGGATTTAAACAAGACTGAAAATCACACATCATAATATTAAAAAGTGCTAGTATACAGTGCGAAATTATTTAACAAATGAGGAAGAAAGAGAATCTCAATATTTGGCAAGGGAAAAGACAATTAAGTAATGCCAAAACCTGGATAATATGGATGTTGTGAATTCTCGGACAAAAACTCGAAAGTGGCTATAATAACCATGCTCCAAGAAATAAAGGCAAACACTCTTGAAAGGAATAGAAAGATTAAAAAGCTTTGCAGAGAAATAGAAGATTTCAAAAAAAAGAACCAAATGGAAATTTTAGAATGAAAAAAATACAATAACCAAAATAAAAAAATTCACTGAATGGGTGCAATAGAATTGAGATGACAGAGGAAGAAGTCAGTGAACTTAAATATAGATCAATAGAAATTTTTCAATCTTAACAATAAAGAGAAGAAAAAACTGAAAAAAAAAAAACAAAAAACCCAGAGCCTCAAGGACTTGTGGGACAATACTAAATAGTCTAACAATTGTGTCATAACAGTCCCAATAGTATAGCATAAATAGTGTTGCCCAGAAAAAACATCTGAGGGAATTATGGCTGACAATTTCCCAAATGTGGCAATGACATAAACTTACAAATTCCAGAAGCTCAGCATACCCCAAAGGGATAAATTCAAAGAAACCCACATCAAGACATATCATAATCAAACTGCTAAAAAAATACAAACAAAGAAAAAGTCTTGAAAGCAGCCAGAGAAAAACAATGCATCATATATAATGCAACAACAATTTGAACGGCAATGGATTTCTCATCAGAACCATGGAGGATAGAAGGCAGCAGAACAAAATGTTTAAAATGCTGAAAAAAGAACTATTAATCTAGAATTCTATATCCAGCAAAAATATCCTTCAGAAATTTAGGTGAAATAAAGACATCCTCAAGAAGGAAAATGAAGAGAATTCATCTCTAGCAGAACTTCTTTAAAAGAAATGCTAAAGGAAGTACTTCAGATGTAAAGGAATTGATCCCAGAAAGAAACTTGGAACATTAGGAATCAAGGAAGAACAACAGAAATGGTAAAATCTGAGTAAATAAAATAGACTGTTTCCCTCCTCTTAAATTCTTTAAAACGTGTAGAAAGATTGAAAGCAAAAATCGTAACATTGTCTGATGGAGTTTTCAATGAATGTGGATGTAACACATATGATAACTACAACATAAAGGTGGAGGGTAAAGGGACTGATTTGGTGGTAAGGTTTCTACATTTCACTTGAAGTGGTAAAATATTAATTCTAAGTAGAATGTGGAAAGAAAAGTATGTGTATATAAATCCCTAGTGGGACCACTAAAAGAATGTGTAAAGAAATACAGTAAAATAATCAATAAATTAAAATAAAAAACTAAACAGAATTCAAATAATCCAAAAGAAAATATGAAAGAGGAAACAGCAGAACAAAAACCAGAGAGAAGAAACAGAAAAACAAATAATACAATGTTAGACCTAATACAAACATATCAATATTTAATTAAGTGTAAATGGTGTACACATACCACTTATAGGACAGAATTAGTAAGACTGGATTAAAAACAAGACCCAACTGTATGCTGTCTAAAAGAAACCCACTTTAATGAGGTAGGTTAAAAGTAAAAGGATGAGAAAATATATACTATGCAAATATGAATCCAACAAGAGCTGAAATGGCTATAGTAATATCAGACAAAGTAGACTTAAAAGCAAGTAAAATTACCAAAGATAGAAGGATATTATATAATGATAAAAGGATCAATTGACCAACAAGTCACAGCAATCCTAAATGTGTATGTTCCTAACAATACAGCCTCAAGACGTATAACACAAAACCTGATAGAACTAAAAGGAGAAATGGACAAATCCACAAATGTAGACTACAATACTCCTCTCTCAGTAAGGAATATAAAAAGTAAACAAAATCAGCAGGGATAAAGAAAAACTGAGTAGCACCATCAACCAACTGGATATAACTGATATTTATAGAACACTCCACCAAAAAAACCACAGAATATACATTCTTTTCAAGTGTACATGGAACATTCATCACATATCCCGTGTCATAAGACAACCCTTAACAAATTTAAAACTAATGACATAACACAAAGTACATTCTCTGATCTTACTGGAAGTAAACTTAAACCAATAACAGAAAGATAACCAGTAAATCTCAAAAATATGGAAATTAAATATGCCTTATGGTCAAAGAGAGAGTCTTGAGTGAAATCAGAAAACACTTTCAACTGAATGACAATGAAAATACAACATCAAAATATGTGGAATGCAGACAAAGCAGTGCTTAGAAGAAAACTTATAGCATCAAATGCTTATTTAGGGGAAAAAGTTTCTATCTTTCTATGATAGAACATTAGAAACATTCTAAGCCTCTATCTTGAGAAAGTGTCTTAGAAAAAGAGGAGTAAAATAAACCCAATACAAGCAGAAAGAAGGAAATGATAAAGAGCAGAAATCAATGAAACTGGAAAAGAAAAAAGCAGAGAAAAACCAATGAATCAAAAGCTGGTGTTTTTTGAAAAGATCAACAACATTGATAAACCTCCAGCCAGACTGACAAAACAAAAGAGAGAAAACACAAATTACCAATATCAGGAAGAAGAGATATCACTAGAGATCAATCAGACATTCAAATTATAATAAGAGAGTACTATGAACAATTCTATGCAGATAAATTCAACAACTTGGATGAAATGGACCAATTTCTTGAAACTACCAAACTACTAGGATTCACCCAAGAAAAAAATAGACAACCTAAATAGTTGTATATCTATTAAAGAAATTGAATTTGTAATTTAAAATCTTTCACAAAAGAAACTTCAGGCCCAGACAGTTTCACTGGCAAATTCTACCAAATATTTAAAGAAGAAATAACATCAATTCTACACAGTCTCTTCCAGAAAATAGAAGTGGTGGAAACACATCCCAACTCCCAAATTTTATGAGGCTGGCATTACCCTGATACCAAAATCAGACAAGTACTGTACAAAGAAGAAAAACTATATTCCAATATCTCTCACAAACATAGATGCAAAAATCCTCAACAAGATATTAGCACATAAAATCCAGCAATATATGAAAAGAATAACACATGATGATCCATGGATAGTTTATCCCAAGAAGTCAAGGCTGGCTCATTTGAAAATCAATCAGTGTAATCCAATATATTAACAGACTACAGAAGAAAAACCACATGATCAAATCAACTGATACAGAAAAAGTAGTTGAAAAAATTCAACATCAATTCAAGATAAAAACTCTCAATCATCTAGAAATAGGTTACCTCCTTATTTTGATAAAGGCCATCTATCATAAACTCACAGTTAACGTCAAATTTGATGGTGGAAGACTGAATGCTTGTCTTCTAAGATGGAGAAAAAGGCATGTATGTCCACTCTCACCACTCTTATTCAACATCATAATCCCTAGCCATATACCTGTCCTTATTTGCAGACAACATAATTGTCTATGAAAAAATTTCCAAAGAATTTACAAAAAGAATCCTGGAACTTATCAGTGAGTTAGCATAACTGCAAAACATATTTTTAAAAAGTCAGTCATATTTCTATATTCTATCAATGAACAGTTGAATTTTCAATTTTCTGAAATTTTAATAAAATTATTTACAATAGCTCCCCCCAAAATTGAAATACTTAAATATAAATCTGTCAAAGTATGTGCAACATCTGTATCCTGAGAACTTCAAAACACTAATGAAATAAATCAAAAAAGACCTAAATAAACGGAAAGACATACCATGTTTATGGATTAGAAAAATCAATATAGTTACAATGTCGTTTCTCCCCTAAATTGATCTACAAATTCAACGCAATTCCAATCAAATTCCCAGCATGACTTTTTCTAGATATAGAAAACCTGATTTAACTACTTCATATTTGTTATCCTATTATACTCAACTATATATTATAGTGATATATAGAGGAAAATTTCTTGTGTTTTGCAGTGAGTAGAGATGTAAATTTTAGTAATATAACAGAGATTTGTAGTAAAATAGTCATCAAATGTATGTGATTTTTTAAATGTAATAAAGAAATATACATGAATATTAAGAGAAATGAGAGGAATGCAGACCATGAAAAAGAAAATGTAGGGACCAGCCCGGTGGCACAGCGGTTGGGTGCGTGCGCTCCGCTGTGGCAACCCAGGGTTTGCAGGTTCGGATCCTGGGTGCGCACCAACGCACTGCTTGTTAGGCCATGCTGTGGCGGCGTCCCATATAAAGTAGAGGAAGACGGGCACGGATGTTAGCCCAGGGCCAATCTTCCTCAAGAAAAAAGGGGAGGACTGGCATTGGATGTTAGCTCAGGGCTAGTCCTCCTCGCAAAAAAAAAAAAAGAAAAAGAAAATGTAATTGGAAAAAAAAAACCCGATTTTAAAACTGTGTGGAAAGGCAAAGGAACTAGAATAGCCAAACAATTTTGAAAAAGAAAAATAAAGCTGATGGAATTATACTACCTGATTTTAAGACTTTCTATAAAACTACATTACTCAAGACAGTGTGGTATTGACAGACGAACAGACACTCGGGTCAGTGGCAAAGAATTGAGTCCAGAATTAGATTCCACTGGCCATACAAATATAGCCAATTGATTTTTTACAAAGGTGCAAAGGCAGTTCAAAAGAGTAAGGATAGTTTTCAACAAACGGTTTTGGAACAATTGGACATCCATATGGAAAAAAATGAAACTCAATCTAATCCTCACTTTATACAAAAATTAACTCAGTGTGCTAAGAGAAATAAGTCAGAGAAAGACAAACACTGTATGATCTCACTTATATGTGGAATCTAAAAAACAAACAAACAGAGCTCATAGTTACACAGAACAGTTTGGTGGTTGCCAGAGGCAACTATGTAACTAACATATGTAACTATGTATGGTGATGGATGTTAACTAGACTTATTGTGGTGATCATTTTGCAATATATACCAATATTGAATCATCATGTATACCTGAAACTAATATAATGTTATATGTCAATCATATCTCAATAAAAAATTAACTCAGAATGGATATATATCTAAGTGTAAAACATAAAACTATGACACTTTTAAAAGAAAACATAGGAGAAAATTTTCATGATTTGGAGTTAGGCAAAGCATTCTTAGACATAACACCAAAAACACAGTACGTTAAAAATTTTTGATAAATTGGACTCTAACCAAATTAAAACCCTTTTTTCTGTGACAGACATTGTTTAAAGAGTGAAAAAACAAGCTACAAATGGGGAAAAAAATTTGCAGATCTCATATCTAACAAGGGACTTGTTATCAAGAATATAAAAAGAACTCTCAAAACTCAACAGTAAGAAAACAACAACCCAATTTAAAAAAACTGGTGGAATAATTTGAACACATACTTTACCAAAAATGATATAGAGATGGTAAATAAGCACATGAAAAGATGTTCAACATCTTTAGCCATTAGTAAAATGCAAATTAAAACCACAATAATAAACCACTAAACACCTAATAAAATGGCTAAAAAATATTTTTAAAATGAACAAAACCAAATGCTGACAAGAATGTGAACCAACTAGAACTCTAATACGTTACTAATGGGAATGCAAAATGCTACAGCCATACTAGAAAAACAGTTTGGAAATTTTTTATAAAGTTAAACATACACTTGCCATATGACCCAGCAATCCCACTCTTAGGTATTTACCCTAGGGAAATGAAAACGTATGTTCACCCAAAATCCTGCATGTGAATGTTAATAGCAGCTCAATTCATAAATAACCAAATACTGGAAACAACCTAAACGTCCTTTAACAAATGAAAGGATAAACAAACCACAGTATATCCATATAATGGAATACTACTCAGCAATAAAAAGGAATGAACCAAAGATACATGAAACTACATGAATGAATCTCAGTGACATTATGCTAAGTGAAGGAAGCTCATCTCAAAAGGTTACATACTTTCTGATTCCATTTATATGACATTCTGGAATAGGTAAAACTATAGGACCAGAGAACAGATCAGTGGTTACCAAGGGTTGGGGTGAGGGAAGGGTTTGGCTAAAAGAAGAACAAAAAGGAGTTTTTTGGCATGATGGAATTGTTCTGTATCCTGATTGTGATGGTAGTTACATGAAATCATACTAATGTTAGAACCGTATACCAAATAAGTCCATTTTTACTATGTGTAAATTCTTTGAATAATAATTTTAAAATAGTAGCAATTGATATAGTTTATACTATATCTTGTTCCAGACAAGATTCCAAACTATTTCCATTAATTGTAAGCCACTTGGCTAATTATCTTAAGCTAAATATAAATCCTAAGAAGAACATTTGCTGCCAGAACTTACTTAAAATCCGGTGGAAACATGAACGTCAATCCTTGAAAAACTATTTACCTTAATTTCTCCCTTTTTTATCCTTTTGATGCTCTCTCTTCCTTTCCTATCTCTCTGGTGCTCCTACTCTCTGTCTCCTCTTCTCTCTCCCCCACTTCTTTTCTATTCCTTTGTATTTTTCCTTGCTTAACTGATCATATTTTAACCTGAGGTATATATTTTACCTTATATTTTTTGTCATTAAAAAAAATTAAAACTTATACTTCTTGTTCTTTATTTTTTTAAGTTGAATGAATTGAACATTTTATATTTCTCTCAAAATTAAATATTCTGTCAAATTACTTAAAGTTGATTTTTTCCTGTGAATAATTTTCAAAATTGATATCTTCCCTTTGGTTGCTCAGGGGCTCTCAAGAGGGGGAAAAAATATTCCTCCCTGGTCAAGAGAGTAGGCAGATCTTTCCCCTTAAAGCTGACGTAACTTTCATTGCTTCACATTATGAAGATTAAGCTTTATCTAGATGCTTTCTAAAAAAAGATATCAAAGGTGAAATTGCATATTTAAAAATTTTTTTTTGAGATTCACGTATAGCAATTTTCCAACACTGCATTCATTTTAGGCATATACCCCCTTTGAAGCCAACATATTTGTTTGCAACCAAGTAGCTATATACAAAACAATCATCTAAGAAAAAGATCTAAGGATAACTTAAATGGTTGATGTCGTATAGATACAGCCATTTACATTTAAAGGTGATCATCAGGAATTACATTGAGCACTAGAAAAAGGTGTCAGGTTAAGAAGAAAAATGGGTTTGGGAGATTGTATTAAGAAGATGAGCTGTGGGGCCGGCCCTGTGGCTTGGTGGTTAAGTGCGCGCGCTGCAATGCTGGCGGCCCGGGTTCGGATCCCGGGTGCGCATCGAGGCACCACTTCTCCGTCCATCCTGAGGCCGAGTCCCACATGCCGCAACTAGAAGGATGTGCAGCTATGACATACAACTATCTGCTGGGGCTTTGGGGGGAAAAAATAAAATAAATAAAATCTTTAAAAAAAATAAAAAATAAAATAAAAAAAAAAAGAAGATGAGCTGTGTTAACTAGACTTATTGTGGTGATCATTTCACAATATATACAAATATCGAATCATTATGTTGTACACCTGAAACTAATATGTTATATATCCATTATACCTCAATAAAAAGGAAAAGAAAAAGATGAGCTATATTAAGAAAAAGATTAGGGAAAAATTTGCTTGTGGATTTACAAAGCACAGCTAGAAACAGTTTGACAGACTAAGAATTTCTATACAAATAGAAAATTTGAGCCAGCTCATCATATAAAAAGGTAGCTTTTTGCATAACCAAAAGAGAAAAGATGTTTTACTCTTATCTCCACTGCCATCTTC
This sequence comes from Ceratotherium simum simum, assembly GCF_057802395.1. Taxonomy (NCBI): domain Eukaryota; kingdom Metazoa; phylum Chordata; class Mammalia; order Perissodactyla; family Rhinocerotidae; genus Ceratotherium; species Ceratotherium simum. Next base: position 38,674,695 of record NC_141922.1, read on the forward strand.
AGGGTTTTTTCCACTGTTCTTTCCATCTTCATTTTCTGCGTCTTCTACCTCCTGAATAAACATCCTTTTCCCTTTCGTTTGAGTCTTAGATGCAGGTTCAGAATTTTTCAGATCTCTTTCAACCTCTGACAAGGTTTTCTGCAACATAAACACCATTAAAGAAAATGTTTTCCTTTAATAAAAAAATATAACCATTCTTTCAGGTGAGAATATGAAGATAGTATTAAAAAGTGAATAAAGATAACTAAGATAAGGTTTTTATGGTGATTTTTTTTTCAAACAACTTCATTGCTTTGTTTGATTATAATCATACATGTCTACTGTAAAAAACTTAAGGCATATCAAGTACAAAAAGAAAGAAAAAATCATCTGAAATCCTACCACTCAGATAACACTATTGAAATTCTGATGATCGTCTTCCTAGATATGTTCTTACGTGTCAAAATTGACCATAATGGAGCCATTTTAAGTGAAGTCAGAGCTGCCTTCCCAGAGAAACCGCCTCGCTGTCTTGAGTCTTGGACTGGGCCAAACCTTTGGACTGGGCCAAAACGGCAATTGTTTTATAAGCAATTGTTTGAGAAGTCAGCAGAAGAATGGACATCCTGACCACAAAGACTGAGGATTGTGGACTTGCTGAAGATAGAATCAATATCAATCAATGTTTAGCCATGACTAGCTCTCTGCCTCCAACTCCAATTAAAATGCTTTCTAATACAACCTCCCTTCTTTGCCTTTAACAGCCCCTGACTTTTACTCCCTAGCAGGACACTACTTGGGTTTCTACCTGAATCTGTGCTCCCCAAATTGCAATTCTTGAGAACCCAAATAAACTTTTTGCTTCTCTTGTAGTTTATGCCTCTTATTCGTTGACATATGTATATATACATTCAGAGATATTAAATTAATTAAATCATACTACATATGATTTTTTTAGAGTAATTGTTGAAAGTTCTTTAATATTTTATGCCAACTAGAATGAAAAATATATATATCAACAATTTTCCTTCCCCATTTTTAACATCTTACTGAGGTATGTATAACTGACAAACTGCACCTACTTAAAACGCACAACTTGATAGGTTTTGACATAATAATAAACATATCCATTATTCCCAAAAGTTTTTTCCTGTCTTTTTGTAATATCTTCCTTTTGTTCCTCCCTGTAACGACTGTTCTGTCAAGATAGGTTAGTTTGCATTTTCTAAGATTTTACATAAATAGAATCACACTGTATGGACTCTTTTTTGTCTGGCTTCTTTCACTCAGCATAATTATTTTGAAATCCATCCATGTAGTTGTGTGTCTCTATTACAGTTCATTCCTTTTTATTGCTGAGTCGTATTCCACTGTATGGCTATAACACAACTTGTTTATCCATTCACTTGCTGAAGGACATTTTAGGCTGTTTTTAGTTTTGGGTGATTACAAATAAAGCCATTATGAACATTCGTGCATAAATCTTTGTATGGACATACACTTGCATTTTTCTTGGGTAAATAGCTGGGAATTGGATGGTTGGATCATATGGTAGGTGTATGATTTTATATTTAACTTTTTAAGAAACGGTCAACCTGTTTTCCAAAGTGGTGGTATCATTTTTATATTCCCAAGAGTTTCAGTTCCTCCACATCCCTGTCAACACTTGGTATGGTCAATCTTTTTAATTTTAGCTATTCTAACAGGTTCGTAGTGGTACCTCTTGTGGTTTTAATTTAGATTTCTCTAGTGACTAATGATATTGAGCATCTCTTCATGTGCTTATTTTCCATTCACATATCTCTTTTTGTGAAGTGTATGATCACATATTTTGCCTATTTGTTATTTACCTGTTTGTTTTCTTATTATTGAGTTTTAAAAATTCTTCATAGGGGGCCGGCCCTGTGGCGTAGCACTTAAGTGCGCACGCTCCACTGCTGGCGGCCCGGGTTCGGATCCCGGGCGTGCACTGACACACTGCTTGTCAGGCCATGCTGTGGCGGAGTCCCACATAAAGTGAAGGAAGGTGGGCACAGATGTTAGCTCAGGGCCAGTCTTCCTCAGCAAAAAGAGGAGGATTGGCATGGATGTTAGCTCAGGGCTGATTGTCCTCACAAAAATAAAAAACAAAAAACAAAAAACAACAAAAAAAAAAACAGTGAACTATGAAAAATAAATAAATAAATAAAAATTCTTCATATATTCTTGATACAAGTCCTTTGTTGGATACATGATTTGCAAACATTTTATCCTAGCCTGTGGCTTGTCTTTTTATTCTTCTGATAGTGTCTTTCAAAGAGCAAAAGTTTTTAATTTTGATGAAGTCCAATTTATTGACTTTGTCTTTTATGGACTGTGCCACGTGTCACTATCTAAGGAATATTTGTCTAACCCAAGTTCATAAAGATTTTCTCCTATGTTTTCTTCAAGAACTTTTATATTTTATGTTTTACATTAAGGTATATGGTCTGTTTTGAGTTAATCTTTGCATATGGTTAAGATCAAAATGCATTTATTTGGGGGCGGCCTGGTGGCATAGTGGTTAAGTTCACACTCTCTGCTTCGGTGGCCCAGGGTTCGTGGGTTCAGATCCCACACGTGGACCTACACACCACTTGTTGAGCCATGCTGTGGCAGCATCCCACAAACAAAAATGGAAGAAGATTGGCACAGATGTTAGCTCAGGGTTATTCTTCTTCAAGCTAAAAGAGGAAGGTTGGCACAGATGTTAGCTCAGGGCCAATCTTCCTCACCAAAAAAAAAAAAAAAAGCAAACATTTGTTTGAAGCCTAAAAGTTAACATGTAATCATGAAATGTGTTGGGTAGTGAAATTTAAGGTAGTTTTCCTTATTTCAAATTTTTTCTTTTAGAATAGTTACATTAACTTTTCAATAAACATACCATTATAAAAAGGAAATACTACGGGGAAAAGATGTGTTCCTAAGCCTAAACCTAATCCACTGAAATGCTGACTTGACAAATGTAGCCGATACACTAGGGACATTAGCTGCCACTCAGAGAGAGTGAGATAACCCAAGATGTATGTGGAAACAGTGACAACTTATTGTTGGAAGCCAGTTCTCCACGGGTTTCTCACATTTCTGAATATATTGTGAGCAGAGGCACTAAACAACCTTTGTTCTGGGCTGTCTTTTTAAGGATGTTTGTACTGAGAACAGCCTTGGAAAACAGAGACAATATTTCCCTGCAGAGGAGAGAGCAGGTTTGTTTGCTCTCCAGTAAAATAATGTTTCCCACCAGAACAGAATTTTGGGAAGATTTGCTTATATCCCATTATAAAAGATGGGGGTTTCCTAAATTTAAGATTCCTAAACTGTGACACAAAACCACTGAGTGTGTAGCATCTATCTGGGCCACTCTGCACCACTCCCATGGGACTTGGGGGCCAGGGGAACTGACATAAACTTGAAGCTTATTGGCTTGCCACGCTGTGAGTAACAAAGTCTTTTGTGTCTGTTCCAGGAGTCTTGTATCTTCTCTCAGGTCACTTTGTTAATTTGCAAGTAGGGTAAAATCTCAGACCCTTCACAGTTCTCGACACTTACCTCTACTCTTTAGGCCTTAACATGGATCCCTCTAAGTGCATAGCTGAGTTAGTCTGCTGAGTCAGGCAGCACAGGCTGCCAGTGCTGCTATGCTTACCACGCACTCTTCTATGGCCATGGAGCTCGTGCCTAATCCTATCTAGGAAACTTCTATATCACTCTGCATAATAAAGTGAGATTAGCTCAGAGAAAAGCATTGCCTACAACACTGCAGGACAGAGAAAAAGTAAATATTTGTCCCTATTGTATGATATCAGTTATATGTGGAATCTAAAAAAGCTGAACTCACAAAAATAAAGTAGAATGGTGGTTATCAGGGCCTGGGGAGTACGGGCACTGAGGAGATGCTGTTTAAGAGTACAAATTTGCAACTAGTAGATAAATAAGTCCTGGAGATCTAAGGCACAGCATAGTGATTATAGTCAACAACATTGTATTATAAACTTCAAAGTGTTTAAGAGACTTGATCTTAATTATTCTTACCACAAAAAACAAATTATAATTATGTGACGTGATGGAGGTGTTAGCTAATGCTATGGTGGTAATTATACTGCAATATACAAATGTATCAAATCAACATGTTGTACATCTTAAATATATACAATGTTACATGTCAATTATAATAAATAAATAAACAAATATTTGTCCTTCAGAATTAGGTTTATAGTTTTGGGAAATTTAAGAGCCTGCTTTCTTCCACTTCAAATTTATGTTAACACTTCAGGGTGTCTGGGATATACTTTTTAGAGCTGTGACCTAATCCTCAACATCGTTTATCCAGCAAGATTAATATCATAAATACAAAAATAACAAACTATAGAATTAGGTGAAGAATCATTTTCTGTACTTACTTTGGCCAACTCATTATCAGGTTCAACCTCTAGCACTTTCCTCAAATCTTCGATAGCTTCCTGGAGCTTGTTTTGATGTTTATATGTAGTGGCACGGCGCAGAAGAGCTAAAAATTTACCAAAATAAAAGTTACATTTTTTAACATATGCCATCATGGTTATAACATATTTTTCAAGTGAAAGAATATAAGTAGCGCTGAACAGTTTAGGATGCAACTGTACAAAGCTTAACTACACCCATTTTCACATTGTTGCACATAAAGAAGATGACACTGAGGTAAACAGAAGAGGCTGCATCAGGCAACTGTCCCCACCAACAGCCTGGCCCTCAGGCAGCCCCAGGCCCTGCCAGCTCCTCCAAGGGCTGAGAGACCCCCTACCTCCACCCTTCAGAGGCACCATGCTGTGCTGCAATATTGGGAAGCTTTTCACTAAACAATAACATTTTTCTCCTTATAATCATCACTAGTATTATTTTATCACTTTGTGAAAACTTAGCAAATCCTTTATTCAAATTTAGTATATTACTGACCAGCATCTGGCTCAGAACATAGGGTCATTATTGAAGTCTACAGCAATCTCTAAATGATTAGAAGGAGGTATTTCACACAGGGAGCTGAGAGAATCCTGATGATTAAGTCAGCTAGGTTCAGAAATTGAGCACTTTGGTAATTTGCATCAGATTTTTTCATAGGTTTCAATGTATAATTTGATAATTATTTAATACTGAAAATGAATGTCTTTCTAGTCTCATCATTATCCATTACATAATGAGAGAACTTGGTGTAATAAGTCATTACTTTGAAAATAATTACACTTGGAAATTCTGAAAAGTGAGAGATTTATATCTGATATATTTTAATACACTATTTTAAAACATAAATTTGACCAATTTGATTTTAGTCTTAGAATGAGCCATGAAAATCCAAAGGATAAATCATTTTGTCATAAATTTAATCAAAATTGTAGCGCTATACTTTAAGTACAAGTTTAGCTATTATTATTACTACTTAGATTTCAGAAAGGAATATCTATCAAGAAATATTCATGATATAACAATTATCATTTTTTTAAACTTTTCATTTTGGAAATAATTTTAGATTTATAGAAAAGTTGCAAAGATAAAACAGAGAGTTCTCACATACCTTCACTCAGATTTCCCTAATGCTAACATCTTACGTAACTATGGTATTTTTGTCAAAACTAAGAAATTAACATTGGTACAATACTATTAACTAAGCTACAGGCTTTCTTTGGATTTCACCAATTTTTCCACCAATATCCTTTTTCCATTCCAGGATGGAAACCAAATACCACCTTGCATTTAGAACCATTATCTTTTGAGTAAAAAATAAAATTTTGAAGAGGAAGTTATTCATTCACTTAAGCAAACATATTAACGTTTTATGGCCATACTCATTACTAGATTTGGCTCTCTCAAATTTGTTTTTTAAATAGTGAAGTTTCTGGTGCTTAAGAAATTACTCGGGGGCCAGCGCAGTGGCTTAGCAGTTAAGTGTGCACACTCCGCTTCGGCAGCCTGGGGTTTGCAGGTTTGGATCCCGGGTGCACACCCTTGCATCGCTTGTCAAGCCATGCTGTGGCCGCGTCCCATATAAAGTGGAGGAAGATGGGCATGGATGGTAGCCCAGGGCCAGTCTTTCTCAGCAAAAAGAGGAGGATTGGTGACAGATGTTAGATCAGGGCTAATCTTCCTCACAAAAAAAAAAAAAAGAAAGAAAGAAAGAAAGAAATTACTCAAACAATGAAGAATGACAACATAAGGCCATTCTAGTCACAGAAAAGTAGCACAGTGGTTGAATGTGGGCTCTGGAGTCTGTTGTCCAGTGCTGAGTTCTGGCTCTGCCATTTGTCTGCTCTTGGGTGAGTTGCTTAATCTTTTTATGTCTCAGTTTCCTCTTTTGTAAAGTGAGTGTACTAATAATAGTACCTGCACCTCTATTGAGCTGTTGCGAAAATTAACGGAGGTAACACACGTAAAGTGCTTGGCATAGGGCCTGGCACAGTGGTGGTGTGGGCCTATCAGGAGATCGTAAAACCTTTACCAGGCATCCGCCTGAAGCTGGGAGCCCACTCACACTCTGCGGCAGAGACAAAATACAGGCACAACAGGACTTCACTGGTGAAAGGAGGGCAATCCATGATAATGACAGTCGGCGCTGATGCACCAAGACCCCCCTCAGCACACCCACGGTTTCTGCTCACTCATGTTTGTAAGCACAAAAGGGTACAATCTACGTGAAAAAAGTGTTTATATTTAGTTGAATCCATAAATGTTTAATGAAATAGAATGAGTGTCTTGTAATCTATGCCACTCCCTCTTGGAAAGATTCTTTGTTGTTAACAGAAAACTAGAGTGGAGTCTGACTTGCCTATTTCAGGCTTGGACCATGGCAAGGTGGTGCAGTCACAGAGACAGGAAATCAGGACAGAGTACAAGTTTTGGTGGAAAGATGTAGTCAGTTTTGGACACGTTTCGCAAGTGAGCAGAAATGAGGCCATCTTGTTACACTAAATGGCCCCAGCCCCTCCTCTGTGTGACTACTCACTGCTCTGCACGTACTCCAAAAAATTCACATGCTCTCCTGATTTATGGCCTCCACTTACATATATATTCTCCAATAGCTTGATAAATTAGAAACTTTGTTCCATGAGTTTCTCTCCAGGAACAGGCTGACCACAGGTGGGAAACACACCTACAAGGTATCCATCACAGCCGACAGAAGAATGGAACAATGTGATGCCTGGAGCCCGTCACGCCTGGAGACCAACATCCCTGGACCCCCTCCTTACTGCCCATTTTCCCTATATAACTGCCTCAAGATTCTGTAATCTTTGAAGATGGATCTTTTGAGACATTAGTTACCTGTCTTCCAACTTGCCGGCTCATCTAATTAAACTTCATTTCTCGATCTCTAACTTGTTGTGATTAATTGGCTCAGATCGTGGCAAGCAGAGCAAGCCCACTGCTCAGTATCAGTTTAATTTAAAATGTCTATGGACATCTAGGTGGAAATGCCCACAAAGCAGCAGGTAGAAGATTCTACAGCTCTGGTGTGAGCTCATTATATTATATTAATAAATATCGGAAAATCTATATTAAGTTATACTTAAATATTTTTTAGATAAAAAGATACAGTTCAATAAGCCAGTAACAAAAAGATAAATGTATGATTCCACTTATATGAGGTACCTAGACTAGGAAATCATGGAGACAGAAAGTAGAATGGTGGTTGCCAGAGACTGGGGGGAGGGGAGAATAGAGAGTTGTTATTTAACGGGTACAGAGTTTCAGTTTTGCAGAATGAAAAAAATTCTGGAGATGGATGGTAGTGATGACTGCACAACAATATGAGTGTACTTAATACCACTGAACTGTACACTTAAAAATGATTAAAATGGTAAATTTTACATGTATTTTACCACAGTAAAAAAAATTAAAAGAAAAAAACAAATCACAGTTCAAATGCAAGCTTGAGATATTTCTTTAGAAATACATACATTTTATTTAATCTTCTGGGATTATTAGCTACTTCAGTGCAAATAATCAGGAACTTAAATTCCAAGTTAAATTGGAAATGAAAAGTAACTTCATGAAGGTAATGATTCACATATAGAAATTCGAGTTTATGTGAAATATTTTTAGTGTAAACATAATGAGTCTCTAACAGATCCTGCTGTAAATTTAAAAGCATTCTATGAATATTTTTACCCTTTAAGTTTCCAGGTTCTAACTCCAAGACCTTTCCACAGTCCTGAAAAGCACTGTTCCAGTTCTGTAGTTTGATTTCTGCTTGAGCGCGATTGTTATAGGCCGCTATGGTGGGAAGCACTGATATGCTCCTATAAAAGAGACACTTATTGGCAATAAGCAGACCAGAGGGAAACATAAGATAGAGAAACTCAACTAAAGTTGTAAATAAAACAACTACAGCCTGTGTTATAGGCAGAATTGTGTCCCTCAAAATTCACATATTGAAGTCCTAACCTCCAGTATCTCAGAATGTAACTATATTTGAAGATAGGCTTTAAAGAGATGATTAAGTTAAATGAGGTCATGAGGGTGTGCCCTAATCCAGTATGACTGGTGTCCTTATAGGAAGAGGAGATTATAACACAGATAAGCACAGGGAAAGACCACTTGAAGATACAGAGAAAAGATGGCCAACTACAAGCCAAGGAGAGAGGCCTCAGGAGAAACCAACACTGCCAACACCTTGATCTCAGACTTTCAGCCTCCAGAGATGTGAGAAAATAAATTTCTGTTGTTTAAGCCACTCGGTGTGTGGTACTTGTTATGGCAGCCCTGGAAAACTAAAACTGCCTGCATCATCAAAAGTCATAAAACACAATTCTATAAACACAGTAAATCAATATTTAGACAGATGCTTAAATATCCAATTAAGAGGCTTAAAGTTGACTCTGGCTTTAGAGGAGACATGGTATTTCAATACCCATAGACCTCCTTAAAAACCAGTTACGTTAACATCAAATATCAGATACATTTTTCTGATTCCTTGGGGACGATTTCCTAGGACAAAAAAACGGAGCAATCAACCACAACTAATATCCTTTATTAAGTTGTTACTGTGTTAACAGACACAAATTAGTTTGTAATCTAAAAGTAGATTTAACTCTAAGGAAATGATCATAATTTAATCAAAGGAATTTAATTGAAGGAAACAGAGGAGAGTAGTAGTCATTGAGGAAGACAGACTTTAAGAGAGCAAATTTTGCTACATTAAGGGTATGAATGCAAAATAATAAATGAAAAGAAGAATTTAAAACCTACTTGGCTGTTACTTAAAAAGTTGATTTGAAATGCTGTGAAATAATGTATTCCTAGACATAGGAAAGATATGGGTATTGGTGCATTGAATTTTCTAAACCCAGAAGAAGAACACAAGATGAAAATGGAAAAGTCACAAAAACTGTCAATTTACTAAGATCACAAAAGATGAATATAAAGAAATAACATGGTTGGGTAGAGACCAAACATGGAAAACACATGAAAGAATAAATAATCCAAGTCCGTGACCCTGAGTACTTCCCACATGCCAGGCACTCAGCACTAAGCTCATTTAATCCTCATTACAATTGTGGAGGAGGTGTTACTGCTCCTCCCATTCTACAGATGAGAAAACAAATGTGCCCAAGGCCACAGCTAGTAAATGGTCGAGTCAGGATTCAAACCCCAACAGTCCACTCCAGCCCTGCTCTCTTTACCACCATGTTATCCTGCTTTTTGACATGTTGTTTTATTTAATCTCACAGCTGCTCTGAGGTAGCCTCATCACACTGAGAAAACTGAGACGAGTGAGGTGAAGAATCTGCTCAAGGTCAGAACGTCTGAGTTCCTCTAATCATTATGCTATACTGCTTTAATTCTTCACCTCTGTGATTTCCTAAAAGAAGAAGACAAGAAGAATTTTGTCCCCTGTAACAGACGAGATTCTCCACTTTCTACAAGAAGAGAGAGAAGGATATGGGAGCTGACAGCCACCTGCCTGAACAGGAGAGGCTGTACTGAATGAAAGATACATTAATATCCTCTTTACCTTATATGTTCACTTAAACAGTTGAGACAAACTTCTTTAGAGACACAAACAATGTGAAAAAAAATTGGTGGAAGGAAAATTGTACAGAGTTTAGTTCTAAAATTAGTGATTCTATAAGCGCAGTTTGTCTATAACAATATTTTAGGAAATTAGTCTACTTTTCATAGATTGTAAGAGCTTCAAAAGTTCATGCAAGTATTCATTGAACATCTACCATGAACCAGGTACTTTGCTGGGCGTTGGAGATACAGTGGTATAAAAAAACTGACAAGTGGGCTCTGCTCTTACAGAGCTTCCAGTCCAGTTAGTATCAAACCACATAAACTTAAATTATACCTCCAACAAGTACTAAAAAGGAGAAGTAAGATTGCTATAAGAGCCTATAAAAATTGGAGGGGGTGGTATAGAGTGGGAGGAAATTTAACCTAGTCTGGAAGGTAAAGGAAGACTTCTCCAAAGAAGTGAGGCAAGGGCTGAGATCTGAAGGATAATTTAGAATTAAGTAGATAATGAGAAGAGGGAAGAGTATTCTAGACAGAGGACCCATCATATGCAAAGGCCCTGTGGTGGGAGGTAGCAGCATAAGCACTAGGAGTAGATCCAGGCAGTCTGACTGCAGAACTTGAGTTCTTAACCTCTATGCTATGTGGACTTTCTGTCAAGTTCCATTCAGATGGCTTCTATTTTCTCTGTAAAACAGGAAAGTTAGGACCTCTGTCAAAAGTGGGATTGGGGTGGGAGCTTAGGGGTTTAAGAAAAGTATTGAAAAAACAAGGCAAACACAAGTGAATTTATGATAAATCACAAGTACAATATCTGGAGTGATTCTGACACAGACTTTTTAGCTTATTTATATCATTTCAACAATTAAATTTAAAAATTATCTTTTTTTAAATGTTAAGTTTAAACCACAACAAAAATCTGCTTACCTAGTATAATACGTCACAGCCTCTTCATAATCTCCTGAGTTGAAAGCTTCATTTCCTTTTTCCTTTTCATGAGTAGCAAGAAAATCTTTTTCCTTCTCAGTTAGACCTAGAAATAAATGTTATCTGCTATACATAAAAATATAATTTAATATAATTTTTTGAAAATTAAAATCCAAGAATGCTTATTTTAACAGAAGCAGAAAATTGTAAAATAAATAAAAGAAAATAAAAGGTTTTCTAAGTTTAAGAATGTTTCTTTTCTTTTTTTTTTAATCATTCATAATTTTTGAAGGTTTAGATTTTTTTGATTGGTTTTGTTTCACTTTAAAGGTGCTATATGCCTATGGACTTCAAATAAAAACAAACTGTTTCATTTTTTTGAGGCAAAAATAAAAAAATTTGAGGGATTTAGAAGAAAAAGATGCTTTGAAAAAAGGAATGAAAAACAAAAGAATTACAGTAAAAAAGTAGGTTTATATTTTTAAGTCTTACTAAATTTAAGTAGTATAACTATTACTCATATAAAATTAAGCAGTTAAAGGACAGAACTGAATTTGTTGGAGGTGGCCAACTCTAGGAGAACATAAACTTTTTTTCTTTTTTTCTTTTGTGAGGAATATCAGCCTTGAGCTAACATCCATGCTAATCCTCCTCTTTTTGCTGAGGAAGACCGGCTCTGAGCTAATATCTATTGCCACTCCTCCGTTTTTTTTTCCCCCCAAAGCCTCACTACACAGTTGTATGTCATAGGTGCACATCCTTCTAGTTGCTGTATGTGGGACGCGGCCTCAGCATGGCCGGAGAAGCAGTGCATTGGTGCACGCCCGGGATCCGAACCCAGGCCGTCGGTATCAGAGTCGCGCACTTAACCGCTAAGCCACGGGGCTGGCCCCATCCATAAACTTTTAATGGAAATCTGCAGCACTTAAAGAGAATGTCTTCCAGTTTGAAAGCTTTTATTATAATTCAAAAAATTTAAAGAGTACTAAATTACTCTTATTTTCCCCCAATTACCTTCTGTGTCTATTCTCGTCTCAATTTTAGACAAATGTGACTTGTTGTTTACTATAGTTTTTTCTTTGTAATCTTCATCAATTTTTGAACATTCCTTTTCCACGTCAAATCTTAAACAAAAGAATAATAAAAACTGAAAAAAAGTACAATACAAGCAAGAAAATAAAATTTATTATTGACAATCTTGTATTTGTTTCACTGTGCCTTTAGAGACATATTCCAAAAACGCATAATAAGTTTGTATTACAAGTCATCTGTATTCTCTCTTAGAAACCATGCAATTTAGTGAAGACTCATATATTAATCAGACCTAAACTGTTCAGAACTTTGTAATTAAAATTATGACCAATTTCTCTCAATTTAAAATTTTTATTCTTTTTTATTGTGGATGGGTATTACATTAGTTATTTTTGTTTGCTCTTATAAACAAAAGGATGCAGTTAATTTTTACTTAATTAAAAATCAAGATCAAAAAGTGCTTAGACTGTATACTCCTAGTACTGTATTGCAGTAACTTGGTACTCTTGATGTGTTCAGGTTTGTAATAATTAAGAAGTTATTACAGTATTTTATGGTAGAGAATTATTCAGTGACAAATTTTATATAAAGAAATATAAAACATACTTATCCCACTCTGCATAATCCCTCGGAATTTTCTTTTTAGCTGGCTTACTTTTAGAGTATTTTTCCTGAAAAAATAAAATCATATTTTATGAGACATATTTAATATAAGATTATCAGGTTTTACTATAAATGCAATGTAAACTATTGGATTAAGATATATGAATTGAATGGATAAGAAACATAGGTACTCTTGTAGCTAAAATAACTCCAGTATTATAATTATTAACATAATATACAGCAGGTTAAAAGAGGATTTTAAATTTGTAATTAATTCTGGGAGCAATTTACAGGACTTAAAGTACATACACAAAATTTAAAAACTCACATTTGTGAAATGTGATTATTTGTGATTTTCTTAAAATAAAAAAGTACTAAACTATCATTCATTCTTTTAAAAGTTACACACTGGAGAAATAAGAATAACTTCTTTGCTGTATTAGAGCTGTTTTGTTTGCAATGGCAGACACCGAACTTGGGCTAATTCTATTAAAAAATAAATAAATTATTGGCTTACGTAACCAAACTGATGAAAGGGCAGGGATATTGCTAGACCAAGGATTCATATGCCTTCTCTCTCCTTCTCTCCTTCAGCTCTCCTTCTCTCCCCCTGTCCCTAGTCTCTGCTTCTCACTGCCTACTGATTTCGTTTTCCCGCTGGCTACTTGCTTTTTCCATGTAGTAGGAAACCTGGCCACAAGCAGTCTGGGATTATAACCTCATGGGCCTCCCAATCAGAAAGGAAAAAGAGAGGTACTCTTCTCTCCATCTTTAGTTAGAGAAATCCCAGGGAAGGACTCTGATTGGCTAGCTTGGCTCATGTGCCCATCCCTGACTAAGCACTAGCTTGGTGCTATTAAGTGGCCCAACCTAGGTCACATGCCCACTGAGAGCACCATAAGGGAATGGAGGAAAGCAAACAATAGCCATTATGTTTACAAATAGCTTCTTAAATTGTTTCTTAAAAGTCAGTCATAATCTGAAACCATTTTGAATGGGCTATTTACCCACACACAATTTTGTAACATTGTGCACTGGTCATTTGGAGTTATGCACATCTTCCAAATATTCATACATTTCATTATACAATTAAAAAATCATATCTGTTAATATCTTCTTGGAGCTTGTCAGAAAAGACTTTAAGTATCCCCCTTAAGGGGAAATTTTCTTGTTACAAGCAGGTATTCAAGAGCCACATAAGAATATAAAATACTCTAAATTGCACTTGAAAGCTCAGATTTTATCACTGGCAAAAAATACTGTTGGTAGTCTTCCTTAAAGTGACAGGCCCACTTTGTTCATTTTCAATACAATGCCTGCCAAAAATCCAAGTTTGAATAACTATAGTTTGTCTGTCACTCTTTCAAGTAAAAATTTTTCCAGAAAAAAGCAGCTACTTAAGCTGGCAACTCAATCATACAAGTGCTTTTCTCGAGATAACCATCATATTTCACTTCACAGCAAAGTCCTTTCTGTATACTTCCCATTTTGTTACACAGAATATTAAAAAGACATGTCCTCAAGATTCAAGATTTAACAAAATAAATAAGGTTTATTGTTTCACCACAGACATTTTTAAGTTAAACTGGAATTTTTTACTGTGAGTGCACAGCAGTGGAGAAAACAAGGATCACTAGTACAGTTTGGCACCACTGCCTTGATTTGTGCTAAGGCACCTGAGCAGTTTTACTCTCAGTGCAAATGTCAACACAGTGAAAAAGACAAAACATTAGCATTATTTTTTAAAATACCATTGACTTTCTGGACCCCCTAGAAGGATCTCTGGGACAACCAGGGTCACAGCCATACTTTGAGAACCACTGTACCACCAGGCTGTCTACCCCACTGGACTATAAGCTCCTCAAGGGCAGAAATCAAGTCTTATTCATTGTTATATTTTCAGGGCACAGACTTAGCACATAATGGGTGTTCAATAAATACAAATTCATTGACTACAGATAGTGGCATCCTTACCATATTACTGGGTACATCAATTACCTGAGTAATTTCTAATGGGGAGTAAAAAGATCCAGGAAGGTACATTATCAGAGAGCAGAGTGATGAAGGGCTATGGGTGGTTTTTTAAATAAAATTGAGGATTCAAAGAAGAGATGAGAATAACAAGAATGAGTTAACTCAGAATGAAGAGACTTGAGGAGCCATCCTTTCTAAAATGGTAGGAATAAAAGAAAAAAAGGAGGGCAAAGGGAATAGAATGTGTGATCCAAGTGAAAGCCCAGAGACTCCCAATGCCCAGGAGACAAGGGCTAGATTCCGTAATATCAGGGTCAAGTGGACGCCTAGAAGCTCAGTGTCAACTTGAAGTTAAGTAAAATGGACCTGCAACTCCAACAGGCCCCTTCTCTATGGAACCCAAGGGTTAACAAGGAGAGGTCTACATGACAAAAGAGGGATCAACCACAGAGAAATAATCATAAAGGGCTGAGGATAAGGGAAAAACACATGCACTAAACAGAGGAATGTCATCTATAACTGCTTGAAAGTATCTGTTGAACACTTTAAATCCACATCTAATTACGAAATAAATTATTTCCTCGCTGCCTCTACTGGATATATAAAATTATTCCCTCAAGTTCTCACACACTGAATTGGATCTTATGTGCTCATAAAAACTGGTCAGAGTAGAAGAGACAGAACAACAAAAGAAAAAATGAGGAAAGGCAGTAAACCCAAGATGCAAATCTTCTAAGTAAAACACTGTTTCATTTTGATCTCCAAGTGATGAAATACAGCCTACTCAAGAAGGTAATAGCACATGCCAGCTGAAAAAAACCCCCAACTCTCCTACAGTACCTTACATTGTGGCTA
The DNA here is from genome assembly GCF_057802395.1 of Ceratotherium simum simum. Taxonomy (NCBI): domain Eukaryota; kingdom Metazoa; phylum Chordata; class Mammalia; order Perissodactyla; family Rhinocerotidae; genus Ceratotherium; species Ceratotherium simum. Next base: position 38,690,064 of record NC_141922.1, read on the forward strand.
CTCTGATTAAACTGAGCTAGCTCCCTTAATAAACAACAACCTTCTCCCCTACCACCCACACCCCACACCAAAACAGCCTACCTTACTAACATGAAGACGGCTGTTTGAACCACGAACTGGAGGCAGATTGTCTTCCATTGCTGAAAATGTTTCAGTTTCATGAAAATGTACGTTATTTTCTTCTTTTTTAATTTCTGATACCCAACTCTGAGAAGAAGGGAGAAAAAAGAAGGTAAAAACACAGTTTGAAATAATTAACCAGGCGTTAGAAAGGACTATACATCATCATAGTTTCCTAAGGGTCAACTTTTTAGGTGACAATTTGATCATGCCATTCTCTCTATCTGGAATGCCCTTCCTACTATTTTATTTTAATTGTGGTAAAATACACATAACAAAATTTACCATTTTAACCATTTTTAAGTGTACAGTTCAGTATGTATATTCATATGTTGTTGTCCTTCCTACTTTTATTTATCTTGCAAGATCTTACTCATCATCTCTTCCAGCAAGCTTTCCCTGAACTTTCTGGTTGGGTTAAAAGTGTTCCTCTTCCACGTATTAGCATAAAGATTTAAAATCATCTATTTATTGTTCATGTCTCTCACCATACTGTAAGTTCCTTGAGAGCAGAGCCTATGTGTTAATCTCACCTTTGTGATTCAAGAATGTGGCACAGTGTCTGGCATATAATAGGTTCACAATAATGTTTATTAAACTCAACTGTCACAGGTTCCAGGAAAAATTGAGTAAGAGATTTCTTTATTATCTGTGAAATTCTATTATTTATTATTCAGTGAATCTATAGTGATGATCTAATATTTGTCAGACACTTAGAATAGGCACTGGGATATAGCAATAAACTGTATTATCCGTCCTATCTGTACAGGAGGCAGGGAGGATGAAAAGGGGGCACGAAGGAGAAACAGGAGGAGAAAAAGAAAAACATAAGGGAAGAAAGGTAAAAGAAAAGAGGAGGAGTTATAGAGGAAGAAAAAGGATAAGAGAGAATGGTGACGAGGGAGAAGAGGTAAGGAGAGGATGAAAGAAAGGGAGATGAGAAGGAGACTAACTCAGGAAGTGACTGGGAAAGAACACACAACGGGGGAAAAAGCAGGCTCTGCAGCTAAAACTGAAAACAAAGCCAAAGAACTCTGGACATACACTGCTACTTTAACTTGTAGATTAATTACCAGACTTTCAAATGCAAGTCAATAAAATGGTAAAATGAGAAAGCTGAAAGTTTAAAAAAAACTCAGCATTCTGAGTCAGAGAATACATACATCTCAAAATTGTTTTCAAATGTATTATTCACCTCAGTAAAATATGCTGAATAAAATAAAGTAAAACAGAACAAAATGTTTCTCCAGAGTCTGTTTAAAAACATTATTTCTTAAGCAAAATGAAACCACAAAAGAACTCTGAGAAAATACAGGTAAATCTGGTAGAGAGAAAGCTTTCCCAAGTATAAAAGAAAGAAAAGATCATAAAGGACAAAATCAAGAGGTGTGATTACATTAAATTTTTCTAAATGAATAAACATGAAAAACACCACATACAAAGTTTTAAAGGCAAATAACAAACTGAAGAAAAATGTAGAATATATAGGACAGAATTCTTACAAATAAATAAGAAACACATTAATAGAAAAATCAATAAAGGGACATCTCCTGGTTCTGATGGAGTAATAGAGGCTGGATTTACCCTCCTGCCTAAACTCTAGAAAACCGGATAAAACATATGAAACAATGGTTTTCAAACAGTGGACAATAGGTAGCACAGGACAATGATCCTTGAAAGAAGGGAAACAAATGTGGTAAGCCCTGCATCTGCCCCACCTTACTGCCTGGAATTTCCCGGCTACAGCATATGCAAAGGAAACTCAACCAGCTCTGTGGTCCTGCTGAATTCAGAAGAACAGAGTTCAGGTTTGGGAAGGCCAAGATTGCAAAGATTTGGGGCACAAAATATCCAAGAGGAGAGAGCTAGGCAGAGAGCTCTGAAGATAACCTGAATAACCCTATATCTATCAAAGAAATTGAATTCATAGTTAAAACCTTTCTATAAAGAAAACTTGAGGCCAGGATGGCATTAATGGTGAATTCTAGAAAACATTTAAGGAAGAAATAATACCAATTATACACAAATTCTTCTAGAAAATAGAACAGGAGAGAACACTTCCCAATTCATTCTTCTTTTTTTTGTGTGTGTGTGAGGAAGATTAGCCCTGAGCTAATGTCGTTGTCAGTCCCCCTCTTTTTGCTGAGGAAGATTGGCCCTGGGCTAACATACACGCCCATCTTCCTTTACTTTATATGGGAGACCATCACAGCATAGCTTGACAAGTGGTGCATCAGTCTGTGCCGGTGATCTGAACTTGCAAACCCTGGGCCGCCGAAGCGGAGCACGTCAACTTAACCGCTATGCCACCAGGCCGGCCCCCCAACAAATTCTATGAGGCCAGCATTACTCTGCTACCAAAACCAGACAATGATATTACAAGAAAACTACAGACTGATATCTCTCATGATCATAGACACAAAAATCATTCACAAAATTTTAGCAAATTAAATCCAGCAATATATAAAAAAAGATACATCATGACCAAGTAGGGTTTATCCTGGGATGCAGGGTTGGTATAACATCAAAAACAGTGTACATAATTTACCTATTTAACCGACAATAAAGAAAATCTTATATTTCTCTCAATAAATGCAGGAAAAGCATTCCATAAAATTTGATACCCATTCACGACAAAAATTCTCATCAAACAAGGAATAGAAGGGACCTTCCTCAACCTGATAAAGGGTCATCTATACACAATCTAAAGCTACCATTACACTTAATGGTGAAAGGCTGAATGATTTACCTCTAATATTAGGAATAAGACAAGGATATCTGCTCTCACCACTTCTATTCAACATTCTACTAGAGGTCCAAGCCAGTGCAAGAAGGCAAGTAAAAGAAATAAAACGCAGCCAGACTGGAAAAGGAGAAGTAAATCTCTTGTTATTCACAGATGACATGATCCTGCATATAGAAAATCCAAAGAATCAACAAAAAACTACTAGAACTAACTTGTGAATTTAACAAGATCACAAGACACAAAGTCACTATTAAAAGATCAATTAGATAACTATAAACCTGCAATGTACAAATTAAAATTAAAATTCCACTGATATGAGGTATCTAGATTAGTCAAACTTAGAGAAACAGAAAGTAGAACAGTGGTTGCCAGGGGCTGATAGGCAGGGGAAGTGGAGAGTTGTTATTTAATGGGCACAGAGTTTCAGCTCTGCAGGATGAAAAAGCTCTGGAGATTGGTTGCACAACAACATGAATATACTTAACACTAACAAACTGTACACTTAAAAATGGTTAAGATGGTAAATCTTATGTGATATGCATTTTACCAGACCAAAAAATAATAAAAATTCATAACCAGAGTGACTTAGAATGAAGAAAAAACTAAAATTAAAAAACATTAACTTTTGGGGCCGGCCTGGTGGCGGAGCAGTTAAGTGTGCGCACTCTGCTTCGGCGGCCCGGCGTTCACAAGTTCAGATCCTAGGTGCGCACCAACGCACTGCTTGTCAAGCCATGCTGTGGCACTGTCCCATATAAAGTAGAGAAAGATGGGCACAGATGTTAGCCCAGGGCCAATCTTCTTCAGCAAAAAGAGGAGGATTGGCAACAGATGTTAGCTCAGGGCTAATCTTCCTCACACACACACACACAAAAATTAACTTTTACGATAGCATAAAATATATGAAATACTTAGGAATAAATTTAACAAAAAATATGCAAGCACTATACACTGAAAACTATAAGACACTGTCACAAAAAATTGAAGAAGATTTAAATGAACAGACAAATAAAATAGATGATGTGAATGGATCAGAAATTTCAATATTGTTAAGATGTCAGTTCTTCCAAAATTGATCCACAAATCCAACACAAACCAAATCCAAATACAAGCAAGTTATTTTGCAAAAATTGGTAAGCAAAGGACCTAGAATAGCCAAAACAACTTTGAAAAAGAAGAACAAAGATGGAGGACTTAGACTATTTGATTTCAAGACTTACTGTAATCAAGACAATGATGGGGGCTGGCCCCATGGCTTAGCGGTTAAGTGCGAGCGCTCCGCTACTGGCGGCCCGGGTTCGGATCCTGGGTGCACACCCAAGCACCGCTTGTCCAGCCATGCTGAGGCAGCGTCCCACATACAGCAACTAGAAGGAGGTGCAACTATGACATACAACTATCTACTGGGGCTTTGGGGAGAAAAAGCGAAAAAAGGAGGAGGATTGGCAATAGATGTTAGCTCAGGGTCGGTCTTCCTCAGCAAAAAAGAGGAGGATTGGCATGGATGTTAGCTCAGGGCTGATCTTCTTCACACACACAAAAAAGACAATGAGGTACTGGAGTAAAGATAGACATTTAGATTAACGAAACAGAATGGAGAGAGTCCAGAAATAGACCCACACATACATGGTCAATTGATTTTTGACAATGGTACCAAGAAGTTCAATGGAGAAATGATCATCTTTCATTAAAGAGTGTTTGAACACTTGGATATCCATATTGTGTATGTGTGTGTATCCAAAAATTAAAACAGATCATAGACCTAAATTTAAGAGTTAAAACTATAAACTTTTTAGAAGAATCATAGGAGAAAATGTAGGGATCTTGGGTTAGACAAAGACTTCTTAAATAGGACACAAAAGCGTAAACTATAAAAGAAAAATTGATTTCATCAAAATGAAAAACTTTTGCTCTTCCAAAGACACTGTTAAAAAAATGAAGAGTGACATCAGCATCATGGCAGAGTGAGCTTTCCCGTGAACTCTTCCCCCAATAAGATACAACAAAAGGGTCAATCATAGAGCAACAAGGGACACTCAAATAGCACAAAGGGACATCAGAAAGACCCACACTGCCACACATCTGAGTGGATGTACTGGGGTCCCTGGAGGAAGTGGGGAGAGGTAAGGAGAAATCCTCTCCCTCCCCACTAGATCGGCAACTCCAGTTGCGTGGCTCCCAGGGAGGGGGGAGGTGTGGCCCTCTGCGGGGAAACCATAGCTCTTCGGGCTCTCTCAGCCAGTGGGAAACTCTCACAGAGAGGACTCAGAACTGCTGCAAGGGTGCCATCAACATCTGAGCACTCCAGGAGGGCAGATAACGAGGGGCAAGCGAGAAGCCCCCCACCAGGGACCCACCAGGCAAAAGAGAGATCCCCTCCCCCCCACATGCGGGACACTGCAGCTTAGCCAACCAGTCAGAGCAGCCAGGGCAGAGTGAGGGCAGCCCGCAGTGGCGGAGCAGCCGAGGTGGAGTACAGGGTGCACAGATTACACAGCCGGTGACCCCTACACAGTGACAGCAGGTGGAAACTGCAGCCAGATGTTTGGAGGATGAAGAAAAACAAAGCCAATACAGCAACCACGATGCAAAAGTACATTAAATCACCAGACCAGAAGGAAAATAACAAGCACCCAGAAATCAACCCCGAAGGCACAGAAATTCATAATCTAAATGACAGAGAATTCAAAATAGCTATCATAAAAAAGCTCAAAGAAATACAAGAAAACACAGATAAACAATTCAACGAGATGAGGAGTTTCTTCACAAAAGAGATTGAAATCATAAAGAAAAACCAATCAGTATTGATGGAGATGAAGAACACAATGGAGGAGATAAAGGAGAATATGGAATCTTAAAAGAACAGAGCTGACAATATGGAGGAAAGAATTAGCATTATAGAGGATAGGAATACAGATAGGCTCCAGGTGGAGGAGGAGAGAGGACTAAGACTACAAAGAAATGAAGAAAGTCTCCAAGAAATATCCGACTCAATTAGGAAACGTAACATAAGAATTATAGGTATTCCTGAGGGAGAAGAGAGGGAAAGTGGAACAGAGAGCCTATTCAAGGAAATAATAGCTGAGAACTTCCCAAATCTGGGGAAGGAGCAGGAAACACCAGTAAGTGAAGCCAATAGGTCACCTAAATATGTCAACAGGCCGAGGCCCACTCCAAGTCATATAGCAGTAAAGCTGGCAAAAGTCAGTGATAAAGAAACAATATTAAGGGCAACTAGACAAAAACAAAAATAACGTACAAAGGAACTCCCATCAGGCTCTCAGCGGATTTCTCAACAGAAATTTTTACAGGCTAGGAGAGACTGGAATGATATATTCAAAATACTGAAAAACAAAAACTTTCAGCCAAGAATACTCTATCCAGCAAAAATATCCTTCAAATATGATGGAGAAATAATAACTTTCCCAGATAAACAAAAGCTAAGAGAGTTCATGGCCACGAGATCCCCACTATAATTAATGCTCAAGAAGGCCCTTAGGCCTGAAAAAAAGAAGAGAAAGGGAATACAAAGCTTGGAGCAAGGAGAAAAATAGGTAGACAAAATCAGAAAAATAGCAGATCTTTACTGGAATAGGTTAGCAACCAATTAAATACCAAAATCAAAGATCAAAGGAAGGAATTCACCAAAAAAAAATATAACCTCATCACTTTAAACACACACCCACAACACAAGATAGAATAAGTTGTGACAAGAATAACTTAGAAGGGGAAGAGGAAAGAGGTCGAATTGACTTAGTATAAGGAAATAAGAGGCCATCAGATAATGGACTATCTCATACACAAGATTTTTTATACAAACCTCAAGGTAACCACTAAATAAATAACCAGAACAAAATCACATATGATAAATCAAGAGAAAACTAAAAGAGTCATAAGACAGAACAACCAAACTGAATTGGCAGTCTGAAACACATGGGACAAGAAACAAAGGAAATCCAAAAGAACTGGAAAATAAGTGATAAAACAGCAACATTAAGCCCTCATATATCAATAATTAATCTAAAGGTAAATGGATTGAACTCTCCAATCAAAAGACACAGAGTGGCAGATGGATTAAAAAGCAAGACCCAACAATATGCTGCCTCCAGGAAACACATTTGAGCTCTAAAGACAAACACAGGCTCAGAGTGAAAGGATGGAAGACAATACTCCAAGCTAATGGCAAACAAAAGAAAGCAGGTGTTGTCATACTCATATCAGACAAAGTAGACTTTAAGAGAGACAAAGAGGGGCAACATATAATAATAAAAGGGACATTCCACCAAGAAGACATATCAATTATAAATATACATGCACCCAACATAGGAGCACCAAAGTACATAAAGCAACTATTAACAAATCTAAAAGGAAATGTTAACAACAACACAATAATAGTAGGGGATCTTAATACTCCACTTACATCAATGGATAGATCATCCAGACAAAAAGTCAATAAGAAACAGTGGGCTTAAAAGAAAAACTGGATGAGATGGACCTAGTAGACATAAACAGAGCACTCCATCCAAAAACAGCTGACTACACATTCTTCTCAAGCACGCATGGAACATTCTCAAGGATAGACCATATGTTGGGAAACAAGACAAGCCTCAATAAATGTAAGAAGATTGAAGTCATAACAAGCATCTTTTCAGACCATAATGCTATGAAACTGGAAATCAACCACAAGAAAAAAACTGGGAAAGTCACAAAGATGTGGAGATTAAATAACATGCTACTGAACAACCAATGGATCATTGATGAAATTAAAGGAGAAATCACAAAATATCTGAAAACAAACAAAAATGAAAATACACCACACCAACTCATATGCAATGCAGCAAAAGCGGTCCTGAGAGGGAAATGCATAGCAATACATGCCCAGCTCAACAAACAAGAAAAAGCCCAAATATGCAACCTTAAATTACACCTAACAGAACTAGAAACAGAAGAACAAAGCCCAAAATCAGCAGAAGGAGAGAAATAATAAAAATTAGAGCAGAAATAAATGAAATTGAGCCCCAAAAAAACAGTAAAAAGGATTAGTGAAACAAAGAGTTGGCTCTTTGAGAAGATAAACAAAATTGACAGACCCTTAGCCAGACTTACTAAGAAAAAAAGAGAAAAGGCTCAAATAAATAAAATTAGAAACTAAAGAGGAGAAATTACAACAGATACCACAGAAATACAAAGGATTATAAGAGAATACTATGAGAAACTATATGCCAACAAATTGGACAATCTAGAAGAAATGGATAAATTCTTAGACTCATACAACCTCCTCAAACTGAACCAAGAAGAAATAGAGAATCTGAATAGACCAATCACAAGTAAAGAGATTAAAACAGTAATCAAAAACCTCCCAAAAAATAAAAGTCCAGGACCAGATTGCTTCTCCGGTGAATTTTACCAAACATTCAAAGAAGATTTAAAACCCATCCTTCTCAAACTATTCCAAAAAACAGAGGAAGATGGAACACTTCCTAACTCATTCTACAAGGCCAACATCACGCTGATACCAAAGCCAGACAAAGACAATACAAAAAAGGAAAATTACAGGCCAACATCGCTGATGAACATAGATGCAAAAATCCTCAACAAAATATTGGCAAACCAAATACAGCAATACATTAAAAAGATCATACACCATGATCAAGTGGGATTTATACCAGGGACACAGGGATGGTTCAACATCCGCAAATCAATCAACGTGATACACCACATCAACAAAACGAGGAATAAAAACCACATGGTCATCTCAATAAATGCAGAGAAGGCATTTGAGAAGATCCAACATCCATTTATGACAAAAACTCTCAACAAAATGGGTATAGAAGGAAAGTACCTCAACATAATAAAGGCTATTTATGACAAATCCATAGCCAACATCATACTCAATGGGGAAAGTCCGAAAGCCATTCCTGTAAGAACAGGAACGAGACAAGGCTGCCCACTCTCACCACTCTTATTCAACATAGTACTAGAGGTTTCAGCCAGAGCAATTAGGCAATAAAAAAGAATAAAAGGAATCCAAATAGGCAACCAAGAAGTGAAACTCTCACTATTTGCAGATGACATGATTTTGCATATAGAAAACCCTAAAGAATCCATTGGAAAACTATTAGAAATAATCAACAACTACAGCAAAGTCACAGGGTACAAAATCAACCTACAAAAATCAGTTGCATTTCTGTATGCTAATAAGGAACTAACAGAAAGAGAGCTCAAAATGATAATACCATTTACAATTGCATCAAAAAGAATAAAATATCTAGGAATAAATCTTACCAAGGAGGTAAAAGACCTATACAATGAAAACTAGAAGACGTTATTGAAAGAAATCGACAATGACATAGAGAAATGGAAAGATATCCCATGCACATGGATTAGAAGAATAAACATAGTTAAAATGTCTATATTACCTAAAGCAATCTACAGAGTCAATGCAATCCCAATCAGAATCCCAATGACATTCTTCATGGAAATAGAAAAAAGAATCCTAAAATTCACATGGGGAAACAAAAGACCCCGAATACCTAAAGCAATCCTAAGAAAAAAGAACAAAGCTGGAGGCATCACAATCCCTGACTTCAAAACATACTACAAAGCACTTGTAATCAAAACAGCATGGTACTGGTACAAAATCAGACACACAGATCAATGCAACAGAATTGAAAGCCCATAAATAAAACAAAAATAAAAAATTTTCGACAAAGGAGCTAAGAACATACAATGAAGAAAGGAAAGTCTCTTCAATAAATGGTGCTGGGAAAACTGGACAGGCACATGCAGAAGAATGAAAGTAGACCATCTGCTATCACCATTCACAAAAATTAACTCACTGGACCAAAGACCTGAAGGCAAGACCTAAAACTATAAAACTCATAGAAGAAAATACAGGTGACACACTATTTGACATTGGTCATACAGGAATCTTTTCAAATGCCATGCCTACTCAAACTAGAGAAACTAAAGAAAAAATAAGCAAGTGGGACTTCATCAGATTAAAGAGCTTCTACAAGACACATGAAACGAGGATCAAAATGAATAGACAACCCACCAGCTGTGAGAAAATATTTGCAAAACATATATCTGACAAGGGGTTAATCTCCATAATACATAAAGAACTCACACAACTGAACAACAACAACAAAAACAACCCAATCAAAAAATGGGCAGAGGAAATGAACAGACACTTCTCCAAAGAAGATATACAGATGGCCAATAGGCACATGAAAAGATGTTCAACATCACTAATCATCAGGGAAATGCAAATCAAAACAACACTAAGATATCACCTCATGCCCGTGAGAATGGCTATAATCACCAAGACAAAAAACAACAAATGTTGGAGAGGATGTGGAGAAACAGGAACCCTCATACACAGCTGGTGGGAATGCAAACTGGTGCAGCCTCTATGGGAAATGGTATGGAAAGTCCTCAAAGAATTAAAAATAGAAATACCCTATGATCCAGCTATCCTACTACTGGGAATCTATCCAACAAACCTGAAACCAACAATGCAAAGAGGCTTATGCACCCCTATGTTCATTGCAGCATTATTCACTATAGCCAAGAAGTGGAAGCAACCCAAGTGTCCCCCGACTGATGATTGGATCAAGAAGATGTGGTGTATATATATACAATGGAATACTACTCAGCCATAAAAAAGACAAAATTGTCACATTTGCAACAACATGGATGGACCTGGAGGGTATTATGTTAAGTGAAATAAGCCAGAAAGAGAAAGACACACACTGTATGATCTCACTCATATGTGGAATATAAACCAACACATGGACAGAGAAAACTGTATTGTGGTTACCAGGGGCAAAGGGGATAGGTGGTGGGCACAATGGGTGAAAGGAGACATGTATATGGTGACTGACAAACAAAAATGTACAACAAAAATTTCACAATGTTATAAACTATTAAGACATCAATTAAAAAAAAAAACAAAAGGCAAGCCACAGAATATCAGAAAATATTTGCAAAAGATGTATCTAAACAGGGGCCAGCCCAGTGGCGCAAGCAGTTAAGTGCGTGCACTCTGCTGAGGAGGCCTGGGGTTCGCCGGTTCAGATCCCGGGCGTGCACCGACGCACTGCCTGGCAGGCCATGCTGTGGCGGCATCCCATATAAAGTGGAGGAAGGTGGGCACAGACGTTAGCTGCCAGTCTTCCTCAGCGAAGATTGGCAGATGTTAGCACAGGGCTTATTTCCTCACAAAAAAAAAAAAAAAAAAGATGTATCTAATGAAAGACACATATTTTGCAACTCAGTAAGAACACAAACAATCCTATTTTTTCAAATGGGCAAAGGATTTGAAGATCCTTCACAAAAGAAGATATACAGATGGCAAATAAGCACATGAGAAGGCATTCAACATCATTAGTCATTAGAGAAACGGAAATTAAAACCACAATGAGATACCACTACATACCTAATAGAACAGCTAAAATTAACAAAACTGACAATACTAAGTGCTGACCAGGGTGTGGAGCAACTGGAACTTTTATCCATTACCGGCAGGATTGCCACTTTGGAAAACATTTTGGCATCTGTTCATCAACTGGTAAGTGGATAAACAATTTGTGAGATAGCCATACGATTTAATACTACTCAGCAGAGAAAGGAAATGAACTACGGACATGCAATAACATAGATGAATCTCAAAAGCATTATGCTAAGTGAAAGAAGCCAGACACAAAAGACAACATACTGTATGATTATATGAAAGTCTACTAAAGGCAAATCTATAACTATAGAAAGTAGTTCAGTGGTTGCCAGGGGCCAGGGTGTGGGGTCGGCATTGACTGCAAAGAGGCACAAGGAAACTTTTATGGATAACAGAAATGTTTTATAGCATACACATTCGTCAAAACTAAGTGAAATGTGTACCATAAAATTGCTAATTTTTATTGAATGTAAATTCAATAAATAAAGCTGATTAAAAGAAATCCGTAGAGACACAAATAGGCCATTAACAAAAGAAGAAATTTAAGTGACAGACAGATGAAAAAATTTAACTTTGCTAGTAATCAAACAATACATTATCATTTTTTCAATTATTTAGTTAATTAAAAAATGATTACAGTATCCAGTGAAGAGTACCTGAAATGGGCATTCTTATACACTGCTGGTGGGAGATAACAAACGTACAACTTTTCTGAAAACATGGAAATGTTTAACAATATTCAGATTCTTTGATCAAGCAATTTGAATTCTAATAATTTATCCCAAGGAAATAACTAGGGTGATACAAAAAAAAATTATAAACAAACATGTTCGTATAGCACTATTTATAGGAGCTAATTGAATTATGTTTCTTTCGTAGGATAGAATAGTATTCAGCCATTTAAAATACACAGACGTGTGTGTGTGTGTACTTTACAATATTCCCCTGGGTGTAAGAAGCAAGCAATACTACCTAAGTAATTACCACTAAAAGCCCTTTACTGACAAAAAAGAAGCCTAGGATATCGGAGAAATGAAGCAGACATATACACAATGTGACAATGTCACAAAAACTGGTGTTACTCCATACCTTTATATCAGCATCAATTTTTTCCCATTCTTCTGCTGTAAAACTGGATGCTGTCGCTGCAGGTTTCTCTTTCCTTAAAGCTCTACTTTCAGGAGCCAAGCTTCCAAGGCGCTTTTCACAAAATTCTGTAAGTTCAGGATAATATCCTTCCTCACCAGACCTTTAAAAAAATTCAGAATTTTAGAGCTATCACTTTATTTAGAGATCATCTAGACCAGTGATTGGCAAGCTGAGTTCCATGGAGCTCAGGGGTTCTGCAGAGGTTCAAGGACTGCCTGTGCACAAGGTGAAGGCTGGGCTGCTGGCTTCCCACTCACCTTCCTCAACCAGCGCAACCTCCATTTTTATCTGTTAATCTCCGAAGTGATGCAGTGATGGAAAAAAAGGAGCTCCAAAGACATCAATTTCCATCATACACTTTAAAAGTTGAATAAACAGCATTTTCTCTCCTCTTTAACACACACGTTCATTTTGTACATAAGGTAATTTTAAACTTAAAATGGAAATTCAATACTAGAGACAGGCAGAAAGTGAGACTTTGGACTTCCTTTCTAAGGAGGAGTTCACGATTTTTTTTTTTCCAAAGGAATAGAAAGAAAATGGCAGAGGCATAATATAGAACAATATGCCTCTAAATTCAACCACTCAAGGAACAGAATTCCTTCCTTAGAGACTTAAATGGAGACATCTGTTCTTTTTAGTTTTTTTAAGGAAAATCAATCTTCTCCCCTTCTCTTGTAAGTGTGTCTACTCTTAAATTTTTAGAAAAATTGAAATAAATCCCATTTTCAAATTAAATTTTAAAAAATAATCGTAAGTCAATGCAATATAATTTAATCAGGCTAATGATAGAATTTCTTAGAACCAACATTATCACTGTAGCTTTCAAACCCTTCCATCCCATGAACTTCTCATTTTCTTTATCAGTCCTTGACCAAATATAAACGAAAATGTCCTATACTGCTGAGAAACACAAAAGGGAAAACAATATGATGTGATGTTTCATCTCTCCATCGTAGAAATGATGAAGTTAGTACATCAACTCTGGCTGGGGACAAGCAGGGATGCTTGGGGAGGGCAGGAGGCTGAAGGTGAAGAGAGAGAAAAAGGAAAGGACACAGTGATGAGGGCCAGAGGGAAGAAAATACAGAACTACCATCGAGCAGAAGGAATACTACCAATGTCCTGGAAAGGAGCAGTTCACGCTCCACAGGTGCTTCTGCAATAGTAGGCTACTCTCCAAATGAAAATTCCTCAAGAAATCCAAAATAGTGGCATAGGCTGGTATGCCCCAGGGCAGTGTTTCTTGTAGTGCGTTCCCTTTACCACCTGCATGTCAATCAGCCAGCGTGCTTGCTAAAATCACAGGTTTCTGGGCCCTCCTCCAGATTTCCTGAAGTGGAATCTCTGGGAATGGGACCCTCAAATTTGCATTTTTAACAACCATAGTTGATGTATGTTCGAGTTTGCCAATCACGGCCATGGGGCTCTTACCCAGAGAAGGCCCTGATTTCCCGCCTTCTGGTCCTACCTCCTAGCCTCCCCACCATCCTCCGCGTGACCAGCTCCCAGTGAGTCACCCACATTTGTTGGCAGACAGTATAAAGAGGGAGAGTGTCAAAAACTTTATCAGCATAGGCTGCTGAGCTAACCTTACCTCCTAATGGCTGCTTTACCTTTTCCTAATAAAGCTACTTTATCTTTTCCTAGAAAATGCGGAAGAAGCAAGAAAAATGTCCTCTTGGATAGTAATTAGCCTAAGTCTCATGCTGGAAGCAGACCTAGCCAGAACCCTCCAAACTAGCCACAGGATCAAAACCACTATTCTGGAACTTAACATGGACAAAAACAACAATCTCAATATTTGAAAATTTGCTCCAAATTTGCTATTTGTAATGTAGTTTTGACCTTTAGAAATCAATAACAATATAATTAACATTGACACACCAAAACATGAAATGATTTTTAAATGCTTACCTAAGCACACAAAGAATTTTTTCCAAGTGTTTAACATCTGAACATTTTTCAATATATTTGAAATCCAAATGTTCAACAGGAATTTTAAATGTTTTTGTTGTTCCAAAGCCCCACAATGATGGATAATCTTTGGCAGTCATGGCTGAAATATAGTATAGGAAAAGTTATTAATCTTATATATACATAAATAAGATGGTGTGTTTCTTCCAAAGAGGAAGGCTACTCATTTTAAATTCTCTCTCCTTGATAATAACAGTTAACATTCATAGAGCTAAATTACTATGTACCACACATGGATTATTTTGCTTAATCTTCACTTAAGCAAAGATGGACTACAATGACAAAGCAGTTTTTGATGCTGTAGAAGAGGGAAAAAAACTTTTCCTCTACCCATTTAGATTCAGTACCTAAGGCCTGTGAATTAAACTGGCAAAAGACAGATTAACAGGAGAAAAAGTTTATTTTATATGCACATGGGAGCTTCACAGAAAAGTGAAAACCCAAAGAAACTGTTAGGCTGGGAATCTACATATCATTTTAACAAAGGGTGATAAACTGTAAAGTGATTAGAAAAGAAAAACCGGTTTTGGCTTCTAGGAGAAGGTAAATATATGAGAGAAACTAATGGAAGATAAGGGTTCTTTTAGTAAGATTTGTTTATGCAGACTCATCTCAGTGCTGACTGTCCATCTACTATGATAAGAGTTGATCTCTTCCTCCTAATACGGGAGAGGGGAGGAGGGGACACCTTCATAAAAGGAAATTTATGCCCTGCTTTTAGGCAGAAACAGGGAGGGCAGAGAGTTCTTCCTGTGTCTGCTGTTTCTTAATTGCCTTCAGCTCAAAATAATTCTTATGCCAAATGGCCTATTTGGGGGTGGCATATTCTGATCGCCTTTAGTGCTCAAACTGCTTTTTAAGATATTTTTTAATGTTAATTTGAATGACCTTCTTCTACTTCAGTTGTATGTTAACATCCCAATCATCCTTTGTGATTCAGCACATAAATCACATCCTTTCTGTAACTCTCCTTAGCATCACCCTCTTCCCATGCCCTGCCTCCTACTCCCATCCACGAACAGCTCCCAGATCTGTGTTCCAATGGCACTCTGTACATAGCTCTCTCATAGCATATAGCACATATTCTAACTATGTTTCTTTGTCTTCCCTTCTAGATCGTGAGAGATATTACTTTATTCATCTTCATATATTCAGGAATAACATAATAAGTAGTACCTTATACCCCTTAAGTAACACTTGCTGAATTGAATCCGGAATAAGGCGGCCTTGGACAGTTTCACTCCAATGATACGCTGCTAATGATGATGATAATAATAACAGCAACAAATAAATAATTCTTCATGTGTGCTGGGCACCACTGTCAGTACTCTACATATATTACCTCATTTAATCCTTCAACTACTGTATCAGGTAGGTTTTATTTTAAGTAAACAGCAGTAATAACAGTTAACATTTATGGGGCTAAATTACTATGTGCCATGAATTATCTCATTCTTCAAAACCACTCTCATGAAGGATATTAATAATTACCCTCACTTTACAGATGAGGAAGTTGACGTTTCAAGTATGTAAACCACTCAAGGTCATATAGCTATTAAGTAGCAAACTGAGGATTTGAATCTCAGTAAGCAATTACAGAGACTACATACTTATCATATCCGTGCTTTTCAAACTGCAGGTGGCAACCCATGAAACCAATTTAGTGAGTTGCAATCAGCATTTTTTTTTTTTTTATGAGGAAGATCAGCCCTGAGCTAACATCCATGCTAATCCTCCTCTTTTTGCTGAGGAATACCGCCTCTGAGCTAACATCTATTGCCAATCCTCCTCCTTTTTTTCCCCCAAAGTCCCAGTAGGTAGTTGTATGTCTTAGTTGCACATCCTTCTAGTTGCTGTATGTGGGACGCAGCCTCAGCATGGCAGGAGAAGTGGTGCGTGAGTGCGCGCCAGGATCCGAACCCGGGCTGCCAGTAGCAGAGCGTGAGCACTTAACCGCTAAGCCACGGGGCCGGTCACGGGGCCGGGCCAACATTGTTTTATAATGAGATAAAATAACAAAACAATCAGACTACCTGACACATACCATTAAAGCAAATATTTTTTGTAAAAATTTTTATTCACATCTACGTAAATAAAAATTATATATGTGTGTACATAAATGCACATGTTGCAAAGAAAAATATATTTCTTATTGTGAGTTATTGTCAGTTCTTAAAAAATCACTGCCCTAAAACATATTGGGTGATAAATTTTAAAAGAAGTAGCAGCAATGGGTCTAATTCATTAGAGGTATTTCCTTCAGCATGCCTGCTCTCTTGGATTTTGGTCTTATACGAGACCTCTGCAGAGCTTCTCCTCCATATTCCTGCAGGCTTTGACTTGAGGATAGGATCCAGATGACAGCTTTTGGATGAGATCCAGCTGAGAAATGAGAGTGAGGCTTTCACACCACACAGGCAGGGCCTAGTAGGATGAATGTCTCCCATCACAAGGATAGCTTTAAGGGTAGAAGTTACAGGAAAGCAAGATGAAGATCTTTTAAATTATTGCTGCTGCCCAGAATAGAATGGGTTGCCTTAGGAGAATCTTTCCAAAGAGCTGGAGGATCTTTGATGGGAGAGATTTAAGCATCTAATGGGATTAAAATAGATTACCTCGAATTGAACGTTTCTTGCAACCCCTGAGATTTTATGATTTGAATAAAATATAGTGAAAAACATTTGAAATGGCAGAAGCATCCCCTACCTAATCAAACGAGTTTAACTCTGAACACTGTTTTAACATTTCTCTGAGAATTCCTTTTGAAAACTACGATTTTTTTTTTTGGTAGGATACACATTCTCAAGAACACTAAACGTTAATTCTCAAGTTCCAAAAAACAAATCATACAATATTTTATTTGCTCTCTTTAGAACTCTTCCACATCTGTTTGTAATTTCTTTGTCTCTGACCAAAGGAAAACATTTGGTCCTAGTTGGATTTTTATTTCTTCTCCATCATCCTGATCCACACCCATTTCCCATATTTCCTAATCAGTTTATCAGTAATACCTTCAAGGTAAACTGCTATGGATTAGTAACACGGAAACCAGTTTGCTTCCATCTAGGCACGTTCTTTCCAGCATCCACAAGGCCAAGCGCCCCCTGCAGCCGGAGACCGAAAGGACATGTCATCCTCCAGCCGTAGCAACGGTTTCTATGTACAGCTCTGCCCGAGAGGGCGGCGGGGTCAGGTACTGGCCGGGATCCGGGAGCTCTAGAGCAAACCCCCAACCGTCAGGGGGCACTTCAGGACCCTATGAAATTGCTCCCCACTCCCGGGCTTTGGTCACCAGGACTGGTCGCCGCTGGCGGACCGCAGGAACCCCCTGGGGTCGCGACTCCGTCCCAACATCAGCCACACTCAGCCGCGAGAAGCAAAGGGCCCCAGTTCGCCTCCCACGACCGAGAAGGTTGTCTATCCCACCATACGCTCCCTCCCACTCGAGTCCGACGGTGCACCTGCTCTGCCTTTCCCTCCGGCTCCCTGGAGGAGAGACTGCGACAGGGAGATGTAACTTACTTCTGGCCACCTGGTTCTCAGAGCCCGCGCTGTGCGGAGGACACCCCCCGCCGCACACCTCACCAGCTGCCCCGCAGAGAGGGGCGGAGTCGCCCTCCTGCGCGCCCAGGGGCGTGCGATGGACGCCGGGGGCGGGGCTTAGGCCCTCCGCGGTCTCATTGGCTAGTCCTGGACCTGCCTTCCCGCTGATTGGCCTTACAGGCCCCAGCTTCACCCGGGCAGAGGACCATTAAGGGAGAAGTAAGAGCAGAAGTTGGCGAGTTCCCCTTCCTCTCCTTTGCTTTTCAATTCGTTTTAGATTGAGTTAAAACGCTTTAATTGTTCTGGATTGTTGTACTACCTGCAAGGTAAATTGATAACTACTTCTACTTAACTATAGAAACATATTAAACGTTCAGGATAGCTACATTGCGACCTAGATTTACTTAACCCCTCCCCCTTATACAAAAGAGTAAACGACAGGCAAGATTCCCTCTTCTCTTTCACGCAGTCAACCTTTTCTGAGTGCTGGTTATGAGTCAGACACTGTACTGGGCGCTGGGATACAAAGGAGAATAAGACATAATACAATTCAGATGAGTAAAACAGTAGAGATCATTTGTGAGGAACTGTATTTCAGTTTTATTATTTCAGACTAGTTAAAATAAACATAAAGCATCTCATACAGTGCTTGGCACATAATAGTTCAATAAATGTATTTCTCTTCCCCCTTTGCACTTAAATTACAGAGCTCCAGTCTTTGAGCAGGCACTAATAGTGATAAAAATTCTAGTGCTCAAAATATGACTAATTATATTTACATTATTTCTATTGCCAGTGCTAGAGATCGTTAAATTTGCATGTTTATAGACACAGATTCAAACTTTAGAGTAATCCTTAGGTTGCTTTACTATATTGTCATGGGGAATGGCATCACACGTGGCTCTGTAATGTCACTTCACACCTCATTCCAGCCAGCAAACTTCCCTCAAAATTATGTGCTAAGTGTAAAACACTCAGCCTAGTGTAACTTCACATCATTTTACTTCCAGCATAGGAAGAAATCCTTTAAATGCTTGGGGAAATGGTTGTAAATCCACATGCTCTGTATTTTTCTTTTCACTCACACTTAATGTTTTCTTCTGGTTATAATTATGTACATAAACATTTACGCTTAATAAACAAGCAGGATAAAAAGCAACTTGAAGGAAAGAGACTATGAAGACAAATGAAAATTATCACTATCGTCTTGCTTGGAGATAAGACATTGCATCCAAGAAACAAGGGGAGATTTTATGTGTGTGTGAATCATATATACACAAAGAAATCAGATCAATCAAAGAAAACCTAAGCTCTTAGAAATACAAAAATATTATGTATTGGGGAAAAGAAAACCCCAATAGAGGGACTAGAAAGTAAAGTTAAAAAAGTCTTCTGCAGAGCAGAGCAAAGAAAAAAAACAAAACGGAACAAAAGAAGAGAAAGTTAGGTCAATGAAATCTAATACTAAATTTTAAAAAAAGATGTAGAGAAAAGAGAAAATTGAGGATAGGAAGTTATTAAATAATTCAAGAAAATTTCCCAGAATTGAAGAACTTTAGTTTCCAGATTGAAAGTCCCACCAGGTGACCAAAACAGTGGAAGAAAACAGACCCATAGCAAGGCACACACCGCAAAGATTTCAGTACACTGCTCAAGAAAATTCTAAGTTGCCAGAGAGAAATGGTTACATACAAAGGATTAGAAATAAGAATGGTAATAAAATACCTAGGAATAAACTTAACTAAAGAGGTGAAAGATCTGTACACAGAAAACTATAAAACATTGCTGAAAGAAATTGAAGAAGACACAAAGAAATGGAAAAGATATTCCGTGCTCTTGGATTGGAAGAATTAACAGAGTTAAGATGTCCATAATTCCTAAAGCAATCTATAGATTCAATGCAATCCCTATCAAAGTTCCAACAACATTTTTCACAGAAATAGAACAAAGAATCCTAAAATTTATATGGAACAACAAAAGACCCCGAATAGCTAAAGGAATCCTGAGAAAAAAGAACAAAGCTGGAGGTATCACACTCCCCGATTTCAAAATATACTACAAAGCTATAGTAAACAAAACAGCATGGTACTGGCACAAAAACAGACACACAGATCAATGGAATAGAATCGAAAGCCCAGAAATAAACCCACACATCTATGGACAGCTAATCTTTGACAAAGGAGCCAAGAACGAACAATGGAGAAAAGAAAGTCTCTTCAACAAATGGTGTTGAGAAAACTGGATAGCCACATGCAAAGTAGACCTTTACCTTACACCATACACAAAAATTAAATCCAAATGGATTAAAGACTTGAATGTAAGACCTGAAACTATGAAACTTCTAGAAGAAAACATAGGCAGTACGCTCTTCGACATCGGACTTAGCAACATATTTTCAAGCACCATGTCTGACCGGGAAAGAGAAACAACAGAAAAAATAAACAAATGGGACTACATCAAACTAAAGAGCTTCTGCACAGCAAAGGAAACCATCAACAAAACGAAAAGACAACCTAACAATTGGGAGAAGATATTTGCAAACCATACATCTGATAAGGGCTTAATCTCCAAAATATATAAAGAACTCATGCATCTCAACAACAAAGAAACTAACAACCCAATTAAAAAATGGGCAAAAGACCTGAACAGACATTTCTCCAAAGAAGATATACAGATGGCCAACAGACACATGAAAAGATGTTCAAAATCATTAACTATCAGGGAAATGCAAATCAAAACTACAATGAGATATCACCTCACGCCCGTCAGAATGGCTATAATTAACAAGACAGGAAACAACATGTGTTGGAGAGGATGTGGAGAGAAGGGAACTCTCATACACTGCTGGTGGGAGTGCAAACTGGTGCAGCCACTATGGAAAACAGTATGGAGATTCCTCAAAAAATCAAGGATAGAACTACCATATGATCCAGCTATTCCACTGCTGGGTATTTATCCAAAGAACTTGAAAACACCAATGTGTAAAGATACATGCACCCCTGTGTTCATGGCAGCGTTATTCACAACAGCCAAGACTTGGAAGCAACCTAAGTGCCCATCAAGGGACGAATAGATAAAGAAGATGTGGTATATATACACAATGGAATACTACTCAGCCATAAGAAATGATGAAATCCAGCCATTTGTGACAACATGGATGGACATTGAGGGTATTGTGCAAAATGAAATAAGTCAGAGGGAGAAGGCCAAATACCGTATGATTTCCTTCATTAAGTAGTAGATAATAACAACAATAAACAAACACATAGAGACAGAGATTGGATTGGTGGTTACCAGAGGGGAAGGGGGGAGGGGGGAGGGCGAAAGGGATAATTCGGCACATGTGTGTGGTGATGAGTTGTAATTAGTATTTGGGTGATGAACATGATGTAAACCATGCAAAAATAGAAGTATAATGATGTACACCTGAAATTTATACAATGTTATAAACCAATGTTACTGCAATAAACAAAAAATTTTAAAAAAAAAGAAATAAGTGGTTTTGGACTTCTCAACAATAATACTGGAAGCTAGAAGACAATAAAGCAATCTTTCAAAATTCTGATGCTGGTGAAGAACACCAGAAAAGGTCATTTCAGGCAGAGAAAACCATGGGAAAAGGCACAGGCAAGAAAGAAATAAGGTCTATTACCTGCTTCAGGAACTGCAAACATCTCCTTAGAACCAAAGAATTAAGTGAGAGGTGGTCGAAGTGGTGACAGCAGTAGGAAAGGAGTCAGATTATCAAGGACCAAATGTACTATTCCCAGTAGTTTTGATTTTATCAAAATGGGCAGCCGCTGAGGATTTTCAGCAGGACAGTGACATGAAATTGGTATTTTAGAAAAGACAAGCTGAGGAGTATGGAGGTGTTATGAGAGGTTCGGGGATTCAATCGGAGACGTAAAAGACACTTTCCACTCCAAACAAATGGACTGGAGGTATATTTTATTATATAGAGGATAATAAAGGTGACAGTCTGCAAACAGATCCAAATAGGTCAAATATTAAGAGGGGAAAAAACATCAGCCCGACTGGAAAGGGAAAACACCCACATCGGCTGAAGAGAAATGACACAAATCAACCAGAAAGAGAAACACCAGGTTAACCGAAAAGAGAACACATCAAATCAATTACTTCATATCAAATCAATTACTTCACATCAAATCAGTTACTCACAACATCCACGCCCCACTGCCAGGAGAGCCCTGTCAATCGACGTGGCTGGGCAAGGATCACACGTCCTGGGCAAGGTGTCCCTTCCACAGGTGGAACTCTCTCTCGGGCTCAGTTTCCAGCAGTTTTTATACCATCAGTAATTTTCAGAGTAAGCAATTACAGAGTTTGCAGAGCAAGCATTTAGTGTTCCCATGCACAAAATGGTTATCAGTGGCGTACGTGCACTGAGCCCCCTGGCTAACGTCCCAGCCCAGTAGTTGTGTACGTGCATTGTTCTCTTTGGTTATCGTCCCAGCCCGGCATAGATGGCCAGTCCATCCCGTGCTACGACGCTCCAAGAGCCTTGAAATGTTACAACCTGCAACTCCCTCCGTGAGAGAAGGGCCAGTTCCCACCACGCAGAAAGCAGCTTTTATATTTCTTTTTGTGCTGGTGGCTGTAGGTCAATGGAGTGGCCAAACATGGCTGTACTCATGTCAAGACAGGAGGTCAGTAAGGCTGGTAGCTGGGAGACTAATCCTAAAGCCAATATAATCATGTGTGGAAAATGGTAATACTTACCCTAATGATAATAATAATAGTTAACACGTATTAGGCTAAGAGAGTTTTTATGGAGAATTTCACTTTATTTTGCAACAAACCTTTTAAGTAGGTGCTATTATTTCACGCCATTCTTACAAGTGAGGAAATGAACCGTGGTAAAGTCACACTGCCAGCTAACAACGGACACTGTGGGTGGACCCAAAGCCTTTTGCCAGTCTGTACTGTTTACTGAGCTCCTAAGTACTAACCAATCCATCAGTAAATCCTGTTAGCTCAACTTCAAAACCCATCTCACAGCGAGCGATGTCTCACTCCCTCCACAGCTACCACTCTGGCCCAGACACATTATTGTTTGTCTGAACTATTACAGGTGGCCCCTAACTGGCCTCCCCACCATCACCTGTCCCTATGTTGTCATTCTCATAGAACAGTTCAAATAATCTTTTAAGTCTTAAACTATGTCACTCTCCTGCTTACTCCCATCACAAGGCCCTAAGTGAGCTGGCCTCTGTCCACCTCAAAGTTTGAGTCACATGGGCTTCACTCTGAAGTGGGAACAAGGCAAGCTTACTTTCCACCTCAGAGCCTTTACACTGGCTGTTCCCCCTATTTCGGGAATGCTTCTTCCCCTGGTCTTCCTATGGCAAGTTTCTTCCCACCCTGCTTCCCTCTGCTCAAATAACCACTCTCTCTTGACTAATTTTCTACACAGAAGTTATTCTAGGAGGAGCAGGGATGTGTATGTTATTTGTATTCGTGAGGAGGCAACTTGTTTTTACATCTTCTCAGTTTACACTTCCTCACCTTATATATTTTATTCTTCCTTAGGACTGGTCATTTCTGATTTTCTCTACTATTTTCGAATTTTTCATAACTTCAGTCTCTGAAGACAGCTTCAGAGTCTCAAAGCACTGTACAGACCATCACGAATTCCTCCACTTTGATAATGAAGCTGAAGTAAAAAAAAATGGCTGGCCAGTCATTGAGTAGCAGGGCTGGATCTGAACCAATTTCCATGCTTTTCTCAGACATGCATGTCCATAATCTTCGGTGAGCAGTTTAATAGGGGACAAGTTATAAGTTAATTTCAAGCTCAGATTTACTGATTTTTATATTTATAGAGCACTATTCAAGAGAAGCTTTTTAAAACAATTTTATATATATTTTTTCATTTTTTTTTCTTAAAACTGTCCAGATAGGCAAGAGGTAAAATTACTTCCATTTTATAGATGAAGGGGACACAAAGAGGTAAGTGACTGACTAAAACAGTGGTCTTGAGTTCCAGTGGTAATACTTTTTCCATTAAACCACGGTATAGTTAACCAAATAACAATGTTGTATTTAACTACTGATAGGCAAAAGACCTATGACGAAAGTAGAAGTTAAGAGAAACAACGTTATCCAGTGAGTTGGGGTTTGTTTGGGGGCTGTCATAAAGAGCTACTGTATTTATTGAGACTCTTTTGTCCAAAAAGGACAAGATCAAGAAGGAATGCAGCAGATACAAAATTATGAAAGCCATAGCTAAAGGAAAACCTGGACCAAGGAAGCACTCTTTAAAAATTTGAGCATGGCAGTATTCTGTAGAGCACGTAATAAATTTATAAAACTTAGTATTCAAGGATGGTAGTAGAAATACAGGTGTTTTTTTAAAATGGCATAGTTAATTTTTTGAATGTCAGAGACACACATACACACACAGCTATTAATAAAGTGGTAGTATATCTAATCTTCAAAATGAATGTTAGGGAGGCCAACGTAACATTCCATAATGATGGAAACCTGGAACAGACGGAGTATGAGTATCCACATCCCTAAGATCAAGGCAAAAGTTTTAAACATTTATTCAATAATTCAGTGTAAACCAATCCCTATTCTTTTTATATCCTGAAAGCAGAATTTTTTTATTTTGCTAAGGAAGATTGGCCCTGAGCTAACATCTATTGCCAATCTTCCTCTTTTTGCTTGAGGAAGATTGTCCCTGAGCTAACATCTGTCCCAATCTTCCTCTATTTTTGTACATGGGATGCCGCCACAACATGGCTTAATGAGTGGTGTGTAGGTCTGTGCCCGGGATCCCAACCCGTGAACCCCAGGCCGCTGAAGCGGAGTGCACAAACTTAATCACTATGCCACTGGGCCGACCCCAGAATTTTTTACCTTAATGAATGATTACATGTGGGAACTGCACCTGCCTTAACAGACTGCTTCATCCACTTTACTTGGGGTTGATTTTGCCTTACAGAGAGCAACCATTAAAACTTCTTTTCCCTCACCCAAGATTTAAAAAATAGTCAAGCATGGGGCCGGCCCGGTGATGTAGCAGTTAAGTTTTCACGTCCCACTTCGGCAGCCCAGGGTTCGCCAGTTCGGATCCTGGGCACGGACCTACTCACCACTCATCAAGCCATGCTGAGGCGGCGTTCCACACAGAAAAACCAGAAGGACCTACAACTAGGATACAACTATGTACTTGGGCTTTGGGGTGAAAAAAAGAGGAAGATTGGTCTCAGATGTTAGCTCAGGGTCAATCTTCCTCAAAAAAAAAAAAAAAAAAAGTCAAGCATTATATACAAATACAGAAAGGTCTATGCCAAGTAACAAATGAAAAATATAACTCAAAATGAGGTATGCACACTGACAGTAAGTGCATTGATACACTCTAAAACAAAATGATGCAAGAAGGTTAACAAACAGTTGGTGATGTAAAACAGTGGTTTCCAAGGAACGAACTTAATCACACCTTTAGAGGGCTGTAGAAAACTTCATTTTTAACAAGGGCCCCAGATGATTCTAAGTTTTGACTGAAAGTGCAATTAGGGGAAGCACTTTTAACCTCCATTGTGCGTCAGATTACATACACAATAAAATTAAATTGTAAATCATGTAATCGAACAGAAGTAATTTATTTATATAAACTATTAATAGATACTAAATACAATATGGTTTTAAAATGAAATCATGTGTACACAGTTGTCTTCATAAAGAAAAGTATACTAATCAAAAGCTATACAACAACATTAACAGCAAATCCAAACACAAACGAAGATATTCTTCTGATTGCCATGTCTCATCGAGCATCAAAAACCACCACTGTATTAAACTGAGTTAAGGACAAAAAAAGTATTTAAAAATTGATCTAACACTTCCAAGTCACTTTCTCTTTGCAATAAGCTTGTTTGTTATTTAATCTAAAATGCACAAAAAAATGGAATTCACTATTTACTATGACAAGTGGAAATGAACTAAAAAAACTATTTCTATTTTTATTAGTCCCCTTTCCAAAGTGCAAAAGACCAAAGCACCAAAAAACACTGAAGCAACGTTAAAGGTGATAACTTATTGATTTAAAAAACATTGTTAGTTACCACATAACAATTTACTCTCTTTCAGCTAATTTGTAAGCTTCACTTTTTCCATCAGGTAGCATACATACACAATATTGTGATTTCTCCTTGTATAATTTAGTTTGTTCATAAACTCAAGCTCAAGAATGAGTACTTTGTGAAATAGAGAATCCCTGAAAAACAGACTTAAGAGAACCAAAATCAACTAGTATTTAGATTATTTAGTATATGCCTATACATTGGCATACTGGTCCATGAAAATGCTAATCATGCCTTTTTTGGTAAGTAATCCAAAAGTTATTACCATTTTACCAGAAATTAGTCTTTGACTCGCAACCCAAGCATTACTCTTCACTTCCTCCCACCTCATATTTAGAAAGCATAGTTAAAAGGATACATCTTTTAGTCCTTTTCTTATACATTATTCTGTATCCACATTCTCTGCATCTGATTGGATCTCTGGATTTTATTTCATTTTCTGTGTGACATTCTAGAAAAGAAAACACATTTATTCAATGTCTAAAGGGAAATATTACAGACAAATTATCTTAACCATATTTTTCACCCAGAACACTAAAATATACTCCATCTCAAGGGAATGTTGCTATCACCAATATATTAAGGGGGAAAGAAAAAAAGAGTTGTGGGCAATGCACTTTTTCAGGACAGAAATCTTAATGAGAGGATTATTTTACGGTTCCTAAAGTATTCTGCTTTATAACTTTAAACTTGAGCGACGCATTTAAGCCAAAGATAAAAGTAGAAATTTCAAAAAACTGAAGTAAAATACCCTTACTTTATGTAAGTGCTACTCTTACCTCCACAGATATATATCATTGGCTGCTGCTTTGGGGGTTGAACGTCCTTCTGGGTGTCCATTGTTAGTCCCTGAAATCACAGACTCAAATACTGAATATCTCAAAGGGGCTCTTCACAAATCCAACCAGCCCTCATTTTTCTCAGAAAGCTAAAAACGTCCCAATTCCTAATCTGTACTTTTTCAAACCCTATGAGGTGTAAAGCACGAAACAAAAAAACAACATATTGCGCAATTACCCCCAAACTGGACACAAAAGTAAATACATTATATGTGTTATTTCATTTATACGTCATTTCACTACAATCTTTACAACACTCCTAGGAGGTATTACTCTTCTTTTACAGATGAAGAAACCGAGGCTTAGAAAAGTTAATTTGCACAGGATTATTCAGCTATTAAGAGGCAGAAAGATTCAGATCGACTTTAGCAGGAGATGGCCACAAAAATAATACCCCTCAACAGGGGAACAAGCGAACCGAAGATAAGGGAAGGATAATGAAACAACCCCCAATAGCCAAACAGCTCAACTGAAAGAAACCAGGCAAAGGACTAAAGCATTGACTCTATCCCCAGCCTCTCCCAACTCTAAATCCACACCAGACCTGTTTAACCCGAGTATCTTGCCAGTTTTGGCCCAAAAGCCCAACCCGCCAATTCCCTACCCACCTAGCAAGGAGAACGTTCTCACCCTACGGTTCCACACAGATTCCGGCTCGTCGCTCCGTCTCAGCCAACTTCCGGCGTTGGTGTATGACGCGGAGTGGAGTCTCCGCCCCTTCCGCCCTGGGCGTAGCCGAAGAACCCGGATTGAATACAGGCGGTCAAGCCGGGCGTTTTGCATATTA
Source organism: Ceratotherium simum simum (assembly GCF_057802395.1). Taxonomy (NCBI): domain Eukaryota; kingdom Metazoa; phylum Chordata; class Mammalia; order Perissodactyla; family Rhinocerotidae; genus Ceratotherium; species Ceratotherium simum. The sequence continues at coordinate 38,717,788 of NC_141922.1, forward strand.
GGCTTAGCGTGCGTGTTAGCGTCACAGCTATTTTCATTTTTCAGCACGTCAAAGCATTTTAACAGTTCCTCAAGTCAAAGGAAGTTCGTTTTCCTGACTAATGTAGTCTGTAGAAAGTAACACTTTTCCAGAAGGGCAGGGGGTTAGAAGAGAAACCAAAATGACAAGTGCCCGTGGAATCCTAGGCTAACCATTATTCCGAGGAACGTGGGAGAATCGACTTCACTGCTGATTTTTCACGCGGAAAAACACTTTTCAGATTATGTTTTTCGAACGGTTTGATATCTGTGCTGGGGCGGTGGAGCAGACGCCTCCTATCCTTCGCATAATTTCGTTTTTGCTTTTCGACCCTTTCTGTCCTAGGCTCCTGTCATCCCTCTCACCCACTCCTTTCACTCATTTTAAAGCAAAGGCGGGCGTGAGGGCAGCTGCGTCAATTACTCCCACCTACAGCTGAGGGATTTTGGTAGCGGTGGCTATCCACTGACGCTCCTTCCGTCACATGTATTGTCCTCCAGAACAACAAAGCGACCTGCCATGTAAGGTTGGGTTCTTTCAAAGATCAAAATTTCAGTGAGATTAATGTCAGTTGGTTTTACAACATTTACATTCATTTGCTTCTTTCACAGTAGTAGTTTACTTACAACAGAAGGAGGGAGAAGAAAATGAAGTTATTAAAATTTAGAAAATAACCAGTCGTTAATAACTATTATAGTTAATCGGAGAAGCAGATTTCTTTCTCCCCAACATGCACTACATCTTTGCTTTCTCACTAAGCAGGCTATACTGCTTTCCCATCTTGCATCCAGCAACTTGAGAACTTTGAGCTTAACCTGTCACTTTCAGAAGGAGTTCCAGCTGGTTGCACCTCCACAGACCAACTTGTGAGATTTAACTTGATATTCCCAGTCTTCCTAGCTGCCAATTTTTTAAATTTCCAGGGAAACACACCGGAATTTCCTGCTTCTTCCTCCACAGACAGGCTAATATAGAGCATAAATATTTGGACCATCAGCTCTCTCACAACGTACTTCTCCTCTCAACCAAAGAAAAGAGGTAATCCAATAGAAGAGTCAAAATAAGCTTCCCTACAAGCAGTGTTAGATAAAACCATTGTTATCATGAGAGAAAGATGATGGAGTGATCCAGAAAGTGTAACTTTAATCATTGGAAGCTGTCCTGGATTCTGACTTCCCAGTTAGGGTATCAAGATGATTCTGGCAGGGCCGGCCCCCTGGCTTGGTGGTTGGGTGCGCGCGCTCCGCTACTGGCAGCCTGGTTTGGATCCCTGGCGCGCACCGACGCACCACTTCTCCAGCCATGCTGAGGCTGCTTCCCACATGCAGCAACTGGAAGGATGTGCAACTATGACATACAACTGTTTACTGGGGCTTTGGGGGGAATACAGGAGGAGGATTGGCAATAGATGTTGGCTGGGAGCCGGTCTTCCTCAGCAAAAAGAGGAGGATTGGCACGGATGTTAGCTCAGGGCTGATCTTCCTCACACACACAAAAAAAGATGATTCTGGCACATAACACAGTCTATGAAGATCAGAGTGGATCAACACATGTAGAATACAAATGGGTGCTGGGACACTACAGAGGGGTAGGGTAATGCGAAGTGGTAGCAAAGAGATCCAGAATTTCAACAAGAGTTCATGTTGATGCCAGTTCCCAATCCAGCTCCCTCTTTCCTATCAGCAGGAACCAGTAATTTTAGGATCACTGTGGAGCATGGTCAGTGGAAGCTATTATCAATGGTAACAACTAACTTTTCTTGAGCACTTACTATGTACCAGACATTATTGCATTGCCCTCTCCTAATGAGAGTATTTGTCTTGCCATCTTAGATACTAGTGCTTTTAACTCCTTATTATATGGTCATAGAGATGCAAGTTGCTATTTTTCCCCTGAATCTTTGTTTTCCTTTTTCCTTGATCATATTCATTAAAGTATACTTGCATAGCTCGAATGTCTTGGTGACTGGAAAAGTCTTCCATTATGTTTTACTGGATGTTCCCAAAAAGAAGCATTAGATCTTGTGGAAAACAGATGGATTTTAGAATTCTGAGGTCAGTAATGGGATGGCACCCAATTCAGAAGGGAAGCAAAAAGGCCAAAGACTGTGGTGGGTAAAGAAGAGGAAAATATAGCTCAGTGGCTTAAATTTGGGGTATATGAGTTAAGCTAGGACAAGCTACATGTAACTAGGTGTCTTTTTTGCCCTTTTTGGGGGAGTATAAAAATTATTCTTCTTTGAATGATGGAAGGGAGTTATAATATGCTCTTTTACTCTTCAGTCATAAAATATCTAAAGAAAAATAAAATAGCTGGAGAAACAGAAAAGGACAGTGTTTAAATGGTGTTTGGGGTTGTGTGGATTTTATTTAACCATAGGCAAAATTCCCTGCCCTGTTTACATTATGGTGGGAGTGGGGAGAGGACATTAAACAAAATAAGTAAATAATATGGTATTTTAGAAGGCGATAAGCTACACGACACAATTCAGCAGAGAAGGAGGATTTACAAATACTAGGCAGGGAAGGGCAAAATGGCTGTAATAGAGATTTGTTTGAAGAATTAGAGAGGGCACTACTCACTCTACTGAGTGTATGGAGGAGGCTTCCAAGAGGTGCAGTCTTGGGGAATGTGTGATTCACCAATTCCTTACCTTAAATCCTACAGTTTCCTCAAACTTAACAACCTCATACTAAATTCATCTTATTTTCTCCCAAACTTGTACTCTTCACTCTCTTACCCTCTGCCCCATGCAGTTGATTTTGTCAACTGAATATGTCGAGTCCAGGTTCTTCCCCACCCCTACTATCTTCCAGAGTAATGCAGTAGCTTCCTAACTGGTCTCCTGGCAGCCACCCTCACCTCTCTTCCTCTGTCCTCCATTCTGCCGCCAGAGTGGTCTTTCTCAAATGCTCTGCATTGCCTAGAGGATAAATGTCAGACTCTTAACGTGCATCCAAAACTCTCCATGACTTGACTTCTTTCCCTTCTCAAGAATTTTCTTTTCTTTTTCCTCAAACAAGTCTTAGTTTCCAGCTATAATCAATTATTTACAGTTTCTCTGATGTGCCCAACTGTTTCAATTTTCCTGCTCTTGCACATTATGTTTGGAGTTTGGAATCACCTATCTGCCTTTTAAATTGCCACTTGTCCTTCAAAATCCATCTCACATCATGGTCTTGATGAAGTTAGCTCTGCCCTTTCTTCTCCGATAGGGTTAGTCCATCGGTCTTTCTTTTGTGCTACTACCGTTCCTCTGTTACAGCACTTACAGCTGTCAGCCCCTTAAGGACAGTAACTGTGCCTCACTCATCTTTGTATTCCCTGGACCTAGCCCAATAATTGGCACATAGGTGAGGCTTAATCATTGTTAGTGAGTTTGACTTTGGATATATGGCATTTAGGATGACTAAAGGGCATCCAGATGGAGAAGAGTGTTGGTGGCACCTGTTACTGGCTTAAAAGTAATGGTTGAACCTCTGAATGAGAATTATGTAAGCACAGACCGGTAAAGTAAGAAAAATGCTGAGGTAGGACAGCTCATTTAGGGAATAGACAGACGAAAAGAAGCCAGAAAAAGGAGATGCAGAAAGAAGCTGCCAAGAGCAGAAGGATGGAGACTGGCATATAATAGGTGCCCAGTAAATAAAATATCCGTTTTTAGATGCTTAAAAAAGAAGCACAATCACATCTAAAGATTCTGTAACCGAGTTAGTCATACCTTTCAGACCTTCTCCTGTGTATATCGATACTTCTAAAAGGAGTCATTCGGTTTGTAACCTGCTTTTTACACTTGATTATCTCAGGAAACATTTTCAAGTGAATCTTCTACATTATTTTTGATTATTTTAATGGCATCCCACTGTAGGACTTATCAGCCTTTCTCTATAATCCTCCTCACAGTGAGAATGGGGAGAGGAAAAGCCTATCAAATTAGGAGGTCCTCGCTGTGCTTGCGGAGGGCTGGAAGGGCGAGAAGGAGAGGACGAGACCTCCTCCGGCGCAGGCGAGGGCCGGGGACCTGCAGGTCGCGGGGCGGCCGGCGGGGGCGCAGCGGAGCCGGAGGAAGGGGCGGCGCGGGGCGGGGCGGCGCGTAGCGGTTACTCAGGGCGGGCAGTTCAAACCGAAGGAGGGAAACGCGGCGGCCGCACGCGAGCGCGGCGTGGGGGTTGCCATAGCCGGGCATCCCTGGGGGCGAGGCTGTGGCTCCTCCCCGGCGCAGCCCGCCGCCGCTGCCCCTCTCCCCTCCCCGCCCCGCGGCCGCGCCTCGGGCTCCAGGTGGACCGGAGCGGGGCACCCCAGGTGTGTGCTGGCTGGCGGGCCTCTGGGCGTCCCCGGCCCCGCGCCCACTTTGTTTTCCAGGTGCTGGGACTAGAGAGGCGCCCGAAGCCGTTCGCTTCTCCGCTCGCTCCGCTCCAGGGGCCGCCCGGCCGCCCTCGGCCTGTCGGTGTTTCTCTGGGCCCCGGACCGCGGCGGCCGAGCCGAGCGAGCCTCCCCCGCCAGCCTGGCCCGGGGAGGGTCCGGGAGGGCCGAGCGGGCTAGTTGACGCCCTGGTGAGACCGTTGCCCACAGCGCCTCGGGCCGGCCTGACAGCGCTGCGGCTGCCACTGCGTCGTCTCCGAATCGGGGAGTTGCCTCAGTTCCAAGACTGGCTGGAGAAAACAGATATTAAAATTACTGTTGTCTGGAAGGTGAAGGAAATTCAAAGTGATTTAGGCCTTTTCAAGTGTTAGAAGTAACCCCTGCAGCGTGTCCTTTTGGTACCCTTCAAACTTGAGCGGTCATCGTGCTACGGCACGTTTCAATTAATCGTTCAAACTAGTTTTCTCTTTGAGTAGCATTACTTTGGCATGAATTTTAAAGGCAAAGTGAGAGATTTTCTTGTTTGGAAGCCTACATAACTTTGACATCTAAGAGCTCAAGATTTACTGATGGTAAGATTTTCCACTTTAACAACTGAAGGAAATTTCGTTTTAATATAGTTAAATGAGTTTCATTCTCTGATTTGACAAGCGCTTTTTTTTTAAGAGCACTGTGGCGATAAGTGTTCTCAACTCTTTTATCAGGAGCCTGGTTAAAACAAAAATTAATATTGAGGAGGTTGTTTGATTAATCGGTGAACTGGTGAATCGGTAAAATTAAATGTCAGCGGGCATTCCATAATTTTGCATGAATAATTTTAAATAATTAAAAAATTAAGTTTTGAAGAGCTAAGTTTTGTTTGAGACTGACATCTTGGAGTAGTAGAAAGATGAACATGATGACAACAGAGAAAGCACGTTGGAGACAACTTCAAATGTGTAGATGAACAGGAAAAAGTACTAGAAAGTTTTTATGTTTGTAACAAGTGGTCTATGGTTTTTTGGGAGGGGGAGAGGATGATATCTGCATCCCAGCCCTGTTTCTATTTACCTCTGTTTCCCAAATTCTAGCATGATGAGACACCTAGTGGAGAAGTAGCAGAATAGTTATGTTTGTTTTAACTTTTTAAAAGGACACGACCTAATTTTACCAAATAACATGAGTGAAAACTGTTACTTAATAGAATGATTCTCATAGAGGGAGAAACATTCGTGGGAGGAGGTGTAATTTGAAGACATATTCTATCTTATTAACTTAATATTTTGAAAACAAAAATTTTTTAAAAATATAATACAAATTACAGAAAGCAAAGTTTGATGATCTTGGCCGGTAAGCATGTACAGAAGATATAGCAGTGATTCTCACCGTCTGAGGGGATGTAGATCAGAAGGGTACATGTGGGAGATTTACCAAAAAGGGGTATAGGTTTAAAAGATTGAAAAACACTTAGATACTTGGCCCAGTAATAATGATCTTCTAATGATCATTATACTGTAAAGAAACTATTTCGTTTTGTGGTTAGAGTAGCAATTTGGTTTTTTTAAAAAACTCATTCACTCATATATTTAAAGGATGTAACTTAGGCATAAATTACTTTCCTATTATAGTCACTAAACTATATCTTCCCAGGGTCTTTTAATAGAGAAAAATTGTGTATTTGGTCTGGAGATAACTTTGAAAGAATGACAATTTTCTTAGTGTCCTTTGAGTAATCTGGAGAAATATCAGAAACTATGATAACTTTCTTATCTTAGCTTCCTTTGAGTTATTTAAATTGAGGTTCTAGAAAGAAGGAATGTGATGATACTGTTGAAAAGGCTAAAGAGTAAAGTATTTTCTAGTGTCATTCCTTACAAATATAATTACTGAGTCACATTTCTTCTTTAAGTAATTTACTTTAATTCTTTATTTTCAACTTCAAGAATATTATAAAGGGTGGGTTTCCCACAAATAGTTGCCTGTTACCTGTGAATTCATGCCTGCAACTGGACCTTATGTCTCAAAATATTTAGAAGATGAGACATGAATGAGGGTAACATGCCAGGTTTGAAATGGCCTTATATCTATGGGGCAATGGTTCATTTTGGTTAGTGCATGAAGAATGTGTTAGTAATTTGTCAGTGAGCCAAAGAGTCTTTGCAAAGGTATAAGTCTGGGAATTCAGACTTTGTGAATGGTCGTGGGGACTGGATTTCTGAGACGGGTCTATGTTACAAGTATGAATAATTATCCTGGAGTTGCTTAGCCAAATTGCAGTGAAATCTAGTGGCAGCACTCATTTGACACATTTCCCAAAGATATGTTTGAAAATTAGCATATAGTTTTTTTAAGCAGCTTTATTTACATCCCAGAACTTTGAAAGGAAATATCCAACTAACTAGGTCTAGGCCAGCACAAATAAGCTAGAATATTAAAACTACAGTTATGTACTTTAGTGCTGTTAAAATCATTAGGTAATAACATCATCTAAAGATGATGCTTCCAGATTTTTTTTCTCCTCAAGTGTAGTTCAAGAAAATGTTTGTGCACGGTGCTTAGACTCTGCTTAGTCAAATAATCTGTGAATATTTATAACCTGAAAGTTTTGTTTTTTATGATGTCAAAAAGTTGTTTTAAGTAAGATACACATAAGTATATTGTAGAATAGATTTATTTTTTAAAGTAACTTTTTTTATTGCCATAAAATTTTCTATTATTATCTGTACTCATAACAAATAATGTATTTTGCTGTAGGCTGTTAGGCTGCTCGTTTCAAAGGAAGAATGAAATTTGTTTTCACTTTGTAGAAACAGAGATTTTGAAGATGTCAGAAAGTCATTCAGGTCAAGCACGCACTGGAGCAGGAAATGAGGTGGACTCTCCTACTGTCGATTTCAAGTACTCCAGCTTCAGAGATTTTTGTTCCACATCTTCATTTCAAGATAGTGGCTACAAAGAGTTGTTAAAATCTTGCAGCTTTGATAATACAGATAAAGAATTTTTTGGAAAGACAGAAAAAGGCCCAACATTAAACTATGAACATCCAGAAACTTCAAATCTGGGCTTAACACATCCTTTAGAGTCTCCCACTCAGAAAAAGAGATTTGTCTTCCCTAGGAAGGAAAAGAATAAAACCCCAGAACTTTGTGAAACTCCTAAAGTCAGTGGGAAAAAATTTTTACTGCGCAGAAGGCTGGACATATCTTTCTCTCTTCTAAAGGGGCACTTTGAATCACAAAATAGTTCTCTAGAAAGTAGTTCAAGCCAAGTTCTCAACTTAGGAAAAAATATTCCAAGCAGTGCTTTGGGTTTTCCAGGGCAAAATAATTTTAGTCCTTTAGTTACTAGCGCTTTGAAAACAGAAGCAGCAACTTCCAGCAGTCAAAAATTGAGACTAAATTTTTCTCAACAGAAGACTTCCACAGTTGATGATTCCAAAGATGCTTGTAGCCTATTTGAAGTTGAATGTATATCTCCAATTCAGGGCAATGATTTTAAAGACTCTATCACACGTGACTTTAGTGATAGCAGTCTATGGTTTAACGATGAGAATACATATCCCGAACTTCTGGGCTCCTCTGTTAGTGGAACAACTTGTGGAACAGATGAGGACATATTTGTGACTCCAGTAAGTAATCTTGTAGCTAACATTAAATTTAATGCAAGGCAATGGCTTTCTCCTTCAACTGAAGTGAGAGGCAATATTTCAACACCTGAAGACAGTGGTTTTAATTCACTTTGCTTGGATAAATCAGAAGATTCGCTCTCTGACAAGGAGAGTTCTTTTCAAGAACTACATAAGGGAACTCTCAAAGTGAGGGACACCATAAAAAAGTCAAGGCGTCTTGGAAGGTTGAGAAGACTGTCTACCCTTCGGGAGCAAGGCTCACAATCTGAGACAGAAGAGGAGAAGGAGATCATCCATTCTGACTCTGAAGCAACACCAGCAGCTGCTTCAGACATCTCAGAGAGCCAGCCAAGCAGTGACAATAAGAGTGGGGATTTGATTTTAAGCTTTAAGAATTTATCAAAGACCCCAGCCTTGCAATTAGTGCATGAGCTCTTTATGAAAAGCAAAAGGAAACGATTCCAGCAAAATGGCGCACATGAATTCCTAGAAGAAAGAGATGAGGGGAAAATTGCTGTACTACAGTGTGTACTTGCAGGACTAATTGGCAAGAAAATGGGTATAGAAAAACTGGACATCTTAACAGAATTAAAATATAGAAATTTAAAGCATATTCTTGCTATGGTTTTAGATTCCTTGACTACAGAAAGCCTTTGCAGGTAAGAAATAAAATTTTTTTCTGAAATAAAACTGCCTTTTATCACTTTTTTTTAGTTGAAAAGCTTTTCTATCAGTGGGGTAGTCGTCCTGTTTTTTGTTTATTTGTTTTATTATCTCTGTCTTTGGTTGTCCTACACTTTATCAAAGGTGGTTTAGTGAACTACTTGGTAGAGCTTACTAGTATAGTCCCTTCTATTAAAAGCCTGCTTTAGAAGCAACAGTATAATCTTCTGGATAAAGTTCATTTCACTGTCCTTTGGGAAGAGAGTTTCTGGAAGTTGAACTTTAAATTTTCAAGATGGCAAACTTCCATGAAAGTTATTAAATGATTTAATAGTTCACATCCTGTTGTCAGATTGCAAATTGTACTAAAGTTATGACACTTGGTCAGAAATAATGAAAAGCATTATGGAGACTAAGAAATGACAGCATATGAAGGATAGAATCCAAGAACAATGGTTAGCTTTCATTTTAGAGTTTGGTCTTTTCAGAGACCAAGGGAGACGAGGATTATTTCATTGCTAACACAGCAGTGGAAGTTAATTACTTTGGAGAACTTCAAGGAATTAGAAACGGAAGAATTTGTGTTCACAGAGATTTCAGTATATTGAATGCTGTTACATAATTAAAGAGAAACTAAGTCAGACATTTAGGAGTATTGAGGGTGGGAACTAGGGCTACAAAGACTAAAGTGAGACTGTGTTCATACTGGCAATTTTGGGGAGTTGCAGGACTCCCAGAAGACAAGACCCTTGGGAATGCCATGACCAGGAAGGAGGGAAGCCGTGTGGAACAGGATTTCTGCAAGGTGATGGTTAGAGGAGTACATGCAGGAGAGAGAGTGAACCTCTTTTTCAATAGGGATATGTCAAGAGTTTGGTTCATAGAGTCTTTGCTGTTTTTATGGCCACTACTTCTATTAAAGCCCCTCTTCACCTTTCTCCCATAAATTAGTTGTGCGCTATTGTAGAGAATTGTAGAATTTCGTAGCTGGAAGTCTTCTGAGATATCTAGCCCAATCACATATTTTGCAGATGAGAAAACTGAACTCCAGAGAAATGAAGAGACCCGCCAACAGTCACTCAAGGAGACAGGAATATATCTAGGTCTATAACTGAGCTCTCTGATTTCTAATCCAGTTTTTCCTAAAAACTCTTACTAAGGTTTAAGGGCTTTCTGGATAGACTTGATTGGGTGGAACCCAAATAGGATAATAAACAGATTAGTGCACCTATATGTGTGTGCCTTTAAAAAATGTTCAATTGAGGGGGCCGGCCCGGTGGCATAGTGGTTAAGTTCTCGTGCTCTGCTTCAGGCGGGCCCCAGGTTTGCGGCTGGGATCCCGCATGCAGACCTACACACTGCTCATCAAGCCGTGCTGTGGAGGTGTCCCACAGACAAAATAGAGGGAAATCGGCACAGATGTTAGCTCAGGGACAATCTTCCTCACAAACACAAAAAAGTTCAAATGAGATGAATTATTTGTTTAAAAATTGAAGATATGGCTGAGATATAGGAATTTTATTTTTATATGCTGGAGTAGTTGGATACAGACCAGCCAAAATAAGAAATTGGGTGATACTTTTGGGTGCTCACTTGTGGAAGCAGTTGATATTCAGTCATATTTCAATACTTACCTCTCCTGCTCAGCCCTCCAAATTTATAGTATTTGTACTACAGAATGCATGTATAACGTTAGCAGTATTTATTGTTGGTAATGTGAGATTATGGTCAGTTGAAATAGCTGTAGCAAATACCCAGTTATATGGTTCATTTCTTCTCCATCAATAGGTGATTTTCTGCCTATTCCTCCCCATCAATCTGATATAAGGCACATGTATCAGTTTAGGGAGAGGCAAGGGCAACTGAGGCGGGCCATGGTAGCTGGAAGAATAGTAGTGCTGACAGCTCAAGTATTACTTGGGGCCCGACACAACAAGTAACTTTTTCTTCCAGCTGTCTGATCTTATTCACTTTGATGATTTGTGATGTTAGAGTAATAAAAAAGACCAGATTAACAGTTGAAGAAATACCTTTTCTTTAACAATTAGTATAGTCAAAGTTATTGATAAATAAGCAATCACTGGACATAAATTGTGTTTTTTCTTTAGCTGCTTCATTCTCATAAACTTTGGTTTATAAAACGGGAACTTTTTAGTGCTACTCATAATAATATTTATTATTTAGCCCTTAGTACATCCAATGAAGGATTGATTATTCTTGTGTTTGTTTAATCAAAATGATAGATATGTTAAATACATTAATAGGATAAATTGGTAAAAAAAAAAAAAACAACCTCTTGTGCTATAGATGATAATCATTTGTTGCATGTTGTGTTCCAAATTTTTAATATTAGTGTCACATTTGAAGTTAAATCCTCATAATCAGTCTCCCTGTGGACTCATATCGGCTCTATATGAAACTGTGTTTTTCCCTTAACCATTTATGAGATGATAATCTATCAATATAATGCTGGCATATATTTAATATTTTAATAGGAATTCTTTCATATGGTGAAACAATGATGTAGATTAAGTCTTTTTTTTTTTTTTTTGCTGAGGAAGATTAGCCCTAACCTAACATCTGTTGCCAATCTTCCTCTACTTTATATATGGTTGCCACCACAGCGTGGCTGACAAGTGGTGTAGGTCTGCACCCGGGATCCACACCTGTGAACCCGGCTGCTGAAGCAGAAGGCACCAAATTTAATGACTACACGACGGTGCCAGCCCCTCAAGTCATGTTTTTAATGTAAATTTTTAGGTTTAAATTTACTGTCCAAAATCTTTAAAACCAGTTTTTCTTATTAATTGCCGTATGCAAAAAATGTTAATCCTGTGGAATATGTACAATATGAGGACTGATCTTTTTGTTGTAGTGTTTGGAAAGTGAGCAGAAATTGGCGTGAAATTGTTGTTCAAGATAAAAAAGCAAATCGGAGGAGGAAAATTTATATCACAAAACTGAAAACATATTCTGAGGTAATGTATATAATATTTTTCTAAAATGGATTTGTATAAATATCTGATAATCCCATATTGCTAGACAGCCTAATTTGGTTTTCCTGCTATCTTTTAACCTTTTCCATTTAGTAAACATTCACTCATAAATTCTTTACTTTTCCCAAAGTCCATTTCCATCCAGTCCATAAGTGGAGTAGACTACCTAGCATCAAGAACAACTTGTTGAGTTTTGTTGTTGTTTAAGTGTATGTGCTGTTAGCAGTATTTGAATACCAATGATATACTGGACCCCATTCATAATTAGATATCCTTATAGCACTTTCTATCCAGTCTTTTGAGTAGATATTACTGCCAGTTGCTCAGATTATGATGATGAACACTTCTGACATGGTCCCTGCTCTGTTGGAGCTTGTACCTTGTGGGTGATATGGATAAACAAGTGGTTACAATACAAGTGTGTTAGGAGAAGCCCAGAGTTAGTTCTATTGGAACATTTAAGAGGCATGTTTGATACTTGGGAATCAAGAGAAGGTTTCTCAGAAAAAGTGCATCTTAGCTGAGAGCTGAATCATGAGTTAGCAGTTAGCCAGGTGAAGATAGGGAAAAGTGTTTCAGCAGAGGGAATAGCATACATGAAGGCCTGGAGGTTAGTAAGCATAGCAGATTAGTGCTAGTAAAGCATCATTAACTTGTATTCCCTTGAAGATCTGAGGTCCAGCTTTGAAGTTACAAGAAAAGTCCTACAGAAGCTGATTAATTCTTCCTAGGAATGCTACTTTATATAATAGGCATCTGCTGACTCCGGCACCCATATTTATTGTATATTCCACTTTTAGACCTTTCTTAGGCATCATTACCAAAAGAAACTCTGAGAGTTTACTCCCTTATTCTTGTTCTAGTAAAAAGTATTTAATAACATCTTATAAGTAAATTTCTAATTTGACTAAATATAGTAATTGATGTAAAGCATGGCATAAACAAATATGAACACCTAGATACAGATTGGCAGGCTTCTCATTACAACGAAATATTAGAGATTGCTGTTAACTAAAACGTTGACTTTCTACTTTACTTTTAAGAAAAGTTTTACCTTCTCACCTATGATGTTGCCTTATGACTTAGTCACAGCTCCTGGCTACTTCTGCAGCTGCTGGCTCTGGGAGTTTCTAATAGTGAAGATATTAATTGCCTTCTTAGCATTTCTTTTTAGAGTGCTTCCCTACATGCTAAGGACTTAATTTTTTAAGCAAGCACCTGTTAATATTAAGCTTTTACCTCCATGTACTCCTTACATCCTATAAGGAAGAAAATGTGGTTGTTTTTGGTGACATTTCAGGTAATTCTAGATAAAATATTCTATCTTCATATCCTGGCCACCAGTTTTTTTTAACTTGGTTTCTTAAAGGACTATCCTGTTTTCCTTACTTGGACTTTTTTTCCTATTTTGATTTGCTTTTTAAATTTTTTTTCAAAGTAAAACAAGTACATGGCTGAAAAAGTCAAATTGGACAATAAAGCTTATGACAAAATACATATTCTCCTGCCCTGTCCCTTCCTACTCTGGATTCTTGCCCCATCAAGGCAATCACTTTCAACTCTTTAGTTGTTCCTTCTGATATTTGCCTCTGCATTTCTAAGGAGCATACCTTTACTGCTATTTCTTTGGTTTTTTTTCAATAGAGAGATTAAGTGTGTTTTCTAACCTCTCACCCCTGCTACCACTACCTATCTACCCACCTGTCTCTCTGAATCCCTCTCGCTCTTTCTCCTATCACCATCATTGGGGAGTGAATCAGAATTAAGTGCCGACATTATTAAGACTGAACTGAGATTATTATGACTTTTGACAGCTGTAATGTGTAGTACACTATGATTACACCTTTTTTCTCATATAACTTTTTTTTTCCAGAGTTAATAATTGCCCAGTTTCTTTCTTTCTTTGCTTAGTCTTTCTCTATACAGATCCCTGATTCATCTCCTATTATCCACCAGAACTGGAAATCTCCTCTGTGTAAGTCAAACAAATCAGGTATTCTACCTGTTCCTTCTTCTCCTCAGAGACGTCCCTCCTGGTGCCTTTTGCCCTCCTATTCTGATATGGACTGGTTGCTTTCTACCTGACCTGTCCTAATGTATATCGTTAATCAAAACAGAAAAGTCATAAAACTAAGTTGTTTGACAGTTTTCCTCACACTTGTATAGCGTCACTGAAAGCTCCTTATGTGTGAAAATTAGAAGGCACAGACCAGCTACATATAATAGGATCTCAATTTTTTCTGTTTGCTTTGCAGCAGTGAGAATGAGCATTAGAATTGGGATACCACATCTTTTCCATTGAATTTCTTAATTTACTGTATTCTTCACTGTTTTGTTATAAGCATGGAAATGAACAACCATAAGGTGACTTTACTCTTTTCTGGTAACATGATGATGACTATGTTTTGAAAAATTTTGGCATTCATAAACACATGCCTTTGTTGACTGCTTTGCCTCCTATGGTTGAGATATTAGCACACATTTTAAGCTCCGGGAGGACAGGGATTAGACTGTTTTATTCACTTGGCACCTTTAGGTGTTCTATAAATATTTGTTAAATGAATAAATGTTTCTTCTGTGGCTGAAATTTGCTTCAACATATCCCTATTCATTTTTTTGGTGCATGCACAATCACTGTGCTTACCAACTGTGTTGAAATCCATCAAAATTTTAGTATGCTCTTGTGTCATGTGCATGGCCTAGGCTGCAAATCATTTATACAAATGTAATATAAAGAGATGTATGGAGTCCTTGACAAAGTTCAACTGTATTCATTCTAATTTCTGAAAACCAATATTCATTCATTAGACTTATGCATATGTTGTTAAACTGTTAATCACATAATTTTTCGTGAACAGCTATCCTCATTTCCTATACTTATCCTACTGTAATTTTTCACGTTTTAGCTCTCCCCACTGTTAGGAGCCAATTGTGGCAAAGGGAGACTATCAAGGAAGAAGAAACACCATCATAGTTGGACACATGAGAAAATTCACCCACAGTACATTTTATTTTGATAACTGGTTAAAAATGCCAAAAAAAAAAAAAACACAACTTTCCTATTTTTTTTCTTTTAGCAACCTTAACAAAATAACAAAATAGAAAGCTATAAGGATTAATTGTTGAAAATAATACTTGGCTGACTATTTGAGTGATGTGAAAATCCAGTTCAGATAAGAGATTTTTTTTCTTCTTTGAAAATACCAAAGCTGTTTAAAACTTAACTGTAAAAATGAATCAAATATTTACAAGTATTACAAAAACCAGCCAAACAAATTGGGTTTCATGGTCTAACCAGGCCCATTATTCTTCTGACATGTGGCTAAGGTGAGAAACCTTCAAAGAATTCCGTGATATCCCACAGCAAACTTTAAAAAGATTCACCGCTTCTTAGACCTTGGCTTAAAACAGGGGTTGGCAAACTCCAGTCTATGGGCCAAATCCTGTCTGTCACCTGTGTTTTTAAAGTAAGTGTTATTGGAACACAGCCCTGCTCTTTTATTTATGTATCTCTACAGCTGCTTTTGCCAAAGTGGCAGTTGAATAACTGACTACCTGGCCCGCAAAGTGTAAAATATACACCATCTGGCCCTTTTCAGGCAAAGTTTGCCCACCCATGCAAATAGCCAATCATGTAAACTTAAACCTAGCATTATTGTTTTAATTTTTTCTTTTTATATTTTCTTGACTTTTAAATGTTAGATGAGAAAAAAAATTTTTTCTAAAAAGGAATGGTCTAGGGAGAAAATTCTAGTGGTATGAAACCACTTCCAAACGTTTAAATACATGTGCATCAGAAAGCTGTCCTGGAGCTCTTGATATTCCAGTATTGACCCCTCTTGTCTTTTACCACAGGGGCCTATATTAAATGTTGAAGATGCTGCCACTCGGCTCCGTCTTTTAAATCGATCAGCTCTAAGATCTGTACAAGCTCAGGCTAGGACACCAGGTTCTCAGAAAGAACAAGTTTCAACGTTTTCTCCTTGGGGAGAAGTTTTGACACCTATAGCAAGCTCTTCTGTTTCTCATTTAAGTAGTAAACAGGAAGAATATATTAAGGTGAGTATCATAAGGTATTAGGAATAAATATTTACAGAGTTTGAAATAAAGCAATTCTCTGTATGAAACTGGAAGATTTAGTGTGTATGCTTTCACTGCAGGTTGCCAAAACACTTTTTATTGATGAAGCATTAAAACCTTGCCCAAGGTGCCAGTCCCCTGCTAAGTACCAGCCATATAAGAAAAGGGGACTGTGTAGCCGCACTGCCTGTGGCTTTGACTTTTGTGTGTTATGTTTGTGTGCTTACCATGGGTCTGAAGAGTGTAGTAGAGGAACAGCAAAGCCAAGAAATAGAAAAGATGCTCTTCCAGGAAGTGCCCAGAGTAAGCGGAATTTAAAACGCCTCTAAAGAGACTTTAAATATAAAAGAAGCATTCCCCCTAAGCAATGTTTTTCTGATTTAAAATTATGAATATTTTGAAAGCATGCAAATTTTCCCATTAATGACAGATGATGATTTATTTCCTATTTTGTATATATTGTAATCCATGTCATTTTATGTTTTCTTTAAAGTGGTGAGTTTTGAGAAAATTTTATTTTACTGTGTCACTTTTATCCATTTTAATAACTGTGTTTTAAATAAAGAATTTTCCATGTTATCATATATATGTATTTAACTGTTTCGTGTAGCATTAAAAGTTGTGCATTTCATCACCATGTGTTGAAATGTTCTTCAATCACTTTTTAAAAATAGTTTTCCAAATCATATTACAAATTTTGAACTTGAGACACATGGCCTTATAGATTTGCAAAATGAGTATTTTGACTGAAATGAAATATAAATAAAATGTTTTCAGAAGTTCTATTGAATTTACTCCATAATTTCAATCTTTCTCTTAATTTAATGAGTGTCATTTTTGGGCAGACTTCTGGTTAAATAAAATTTACTTAATATTGATAACTAAGAAGATGTAAAAAGTAAATTATTAGACATTTGTGGTTATTTACAATGGGAATCTTAGTCAGTTAGTAAACCTTTCTAAGTCACACCTTTCATATAAGTATTTTTTAAAATTCCAGAACTATATTCACAGATTTCCTTTGTTTAATCTAGCCATGTATCAATATTGTGACAAATTGGGGCTGGTTTTGGAAAAGATAGTTTTTTTTTTTTAATAAGAAAATTCACTAAATTGTTTATAATGTACCTCTTTCCAAAAATGTTTTGAGGTTGCATATTCCATTTATAGAATAGCAGCAAGAAAGAGATAAGTTCTATTGTTGAACAAATTGCTAAAACCAGGGGAAAATTTGAAGATAGTTGCGTAATTTCTTTGTGTTTAGGTACCTGATGTGTGTATGCTGTGTACACACTATACACGTAGATTTAAAATGTAGCTCTTCTTATACGTTATTTTAATAAGACAATTTTAAAGTGTGGATTAGATATAGATATATTTAGAAAAATTTGCCTTAAATTTTAATTTGCCATTTAACTCACTAAACAATTTTCATTAACTGCTAAATATTAAATTTTACCTGTATCCTAATTCCACAAAGAATTTTTGGAGGCTAAATATAAATATGAGTAAATTGTTAGTTGTATTTAATGTTACACAGTCCATAAATTTTATATCACATTTTCTGGTTTATTTGATTCTAACCAAGTTTTGTTCTTTTTTTTTTTTTAAAGATTTTATTTATTTTTTGCCCCCAAAGCCCCAGTAGATAGTTGTATGTCACAGCTGCACACCCTTCTAGTTGCTGTATGTGGGAGTCGGCCTCAGGATGGACAGAGAAGTGGTGCCTCGATGCGCACCCGGGATCCGAACCCGGGCCGCCAGCATCGCAGCGCGCGCACTTAACCACCAAGCCACAGGGCCGGCCCCCAAGTTTTGTTCTTAATGTGTATTTAATTTCCTGAGATATCTTCCACATCAGGATCAATATACTTATTAATGTTGTTCAATTAAGGCTTAACTTTTTTCCTCCATCAGAGAAATTTCTCTGTTTTTAGGAGACTTATTCCCAGTCTTGATTCTCTTAATTTATGAAGTCAACTCTTTGATTTAATCCAAACTACTTGTCTTTGGCCTCTCTTTCTGTGGCTCAGATCAGATCATATCTTCTGTCATGTGAACATTTTTGATATTTTATGCTCTTGATTTCTGCCTGGCCTAAATGCCATTCTAGAAGTGAGTTTTTAGGTCTTAAAAATCACAGATCCAGTTCCATGATATGTTTTTTAAAAATGAAATGCAAGATTTTCTAGTCTATATAATTTTAAATGTTTACATTTCCTAATATTATGAATTTTTACTATTTTGTTACAGAATAATGGAAAAGGAAAGATAAGCATTTCTTTTACCTCTTTGCACATGAAATTGTCATTAGTGCAAATGTAGGAATCTGGAGTCCTATTTCCAGTCCCTTATGAGGCATGTTGTCATTGTCTTGTGTACTGCAATTGCAATGCCCTCTCAGTGTGATCACCTGTATCATCTTGTGGTTACCCAGTCTATTAGGATGTAATGTTTTATTTCACTCTGGTGGTGAAAAAGTAGATTTCAGCACATTTAGTTTTAGAAATCAATAAGTTACATGTGTTCTTTTTACTGCAGGTACTGTTAATAATGGAAGTTCAAATTTTTTATATCTGTTTTTAAGTGGGATTTGAGTATTATGATCAAGCAGTTATGAGTGAAATAGTATAAGGACTTAATACCTCATATTTTAATGACTTTATAAAACTTTCTGAAGAAAAAAGATCAGAGTAGGAATTCATAAGGAAAGCTTCTTATTGGTAGGTTTTATATTTGTGATGGGGTCAAGAGGTAGGTAGGTTAACTGGAAGAAAATCATACAGTATTCATGAACAACTTTATTAAACAAAGGCTCCAGGTATCCAGGAAATAGCCAACATGTCCTAATTACTGTAAATTACTATGTAGTATAGTAACTGACTGGAGCAGTGACTCTAGCTGTCTGCTCCCAGAGCAGCTTGTACTTCCTCTGTCGTGGCTCTTAGTTCACTTGACTTAAATTGCTTGTGTAATTTTCATTCCCCATATGCTCTGTGAAGGTCTGGACTATATAATGTTTGATTTAGATACTGTTTCACCCCGGTACCTAGCCTAATGACAGGCAAGTAGAAGGTGCTCAATAAATATTTACTGAATGAGTAGATTTTTTTAGTGCTACTAGTAATTTTTATCTAAGTATACCATTATAATTCTATCCTAATAATTTGTTAGTTTCTTAATGTTTGATTTCAGTGATTAATGCTTCATTACACAAAAAAGTAGGATCTAAAGGATTGCTTAACTTTCTTTTAATATGCAATCAGTGGATTTGTTTGGTTTACTTATTCTTTTAGTTGATTTTTCTTTCAACTAGATAAAGTGTAATAGAAGGCGCGCTAGGCTAGGAGTCGAAAAGCCTGGGTTGGTATCCTGAACTACTTACTGTGCCCTTATGCAAGTCACTTATTGATTCTGAAACTATTTCTTTTATCTATAACTAAGAGAAATTAAAAGAGATGATGTATTGTGAAGTCACTCTTGAAACTCTGTTCTACCAATCTGTGTTACTACACGTTTGGCTGAATGTGAATAGAATAAAACGAAATAGCATTTGTGGGGATAGAACATATGACCTTGATATATCATTAGCATTATGCTGAATGAAACTATAAAGTCAATTTCTAACTTGCTTGTAAAAAATGTCTAGTTAAGGGGGCTGGCCTGGTGGCGTAGTGGTTAGGTTCACGCACTGTACTTTGGCGGCCTGAGGTTCACAGGTTTGGACCCTGGGCGCAGACTTGCGCACGACTCCTCAACCCATGCTGTGGTGGTGTCCCATATACAAAATAGAGGAAGAGAGGAAGACTGACACAGATGTTAGCTCAGGGCCAATCTTCCTCAGCAAAAAGAGGAATATTGGCAATGGATGTTAGCTCATGGCCAATCTCCCTCATCAAAAAAAAAAAAAAAGTCTAGTTGAAAAAAAATGCAACCAATCATGAATTGAACATTTGCTATGTATAGGCACTCTTCTAAATCCTTTGCATGTGTTAACTCATTTATTCCTCACAGTGACTCTATAAGGCTGTTATTATCTTATTCCTTTTATGTGTCAGGAATCCAAGAATCAGGTTAGATAATCTAAGATCACACAGACAGTAAGTGGGGGGAGCCAGGATTCTAGCAGAGGTAGTCTGCCACTTGTACATGACAAAACTCTTTGCAGAACCCCTGTTGATAAATTCAATATACATATAATGACCATGTCTTAAATGGAGGATTGTTTTGCCATTTAAGAAAAATCTATTGGTATACTAGGAAAAAAAAAATCATTCTAATTTACAACAATTCAGCCTGAACAGAGTAGTTCTTTAGCTCATGAGTGGCTTAAACAACTTTATCATTTGGAAAACTAAATGAATTTCATGAATATACTGTAATCTGAGCGTTCAGTTCAAGAGAAAGGCCACTGCTCCAGTCCCGAGGTCTTTGTAATCTAAAGACACGAGGCATGAAAACAAGAATAAATATTATCACATTCTAGTACTTACTACGTTCTTACAGGTTCTTATTATGGAGTGAGACAAAGTAATAAGAAAAAGTTTACCAACATTTATTGATGAGTCTCCTCTATGTCCCCAAGAAGATTCCAAAACAAGAGAGATGATTAAATTTGGCACTTTATTTTTGTGTTTGTGTTTCACTTCTTAGTAAGGACATAAGGAAAAGAATGAATGTTGGTTCTGGGGAAAACCAATAAATGCTTTACCTTCTCTGATTTAGGATAAGAACCTCTCTATCTTTTCCCCTTGTGGTCTGCTCCCTTGACATCCTTGTTAGCTAACGGGCGGGAATATTCTTTCTATATGACTTCTACTTATTTCCATGAAGGACAGGTATTTCCTATTTCTGACACCCTAGTTTGGAAAAAAATGGTCAGAAGCTTGTGATAAGTCATATAAAGACAAACAACACTCTTAAAAGTGATCTGATAATTTTACACTAGCATTTATATGAGCACAAATAAGGATGTTTAAATTTATTCCAGCTATTTAAATACTTAATAAAGTCATATTATAGATTTCTTAGCAATAATTTAAGGATAGAAATGCTGTTGAGAAAACATGTTTGATACTTAGCACTGTGTAAAGCTAAGTTTTTCCATTACCTTTGGTTAATTTATGACACAAAGCAAAATTGTCATAAATTTATGACACAAACATTT
Organism: Ceratotherium simum simum; assembly: GCF_057802395.1. Taxonomy (NCBI): domain Eukaryota; kingdom Metazoa; phylum Chordata; class Mammalia; order Perissodactyla; family Rhinocerotidae; genus Ceratotherium; species Ceratotherium simum. The sequence continues at coordinate 38,738,681 of NC_141922.1, forward strand.
ACTGAACATTTTCAACATTTTATCTTTTATGTTCCTTGTTTGCATTAAGTTATTTATATGGCTTTATTTTAAAGTGTGTCTCTTAAAAATAGAATAACATATATAGCAAATGTTTTAAGTGTCTTAAAAGAGAGAAATAGCCATTATGTTTCTGTGTGGAGGAGGGTAATATTTCAAAATTCACACTGAACATTCCACAAGGGGGCACCAAAGACTCACTTATGGTGATTTTGGCTACCCTTCAAAAAAGTAAATTTAGTTTTTACATATTTGATATTGATGTACTGTGACATTGCCAGATAGGGGAAATGTTCCTTGACTTAGTTTTTAAAGTGTGTATAGAATAAATTTTGGTAATAGCTATTACTCAGAGTTGCTAATTAAAATATTTTAGCTGGCTTGCAAGAGTGCACTGTTTTCTGGGGTGACTTTTAACAGAACACCTTGTCAGCGGCTGGGTCTGTGCCTTGGCCATCTGCCCTCCTGGCTCCCTCATCACCAGCTGTGGAGCCAGAGGAGTGGAAGGAGCAGTAGAAACGTGGAGGTGAGTGCTGGTTGTGAATGGTGGTGATGCACTACCATTTATTTCCCTCTGGCATTCTCATTTCTGCAGAAAGGTGGTGCTTGGTTCAGGTCCTAACCATGTCCTGCCTAAATTCTGTAAATGCCTCCTAATGGGTCTTTCTGCTTTTACTTTCTCCCCATCTGAATCTGTCCAAAATATCCATTGCCAGGTTATTTGTACCAAAATGTGGCTCCAATTACATTGCTTCCTATTAAAAAATGTAGCAGAATTTAGGATCTCCTAATGGTCCTAACTTTCTAGCAATTTCTCTCATCATTCCACTCTGTACACTTTGTTCTAGCCAAACTAGATTCCTTACTGTTTTCTAAACTTCCCTTGTGCTTTCTCCCACTTCCTCTTTCTTTTGCCCTACTAAATCCCATCAAATCCAGCTAATCCTTTGTTTCTTCCATGAATCATTTTCTCTCTCTCCAACAAGATGAAATTTATAGTTCTTTGAATCTAGTGTTTATTTATACCTTTCTTGTGGTATTTCTGGCATGTCTTGTTTGTATTAAATTCTTTACTTGTCTTCCACAATTAAGTTGCTTAAGAGTAGAACTGTTTTACTCACCTCTCTACCTCCTTTAGCAGAGTCTTATGCATGATAGATAATGCAGGAAGGATTAATTGAATTGCTGAATTGATAATTGTCATGTGATATGATAACGAATAATGATAATGGTATGATGAATAATGATAATGATATGATTGGGGCTGGCCCCATGGCCTAGTGGTTAAGTTCGGAACGCTTTACTTCAGCAGCCTGGGGTTCAGTTTCTGGGTGCAGACGTACACCACTCGTCAGTGGCCATGCTGTGGCGGTGACCCACATACAAAATAGAGGAAGATTGGCACAGATGTTAGCTCAGAGCGAATCTTCCTCAGCAAAAAAAGAAAAAGAAAAAAAGATAATGATATGATGAATGAGAATTAAAGTATGTGTGTATGTGGTATATATACACATATGTTAGGTGTTTAGAGGCAGAGGATATTGGCCTTTAGAGGTGAAATATGCATCATTTTATGATTAAGTGGTATATAACTACATGCAGAAAGTAAACAATGTGACATTCAAATTTTTATGAGCTAGGGTGGCAAAGATATTTTTTTTTGTGTTGGTATTCAAAAGAGACAAATGTATGTTTAAGACATACTACTTATATTAAATTAAAGGAAGAAAAGTAATTTTCTTTTTTTTCCAGCTTTATTGAGATATAATTGACATGTAACTTTGTGTAAGTTTAAGGTGTACTATATGTTGATTTGATACACTTATATATTGCAAAATGAGTACCACATAGAATTAGCTAATACCTCCATCCCATCACATAATTACTATTTCTTTTTTTTTGTGGTGAGAACATTTAAGATCTACTCTCTTGGCAACTTTCAAGTATATAATACAGTATTATGAGCTATAATCAACATGCTGTTAATCTTATAACTGGATGTAATTTTATTTCTTGAATGTTTTCATTCCTTTTGGTAAATATCAATGACTTGATGCTTATTTGAGTGTCACCTGAAAAAAGCTACATAATCCTATTTATTTAAAATAAATACTGGAGCCAGCCCCATGGTGTAGTGGTTAAAGTTCAACGTACTCCGCTTCAGCAGCCCAGGTTTGCAGGTTCAGATCCCAGGCACGGACATACACTAGTTGTCAGCCATGCTGTTGCGGGAACCCACATACAAAATAGAGGAAGGTGGGCACAGATGTAAGCTCAGGGCTAATCTTCCTCAAGCAAAAAAAGAGGATTGGCAACAGATGTTAGCTCAGGGCCAGTCTTCCTCATCAATCAATCAATCAATCAATATTTAATAATAAAGTCAAGGGTTAAGAACAAATAAATTACAATCTGGGTGATCTTACTGATGTGCAAATCTGAGCGTGTCTCTCATTAGTTTAAAATCTTAATTGAACTGCTGAATTAATAATTATTGGTTGTCACATGATATAAATATCCAAATCTCAACTTTACTTTTTCTGCTGATATTGTAGGGAACTTCAAATATAGTTATTTGCTTTTGAGAGAGCTAACATTGAGACACCACCCCCTTCATACTCCCTTTGCTCCAACCCTCCAGCTACTTCGAGTTTGCCTATGCTGCATTCTCCCTCGGATTGTCATTCTCTCCCTTCCCCGTGGCCTCACTTCTACTTGCCTTTCAAGACTCTGCTGAGTGGACAGTGGGGCTCATCACCTTCCTCTACTCCTAGCTGGTTATGTCACTCTCCAGAGCCGCTTTGTATCTGTATCATCATCACAGCATTTATAAGAACTTTTGTTTTCCTCACTAGATGGTGAAGTCCTCTGACCCAAACAGAAGTTCAGTATTTGGCAAAAGCCTTCCCAGCCACCTCTCCCATGCCCAGCCTGGGCCAGGTGTACATGGGGTAAAATGGGGGCAGAGGGAGGAAGCTCCTAACTCAAACAGTTCTTCTGTATCATTGTTAAAAATGAAGAAGTGTCAAGTCTGCCCACATGAAAGGCCTCTTTTTTTCTTATTTTCTGCTGCCAGAGAAGTGTACGCTGCTGTCTCTCTCCTTATGTACTGACACAGGGGATAATTTGCACTCATTTTCAAGTTACTTTGTAAGTGCTCTTGAATTATTTCGTGAGGAGTGTAAATATTCCAAGGGCAGGGACTGTTCTTTCTTACCTCTCTCTAGTGCTCTAGTGTCTCCTACTATAATCATGTAGAGACGCAGTATATGTTGACTAAAAGGGCTGGGGCATCCTGAGCAGTGACCCCAATGTGAAATATTTATAGATCTTTATTGTTGTTAGCTAATATTTAATTTGGCCAGGAAGTAAACTATGTGTCTTACAGACATTATCTCGTTATATTAAGAGCAGTGCTATGAAGATGGTACCATTATTGCATTTTTTTTCCCATATGAGACTTAGAGGGGCTTAAAAATAAGTTTGTCCCACACTAGTGAATTTAGGACTGGGGTTAAAATGGTGGTTGTTTGACTCCAGTCTTGGCTTTCTGCCTGCTCACACTGACCTGAGCAGTGCCCTCTCCCGTGGCAGCAAAGCTTTGGTTCTGCTCCTCTCAGGTTTATGAGAGAGTTGCTTGCTATTGGTTGGGCTTCAGGTAAGGAGATGGGATATTCAAACTATTGGACTTTTTTTCGTAACCACTGATACCTGATTAGGGGATTAAAAATTAAAAGATCCAATGTTCTTTTATAACTTTTTTTAAATGACCATTTTTTTAGAGCAGTTTTAGGTTCGTGGCAAAATTAAGAGGAAGGTACAGAGATTTCCCATAAACTCCCTGTCCCCACATTTGTATAGCCTCCCCATTATCAACATCACCACCAGAGTGGTACGTTTGTTGCAACTGATGAACATACATTGACACATCTTAATCACCCAAAGTCCATAATTTACCTTAGGGTTCACTCCTGGTGTTATACATTCTATGAGTTTGGAAAAATGTATAATGACATGTGTCCATCGTTATAGCATCATACTGAGTAGTATCACTGTCCTAAAAATCCTCTGTGTTCAGTCTGTTCATCCCTCCCCCAACCCCAACCCCTGGCAAGCACTAATCTCTTTACTGTCTCCATAGTTTTCCCTTGTCCAGGATGTCATATAGTTGGAATCATACAGTAAATAGCCCTTTTTAGATTTGCTTTTCACTTAATAATATGCATTTAAGTTTACTCCATATCTTTTCATATAGCTTGATAGCTCTTTTCTTTTTTTAGCACTGAATAATATTCCATAGTCTGGATGTACCACAGTTTATCCATTTATGCACTGAAGGGTATTTTAATAGCTTCCAAGTTTTGGCAATTATGAATAAAGCTGCTATAAACATCCATGTGCAACGTTTTGTGTGGACATAAGTTTTTAACTCCTTGGGTAAATACTAAGGAGTGTGATTGTTAGATCGCATGGTAAGAGTATGTTTGGTTTTGTAAGAAACCACCAAAGTGTCTTCCGAAGTGGCTGTACTATTTTGCATCCCCATAAGCAATGAATGAGAGTTCCTGTTGTTCCACATCCTCACCAGCATTTGGTGTTGTCAGTGTTCCAGATTTTGTCATTCGAAAAGGTATATAGGTAGATAGTGGTATCTCGTTGTTTTATTTTATGACTTTCAATAATATAATCTTTATTTCTTCATGGAATATAGTTCATTCATTTAACACATATTAATTGAGCATTTACTTTATCATGCCAGGCTTTGTTCTAGGTGCTGGGGCTACAGGAGAGACCAACAGAGGTTAAAATATCCCTTAGAGCTCAAATTCATTAAAAAAACAAAGTGGGAGAGGAAGAAAAAAAGGAGAAGGAGGAGAAAAAGAAAAAAGAACATATTCTCTATTTGTAAAAATTACAACATCTTAGAGGAATATTAGAATTTTAAAAGTTTACAGGAGGCTTAAAAATTGAATTATTGCTTTTGCAAAAAACAAAGTAATGGTGTGGAATATATTGACAATTAGAATAAATCTAAACCAGTATATCCAGATGGTAGTTATCTTGGATAAATTAAGAAATTGCCTAATGAATGTATTAAACTAATTATGTTCCTTCTTCAAAAAATTATGAACTGTTAAGTGAAGAAATAGGGAAAAAATGCTGTTTTCTACTTAAATGTGATATGGACGTGTGGAGTTGTTATCCAATATAGATAAGATATGTAATTTCACAAAAAGGAAAGATAATAAATGATTATCAAAAAAAAGAATGGAAATAATATATAAATTTTATAACCTGTGTTTCTGATCTCCTTGCCACAACTGCAGTTACTTTAGGGATTGGAGTAGGGCATCATACATCGTTAGATGTTGACTTGCCATCCAGCTCCTAGGAAAAACATTCTACTGCACTGTCCTGTCATTCTGATTCATCCATGTGTAAAAATTAAAAATGTAGTTTAGCTATGTGGAAATAAATGAAAACAACCCAAATAAAAGCAAGTAAAGCCTATTTACTCAGAGCTTGCTGTAGTAAGGAAGTCAGTCACCGTCACTTGCATTTGGCAGAGACTGAAAGGCAGGCAAGAGGACAGGAAAGCTGTGCAGTTGAAAAAGGGGAAGACTTCAGGTATGGGAGGTTGTTGGCCTGGGGAAGCTGGAAGCAGGTTAACTAGAATCAAGTGGGTATCCTATGTGATGGGGTTTGGGAAGCATATTTGGTTTTCTCTGGTTGGTCCTGAGTTGGAAGTGGGGACAAAAATTAGGGAAAGTGGCAGTTACTGACCAAGTCCTGACCATTCTGGGCCTATTACCCTGGAGGTTGTGGTTTGGCTTCCAAGGCTGGTTGTTGCAGAGGTTATGAGTCAGAGTTTTATTGTCACGTATGGTCTGGCCGTTGTCCATGTGTATATTCAGACTCTCAGCCATATAAAATATCCCATCACCAACAAAAATTAAAATTACAATGATAATACGAATTTTGGCCTTTGGTGCTATTCCTGTTCACACTTAGAAAAGTTTAGAACTAGACTTAAGTTGGACCCTACCACACAAAACCCAAGGAAGGACTGGTACTTTTAAATCATTAAACAGGTAGGATGCCTGAAATTTTGCTCTTGATTGTCAAGGAGGTATATACAAATTTATGTACTAGCCAGTCTCTCCACCAGTACTTGTGAGAATCATTAAATAAATCCCTGTACCTTCTCACCCTGAGCAGGGTACCTGGAGGAGCCCTAACACAAATTAATCCTTGCAATTCACGTTAGCCCCTGTGCCATTTGGTTTCATTTGGTTCAAATATGTGCCATATTTGAAACCTGATCATTTTTCCTTGTCCTTAGCAGCTTAACATGACATCACTTCTGTTCTGTTCCATGGTTGTGTTGCTTTCTCATATCACAGTTGTACCTGTTTTGCAGGGAGACTGTCTGAGATGCTCTCTAGGGTTCCCCAAATTGAATTGCAGGTATACTACAAAGTCTGTGTTTAAGTAAGGCCATCTCTAACACATCCTTCAAATTTGCTAACAATATGTCTAGAATCAGAAGAGAATAAACAGAAACTTAATTCCTTATAAATATATGTAGGTATATTTCACATAATAAACTTTTGGTTTTGAACTGCGTTGGTTTTCAACAATGATATAGACTAGTTGTAGAAAGAGGCCTTTTTGGAAAAACTAGCCAGTTTGGGGGACAGAGACAGAATAAAACATTTTAAAAGTAAACAAAATCTATGCAAAATTACAAATGCAAAGAGATAACCACTTTACACCCAGTAGACTGGGTATAATAAAAAAGTTAGATGACAAAATAGACAAATCTGACAATGTAAATCAAGAAGAGAGGGGACAAATAAACAATGGACACCCAGATATAGAAACTAAACTCATCAGCCCCACATGGTTTTATGAGGTAGTGCCACTAAACATCTGAGCAATAATAGGTAAGACCAACAACAGCTCTTCGACTCATAAAAAGGACAATAAAAAACAGAAAATTATGGGCCAACCTCACTTAAAATCATAGATCTTGGAAAGTTCTAAATAAAGTATTTGCAAATTAAAAAAAAAAAAGTTAGATGATAGCAAGTGTTAGTGAGGATGTGGTGAAATCAGAACCCTCATCCACTGCTGGTGATAATTAATATAAAATGGTTCAGCCAATTTGGAAAACAGTCTGGCAGTTCTTTAAAAAGTTAAACATAGAGTTGCCAAACAAATATAGGATTACCTTTTGACCCAGCAATTCCACTCCTAGGTATATATCCAAGAGAAATGAAAAAAAATATGTCCACACAAAAACTTGTACATGAGTATTCATAGCAGTATTATTCATAATAGCCAAAAGTACAAACAACCCAAATGTCTATCAACTGATGGATGGATAAATCATGGTATTATCCATACAATGGAATATTATTCAGCAGTAAAAAAGAATGAAGTCCTGATTCATGCTACAACATGAATGAATCTTAAAAACATTATGTCACAACAGACCAGCATATGGTGTGATTCCATTTATGTGAAATGTTCAGAATAGGCAAATAAATAGAGACAGAAGATAGATTAGTGGTTGTTTAGGTGTGTGGGAGGTGGGAATAGGGGATGATAGCTAAAGGGGTTTCTTTGAAGTGATAAAAATGTTTTAAAATTGATTCTGGTGATGGTTGCACAACTCTGAATATACTACAAACCACTGAATTGTACACTTTAAAGAGGTGAATTGTATGATGACTGAATTACATCTCAATAATGTTACCAAAAAAATAAAATCACCAAAACATTAGAATAGTTTATAATCTATGCTTTGGGTTCAAGTTATAGTCTTTGTGGTTCTTGTGTTGTTGTTGTTGTTGTTGTTTGGTGAGGAAGATTAGCCCTGAGCTAACGCCTGTGCCCATCTTCCTCTATTTTGTATGTGGGATGCCTCCACACGTGGCTTGATGAGTGGTTCATAAGTCTCCACCTGGGATGCAAACCTCCGGGCCGCCAAAGCAGAGCATGTGAACCTAACCACTATGCCACTGGGCTGGCCCCTCTTGTGTTGTTTTTTAAATCTCATGAGATTATTTTTAGAGAGAGGCTGCATAGCATGGTTGTTGAAGAGCAAAGGCTTTGGATCAGACAGACTTGGATTAGCTTGTGGCTTCACTTTCAAGCTGTTTGTCTTTGAGCAAATTATCTCACCTCTCTAAGTCTCAGTTTCCTAAATTGTTGAGAATAATAATACAAATCTCTTAGGGTTATTACTAGAGGCTCATGTTCAACTATTGACTTCTTATTGGTATAATTATCTAAAACACAGATAAACAAATCTTTTCTGTGAGTAGAGCACAGTGCAGAATGATTGCAATGGAGAGAAGATATTGCAACAAATGTGTACTGAGTGGTAGACACTCAGCGGAGGGTCTGGGGGTGGGGGTGGGAGATAAAACAAGATGTATCTCCTTCAATCCCTGGTTTACTGTTTGGTGGATGGCAGTGAGGATAGAGGGTGCACCTCCCTGTACAGATTATTGTAATATTAATATAATTTTAAGATACAAGTTTGTACCAGGTATACAGGAGCCAGAGGAGAGGCCAATGAAAGGAATTTATGGGGAGGTATACTAGAGAAGATGACACTCAAGCTGAGTATAGTACTGAAGAATGAGAAATTTTTGCCTGATAAAGCCCAGAAGGGCTTTTCCGGTGGCAGAAACAGCACAGGCAAAGGCCTAAAAAGCCTATTTATATGTCAACTCTCAAATTTATGTCTCCCAAGTTCCAGGCTCCTATATCAACTGCAAACTCAAAGTCTTCACTTGGATGGCTAATAGGCTTCTTGAACTCTCCCCACAACCTGGTCCACTCACGGCTTTCCTCATCTCCGATGATGGCAACTCCATCCTTCTGGTTGCTCATGCCAAAATCCTTGGAGTTATTCTCAACTACTTTCTTTGTTTCACTCTCATATCCAACTTGTCAGCAAATCCTCTTGGCTCTCCCTTTAAAATACATGCAGAATCTGAGTCCTTCCCAAACCTGTTACTGCTACCAGCCTGGTCTGAGCCACCATCAGCTCTTGACTGCCTCTATCTGTGCCCATCTACATTCTCTCTAAGGCACCCAGAGTGAAAGTTTTCAAATTAAAGTAAAATCATGATACTTCTTGCTTCAAAACTCCCATGGTTTGCATTTCACTCAAAATGAAAGCCCAAGGCCTTTACAAGGGCCAGCAGAGCCCTTCACGGTCTGTCCTCTCACCTTTCTGTTGTCTTCCACTACACTCCCCAGACTTCATTTGGCCCTCTGATTTTGTTTGGCCAAGGTAGTGGTTTATTGTTTTATTTTCGTCTTTGCCGATGTAACATGGAAAAGGCAATAAATATAACTAGGCAGGTGTTATGGTTCCTTGCAATACAAGCACCCATTGTTTTACTCCTTGCTTGCTTAAGCATTTACATACCTGCAGGCCCCTGGCCAGCTGTGGAACAGCCCTTACACTGTAGGAGGCAAATGTGGAGCCACTGAAGGTTTCAAGTAGGTCAGATTTGCATTCAGATAGATTATTTTGCTTTCAGCATGGAGAATGGATTTAAGGGGAACTCCACTGGAAGCAAAGATTGGAAGAGGGACAAGTTAGGAAGTTTTTAAAACAGTCCAAATGGCAGCCTGTGCTAAGGCTGTGGTTGTTAGTGGGAGTGGAGAGAAGATTGCAGATTCCAGAAATACTTTTAAGGGAGAATTGGCAGGACCTAGTGCTTGACCGAACATGGGATTTCTGCCTTGAGTCACTTGATGGATGAAGGTACTACTTACTGAACATGGAATTTATATAGGAAGACGAAATTTGAAGATAAGGAATGGGAAAAAATGTAGATTTCTTTTTGGACATTTTATTTTGAAGCATCCAAGGAAGAGCCACTGCTCTGTACAGCAAGCAACTGGATTTAGGGTTCTTAGGCTCAGAGGGAGAAGTCTGGGCTGGAAATATGAGTTAGCCATGACTTTTTGAAAACTGTTCATTTTTTTTCCTAATTAGAAGTATCCTTTTTCTTTTTTCAAACTTCACTTTTCCCTTAAACTCGTCCATCATAACTCTTTCTGGAATACACACTACAGGAATCCTCAATTTATTGTTCCCTTGTCAACAGCCTCCTCGGGTAATTTTTAAAGCTTAAATATCTTGAAAATGCAGCAGTCCTAGCCGATTGGGGCAAAAGTGTGAGGAGGATCTGGTTCCTAAAGCACATGAATATTTAACTTTTTATACAAGTGTAGGGGAGGAAGACTATCCTCTACCCACTCTGGGTCCTTTCTGGCTGGGCTACAAATTAAATTGACATGAGACTGAGTAGCAGGAGAAAATCAAACAAAGCTTTATAACATGTATACATGGGAGAGACCCAGGAAAAACTGGGTAACTTGACAAAATGGCAGAGGTTCTCCTCTTAAATACTATCTTCAGCTAAAGACAAAGGAGGATGTTGGGGGTGCGGGAAGTCAGCTATAGGAGATTACCAGAAAAGCACAGTAAACAAGACTAAGGTTAATATACAGATTTAAGTCCTTACCTTCTGCACTAAGAGTTTCTAGAGATAAGGTCATCCCCTTTTCTTTCTGGTACAAAGAGGGAGATACCTTTACAAATGGAGATTTCCCTATAAATGTAAATGTCTCTTACAAAGGATAACTTCTACTTTTACTTGGTTTTCAGAGCTTTGATAAGAATGGCTTTAGCAAGGACCCTCCCAGTGTATCCATACCCTGAGTTATCTATGGTGATGGCTTGTCCTGGGGTCAGGCCTTCTATCTTAAATTCTTTTAGGCAGTTAGTGCGTGTGGTGGGGGGGAGGTGAAGAGGGGTGTCAAAGTTTCCTTTCCACTCTTTTGTTCTTGAAAATAATCAATGATAAGAGAGATATTTTGAGGTGGCCAATTCCCCACACTGGCATTTCATACAACTGGGAATCAGCTCAAGAGCCGAGTGTTGAACGTCCTCCTTCAGTATCAAGAAAACCCTGAGGGCCCATTCTTCCCTTTCTTCTCAGTCTCAGGACCATCCGTCTGGCCCCCCTCTCCCGCCCCCGCTTGCCAGCGGGTCTTTTTTTACTACGGGACATCGAATTTCCTGGACGGTGCGGGCCGGGTCTTGTTGAGGGAGAACAGGCCTGAGCGGCGGTCACCACAGTAACGAGTCCTGGCCACTTCGGTCTTTAAGGGCGACGCGCGTCTCCAGGGCCGTCTCGGGTGGCCGCGCCGGGGTCGGGGCGCGCGTGGCCCCCCAGCCGTTGGCGGCGGCTCACGCCCTTGGCCCTGAGGAGGACGGGCAGAGCCGGCCCGCACGTCCTTTCCTCGGCGCTGAAAGCCACGGGCCGCCCGCCGGTCAGCGCCCGCATTGTCTAAGCTCCATAGCAACTCGGGCGCGGCGCGGGCCACGGAAACCGGCGCCGCCCAGGCCCGCGCCCGCGCTCGGGGAGAGACGGGCCGTCAGGACGGGCGCCGGGCCCGCGCGCGGATGGGGCCCTGACGGCACGCGCGGGCACCGGGCGCGGGCAACGGCGGCGGCATGCCCAGGAAGCGGCTCACTACCGGTAGGGGCGGGGGCCGGCGCGCCCGTCGACCGGGACGAAGGACGCGGCGCGGGGCGTCCGGGCCCGACGACGCACTCGCCGCGGGATTTCCCTTCTCCTCGCCCGGGCGTCCCCTCTTCCAAACATTCGAAAACCTGGTCGCACTGCCCTCTCGTAGCCTTTTATTACGAATTTCACCCCCACCCCTACCCCCTATTTATATTGCCTCATTGGCACCGTCTTATTTTATCTTGCTTCCTTCTCCATTTTGCAGCTGGAATAATGGAGGCCTCCATCTATTAAGGTTAAGTCCAGGGTCACAGTGAATTAGTGATCAAGCTGGATTCCAGAGGCCTTTCCTCCCCGCTTCCACCTGGAATTCCAACTTAAAATTCAATCCATGTGCAGAGAATGAAGAGAGGGCCAAAATTTTACGGAGCTTGCCCATGCATAAAGCAGGGCTAGATGCCGTCTCAAATTATTTCATTTACTTTAAAGGAAATCAGATTTGAGTGAGATAATGTAATATTTTATCGTTTCAGAGCCACCAGCTATTACAGAGGAAGAATTTGTAAGTACAGTTTAGAGGGCTACTTATTTTTTTTCCTTGGCTTTATTTTAAATAGAAAATCATGGGTGGGAGAAAAAAGCTGTGTATTTTCTTTTCTCCTTTTTGCCAAATGAATATAATGGAAGCTGTGGCTTAGTAACAACGGTGCTGAATACAGACTTTTTTACATTGTTTAACAGGTACATTTTTAAGAAGGAGCCAATTGATTTTTATGGTGGATTCTATTCACTATTAGAGTTCTTTTACATAAATGACCTCATTTAATTTCTCTAAACTCTGTAATGACTCCATGAGAGGTAGGTTTTATCTCCATGGTTTTATTGTGATGTGGCTGTGGAGTTCCTGGTTGCAGTCAACATCGGTAGATAGCATTGATTGATTGATAGTAAGTGATCAATTTATAGTTCTAATTCCTTTAAAAATGTACTAAATGTTGTTTTCAGGACAGACTTCTGGAGAGTTGAGTAATGGTAAGTACTAAGGTCAAGTACATTACATACATTGTCATTTAGGGCAGTGCTATGTTTAGGGTGGGTTATGTTGTAATTCCTATTGTGTATTTAAGGAACTTACCCAAGGAGGTAAGTTAGATAGGAGGTAGCAGAGTCTAATTCCTACTAAGGTGTGAGTTTGATTCCAAGAGCTCTAACCACTTCTCTATATTATTTGCTTATGTCCTGCAGCACTTATCTCTCTTGTTGGGTAATTGTCTTATTTGCTTTTGGCTATTTACTCAACAAACATGAGTTCTTCTATATTCGTAGTGCAGTACTAGATGCTGAGGACAAGCCTCAAGAAGTTTGCAGTCTAGCAGGGGCTGTGAGAGGAGAGGGCCAGGGCTGCATCTGCTAGCAGCTTCCACTTTTGCCCTTTCAGACCTTTGGGTGAGAGAGAGACCAAGATAGAGGCACAAAGAGCATGTCAGAAACTCCATCCATCTTCTTGTTGCCTTGGTATAACTGTGTAGTGGCAAATTTTTTTAAGCTGCTTCCTGAACTTTCCTTCATTCCAGCAGGAGGTCAGCATTTCTGGAGCTAGCTAATCTTTTCCATAGAGTTCCATAAACTCTGAAGAGCACTCAGCAACTTTACACTTCAAATTTGAGCAGTCTGCTAACTTCTTCAGGTCTTCGCAACTGTCTGAGAACTCATAACAGCTTGAAGACTCTATTAGCCACACCCCTTTCTCTTGGTTTCTTTGATACTACTATCTCCCAGTTCTCCCATCTTTCATTTTTGTGTCCCTTTTTCTGGCTTCTCTTTTTCTTTGCCCATGAAAGTGTTGATCTTTCAAGATTCTGTTCTACAGGCATTCTCTGGGTGAGCTCTTCTCTTACTGTAGTTTCAGCTATCATTATTTCACAGCGCTTCCAAATCTACACACCTCCAGCCTAGACACCTCTTCTGATGCCAGAACTCTGTATCCATTGGGTTATTGGGCACCTTCATCATCTGGATGTCCCTGCATCACCTCAACAGTCTAAACTGAACTTATCTCCCCTCCTCATTTTGTTTTTCTTCCTCTTTTTCTTATTTTGGTTAATGGTGCCACTAGCCATTCGGTCACCCAAGCCAGAATCCTTCTTCCGTTTTCTTCACCTCCTGCCTACAGTCATTTACCAGGTTCCTTTCACAGCCAGATCTTTTTCTCCATCCTCACAGCTACTGTCTTATTTCACACCCTCATCCCTGGGCCTGGACTTTGGCAGTAGTCCTAACTGATATCACTGCCTCCAATATTCTGTCTGCCAACTCCAATTTTTCTTTGCTTAAAGCATAAAGTGCAAACTCCTGTGCATCACCTGTGCTGGATTACTTGCTATTGCTTTGTTCTGTCTACCTTGAGATTTTTCCTTCCCCCATCACTCCACCCTGGCTATCAGATTGCTATTAACTCTTTAAAAAATTACCATGTTACTCAATTGCTCAGCGCTTTTATTAATCCTACTGTTTATTGAATGCCGACTATATGCTAGTATTTAACCTCAAAACAACCCTATTAGGTGGTTATTAACACCCACATTTCACAGATGAGGAAGTCAAAGTTCACACATCTCATAACTGGCAAAACCAGAATGTGAAACTGCTCCCTTTAGCATTCAGAATCTTCTCCATAACTTTTCAGCCTTCTTTAACGTTACCTCCCAATACTTTCTGTGTGATAAAGACAACATTCATACTGTTTTGGGTGTGTAAAGTACTTCCACATGGCTTCTCCTCAGCCAAAATGCCCCACTTGCCTCCTTGCCTTTGCTGTCGAGCTTCGTCTCAGTTGCCCTCCCCTGTCTATTTCACAATCTTGCGCATTCTTCAAGGCCCAGGTCATCTCCTCCATGAAACCGTTCCAACCTAAAATCATCCAGACTGCCTTTGAGCTCTGTGTAGCTTTCAGCTGAGACCAGTTTGTGACCAAATCCTCAAATTCATATGCTCACCAAACATTGTCTGTAGATTAAATGATTCATGTCTTGCAGATATATTTCCCTCTGTTTTTCAAAAGCGTAAATACATTTTTTCTCATTAATATTCTTAGAAAAAAGTGTGTTGCAAAGATCTCTAGCTCCCCAAAATACATTCCACCCTTTTCCATGATATATACTAGACATATTGCTCTCCAGAATAAAGACTACGTTTTCTAGCCTCTCTTGCAGCTAAATGTGGTTATGTAACCAAATTCTTATCAATGGAATGTAAACAGAAGTGTTGTGTCCTACTTCTGAAAAGCTGATATTTACAGAGATTGAATAACTGACCCCTAGGTCACACAGCTGGTAACTAGTTGAGCCACAATTAGAACCTGGGTCACTCTGATTCTAGTACTCACATAAGTGTAAAGGGAGAGAACATGCCCTTTTTCTTCTTTCCTGCTGGCTGGAATGCAGGTGTGAAACTGGAGCTGAAGCAGTCATTTTGAATCATGAGGTAGAAGTGGCATCTTGAGGATGGCGGAGTCACAAGATCAAAGGGGCCTGGGCTCTTGATATTTGGGAAGCCATAATGCCAGTCCTGAACTGCTTATGATTACATGAGAGAGATAAACTTCTGTTTTATTTCATAGCCTTATTTTGGTTTTCCATCATTAACAGCAGAGTCATATACTAACATAAAGTGCTCCTATATTCAAAGGAACTATTTTTATATTGTGTTTTCTCAATCAATGGAACTAAAAAGTACAGTGCTGTTGTGGGCATCTGCAAAATATTTTAACCTTTACATGGAGTCTTCATCCTCAAAGGAGAGAATAACTTATTTAGTTATGTTGTCAGAGACACATTGCCTTATATATATTTTAACATTTTGTGTGTAAATTTTACAGTTTCTTAACAAAATTGTGCTCCTGTAGAGCTGGTGCCATGTAGCACAGTGTGTAGCACAGTGTGTAGCACAGTGCCCAGAATATGCTATTAGATGGTTAATAAGTTTTGGTTGATAGATATTTTAATATATAACAATTAGTATAATTTGTTTCATATGTAACAATTAGTATAATTTGTTTCACTTATTTTTTTTTTTTTGCAAAGCTTTATTTGATATATATTCTACATTTCTTAAGCACCTCCCTCCTGGCATTTTTCTACTTTAATATCTTTATTAACTTTGTATTTGATTGGTCTTTGATAATTCTCTTAGGGAAAATATATATAAAAAACTTAATATATTCAATTCTTTCATTAGTTCCTTTGGGCAATGTACGAATACATTCTTGTAAATAAGTCAAACAATAAAAGTGATAAAGTGAATGCTTCTCTTCATTACTTCCCTCAATTCCAGCCTCTCTTGTTTTCATATTCCATAAAAACCAAAATATAAATCATAGCTAGAATAGTAGACTTTAGACTGCTTTATGATACATTGGGATTTGATTATGTGTTAAGTATACATTGAGAAAAGTTTAAAGTGAGAGTGACCCTTAAAATTCTTTTTAACTTTTAAATAGAAAATAAATTAGTATTAAAGCCTTAAGTACTTGACGCTTAAATCCAAAATAATCATATTTTTTTCTTGTGCCTTAAAAATCATTTGAAACTATGCAGGTAGGTATGTCATGCTCAAAAGTAGTCTTTGTCAGAGTAAAACTGTGGAGTATAATCATCTATTTTATTGAAGGTTTTCTGATATAAAAAACGCCCACAGTTTCATTAACTTAAAAAGCAGATGCCATTTAAAAAAGAAAACAGTAAAAAAATAAAAGCAAATCCCCTTTATTTTACCATTAAATTAAGAGAGACTGTAGTTTCAAGCAATATTTACTGTATTTTACTTGTTAAAAATGATGTTCATTTTTAGCTAATCTTTAGTCTGTTCAAATTTATATTCTGTTATTTGTATAGGTTGAATGATGTTATAATAAACACTGGCATTTCCCAAGTGTGAGGATATTCTTGTTATTCTAATGTAATATGCAAAAAGATCCATATTTCCAGTCCTCATGAACAAGAGTATCTAATTAGATGAAAATTAATGACCACTTGGTGTTTATTGTTTCAAATTGTAGATATGGTAGACTGCGCAGCAATTGGGTTGGATGAACTGTGAGCATGCCCTTGGGTTGACACACTGGGTGGCATTATATGGAAATGGTGGAGGGCAGGAGCAGGTGGATGTAGGCACCTCTCCTACTTTCCCCCTGTTCCCTTTCTTTCCTTCACAGAGTGCAGAGCTAGATGCCAGAAGCGTTTTGAACATGTTTGGAAACCGAGATGGGTCCCAGAGGTCCTTTGGAAAGTGTTAGGCTGTTTGGAATTCATTCATCTCTATGCAGTCCAATTCTCTGGTTGGAATCAAATTCTCTTATGCTTTTTGGAACTGCAGAAACTGCATTAAAAGTTCCGTCAATAAGTTAGTCAACAAGTATATTAAGCAACTACTTCCACTTATTGCTGTATTAGGCGCTATTGGGGACACACATTGTCAGTCACTGTTCTCAAAAGTAATATACCTTCTGATTGGAGAGATAACCTTTAATATGAAACATTAAGAGGATAAGTGGTTTATATTTAAGTGAATTGTGAAGATTTGAAACAAACTTGCATTTGGTTTGGTCTTAGAGAAGTGTTTTACCCATAGGTAAGGTGTAAAATTGGAGAAAAGGTGATTAAAGGTGTGAGATAGTCTCTCTTTTAAATTAGAATATCGGATTATAAGGACCTTTGTACAGGGAGAAAACCTTAGGGTATTTGGCCAAATGAATTGACTGAGGCCAAGTGGGTATGATTAGAGAGTATGATTGGACAGAAGGGAATTGAGAACTTCCTCCAGGAGAGTGAGTCAGAACAGAAACCAAATGGAAAAGTACTTCTGGGTAGATTCTAACATGTGATGATAACCCTTGGGAATAAAAGGAGGAGAGTCCATACTTTTGCTCTTTATTACATGAGCCACTCTTATTTTCTCCCTCCTTCATAGAATCCATTCATAATACAGTACAGTTTTGTGAACCGGTGAGGATCTGATAAATTTAAGAAGCTTTTGCATCTTAAATTTCCAAAACTCCTTTGATCTAAGCAAGATACTTTCAACAAGCCACTTGTGGAGCTTGTTTCACCTTGTGTTCCCTTTTTCTGACTGTTTTCCTCTTTTGGCAACATCTCTCCTTTTTATTAGTATTGTTTTATTTGAGTCTTTATTAGGCCATCAGTCTTTCCTCTTCAGGTTTCATGTCCTCAGTGTAATCATTCTAGCATTCATTCAGCAAAAACGTTGTATGCATCTATTATCTAAAGGCATTGGGAATTTAAAAAGTGAGTAAGAGGGGCTGGCCCAGTGGCGTAGTGGTTAAGTTCACACGTTCAGCTTTGGCGGCCCAGGGTTTGCCATTTCGGATCCTGGGAGCAGACCTGCTCACCGTTTGTCAAGCCTCATGGAGGACCTAGAAGGACCTACAACTATGATATGCAGATGTGTGCTGGGGCTTTGGGGAGAAAAAAGAAAAAGAGGAAGACTGGCAACAGGACCAGTTAGCTCAGGGCCAATCTTCCTCAAAAAAAGAAAAACATGAGTAAGAAACAGTCTTTTCCCTCTAGAAGTTCACAATCCAGTGGGTGAGACATGTAAACAGATAATTATAGTATGAAGTGTTAAAGGTTATGATAGGGAAAACATAGATGACCACTACTACACACTTTTGGAAAAGAAAGTTTGGGTAGGTGAATAAGGGGAGAAAAGATTTTCCGGGTAGAATAATCAACATGTGCAAAGGTGCAGGACTATAAAAAAAATCTCTATGACTGGAGCATGGTGGTATGAGATGGGAATAGACAGCTGGGCAGGAGCCAAACTGCGTTCATTATAAGCCTTTTTTGTGGTAGAAAAGGATTGGGGATTGGGGGACAGGTGTAACTGTTGTATTAATTGAAGTATGGTTATGAAGACTGATCCATAATGTAGTGTGGGTAAGGAGGGGTAGGAAAGATGAGGTTTGGCATCAAACTTGAGGAGGTTTGAGGAGGGTGAAACAGAGGAACTTGATGGTGTTTCCTTGTACATAAGACCCCCTCCCCAACATTTTATTATGAAAAAATTTAAACATATGAGAAAGTTAAAATAATTCTGTAGTGAGCACCTGTATACCCATCACCAAGATTCCTCTTCCTTGTTTATATGGTCTTCTTTGTGTATCTTGGATCTTTTAGTGTTGTGAAGGAATTGTAGTTTATCTAATTTGAGGGTGCAGCAAAATTATTTTTTAAGCAAAAAAATTTTACCTACCATAATTAGCAAGCATGTATAAACTATTTTGTTTAACCTTCTTTCAGGAAGAAATTTGAGAAGTTTGGACTAAAAACGGGAAAGCTGACTTCACTTTCACAGATGGCACACCTGTAATAGATGAAAAAACAGGTTCTAGAGTGTATTCAATTCTGAAAAAATCTTCCTACCTTCCATTGCATCATTCAGTAGAGAATCTGTGTTGCAAGTTTGCAGTCAGGTTCATGCGATGATGTAATGGAGGAATTGATTGTGACTCAGTTTCCTTCTTGATTGTACCACTAGCCAGTTTATTGGTTATTTGGAAGATATTCAATCTGAATATGGAGACAGTTCATTTTAATACGGCCATGTGACTAGATTGTGGAAACTTATTGAGAGTAACTGAGCTGCTTCTCCAGATCAGAGCCTTAAAAAAAATCTTTTTTAAATTAAAGGACTTTGAGAATAAAGGGTTTATCAGATCCTCATTGGTTCACAAGACTTTGTTACTGATGTGACAAGATTTCTGAACACATTGAACTAGAAACTGCAGTGGGAAAATGTGCTCATTTATTTAGAGAAGTGGTGTCCTTCTCAATAAAGTGTGACAAGGGAGTTGAGCAGACGGCACTTGGAAGTACACCTATTTCCATTGCAGAACTGCCCTGATATGAGCAGAAGCACTGATGTTTAATATTGGTAGAAATTAAGATACAATTTCAGAAAAGAAATACAGATTTTGATGTATTTGAATAATACTTGACGTTTCCATAGTTGTAAGTGCAAACTTGAGGATGTGACTGAAGGCCAAGGAAAGGCTCTTTCAGTGTGGTTCGGTTTCAGGGGGACTGAGGGAGCTGAAAACAAACTGCTCACCAAGTGGTTAGGGCGGTGCTACTTGATCAGGGTCTGCCCGCTGGTGGGCCTGAGACTCATCAGTCCAGGTTGAGATGAGTTCAGAAATCGAGAGAAAACATATAGAAACTTATAGTAATTTGACAGAGTGTGTTTGTATCCATTGAATTTAATGGTAAAAAGTTGGGCTTGTGTTATGTATATCTTTTATTTCATTTTCTAGTAATTCAGTCTTATTGTATTTTGTGAAAGATATCTGTCTGAAATGGATTGGGGAAAAAACAAAACAAAACAGATACTTCATCACAGATAGTTTAGAATGCACTGAGAGTCTCTTAGAAGTGTGAGGCATTTAAATGAATATATGAATCTGAGGATTATCTAGAAATTTCTGGCAATGCGGCTGGCCAAATTCTAGGCAGTATTTAAGTCCATCTGATTCTATGAAGTACACATTCTCTTTTATAGCTAAAAATTAAAAATAAAATGACTATTTTAGAAAAACTAACAAGGGCCTGTACTCTACTACGTTGTTAATTAAAAATACTCACCCTTACCATCTGTGGATTTCTGATCATGAGCGCAGTAGCGCAAAATTTAGCCACCTGTGTTGTAGCACAATGCCTTCTGCCTAGTGAGATACCAAAAATATCTATTCACTTCAGTTGATTTCTTCTAAGAGTTAGGAGAAACTAGATAATTCACTAAATAAAGTCCAGAAAATTAAAGTAACTTTGAAAGGTAAAATTTGAAAGGTTATGAGCCTTATAGCCTCCACCAAATGTTATCTCCCTGGTTCTGCTTTATTAGACCTTTGTCAGTCAGAACTTTGAGAATATATTACTAAGGCACCACTACAAAGGTAGTAGATTTGTGTGAGTCTTAAGTTTCTTGTTGTTGTTTTAATCAGTTGAGATTTTTAGTAAACTAAATCCTTAGTTTGTTGTTGTTTTAATCAATTCAGATTTTTAGTAATTTTCTTGATATAAATCTGATAAGTGACTGTTTATAACTCTATTCCAATACAGCAATTACTTAAAGAAATTACCGTGAAGATCTGTTTTCCAAAGTAGGTGTTAATATACTGTAGTATCTTCCTTATACTTCAATACTATGCTTCAAGAAATTTTGAAAAATTGGCCAGTATAAGGAGAAAATAATCAGCCATATGGAAATAATAGCATTGTGTCATATTGTCAACTTTCATGTTAGATTCACGAAATTGAAATATAATTATGAATAACAAAATAAACACATGTACAACAGAGTATGCCATGATGTGCTTTTGACACAATGGAAACAATTACTAATAAAATAAGGTGTTTTATTTGGAAGAGAGAATTTGTTCTTGGGAGTGGCTTTCCAATTTTACCAACTTTAAAAGTGACTATGTCAGTGGATGAGATAGTTATGGAAAAAATGTATACAATCTTTATGCTTAGAACACATGCACTGTCAAAGTTTCTTCATGCAACATTTAAACAGGACCTGGATTACTAAAACTATATCATTCTAAGAGGGAGGCAGTAGAATATTTTCTTTACTTAGCCTATCACTTCCATTAGGCAATTTAAGAAATTTACATTCTGAATTTCATTTTAACCACAAACACTGGTTCTGTCTTTATTGACTCTGCCTTTATTTTTATGAACTATATGGGTATTTTAATATGTCAGTGGGAAATTTACCATGTGTGGTATTTTGTATTTGTTGATGTTTCATTTAAGTGTTGTGCTATATTTTTCATGTATTCTGTTTTCCAGCTAAGTACAGTAGCAAGGTCTTTTAAGAGTAAGCTCCACTCTGTTTTCTTATTTCTTCCTTCCAAAGATTGTAGAACTGTGTTCTGTTTATAGTGAAGATTCACTGTTGACTGACTGAAAAAGATTTGAAGATCTACGTTGTAATCTATTGATAGCAGAATTAGAGAATAATATTGGCGTGTTTTAAAACATCTTAGTATAAGCGTAATACTGTGTTTTATATTTTTGCAGGAAGATTCTTTGGCAACAGATGATTTCCTTGTGGACTACTTTAATGAATTCCTAAGCCTTCCAGTGAGTGTATTGTTATGTTCTCTGGAATATATTATCAAAGCAAAATATTGTAATCACTGGATTGTCTTGTAAGACAAATTTATCAGGGATAATATATTTTTTTAAATATTAATTAAAGCATTGAGGTAAAGTTTGTGTCTTTTTATGGAGTTAATCATTTGGGTTTGAATCATATTTAGGAATTATTCTTACTGAAGAAAGCTGAGTCAGTTATACAACAATAAAAAATTTTTCAAAAAATAAATAAAAGGGAAAAAAAAAGTTGGAATTTTTACAACCATCAAAAGCATTCTGTACAAAATCTGATACGGTTGTATTTGGTGCCGTTTCAGTCTTTGAAAAGAGGTGATAAGGACAGAATATTTAAAAATTTAAGAAACTAAATTTCTTGCCTTGAGGCAATTATTGTCATCCTCTTGGACAGATATTAAAGTGGAATTTGTATTTAAGTCAACTGGAGTTTTATATTAATGGTAAATAAGACATAGGTGGATGCCAAATAATAGATTTTCAGTCTTAGAAGTGACTGATAGAGTAAGTATTGAGGGGTTCAGGAAAAGTGAAATGGGGGCACATAAAAATGCTTATGTTGTTGTATGTAAATAAAGTTAATCAAGAATGTCAGATAAAAGAAAGATAAAGTTTTCATTATTGTTATGAAAACTTTTTTCATTAACATATTTCCCAGGGAAAATTTGGAATATGAAAGTCACAAGTAATTTTAAAGGGAGTCGACCATAAAATGTGAACTCTCTTAAAGCCTAACCACGGAAAATGTCTTTTGAAGGGAAAGTACTAGATGTCCTTTCTTGCCTAGATTGGTTTTTATATATATGTATGTATCTAGGCACGCATGTTTGTTGTTTTGTGATATTTTCTTTCTTCCAAAAGAATTTGTGCTTTCTCTTCCATTTGGCACAGCTAGGTCTCTGGAACCATTACAGGGGTTAGGTTGAGAAACCAAGCTACCCTCTCTCTTTCCAGCAACAGGCCTAAGCGACATTACAGGATGCTCTGGCAGGTTCTTGTTTGAGCTGACTCTTCAGCTTTCGTCATCCAACTGTATATTATAAAAAACCCAGCAGCATCCCAAAATTGTCAGAATTTTGTTCTTCCGGGTTATGTAGTCTTTTCTCTAGACTCTACATTCTCCATAAAAAGTACACTTTTATGACATTTTAAAAAGACATCTCTATATTGGGTCTGATTTCAGTTTCTCAAGATTAACATTTCATTGTCTCCAGATTTGTGATTATTTTGAGTTTTACTTGCTACAGAAAGTAAATTCCCCTGCCTAACTTTCTTTTTTTTAAAAAATCTATTTTAATTCATAAAAGTAATATAACAATAGTAAAGAAAATTCATTTAAAATGTAGGAAAAATTCAGCTATAGTCCTGTCATCCAGTCAGAATAGATGTTACCATATTTGTGTGTTTTCTTTCAGGCTTAGGTGAAATGAAAGAGTGTAATTTCTGTTGAACTCTGTCTGCGCAGTCATGTGTTCATCCCACCCCAGGAGATACCTGCACTTTGACCCTTTCATATGTCCCAGGAGGCCCACCTGGGCCACTTCTCCCTTCTTTCTGTCTCCAAATCCTTCTGCTTTTACATTCTCTCTCTCTCTCTTTTTTTTTTAGCTCCTTTGCATCTACACTTGGTACCACACAGTCTACCTATTAACTACCCATGCTTCATGCCACAAGATGGGGGGAGGGGAAATGTTGTTAACAGGTTTCCAAAAAGAATTTGGGAGCAGGAGGGAGAAAGAATGATGGATTCTCAAAGCAAGTTCCTGGCAAGATTCTAGAACAGATTAGTAATGTTTGGTTTTTGAGCACTCAGCTAAGAATTAGAAGCCAGTGTGGGTTGACTGAGAATAAGTGTGCCAAACTAATCTCTGTTTTTGGATGGTTATCCACTGGTATTTTAGGGAACCATAAATTTAATGTATTATGATTTCAATAGAGTATAATAATAGTAATAGTAATAATAAATGGAACCATGTTACTTCCTGCTCAAAACACTGTCTAGTGACTTCTCATTACACTAAGGATAAAATCTAAAATCTTATGTGATCTGGCTCTTGCCATCTCTTAGTCTTTATTTCCTATGCCTCTTCCCCTTGTTAATTCTTTTCCAGCCTCGCTGGCCTTCTTTTGTTTCTAAACATGAACACACCAACTGTATTCAGGGCCTTTCCGCCTGGAATGCTTTTCCCCAAGATACTTGTATCACTTTCTCCCTGATTTAAATCACTTCTGTTCAGAAAGCCTTCCCTTCCAACCCTGTCTAAAACAATACGCCCAGCGCATGTTCCACTTATGCTGCTTTATTTGTCTCCAAAGCCCTTATCATTATCTGTGAAGTTAGTTTTCAAATATTTGAATGGGTTCACTAACCATAGCTAGTAGGAATTGACTCTTAATAGCCTACAGATTAAAGTCCAGATTCCTTAGTATGGAATTCAGGACCCTTTGCAATTTGGCCTCAGCCTACCTTTTCTAGCTTTATCTCTAGCTTCGTACTACTGGTGTCAACCTTCACCCTCTTTCCTGCCTCCTCTAACCCACACCCACTCACCTTGACCACACGTATTCTTCCTGTGCTCATCTCCCAGGGTAATGGTTAGTAACAGGAGTGAGATGGAACTGCGTTTGAGCTCAGCTCCTCCATTCATTACTGATGTGATCTTAGACATATCCCTTAATTACTTAATTCCTCAATTTCTTTCTCTGTGAAAACAATATAATTGTCTTACAAATTGTTGTGAAATGAGGTAATGTATATTAAGTTTCTGACACAGAATTAGTGCTTCTCTGTCCTTTTCCTTCACTAACTAGACCATCTCATCTTTCATTCGTAAAACATGAGGGGCAGTCACTCTTTAATTAGATTGGTGGGTCATTGTCAATTTAAAGGATAATCTTCTGTGCCACACAAATCTGTCATTGGCTTTGAGTTTTAAAAACTGTTTTTATCAGAGACTTGGATAAAACACTGCAAGTGAACTAGTGTTTTTCCAACTTAAGGTCACTCAGCTAGAAAGTGACAGAGTTCACCCAGGCCCACATGGCTCAAAAACTTGTCCTACTACACGGTAATGACGATAGTAGTGGCAGCAGAGGAGTAAACTGATAATTTGGATAACAGAATCTGGTCTCATTTTTATCATGATAGTCTGAGATAGACTAAAACAAAACTAATGTGTTTTTAAGGTGCATTAATAGAAGTATAGTTAAGATCAAGAAAAATACGAGTCTGGAGCATAGAAGGCACTCAATAAGTGTTGTTTTGAATTGGATTGAATTGTCAGACCACGTTTAGAATATTGTGTTCCATTCTTGGGGCCATGTTAAGAGTTGCTCTGCCAAACCGGGCTTGGGGAGACTTAGCCAATGAACGCTCTGAAAGCCACATCAGATGAGGAAGGGTTGAAAGAAGTGTGGGTGTTGAACCTGGCTGGGGAATGGTAGAAAGGTTGGAATGGAGTAGCTCTTTCCAAATATTTGAAGATCTGATTGAGAAAGAGGGGTTAACATATTCTGTGAAGCTAGCGGGCAGAACCAGGGCCAGCATTTATGAGGAAATTGATTTTCACATTCACTATAAGAATGACGTTTAAAGTTTGTTTTCTAACAATAGAATGGGCTGGCTTGTGAAGGAATGAACTCCCTGTGATTGAAGATATTCAGGTATGAGTTAGAAAATCTTTTGGGGGAATATTTTATAGGGGACATACGTATTGGGTGAGATTATACTTTTCCAACTAAAGAAAATTTGATTAATTCCTTCTTCTCTGTTTATTTTATCTCAGGAGCTACATTGTAAATTTCCTGAGGCCAAGGATAAGTCTCTTTCTTCTCTGTCTCCCAAAGCTTCTTGAGGATGATTCAGTTTTTATTTCCACATCTTCCGTGTAAGATTCTTGAAATAAACGAATAAACCTTCTAATCTTTTCTTCTGCCTCCTCTACTCTACCACTTCCACTCTTCCAACCCCCCAAAAAACCCAACAATCTAAGCCTGAGAGTGTAGGTATATATTATAACATTCTCCATCTGAAAGGCCCTTTGGTCATCTAGATTTCTGAGACTTCTGTCACTACTTCCACATCTATAGTGACATGCCCAAGGTTCTATAACTGGATTATGGCAGAAATGGGCCTAGGAATCAGGCTTTCTGGCTCCTACACTATTTCTTTCCATTACACCATTACACCCTTGGGATACATTGTAAGATCCAGAAATTGATGGCTAGTAGCCTGCCTCCATGTTATTTTTTGATGAGGGGAATCCAGGACAGTTGCTGCTGTTGTAACTGATTATGGCACTTTCCAAATCCTAGCTTTCATAACTTCATTCCGTTTGTTCTGGCGCCAGGTTCACATTCAGATATTGTTTTCATTTGGTGTCTGGGAGGTTTTTTTGCTGTCAACTCTTTATGGACAAATGTTTGCTTATTAAGTGTTCTTCTGTGCTATAGTGTGAAAACATTTTTTTCTTCTTTTGGTTTTGTTTTCTGTGTTTTATGCTCAGTGACTGTTGTGGGATTGAGTAGATGAGCCCCCATACAGATTTAGGTTGGTGCTCTGTGGGTGGTTTAGAATGTTTGTGACCTTTATGGTTTGCAGAAGCTGAAGGGGTGGCCTGTTCTATACCCTCCTTGCAAGGATAGGTATGTCATATGTTTGCCAGACCATGCTTAGCTATGTGCCTTTGGAATTTTACCATAACTTCTTTTTTTGGACTGATTCTCCACACTTTTTTAAAATCTGTAAACTATTATAATTTCTTGCAGCTTTATGAAGGAGTTATATGTTAGATGGATTGTTGAGTAAGGGGAGAAAGAAAGAGAGAGTTTAGATTTGGGGAATGAGTGAGATGAAGAGGGATGAAGGACTTAGGTCTTATCCTGCCAAAATTTAAATACTCAGAGATTGGTTTTTAAAGGTGTTGATGGAGCTGTAGGTAGTGCTGCTTAGTTCAGCGTTTATTTATACCTGTGGACATTTTGACAAGCCTTGTAGCTCAAACATAAAGCACTCAGATTACCTAATGTAACTCATTTTATTAACCAAGGATATTTTCTATGCATTTTGTGTGGCATGTTATTCCTTCCATTCCATTGGTGAATATGTCCAGTGAATAGTTTATAGTTAAACATCTAAAATGATAATAAAACTTAGATTAAAAGAAGTTGTTATTGGTAACTGACTTGTTATATTCAAGTAGTCAGATGTTCTTCATTCACTGACTAGAATGCATGTTTAAAATACATCTTTGGAGCTCAATTAGTAGAGACAGAGTTGGAGCAGAGATGACCATGTATTAAATAAACCTAGTCATTAGTTTTTAATTTAAATACTGTTCAGCTAAATAATTTGGCACCCAGTAAGTTTCAGTGGTGCTGGGCTGGCAGTTTAAGCACATCGCTAATTATTCACAGGTTTTTTTTCCCTCCTCTTTTTCAAAGAAATGTGGAACTAGCAATTTATTGTGGTAAAAATATTTTCATGCACTTGCTTTTTCTGTGAAAATATTTTGCGCACATGGATGACTGGTACTACAAAGTTAGCTTTCACCACCTTCAGGTCAATTCATTTTAGAACATTTGGGAAATGATAGCCTTGAAATAAGAAAATTAAGTAAGGGAAAGAGCGGTCTGTAACAGCTTGTGGAGGATTGGGTTTGAGGCTCAAACTTTTCCCATCATATGATTAAAAGCTGAGTGTTCTCTAATTCAGCCTACTCAGCTTTCTGGGGGAAGGACTTCCTACATCATTCATTTCTATCTCCTCCACCTATGTGTCTTTTATTGTCACATACTAAACTAACTTTAGGAGTTTTGTAGATAAGCTAGGAAATGGTAAAAATAAAGGACTGGATGTGTGAGAGAGATTATTTTTAAGCAGACAACAGGACTTTGTGTAATAATTGAAGACCCAGGTCTTTCTCCTATGCCTAGAATATAGATGGCCACACCCCTCCACCATACAATATGAATACAGGAGAGTCAGCATGAAGTAACGGACAGAATGTGGGCTTTGAAATTTGTCTTAACCTGGATACTGTCTCTCTCCAGCTAAAAACTTCAGTGGCTCCCCATCATTCTGAGCAATGATTCTCAAACTTGAGTGTGCATCAGAATCACCTGAGGGCTTGTTACACACTGAATATTGGGCCCCACCCCCAGAGTTTCTGATTATAGAGAGGGGCCTGAGAATTTGCATTTCTTTTTTTTTTTT
The DNA here is from genome assembly GCF_057802395.1 of Ceratotherium simum simum. Classification (NCBI taxonomy): domain Eukaryota; kingdom Metazoa; phylum Chordata; class Mammalia; order Perissodactyla; family Rhinocerotidae; genus Ceratotherium; species Ceratotherium simum. The sequence continues at coordinate 38,766,670 of NC_141922.1, forward strand.
TTTTTTTTTTTGGTGAGGAGGACTAGCCCTGAGCTAACATCCAATGCCAATCCTCCCCTTTTTTCTTGAGGAAGATTGGCCCTGGGCTAACATCTGTGCCCATCCTCCTCTACTTATATGGGACGCCGCCACAGCATGGCTTAGCAAGTGGTTCATCGGTGCACGCCCGGGATCCGAACCTGCAAACCCTGGGCTGCTGCAGCTGAGTGGGCGCTCTTAACCGCTGTGCCACCGGGCCGGCCCCTTGAATTTGCATTTCTAACAGGTTCCTAGGTGATGCTGATGCCACTGGTCCAGACACAACACTCAGAACCACTGACTCATCCTCTGCCTTTCTCTCCAGGCTTATATCCTGTTATTATCCCCTTGAATATTAAGCTTCAGTGATTTTCGCCTGCTTGCAGTTCATCAAATGTGTCCTTTTATTTTGTGCTCCTGTGTCTTGATGCACTTGCTATTTCTTTTGCTGAATTTCCTTCTCTCCCTTGTCTACTTGATTAGAATGCCTATTCATTCTTCAAGACGCAACTTTCTCTATACAACTTCCCTAATTTCCTGAAGATAGTCAATGAATCTTCTGTGCCATCACTCTGCTTTGTACATAATTCTGTCATAGTTATTATGTGTTCAAGTGGAGTTTCAGTATACATGCATTGTTACTCAAAATGAATTATTCATGCTCTGCAGAGAGAATGAGGGTGATTTAAAGAGTGAGGATGGTTGTGTCTGTTGTACCAATGCATAAACACACATATCCCAATCCATGAACATCCTGGAGAGGGTGTGAGATGGAAGATGAGAATCTGCTATTCCCTCAATGGGTCTCATCCTTCTTGCCTCTCATAGTGTAGTCATCTTATAATGCTGAGGGTGATTCTAGTGTTAAACATATATATTTTTGTATAAAATGAACTTTAAACACAAGGCCACCACTACATCTGGTCCTTAACTGAAGAATCAGTGACCCATTTCAATGCCAGAGGAAAAAATGGCTGTGATCAACTTCTTGAGAGATATGACAACATTGTACTTTATGGGTGTTTTCAAGAGTTTTAAGGGATAATTTTGACTAAATATGATTTCACCTTATGTACTGACTGTAGGGTTCATTCTCTTTCTAGGGTGAGTCTTTATTGTCTCTGTGTATTTACACATCTTTCTTCTTCTGTTAGATTAGCATACTCTGAGGCCTGGTCTGTGTCTTATTCATTTCAGGGTTTTGTGGAGGATGCTCTGGATGGGCTCACTCAATGGAGCAATATATCATCTATCATGATATCTCATTTAATAAGGATTTAATAAATAGTTATTGAATAAATGAATGAACTAACAAAGGAACAGTGGAGTTGGGTGATCTTATTAAACAGCAGAAGATATAGACTCTTTTTTCCTGGAGAGACAATCATGGATTGATGGAGTATCAAACATGGAAGTCATCTTGGAATTATTTGTTAAAACCCCTTTTTATGATGAAGCTCAGAAAAGCAAAGTAATTTGCCCAAAATTTCTTCCAATAAGTCATTCTGCTTAACCTTTTCTGGATAGATTCTAGTTTAGCCAAATCCCTTTTAAAGTACAATAACTAAACTAGATATAATATTCCAGTATTACTACTGTGGTCTTTGTGGACAAATTTCTCATTTAGCATTTGTATGTTACACTAATTTTAACTTATTTCAGTATGTCATTGACTCTTTTCGTCATAGAGAAAAATGAATGACCATGTACTTGTTCCTTCAAGGGCAGAAACAATGTTTTATTCATCTTGTATCGTCTTTGCTTAGGACAATAGTTGGCACTTGGGCATTCAGAAGTTTTGTTGTTGTTATTTAAATAAGTGAACTGAGGGAAGCTTTGAATCAGTTATTTGCCACTTTTATAAACTTAGAATCACAGTGCTATTAAGGACCCTCAGTGGTCTACTCTAACTCATGGCTTTTTACATAGACAAATGCTTATTTACCCTTGGCAAAGACTGTATCCCTATCCCATTATAATTCCGTGGAAATAAATTCTTAAATTTAAGAATTATAAATATTTTAACAAATCATGTAGCTACATCTCTTTACTTATATAGGAACATTTCATGTTGTTTTATCGTAAACACGATTAATTATAGTTTTCTTTTTGTTGTCTTTCTTTTTTGTAAAGTACTTCTTTTTGACCAATTGTTCTCCTCACTTTCATGTGTTTACATCCTTCAGCTTTTCTTCCTCGGAGTGGATATACCCTGTCTCTTTCTCCACTTAACTTGGTTCAGAATTCAAGAATTTTTGTTAGTGCCTATGAGTAGCAGCACCTAAATCACATATGAAACTGTAGTTACAAGGGAGTCTGGGTAATATAGTTTTTAGTTGTCCAGACTTTGCATTTCAGGAGGTTGGAATGGATCCTGAGTAAGCCAATCCATAGCATCCACTGCAAGCCCTACTGAAATTATGTATCAACCCTAGGTTTAAAGCAGTTTTGTAGTCATAAATCCAGAGTCCTGTAGTAAGCTCATTAGGGGACTTGCTGTAAAGCTATGAAGAGATCATTTAACTTTTCTCAGTTGTAGTTTTGCTTTGTGAGTTGAAAATAAAAACAATTGCTAATTACCTGCCTTAAAACCTGCTCTGGCCCCTATGTGTAATGGGGACAGTAACCCATCTGGAGAGTTGATAATTACCCCCCAAAACCTAGTTATGATAGCAGTAACTCTGAGGTAACAGCCAGCCTCCCCAGAGCGTGGTGATGGCCCTGCTTGTGGGTGTGAGCAGTCTGCCTCACCAACTCCTGAGATGGCAAGTGAAACTCCAGATTGCTACCAGGAGAATCTTCCTAAAACATAAATCAGACTATGTTACTTCCCTACTTAGGATTTTCCCATTCCACCCTCTTTCCCAGAGAATCAAGATAAGCCTCTGCTTCTTAAAATGGCATGCAAAGCATTCCATGATCTGGACTTATCTACCTTATCTATTGCAAGTCTTTCCTCTGTTCCTTAAACTATTCCAAATATAAACTATTTTAGTTATATTCCACCTGCACTGAACTGCTTAAAATTACCTGTATACACCATACTTCGTCATGCCTCTGTGCCTTTGCTGGTAAAACCAGAGCACAGGCTTTGGGAACAAACTCCCTTGGTTTGAATCCCGGCTCCACTAACTTCATAGGGTTGTTACTTAGCACAGGGCCTGGCGTAGATAAGGTGGTCAGTACATGCTAGTTTTATCATATGTGAGGCAACATAGTAAAGAAGGGGAAATGTGCTGTCTTAGGGACCAGATAGACCTCTTTCTATAGCCCTGATCTAGCACTTAATAGTGCTGAGTCCTTGGGCCATCACTTAACCATCCTGAGTGTCCATTTTCTGTAAAGAGCTATCTCAGGAATATGGAAAGATTCAAGATAGTGCATTTAAAGTGTCTGTCATATGCCTGGCACATGGTAGATGTTCAGTAAACAGTAGTTTGCTTATCACTCCTGTTATTTCTACCAACTGTACCTTAACTATTTACTACTAAGTAAGATTGGCTGCTGAGGGTCTCAGAGCATCACGGTTCCTCTAAAGTTTTTTACTTAAGCGTTTTTTACTTGATTAGGAGGAAATATTTTATTTGTCCATAGAGCTAACTAATGGCAATCTTTGCTTTGGACTGTCACAGCTTTGTGTTCCCCTGGCTACCAGGTATGAGGGTAGGAGGCAAAAAAAGAAAGGGAATAATAAATAAAGGTCAAGCTTGCTGTCATATTCCATGGATACTCAAAACGAGAAGAAATCTTTTCCAGATGGTCTTTCACGTTATACTGCTCCATTTTCCCCACTCTAGTTACTTTTGATGTCCACTCTCTACCAAGTTTAGTTCCGTTCCTTTCCCCAACCAGATGAATCTAGTCTCTGATATCAGCAGACTTATTTATCTGTTTGGTCTAGTGATAGTATAATTCAGAGGTAATATTTGACATTTAGGTAAATGGAGCCTGTTTGAATCCTATGTTTGAAAGACAGGTGCAGTGGGCAACCAATTAAATATATTTATTGAAGAAACCTATACACAGTTTACTGCTAATTATAGTTATTTATTCATTGAGCTATACTTGTCATTTTGAGGGGAAATCTTAGCCCCAAGGCCTTTTGGACTGACATTCATATTGAACTCGATTGTCGATGCACTTTAAATCCCTTAGAAGGGGAGACAGTCAGACTTTAGAGATGTGGTATAATCTGACATGAAATATACACACACACACATACATATATGGGTATATATACATATACACATACATATTTCTAACTCCAATTTTATGATATCCTTCCAGTTATTAAATTTTAACTATAGTATATCTAGCAATCTCTTAGTAAAACTTGAAAGAATTAGTGCTCTCCCTAAGACACTTACTGATCCAAGGGGAAGAGTTTAATGTCTTCTACCTCCTGGCTAAAAATATATAAATTAGTATACATGAGTAGGCAGTTTGCTGAAGGTATCCTAAAATAAATTAATATTCTGAAAAAGGGACCTGATTCTAGATTTGGAGGGCAAAATGGGAAAAGACAGTCAATCCACCATTTACTTGTTGTGGAGATGAAGGCCCCTAACATGTTCAATGATTTACCCAAAGTCACAGAGCTACTTATTGCCAAGCTGGCATTCAAACTCTAGATTCCTGACTGTTGTATATTAACTGACTAACTTTAAATAATTAAAGTTGGCAGCATTTAGTAATTACTGAGAAAAGCTCAGAAATGTTATTGTCTTTCACTCTCTTTTTTTTTGGTCACAGTGAGAGGAATGGTGTTGAGATAGTCTTAAATGAAGAACACATTGTACTTAATTTTCTCCTTTTGGGCAAGGGAGACTTTAGATTTTATGGCTTCTGGGGATGAAAAAGATAATGTTATTTCTTCTTCCTTTACTCATTCTTCCTTATTTTCCACCTCCTTCTAAGAGGATAACCTTGTTTCGTAGAGACCAGGTGTGTATTTCTTTCCAGTTCCAAAGAAGCACAGAGGTTAGATGTTTATGCAAAGGGAATTTCTGCCATAACATACCGTCACACTTATCTCATGGCGTAAATACATTGGGAAGGAAGAATTCAGTGGGTTCCCTTATCTGTAGTCAAGCGATTTCCAAGCTCCTAAAAGGAAAGAGATAATGATTAAGAACACAAAACTTTGTGTATGTATCTATGCATATATGTAAGTATCAAGTCCTCTTGGAGACCATGAATCTCTGGTTTTTAAAAATTTTAAGACATATTTCCACCAATTTATTTTGCAGACTTTTTCAGAGGCGATTAGATTTAATGTGGATTATGGAGTTTTTGAAGTAGTTAACAATGCTCCACAACTTCTGGAAAAGCAACTGAAAAAAATTCTGCAAAACCAGCAACCTCGAAATCCCATCTATGATGTTGTAAGGAAAGGAAAGAATGTTGTTAAACCTGTTCAAATGAATGCTCGCTATGAAGATGAGACCATTAATGTCAACTACAATGTTATGGTAAGGAAGTATATTTGAGTTTATATCTTGCTAGATAGGTAAAGCATTAGGTGAGATTAATATGAGGTTCCTTGGGCTTCCATTTCTGAAATGTAGCTATATTTATTAAATTTATTGTACTTACACATAGTATTTGTTAGTCGCGCTATCATCTTATTCATATCAAATGACCATTTTAGTCTAGCAGTTTTGTTGATGTTTGATTGTCAGTATGGGAAGGTTTACATAATTTACTTTGAATATTTAGAATATCAGGTTAATTTGGGGTGGTATAAATATGTGTGTCCTTTACTTTATAGTTTAGATGCATTCTAGAAAATGTGGATATACAGTGAATTTATTTCATTTGGGTTCCATCCTATCAAGCAGTTGGGAGTGGAGACTTCCAACTCGCAAGTTACATTGTGTGGCTCTTACCCCCCTGGCCTTAAAGTCTAGTGCCAGCTTCTGGATTTTGTCTCCTTAGCATGAGATAAAAAACCTGGGTTCTTTTTTTTTTTTTTAATTACGGTAACATTGGTTTATAACATTATATAAATTTCAGGTGTACATCGTTATGTTTCAATTTCTGTGTAGATTACATCATGTTCACCACCCAAAGACTAATTACAATCCATTACCATACACATGTGCCTAAGCACCCCTTTTGCCCTCCTCCCTCCCCCCTTCCCCTAACCACCAATCCAATCTCTGTCTCTGATTGTTTTTTATTTTTAACTTTTCGAAAATTATATTTTTATTTTTTTATTATTATTTTTTAATTTTTTTGTTTGTTGTTTTTATCTTCTGTTTATGAGTCAGATCATATGGTATTTGACTCTCTCCCTTTGACTTATTTTGCTTAGCATAATACCCTCAAGGTCCATCCATGTTGTCACAAATGGCCAGATTTCATCCTTTTTTATGTCTAAGTAGTATTCCATTCCATATATACCACATCGTCTTTATCCATTCATCCCTTGATGGGCACCTAGGTTGCTTCTAAGCCTTGGCTATTGTGAATAATGTTGTAATGAACATAGGGGTGCATGTATCTTTACACACTTGTGTTTCCGTGTTCTTTGGATAAATACCCAGCAGTGGTATAGCTGGATCATATGGTAGTTCTATTCTTAATTTTTTGAGGAATCTCCATACTGTTTTCCATAGTGGCTGCACCAGTTTGTGCTCCCACCAGCAGTGTATGAGAATTCTCTTTTCTCCACATCCACTCCAACACTTGTTATTTCCTGTCTTGTTAATTATAGTCATTCTGACGGGAGTGAGGTGATATCTTACTGTAGTTTTGATTTGCATTTCCCCGATAGTTAGTGATGTTGAACATCTTTTCATGTGCCTGTTGGCCATCTGTATGTCTTCTTTGGAGAAATGTATGTTCAGATCTTTTGCCCATTTTTTAATTGGGTTGTTAGCTTTTTTGTTGTTGAGATGTATGAATTCTTTATATATTTTGCATATTAACCCCTTATCAGATATATGGTTTGCAAATATCTTCTCCCAATTGTTAGGTTGTCTTTTCGTTTTGTTGATGGTTTTATTTGCTGTAAAAAATCCTGGATTCTAATATTGGTTCTTCAACTTACCAACTCTGTGTTCTTGACCAAGTCCTTTTGATGAACCTCATTTTCATAATTTGTGAAATGATGCCTTCACTACCTACTACTTAGGTTTGTTGTGTGGATCAAATGAAAATAATAATGAATGTTTAACAATACTGTTTTCCATTGATTTAAAATGTTTGATAGAACTAGGCTAAAATATGTCTAACACTTAAGACGTAACTATTCTCCAGCCTGAAAGTTCTTCAATTCTTCTTTTACTGAATTGTACTATATTTCTATCTTTCTTGTTTACTTCCATCAAATTAAATGCATTAATAATAATAGTATTTATAAATACTTTTATAAATACTAAAAATGAAAATATTAATAATAATAACAATAATACAGAATTGCTTTGGAGTTAAAACAAGGAAACATATTCCAAACTATATAGTACTACGTAAATTGTTAAAACATTCTTTTACTAGGTGTGACAATGATATTTATTGGTTTATTCACTTCCTTCAGTGAATAGAAATTTTTTATTTCACTGAGGTCTTTATAACCTATTTCTTTATCGTTAAACAAAAATTATTTAGGAACTTCTTAACTTGAGTTATGTGTTTTGACACAAGTTTCTCAAAAAGATCTACTAGGTGACCTTATTTGAAGGTACACTATGATTCATTAAATATATATATATTGTAATCAGTAGGGCAACAATTTAAAATTTTTTAAAAAGAGGTATAAATAATATAATAATAGTGGAGATAAGAAGGCATAAAAATGTACTCAAACCAAAAACAAACAGAAAATGAGGGAACAAAAAGGAAAAAAGAATATATGGAACAAATAGCAAACAAGATGGTAGATTTTAAACAAATCACATCAATAATTAGTAGCACATTATTAATTTACAAAAATAATTATATTAAACTTAAATGGCCTAAACACTCCCAATTAAAAGCAGAGTCAGATGGGATAAAAAAGAAAGACCCAACTATTTTCTGTCTGTAAGAAACTCACCTTAAATATAATACATAAATAGGTTAAAACTAAAAGAATAGGAAAAGGTATACCATACAATTACTAATTTAAAGAAAGCTAGAGTGACTGTATTAATGTCAGACGAAGTAGACTTCAGAACTGGTGGTGTAGTGGTTAAGATTCAACACTCTCACCACTGTAGCCTGGATCTGTTTCCCAGTCGGGAACTACACCACTCATCTGTCAGTTGTCATACTGTGGTGGCTGTGTGCTGCTGTGATGCTGAAACCATGCCACTGGTATTTCAAATACCAGCAGGCTCACCCATGGTGGACAGGTTTCAGCAGAGCTTCCAGACTAAAACAGACTAGGAAGAAGGACCTAGCCACCCACTTCTTAAAAAAATTGGCCATGAAAACCGTTTGAATAGCAGCGGAGCACCGCAAAAAGACCAGGCAGGGTTCAGCTTTGCTCTACACAGGGTCATTAGGAGTCTGAATCAACTCGACGGCACTAACAACAACAAAGACTTCAGAATAAGAAATCTTGCTACGGATAAAGAGAGACATTACATAATGATAATGGGTGAATTGATATTCACCGAGAAAGCAAAACAACCCATAATGCTTATGCACCTAACAACAGAGCTTCAGAATACATGAAATGAAAGCTGATAGCACTGAAAGGGGAAATAGATAAATCCATAGTTATAGTTGGAGACTTAAACATTGCTAAGTAATTTATAGAAAAAATAGACAGAAGATCAGTAAAGATATAGGAGATCTGAACAACACTAGCAACCAAGTCAATGTAATTGATGTTTATAGAACACTTCACCCCACAACAGCAAAATACATGTTCTTTTTCAAGTGCACTTGATTTACCAAAATAGACCATATGCTGGGCCATAAAACAAATTTCAACAAATTTAGAAGATTTAAAACCATAAAAAATATGTTCTCTGACCATAACAAAATTAAACTATAATGTAACAGAAAGATATCTGGAAAATCCCCAAATATGTAATTAATTAAACAACACACTTCTAAATAGCCCATAGGTTAAAAAGTAAGTCCCAAGGGAAATTAGAAATTATGTTGAATTGAATAAAAATTAAAATACAACATAAGAATTTGTGGAATGCAACCAAATAAGTCTTTGGAGATAAATTTATAGCATTAAGTGCTTATACTAGAAGAGACTAAAGATCTCAAATCAATGATCTAAGCTTCCACCTTAGGAAACTAGAAAAAGAAAATTAAACCCAAAGTAAAGAAATAAATTAAGAACACAGTAAATGAAAGTGAAAACAGAAAAACAAGAGAGAAAATCAATGAAAATAAAGGCTAGTTCTTTGAAAAAAAATCAATGAAATTGATAAACTTTTAGCCAGAGCGATGAGGAAAAACTGAGAGAAGATACAAATTATTAGTATCACAAATGAAAGAGGGGACATCACTACAGATACTACATACATTCAAAGGAAAATAAGGGAATTTTACAAACAACTTTATGTCCATAAATCCAACAATTTAAATGAAATGGACATATTCCTTGAAAGATACAAATTACCAATGCTCACTCAAGAGGATATAGATAATCTGAATGGTCCTAAATCTATTAAGGAAGTTGGATTCATAGTTAAAAATCTTCTGAGATCATACTTAATGGTGAGAAACTCCAGCTTTCCCACTAAGAACAGGTACAAGGCAAAGATGTCCCCTCTCAGTACTCCTTTTCAACTTGATAGTAGAAGTCCTGGCTAATGCAATAAGGCAAAAAAAGGAAATAAAAGTTATACAGATTGGGAAGGAAGATGTAAAAGTGTCTTTGTTCACAGATGACATGATCATCTATATAGAAAATCTGAAAGAATCGAAAAAAATTCTGAGACTAATAAGCAGTTGTAGCAAAGTTGCAGGATACAAGGTTAATATACAAAAGTCAATTGCTTTCCTGTATACTAACAATGAATAAGTGGAATTTGAAATTAAAAACACAATACCATTTGTCATAATAATACTATCTACCATAGTAACAAACATAATATTATTAGCACCTCCAAAAATGAAATACTTAGATATAAATCTAACAAAATATGTACAAGATCTATATGAGGAAAACTAGAAAACTCTGATGAACGAAATCAAAGAAGAACTGAATAAATGGAGAGAGATTCCATGTTCATGTATAGGAAGACTCAGTAATGTCAAGATGTCACTTCTTCCCAACTTAATCTATAGAGTCAATGCAATCCCAGTCAAAATCCCAGCAAGTTATTTTGTGGATATTGACACACTGCTTCTGAAGTTTATGTAGAGAGGCAAAAGAATTGGAGGACTAATGCTACGCAACTTCAAGACTGATTATAAAGCTACATTAATCAAGACAGTATAGTATTGGTGAAAGAACAGACAAATAGATCAATGGAACAGAATAGAGAGCTCAGAAATAAACCCCCATAGCTAGAGTCAACTGATCGTTGATGAAGGAGCAAAGGCAATACAATGGGGCAAAGATAGTTTCTTCAACAAATGGTGCTGGAACAACTGGACTTCCACATGCAAAACAATGAATCTATATTACAGACCTTACACCCTTCACAAAAATTAAGTCAAAGTGGATCGTAGTCCTGAATGTAAAAGAGAAAAACTATAAAACTCCTAGGTGATAATATAGGAGAAAACCTAGATGACCTTGGGTATGGTGATGACTTTTTAGATACTATACCAAAGACACGATCCATGAAAGAAATCATTGATAAGCTGGACTTCATTAAAATTAAAAACTTCTCCTCTGCAAAAGGCAATATCAAGAGAATTAGAAGACAAGCCACAAACTTGAAGAAAATATTTGCAAAAGACCCTTGGATAAAGGACTATAATCCAAAATATACAAAAATCTCTTAAAACTCAACAATAAGAAAACAAACAACCCAATTAAAAAATGGGCCAAAGACCTTAACAGACATCTCCCCAAAGAAGATATAGAGATGGCAAATAAGCATATAAAAGATGCTCCACATCCTATGTCATCAGCGAAATGCAAATTAAAACAGCATTGAGATACCACTACACAGCTATTAGAATGTCCAAAATCCAGAAAACTGACATCACCAAACGTTGCCAGGGATGTGGAGCAACAGGAACTCACACACATTGCTGGTGGGAATGCAAAATGGTACAGCCACTTTGGAGGACAGTTTGGTCACAAAACGAAACTTACTCTTATTATTTGGTGGTGTTAGTGCCCTTGAGTTGGCTCTGACTCCTAGCGACCCCGTGTACAGCAGAGCAGAACTCTGCCTGGTCTTTTTTGCTCTATCCTCTCACCTTCCAGCGCTATATCATACAGTGCTCCACTGCTGTTCATAGGGTTTTCATGGCCATTTCTTTTTAAGAAGTAGATGGCCAGGTCCTTCTTCCTAGTCTGTCTTAGTCTGGAAGCTTTGCTGAAATCTGTCTGTGTCAGTGACCCTGATGGTATTTGAAATACCAGTGGCATCACTTTCAGCATCACAGCAACACGCAGCCGCCACAGTAGGACAACTGACAGATGATGGGTAGTGTAGTTCCTTGTCTAGGAAATGAACCAGGGCTGAGGCCAGATCTTAACCACTAGACCACCAGGACTGGCACTCTTATCGTATGATCCAGCAATTGCACTCCCTCATATTTACCCAAGGGGCCTGCGGTGACTGCAGTGGCCTTACCAAGTGTTCTGGTTAGCTTTTTTTCTGTTTTCGATTATTTTTAACCCATTTTATAAATGTGAAAATACTGAGACTGACCGACTTTTTCTCATCCCTCCTCTTTCCATAAGTTGCTTAACTTTTCTGGACTCAGTTTGTTAATCTGTAAAATGGAGATAATAATTGATGTAGGGTTGTTGAGAGAATTAAAGAAGTACCAGAAGGCAAGAATTGGCTTCAAATTTGTGCCTGAGGGTTCTTGCTCTCTCTTGTGCAAATAGAAGGTAGAGGCAGGGCTCCCAGTAATAGCTAGACGTCATTATTGCTCTATTGATTAGGCTTTAATTGTCCTAAAAGGTGATTTTCTTTGACACTCTGTTTCTTTTTCACTGTCCTCTAATAGTGTCTCAGTCGTGAACAAGGTATTCAGTGGATCAAAAAAAAAAGACTTCCAGCATTTCTGGAAAGCGATTGCTACTTTGAATACAGGTATTATAGTCCCATCAATATACATATTTTTAAATGCCAATTTTTTTCACCTAAAATCACTTTTCTGTACTTTCTTAATAAAATTGTACACCTTTAAACCCGTTGGAGTTTGTATTCCACTTGCTATAGTTTGAGAATGATAGAGCATTTGTAAAAATCGCTTAACTTTTCCAAAGAGATTTCACAGAAACAGTACTTAATAAATGTACTTCAGTTGTGCTTCTTTGATCATTATATTTTAAAAATCGTCTACTTGTGATACTAGTATTTATGTGCAGGGTGTTCAAAAATGAATGTAAGTGTGCCATGAAAAAGACAGATGTCATAGTGGAGGGCAAAGCTTTTCTTTTATATTCCCTGACTTTTAAAGTGTTAGTACCTAAGGATTCTGAAATTTTACTAAAATTTGACCTTTGCTTAGAACAACTATTTTTTAAATTGAAATAAAATAAATTGAAACGGAATAATTATTAATTAGTAATTCTATGAATAAGCCATTAATTTTAGTAGATCCTGAGAGAATCATCCTGTAGAGTTAGGAGGGGAAATTGGCTTAATATATAAAATAAAATTTTAGCTATTTTTTTTTTCTGAATTCTACCATATTTGAAACTTATTCCAAGTTTGTATGATTTCTAAAATGCAGGTTAGCCAAATTGGTCTCACAAATACAATGGAGCGGATCAGGCATGAATATCACACTAGGTACAGACTTTTCTCCCTGGGTCCTGAAAAAGCCACCCAGTTCACCACCTCCTGCCATTGAAGAAAACAACGTTATAATTATGAAAAAGTTCTACATTTCTCTTGGCGAGGTAAAAGTATGAGTGTTTCTTCATGACTTGGCACTTCAGAGAAACTTTTTTTTTTTTTTTTTTTGTGAGGAAGACCAGCCCTGAGCTAACATCCAATGCCAATCCTCCTCTTTTTTGCTGAGGAAGACTGGCCCTGGGCTAACATCTGTGCCCATCTTCCTCCACTTTATATGGGACGCTGCCACAGCATGGCTTAACAAGCGGTGCGTTGTTGCGCACCTGGGATCCGAACGGGCAAACCCCGGGCCGCTGAAGCGGACCACACGCACCTAACCACTTGCGACACTGGGCCAGCCCTACACTTTTCATTTTAGGGATGTGAATTTCATTTGTACCACTTGAACAGGGAGAATGATTTCAAATACTTCTAAAGCAGATTTAGTAGAAATTCTTGTGGATTTATGCTGAGTCATTTGCTCTGTACTCTGTCACCTGAAATGTAATTAGAATTATTATCTTTGCAAGATTGAAGAACATGCTGTGTCACCTGGGAAGCAAGGGTAACTTGAATTATGGTTTCGTTGTTCATTCCAAAATTATTATTTAGATTCTATAACTTTTGTGAAAAAGATGATAAATTGGGTCTTCTCCTCCATATTATCAAGATTATTCCTCAGTAGTAAAATGCATTACTGTTTAACTCTTACATGACCTAAATTTGTCCTCCATGAGTGGAGAATGGGTGGATTTGGAGAGATCTAAATTAGAATCAAATGTCCTTTGGTAGAGTCATGGTGTAGTGAAAACTTTTGTTTGGTCTTTGCCCTCTAATTATCAGATCTTCTCTCTGGGAACACATTTCCAGTACACAATTCTGTACAAAATCAGGAATTGCAAATATGTAGCCCATGTGTTGCTATTCTCCTAGTTTCCATTTCATGACAGACATTGCTAGTCAATCATGGCAATTTTCCTGCTGAGCTAGGCCTTGGCTCCAAGTTGTTTTCTACACAGCACTCTAGGCAGGCACTTGCAGTTGATCAGAGGTGTCTTGCAAGAGGAATACTGTTTGCCATCTCTGTTGGAATGAATTGACATCCTATCTTACTTTAACATTTTTTTTCATGTAGTTTGGCATTTCTATCAGTAATATTTGGCAAAAATGTTTCAAGTTGTGCCAGTTCCATTATTTCCACTGAATAAAGCTTAGAGATGTACCAAAGGCACATTTTTCTTCTCTCTTATACTTATTTTTAAGCATTTATTTCTTTTCTTAACTTATATATTATAGAAATGTCAGGAATGTCATAAAAATATGTACTGATAATAGAGGTCAATAAACATGCAAAGGGAGGAATCAGTCTGGGGAATAAGTTCTGATTACTTACATGTAAATTTAATCAAGTATAAGACAGTAAAATCCAAATGAGTTTACTTTTGCTGTTTTCTGTAATGAAAAAACTCATTTCTGGGGCCGGCCCCGTGGCTTAGGGGTTAAGTGCGTGCGCTCCGCTGCTGGCGGCCTGGGTTCAGATCCTGGGCGTGCACTGACGCACCGCTTCTCCGGCCATGCTGAGGCCATGTCCCACGTACAGCAACTAGAAGGATGTGCAGCTAAGACATACAACTATCTACTGGGGCTTTGGGGGGAAAATAAATAAATAAATAAAATCTTTAAAAAAAAAATCATTTCTGTCCACTTGATTAATACTTTAACTGTATATTATCTTTTTAATATCTTTTGAACTTTGAGGATTCAAAGTTCTTTGGGCCCTGAAATCGTTTAAACCATGACTATAGATAGAGATTGATCTTTATGATAATTGGTAACATTTCTTTGAGTCTTCAGTTATACCATCTAAACATGAGCAACTGACCCATCTCTTAAGAGTATAAAGTGGAATAGTTAACTGCTTTTGTGTCTGACTACTTCTTTCTCCCCCATCTTCTACTGTCTTATCATTTTTGTGCAGTTAAAATAGCAAGGACTCTTGTATATTGATCTCTCTCAATTCCTTGAAAGTTCCTTAATTATTTTGGCCTCTTCTTAGTGCTTAGGATACTACTGGAATAGAGTAGTCCCTCAATAAATATATGTTGAATGAATGTATAATTAATGATAAATGACATGGTTTTAAAGGAAAGAAAAGAGGGAACAAAAGGAAAGTAGCGTCTTTTAAAGCTTTTATCCACCCAGGAGACCTTACTTCTAAGAGGGGCAGTGACTACACAGATGGCACCTCTCATTTCTCTCTCTTGCTTTTGGTCTCGTTTTGCGGCCTGACTTGGCCTACTAATACTGCATAATAGTTAGGGAACAATATCTATTCCATTTGAGCCCTGCCTCTTCTGTGAATGTTCCTTAGGCTGAGAGCCAACCAGCTGACTCAGTTGGAGAAAGGAGAAATGAGAGTAATGCTGGATACTCTCTTCTCTGCTTCTGTTGAACAACTTGGATTATCTTAGAAAAACAGGTGAGGACATTACTGAGAGAGGCAGGCAGAGGGATTTTCCCAGGAAAACTGAGATAGGAGCTTCTTAGGACTGGGGTTCTAGAAGCTGAGGGTCAGCTGGCTCAACAGTACACAAGCAAAGGAAAAATTGAAGACTACATTCAGGGGCAGGTGGAGTCAGGAAACAGTCTTCAGGAAGTATCCAATCCAAGCAAAGTTGTGAAAACTGAGTCTAAGGCAAAGGGGCAGTTGACCGTGGAGAGGTTTCCAGTGCTACTGAGAGTAAGTCTTTGTTACATTAGGGAAGAGTTGTTAAAACACCGAGCCAGGTCAGACAGAACTGGGGGCATGAAATAATTGGGAAAGTTGTAAATGGGAGTAGCTGGCAAAAGATGCATTCAAGGACTGATGTGCCATGGTCACTGCCAAGTTAAAGTTAGATGGCATGACTTTGTAGTGAATCCAGGAAGTGTGGTTGCATACCTCTGGTGGAAGAGTGGAGAATTTGATGGGTATTGGGCTCATTTTTTTCCTTTGGTCATCTAATGTGAAAATAATCTGAATTGAAATTTCCTTCCCATTATTCTCTTAGCTAATGAAATTTTTTGTGTACAAAATTCTTTTCTTTCTTGGCATAATTTTTCCTTTGCATATTGTACTATGCAAATTGAATATTATCATAATGATTTGTCCAGGTTTGTCACTGGAAGAATACTGCTAATCTTACGTTAAATGGATATGCTCCTTTCTTCCTAGGCCTCTTATACTCAAACAAAAGATTGGTTTGCTTTAGCAAAACAAAGTCAGCAAACAGTGTCAACCTTTTCATTACCATCTTGTGTACTCCACAACAGAATTGAATCACCAGTTATTTCATCTGTTTCTGGTAAGCAGAAAAGGATAAGAATGACTTCAGAATTCCTATTTAAGTCGTCTGTTATTGATCTAATCATACAGTACAACCCTTAGTGGTTGGGGCGGGGGAAAATTATCTCCTCCTCCCGACCCCCAACTCCGCTTTCTACTGTTTTTTGAAAGGCAAGTTGGTATAGTGAAAAGAGGATGAGTTTAGAACCCAACTCTGATACTTACTGGCTGTGTAACTTTTGTACATTATTCCACTTCTGGAAGCCTTGCTTCTCTCATCTGTAAGATTAGAATAATGGTACATACTACATGTATAGAAAATGCCTGGCCTCATGCCTTGTCAGTCAATAAATGTTTGCCTTGTCTTTATTTCCTATCACAGTTTACAAATTCTTATTATTAAGCCTTTGAAATAAAGTGGGTGCAACCTTTCTCTCCTCTTAAAAGTAAATAGTCGTTGGGGCCAGCCTCGTGGCGTAGTGGTTAAGTTCAGGACATTCTGCTTCGGCAGCCCGGATTCCCGGGTTTGGATCCCAGCTGTGGACCTACACAGCCACGCTGTGGTGCCAACCCACATATAAAGTAGAGGAAGGTTGGCACAAATGTTAGTTCAGGGCTAATCTTCCTCAAGCAAAAAGTGAGGAAGATTGGCAATAGATGTTAGCTCAGGGCTAATCTTCCTAAGCAAAAAAAAAAAAAAAAGTAAATAGTCATTCATGGAACTTGAGTTTTCCTTCTGTTTTTAAGTTCAGACTGTTTTTCACCTTGAAAGGCAAATAAATTTCTACTGTTGGGAACTTTTGTGGGTGATGCAAACTTTTCATAAAAAAGAAGGAAACTTCCAGAAATGGGAGTTATTAACATATGATGTTGCTAGAAGCAAAAATCTGGCAATGTGATTCAGGAGAGGAACTCAGCAATTTGCTAACAGTTCTTACCTAATTACTTTGAAAAGTATAAGCCACCTCTGGGGACAATAAATCTGGATTCTCTAGAATTGAACCTAAATCTAGGTAAAGAGGAAGATAATCGCCCTAACTGAAAATGGCTGAGTTTATAGGTTTCTTGCTATTTCCCCAAAGTAGTAAAGTAGGAAATTGGAGAATAAAGATAGTGAAGATAGTAAAGAGGAAGAGAAAGGGTAGCAGGAAGGTGGTGAGCAAAAATGCCAGCCTTGGGGCCAGCCCGGTGGTGCAAGCGGTTAAGTGTGTGCGCTGTGCTGTGGCGGCCCGGGGTTCACCGGTTCGGACCCCGGGCGCGCACTGACGCACTGCTTGTCAAGCCATGCTGTGGCAGCGTCCCATATAAAGTAGAGGAAGATGGGCATGGATGTTGGCCCAGGGCCAGTCTTCCTCAGCAAAAAAACAGGAGGATTGGCAGGTGTTAGCTCAGGGCTGATCTTCCTCACAAAAAAAAAAAAAAATGCCGGCCTTGCTCTCTACCTTCACTTCTGTGGGATTGAGTGTATACCCAGTATCCTTTCACAGGTTTGCGAAAGTCTAATCTCTCAGTATTAGGGAAATTTGGTATATTTGTTTTCAATAAAAATTTTAATAAAACATTTCCAGTTCATTGAGATTTGAAATCTATTACTGAGAAAATGCCCATTGAGAGTAGGACACAGATGACAACAGAGTTTTCCTGATCCATGGCATTTCAAGGGGTAGATTTGCCATGTGAAATCACTGACATCAGATATTTCACTGATTTCTGAAAGAAAGAGAAAATAGGAGCTAAAGACTATATCTTAAGAAAATGTATAAAAGCAGTCCATATGTATTTGTCAGCTTTCTTTTTTTCTCCTTTGGTGAGGAAGATTGTTCCTGAGCTAACATCTGTGCCAGCCTTCCTCTATTTTTTGTATGTGGGTTGCCACCACAGCATGGCTTGATGAGTTGTGTAGGTCTGATATCTGTGATCTGAACCCGTGAATCCCAGGCCACTGAAGTAGAATGTGTAAACTTAACCACTATGCCACCGGGCCAGCCCTATTTGTTGGCTTTCATATGTACTTTATGCCATTTTGTAATTTTAATGATAGGTTGTAAGTATGATAGTAATTGAATCTTTCTGATAAAATAGTGACTTTTTTAAAATTGCTGATAGGACTCCAGTTCTGATCTGTTCATCTATTGTCTCATCATCTATGGTAGCTAATTTTACTTTATCATACAACATGAAATATTAAAGCACATATAACAGTTTAATGTACATATTCTAATTCTTTAATAGAGTTGGCCCTTATATGTTGACATTCTGTATCAGCCTGAAATATTACATTTTAACAGTGTATAAAGTCATTTTGAAGATCCTCTGTATTAGGGATGTCAAATATTTAGCTCATCTGCCACCATTATCACCTTGCAGGTCCAGGGAAGACACAGCTAATCCCTGTTGGCAGTTTTTTCTCTACTGGTCCCAAATGTGGCTTTAGACTCCTTAAGACACTGGTCCATGCAGTCACGACCTGTGATAAATCCATTTGCCATCATGTCTCTATAACATCTAGTTAATAATAAAAAAAACTTTTGTATTCATATTTGATCTAATAGCCTTTTATGATTTAATACAGAGAGTTTTATCTTTGATGACGGACTTCACCCCAGGACGAAAAAGGACCCATCTAAAACCACTAGATTAATTTCTGAATTTGAAGAAGAAGAAGAGGGGTCTATATCTCTACAAGATACTCCTTCTCAAGCTCTTCTGAGAATATACCTTGAAGAGCAACAGGATGTTGATGAAAGCCTGACATTGCATTTCTCAACATGTGAAAAATTTTTAAGATCTTATATAACCTTTATTTTGAGAGTAGCAATTCATCAAATTCTTGGAGAGCCATTTAGAGAAAGCCCAGGTTACATAAATTTCAAAAATGTAACAGAGGTGGTGTTTGATGAGTGTTGTGAGCCTATCCCTGGCAAGAATGTTTTAAGTAAAACAGTTCAAATTACAAAGGAAAAGTCAGAAGAGATGTTGGAACAAGCAAGTTCAAAGAGTGAGAGCATTGGGCCAGAAAGCAGGGCTGATTGGTGTATTTCTCACAAAACTTATGACATTGGCAATAGAAAGGAGTTTGAAAGATTTAAGAAATTTATAAAAGGTACATTAGGAGAGAGATATTGGTGGCTATGGATGGATATTGAGAGGTTAAAAGTTCTTAAGGACCCTGGAAGACATCAAAGGTATTTCTATTTTTTATTTTTCAATAGTTTTAAAAACAAATTATAGAATATTAGTTTGAGTCATTTAAGCCCAGGCAGAAAGCCTGAAATAAATATAAAAATGTATACTTTTAGAGGAATGAATAACAGTAAAATTTAATTCTAATAATGTTGATTTCATTGCTTCTATGATTTCATAGCTTTCAGATACTAATAGGAGCAATTATTTGGGTTTGCATAATGTTTCTTCCCATAGATTTTAAACTTGCTCTCAAATTAATTATTCCATTTCATTTTTATAACACTCTAGTGATATATTTTTATAGAAAAAAATAATTTATCAGTTATATAACCACACTGGCATAAGCTATCTTATATAAAAGATACGTTATGCTAGTGTAAAGGCCTGCTGTTCCTAGCAGCCTGTTCGGTTAACAAATTCCATGATCTTCAGTTGAATGCCACTCAGACATTCATATCTGAATGAGATAGCCACTAGATATCACACTGGATATCCTCTAGAGAGCCTCTTAGAGGTCTGATGGGGTGCAGGTCTTTTTTTGGATGCTCCATATGTTTTAGATTATTGTAAGTCTTAAGAACATTAACAAGACCCTGTTTTAGGAGAGTCTTTATTGTGTCTGTATTCTCCTGACCTGCCCTGAAGCAGATCAGTAGGAGATTGCAATTCCCATTAAGGGTTTGACTGGGTATATCCTAGTAACGGGATTATTCCAATTATTTCAGTGGCATTCAGATCATAGAGCTCATTGTTGTGCATACTTATAAGAGCAGGGATTACCAAATGATTGATTATGAAGCATAGCTTGATTGATCATGGGGTGGAAGGCCACTATACTACCACGTTTCAAGACATGTTAGGGAAGTTATATGCAAGTAACCTACATACATTCTTCAGGGTCAATACTGTATTAGTTTCTATTGTTGCTGTAACAAATTACCACTAATTTAGAGACTTAAAGCAACAAATTTATTATTTTAG
Organism: Ceratotherium simum simum; assembly: GCF_057802395.1. Lineage (NCBI taxonomy): Eukaryota > Metazoa > Chordata > Mammalia > Perissodactyla > Rhinocerotidae > Ceratotherium > Ceratotherium simum. The sequence continues at coordinate 38,787,109 of NC_141922.1, forward strand.
GATTAGAAGGTTAGAAGTCTAAAATGAGTATGCAGGTCTGCCTTCCTTCTGGAGGCTTTAGGAGAGAATCCATTTCCTTACCTTTTCCAGCTCCTGGGGGCTACCTACTTTCCTTGGTTGGTGGCCCCTTCCTCCATATTCAAAGCCGTCAGCATAACATCTTCTCTCCTCTGACCTCTGCTTCTATCCTCTACATCTTTTCTCTATGACTCAGACTCTCCTGTCTCCCTCTTAGAAGGACCCCTGTGATTACATTAGGATCACCTAGATAATCCAGGATAATCTCAAAATCCTAATCACATCTGCAGAATCCCTTCTACTATGTAAGGTAGCATTCATAAATTCTGGGGATTAAGACATGGACATCTTTGCAAGGCCATTGTTCAACCTACCAAAAATACCCTTCCCATTCCCATAACTGTGAGAAATATTTTTATCTCCACGTTGGTACCCCTATAACTCAGTGTTGGTTTTGAGATAGTTCATTACTTGTGTGAAATATTTTAGCAGTGAAAATATTTGGCTAGTTGAATGTTGTATCAATGTGTGTGAAGATGTGTGTATGTGTTTTATTTCAGACATCTTGAGAAGATGAAAAAATGCTATCTAGTGAGCAGTGGAGATTACTACCTTTCTGCAGAAATCTTATCAAAATTGAAACTGCTAGATGTATCTCAATGGAATGAAAAACACTTAAAAAATATTCAGACTGAGGTTGTGAAACCCTTACTTCTGTATTGGTAAGAAAAATAACGTGAATCAAAGTTATCTGCTTTCACTTTTCTTAGGCTAGTTACAAGTTATGCTTTTTTGTCTTGTGGATATATAATTTATAGAAATTTAAAATGATAAGATTATTATATATTTGCCTTTATTAAAGTACTTATCCTGTAGATAATTTGGATTTTGGGGGACTTTAAATCCAAAATAAGGTTGGACAGTGCTCAATCTCCATTTTAACTTTCTGAGCCCATCCTTCTACACCTGACTTTTTTATGGTCGTATCTCATCAAATTGATGTATATTTGTCTGTGTAGCTAGAGTTACAGATTTATCATCTCAAACTTTTTTTTTTTTTTTTGGTGAGGAAGATTAGCCCTGAGCTAACAGCTGTTGCCAGTCCTCCTCTTTTTGCTGAGGAAGATTGGCCCTGGGCTAACATCCATGCCCATCTTCCTCTGCTTTATATGGGACGCCTGCCACAGCATGGCTTGATAAGCGGTATGTAAGTCTGTGCCCAGAGTCCGAACCTGGAACCCCAGGCTGCTGAAGCAGAGTGTGTGAATTTAACCACTACGCCACTAGGCTGGCCCCTCAAACACTTTTTGAGCACTTACTGTAGGCCAAGTGCTGTGCTAAGGATGCAAGAGTAAAACATGGTTCAAATCTAGTGATTATAGTCTAGTGGGAGGAACATGCATACGAAATGAGTGTAATAGAAGAAAGTGTGGTAAATGCACAGGATACAGAGAAGAGGTAATATTTCACCTGCGACTCGAGGGGCTCTAAGCAAGGGAAAGCGAATGGACGTAGTGGAGAAAATATGTGCCATTTGAAGGTCAGTGAGCTGTCCATTGTGGCTGTGATGGCTCTGAATATGTCACTTCTCTGCTTTGAATCTTTCACTGTTACGCCAGAGTTTTCAGTGTAAAGTTCGGATTCCTTAAGTTAGCAAATAAGGTCATCATGATTTGTCCCTTGGCCAACTCTCTGGTATCATCTCTCATCTAGGTATTCCAGATTACTTATATGCTTTGTACTTTTCCATATATAAAGAGAATGTTGTTTTTCTCTTTCTTTCTTTAAAAACGCCTATTCTTGAATATTTAAGATATAAAGAAGGGTATAAATTATACTATAGTGGACACCCGTGTCCATACCACTCAACTTAATAAAACATTACTAATATAGTAGCGGCTTTCTTTTTTTTAATTTAACATTTTGTTTTGAGATAATTGTAGATTCATATGCAGTTGTAAGAAATAATACAAAGAGATTTTGTATACTTTTCAGCCGGTTTGCCCCGATGGTAACATCTTGCATAACTGTAGTATAATATCACAATGAGGAAATTGACACAACTTACCAATCTTTTTCATATTTTACTGGTTTTACATGCACTTATTTATGTGTGTGTATACAGTTAGTTCTATGCAATTTTATCATATTAGAGATTCATGCATTTGCCACTACAGTCAAGATACAGAACAGTTACATTATCACAAGCATCCCTTGTATTGCCCTCTTATAACCACACCTACCTCCCTCTCCCCCCATCTCTAACTCCTGGAAAACCACTAATCTATTATATAAGTGAAATAATACAATATGTAACATTTGGGGATTATCTTTCATTTAGCATAATGCCCTTGAGATCCATCCAAGTTGTTGTGTGTATCAATAGGTCTTTTTCATTGCTGAGTAGTATTCTGTTGTATAAATATTATACATCCATTCACCCATTGAAGGACATTAGGGTTGTTTCCAGTTTTTTACTGTTACTAATAAAGCTGCTATTAACATTCATGTACAGGTTTCTGCATGAACATAAGTCTTCATTTCTCTGGAGTAAATATCCAAGAGTGAGATAAATGGGTCATATAGTGAGTCTGTTTTTAGCTTCAAAAGAAACTGCCAAACTATTTTCCAGAATTGATGTATCATTTTACATTCCCACCAGCAATGCAATGATCCAGTTTCTTTGCATCTTTGCCATTGTTTGATGTTGTCACAATTTTCTATTTTAGCCATTCTGATAGGTGTGTAGTGATCTATCATTGTGGTTTTACTTTGCAATTTTCACTGGTTAATGATGCTGAACCTCTTTTCATGTGCTTATTTGCCATTTGTATATTCTCTTCAGTGAAATATTTGTTCATATCTTTTGTCTATTCTCTAATTGGATTGTTTTCTTTCTTATTGTTGTTTTAGAGTTAATTTTATATTCTAAATACTAGTCATTAGTCATTTAATGTAGTTTGCAAATATTTTCCCCCACTCTTGAGCTTGTGTTTTCAAAGATGAGCTTTCCAAAGACTTCTTAAAAGGGTCTTCCAGAGCTTCCAGTTTGGTGAACATGTGGAGATTTGGGGAGAGTGGCACACTCAAGGAACACGGAAGCTCCACGCCCCTTCCCACATACCTTGCACTATACATCTGGCTGTCTCTGAGTTATATCCTTTTATAATAAACCAATAATTTCGATTAAGCAAGTAAGTAAAAATATTATGGATAATGGGAACCAGAATTCTCATCAATGTGGAAGAAAGTTACAAATATAGAAGCAAACAGAGTGAACCCTGTGGTGATGGACTGGAATTGGAGGTGCAAATGGAAAATGCAACTTTCACAAACTCAAGTTACAATACTCAGTTATGAAGACTGTAATCCACTGAAAAAAACAGGGCAGACCAAACAACAGAAGATCATGAGGACAAGAAAGAAAAGAACTTTCAAGAGAAATTCTGAAGTTAATCACGTGTGGGATTTTCCCTGGGAGGGTGGTGTATTGCAGACTGTCTTTAAATGAAGGGTTCCAGGTAAATTTTACTCCAAACATCTCATTAGGGTGAGAGCAAATAGCTCTTGGGCCAAGTTTATTCAACTAATGCATAGTTTCCTATGTCAAATGTTTCTGCCTGCTTCTACTGTTAAGAATAAATATATCTGTAGCTGAAAGACCAAAAAAATGGGGGTGTTTCATAGAGCAAAATTTTTAAATTTTGAAGAGGTCCAATTTTCAACTTCTTTTATGGATTATGCCTTTGGTGTCAAACCTAAGAACTCTTTGGCTAGTTCTAGATCCTGAAGGTTTTCTCCTATGTTTTTCTAAAAGACTTACAATTTTATGTTTTACATTTAAGTCCGTGGTCCATTTAGCGTTAATTTTTGCGTAAGGTGTGAGGTTTAAGTCGAGGTTCAGTTGTTTTGACTTCTTTTTTTTTCTTGCTTATGGATATCCAGTTGCTTATCCTTATTTATTGAAAAGGGTATCCTTCCTCTTTCCTTCTTTTCTATGTTTTATATTAACATAACAGTAAAATCAAATTGTGTGGATTCATATAACCGCCACAACAATCAAGATACAAACAATTCTATCACCCCAAAAAACTCTCATACTGCCCATTACACTCTTCCTCCACTCCTAACCCCTGGCAACCACCGATCTGATCTTTGTCACTATAGTTTTGTCTTTTTGAGAATGTCATATAAATGAAATCATATAGTATGTAACCTTTTGAGACTGACTTGTGTTGGTCAGTGTAATGCCTTTGAAGCATAATGCATAATGCATCCCAATTACTGCACGTATCATAGTTCATATTCTTTAAATTTAGCTTTCCAGTTGTTCATTGTTGGTAAATAAAAATATAATTGAATTTTGTGTGTACTCGCTCTGTATGGGAGAGGGCAAAAGCCCTTCCAGTCTCAGCTGCTGATCTCAAATTGGCCTGCTGTTCTTTTCTGGCTATTTTGGTGCTCCTCCATTCTCAAGTCCATCAGTCCTTCTTTCTCTCATCTACACACCAATACCATGCAGGTCTTATGGCTGATAGTAGTCTATACCCACCTGCTCATATTTTAATGTTTGTGGGGATACTTTGTCACATTAACATTTTGTTGTAAATGTCCATGAGTTTTTGGTTTTGCTGTCTAGTTGTCCTGTCCATTTTTATGAAGGGATTCTGAGAGGCGGAAAAACCAATATTGCTGACATTGCCATTTTCCCAGAATCCTTTCTTCCATTTTTTCTTGATCTAGCTAAATCCTATATACTGTTTACAATTCAAACTGAAACATAAACAGTTTAATGAATATTATAAAGCAAACACTTACATAACCACCACGTGGATTGGGAAATAGAATATCACCATGACCCCTGAAGGTCCTTTCCTCATCACAACATTCCTCACTCCCCCTCGGAGCTAACCCCTATCCTGACTTTTGTGATTATCATCTTGCTTTTCTTTATAGTTTACCAACCATGTATGCAAATAAACCCCTAAACGTATACTTTCATCTGCCTGTCCTACGACTTCATGTGAATGGAATCATGTTGTATGCGCTTTTGTGTCTTCTGTTAACATTGTATTTGTGAGATTCATCTGTAATTGCACTTGAGTTTTATTAATTTTCATTGCTGTATATGGTATTCCACAGCATGGATATACCATAATTTATTTGCTGTTTTTTAACATGTGGGTTGTTTTCTACTTTTCGCAATTAGAAGCAATGCTGTAATATATATTCTTGTACATATATCCATTTTTCCAAAGTAGTTCTATCAATTCATGCTCCTACCAACAGAATATGAGAGTATCTATTGCTACAAATCCATGGTAACATTTAATATTGTCAGACTTTAAAATTTTTGCCTCTGTTTTGGTGTGTCATTAGTGTCTTGTGGTTATAACTTGCATTTCCTTGATTACTAGTGAGATAACTTTTTCAATGTTTATCGGTCATTTGGATTTCAGCTTTCATGAATTGGTTGTTAATCTTTTTTGCCCATTTTTATATAGGGAGATACACATACACACATACACATATACACACATATACGTATATATACACACGTACATGCATACATATATATTGGATACAGTTCCTTTAGTGGTAGTATGTGGCAAATATCTTCTCCCACTCTCTAGAGCTTGAGAATTAAGATGTGTACAATCAATGTACATGAGAACTTACATGATGAAAGCATGAAAAATGATAGAATACCAGTTTAGGATTGACTGTGAAATTTATTCCACAATATTTGATGAATTTACATAGTGGACAATAAAAAATTAATACAATAAATGAAATAAGAACACAAGATTAAAATAATAGGGGCAGCAGGGAATTACGGGGTTATATGAATACACCGTAATGATGGGAATCAGAAAATTGAGACACTTAGATTTTCTGGCCAACACGTGTATGATTTATTTGATAAGTGTCTTATAAATATGCCCACTCACTGGCTGACCTGCAAATAAGAGGTAATTTTGGATATTTCCAAGACTACAAGTAAAGATTCTGAAATACGGTGTAGAATGGCCACCCAGATCTATACAGAGTGCTTTCTGACCCTAAACTGTTATGGACTTTGGATTCTCTTCCATTCTCAACCTGTGTTCACGTCAGGGAAATATCTACCTTCTTCCTATTTTAAAAGGAGGCAGTTTTCTACCAGGATCTGAAATATGGAGTGGGAATTAGTCTTTGGGCTGTGGCATCAGGAGGAGAACCTGGTCTAAGCAGCAATTAGCAACAGGCCCTGACAGCTGGAGTTAACCCTATAGCCAATAAAGAGTTAGCCCATAGACTAAATAGCAGGATATTCATCCAGTTAACTGTGGCCTTGATATTGTGCCAAACTTTTTTTTCCTAAGTTTCTGGCAGTAGTGTTGGTCTTTCATTTTTATAAATTGTTGTAAAATTAATTGTTACCTTCAAATTTAAGGCTTGAAAATAGATTAGATGAATCAGAATCCACTTTAGTAGTATACTTAAGCATTATAAAAAGGTTTATATATTTTAAAATGTTAATTTTATCTACCAGTTTTTATTTGATATTATAGATAAATACTAAACGGCCTTAAAATGATCACAGACGCATTTTATGTTCATTTTACTAGAAACTGTAAGTTATTTTTAAAAATTCCTTCATTGAATAGATTATAGATTTCTTTTTCTTATCAAGCAGATAATAATTTGAATGTAATTTTATTAAGTGTTTTTTTCCTGATGTATATTGCCTCTTTATATGAGTGAATGTGATTTCAGGCAGTTGGTATATCATAGAAAAATATTTTTTAAGGCTAGGCAGGAGAAAAAGAAGTATAAATTATTAGAAAAGGGGTATCACAAGACTGATAATTGTGAGCTTGGGTATTATACATTTTGTAGGCTTTTGATTTTTGAGGCTTATTATCTAGTTTAATTTTAAATTTGTTTTTCCTCTCACTAGGGCACCAAGATTCTGTGTTACTCATTCATCCTCAACAAAACATGCTGTTGCTGAACTGAAATTCTGGCACCTCCGTCAAGAGATACCAAGGAAGGATGTTGACCCTTTTCCACAAATGGCAACCCTCTTGCCATTAAGACCTAAATCTTGCATTCCACAGATATCTGAGATGCAGGTAGGGTGTACATTGATACTTTAATCTCTTTATTAAGTTAACAGTAAAATATCCATGCTTGGGTTTTTGTACACTAATACTTAAGTTTCATCATAAGCTTTTTCTTTGGCTGTTAATGTACGTGCTGTAACAATTAGGAAATAAGAAAACCTATAGTCTGTTCTCCATCAAGTAGCCCAAGTGATCCTTTAAAAATACAAGATCGTGTCACTCACCTGCTCAGAATTCTCTAGTGGCCTCCTCGCTCACTCCGAATAAAATCCAAGGTCTTTACACAGCTGTGCACGCCCCTGCTGACCTCCTGACCTCACTCCCTCCCACTCTTCTCTACCTTAACTACGCTTCAGCCCTCCAACCGCACTGGCCTCTTTGCTGTTCTTTGAGCACACCAAGCGAAAACCTGGGAGCATTGCACTTGCTGTTCCCTTCACTTGGAGCACTCTTCCTCCAGACATCCACATGGCTTGCCCCCCTCATTCACTTTAGGTGCCTGCTCAAGTGTCACTTATTCAGAGAGGCTATCGGTGACTCTTCTATAGAAGCACACTTGTGAAGGCTAGCACAGATGCCCTCCATCACTATCTAAGCCCTCTGCTCTGCTTTATTGTATTTAGGACCACGTGATTTATGTTTAGTGTCTTTCACTCCTACTAGAATGTAAGGGACTTTTCGTTGTTAACCACGTATCCCCAGTGCCAAGAACAGTGCCTGGCGTGTAATAGTTGCTTAATAAAATTAAATGGAATGAATGAGTGAGAAGTAGCAACAGCAGAATTAGAAGTAATGAGCAGTCTTTCACAATGGGGAAGAAGAAAACAGTACAACAAGGTAAGGGGAAAAAAGTCTAAAAAGTGAAGAAGAGTTAACCAGCTATAGAGAAGTAGTAAATAACCCTTCATACTTTGGTGTACAATAACTGTAGCTGAGACCTGCATTTCAGAAGAAAAGAGCCGTATTAATCTCAGTAGCCTTTAAAGGTGTCACAGAATGTTAAGTGTTATTGGCCATAGTCACACACACAGCCCCTTCAGAAAAGATCACTGTACCTTCAGAATCTCTGATTTAAGAGGCAGGAAGATGTATAATATAGTTTTTAAAGTTTTACTTCTATGAGTGGTGTTTTAGAGCCAGAGGGACTTGACACTTTTTCTCTGCCAGTGGTTTCTTAATCTTGGATAAATATTAGAATCACACAGAGAGCTTTTAAAACATGCCAGTGCCTGGCTCATACGTTCAGAGATTCTGATTTAATTGATCTGGAATGGGTCAGAGTCACTCTGTAAAATCAGGGGAGTGGCTTAGAACCGAGGTTCTCAACCTGCCTGAACGTTAGAGTCACATTTATTTATTTATTTATTTATTTATTTTTTGTGAGGAAGATCAGCCCCGAGCTAACATCCATGCCAATCCTCCTCTTTTTGCTGAGGAAGACCGGCCCTGAGCTAACATCTATTGCCAATCCTCCTCCTTTTTTTCCCTTTTTCTCCTCAAAGCCCCAGTAGATAGTTGTATGTTATAGTTGCACATCCTGCAAGTTGTTGTATGTGGGACGCTGCCTCAGCATGGCCCGACAGGTGGCGCGTTGGTGCACACCCGGGATCTGAACTCGGGCCAGCAGCAGCGGAGCGCGCGCACTTAACTGCTAAGCCACGGGGCCGGCCCCCCTAGAGTTGCATTTAGAATGTACATTTTAATAAGATTCCTGGGTGATTTGTATGTGAAGCACTGCTGGTGTTCTCAAGCTTCAGCATGCATAAGAGTCCCCCGAAGAGCTTGTTAAAGCAGATTTCCTGGGCTCCACCTGGAGATCAGAGTCAGTAGGTCTGCAGTGGGGCCCAAAGATTTGCATTTCTAACAAACTCTCTCCCAGGTGATGCTCTTGCTGCTCGTCTGGGGACCACACTTTGAGTTAGTGTCACTTTAGTGCACTAATGGTTTATTATCCATTGTTTTGACATTTTCTTGACCTCCGTTGCACCTTGTGGCCTTTTTGTATGCTACTCCACTGATTAATTTTCCCGTTAGCCGTTGTGACTTAGTGACCCAGTCACCAAGTTAATACACATCTTAGAGGTATAGTGTAGGGAGCATGTTGTCTGATAATAGGTAAACATTTGTACAAATAACATTGTACAACATTTGAAAAGTAAGTGGTGTGGTTAACGAAAGGCACTTGAATAAGAGATCAATGCCAAACGAGTGGGGAGAGATTGGCTTGTGTGAAAAAGTGTTATAAACATGACTATGACCTCTCATCTCTTGTCTTCCTTTGGCTTCCCGAGTGTCATTGCTATATGCTGTCATTGAAGTTTTCTAGTTGGATAGCTCATTCTGATCTCACTCAGTTTTTCTTTGGCAGAAAACACTCTAAGGAATGGAACTCGAATCTGTTTTCTTTATTTTTCCTATTTTAAAAATTAGGGTACAATGTATATACAGTAAAATTCACCCTTTTTAATGCACAGTTCTGTGAATGTTGACAAATGTACACATTGTATAGCTACCGTCATAATCGCAGTTGTGGAACAGTTCCTTTACACACACACACACACCCCCCCACTGGATTCTAGTGCCCTTTTCTCAGCTTTTTTCCTCATCAATTACTTTCTGGCTACTCTTCCAGTTTTCACTCAAGCCAGAAAGCGCAAAAGTTCTAACTTAGGCCTTTCTCTGTATAATACACTTAAAAAAAAAATTTTTTTTGTTTAAAGAAAAGTTTTTTTATTATTTTTTTTATTTTAAGTTTTTTTTTTATTTTAAGAAAAGTTTTTTTGTTGAGGTAAAAAACACGTAATATAAAATTTACCATCTTAACCATTTTCAAGTGTACACTCCAGTTGTAAGGATATTTGCATTGTTGTGAAACAGATCTCCAGAACTTTTTATCTTGCAAATTTGAAACTATATACCCATTAAACAACTCTCCTTTTCCCCTTCCTTCAACCCCTGGTAACTACCATTCTCCTTTCTGTTTCTATGAATTGGACTGCTTTTGTATGACACATTTTTTATAAGCTCAGCCCCCTGTGCTGCCATTCATTTACTGAGTGTTGTGTAATGTCATGCTGTGTTCTGAATTACTAAACAGATGCAAGCACAGATACCTAGGAAGTTATATGTAAAACATACTTAAGTGAGTAATTTTGTCTATGGAATTCTTAAAAAAATAGTAGTAGTTGTTAGGCACCTAGGGAGTATATAAGATTTTATTGTTTGTTCTAGTTAATAAAACATCACAAATATATTCCTTGCTCTCCAGCAACATATATTCTAATAGAAGTCGACATATAAGAAAAGTTTACGTTTGTTTCTCAAGTTATAAAAATAATAAAACTACTGTAAATTTGGAAACTGAAGAGACAGATCACCTCTGAGCTCATATACTGCTAGACAACTATTAACTTATTTTCTCTTAGGCTTGTTGCAAATTTTTAGTTTTAATGCACTTTTGTATTCTGATTATTTCTTTTAACATCTTCATCAGCATTTTTTCATGTGTCATAATTTTCATAATCTTTACTTTTAATTATTATATAATGCTACGTTTATGTATATCCAATTCTCAGATAATTGTTTCTTTCTCCTCCATTTGGACATTTAGGTGTTTATACTTTTTTGATTCATGCATGTAGCATCTCATATTCTGGATTTAAATAGTTAACTTTCACCATAAAGAACATTTAAGAATAGGAATAATAACCATGAAAATAAAAATGTCCAACAATGGAGGGAGGTAGTTCTTTTAAGATATAGGTCTTTATTATGAACCAATCCTTGCTTCCTTTCCCCACCCTGCCACCCCCTATTCCCCACCCACCACACACACACAAGCACTAGCACTAAACCTATTCAGTTATAGAATAAAGAAAAATGTTGCAAAGTTCTTCCTCCAGGAAAAACTCTTCTTTCACAAGGACGTTAGTAAGCATAGACAAGCCTCTTGCCTTTCTTGTCTTATAGTCTAAATAGCTGTAGGAGTTTCAGCCTCCTGGTTGCATAAAATTGGGACTTTGGGAAGCAGAACATTGTTACTCTAGTGGGAAGCATAGGAGATGGTAGAGTGAGGGAAGAAATTCTCTAGGGATCAAAAGAAATTTAAGGTATATTTGCAGAGCTATGCTTTACTCTGTTCTTTTTTTGCTCATTTTTCATTTTGTTCATTATCTTACCACTTTTTAGAAAGAAGAATCCAGTTTATTACAATCTCCTAAATCTCTTAAGAAACCACCTAGAGTGAAAACAGCAATTCAGAAACCTTGGAAGAGCAAGTCTTTGTATCCAATTTCTTCTAAGGATGATGTGATTGAGAAAGGGTAGGTGCAGTGTTTTATGTGCCAAGTGCTTTTCTGTCCTTGCTAAGATTTTTGAAGAATTTAAAAATTAAATAGAAATTGAAAACTAATACACTGATTTTTTTTACATGAGTTTTTCTACTTCAGTGATAGATATTAGAGGATTATACTTCCCATACATACTCTAAATTAGGATTAGAACTCCTGAGATTAGTAATTTTAAAGAGGTGGTGCCTTTGATCTCTAGCTTCTCATGAGCTATACAATCAAAAGACTTCTCTGAGAAGATTGCCCTCCAATTCTTACTTGGCCCTTTTCAATAATTCAATATTTCTCAAACTTGAGACTTGAGAACTCATAAGACTCTCAAGAATATTGTAATTATTTAATATAGTATATTATTTTATTCATTTAGATATGCCCACATCTTTACCCCTTTCATTGTTCTTTTTTTCAAATGGGACTATTTTGCTTTAGTCTGAAAAAATACCCTTTTTATTAACTTTGGTGTGGTGTCTGGTGGTAAATAATTCTTTACTTAATAATTTTATTATTTCACTTTCATTCTTTTTTTATTGAGATAAAATTCACACAACATTAAATTCACCATTTTTTATTTATTACTTTTGATTTTTTATTGTTGTGGGCTGTCTCTGCGCCAAGGATCAGCCTAAGGTGTGAACTTATGGTCTTCTCAGGTTTTCTCTAGTATGCGCCTTTCCCTGGGTGTGCGTGGTCGCTTTCTAATTTTTCTCTGAATATGTAGTTGCTTTTTATGTTTGTTTTTTTGCTTTTTGGTGAGGAAGATTAGCCCTGAGCTAACATCCATTGCCAATCCTCCTCTTTTTGCTGAGGAAGATTGGCCCTGGGCTACTTCCTCTACTTTATATGTAGGACACCTGCCACAGCATGGCTTGATAAGTGGTGTGTAGGTCCATGCCAGGATCCGAACCTGCGAACCCTGGGCCGCAGAAGCGGAACGCGCGTGCACTTAACCACTACGCCACTGGGCCAGCCCCTGTAGTTGCTTTTGAATTCCTAATCTTTAATGTCTGGTTTCCAAAAGGGGGAAAAATGAAGAGAGGGAAAGAAAAAGGGCAATGTCTCTTTAAATTCCCTGGAAATCACTTCAGGCTGAGGGAGACCGTCTTGCAACAGTGAGGGGAGATGCAACAGCAATGGCCACCTGCCTCTCTGTCTGTACCTCTGTGATCAGAAGCAGCAATCAGAGATCAGAGCACAGATCCCTGATATTTGGAGAACAAGGTCCTTGTTGCTCACCCTGGTTCTCACATGCTGTGTGCAAAATGTTCCAGGAACACATGCCCAGCTGTCTGCCACAGCAGTAGGGGTGGGGCATGGGTAGCTGCTACTGTGCTAAGAGCTCTAATTGACCAAAATTAACCACAATTTACTGTCCAAGCCTTCCCCTGACGCTGAAAGCCTTAACTAGACTCCAGAGTTCCGAAACAGTTACATTAGATTCTGCCAGTGCAATTGTTATCTAGGGGGAGAGACAGGTTCCTAGTGCTTCCTGCTCTGACGTCTCCCCAGGATCCTCACCTCTGGGAACTTTTATCCTCTGAGTTTTGGCCCAATAATTCTTGTAACTACATTGTTAGCACTCAGATTCCTTCTAGCAGATTAATTTTTGTAGTTTTTTTAGCTTACCTAGTTGTCTTCAGTGGGAGAGTTGGTCTAAATCACCTCATCTGCTATTTCCACAAGTAGCAGTTTAATGAGCTTTAGTGTAGATACTTTGCTTGCATTTTATCAACTCTTACTGCATCCCAATGAAGAAGGCATTATCGTGATTTTTCAGGTGGTGAAAGAAGTGAAGACATATAGGTATGAGTTGAGAGAAAAGTTGAATTTTGAGAACTATGTATTGTTTTCATGTTCATGTTACAGCTAGAGAATAGAGTATTACAGTGAAAAGGCAAGTGACACAGGCTAAAACAATAAATGAGGTTCAGATAGTAAAATTTTTTGTATCACATTAAGGAATTTGGAGATTATTCTCTATGCAGTGGAGAACATCTGGAGAGTTCTCTGTGTTATTTATTAAAATTAAATTATTTTCAAAATTGGAAATATACATATAATTCAAAAATAGTGGCATGCTATGTACTTATTCTGTGCCTTTTTTTTTGCTGAATATATCTTAGAAGATTTTTCATAGCCGTAAATGTACTATAGCAATAGATATACAATAATTTATTTTTTCTGTTGTTTCTTGTTCTTGTCGTCTTGTCTCTTCTTATATCTGATTGTCTTTCATTTTATACCAATAGTGTACTTGTACTCTATTGAGGGACATGGATACTATTTCCAATATTTTTTGTTATTACAAACAATGTTGCAATGAATGTTCTTGTACATTTGCTGTATTCCACATATATGCATGTCTGCAGGATAAATTCCTAGAAGTAGAATTTCTGAGTCAAAGTTCATGTGCTTTTTAAATTTTGCTAGATATTATCAAATTGTATTTCAGAGGAGTTGTAACAATTTATACTGCTTGCAGCATGTATGACAGCGTGTGTTTTACCATACCATCAACAACACAGTATGTTTAAGAACTATTTTTATATGATTTTCTGTGAACTCATTGTCCTCAGAAGGAGGAAAAGCAGGATTAGAGGAGGCAGATGAGTTCAGTTTGGGGCACTGTGTAGGTGAGTGCTCCAGTGTCTAGACAGTGTCTGGCACACAGAATGTGTTCAATTAATATTTGTTGAATGAATGAACATGGATCTTAAGGTACACTTGAGGGAAGAGAGAAAACTACGTTGGATCTGTGATTCTCCACAGCCTTGACCCCACAGATTTTATGTTAAGTGAATTATATCTTAACTTTAACAACTATGATAAATTTTAAAAATATAATAAATAGTAAAATATAATAAATTATACATAAAATTAAAATAATAACTACATTGGCATATGCATATCCAAAAAAGTTGAATATAGGTCTGGAGCCCAGAAGAGAGATCAACTAGGAATAAAAAGATTTGGGAAGCATTACACTTTAGGGGGTAGTTGAAGCTATGGGCATGGATGAAATGATCATGAGAGAAAGAGTAGTATGGAATGAGAAGAACTAAGTTATCAAGTTTTAAAATAAAGGCAGAGAATAAGGAGCCAGAAAAGATGGTGAAGAAGGAGTAATCTGAGAGATGGGAGATGTACATACAGGAAAGGATTGTGTCAAAGGAAGGGAGAAGTTCAAGAGGATGTTAAATATTACAAAGTAGTCAAGATAATAGCAGTAAGTGTTCATTGTATTTGTCGACGACAAAATCATTTTGATAAGGTTACAAAGTCAAATTTTAAGAGTCAGAAGCCAGGTAACAGTAGCTGGAAGAATATATTGAAGGTGAAGAGGAACCAATTGGTATGGATCACCCTTCTTTTAATTTTTTATTTTGAGATAATTGTGGATCCACATGTAATTCTAAGAAATGATATAGAGAGAGCCCATATACCCTTAATTCAGTATTCCCCAGTGGTAATATCTTGCATCACTATAGTACAGTATCTGAACCAGAAAACTGACATTTATACCATCCAGCTACCTTATCAGATTTCACCAGTTTTGTATGCACTCATTTGTGTGTGTGTGTGTGTGTGTTCTATACAATTTTATTACATGTGCAGTTTCATGTGACCATCACCACAATTGATATACAAAACAGTCTCATTACAAGGAGCTCTCATGCTAACCTTTTATAGCCACAGCCCTTTCCCTACCTTTCCCTTCCTCCAGCCCCTGGCAATGACTAGTTTGTTCTCCATCTCTATAATTTTGTCGTTTTGAGAATGTTATATAAGTGGAATCATGCAGTATGCAGTCTTTTGAGATTAGCTTTTTTCTTCACTCAGCATAATTCCCTTGAGATATATCCAAGTTGTTGCATGTATCCATAATTTGTTCCCTTTTTTTGCTGAGTAGGATTTCTTAGATTACTCTTTTAAAAAAATTAGATATAAAGATTTTGAACAAGTCAGAATAATAGTTAAAAGTCACTGGATTTAGGGGAAAACATTTTTGTTAAAGCTATTTCTAAGTATTTTTTTCTTTTTTAAGCTACTGTGATTGGAAATGTTTTCTTAATTTTATTTTTGGACTGTTCATTGCTAGTATATAGAAATACAATTGATTTTTGTATATTTATCTTGTATCCTGTGACCTTGTTGAACTTGTCTATTAGTTCTAGTAGTTTTTTAGTGGATTCCTTGGGATTTTCTATATCCAAGTGCATATCATCTGAGAATGAAGACAGTTTTTAGCTCTTTCTTTTCTATCAGGTTACATTTTATTTCTTTTTTTTTGCCTAATTGCCCTGTCTAGAACCTCCAGTACAATGCTGAATAGACATGATGAGAGCATATATCCTTATTTTGTTCCCAGTCTTAGGGGGAAAGCATTCAACCTTTCACCGTTATATTAGCTGTAGGTTTTTCAATATTGTCTGTCATGTTGAGGAAGTTCTTAGTTTGTTGAGGGTTTGTTTTTTTAATCATGAATGGGTGTTGGATTCTGTCAAATGCTTTTTCTGCATTTATTGAGATGATCATGTGGTTTGTTTTTTATTCTATTGATATGGTATGTTGCAGTAACTGATTTTTGGATGTTAAACCAACTCTTCATTCCTGGGATAAGTCTCACTTATTCATATTATATGATCCTTTTTATATGTTTCTGGATTCAGTTTGCTAGTATTTTGTTGAGGACATTTGTTTCTATGTTCATGAGGGATATTGGTCTGTAGTTTTCTTTTCTTTTTTTTTTTTTTGTGAGGAAGATCAGCCCTGAGCTAATGTCCAATGCCTCTCCTCCTCTTTTTTTTGCTGAGGAAGATTGGCCCTAGGCTAACATCCGTGCCCATCTTCCTCTACTTTATATGGGCCACTGCCACAGCATGGCTTGACAAGCGGTGCGTCGGTGTGCGCCCAAGATCTGAACCTGCGAACCCTCGAGCTGCTGAAGCGGAGTGCAAGCACTTAACCACTACACTACAGGGCCGGCCCCCTGTAGTTTTCTTATCATATCTTTGTCTGGCTTTCATATCAGGGTAATACTGCCTCATACAATTAGCTGTGAAGTGTCCCCTCCTCTTCTAATTTTGGAATAATTTGGGAAGGACTGGTATTAGTTCTTCTTTAAGTATTTGGTAGAATTCATCAGTGAAGCTATTTGAACCTAGCCTTTTCTTTGTGGGAAGAATTTAAATTATTGGTTTAATTTCTTGTTATAGGTCTATACATTTTTGGCAATTTTTTTCTTTCTAGGAATTTGTTAATTTCATCTAATTATCTAATTTGTTGGCCTATAGTTGTTCATAGTATTCCTTCATAATTCTTTGACTTTCTGTAAGGTAGTGATGTTTCCTCTTTTATTCCTGATTTAAGTAATTTGAGTCCTCTCTTTTTCTCTTGGTTAGTCTAGCTAAAGGTTTGTCAATTTTGTTGATCTTTTCAAAGAACCAAGTTTTGGTTTCATTAATTTTCTTTTTCTTTTTTTATTTTCTATTTCATTTATTTCTACCATGATCTTTATAATTTCCTTCCTTCAGCTTGCTTTCTTTGGGCTTAGTTTGTTCTTCTCTTTCTAATGTCTAAAGATGGTAGGTTAGGTTACTGATTTGAGATCTTTTTATTTTCTAATACAGACATTTACAGCTCTAAGCACTGCTTTAGCTGCATCCCAAGCATTTTTGTATGCTGTGTTTTTGTTTTCATTGGAAAGGGTATTTTCTAAAATTGAGATATAATTGACATATAACATTGTATTAGTTTTAGGTGTAGAACATAATGATTCAATATATGTACATATCGTGAAATGATCACCACAAGAAGTCTAGTTAATAACCATTACCATACATAGTTACAGTTTTTTTTCTTGCAAAGGGAACTTTTTTTTAAAATAATTTTATTTATTTATTTATTTATTTATTTATTTATTTATTTATTTCCCCCCAAAGCCCCAGTAGATAGTTGTATGTCATAGCTGCACATTCTTCTAGTTGCTGTATGTGGGACGTGGCCTCAGCATGGCCGGAGAAGCAGTGTGTCGGTGTGCGCCCAGGATCTGAACCCGGGCCACCAGCAGCGGAGTGTGCGCACTTAACCAGGAACTTTTAAGATCTCTCTTATATGATACAGTGTTATTAACTATAGTCACCATGCTGTATATTACATCCTCAGGAATTATTTATTTTATAACTAGAACTTTGTACCTTTTGACCACCATCATCCATTTTGCCTACCCCCTACCCTCCACCTCTAGCAACCACCAGTCTGTTCTCTGTATCTATTAGTTTGTTGGTTCTTTTTTTATTCCACATATAAGTGAGATCATACAGTATTTGTCTTTCTCTGCCTGACTCATTTCGCTTACCTTAATGCCCTCAAGGTCCATCCTTGTCACAAATGGCAGGATTTCCTTTTTTATGGCTGAATAATATTTGTGTGTGTGTGTGTGTGTGTGTGTGTGTGTGTATGTGTATTATCCATTCCTCCATAAATGGGCACTTAGGTTTCTTCCATGTCTTGGCTATTATAAGTAATGCTGCAGTGAAAGGGGGTGGGGTGGATAGGCTGATATCTTTTTGAGTTAGTGTTCTCGTTTCCTTTGGATAAATACCCAGAAGTGGAATTGCTAGATCATATGGTAGTTCTATTTTTAATTTTTTGAGAAACATCCTTACTGTTTTCCATAGTGACTACACCAGTTTACAACCCCACCAGTGCACAAGGGTTTTCTTTTCTCCACATCCTTGCCAACAGTTGTTATTTCTTGTCTTTTTTGATAATAACCATTCAAACAGATGTGAGGTGAAATCTCATTGTGGTTTTGATTTGCATATCCCTGATGATTAGTGATGTTGAGCATCTTTTTGTGTACCTGTTGGCCATTTGTGTGTCTTCTTTGGAAAAATGTCTATTCAGATCCTCTGCCCATTTTTTAATTGGACTTTTTTTGCTATTGAGTTGTATGAGTTCTTTATATAGTTTGGATATTAGCCCTTTATCAAGTATATGATTTGCAAATATTTTCTCCCATTCAGTAGGTTGCCTTTTTATTTGGTGATGGTTTCCTTTGCTTTGGAGAAGCTTTTAGTTTAATGTAGTCCCGCTTATTTATTTTTGCTTTTGTTGCCTTTGCTTTTGGTGTCACATCTAAAAGTTCATCACTAAGATTGATGTCAGTGAGCTTGCTGCGTTTTCTTCTAGGATTTTCTTCTAGGATTTTTATGGTTTGAGGTCTTACATTCAAGTCTTTAATCCATTGTGAGTTGATTTTTGCGTATGGTATAAGATAGTGGCCCAGTTTCATTCTTTGGCACGTGGCTGTCCAGTTTTCCCACTATCATTTATTATTTCTCCATTGTATATTCTTGGCTCCTTTGTTGTAAATTAAATGACCATGTATGTGTGGGTTTATTTCTAGGCACTCTATTCTGTTCCATTGACCTATGTGTTTGCTTTTATGCCAATACCATACTGTTTTCATTCATGTAGCTTTGTAATATAGTTTGAAATCAGGAAGCATGATGCCTCTAGCTTTGTTCTTCTTTCTCAAGATTGCTTTGGCTGTTAAGGGTATTTTGTGGTTTCATACAAATTTTAGGATTGTTTGTTCTATTTCTGTGAAAAATGCCATTGGAATTTTTATAGGGATTGTATTGACTTGACACATTGATTGCTTTAGGTAGTATTGGCATCTTAGCAATATTAAGTCTTCCAATCCATGAGCATGAAATATCTTTCCATTTATTTGTGTCTTCTTTAATTTCTTTTTTGTGTGTGTGAGGAGGACCAGCCCTGAGCTAACATCCAATGCCAATCCTCCTCTTTTTTGCTGAGGAAGACTGGCTCTGGGCTAACATCTGTGCCCATCTCCCTCTACTTTATATGGGACGCTGCCACAGCATGGCTTGCCAAGTGGTGCTTCGGTGCGCGCCCGGGATCCGAACTGGCAAACCCCGGGCTGCCACAGCGGAGCGCATGCACTTAACTGCTTGTGCTACTGGGCCGGCCCCTTTAATTTCTTTTATCAATGTCTTATAGTTTTCAGTGTACAGGTCTTTCCTCCATGGTTGAATTTATTCCTAGATATTTTATTCTTTTTGATGTAATTGTAAATGAGATTGTTTTCTTAATTTCTTTTTCTGATAGTTCATTGTTAGTGTATAGAACCACAACTGAGTTTTTTTTTTTTTTTTTTTTTAAAGATTTTATTTATTTTATTTTTCCCCCCAAAGCCCCAGTGGATAGTTGTGTGTCGTAGCTGCACATCCTTCTAGTTGCTGTATGTGGGACTCGGCCTCAGGATGAACGGAGAAGTGGTGCCTCGATGCGCACCCGGGATCCGAACCCGGGCCGCCAGCATCGCAGCGCGCGCACTTAACCACCAAGCCACAGGGCCGGCCCACAACTGAGTTTTGAATATTGATTTTGTATCCTGCAACTTTATTGAGTTCATTTATTAGTTCTAACAGTTTTTTGGTGGAGTCTCTAGTTTCTTTTATATGTAATATATCATCTTCAATAGTGACAGTTTTACCTCTTCATTTCCAATTTGCATGCCTTTTATTTCTTTTTGTTGCCTAATTTCTCTGTCGAGGACTTCCAATACCATGTTGAATAAAAATGGCAAGGGTAGGCATCCTCGTTTTGTTCTTGATCTTAGAGCAAAAGCTTTCAGTTTTTCACTGTTGAGTATGATGTTAGCTGTCGGCTTGTCCTATATGGCTTTTATTGTGTTGGGGTACATTCTCTGTATACCCACTTTGTTGAGAGTTTTTATCATAAATGGATGTCGAATTTTGTCAAATTCTTTTTCTGCAGCTATTGAGATGATCATATGATTTTTATTCTTAATTTTGTTAAAGTAATGTATCATATTAAGTGATCTGCAGATGTTGAACCATCCTTCCATCCCTAGAATGAATCCCACTTGAGATTTAGTGTATGATCCTTTTTAATGTATTGTTGAATTTGGTTTTCTAATATTTTGTTGAGGACTTTTACATTTGTCTTCATTGGGATATTGACTTGTAATTTTCTTTTCTTGTAGTGTCTGTGTCTGGTTTTGGTATCAGGGTAATACTGACCTCATAAAATGAGTTTGGAAGTGTTTCCTTGTCTTCTCTTTTTTGGAAGAGTTTGAGAAGGATTGGTATTCTTCTTAAATATTTGGTAGAATTCACCAGTGAAGCCATCTGGTCCTGGTCTTTTGTTTGTTGGGAGGTTTTTGATTACTGGTTCAATCTCCTTAGTAATCTGTTGGTTCAGATTTTCTATTTCTTCATGATTCAGTCTTGATAGGTTGTATGTTTCTAGGAATTTATCAGTTTCTTCTGGGTTACCAATTTGTTGGAGTATAATTGTTCATAGTAGTCTCTTATGACCCTTTGTATTTCTGTGGTTATCAGTTATAATGTCTCCTCTTCATTTCTGATTTTATTTATTTGAGTCCTCTAACTTTTTTTCTTAGTGAGTCTAGCTACAGTTTGTCAATTTTGTTTATCGTTTCAAAAAGCCAGCTCTTAGTTTCATTGATCTTTTCTGTTGTCTTTTTAGTCTCTATTTCCTTTATTTCCACTCGGATCTTTGTTATTTCCTTCCTTCTACTAACTTTGGGCTTTGTTTGTTTTTTTATTCTAGTTCCTTGAGGTGTGAAGTTAGGTTGTTTGTTTAGGATTTTTCTTATTTCTTGAGGTAGGCATTTATCACTATGAACTTTCCTCTTAGAACTGCTTTTGCTGCATCCCATAGGTTTTGGTATGTTGTAGTTACATTTTCATTTGTCTGAAGATATATTCTGAGTTCTCTTTTGGTTTCTTTTTTGACCTGTTGGTTGTTCAGTAGCATATTGTTTAATCTCCACATATTTGTGAATTTTCCAGTTTTCTTCTTATAATTGATTTCTAATTTCATATCATTATGGTCAGAAAAGATGGTTCATATTATTTTAATCTTAAATTTGTTAAGACTTGTTTTTTGGCCTAACATATGATCTATCCTGGAGAATGTTTCATGTGCACCTGAGAAGAATGTGTATTCTGTTGCTTTTCATGGAATGCTCTTTAAATGTCTTTTAAGTCCATCTGGTCTAACATATCATTGAAGGTAATGTTTCCTTACTGATTTTCTGTCTGGATGATCTATCCACTGATAAAAGTGAGGTATTAAATTTCCCTACTCTTATTGTATTGCTGTAAGTTTGTTAATACTTGCTTTATATATTTAGGTGCTTCTAGATTGGGTGCATAAATATTTACAAATGTTATATCCTCTTGTTGGATTGACTCCTTTATCATTATATAATAACCTTCTTTGTCTCTTATTACAGTCTTTGTCTTAAAGTCTATTTTGTCTGATATAAGTGTAGCTACCCCAGCTTTCTTTTGGTTTCTGTTTGCCTAGAATATCTTTTTCCATCTTTTCACTTTCAGTCTGTGTGTCCTTACATCTGAAGTGAGTCTCTTGTAGGTGTCATATAGATGGGTCTTGTTTTTTTAATCTATTCAGTCACTCTATGTCTTTTGATTGGAGAATTTAGTCCATTTATATTTAAAGTAATTGTTGATAGATATGGACTTATTGCCATTTTATTAATTGTTTTCTGGCTGTTTTGTAATTCCTTTGTTCCTTTCTTCTTCTCTTGCTCTTTTAATTTGTGATTTGATGCTTTTCTATAGTGATTGATAAAGGATATTTTTAAGATGGAGGAGACTTGAGCCTGTTGATATGCCTAGAGCAGGATCTAGTGGAAAGGGAGAAGTTGAAGATATATAAGAAAGAAGAAGGTCTCCGTTTTCAAAGGAGAATAGAAGGAAGGGTTCAAGAACCAAGGCAATGAAATTAACCTTGGATAGGAGATGGGAAGGAAATGAGGATGGGTGTACGTGGATATATTTATGGGTAGATAATTTAAGAATGCTTTCAGCTGCAAATAACAGGGAACTTGACTAACACGAGCTTAGGCAAATTGAGCTTATTTTTCTCACAGAACAAGAAATCTGAGGGTAGGCAAATGCCAGTATTGGTTCACTGGATCAGAAGTATTAGGGCCTAAATCTTTGTAATACTCTTGGCTAGTTCTTCCTAGTCAGTGATGTTACAGCTCCTGACATCAGGCTTTCAAATCATAGAGAAAGAGAAAGGGCAATTTTCATTAATCCTCTCTCTTTGGTCAGGAAAGCAAGCTTTCTTAGAAGCTCCCCAGCAGACTTCATTTTATATCTCATTAGTCACAACTGTGTCACATGATTATCTCTCTCTGCAAGAAAGTCTTGGAAAGTGAATATTTAGCTTTATCAGTATCTCAGTGGTGCTGATTAAAGAAGCGTGTTGCTGGGAATGGGTGTTGAGTTGGCCAGTCAATCAACAATGTCTGCTATGGGGAGTGGAAACTGAAGCAAGTTGTACCTACCTTTTGTCTGAGAAACTGAAGCATGTTGTACCTACATTTTGTCTGAGAAGAACTTGCAAAGTAATCTCCTGGTAGACTGGAGTAGAGATACATTGGTGAGGTGGAACAGGTGTGTTTTGTGGAGCTGGAAAATAAGGTTTAGAATAATTGCAGTAGGTTGTGGGAGAGGAAGCTGGATAAGAAAATATAAAAAGATGTCCCAAGTCATTAGTCTAACTCCAAAGTCTTTTGTTCTCTCACCCCAAGCTACCATATATAAATCCTTATGAATCCCACTCGTTGTGAGGATTAAATATGATAATATGAATTATATTTAACACAGTGTTTAGTATGTAGTATATAGTGTTAACTTAACTGATAGTGTCCTCTTGCCTTAAGCAAATTAGTTAAATTGCTACCTTTTAAACAAGGCTTTCCCTACCTACCTTCGTATGTTGCTCACTATTCTCCCCATCTAAAGAACCCTTCTAAACACACACACACACACACACACAAACATATATACACAAAATATATCTCTTACTCATTTTTCAGGAAAAATCTCATTTCATCAATTACTAATATAGCTTGAAGGGACTTCTAATTCTTAGTATTTATTACTAATCCCATAGTATTTATTATTCATCCCAGTCATTTGGGATCTGTAATATATTCTTGAATTCATTCAACCAGCAGTTATTTTATTGCGAGTTGTCTTTCTGTAGGACTGTGCTTCATTTTCTCTACTACCTCTTGAGGGCTAGACCTGATGCTTATACTTTTTTTTCCTGATTCTTTCATATGCTCAGAAGCACTCCTAAGATTTTACCAGAGGTTCTCAAACTATGTTTGTTGATCAGTTAGTTCTCATCCCTATAATTTAGGTCAAGGCACATGTCAGAAAGCAGCAAAGTTATTCGTTTAACATCTTTTACTGACATTTCTGAATGTCTGAAGCCCCAGCTGGATAGAAGATATACTTATACAGAAGAACCTTTGGTAAGTATTTTGAGAACTGATTAATATGATTCCTCATTTAACTGATCAATGTCCCCTGATTTTAGAGAATTTTTATTGATTTACCATTATACTTTTTCTTTACTAAACAACACATTTGATTTTTTCCTTGCAAGAGGATTTTTACACAAAAGTTTCCTCTGTGTTTCCTTTTGCAGTACTCTGTTGCTGTATACTCCACTGATTGCTGTTTATGAAATAGCTGTGTTCTGGTTTTGGTATGACAACTCAGACAACAAAACAAGACCCTCTATGATTTTTATTAAATTTTTAACACTTGATAAAAAAATAATATTTGATGTTATGTTTTAGAAGCTTAGAATTTTTATAAAGCATAGTATTTCCAGCATGTGGCTACCTTGATAATATGGATTTAATATACTAGTTCTGGATGACATTTCACATTCCCTAAGGATTATACATTGGGTAGAAACCTTGGTAGTCCCAATATAGTCTAAGCACTTAGATATAATTTTGTATAACTATTTATTTTATTCTAAGCACACAGTTCTTCTTTTCTTCTAATTAGGATTTTTTTTTCCCTAACAAAATAATGATTTTTTTAGTTTTGGAATGCCAGTAGTTAAACATCATAAAAAGATTATATTCTCACCTCAGAATTTGTTTAGTTGGCAATAAAGAAAGAGGCAGAGAGACACTATAACATAGAGAGAACAAGAAACTTACACTTTAAATTGTTCATGGCACAGTTATTTTAAGATTACAAAGAAGTCTGAGTTCCACATAACAAATAGCAAAGAGTTCGTGTGAATAGTGGATGCCCTTTCATGTTCTAAAGTCACTCTGTGCTTGGAGAAAGAGCCAGCTTGCTGTGTTTCAAGAATGGGACTAGGGTTGCCAACATTGTTGGCAGAGAAGCCCATAAATAGCAAGTTTTATGAGAACTTATACTGCCATTTACAGACTGGAGGCCATGACCTGTGTGGGGGGAGACTGTCCAAAGAGGGACCCCCTAAGGACAGTTAATGAGCAGCACTGAAAGGCCTTGAAGATAGTTCTTTTTATAACTCTCTTGTAGCTATTATAGCAGCACCTCAAGGCTAAAATAACAGTAAACATGTAGGAAAGAGGCCACCAACAGAGATTTGGAAAACTCCTAAAATGGTATCACTGTGTCTGCAACATGAAAATAATTGAGGTTTAACATTTTTTGAAATCAGATTGGTTTATAAGAGAAGGAAGTCTGCTGCAATAGTTGGCTCCATAAATGAATCTTATATGACAGTCAGATGCAAACATGCTGCATTAATTACATATATGGTACAAAAACATAACGAAATAGTCCAGTGGGAGAAGGACAGCCTGGCAGAATTTATGAACCCTTCTGTTGTACGATGCCATAAAAAAAATTACAGTGTTTCTGGGTGGATAATGGACTTCTGTTTTGTTATCTAGGTTAAAACCATGGCAGATGGTGCCTTGGGAGGATTTGACATGGAAAATTTGTTGCAATCTCTTTATGTAGAAAATAGAGCTGGATTCTTCTTTACTAAATTCTGTGAGCATTCAGGGAACAAGGTAGAAAATAATTATTTTAAATCTAATTTTGTACTTTTACTTCATTTTACGATAAGAGAGATTAAAATAACTCAATGCTCAAATAATTATATTTGATGTTAAAAGTCCATCTCCTGTGGTAATTTCATACTAAATATTTAGTAAAATTTAAACATCTCAATTATAATTATCTTTGGTTCACTATCCTAATAAAATTATAAGTAAAAGTAAAATACAGATAGACAAGGGTTGACTTGGATTATTAACAATAGTATATTATCATATAATTTTGTTTCAATGTAATATATATTAAATTCAGAGTTGGTTTCTATCAATCCTTTAATTTTTATTTCTAATAATTCTAATGATTACTAATTATAATTGATAGTGGCAAACTCTTTAATTAACTAGAACACTTGCTATTTTAATGACCAATTATGTGAGTGTCATACATGCAAAAATATAATGTTTTAGTGACAATACCAATTAATGTTTTGTATGTTGCCAGTTTGTGATAGAAGATAAAACCATCTTAAACTGAACCTGATTTATGGTAACACCAAGGAGCTAAACAATTATTTATATTTGAAATTAGAGCTTTGTAGAGCTTTAATAATTGGGTGGTAATAATTTATGTACTTTTTCCATCTGCAGTTATGGAAGAACAGTGTGTACTTTTGGTTTGACCTACAGGCTTATCATCAGCTTTTCTACCAAGAAACGCTTCACCCTTTTAAAGCATGCAAGCAAGCCCAAGTAAGTAGTAAATAACGTTGGTTCAATGTGAAGCTCTAAGTACACAGAGAAATGAAAAGTTATGTCCAGCCCTAAACAAGAGAAATCTGGGAGCACAGGCAAAAAGGCACCAGTTAAATTGTTGCTATGGGATTACTTTATTTAAATGTCAGCAGAATATTGTTTTATAATCTGATTTGTGGATTCTCAGTTTTATCTGTTTTATTTGATTTGCTTTGTTTTCTCTTTGCTGCCAATTAGTTGTTCTTCCAATAAAGGACATCCCATCTTTTTTTCTAATTTATGCCTTTTTGGTTTGATTGTGAGTGACTTAAAAGAGAACCCTAAGAGAGGACTTGTAATGAATCATTGAAGTGATTGGGAGCAGAGGCATTGACCGAAGCTGTTCTCTGAGCTTCCTGCAGAAATCAACTGTTGGATACGCTTAGGCTGTTGACCTGTCTAAGGAGCGGGAAAGGATGTTGACTGACTGTGTGTGGTATAGGCCCTGTGTCATCGCCTGGTCTGTGCTACACACCATATAAGATAGATACGGAGAGGTGGAGAAAAGAATATCTCAAGACCACCCTGAAGCAAGATAAATGAGGAAGAAAAAAACAATAAAGGAGGAAGAACAGAGAATTCTCTGCAAAGGGAGACAGAGAGAGTGGCCTCTTTTGAGGGGAGAAGGAAAGGGAATAGAATTATGACTCAAACTGACTTATCTGGGCTGGCCCTGTGGCTTAGCGGTTAAGTGCGCGCGCTCTGCTACTGGCGGCCCGGGTTCGGATCCCGGGTGCGCACCGACGCACCACTTCTCCGGCCACACTGAGGCCACGTCCCACATACAGCAACTGAAAAAGGATGTGCAACTATGACATACAACTATCTACTGGGGCTTTGGGGGAAAAAAAAAGGAGGAGGATTGGCAATAGATGTTAGCTCAGAGCCAGTCTTCCTCAGCAAAAAGAGGAGGATTAGCATGGATGTTAGCTCAGGGGTGATCTTCCTCACAAAAAAACAAACAAACAAACAAACAAAAACTGACTTATCTTTTCAGTTTTTTATTCGTAGGATCTTTTATGGAAAGAAGTCTTTAAGCCTAGAAAACTGCTAATCACGTCTATATCTGTTGACCACTTAAGTTGTTCTTATAATCTGGAATAACCCCGTTCCAGAGACCCTCTTCCTGAACAATGTGGAGGAGATTAACTTTGTCATATTATTTATCTTACTATAATCTTATTCAGGACATCAGAGAGTATTGCTGGATTTTTATTGTTATTTCCACCACCCTGACTCTGGCATTAATAACTATGCTTTGTAAATCAGCTGACAGAGCTTTGTACTTTTTACCATGAGAGTAAGGGCTTCAGCTCCTACACAGCCCAGATCTGGCTCCGTGAAATCATGAAATTATATGTCTAATTTGCCAGTACCATTTTCTGAGACCACACAGTTGGCTCTTCTGCTTGTTAATCCTTTACCTGTTAAGTCTCTACTTCTCCTCCTCCCTGTAACCTATTGCCCCTGTCTGCTAAAGTACCATCTGTTATTTTTATTGTGTTTTCACTACTACAAAGTGTACTCCTCCAAAAATCTTCAGCTGCTCAATTACGTGGGCTTTTTTTATTGTTGTAATCACCATATTTTCACGCACTTGTAAAAGCAGAGATTTTATTTGAACTTGGTAGACTTATTAATTCTTAGTAATGATATTATTCAGCCAGCTATAAATGATTGTGAAACAGGATAAGTCAAGTTTTGGTTATTATGAGATGGATTATTCTGTTTAGGAATTATCAAAGCCCGTAAGCTTTTTATTCTCTCCTAGCTTCTCTTTCGATGAGTCAAAGCAGAGTAGGGGGAGGGGAGCAATGGAGACAATGGCTTTTAGGTGAATAGGGGGAAATAAAAGGAGGAAATCATGTGATTTTTTTTTTTACTTGTTTGCTTTTTGCACCTATGATTACTTTATTTTATTTTTTGGTTAGTGGAGCAACTGTCTAAATTGGTTTAGGTTTTAATTATCTAATATTTCTGTGCCTCCAGATACAAGTATTGCCTCTAATACCATAATCCTGTAGATTTGTTTCACAGTATGAAATGCCATTCATTTCTTTATAATAGAAGTGCTGTATGGCTTTTTTCAAGGTTACATTTACAATATAGATCTTTGGATTCATAACACCAATGGCAGAATATAATCAGCTGGCACTATCTTCAAGTTGCTGTGACCTTGATTTTATATTGTTTTTATACACCTGCAAAGCTGTGTGGTAGGAGATCAAGAGTTGATTCGAAGAGACTCCCATGCTTTCCTGTATGCTAGTAGGCAAATTATGTACCTTGAAATTTTATTGCCTTGTGAAGTATTACAGAAATATCTACAGGCAGAATAGATGTTGGGTTAGTGACAGTGATTTAGCATGACTAACTGTGGTTCAACAGTTTGAACTACAATCTTGGGCATGCCCTGAAGATTTCACTGCATGGCTTCAAGATAGAATAGTGCGCAGTTAGAAACCAACTAAAATTGTCTTGGAAGGAGAAAAGGGATCACCACCATGGTGCAGAGATAAAGTCTGTGAGTCTAGCAGCAGCTTTCCAGGGGACCATCTATCACGGCTAAGATTTGGAGCCTAGATTGTTCACAGATCATCCTATAGCTTTTTTTTTTTCTTTTTACTTTTTTTTTATGGAGGTCATATTGGTTTACAACATGGTATAATTTCAGGTATACATTATTATATATCAGTTTCTGTATAGACTGCATCGTGCTCACCACCAATAGTCTAGTTGTTATCCATCACTGTACATGTGTAACCCTTTAGCCCTTTTGGCCGCCCCCCACCTCCTTCCCCTCTGGTAACCACTAATCTGTTCTCCTTATCCATGTGTTTATCTTTCACATATGAGTGAAATCATACAGTGTTTGTCTTTCTCCGTCTGGCTTATTTCGCTTAAAATAATACCCTCAAGGTCCAACCATGTTGTTGCAAGTGGGAAAATTTTGCCTTTTTTATGGCTGAGTAGTATTTCATTGTGTGTGTGTGTGTATATATGTGTGTGTCATATATATATCTATATATGACATCTTCTTCATCCATTCATCCGTTGATGGGCACTTGGCTTGCTTCCATGTCTTGGCTATTGTGAATAATGCTACAGTGAACATAAGGATGCATACATCTATTTGTATTGTTGATTTCATGTCTTTGGATAAATGCCTAGTAGTGGAATTGCGAGATCATATGGTATTGCTATTTTTAATTTTTTGAGAAATCTCCATACTGTTTTCCATAGTGACTGCACCAGTTTGCATTCCCACCAGCAGTGTATGAGGGTTTCCTTTTCTCACATCCTCTCCAACATTTGTTTTTTGCCTTGGTAATTGTAGCCATTCTGATAGTTGTAAGGCGATATCTTGTAGTTTTGATTTACATTTCCCTAATAAGTAGTGATGTGGAACATCTTTTCATGTGCCTGTTGCCCATCTCTGTATCTTCTTTGGAAATACGTCTGCTCATATCCTCTGCCCATTTTTTGATTGGGTTGTTCATTCTTTTGTTGTTGAGTTATATGAGTTCTGTATATATATTGGAAATCAATCACTTGTCAGATATATGATTTGCAAATATTTTCTCCCAGTTGATGGATTGTCTTTTTGTTTTGTTCCTGGATTCCTTTGCCTTGCAGAAGCTCTTTAGTCTAAAGAAGTACTATTTGTTTATTTTTTCTTTTGTTTCCCTGGCCCAAGTAGACATGGTATTCAAAAAGATCCTTCTAAGACTGATGTCAAAGAGTGTACTGCCTATATTTTCTTCTAGGAGTTTTATGGTTTCACGTCTTACCTTCAAGTCTTTAATCCATTTTGAGTTAATTTTTTTGTATGGTGAAAGATAATGGTTTTCTTTCATTCTTTGCATGTGGCTGTCCATTTTTTCCCAGCACCATTTATTGGAGAGACCTTCCTTTCCCCATTGTATGTTCTTGGCTCCTTTGTCGAAGATTAGCTGTCCATGTATGGGTGGTTTTATTTCTGGGCTTTCAGTTCTGTTCCATTGATCTGTATGTCTTTTTCTGCCAGTACCATGCTGTTTTTATTACTGTGGCTTAGTAGTGTATTTTGAAGTCAGGAATTGTGATACCTCCAGCTTTGTTCTTTTTTCTGAGGATTTCTTTGGCTATGTGGAGTCTTTTGTTGTTCCATATAAATTTTAGGATTCTTTGTTCTATTTTTGTGAGGAATGTTATTGGGATTCTGATTGGGATTACATTGAATCTGTAGATTGCTTTGGGTAATACGGACATTTTAACTACGTTTATTCTTCCAATCCATGAGCATGCAATATCTTTCCTTTTCTTTATGTTTTCTTTGATTTCTTTCAATAATGTCTTATAGTTTTCAGTGTATAGATCTTTCACCTCCTTGGTTACATTTATTCCTAGATATTTTATTCTTTTTGTTGCACTTGTAAGTGGGATTCTATTCTTCACTTCTCTTTCTGCTAGTTTGTTGTTAGTATATAAAAATGCAAGTGATTTTTGGATGTTGATTTTGTATCCTGCAACTTTACTGTATTTGTTATTTCCAATAGTTTTTTGGTGGATTCTTTAGGGTTTTCTATATATAGAATCATGTCATCCACAAATAGTGACAGTTTTACTTCTTCCTTTCCCATTTGGATCCCTTTTATTTCTTTTTCTTGCCTAATTGCTCTGGCTAAAACTTCCAGTACTATGTTGATTAGGAGTGGTGAGAGTGGGCATCCTGTCTTGTTCCTGTTCTCAGAGGAATAGTTTTCAGTTTTTCACCATTGAGTGTGATGTTGGCTGTTTATCCACCTTTATTATGTTGGGGTACTTTCCTTCGCTATCCATTTTATTGAAAGTTTTTATTGTAAATAGATGTTGGATCTTGTCAAATGCTTTCTCTGCATCTGTTAACATTATCATGTGATTTTTATTCTTTATGTTGTTAATGTGGTGTATCACATTGATTTATTTGTAAATGTTGAACCATCCCTGTGTCCCTGGAATAAATCCCACTTGATCATGGTGTATGATCCTTTTAATGTATTATTGTATTCGATTTGCTAATGTTTTGTTGAGGATGTTTGCATCTATGTTCATCAGCAATATTGGCCTGTAATTTTCTTTTTTTCTGTTGTCGTTGTCTGGTTTCAGTATCAGGATAATGTTGGCCTTGTAAAATGAGTTAGGAAGCATCCCCTCCTCTTCAATTTTTGGAAAGAGTTTGAAAAGGATGGGTATTAAATTTTCTTTGAATGTGTGGTAGAATTCGCCAGAGAAGCCATCTGGTTCTGGGCTTTTGTTTTTGGGGAGGTTTTTGGTTACTGTTCACTCTCTTTACGTGTGATGGGTCTATTCAGGTTCTCTATTTCTTAATTCAGTTTTGGGAGGTTGTATGATTCTATGTATTTGTCTATTTCTTCTGGGTTATCCAGTTTGTTGGTGTATAGCTTTTCATTGTATTCTCTTATAATTCTTTGTATTTCTGTGGTATCTGTTGTTATTTCTCCTCTTTCATTTCTGATTTTATGTAGTTGAACCCTCTCTCTGTTTTTCTGGGTCTGCCTAAAGGTTTGTCAATTTTGTTTATCTTTTCAAAGAATCAGCTCTTAGTTTCATTGATCCTTTCTATTGTCCTTTCAGTCTCTGTTTCATTGGTTTATGCTGTGATTTTTATTATTTCCTTCCTTTTACTGACTTTGGGCTTTGTTTGTTCTTCTTTTTCTAGTTCTTTTAAGAATAGTGTAAGCTTGTTTATTTGTGATTCTTCTTGTTGTTTCAGGTAGGCCTGTATTGCTATAAATTTCCTTCTTAGTAACACTTTTGCTGCATCCTGTAAGTTTTGGTATGTTGTGTTTTCATTTTCATTTGTCTCCAGGTATTTTTTTGATTTCTCCTTTAATTTCTTCATTGACCCAATAGTTGTTCAGGAGGGTGTTGTTTAGTCTCTACATGTTGTGACTTTTCCAGCTTTCTTCTTGTAGTTTATTTCTAGTTTCATAACATTGTGGTTGGAAAAGATGCTTGATATGATTTCAGTCTTCTTAAATTTATTGAGGCTTGTTTTGTTTCCCAGCATATGGTCTATCTTTGAGAATGTTCCATGTGCACTTGAGAAGAATGTATATTCTGCTGTTTTTGGATGGAATGTTTTATATATATCTGTTAAGTCCATCTAGTCTAGTGTTTCTTTTAAGGCCACTGTTTCCTTGTTGACTCTCTAGATGATCTGTCAACTGATGTAAGTGGGGTTTTAAGGTCCCCTACTATTATTGTGTTGCTGTCAATTTCTCCCTTAGGTCTGTTAATAGTTGCTTTATATGCTTTGGTGCTTCTGTGTTAGGTGCATGTATATTAATAAATGTTATGTCTTCTTGTTGGAATCTCTCTTGTATCATTATATAATGCCCATCTTTGCTCTTGTTATCTTTTTTTATCTTGAAGTCTGTTTTGTCTGATATGAGTACAGCTATATGTGCTTTCTTTTGCTTGCCATTTGCTTGCAGTATCATCTTCCATCCCTTCACTCTGAGCCTATGTTTGTCTTTAGAGCTGAGATGTGTTCCCTGGAGGCAGCATATCGTTGGGTCTCGTTTTTTAATCCTTCCAGCTACTCTGTGTCTTTTGATTGGAGAATTCAATCCATTTACATTTAGAATGATTATTGATATATGAGGGCTTAATTCTGCCATTTTATCTCTTGTTTTCAGGTCGTTCTGTATTTCCATTGTTTCTTTTCCCTTGTATTTCTGACTGCCATTTCAGTTTGGTGGTTTTCTGTGATGGTTTTCTCAATTTTCTCTTTATTTATGATTTGTGATTCTGCTCTGATTTTTTTGTTTTGTGGTTACCATGAGGTTTGTATAAAATATCTCATAGATGAGATAGTCCATTTTCTCATAGCCTCTTATCTCCATTAGCGTATGCAGGTTTCATCCCTTTCCTCTTCCCCTTCTATGTTTTTGTTGTCACAAATTATTCTTTTTTTGTGTTGTGAGTTTGTGACCAAATTGAAGTGTTTATAGTTATTTTCGATGCTTTCTTTCCTTTTATTCTTTATGTTATAATTAAGTATTTGCTAACTTATTCTGATATAGAGCTGCAATTTTCTGATTCTGTCTGTCTATTTATCTCCTTGCTGAAGGTTTTGTAAATGTTTGCTTTTTAGTTTCAGATAGGAGGGCTCCTTTCAACGTTTCTTGTAAGGCAGGTCTAGTGGTGATGAACTTCCTCAGCTTTTGTTTGGCTGGGAAAGCTTTTATTTCTCCATTATATCCAAAGGATAATTTTGCTGGATAGAATATTCTTGGCTGATAGTTTTTGTCTTTCAGTAATTTGAATATATCATTCCATTCTCTCCTAGCCTGTAGGATTTCTGCTGAGAAATCTGCTGAAAGCCTGATGGGGGTTCATTTGTAGGTTATTTTCTTCTGTCTTGCTGCTCTTAATATTTTTTCTTTATCATTGACTTTTGACAGTTTTAATATCATATGCCTTGGAGAAGGTCTTTTTGCATTGAAATAATTAGGAGTTCTGTTAGCTTCATGTACTTGCATGTTCAGTTCCTTCCCCAGATTTGGTAAGTTCTCAGCCATTATTTCTTTGACTAAGCTCTCTGCTCCTTTCTCCCTCTGTTCCCCTTCTGGGATTCCTGTAATCCTTATGTTACTTTTTCTAATTGAATCGGATATTTCTCAAAGAATTTATTTCTTTAAAATCTTAATTTTCTCTCCTCTTCCACCTGACTCATTTCTAGGTTCTATCCTCAAGCTCACTACTTCTATCTTCCATATGATCAGCTCTATTTTTTATGCTTTCTACATTATTTTTCCCCTCATTTATTGTGTTCTTCATATCCAGAATTTCTATTTGTTTTTTTTTTTAGAGTTTCAATCTCTTCGGTGAAGTACTCCTTCTGGTCATTAATTTTATTCCTGAGCTCATTGAACTGTCTTTCTGAGTTTTCTTGTAACTTGTTGAATTTTTTTATGACCGCTATTTTGAATTCTCTGTCAATTGGATTATAAACTTCTGT
The DNA here is from genome assembly GCF_057802395.1 of Ceratotherium simum simum. NCBI lineage: Eukaryota > Metazoa > Chordata > Mammalia > Perissodactyla > Rhinocerotidae > Ceratotherium > Ceratotherium simum. The sequence goes on from NC_141922.1 coordinate 38,821,303, forward strand.
GACTTCCAGTTTGCTTTCTAGAGAGCTGTCATTCTCCTTCTTTTCTGCTGTGTTACTGTGGTTCTTCATGGTATTTGATGAATTGATCCTCTGCTGATGCATTTGTGGTAATTTGGGTACAGGTTTAGTCACTTTGGTTCTGTGCTGCTTCTGGTTGTATTTGAGAGCCTATATTTTTCCTACTCCACTGCCTCTGCCAGAGGCATTGTCAGTGCCCTCCTTGTACTGCTTGTGCCTCTGGTGTTTCCAGTGCCTTCACTTTAGTCTCAGTGTCACCACCAGGGTCACTAGGCACGAGCACTTCTACTGCTTCTGGGGTCACCTGGGTCTCGTGTTCCTCCACTGGCTCTCCGTGAGCTCTCCACAGGCTCAGATGCTGCTGCCCCATGCACCTGTGCTGCTGCTTTTAGGTTGTCTATGGGTGCTGGTTGCACTGCTGCCAGGGGTGCTGGCTTCACAGGTATCACTGTCACTGCTGTGGGCCTAGTGGCTGGGGGAATTGTATGCAGCCCCCAGCTGCTGGTAGAGCTGGTGTCAGGGATGCTGCCACTGGGGGCTGGGTCAGCAGTTCTGCTGTGATTCCTAAAGCCTCTGGTTACCGGTTCCACCTGGCACTGCTAGCAGAGGAGCTTGGGCTAAGCAGGGAGAGATTATTGTTGTTGCTGGCTATGCAGCCTCTGGTCTCTGGCACTTGCTGGTGTGCTTTGAAAACTCAGGTCATAGCACCCTGCCCCAGCCCAGAAAATCCAAGTTTTGTATACTACCCCCACTCTTGGAAAGACCTGGCCACTGCCGGGGGAGAGGGCGTGCACAATGTATCTGTTGAGAGATGGGCAGGTAGCAAGCCGACCCTCCTTCTCCACCCCTGCTGGGACCACTCACAGGTAAGCAGGCTAAGTCTGCTAGGAGACTAGGGAACAAGCCGGCCCGGCTTCTCCAGCCCCTCCAGGACTGTTCTGGGGTGAGTAGGCTGAGTCTGCTAGGAGATGGGCAGGTAGCAAGCCGGCTCACCTTCTCTGCCCTCTCTGGGACCACTCACAGGCAAGCGGCTAAGTCCTCTGGGAGATGGACAGGTAGCAAGCCATGCCTGTTTTCTTGCAGGTGTGTGGGCCAGTGTGGGGATCTGCGCCCTTGGATTGCTACTGCTGGGGGAGGGGGAAGGGGCTGTTCCCCTAGTTCCACTGCCTCCTGGGGGTCCAGTCCACCCACCTTCAGCTATATAGATGCCTGGATATCTTATGTGTCCTGTTGTGTGGTGTAGGGAATCCTCTGCTGATCAATGGATATCCAATTGGTTGTAACTTAGAGGGGAGAGACAAAGGGAACAACTCGTTCTGCCATGATGCTGACCTCACCTCCCAAGTTTTTCCATCTTTTAATGTTGTATGTTGTAAATGAAAATAGATCAGTTTCCTTTGATCTATTTTCCAGTTCATATATTATTTCTTCAGGAGATTTCAGTCTGCTGTTTAACCCATCCGTTAAGCTAAATCATTTTAGTAATTATGTTTTTTATTATTAGGCATTCTACTTGTGTTTTTCAAATCTTTCTACTTTTTTTTGGTCTTATTTTTTTCTTCATGTATTTCATTTCTTCTTTTATGTCTTTAAGCATTTCCAACATATATTATAGTCTATAGCTGTGTTAGTTATCTATTCCTGCATAACAGTGGTATCGTAACTGTGTGGCTTAAAACAACACTCATTTATTATCTCACAGTTTATATGGATAAGGAGTCTGGGCATAGCTGTTCTGAGTCCTGTTCAAGGCTATAAATCAAGATGTCAGCCAAGGCTGGTTTCTCATCTGGGGCTCAACTGGGGAAGGATCTGCTTCAGTGCTCACATGGTTGTTAGCAGCATTCAGTTCCTTGCAGGGTGCTAGACTGAGAACTCAATTTTTTGCTGGCTGTCAGCTAGAGGGCACCTCAGCTCTGTGCCATGTGGCCCTCTCCATATGGCAGCTCACAACACTAGCAAGGGACAGAATTTCTTAGTAAGATAGGCATTACCATCTTATGTAACATAACCACATACACATAATCATATAAATCTCATCACTATTGCTGTATTCTATTGGTTAGAAGCAAGCCACACATTATACCTACACTTGGGGGTAAAGGATTATGAAAGGGTTGAACACTAGGAGACACTGTTTTCATATGAGCTGCCCTAGAGTCTGCCTTCTACAATATCCAATAATTCTATGATTTGTAGTTCTTGGGAGAACTAATTCTGCTATTTATTCTTTCTGCTAACGTGGTGGATTCTTTCCTTGTGTGTTTTGTAATTTTTAATTATGAGCTCTTTAGTGAGGTTTTTATCTATGGTGCTTCTGCTAGGCATATTTTTAATGCTAATTTCTCATATTGGGGTTTCCTCATTTGCCAAGTGAAATCTTGAAAACCAAACCCACATGATAGTAAACTCACAATAATGAATTCTCAGGAGATAATTTTTTCTTTTACATAGAGTCGGGGCCAAGACAAGCAAGCTTCTTTTTTGTTTCCTAGGTTTGGTAGGTGTATATATGTATGTTTTTTTTCCCACTCTACATTTCACTTTGTGTATACCCCTTCAAAGACCTTGGTGTATGTATGCCTCTCAGTGTAACTTTTTCACCGTGTGAGGGTCCAAGGCCTTGTCTCCCATACCCTGGGGCTCTTATAACCCACATCCTTGGCTGGTAGTCCCATCATCAGCTCGTGCTTATCACTCTGGTTTTCTGTATACTCCTTAATTTTAGCACCTGGTGATTCTCCTTACTATCTCAGCCATGCATTTAAAAGGATATTTGTATGCTTTATCTAATATTTCTAGGCATTTTATAGAGGAAGAGTTTTCAAATAATCTAGCCTGCCGAAGTAGCAGAAAAGGAAGTCTCTGTAAGAACCAATCATGTATTTTTCTAACTTAATATGCATAGTAAATATATGAGACGTTTTTATCCTATTTTTTATAGATAAAAGGAAACTAGATGTCTGAAATGTTAACCTTGCTAGGATTTCATAGCTAGAAATAAAATTAAGCTCAAACTTGAGATTCAGAACCTACTTCAGTACTAAACTTTGCCTCCTCTCCTATAAAAGTTCTCATGTCTACCTCATGGGACTTTTGTAAGGATTGCATAAGATAATGTAGGTGGAAATATTTTGTAGTATAATATAGAGCACTCTATGGAATAAATAGGTATTATTATTGTTAGAGTCAATACTTACGTTTCTATCAATTAACTGGGTAATGGGGAAGGAAAATAGGAATTTGAAGAAAATGAAGAAAATAGGATGAAAGAACAGTAGCTCCTAAATCAATAACTATTCATTTGACCATTACTATAACTTATTCTAAGTTTCAAAATACAACTTAAATCAAAATATACTTCATAGAATCACAACCTTTTAAGAATATCTTTTGCAGTGTTCTGTTACTTATTAATTAACATTCACTGAGAGCCTGCTATGTGCCAAGTAATGTTTTGTGAATACAAAGACAATTAGGACAATTTCTTGGCTTAAAGAACTCACTCTCTAGTCAGGGAGAGAGATAATTACTGAATTACTTCAACCATGTTTAAAGTAAACCCAGATATTAGCATCTTAACTGGAGCTTAAGTAAGTTCTTTCTTTACCAGCAGATGACAGTTGGTTATCGCTTTTTAAAATAATCGTCAGCTTCTTTTCAAATACCTGTAGGAGGGAGGGAACTACTTTTCCCCCCCTCATTTTTGAGCCAAAAGCTTTCATCCTTTAGTCTTTTTCCTGCCCTGTGAAGCAATACAAAATAAATCTCTCTCTTTTGGATGACAGCTCTTCAACCAAAAAATTATACTGTCCTGTTTTATTCATATCTACAACTTTAGACTTAATCTCAAATCTTTTCAGTATCTTTAACCATAGGTAGATGCAATCATGACATTGGGAAGTATCTTACTCCTGACATCTGCACTCAGTAATTTGACAGCCTGGAAATATTCTGGCCTAATGCTCTAGTGAGAGACTTTTGTTGCTTCTATTTATATACATTTCTATAAAGAAATCACTTGATGGGTTCCATGGCAAATAAGTCACTCGAAGACTACCCCTATCTATCCAGGCTCTATAGTCCTGTCACTGGTTTACTCTTGTGTTAGTGAAATTTCACAAGAGAGAAAGGAAACACAAAAACTGAGTCGATAAATGTCATCAGACCTATACCATACATTGGTGTTTTTAGAAAGCCATAAGTTGTGGTGTAATAGTAATGCGGAATTCATTAACATATTCATTCATCAATTATTTATTGCTATCCTTCTCATCCTCTCTGGCCCTCAATCATTTCAGTTTCCTCTTAGGCGATCTTAGATAGATTGTGGATTCTAATGAAGTGCATACCAGGTTGTGCAGCATAGCCCTACCTGAGGATTCCTCAAGTTTGTCCATGTATCTGGCCCCTTTGTTCCTGCTCCTGTTTCTACTATTATAGAAAAAGGAAATCAGTAAAAACTGGATGGCAGTTAGACCAGCAATTACAAGCATATCTTCCCTAGTCTAAAACTTTACTGATGTTTCCACAAACATTTATCAAATATCTGGTATATACTAGGCTCTGATCCATGCTGGGAGCACTTTGGGGAACAAAGCACACACAGGTGCTGCCATCCAGGTGCTATCAAGGTTCAAGAATGTGCTCTTCTGCCTACTTTTCCAGACGTCAGGGGTAAGAAAAATCTAGAAAGACTGAGAAAGAAGAGACCACGTAGCTCTTTTCCCTTAAAATTTACATTGTCCTGACCATGTTTTCCAATGCTGTCTGAGCTAATTTTAGGCAACCAAAACCTTGGGTGTTAACCACAGATTCCTTTGAAAAAACTTTTTATGGCATAAGAGGGGCAGTGTTGAAGATTTTTCTGATAGTCAGCTTAGTTTTTTCTTTGCTTGCTGTCATCCATTGCCTTAATTGTTTAGCTCCTCTCCTTACTTGGCATTTACAGGACTTAAATACTTCAGGGTGGTCCTGACATTTTCATTAAAGTTCTATGAGCTAAGTGCTCCTTCTCTAGGCTGATGGTGTATTTTCAGGTGCACTAACAGAGCTCATTATTTCTTTATACAGCAGCAGCATTAAGAATCAAGCTGTGTTTTCTAAAAGATGAATGGGCATGGGTGAGGGGTGAGGGGTGAGGCTGGGGTAGGATTAAATGTGGAGAATCATGTACCTCTTTATAGCTTTATGGTAAAATTCAATGTCTTCATAATTAGGTTGTTTCTTGCGTGCTGGGCAATTACTATTCAGGCTTTGTTACATTATTTGTTTTTGTTACCAGAGAGATGGTGTCCCAAGTAGCAGTCAGGCTTGGACTCCTAAGCACAATGAATCACTGAGCACAGAATCAGCAGAGTTCTTGTCTTGCATCCCATTTTGTTGTGTTTGCTAGTGAAGTGGATTCAGGAAGAACACGTATAGCAGCCAGCTTTCTGGCTTACAGTTATTCATTCATTTCCCTTATTCCTGATGTTTATACCAGCTACCCACATTTAGTCTTAAGATTTTGAATATTATGGGTTTATGGACCAAAAAAAGATCTCCAAAGATCCTCTTTTAATCCTCTTGTTTCCAGAAAAGTCAACACCTTAACTTCTCTAAACCATATTTATCATTATACCTGACATTTATTTAATATTTACTATCTGTTAGGTTCTGTGGTAATCACTTTACATGGATAATTTTATTTAATTGTTGAAAATCCTAAGAGGTAAATATTGGCATTATCTCCATTTTATAGATTAGGAAACTGAGATTTAAAGATGTTGAGTACTTTCCTAAGGCCATCCATTTATCAATTAGTGAGCTTGGAATTAGAACCAAATATTCTGACTCCAGACTCTATACTTTTAACTTCTAAGTCATTAATTTTTCATTAATTATTTCTAGAAAAAGGAGTATCTATCACCTTGTTTAATCTTCACTGTAATATCTTAAAACATCTTTATGAATATTAAATATCAAACTTCACACCTACTGTTTCCCCCCACTGGACTGTAAGTTCTGTGAAGACAATCTGCTTAGTTTACCTTTGTATGTTCAGAACTGGAGCTGGCACATAAAAGATGCTCTAATTCTTATGGAATGACTGAATGAACTCATTGGCATATTTATATGCTTAGCAACATATTATAAACCTAGTTATTAATAATCATTGGTTATTGACTACCAGCCAGATGTTTTCTTTAAAAAAATTTTTTTAAAGAAAATAGTTTAAAGAGCCCCCCATATGCCATCACCCAGCTTCAGCAATGATCAGCATTCTGTCTTTCCAGATACACTGTTTCTAGTCCCAGTTTGCTCTTAATAAAGAGCTCTTAACAAATTTCACTGGCACAACAGTGAATTCTCCCTGTCCCCTCTCACCTTACCCGAGGAACTTAAAAATAAGCTTTCTTTCTGAAACTTAAACTATGAAATCAATGTGTGATAATTCAGAACAGATAAGAGCAGTTGTCTAGAGACAGAATAGCTTCAGAGGTCTGGCAGGCTTGTAGTGAAGGTAACAGTACATCTAAAGAAAGAATTTTCCAGTCAAGGAGAGGCATTGGTCATCAGTGGCATTCCAGAAAGGGAAGTGTCTTGGAGGCAGACGTTGCCTGTGCACTTGAGCACTATCCCAAGCTGTCTACTCCTGGGAGCACCTGGTCAGCCTGATGGATCCCGAAGGAGAGAACATTCATAGGAATCATACTTAGCATCCCTTATTCTAACTCTAAGCAACCTGCTACATTTAAGCTTGCTTTCCAAGGTGATGTGCTATTAATGTAAACATCCAACCTATGTGGTAGTTGATTTTCTCATTGTAAAGTAATCCCTTGATGCTCTGTTAGGTTTTAGTCTCTCGTGCTCTGTTAGCATGGATTACCTTTCCTGTGAGACAGGTGTTTTAAAGCCAAAAATGTTCATATAGTCATGCTTTCCTCATTGAATTATTCATTGTTCACAGATTTTCAAGAAATTATTTTTATTTGGAGATTAATTCCATTAGTTTAAAATACATATTTTGCTTTTAAAATTTTTTTTTAATGAATCCAAAAATTATTAAAATGCTTATTTGTTCCTTAGATTGCTTTAAACTGCTTGGTAGTAACTCTTTTTTGTGTAATTTTTTATTTTATTCCATCATATATTAATCAGTTTTGCTTAAAATACCTTAAGCAATGGCCCGAGTCAGTCTTAAGCCTAGTCTATTTTGTCCCTTCAGTTTGTGGTTTGTTTTTGGCTTTACTTAACATGTTCTGTTTTCCCTTCTGATTTTTCATTCTGTCCAAAATGATTCAAGTTTGTTTTATTCTTTTATCCTATTGCCATTTTCTTAGGTTTTCTTTTCATTGAGCTCTCCTTAGTAGATCTGAATAATTGCCAGAAATTCTCAGTTTGACTGTCATCACATTACCTTTTTTGTGCAACTCCATCTTGTGTTGATCTCTGTAGGAGTTTGCCTCTCAGTATCAGGATGTTGCAATCTCTAGATCCCATCTTTAAGATTCCTAATTGAAAAATCCCAGGGTCTTTCACATGAAAATTCATTTGTGGAAAGCTCCATCTGTAATTTATTCCCTCTCGGCATAGCTCCTCAGTAATGTTTTTGAGCTGCTAGTGGGATATGAGAGGTCATTAAAAATCATCATTTTTTCCTCCTTTTGCAAAGAAAAGAAAACATTGGATTGCTTGAACTTGCTCATTATTTTCTTTTTCTGCCTCATATGAACTCAGATAATGATGTTCTATGCCTGCTAGAGCTGTGAACGGTTATGAAAACAGACTTCTCTTTTTGCTAAAGTAAATATTTTGTGATTTCTGAAAGTGTCCTGTATCAGGGCATTTATATTCCTTTTACAAACCCCTCTAGGGACTCTTTGCCTTTAGCTTCTTGGAGCGCAGTTTCATCTTACTGTTTCTTATAAATTCCAAGGATAGAAATATCAAGCCCAGTTGAGAAGATCCCACATTGCTTGCTATTCGCCTTCAAGTGCAGCAGTATGTTTTGTTGTCGTTGTTACAGTGTAGTGGACATCTGTTCTGCTGTGTTTAAGATGATCTGTGAAGTGATTTTGGTCTCTTTGGAGTCCAGACACTGCATCAAGATCCATTAGTACCAATTTTATTTCTCATGATGCTTTAATGTTTCTTTTTTGTAGCTGCTCCTTGTAGTTTCTCATGAAGACAAGTTAACAAGTTTTTCCCCACTAAACTCTTACCTCTTCTGATGTACTAATCAGACTGAAGTTAAATTTAACATTTGAAGCTTAGCTTTGCCGTTTTCTAAATAAAGACTATTCAGAATGTAAACAATTTCAGAGAAAAGCTCTTGTGCCCTCCTCTTGTAGTTCAGCTTTACTCTGATTTAACTATTAAAAGGAACTTTACTGTATCTATATTTTAAAAAATAGATGTCAGTTAAACAGTATTTTAAGTAAACTGTGTTATAAATTGGCATATTTTGGTGTGAATTGTTATATTCTGGTATATGGCTTTGCCTCCAGTGAATATTTGAATTAGTTGGTGTCATTTGCTTTTTTCCTACTTTATTTTTCTTTCTTTAGTGATCATGATAGGAAAAGAGAAATATATTTGCCTTATAATCAGGGGTGTGATGATAAATGTTTTAACAATCAGCTCTCCAGAGAAAAAAGCAGCCCTGATTTGTAGCATTTGCTGATCTCTGGGTATAAATACTCTCACCATGGATGATTTCAAGCTGCCAACATGACATCACTGAATGCAGAGTTGGGAAGAGATGTTCAGTAGCCCACCTTCATATAGTATTTTCACCATACAGATCCAAAAGAGGTAAATAACCTTGAGTGTGGATAATCATTAGGAAGTGATGAATTTTGGCTATTTATTATCTTTGTTTTTTTGTGTTTTTTGTTTCTTTGTTTGTTTTGCTGAGGAAGATTGGCTCTGAGCTAACATCTGTGCCCATCTTCCTCCACTTTATATGTGGGACGCTTACCACCACATGGCTTGATAAGCGGTGTGTAGGACCACACCCAGGAGCCGAACCTGCTAACCCCGGGCTGCCAAAGTGGAGTGCCCAAACTTAACCACTGCGCCACTGGGCTGACCCCTATCTTTGTTTTTAATATAATTTATTTAATTGTAAGTTTACATAATTTAATTTTTGATAATGACTGAGTTTAACAACCTGCTCACAAAATTTCTGAAAATTCATGAATTGGCTCTTGTGAGCTGGTACGAGCTGGTTCCAGCATACCGTTGCTTATAAAGGAGGAAGAGAGATAATGACAAGAAAACTACCACTCTGATCTTCTCCATTTTAAGTTTCCCTAATGTTCCATCTGGAGACAACAGACCCTCCACCTTCGAATTTTTCTTCTACCCTTTGGAGACTGTTTATGAACCCCTTGCTTGCACCTACCAAGGAAGGCACCTCACCTCTGCTCCAGAATCTCCAGGTCCAAAACTGTTTGTTTACTATGAACTGAAAGAAGGCACTGCTGAAAAAAACTTGGTGTATTTCAGTAGTCAAAGGTTTTTTTCTTCTTTTGTTTTTAGAGTGTATGAAATATGATATATGTCTTCTTCCCAGGAGGCCACTAGGTCTTTATTGATACCACCCTGTCAGTCCATCCGGCAGAACTCTAATGCTACCTCCCCATAAATAGAAGGAAATAGCAACAGCAGACAACTTTATATTTCCTATGCTCTCAGCGTGCATCTTGGACAATTACTAGAAGAGTGTGAAAGATACATATCTTTCTGTGGCCTTACTAGCTACAAGATTAGAATTCCTTCTTTTACCATTGCAGTGGAGTAGTGGGTCTAAGAAAAAAGGCCTTGCTAATGACACCAAATGCTGAAGCATGAATGTTTTCTCCTAATCTCTGGAATACTTTAATGTTATATTGAAAATTCACTTTTTAAATGTCCTCAATTTTAGTTAACCTGGTGATATGCTCTGCTAGATGTCCTATAATCTAGTATTAAGATCTCACAGCATATAGGTTTTGACACATTTTGTCCCTAGTGTACTGAGGGAGTCATTTTAAGTCACACAGTTCCAAAGTTGAAGTTTTACATTTCTCTTTCTTACTTCCAGTCCTGGCCTGGTGGTGACAGCAGAACCTCATGCAGTCAGTGTTACCAGGCAATCATAGAAAGATACATACACATGATCATTAAATGAATATATCAAAATGAAGTATGTGAAACTGTTCCATTAACATAACTAACAGCTGAAATGTAACATAACAAATCAACACATGTGCTACAACATTTGGTATTATTCTTGACTTTGCCTTTTAAGGCTACGCAGAAATTGTTCTTGTTTTCATTGGAACACAGATGAGTGTCAAGCTGCAGCTCATCAAATGGCCCCCACTTATGGAAAAGATGCTTTCCCAAAGACTGTGCTCACCTTTGGCACAGTGAGAATACTTTGCTGGGTATTTCTACAGCTTGATAATTAGAATCTAACCCCATAGCTGTCGTCATTTAGTCTTTGGTATAAAGAGAAATCCAAATAGCACAGACAGTTATGGAAAATATGTCATTGTTTTTTTTTGCTTTTGACACTGTTAAAAATAAAAATAAATTCAATAAACCCACAATTCTCTTTTCTCAGGTATGTTTATCTAGGCTTTATGATGCAGTAACAAAACATCAATACATTCCAGGGTCAATGAAAATGAATAAAATGTGGGAAAACTAAGCCTGGAATGCATTATGATATATTTGAAAGGACATTAGGATCCACTTCCATCCAAGAATACACTCATTGATGTACACTTTAAAAATTATTTTGAAAACTGTTAAGTGGCAATGCTGAAATCTTGCATGAAAAATATCTTAGGGTTGGAAAAAATATAAATTGCAATGGGAAATGTCATATTTTAATTTGAGCCATTTCCTATGTAGTGTAATACAGCTGTTTTGTACAGATATTGGCTCTAACTAATGAAGCATCTGAGATTTCCTTGAAGAGGCAAACATAGAAACATTTTTGTGTTTTTTTCCTATAATGCCAACAAGCTATTGTATATTAAATGTAATTTAAATTAAATATTGTTCGTCATTTTAACATCCCTTAGAAAGCAAAATGTTTATCAAAATATTTTTCTCCTTTTTTTTTTTGGTCTTCATTTCTCCCAATTTGTTTCTCCATTCCACTTTCCAGTTCAATTCTTCCTCCTGTCTCCATGGTATCCATCCTACATCTTTTTCTCTTGATAGTCTTGTTAACTATCATATGGTCTTGAGAGTTTAGTTAAACAAGAAGGTTCACTCTCAGAATTTCAAGACTTTGCTTTTTTGCCCTGATAACAGATGCCAAGAAAGTGAGTCACAGGCACAGGTGTAGAGCAGGCCGGGCAAGCTGCCCATTGTGCATTTCCTGATTACATAACCTTTGAGTGTCTCCAGGAGAGATGAGGTTTAGAGCTGTGCTGTGTGCAGTGCCAGGCAGTCTGATCACAGACAGGCAGTGCTTGTATCCCTTCTCAAAAACTTTCCCGCTGGGCTGTTAAAGCATCATAGGTTAATGTTTAAATTGGAATCATGTCGGCCACAGCTGTGTGTGAGTGAATCTCTGCTTTAATGTGAATCAGAGTAGCTGACTGGGATATGAAGGGAGCATTTTCTTCAACATTAGCTACATTGTTATTTACTCAGTGGCTAGAAGGGAAGAACTGGGTGGCCAGTAAAAAAGCAAATGAACCAGGATACTTAAACAATGTTTCTAACCCACAATTAGACTATCTTATTTAGCTATCATATAGCATAATCTTTATATTCCATCTTAAAGTCAGTTTACATCAGCTTAAAAATGATTTTCATCATCTTTATAAAGATTTTAAAGGTGTTTAATTTTTTAATTTTGGTTCATATATATGACTACATCCCTTTTAATTTTGGTTCATATATATGACTACATCCCTTTTGTTTGTTATTATAGTCATTGTCAGTTATCCACTTACAGATTGTCCCTGGATTATTAGAAACATATATTAGAAAGACATTCTCAGATTTTAATGGCATAATTCAGTTTAAGTACTATAAATTTACTGTGGGTCTAAGAAAGGATTAACAATCAAATCAATTTTCTTCTCCTTACCCCCTTAATGACCTTTGTCCCTATCGCCCTGGAGAGGTGAGGAAGAGTGGAGAGACCAGAGACCGAGCCTCAAGGAAGACAAAAACTGTGCATTTTGTGGGCTTGTGACGCTAGGGGGAGGATGACCTTTCAACCCCTTTCTAATGCTTCCAGTTCTGTAATTTTATAGAAAGACTGGTAAAGAATCAGGGAGGTGGGGGAGAGAATATTGCTCTTAAGGATTATGCTGGTTATCATAGTGGGAGTTGATCCTTAACCAAAGAGAAATTATTTAGATGATAAAGAAAAATGTTCTGATATAGTGGCTGTGAGGAAGCCAAAAAAAAAAAAAAAAAAAAAAACAACACGGAGGGCAAACAAATATTTAAATTTAGGTGCAATCAGAGAGGGAAAATATTTTAAAATTTCTATTAAGATTTTCATTTAGTGTGTTTATTCACAGGGAAATCTGTGAAGCTTCAATCCAAGTTCTAAATAAAATAATCTTGGTTTGGGATTTTGGCTTTTGATAACAGCTATTCAATCTATATGATTGCAAATTAGACAAATTGTGTTTCTTAGCATGGAAAATCTGTTTTTCTTTCTTTTATTTTCGGTTTTAAATATGTGTTGAGCACTTCTAGAAGTCTTTTAGAAAAAGTTCATAATTTCATCTAACTGGTGTCGGTTAAATATAGGGAGACCATATGATTTATGATCTAAACCAGGACTCTTTTGATTCCTCAAAAAATTAAGGATAGAACTACCATACAATCCAGCTATTCCACTGCTGGGTATTTATCCAAAGAACTTGAAAACACAAATGCGTAAAGATACATGCACCCATGTGTTCGCTGCAGCATTATTCACAACAGCCAAGACTTGGAAGCAACCTAAGTGCCCATCAAGGGACGAATGGATATAGAAGATGTGGTATATATACACAATGGAATACTACTCAGCCATAAGAAACGATGAAATCCAGTCATTTGTGACAACATGGATGGACATTGAGGGAATTATGCTAAGCGAAATAAGTCAGAGGGAGAAGGTCAAATATCATATGATCTCACTCATAAGTAGAAGATAAAAACAACAACAAACAAACACATAGAGACAGAGATTGGATTAGTGGTTACCAGAGGCGAGGAGAAGTGGAGGGGCCGGAAGGGATGATTAGGCACATGTGTGTGGTGATGGATTGTAATTAGTATTTGGGTGGCAAACATGATGTAATTAATGCATAAATAGAAGTATAATGATGCATGCCTTAAATTTATACAATGTTACAAACCAATGTTACTGCAATAAAAAAATAAATTAAAATTTTTAAAAAATAAATAAATAAATCTCAAAAAAAGTAAAGATAAATAAACCAGGACTCTTTTGAGAGTGAAAGGAGAACTGTTAATAATTATACCAGGAGAGTTGGCTTAAACCGGAATGGGGACATACGGCTATCCTAATTATAGCTCCTTAAAACTATGGGATATGCTGCTAAATAATATGCGTGGATCTTTGTGGCTTCATAGAGCAAAGAAAGAGTGTGAGATCAGGAAGGAAGGTAGTAGTAGAGAGTAGCCTGGAACGGGTCTGGCCTTGCTTGGTCAGAGGCTGAGTTTTATTTTATAGTTGTTGGGATGGAAGTGCTGCTGCTTATTTCCTTCTCATATTTTTATACTTGTTGTCAAGTTTCTCCTTGCATTTGAAGAGGAAGGAAAGGGGAAAGTGGGGAAGGGTCAAAGATTGTGCTATGAATGGTATGTTATTAAGGAAAACTGGAAACAGGAGGAAGGGAGAGGTTTGGGAGACTAGGAAAAGATAATTCATTATGTTATTGAGTCAGTGAGTTTGAGGGTCTATAGGCTATCCATGTAGCTATAACAAATAGGTAGCTAGAAGCAAAGATTTTGCGTTCAGGAAAGAAATCAGGTCGAAAGCTATACATATTAAGGTTTTTTCTGCATATACTTGACTGTTAAGTCTTTGGGAATGGATGAAGTCTTTCATTCATTCATTCTAAATTTAGCGTTATGCTATATGCTACGATAGCCAGCCCTGATGGTCTAGTGGTTAAGATTCGGCGCTCTCACTGCCACAACCAAGGTTCGTTTCCTGGTCAGGGAACTACAGCACCTGTCTGTCAGTTGTCATACTGTGGCACCTGCTTGTTTCTGTGATGCTGAAAGCTGGGCCACAGGTATTTCAAATACCAGCACGGTCACCCATGGTGGACAGATTTCAGTGGAGCTTCCAGGCTAAGACAGACTAGGAAGAAGGACCTGGCCACCCACTTCTGAATAACGTGGCCATGAAAACCATATGAATAGTGGTGGAACATTGTCTGATGTAGCACTGGAAGATGAGAGGATGGTGCAAAAAGACCAGACAGGGTTCCACTCTGCTGTACACAGGGTCACTAGGAGTCAGAATCCCGACGGCACTAACAACAGATATGCTAGGGATACGGTAATAAACAAAGTAGACCCATTCTCTGTCTTCATAGAGCTTGTCGTCCAGTGGGAGAAACATACAAGTACAGGGTCTCATGGGAGCACATGAGAACAATACCTAAGCCAGACTTCAGGAGTCAAGGAACACTGAGTCCTTTAGGATGAATGGAAGCTCAGCAAAAGGGGGAAAAGTGGATAAGGGTGGAGTACATGGAGGGCATGGAGTGCATAGTGTGTGAAAGTCCTGTGAGAGAGTGCCTGGCACGTGAAAGAAACTGAAAGAATGTGAAGTGGAAGAAAACATAATTGAACACAGAATGTACCCCCATTTAAGGGGGGACGGAGGAAAAGGAGTCAGCAAAGGAACCTAAGAATGGAAATAGGTGGAGAATCAGGAGAAAGTGTTGGAAGCGGAGGGAAGTTGGAAGGAGAGGGTAATCAACAGTGTTAAAGCTGCACAAGGAATCAAATAGGATGAAGATTGAAGACAAGCTATTGAATTGGTGATTACGTGGTTGTTAGTGATCTTAGAGATCAGTGTCGTTGGCATGAAAACCAGATTGCAGTAGATCGAGGAGTGAGTGAAAAGTGAGTATGAAGATTTGTAGAGAAGGGACAGATAAAAGAGGGATAATAGTTTGTGGACAAAGCAGTCAGAAAAAATATTTTAGAATGGCAGAGAGACTTCACTTGAACACCTTTGTAGCATAAGGAAAGAGATTGAAATCAATGGAAAGGTAGATTAAGGAAACAAGGCACTGAGGAAATAGTTGATGTTGCAGGGTTCTGGGGGAAGGTAGCCAAGAGCACACATGAATGATTTAGCCTTGGAAAGGAGTCATCCTTTGAAATCTCAGAGAAAGAAAAAGATTTAGAAGAAAGCTCTTGAGATGAAAGTTGAGGGCATTCATCCTGGTTATTTTTCCTGGGAGATAAAGGAAAGTCTACTGAAAATGAAGAAGCGTAAGGGTACAGTTGGGAGCTTTGAGGAGGATGACAAAGTTTAGAAATGGGAAGATAGAAATGGGAAGATGGAATTGATTACAAATAAGCAAAAACTTGCCAGACTTTGCAATCACAGCTAAGGATGGCTGTGTTTTTTCCAAGTCTACTTATAGTGGAGCCAATTATCATAGTTTTTATTGAAAGCCCATATAAATAGCATCTAGAGTCTCTCATGGGACTGTGGGTAGCAGTAGATCTGAGAGAAGACATGGGCAATGGAGGAGGACTGGAAGTGAAAGGGAAGGGAATAGTTTCGGTGTCCACCAGAAGCCAACAGTCAGTATTTTTATCACTGTTATTCTAGTCACCATTTCAACGTCTTTTGTACTTTATCCTCTTCACTGTTATCGTGTTTTTAAATCACAGGAATCATTCTGATTTCTATACAAAGAGTTTGATCTGTGGCACATCAGGTCTTTGTGAACTACAGCTTTGAACATAGCTGACCCAATGATAAAGCAGTTGCTTTATTTTGCCTTTAGAGGATATTCCTGCCCAAATATAACCTGACTACTTACTGATTTTTGTGTGTGTGTGTGTGAGGAAGATCAGCCCTGAGCTAACATCCATGCTAATCCTCCTCTTTTTGCTGAGGAAGACCAGCTCTGAGCTAACATCTATTGCCAATCCTCCTCCTTTTTTTCCCTTTTTCTCCCCAAAGCCCCAGTAGATAGTTGTACGTCACAGTTGCACATCCTTCTAGTTGCAGTATGTGGGATGCCGCCTCAGCATGACCAGACAAGCAGTGCGTCGGTGCGCGCCCGGGATCCGAACCCGGGCCACCAGTAGCGGAGCACACACTCTTAACCGCTAAGCCACGGAGCCGGCCCCTATTTATTGATTGATTGATTCATTGATTGTGAGGAAGATCAGCCCTGAGCTAACATCCGTGCTAATCCTCCTCTTTTTTTTTTTTGCTAAGGAAGACCGGCTCTGAGCTAACATCTATTTGCCAATCCTCCTCCTTTTTCCTCCCCAAAGCCCCAGTAGACAGTTGTATGTCATAGTTGCACATCCTTCTAGTTGCTGTATGTGGGACGTGACCTCAGCATGGCCCGACAAGCGGTGCGTTGGTGCGCGCCCGGGATCCGAACTCGGGCCGCCAGTAGCGGAGTGCGCACACTTAACCGCTAAGCCATGAGGCCGGCCCCAATTTATTGATTTTTTTTTTTTTTTTTTTAAAGATTTTATTTATTTTATTTTTTCCCCCCAAAGCCCCAGTGGATAGTTGTGTGTCGTAGCTGCACATCCTTCTGGTTGCTGTATGTGGGACTCGGCCTCAGGATGAACGGAGAAGTGGTGCCTCGATGCGCACCCGGGATCCGAACCCGGGCCGCCAGCATCGCAGCACGCGCACTTAACCGCCAAGCCACAGGGCCGGCCCTATTGATTTTTAACTTAAGTAATTTGAGGAGTCAAATTTACTTTCCTCTGAGGTAAATTTGATATTGAGGCAAATTCTAGAGATGTTTTTTAATGTTGCTAATTCAATCATTTTAATCTCTCTAGTTTCTTAATTTACCTTAGGACATTATTTAATTAGTGCACTTTTTCAAACTTCTAACTTAGAAAAAGAATAGATTTGAATCTGTTACAATCTTAGCTTGTTAGAGTTACTAGTTAGGCTAGTTATATTTATAGGTCATTCTAAATAACTCCCAAGGTTAGAAAAATTTGCAGTGAGTGTGTATAAAGCAAATTTTCATTTTAAATATTATATAATCATTTGGTAAGAGTATGATTCACTTTGGACTATTCTACCCAGAAGACTATTTACCTATGCTTTAGGGAAGGAATTTTCCAGACTGCAGATTGCCTAATTAAATAGAACATCCAGAATGGCTCTTATGTATGCCCTTTCTCCCATATTTCACAACACTCAGGAAGAAAGAGATATTGTCTGCTGCTGCTCGAGACTCAGCTTTTAATAATTTCAAAACTTTTGAAGTTCTGTTCCATCTGCTAATTTCCCCTCTCCTAAACCTCATTAATGTTATCTAAAGATCTTTTAAGTTCTCTTTTTCTTACTAGAAATTTTCAATACATGACTCATGAAATTTCTCCCTACCTTTTCTCTTTTATTATCTTGAAGCTTTTTCAACATCCACCATAATAACCCTTATAACATGTGCGCTATAGTGTTTCTTAACTTACCCAATTCCAATGTCTGGTATTCCCATTTCTCCTAAGTTAACTATTGGATGGCCATATATATGTTGGAATCCATCATAATTTGGAACTACTTCAGCTTTAAGTTTTTGAACTTTGAAATTCCCCTTTCAGATCATAATTTCACTTTAGGCCACTAATCTCCCATTTATCCATTTAACAAATATTTATTGAGTGCCTGTTAAATACAGAACTTCATAGTCCTCCCTTTTAACCATTCTACATGTCCTCTTCCGTTATTTTCACCTCTAGTTCTTTTATACTCCACCCTGCATATTATTGTATTACTACCCTATTCTAACCTCATTTGCTTTCCTACCTATAAGGCCTCGTGGTAGATCATTTCAATTGCACTTCAACCTGCACCTTCAATTCTTTTGTTGCTTTGACTTCACCTTACTTGACCTCTTCTAGTTTTGCATATATGTATATATGTGTGTACATGTGTTTGTATAAAACTATTTTGTATCATTTTACATGTGTATATATATGTTTTTATATATAAATATTGTATATAAATATATATATGTATATAAACACTGTTTATTACTGTCTCTGTCTTTAAACTAACCCCTCCTATGGCTTCTGCAGCATCACTCTGCTTAGGTTTACTTTCTATCTCTCTGACTTCTCTTTCTTAGGCTCTTTTACTATTTCCTCTGATTTCATTCATTATTATTATATTTTACAATCAATATTTACCTACGTATTTATGCTTTCTGTTATTCTCTAGTCCATCCTGCTTTTGTCTAGGGCCTCCCTTTATTTTTTTTATTTATTTAGTGCAGGTCTGCTGGTGATGAGATCTCTGTTTTTGTTTGTTGATTTCTTGCATCTTTAGTTTGTTTTCATTCTGGAAGGGTATTTTTGCTGGGTATAGAATTACAGGTTAGCAGTTGTTTTGGCACTTGAAAGACTCAAGGCTGGAGTCTATGTCTGGTCTACCCCTGCTCTTAGGCTGTTTTGAGAGCCTAGGGTGTTTACAGGGGCTTCCCCACAGACAGGTCCTGAACTATAATCCTTGTCCCCTCAGCACTGAGAAACTTCCAAAAACTCCACTTATAGGTAATTATAAGGACTTTGGCTTTTATTCTGTGAAGGATGGGAAGTCACTGGAGAGTTTGAACGGAGGAGAGATATGCAAAAGAGTTTTTCTGTTCACTGTGATAAGAAAAGGCTGTAAGAAGCAAAGAGAAACCTGGGAAGACTAGTTAAGAGGCTCTTGCAAAAAAGCAGGCAAGAGATGAAAGTGGCATATAATTTCTTCTCTGGCTATTGAAATAACTTCCAAGCTACTTGAAATCTTGATCTACTCAAACCATTTCTCCCTCCTGATGCCAGATTGATTTATTTCTAAAATTCATATCCAGTAATGTCACTTCTCAGAGATTCCCCATTATATATCTTTAGGTAAAAATTCAAATTCCTTACCAAAGGATAAAAGCTCATATCCATGCTCTGGTGCCTGTCTCCCTTTATAGCATCTCTCTTATTATACCTCTTTCCTTTAGTCAGTGTTATCTACTTGGAGCCTAGAATCTCTCCATAGGTAAAAAACCCCTTAGGCCTCCATTCCTTGGCCTATGTTTTCCTTCTTCTTGAACTATCTTTCTCATCAACTCCCTTCTCATATCTGATTGACTACAATTTATCTTTAAAGATTCAGTTTAAGGATTAAGGATAACAGAAGCTTATCTTCTCTTGGAAGAGTTTCTGAACCTTTTCTTTCCCCATTCCAAGACACAAATGAGTTTTTTTCTGTGGATTCAGTACAATTGAATAAACACTTATGGCATCTACTCTCTGCCAAGAACAATTTTTAAGAGTTGGAGAATCACAGATGAATAAACTGCAGTATTTGCCCTCAAGGACCTCATTCTCGAAGAAAAGACACTTAAATACATATTTGCATTATAGTATGATAGGTGTAGCAGTAGAAAAGTATGATCTTGCACTGATTTTCTTCTCCATGTCACCACCAATGGGCTTCTTCAGGGCAGACATTCGGTCTTATTCATTAATCTGTGCATACGTAGCACCTATTCAAATGTCTAAGATGTAGTAGATACTCAGTAAATGCTTATGTTATTAATGTGGACCCTTTAAAACTTTTAAAAGATTATTTTACATAAGACTGTTATTTGGTACAAATCTATGTCTGTCTGTCTGTCTATCTGTTGCCTGGGTTGAGTCTAGACATTATCAGGTCCAAAGTCTAAGTATAAAAATAAAATTGAAATAAAATGCAATTAATTGGAGATTCTTAGTAAAACTACATTTAAATCTGATGTGCAGGGCCTGATATATCCAGTATGTAGCATTTTAAAAATAAAATGTTATTAAATTGCTTATCAGATTTAAATAGCTATTATTCAGAGATAAGATAAATTAGGTGAATGGAATAGACATTTATGCAGATTTGTCTAGGAAGATAAAAGTTCCCAGTATATCTTTCCTTTCACTCTTATTTCCTTCTTATATCTCTTCCACAGCATTGGACACCAGATGGAAACATTTTTATAGCAGAAAGGGATAGTTAGCAACAGTCTTAAGGACGCTGCAACTCAGTTAGCCTGAGCAGGTAATCTGTTGGGTCTCTAGATTAGAAGACTAATAGCTGGTTTTCAGCTTAGTGTATTCTTACCTCTTGTTTCCAAATGGGCATTTCAAATTGCTTTGGAAAGTAGCACAAATGTGTTAGAAATGTCATGAACATAAGGAAAAAAAGAGACATATAACCTGGAATCAATCATAATAACAGTAGAAATCCGAGAAAAATTGGGTTATCCAAATCACATACTCTTGTGCAAGATCCGCTGGCTAATTGACTAATAACCAATGAAGAAATAGGAAAAGAAAATGGAAAGCAAAGTCTTTTGAATAAACACATTGCTTTGTCTTGAGTAGTTTTACATGACTTCAAGAAAAAAAATCACTTGAGCTTGTTTGCCATCTCTTACCTTTTTTAAAATGCCTTTGCTGAGGAGTCTGCTAACCATTATGGGTTTCTCTTAACAACCTCTCCTTTCTCCGGCTTCTCCCTTAGTATCTTTTTGCCACATACATTGCTCCTTCAGCCACTCTTGACATTGGACTCCAACAGGAAAAGAAAAAAGAAATTTACATGAAAATACAGCCACCATTTGAAGACCTTTTTGACACAGCAGAAGAATATATCCTTCTCCTCCTTCTTGAGCCCTGGATGAAGATGGTAAAGTCAGACCAAGTTGCTTATGGAAAGGTATTGTGGCACTGATAAATTGTTTGTGAACCATTCAGGTTTACTACAAAACTGATGATAAGCAGCATTGTTTTTTTGTTTGTTTGTTTGTTTTTGTGAGGAAGATCAGCCCTGAGCTAACATCCATGCTAATCCTCCTCTTTTTGCTGAGGAAGACCGGCTCTGAGCTAACATCTATTGCCAATCCTCCTCCTCTTTTTCCCCAAAGCCCCAGTAGATAGTTGTATGTCATAGTTGCACATCCTTCTAGTTGCTGTATGTGGGACGCAGCCTCAGCATGGCCGGAGAAGCCGTGTGTCGGTGGCGTTCCGGAATCCGAACCCAGGCCGCCAGTAGCGGAGCGCGCGCACTTAACCGCTAAGCCACGGGGCCGGCCAAGCAGCATTGTTAACTCACAAGAGAAAAACTAAAAAGGGTCTCACGTGGGCCGAGGATTCAGAGTTAAGATTTGGGCAGGCTCAAATTTGGGACAGGGAAAGTGTTTGTTAACTTTATTTTTTGCCAGTTTCCATATTGTCTCCTAACAAAAGACTTAAATCGTTGTCATTTTTAGTTCTCTGTACAAATATGTTAGCAGAGAGAAATCTGAGTTTTGGTTTCCTGTGAACCAACAAAATGTGCCATGATAATATACTGGCCTCGTCCTCCTTGCCATTTCTCAGCAGTGGCTTTAATTTTGATTAATGGAAAAAGCCCATTTAATTTTATGCTTGATGAGTTACAGTAAATATTATACCCATGGAAAATATAAACGTCTCCTATATATTGTGGGAAGCACATTCCCTTACTTCAGTGCTGCTATTTTAAAGCACCCCCAGATGTTCGTCAGGTCAGACTGCTTGATTGGATAAAAATTTCAACACATCTTTTTTCATTCCAAAAGAGGTCATTTTAAGCCTCAGTGCTTGAATATTTTCACTATTCTTATTGATGGGTGGAGGAAATTTCTTTAAATATTTATTTTGAATCACAAATTAAAACCATTCGTGGATATTTTTTATATTAAGTTAATGCATATACCCTGTACGTGAGGTCATTTCAGGTGGAACTCTGCTGTCTTTATATTGTTATTCTTTGTTCATATCTCCTCAGCAACTTCTTAGATAGTCATGTCTTCTACCAGAAAGCATAGGTTAGGTAATTAAGATAAAATTAATACCGAAACACCTTGGATAGAATTAGTTTATTGGATTTTGACTAAAACAGCCCTTATGGCTTACTAAATTAAATGACCAAAATAATTAAATTTTTATTCCTGATTTCTCTTTGTCCTGAAAAACTAGCATGGCATCCTTTCTCCTACAAAAATACATATATTACACTAGGAAAATTAAGATATCATATAAAATTCAAAAAAATTTTCTGCAGTCATTAAAAATATAGTGTATGGTATAGAGAAAAATGGTCCTGAGATAGGGTCCTGAGATAATAAAAAGGTTAAAAATTATAACTAACTTCCCTAAACCAAAAAGTTTTGTTATTGGTAATGATTCTTATAAAATGCATGGGACAGGGGCCGGCCCTGTGGCTTGGCGATTAAGTGCGTGCTCTCTGATGCTGGCGGCCCGGTTTCGGATCCCGGGCGCACACCGACGCACCGCTTCTCCGGCCACGCTGGGGTCGCGTCCCGCATACGGCAACTAGAAAGCTGTGCAACTATGACATACAACTATCTACTGGGGCTTTGGGGCGAAAATAAATAAATAAATCTTTAAAATGCATGGGACAAATTATACACTCTTTTTAATAAGAAGAAAAATAAATCTCTCTTAATTCTAGAAACTTCCTTAAATTCAGCCCAGAGGACTTCTCTGAAAGTCCAGCTGATTGGATTACGTAGACTCTTTCCCAAAAAGGATAACCAAGGAGACTACCAAAACTAGCTATTAAATACAGAAAGTTCTCAGTGAGCCAAACTGATTTTTCCCTGCAATAGAGAAATGGAGAATGATCTTGTTCTCCTGACTCTGAAACAGTGCAATACACACTCCGAAGGCTGAGACCTACTATGAGGTTTAGATGATTGACCCTCTCCTCTCTTGCTACAGCAATAAAACCTTTGCTCACCGACTAATAACGATGGAGTCGGGTCATTTCTTGTTCTCCTGTGGATTATTTGGTCCCTAAAGCTAGCAGTGCCTGCCTTCATGACTAATATCCTGTTATAGTGAATAGAAATTGGAAATGTGACCCAATATGTTTGCATTGTTTGTTAGTTCACATGGGGTGTCCAGAAAGGAGGAGTGATCTTTGGTGGCACTATATCATTACATAGAAATGTATGTATTTTTTATTGCATGCACTTAAAGTCTGACTTTGCTGTAGCTAATATTTTTTACTATGTTGGTCTTCTTGCTTTTGTCTCCAAAATAATTTATTGGCAAGTGTATTTGTGTTTTAGCCCACTATTACTGGCAAATTGTACATTCTTTCCCCACTTTTTCATAATGCCATTCTATTGATGTTATACACTTTATTATTATTTTATTAGGTGGAGCTGGTGGAAGAAACTCGACAGCTAGACTCTACATACTTCAGAAAGCTACAAGCTCTGCATAAAGACGCATTTTCCAAGAAAGCTGAGGTAAGACAACGAAAAGCAAACTTTTCCCTGGAGAAGATAACTACTGCATATATGGGAGGTGGGGGTGGGAATCATATATTGAGGAGATCATGTATTGATAATGTAGGGGTTAGGTCGTTTCATTTTTCTGCCGTTCCTTTGCCTAGCAAGCTGCATTTGACAGGTGTCACATCTTACTGACGCATTTAATAACAGAGCCAGAAAAAAAGCTGATGAGGTAACATAGAAAGCCAAGCTACTCGCTTGCCTTAGCTAAGAGCCTTCAAGCCACATTACATTCCTTTGAATGTTACTGGTTCTTTCCTGTATGGCAGCAGCTCTATTTGTTGTCAAGTCACAAAAGAGTTAAATTGAGTTTTCCAAACCAAAAAGGAACTGTTGTGTGACAGCAATAGGCAAAACAATAAAGAAAAAAATGTGGAAAAAATTTGAGGGAGTCAGTAAAAAGATCATGGTATTGACTAAGATATTAAAGTATTATTTTGATTTATAAATTTGCAACTTTTGTATTGGCTAAGTAAATCATGATAGATCCATAAAATCATAAAATTAAATGTGTGTTACATAAAATTGACAGTTTAGATTCATATTTTTTGACATGGAAAATGCCCAGGACATATTATATAAAAATGTGGGGAACAAAAATACTGGTATCGTATGATCCTATTTATATAAAATTATATATGTATTTCTATATGTATACAAATATGCAAAGAGAGATATCTGGAAAAATGTTCACCAAAATGTTAAAGATAGCTCTGAGTGGTAAGGTTTCAGGTGAGTTTTTCCTTTCTTCTTTGTTCCTTCTGAAATTTTATTCTTTTAACAATAAAGTTTTACAAAAACAGTGAAGTTATTTTTAAAATGGAACCTTTGTGATCGTTGCCCTTTATTAACATGGAAGTTCTCTATTTAAGACACTACTAATTAATACATTGGAAAGGTTACGTAAAAATCCATAAAGGTAGCACATTATAAAGTTGTATTTTAAACTTTATGAACTAAAATTTATAACACTCCGCATAATGCTTCTACTTATGTAAAACTGATTTTTTAAATATTGGTAGTTTATCTCATGGTCTGATGCTTTTCAAAAACAAATAGGGAGATGAATTAATTACATAAGAAAGTATATAAGGACGGGATTTTCAAAGAATAAGCATCGTTAGCTCTTTGCCCTATAGGGCTTGTAAACTGTCCACAAAACATCAGAGGTCTTAAAAATACCTGAAAATTAACTTTTATATGAAGGTGGTTACATTTAAAGAATGTACTATTACAAAAGTGTCTTGCATTACTCTATAACTTTTAAAATTAAGTTATAGGTAGAAGAATGTTTTATGTTCATGATATGTTGTTAAGAAAAAGAACCAAGTTATAAAACTATACCTAGATATAAAGTCCTATCTTCATTTTTAATAAACTACGTGTGTGTATACAAAAAAACCCAGAAGGATGTATATAAAAATGTTAATGGTGGTTATCTCTGAATGGTTATATTATGTATGCTTTTTCTTTTCTTATTTTTATTACAAAAGACATATTACTTCTATACTAAGAAAAATGATAAAATTAATATTTTTTTTAACAAGTATATAGTAAATGTTGACTAAATGTTCCTGAAAAGAAAGGAATGGAATGGAAAGGAACAGAACAGAATTTGATATGGTTTAGAACTAGATTCTAGATTCTTTACCCAGTTCTACCATTGAATTGTTAAATGACATTGGCCTAATAGTTACTTTTTATTTTGGAACATAATTTGGAAAATAATTTGTTATGTTTAAGAGATTTTTACGAAAAGTATTATTTCACTAGGACACTACTTATGAACTTGGCACTGGTATTTCGCCACTTACTGATGCCTCTAAGCAGACAGAATACTGGAATAATGTTCCTGAAGAATATAGGCATTTTAACTTCAATGATCTGCTTAACAACAAACTGGAGTTTGAACACTTCCGTCAGTTTCTTGAGGCTCATTCTTCCAGGTGAAGAACACAACATTTTAAAATGTATTTCTCTCTGAAAACATCATTTTTCTAAGCTACTTATTTTTTAAACTACTTATTTTGATTCAACATATTATAGGGTGATTTGGTGCTAGATTTTACCCATATCAGTAAAAATTAGTGAGCATAATTATCTGAAATCTGTATGGATAACTTTTTGTTGGAGAGTGTATTCTGATAATAGCAATGTTAAAGTAGTTAAGCAATATTTCTTGATACTTTTAGCATTGGCTAAATTAAAACACCAGTATGTTTTATTCTTTCCCTTTTCTGCTGTTTCTTTCTTTTGCATTTTTCTAAACAGGTGCTTTAATTACTGTTTCTGAGAAGTGTCTCTTTTACATTTCACTAAGCTATTGAAATTACTGCAATATTTCATAATTTTTATTATCTAATACATAAATGAAACATTGTAGTTTTGCAAAGAATCTTGGAAGCTTATGACATATTTATCTAGTATAAACTGAACTATTGATCATATTTTTTTCCAATAATTTTCTCCCAAGTTAACAGAAACTGGTTAGACCTGGGAGCCAAATTTCGCATATATAGTTTCCCTTCTTTGTGATGAGGATTACTCTAAATTTAGCATGTTGCCAAATAGACATGCAAGAGGTGGAAATTTTCCCATATTTGAAATTGACGATGCTAGTCCATCATTAATGGGAGAACCCTGAGACCCTACCAGTAATGGTGGTAGATTCTTTTCTGATTCCAGTACTCCTTGTATTCATTTATATTTTTAACCAGGATGAGGAGTAGAATTGAGTCAACCTAACTGGCCTAGAAAGGGATCAGAGACACAATATTGTGCTCATTAGTTCCACGGTCTAATCAGTCATGCTAACTAGTCAAGACAACCACTTTCTAAGTTCTGTCAAAACAACAGCTTGTTTGGTGTTCAGTAGAATTGAGAGAAATAAATAAGAAGGACTGTATTGTGTTTTCGTTTTCATTTTAGCATGGACCTTATGTGCTGGACAGATATTGAGCAGTTCCGAAGAATAATTTACAGAGATCGAAAGCAAAGGGAGGCAAAATCTATAAATATTAAAAATAAATACCTTAATAAAAAATATTTCTTTGGACCCAACAGTCCAGCTTCTCTATATCAGCAGAACCAGGTATCAACATATAAATATATTTGTTGTATTGAAGTATAAAAACCAATAATTTATTTCTTTTTGGCAACAAGCTGAAAGTCATCTTTTTTTCTTTTGCTTTTATGGCTTATATTAGACACTTTTGATATCTGATTTTGCTAGGTATTATAGGTATCTACAAATTAAATGTCTTTAAAATTAACTCAAGTATTACATATTATAAAAAATGTGTTATTTTAAAAAGTAATTTATAGAATAAAGATTACTTGTATTCATCCACTCATGCATTCACTCAGCAAATATGAGTGCCTGTAATATGCCAGACGTTCTCAGTGCTCAGATACATGGTGAACAAGGTGGACAAAGTCCCTGCACCCTTCAATAAGCAGGAAAAAAGCCATCATCAGCCCTTAAGCCTCGTCTCCACCTCTTTTCTCTTCTTCTCTGAACTGATATTACTCCAGACATAATCGATCTTTGAAAAATCCTGTTTGCCATTGCATTGTTTCCAGAAACTGTTTTCATTGACTAGGAACATAGGTTTGGCCATTTTGCTGGACCAGAGTCAGATGGCCTTAATCACAACTTATTAATAACTACAGTGTCATTATTTACAGCAAAAATGTCTGATTTGGATTCAGCAATGGCTTTGAGTGTTTCTGTAACACTTTGATCACATGAAATATGGCTCAATTTTTATGCTTTTGAAATATGAATAATTATGTGTTATGATTTATTTAGTTTGAAGTTTGCTAGTACTATATTACTACTTAGAGATCAAATTTATAGCATTTGACCTTTTCATTTTGGTAGTTTAAAAGGGTGCATATCCTAATGGCATACATTTATAACATACAAATCTCAGATTAATGCTAAATTCAGGAAATTAAAGAAAAATTCAGAGGTGTTCACAAGTAGGGCATACCAAATTAAAAAGTTAGATCTTTGGGAAAATAAGCAAAAATCTTCGAGAGTAAGAGGGAGAAGAAATTCTAGAATTAAGCAACCTTGACAAAAATGTCTTGCCTTTAGTTCTCTGCAATACAAATCTGGGATGTATTAGCAAAAGTGGTTGGATATCTCAATAAGCACAACTATGAAATAAACACATGGAAAGCATTTGTTTTCTATTTGGCTTGTGCTACATTGCGTGAGGTTTCGTGGTATCTGATGCTACTGTGTGAACCCTCCGTAGTATAATGTTCTGGAATTTAAAATTCAGCGGAAAAAGTTACCCATTGCTATCATAGCAAATAGTTGTGCTTACTACAGAGGAGTTTTCCCAATGACCCTTCTTCCTCATCTTTGTCTTTACTTTTATTTTTATTTATTTGTTTTATACTTAAGGATAGCCACATCACATTATGTTTTATATAGATTATGCTAGTTCTCATTTCAGTTGTGTGGCCGTTTGCTCTTTGATTAACAAAGTAGTCTTTTCTCTTTTTTCTTCTTTTTTAATACAAAAACAGTATTATTGTTAATATTATTTGATTATTATTATTAAAGGATGGCTAAGAGGGATTCTCTTTTGTTTTTATGTGAAACAGTATCCTTATTACATATTATTAGTAAGATTTGATTAATCTTATTAATCAAAGGAGAGCTAAGAAGGAGGTAATTTTTCCAATGAGCAGTCCAAAATTTTTGAGTGGTGTATACACAGAAACAAGTAGAAAACAGAATGATTTGTAGCGGGAAATAGCCATTAGTAGCTTGTTGAAGCCAATAATTATGCAGAAGGAAGATTTGGGCCACAAAGAAATTATTTCATAAAAGATGCTACCTGTACAAGTAGAGACTATTGTTTGAATAACCTGGCCTTTCTCTACTTCCTGCTGCCTGTTTTCTTCTTACTAGTTGTGGGAACAGCCCTACATTGCTACCACCACCATCTCCCACCATCTCCAACCCAATGTTTGTTGGTAGTATACATATTTATAATATCTGAGTGAAGGTTGTCTCAACTAATTAATGCTTCATTTTCCTTGTACACAGAAGAAAATGCTTTCTCAAACAAGTCAGTTTGACCAGAATCACAGAA
Organism: Ceratotherium simum simum; assembly: GCF_057802395.1. Taxonomy (NCBI): domain Eukaryota; kingdom Metazoa; phylum Chordata; class Mammalia; order Perissodactyla; family Rhinocerotidae; genus Ceratotherium; species Ceratotherium simum. The sequence continues at coordinate 38,849,996 of NC_141922.1, forward strand.
AGGGGAACTTAGAAAACTAATAGCCTAATGCTTTCATTTTACAGTGGAAGATACTGAGGCCGTGGAGGAGAAAATGGCATTGCATGTGGTCATACAGGATAAAAATCTCATTCCTGTCTTCTTTGAAATATATGATAGGCAAAATCATATATCTAAAACAACCATCACATAAGGGCCGGCCCTGTGGCTTGGTGGTTAAGTGCGCGCGCTGCGATGCTGGCGGCCCGGGTTCGGATCCCGGGTGCGCATCGAGGCACCACTTCTCCGTTCATCCTGGGGCCGAGTCCCACATACAGCAACTAGAAGGATGTGCAGCTGCGACAAACAACTATCCGCTGGAGCTTTGGGGGGGAAAAAATAAAATAAATAAAATCTTTAAAACAACCATCACATAAACCACGATTCTCTGTTTGATATTAGAGGAGTTCTCTGTCTTTATATACAAAATACAGCCAGGAGATATTTTATAGAAAATGAAAATTGTGGCACCTATCAGGTGCTCAGCAAATGGTTTTGGGGTGAATGAATAAATTAATGACCATTAGTGTTTCTTTGCCAAAACAGAAGTTTGTAGTTTCTATTTCATTTTTGTTTTCTTAGATAATGAATTTAAGTGGTGGCTGGGGAAAGATTCTCCATGAGCAGCTTGATGCATCTGTTCTCATTGAAATTCAGAAGCATGTCCTAAATAGGCTAGAAAATGTGTGGTTACCATTGTTTCTTGCAAGTGAACAGTTTGCAGCACGTCAAAAGATAAAGGTATGTAAGTTACTATAATCTTTGGATAGCAATTGACGATACCTCTCAAAACATCAGATGTGCATACCCGTTGACGTAACCATTGATCTTCTATGGCATAGTGGTTAAGAGTGTAGAGTCAGACTTTCCAAGTTTTAATCTCAACACTGCCACATATTAATTGTACAACTTTAGTTATTATAACCTTAGTTTCCTCATTTAAAAAAATGGGGTTAATAAGAGTAATTGCTTCATAAGATTATTGTGAAGATGAAATGAAATGATGTGGTTTAGTTTCATAGCATGCCTGGCACACAGCAAAAACTCAAATATTATCTATTAATATAGTTGTTATTTTTTATATTATTATTATTAAGTCCTCACATAAATGGGTAAGGATGTAGAAGGGGAAATAGTTAAATAAATTATGATAATTTCATACTATGGAAAACTATGCAGATTTCCAGATAAAATGAGATTATAAAAATGAGATTAAAATATAAAAATGAGATTTCCACATGTACTGGTATGAAAGATGTTATTTATTGAGTGAAACAAGCAGGATACAGAACAATGTATAGAAGATAATCCCGTTATATATACACTTATATCTCTATATCTATTTGTGCATTTCTTTCTATATCTGTCTGTCTCTCTAGCTATGTATGTATGTATGTATCTATCTATCTTCATGTTTATGAAAAAAGACCTAAAAGGATCTGCCTCCTGCGAATGGGTTTGGGGATTGAGAAGGATTTTTCCTTTTTCCTTTGTAAAGTAGGGTTTTTTGGTTTTTTTTTTTCCTTTGTTTTGTTTTTATTTCATAAGAAGCATATATTACTTTGATAATTTAAAATGTCATTATTATACCTGAAAACAGACAAACTTGATCTTCACAAAAATCACACAAGGAGCAGAGAGCATGTAATTTTGGACTTTAGTATGCAAAGCACATGCCATTAGTACTGATCAGGAAGAATCTAAAAAAGCTGCCCTCTATACTCAGTTTATCAAACACTTTGAGCCTTACTTATCTGGAAATAGCCTTGGTCTTCTGAGCACTTTAAGTTATGGAAAACACAGTACAGCTGGGAACATAGAAATTACGGTATGGAGAAGAAGAGCTGACTTGTTTTAGACAAAAAGTTCCTGGAAATAAGCTTTGGGACAACTCAGATTTCCTCATTTCCTTTCTTCAGGCTAACTCCAATTCTCTATCCAAAGCCAAGTAAAAAGTTGTTTGGCTTACTAATATTATTTGCCACATTTTCTCACTATGTTTACCACAATCATTTTATTGTAACTTACAGCCACTTCCTGCCTTAGCATTCTTTGGGTGGCCAACAACATAAATTGATTCTGGCAACCTTAAGCCAAAGACAAAAGTGACAGGACAAAATTTATTATAAAATGGTGCTGGAGCATCTCACACACTTAGCGGAAGGGTTGACACCCAAACTTCGAATGGCCGGGGACCAGGACAGCCCTGGGAACCCAGCAAGAAGAATTGTCAGATCTTTTCTTCAGGCTGTGACTATCAAAAAGACTTGGCAGCAGTGATGCTAGTCCCTGTCTCTCTAGGTCTGCTCTTGGATCTCTCTGCTATGGACAGGGGAGGTACAGTCGCATAGCACAGATTTAGCAGAAGTTGTTCCCAAAAAAGGGAAAATATTGTGACTAGGCAACAACCTCAAGAAATATCTACTGTATTTCCTTTCTGCATTGAATAACTTGCGTTCTCTTCTAAAATTAGTTATGGCTAGAAAATAGCACAAAAATATGGGAAATCCTAATTATCTCTCCAGCTTCAGTTTCCATGTGACCCAAAGTGAAACTGTCATCTACATTTGGGGCAATACAGACAGGTATTATTATCTCCACTTTGCAGATGAGGAAACTGTTCAGAGAATTTGAGTGACTTGCCTAGGGACCTGGGCAGGGCTTCCATTTCTAAGTCTGATCCTCTTTCTCCTGAACTGCACTGTCTCTTATCCAGGCTGACCTTTACCTCATTTTTTAAAGCTATTGAATTAGTAAATGATTTCAAAACTTTAGACACTCTGAATAACTGGGACAAAATAATTGGTTTTGCTTTTAGGTACAGATGAGAGACATAACTGAAGAGCTCTTACTGCAGAAGCGTGAAAGGAAAATCGGGGTCTGGAAGGCAAGTAACATTTGTTATATTCTTCCTCTTGTAAGTTCCACTCTGTCAAATTATTATATTTTTCTTCCCCTTCTTGTTCAGAGACCCTCATTGTAGACACTGCTTCCTAAGCCACCAACTACTGACACTGTTCTTATTTGGCTGATGGCATCTGGAGTAAAGTGATTCTGCCAGAGCCCTCTCCTTAGAGGGTTCCTTGACCTGCTTAACCCTAGAAGTATGCAATTGGACTTTAAATATGTATTTTTAGGTGCCGGCCCGGTAGCGTCATGGTTAAGTTTGCACGCTCTACTTCAGCAACCTGGGGTTCGCAGGTTCGGATCCTGGGTTTGGACCTACTCACTACTCATCTAGCCACGCTGTGGCAACATCCCATATACAAAATAGAGGAAGATGGGGACAGATGTTAGCTCAGGGCTAATCTTCAGCAAAAAGAGGAGGATTGGCAACGGATGTTAGCTCAAGGCTGATCTTCCTCAACCCCCCCAAAAATATATGTATTTTTATTTATTTTGCTTATGATGGGTTTATTGAGACAAGCTGTTCATCCCAGCGTATGGTAGCTTATTTATTATTGAGGGTGAATTACACAAAAAGAATGAGAAGTATGCAGCAGAATCAGCAGGTTACTTATCCTCTTTATTTAGAATTATGTTTTAGCTTTAAAAGAATTTAACACCATCCTATCATTTTGGTGATTATTTAAACCACTGTAATATGATACCTTACTAGAAATTGCCTATTTTGCTTATCATAACACATATCATAAACATAGCCTTCTTCATGAGCCTACAAATTTATGTGTATTCATCTTTCTACAGGTCTTGATAGAATGTGAAACTAAACCCAGGTCACCCCCTACAAACTAACAAACAGAGACAAAAGTTTATTTGACTGTTAGAGGAGTGTATTGATCTGTTAGGATGCTCTTTTTCTGCATTTTCCTCTTGAAAGGAAATAAACTGTTCTTATATTTGTCTTTTGCTATATTTTTTATTGAAATACTAAGTAGAATGGGCTTATATTTCATATTATTGTGCATTATATGTTATTTTATTTTCTGTTTAGTTAAATTACAGGTTTTAGTTAAATTACTAAGTTTTAGTATCTTAAGATGCAGGTCTTAAAACATTATTTGCTGAGTGGATTTTAAATAAACATCCCAGTCTAATACATAGTTGCTTGTATTTATAGGGCTATAATTTTAATATGGACCATATGGTGAGGGTCTTAACTTTTTGTCCGGAGAACGCGACATGTGCCTCACTAAAATAGTGATAGACATCTACCCGCTTTATCTGGGTTAAAGGCACCACTGTTCTTCTAGACTGCCTGGAGTTGCCTTCACTTTTCAGTTTCCAACTCAGTCATCGTCCTCAAGGCACTTCTCTATAAAGCTTTTACTCCTCAGGCAGAATTGGTTACGCCTTCTTTAGTGTTCGCATAGCACTTTTTACATAACTCTTTTAAACACTTACATTGATGGTCACATATGATTTGTTTCAAGAAACTTACTTTATGCATTGTCAGTAATGGATATTTATCGTGTGTTTTGATTGATACTATAATTCCTAAATTCATCTAAAACATTGCCTTTGGAATGATGCTTCCTTGCATGGTTGTAGGCCAAACTCAGATTTGGGGAACTTCAATAAAATTTGTCCAGTAAAAAAAAATCTATTCAATAAACTCCCTTTCTTATGTTTTTGAATCTGAGAGGCTAAAGGGGGATGAATATGTGATCTAAAATGATCAAAGTAAAAAACGTAGACATGTTATATTTCAAAATTGTGAAGATATAAAATAAGTAATACCTTTAAGCATTGCTAAAACACCATGGGTCCTTCTGGCTTTTTTGGTTTGTAAAGTGAGTCCTCAGTCAGAGGAAGTTTATTATAAAAAATAATGTATTAATAATTATTTTTTTCTTGTTATTAATTATTAATAACAATTTGTTATTAAAATAATATACAGATACCTCACCTAAAAACATGATTTTTCCTGGATAGAATAAATTTCCTATTTTAATTAATAGGATTAATTTGTAATTTTTTTCTAAAAATTTTGAAAAAATACCTTAAATGTTCAAGTGCTTTTACTTTTTAACAAGCAGGAGAATTATAGGTTAATATATAACATATAACATATATAATATATGTAATTATAAAGTAAATAATAATTTAACAATATATAATCATAACATTATGATTACCTTTTTCTGTTTAAGCACAGAACTCATACTCTGCACTAAAATGTAGTTTTTCACCATATTCCCAAACTGTAGTGACTGTTAACATTCTTAAACAATGCAGTCATGTGTTCTAAATCATCCAATCATTTCTTTTTCTCTCTACCTCTTAAAAAGATGATATAAAAATGTAAAGGAGACAAAGGGGAGAGGAACAGAGGGGAAAAAAATTGTCAAACTCTGTTGTATCCATGCCATAAATTTCAACAGCCAAAAAGTAAAGGAGGTAGAAGTTGGTAATTTTTAGCCTAATAAATGAGGTTGTTATTACTTTTTAAGAACACAACTAATTTCCTGTATTCTCTGTTTTGGACAGCCTGTGGAGAGTAAGTGGATATCTTCATCTTGTGAAATCATCGCTTTTCGTAAAGCATTATTGAATCCAGTTACTGCAAGACAATTTCAACGGTTTGTGGCTCTAAAAGGCGATTTATTGGAAAATGGGGTACTCTTTTGGCAAGAAGTACAAAAATATAAGGTATTATATTGGAAGCTGGAGAAAACCACCTCTTTTTGAGAAGGAAATGCATTAACATATCAGATTCTTAACTGTAACTCTATGGACAAGATTTGTATAAGATATTCCAGTTTTGCCATCTTCATACCAATATGTAAATATTGAGATTTTTAGTGTTCTATGTTAGATACATTTATCATCAGACAGTGAAGAGTAAGAGTGAGCCCTGAAATGATAGTATTAGGTTTCTCAAGGTATTCATATATATTATGATCTAATGAAAACTTTCCTGAGAAGAGTTTTAACTATATTTTTGCATATCACTTATCTATAAATGTACTATACACATTTTTTCCTGAAGATATCCATATTCGGCACTTTAACCAAGACCTCCTTACAAGAATTCCTCCCAACCATATTTACAGTAATAGTAATCAGAGATAGTGGATTATAGCTAGATAAACCAACAGAGATGAGAGAGGCTTTTTTATTAGAAAGAGTGGCTAAATTCTTAACAAAATATATAAGTGAAAGAACAAGTGGTTAGGTGCAAAAGCAGTTTATTTTCAGGTTTAAGTGTTTAATGGAATCATGTGGAATCTTTGCATTGAAGAGGAGGAAAGGACTTTCTAGGTTGTATAATCTAGACTTAATATAGGAATGTTGTCTAGAAATACCTAAGAGTAGGCATCCAGCCTCTACTTAAATGCTCCCAGGGGTAGCAGGCTCATTTCCTTGCAAGCAGCCTATTTTATCCCATTATAAAAGTGGGGAATGAAAATAAAACTGGAATTAAGGGGATAATGCTTTCAATTGACCTGTAAGTATGAGTTATGCAGTACTAATACTCTGCAGCATTATAGTCTATATAGTTAGTAATTGCTCAATAAAATCTATTTCCAAACTGCCTCTAACACACCATGAAACTGTTTTCTACCGTTTTCTATCAACAATTTCTGTACTATTCTCAACTTAGAGATTTTCTCAGAAAAAAAATATTTTGAGACAAGTTTTTCAAAATCTGTCACAAGATAAGTAATCTTTAAATTTTTTTTTTTTTTTTTGAGAATTAGAAAGGAGGTAGAGTCTGTTTTCCAGGATAAGCAATTATTATGACTGGGCAGAACGATTTTTAAACTAATATGAATATGAGTAAGCCCAACTCTGCTAGAACAAGAAATAATGAGATAAACCTTGCAAAATAGTATTTAAAAGAAACATAGACTCCTACATAGTCAACCCTTGGTTTTGTGACTGTTTCTCCTTCAAGGCTGCCCTTGGTCTTCATTTAAATATCTTTTCTGTGGTATAGAATGTGGGACATATAATACTAGGTAGCTGTTGAAAGTCATGCTATAGGAATGAATTTATTCATTCAATAAGCATTCATTAAGTATCTAATGTGCCAGCCATTATGCTAGATTGTTGGAATACAAAGAAGAATACAACGCATTGCCCTCCCTCAGGGAGGGAGACATCCATGAAAACAAATATGAAATAGTGTCAATTATGATCCATGTTCTAACTAGGTATCATTTTGGCACAGAGGAGGGAATGATGCAGGGAGGGTGGTAGGTCAGGGAAGTCTCAGCAGAAGTGATGATACTCGAATTGGGTCTTGAGGAAGCCTGCCAGGTGGAAAGCGTTCCACGTGGCAGTCTTACTGAGCTCACTTGCATATGGCTGACTCTTATTAAGTGTTTACTATCTGCCAGATATTGTCTTAATGCTTTTCATGTAATAAGTAGTTTATTCTTCATAAGACTCCTATGAAGTCAAAGCTGTTATTCTCACCATTTTACAGATGAAGAAGCTAAGGCACAGAAAGGTTAAGAAACACCTGATATCACACAGTTAATTAAGTGGTAGAGCTAGACCAAGGCATTCTGTTGCTAAAGGTTGTGCCCTTAACAACTAAGTCATGCTCCCCCCAGCAATGATTGTAGTAATATGCAAAGAGATGGCTACAGGGATCTTAATCAAACATTATTCTGAATTGTGAAAAATTGGCAAGAACTCAGATGTTCAACAATAGGACACTGATTACTTAATTATGATACATGTATAGATGTATACTCTGCAGTCATTAAAAATTATGCTGTAGGAGAATAATCAATGATGGGAAAAGATATTCATCATATTGATTTTTTAAAACCCACCTACTAGAAAACAGTATGATTTAATCTGACGTGTGTGTGCGCTTGTGTGTGTGTCCACAGAGAAAAGACTGGATGGATATATTCATCCAACAAATACTTATTGAGCACCTACCAAGGGCCAGGCTAAATCCTGAGGATACAACTGTGATCAGAACAGTCTTCCCTGTTAGAGCTGACAGTGTCATGGGAGGGAACAGACGCGTGATAGACAGGCAGTGATGGGTGTGGTTGGCGTGGTGGTGGATGCTGCACAGGGTGTAGTGGAAGTACCTAAGATGGCCATCTCTCCTGGACTGAGGGAGTCACAGAAAGCTTACTAGAGAAAAGTATGCTTCAACTGAGACCTTAATAATAGGTAAAAGTTAATTAGGTTAATGGTATAGTAGGGCAGAACAATTAGAAAAAAATATCAATTCTAATTCTGTCTAAATTCTATCCCTTCACTGTCAAAATTAAGACTGTATAACTTCACAAATTTGTTTTTATTTCACAAGCCTTATATTCCATAACCATAAACCAGGCTCACAAATAATTATATATGATAATCTCACTAGCAGTGACCAAAAAAATACATTTTTGGTAACATAAGAAGCACATGTGGTATATAAATAGGCATTTTCTGAGGGGATGCTAAATTGAGTAAAAAAATGCTAACTGTCTCAATGTAACATTTATATCAAGCTTTTTTCATATATAACTTATGCCAAACTGTATGTAAAGTTTTATATGGTAAGCACTAGAATTTTTCTTTCTTTAATAGTGTCCATAAGACAGTTATTACAATGCCCACCATACACTGAGTACTTAATAAATCTTGGCTCATTTCTGGCCTAGAATTACAAATATCCAAATTTGTTTGCTTTCTAGTAATTGAGAGAATGATGTCTTTGACAGAGAAATGCCATAATTCAAGCTAAGCTACCTCTTTATTTTAAAAAATGACAGCCCTACATCTGTGACATAAAACTGGGTCTTTTTAATGTATGATCACTATTTTTAAAGTTCTTTGGCTATGAAGAGGATAATATAGGGCCGGCCCCATGGCTTTGTGGTTAAGTGCGCACGCTCCACTACTGGCAGCCCAGGGTTGGATCCTGGGCACACACCGACGCACCGCCTCTCCAGCCATGCTGAGGCCGCGTCCCACATACAGCAACTAGAAGGATGTGTAACTATAACGTACAACTATCTACTGGGGCTTTGGGGAAAAAAAAAAAAAAGGAGGAGGATTGGCAATAGATGTTAGCTCAGAGCCGGTCTTCCTCAGCAAAAAGAGGAGGATTAGCATGGATGTTAGCTCAGGGCTGATCTTCCTCACAAAAAAAAAAAAAAAAAAAGAGGATAATATAAAAGGTTAACTGAAAAAAACATAGATACTCAGAGGTACATAATGACACACTTGTCACCACCAGCATTCCTGCTTATGTTGTTAGTCTTTTTGAGCCTGAATCACCTTGGTGTAGCAGAAGTTCTGGTCGGGAAAGCTTTTGCATCCACCTGATAATTGAGTTAGGGGCCTGTTCTCAGTGCTCTCTTAGGACCCTGTGTATATCTCTATCATAGCACTTATTAACTATCTCAGATTGAAGTAACGTGTATTCATGCTTCACCTCCAGGAGAGATTGATTGAGCCTTTAAAGGGTAGGTACTGTGTCTTGGGGCTCAGCTTAGTGTCTGGCATATAGCAGGCACTCAATATAAATTTGTTAAATGAATCAAAGTAGACACTACAGCTGTTCCTTTGCCTAGGAGAAGAGGCAATCAGGATTAAATGAAACCTGTATTTACGTAAGGAATTTGCATCAAAGTCCTAGTTTCCTCAAACCCAAGAAAAATAAAAGCTATAATTTTTTAAGATAGCCTTGATATGTCCTAGTGCCCTCTTGACTTGAAGTTACAATGTATATATTAACTGAAAGATGTAAGGACACAATTCTGTAAAGTGTTCTAGTAATGCATTAATCATGTATTGTTCTGTCTTTCCTCCTTGTTCAGGACTTGTGCCATTCTCATTGTGACGAGTCCATCATCCACAAGAAGATCATGACTATTATCAACTGCTTTATTAATTCTAGTATACCACCAGCTTTACAAATTGACATTCCATTAGAACAAGCACAGAAGATTATTGAACACAGGAAGGAGTTAGGACCATATGTATTTAGAGAGGCACAGGTAAGAGATCAGGGCATGTTGAGCATATTTTAAAATAGATTGACAATCTAGATATTCTTTTAAAGCTTTTGCATTATTCATATTTGGCAAGGTTCCAATCCTCCTAGTACTAGGATTTATTCTATTTAATTAAAAAAATCTTTGCATATGCCACAGAACATAAGAAACTAGTAACTTACTATTTCATTGATGATAATGTACAGCAAATACAATTATTTAAATACTGTACTTTGACTTCCATGGTTATCATTTTTGTTTCTAACTTATAAAATTCCAGCTAATTCCTTGTTCCTTTCCCACCATTCATATTTCCTTTTAAAATATCTGCTAACACAAAAATGTGTAAAATATGTGCATCCCAAGCTTTGTGTATTTTTAGAGATTGGAATATTCACATAGCTTATAAAATAAGTGAGAGGAGATTTAAGTACCCAACCAACATAAAGTACACAAGCTCATGAAAGGAAAATCATGCTTGTTAACCTGCTCAAGTTACTTCTTTTTAAGATAAATAATAGAAAACAGTGATTTGGTGAACATAATTTATTTGCATTTTGAAAAGCCTTTTAGTGATTGTTGTCCCTGAAAAATGATTAAGCAAAATAAATTATAATACGGGTAGCAGAGAAGGCCATGTCATGGTTTAAGTGATATAAAACAGAGATTGAGGGTATAATTGCCCTTGAGCATGGAAAAAGGCCATTATTCCTTAACATTCATTTGTGAGCCAGCTGTATTCTTAGTCTTCTAAGGAACTGAAAGTGGACTCACAATCCAAATTATGCATTAAAATAGGCAAAAATATAGAGGAATGATTGAGGATGTGCTAGAGAGATATAGAGAAAACATGGTGCCAGAATTGTAGCATCTGTTAGTAGAAGGATCTTAGAGATCACTTAGCCTAGGTCTCCTGATAACCAGGCCAGGGCTTGCCCACCTAGATCAAAGACTGAGTCTGACAGTGAATGTCTGGAGATACTTAACGTTGGTTGGTTCCGGCACACTCTCCAGGGATTGCAGCCAGTGAACTTTATTAAAGTCCTCTAGTTTATGCCTTCTATCTGATTTCATAAAATGGAGTCCTAGACATATCTTAAATATGGACTTTGAAGCATCTGAAAATAAGAGAATGTTGATTCAGGGGCCTCATTCCACCAAATCGACTATTCCTCCTTTGTTTCCTAAGGAAGCTCAGGGGATGGCATCACCTCCTCCCCAGGTATAAGCTGGAGATCTGGTTGCCATCTTCCTGTGTTCCCTTGCCTTCATTCCCTTATCCCCATATCTTCAGTCCCTAAAATGTATCTGTCTCCTTGTTATCTGTCATTCTATCTACTTTTCTCCAACTCCATGCACTACCTCAGTTCGCATCTGCAACATCTCATATTGATTGCCAAAACTCCCTGCCTCTGGGCTCTCTCCAAACCATTTAACTCACTGCAGACAGAGCCATCTTTTTTAAAATGTCTGTCTGATCATGTCACTTCTCTGCTTTGAGTTTCAATTGCTCCCCATTGTCCTCAGAATGAAGACCATACTCCTACATATCCCTCCAGCCACATCTCTTACCACTCCCTTATCTCTCCCCGTCTTACTGAAATATATACTTCCATAAAGGGGCCTTATTTTCTTCCCTCCTGAGCTTTTTGCAGTATCATCTTCTCTCCCTTTTGTTTCTACAGTATCCTATATTTGTCCCTGTCAGAACACTTATCACACCAAATTGAAAATCACTATTCCCATGCCTGACTTTCCCATTAGACTGTAAAGTCTTTGAGGCCAGGGAATATTTCTTCCTTATCTTTGTGGCCTGAATGCCTGGCACAGAATAGGCACTCAGTAACATTTTTGAACACATTAATGAATGATGTGAGAAGAGTTCTATCGTGACAGAAAGGAGTGAGATCAAATTGGAAATGAGAGTAAAGTTGAGTGAAAGGGCTAAAGTGAATAACAAGCTGTTGCCTATTCTAGTGTTGTTATCAGTATAGCCTTTGCCTATCCCTCACCTGAACCTCTAATAGCTTGAAAGTTTTCATCATTCTGCCAAATTTTCACTGGCCCTTTTTACTCATACTAAAGCCACTGCCCATCTGCTGGCAGTGAGCAAAGTAGCTCTATATTTATCATAACATTTTCTTACCCACAGTTTGGTTATCCTTTAAGGTTCTGGACATACAAGGTAATTTTCATGAATAACACGTATGTTATTAACCTAAGATCTTAATTGCAACTTTTAGGAATAGAGCAATTTTATGTCTGCCGTTGAAAACTTGTATCCCAATTGGGACTTGGAAATAAATATATTTGAGAGCTGAGAATGACTAAGGTTTTGGAGAGATAACTGAGACGTAGGGTCAGTAGTTGGTAAGTAGAGGAAGAGGAGAAGTATTTAAGTTTAAGAAGTTCATATAAAGACTACCGTGATCCCTTAACATTGAAGTAGGAGATGACTTAATTAAATGCATGGTGGGAAAATGTAAATGAAATTTTTTTAAAGCCTGCATTTCATCAAATAAAGTATCTCTAGTTTTTGTGTTCACAAGAAGAGGCTGTAGAATTCAATGAGAATATTGTATTTTAAACAGAGTAAATAATTTTAGAATTGCTGATAATATTGATGTACAGAAAAGAGGAGTAATGAAATATACCATTTCAGGACTCTTGTTGATCACTGCAGCATTTACTTTTTTTTTTTTTTTTTTTGGTGAGGAAGATTAGCCCTAAGCTAACATCTGTTACCAATCTTACCCTTTTTTTTGCTTGAGGAAGGTTTGCCCTGAGGTAACATGTGCCAGTCTTCCTCTATTTTGTATGTGGGATGCCACCACAGCATGGCTTGACAAGTGGTGTAGATCCGTGTCTGGGATCTGAACTCACGAACCCGGGCCACTGAAGCGGAGCACACCAGACTTAACCACTACACCACAGGGCCAGCCCTTGCAGCATTTACTTTTTAAAAATTCCTCTTTTCCCCTGAAGACTTGGCTTAGAGCCTAATGGGATGGTTCGTTTTTCTCCAGGGCATTAGGTAAACGCCATTTCTAGGAAGAAGATGTTGAACTTAATCTGATGTAGCAAGTCCTACCTTCTTGGAAGTAATGTATGCCTCTGGAACTAATGGAAAAATTTGGCAGGAAAAATTTGGCATGAGAATTTGAGCAACAAGTCTTATCTCTGTAAATATCACAATTAATCACTTAATGTAGAGTGTCCTCATAGAAAGCATTTGTCCAGGATACCACTCTGCTTTTTAAATGTTACTTTTCTTGCTCTCACATAAAAGAGAGATTATATCATTTAAAAGTTACTCAAGATTTATTCTTAGATCTGCAGCTTTGTTAAAGAGCTTTTCCAGAGGCAAAATGGTATTTCCTTTCTCTAAAAGAAAGAAAAGAGGGGGTGGAGAGGAGTTCCCCTTGATGAACAGAATATTTGGAATACTTGCATAAAACAGCAGAATGTGTGGCAGATCAACTAGTGTACGTTTTTAAAGAAAACATAAATTTATTATTTAAAAAGACCTAATGGATTTTTATTAATACAATCAATTGGTTAGGGAAACATAAAGAATAAAGTGACTTTTAAGTGTGTCTAAGTGTATTTTTTTTAAAAGAAAGACTTCTCATTGGTAGTAAAAAAACATTGATCATAAGCATGTGCTGAGCTAAACTATACCAAGATGTCTGGAGACAATAAGTTGGAGGAAACATGCTGTATATTAAAGATAGAATAGTTAATCCATTATTATGGTGAATTAGAGTTTAAATCGGTACATTTATATAAAATTGTAATCTAAGACATACTTTGTTTTTTACACAGATGACAATTTTTGGTGTTCTGTTTAAATTTTGGCCTCAGTTTTGTGAGTTTAGGAAGAACTTAACTGATGAAAAAATTATGAGTGTTTTGGAGAGAAGACAAGAATATAATAAGCAGAAAAAAAAATTGGCAGTCACAGAAGACGAAAAATTTGCAAAGGTGAGACAAGACTCATTTTGGGTTTAATCAGACTTTTGAAAGGTATGTGATATGTGTGAATTTATAGAAGAACTTGGGCTGAGGAAAAATACAGAGAAGTTTTAGAATATGGATTTTAGTGGCTTTTAAGCCTTCAGTCAGAGGTTTCAGATTTGGTTTTAAATTCCTCAGAATGTCATCTCTTCTATGTGAAAGCTTCCTTGACCCTACGAGGCAACACAATCAGCTTGTATCCACTGTAGTAACATTCCTGCCTCTGTTGGAGTATGCTTTATATTGTTTTGTGAATAAGTTTTTGCATCTGTCACCTTTACTGGACTGAAATCCTCCAGGAAAGTATCTGTCTTATTCATCTGTGTCTCATAAGCACATACACCAGTGTCTCGCACATGCTCAATTATTAAACGTTGTTTACTGACTAAATCAGGAATGAATGAATGAAAAAATATTATGTACTGGGGGCAGCATTTTCAGTATTACAATTACAAAATGATACATTGACTGTAAAATTTGTAAATATGAATCATAAATTGCCCAGCCTGCCTATTTGTTATTCTGTCCATTTATTCATCCATTCATCTGTCTCTCTTTATATTTATCTATTTTCTTTGAATTGAAAAGGGATAATTGCTCCCAAGTCATGTATTTTATTTATTAATAAGTTTATACCTATTCTATTTTTTATTTATTTTTTTATTTTATTTTTTTTGTGAGGAAGATCAGCCCTGAGCTAACATCCATGCCATTCCTCCTCTTTTTGCTGAGGAAGACTGGCCCTGGGCTAACATCTGTGCCTATCTTCCTCCACTTTATATGGGACACCACCACAGCATGGCCTGACAAGTGCTACGCCACGGAGCCAGCCCTCTATTTTTTAAAAGAAATTTAAAATATATCAAAATATACAAAAGTAATGTAATAAACACTCATATTTGCACAGGTCAGAATAAATACTGTTAACATTTTCCCTCGTTTGCTTTTTTTTCCCTTAAGAAATAAAATATTGCAGAAAGAAGAAACTCGCTTAACCCCAGCCTAAGTTCTATTACTCTCCCCACCCCCAAGAACAACCGTGAAGTTTAGGATATATTCTGCTAGCTCTTTTTCAACATAGTGTTTTATACATGTATGTGGATTCATAAATAATACAGAGGACTGTTTTGTATATATTTTAACTTACATAAATGGTACCATATTGTATTAGTCTGCTTGGGCTATCATAACAAAACACCACAGACTGGGTGGCTTAAACAACAGAATTTATTTTCTCACTGTTCTGGCGGCTAGAAGTCCCAGATCAATGTGCCAGCTGATTTAACTCCTGGTGAGAGCTCGCTTTCTGGCTTGTGTATGGCCACCTTCTGGCTGTCTCCTCTCAAGGTGGGGAGAGAAAGAGATCTCTCTTCTCTCCTTCTTCTTATAAGGCCGCAGTCCCTTCAGATTAGGGCTCCACCCTTATGACCTCATTTAACCTTAATTACCTCTTAAGGACCCTATCTTCAGATACAGTCACACTGGAAGTTAGGGGTTCAACTGTGAATTTGGGTGGGGGACATAATTCAGTCCATAGCACATATTGTGCAATATGTGTTTCTACACCTTGCTTTTTAAACTCAACTTTATGTCTTTTAATTCTGCCCATGCTGTATACTTAGATCTAGTTTATTCAGTTTAATTGCTGCATACTATTCCATCACATGAATAAATATACTATTTTTATTTAACTATTTATTGTTGGATGTTTGTTTTCAGTTTTCACCTTTACAAATAGCACTGCAGACAATATTCCTGTAAATGTCTCCATATTCACATGTATAAAAATTTTTTTGGAATTGCTGAGTAATAGAGTATGTGTGTTTTTAGTAGAGTAGGTGCTACCATTTTGTTTTCCCTGTGAATATGTCAGTCTGTGTTCCTACCAGCAGTATATGAGAACACTACTTTTCCCCATTTGGTAGTCCCCATCTGGTATGTTTAGACTTTGAAATTTTTGCCAATCTGATGATGACAAATAGTATGTCTTCATTCTAATGCATTTATTTACATTTTCCTAATTATTAGTGAGGTGGAGCAACTTTTCACGTGTTAACTGACTATTCATATATTTTGATCAGGATGGTAAAGAACCTACACATCAGTTTGGGGAGAATTGACATCACAACAACATTGTATCTTCCAATCCATGAACACAATATATCTCTATGTAGTTCTTCTTTAATTTCTCTCAGCAATGATTTGTAGTTTTCAATGACAGATCTTGAATGTATTTTGTGAAATTTATTCCAAAATATTTCATATTCGAAATAATGCTATTGCTGTTATATTTTTTAAATTTCAAATTACAAGTGACTTTTTAGAAAAATTTTTATTTTGAAATAATTAACAATCACAGAAAGTTGCAAAGATAGTAGAGAACTCCTATCTACCCTTCCACTCAGTTTCCCCCAATGGCTACATCTTACCTTAACTATACTACAGTAGTAAAATCAGAAAAATGACATTGGTACAAGCTGTGTGTATAGTTCTATGCCATTTTATCACGTGTAGATTCAAGTAACCAACACTGCATTCAAAATATACCACAAAGGGCCGGCCCCATGGCTTAGCGGTTAAGTGCACACGCTCCGCTGCTGGCGGCCCGGGTTTGGATCCCGGGCGTGCACCGACGCACCGCTTCTCCGGCCATGCTGAGGCCGCATCCCACATACAGCAACTAGAAGGATGTGCAGCTATGACATACAACTATCTACTGGGGCTTTGGGGGGAAAAATAAATAAATAAATAAAATCTTTAAAAAAAAATATATATATATACCACAAAGATCTCCCTAGTGACCATGAGTTATATCCACTCCCCCACCCTTTATTCCTAATGTCTGGCAACCACAAATCTGTTCCCATTTCTATAATTTTGTCATTTTGAGAATGTTATATAAATGAAATCATACAGTTTGTGATTTTTTGAGATTGGCTTTTTCCACTCAACATAAATGCCCTTGGGGTCCATCCAAGTTGTTTTGTATATCCATAGCGTGTCCTCTTTTTTGCTGAGTAGTGTTCCATGGTGCTTTTATACTATACTTTAACCATTCAGTCATTGAAGAACATTTGATTGTTTCCTGTTTTGGGCTATTACAATAAATAATACAATTATGTGTTGTTTAACAGCAGGGATATGTTCTGAGAAATGTGTCGTTAGGCAGTTTCATTATTGTGCGAACATCATAGAGTGTACTTACACAAACCTGGATATACCTAGTAGGTATAGCCTACTACACACCTAGGCTATATAGTACTAATCTTATGGGACCACCGTCGTATGTGAGGTCTGTTGTTGACTGAAATGTCGTTGTTTGGCGCATGACTCTATAGTCACTCCTGCTTTCTTATTCTTTTTTTTGGTTTGAGTACTGTTATTTAATAACAGCTTTATTGAAATTTAATTCACATACCATAAAATTCACACTTCTAAAGTGTACAATTTTGTGATTTTAGTATAGTCACAGAGTTGTGCAGCCATCACTACTACTTAATTTTAGCAGTCCCTCCCTATTCCTCCCTCCCCCCCAGCCCCTGGTAGCCACTAATCTACTAATCTACTTTCTATATCTGGACATTTCATATAAATGAAATTATACAATATATGGCCTTTTGTGACTGGCTTCTTTCACTTAGCAGAATATTTTCAAGGTCCATCCATGTTGTAGCATTTATCAGTACTTCATTCTTTTTATGGCCAAATAATATTCCACTATGTGTGCATTTTGTTTATCCATTCATCAGTTGGTGTACATTTGAGCTGTGGACATTCTTATACAACTTCGTGTGTGGATATGTTTTCATTTTTCTTGGGACCTAGAAGTTAAATTGTTGGCTCATATGGTAACTGTATGTTTAACCTTTTGAGCAACTGCTAAACGTCTCCAAAGATGCAGAGCTAGCTTTCTCTCTTTTGATGTTTGCAAAGTATATCTTTTTCCATTCCTTTACTTTACTAACTGTATCATTATATTTGAATTAAGCATATAGTTGGGTCATGGTTTCTTGTTGTTTTTTTATTTAAATATACTCTGTCAATCCCTGTCTTTTAATTGGTGTATTTAGTCTATTTATCTTTAATATAATTATATTGATATGTTGGTTTCTAAGTCTGTCATTTTAGTTTTTGTTTTGTTTGTTCCCATTATTTTTCATTTTTTTCTCTTTCCTTTGTCTTGCATTCCTGTGGATTACTTGAACATTTCTTAGAATTTTGGTATATCTTTGTTTAGATGTTGTAGTGGTTACTTTAGATATTACATTATACATACATAACTTAGCACAGTCTATTGGTGTTGACATTTTACCGGTTTAAGTAGAGTATAGAAACTACCACCTTTTAAGTCCCTTTCCTCTCACCTGTTTATAATTATCTTAAATATTTCCTCAACATACATTGAGAACCACATCAGACAATTTTATAATTTTTGCTCTAACCATCAAACGTAAATTAGGAAACTCAAGGGGAGAAGAAAAGTCTATTATATTTACCCATACTTTTGCTCTTTCCATTTTTCTTCCTTCCTGATGTTCTAAGATTTTTTATTTTGTCCTTTCTTTTCTCTGTAATAAGGTATTGTTTCTCACTTACTGCTCTCAAGATTTTTTCTATGTCTTTAGTTTTCAGAATTTTGATTATGATGCGTTTTGTGTGGATTTCTTTGGGCTCATTCTGTTTAAGGATTGCTCAGGTTCTTGAGACTGTAGGTTTATGTCTTTTTCCAATTATCAGGGGGGATTTATAAACATATTACATATGTGTGTGTATATATCTGTATATATACACTTTCTTTCTGATCCATATATATGATTTATACACACACTAATGTGGCTTAAATAGCTTCTCAATAGAGCTTTCCATCCCAATCCTTTTTCTTTCTTCTTTTACCATACTTTTATTGATAATCTACTACATAGAGGTTTATTGATCATCCACTAGATACTGATCCATACTACATATGCCAGGGATATGGATATAATTTACATATAAGGCAGATAGACACACATATACACTTAACTGCAAATGATATAAACAAAAAAAACTGAAATCACAGAAAACGAGCAATTAATTGTTTTGGGGGGAGGAAAAGGACCTTACAGAAAAGGTAAACTTGAGTTAGTCTTAAAAAGTAGGATTTTAGCAAATGGTTCTAAATATATATTTATTGAATAAATTAATATAGAAGTGAGGAGGATATAAAGAAGATCTCTTACTGAACCCTAAACTCTGAGGAAAAACTTCACAGCTTTCTAAGTGTAGTCCTAAGTAGTCTTCGTTTGCTTAGATATATGGTACACATATTGTCTGAAACAAAAGTTGGGACATATGGTGTGATGAGAGTAGAGAAAATCTTAAATTGCTATTTCTCCAGAAAATTCAGGATGTATATTTATATCATCTGTATTATACTTTGGTTATGGAAATGCAAATGTCCTTAATTGATCTCTTCATCTGTTCCTATCTTTTAACTGGTAACTACTAACAGGGTTAGATACAAAGTGAAAAGCAACCCTTTTGTAGGGTGAATGATCCTAAAGAAAAAAAAGGAATTCTAGCCAACAAATTGGATAACCTAGAAGAAATGGGTAAATTCTTAGAATCATACAACCACTCAAAACTGAATCAAGGAGAAATAGAGAATCTGAATAGACCAATCACAAGTAAAGAGATTGAAATAGTAATCAAAAACATCCCCAAAACAAAAGTCCAGGACCAGATGGCTTCTCTGGTGAACTATACCAAACATTCAAAGAAGATTTAATACCTATCCTTCTCAAACTATTCCAAAATATTGAAGAAGATGAGATGCTTCCTAACTCATTCTATGAGGCCAATGTTACCCTGATACCAAAACCAGACAAGGACAACACAAAAAAGGAAAATTACAGGTCAATATTGCTGATGAACATAGATGCAAAAATCCTCAACAAAATATTAGCAACTCAAATACAACAACACATTAAAAGGATCACACACCACGATAAGGTGGGATTTATTCCAAGGATGCAGGAATTGTTCAACATCTGTAAATCCATCAATATGATATACCACGGTAACAAAATAAGTAATAAAAATCATGTGATCATCTCAATAGATGCAGAGAAAGCATTTGACAAGATCCAACATCCGTTTATGACAAAAACTCTCAGTAAAATGGGTATAGAAGGAAAGTACCTCAACATGATAAAGTCCATATGACAAACCCACAGCCAACATCATACTTAATGGTTAAAAAGTGAAAGCTATTCCTCTAAGAACAGAAACAAGACAAAGGTGCCCACTCTCTCCACTCTTATTCAGCATAGTACTGAAAGTCCTAGCTGGAGCAATTAGACAAGAAAAATAAATAAAAGGGATCCAAATTGGAAAGGAAGAAGTAAAACTCTGTTTGCGGATGACATGATTCTGTACATAGAAAACCCTAAAGAATCCACCAGAAAACCATTAGAAATAATCAACTACAGCAAAGTTGCAGGGTACAAAATCCACATACAAAAAATCAATTGTATGTCTATACGCTAGCAATGAACTAGCAGAAAGAGAAGTCAAGAATACAATCCCGTTTACAATTGCAACAAAAAGAATAAAATATCTAGGAATAAATTTAACCAAGGAGGTGAAAGACCTATACACTGAAAACTATAAGATATTATTGAAAGAAATCAAAGAAGACATAAAGAAATGTAAAGATATTCCCTGCTCATGGATTGGAAGAATAAATGTAGTTAAAATGTCCATATTACCCAAAGCAATCTACAGATTCAATGCAATCCCAATCAGAATCCCAATGACATTCCTCACGGAAATAGAACAAAGAATCCTGAAATGTATACGGAACAACAAAAGACCCCAAATAGCCAAAGCAATCCTGAGAAAAAAGAACAAAGCTGGAGAGTCACAATCCCTGACTTCAAAATACACTACAAAGCTATAGTAATCAAAACAACATGGTACTGGCAGAAAAACAGACATACAGATCAATGGAACAGAATTGAAAGCCCAGAAATAAAACCACCTATACATGGACAGCTAATCTTCGACAAAGGAGCCAAGAACATACAATGGGGAAAGGAAAGTCTCTTCAATAAATGGTGTTGGGAAAACTGGACAGCCACATGCAAAAGAATGAAAGTAGATCATTATCTTACACCATACACAAACATTAACTCAAACTGGATTAAAGACTTGAATGTAAGACCTGAAACCATAAAACTCTTAGAAGAAAATACAGGCAGTTCATTCTTTGGCATTGGTCTTAGCAGCATCTTTTTTTTTTTTTTTTTAAGATTTTATTTATTTATTTTTTCCCCCCAAAGCCCCAGTAGATAGTTGTATGTCATAGCTGCACATCCTTCTAGTTGCTGTATGTGGGACGCAGCCTCAGCATGGCCGGAGAAGCGGTGCGTCGCTGCACGCCTGGGATCCGAACCCGGGCCGCCAGCAGCGGAGCGTGCGCACTTAACCGGTAAGCCACGGTGCTGGCCCTTAGCAGCATCTTTTTGAATACCATGTCTACTCAGGCAAGGGAAACAAAAGAAAAATAAATGGGCCTACATCAGACTAAAAAGCTTCTGCAAAGCAAAGGAACATATCAACAAAACAAAAAGACAACCCACCAACTGGGAGAAAATATTTGCAAATCATATATCCGACAAGGGGTTAATTTCCAAAATATGTAAAGAACTCATATAACTCAATAGCAGAAAACAAACAACCTGATCAGAAAATGGGCAGAGGATATGAACAGACATTTTTCCAAAGAAGACATAGAGATGGCCAACAGGCACATGAAAAGATATTCCACATCACTAATTGTTAGGGAAATGCAAATCAAAACTACAATGAGATATGGCCTTACAACCATCAGAATGGCTGTAATTAACAAGACAAAAAATAACAAGTGTCAAGAGGATGTGAGAAAACGGAACCCTCATATGCTGCTGGTGGGAATGCAAACTGGTGCAGTTGCTATGGAAAACAGTGTGGAGATTTCTCACAAAATTAAAAATAGCAATACCATATGATCTAGCAATCCCACTACTGTGTATTTATCCAAAGAACATGAAATCAACAGTACAAATACATGTACGCACCCCTGTGTTCACTGTAGCATTATTCACAATAGCCACGACATGGAAGCAATCCAAGTGCCCATCAATGGATGAATGGATAAAGAAGATGTGGTATATGTATATATAGATAGAATAGAATACTCAACCATAAAAAAAGACAAAATTGTCCCACTTGCAACAATGTGGATGGACCTTGAGGATATTATGCTGAGCGAAATAAGCCAGACAGAGAAAGATGAACACCGTATGATTTCACTTACATATGGAAGATAAACACATGGATAAGGAGAATAGATTAGTGGTTACCAGAGAGAAGGGGTTGGGAGGAGGGCAAAAGGGGTAAAGGGGCACATATGTATGGTGAGGGATAAAAACTAGACTATTGGTGGTGAACACAATGCAGTCTATACAGAAACTGATATATAATAATGTACACCTGAAATTTGCACAGTTATATGCCAATATGACCTCATTAAAATAATTTAAAAATATAAAAATTAAAACAAGGAATTCTACTTTTGAATATTCTTATTATATACAGTAAACATATTGTTGTCACTTATTAGCACAATTTCACACATGCATTTATTTTAACATGGAAAATGTAAGGTAAAGACCAATATAGTAGAAGCTGTTTGTTCCAAAATTTTATTGTCAATGAAGACATATGAGGAAATGTTGGAAAAAATGAACATAGGAAACCCACAATGTTTTTGTAACATAAAAATGTGTATTCTGAAAAAAATCACTTACTGTGAAAAGCATTGGATTTCCTTAGGTAATCCAATGGGCATGGGACTCTTGAGTTTCTTATCCTCAATTTTATCTATCACCTTATGGTAATAATATTAATCTCACATGATTTTAGAGGGATTAATTAAAATTGTGTGTATAAAAGACCATGTAAGCTATTCCACTATGTAATTGTAAGGTAGTATTTGATCTGGGACAGGCTAGCATAGTGGATAGGAGTGCAGTCTCTAGAGTCAGACTGCCTGATTTGGAATCCTGGCTTTCCAATGATCAGTTCTAGTATTTTAGGCAGAGCACTTCATTTCCCAAAACCTCATTTTTTTTCAGTAAAATGGAGATAGTAATAGAACTTACATTTGGGGTAGGATTAAATAAGATATATGAAGCACAATGCACATCATAAAGCAAGTGTTAGTTATTATTATTAATATTGTAGCAGTATTTGTCCTTTTTAACAAAAATACTAGTATCAAATACATCCTCTGTCTCTTGTTCTTATAAATGAATCAAATGGAACTGGGTAATCTGAAGAAAGTTATGACAGGAGAATCTCATGAAAAACTTCCATCTAGTTTAATATCAAGTACTTAAAATGAGCAGTGGAAAATTTATTATCAAAGGATCACAATGATTTAAATAAATAAAACTTTTGAACTTTTAAATGGCAAAAAATAAAAGACAAATTGGGAAACAAAATGTATGATGAAGTTATCAAAATAAATTGTAAAAAATATAAATACTCTTCACAGAAAATTGGGCAAGTGTATTAACAGACAATTCACAAAAGAAATACAAAGGATTAAAAGCATTAAAAGATGTTTAACTTCCTTTCTAACCAAAGACATGCAAAAGAGCAAGGAGGAAAATATCCAGTGTTGGTTAAGGGTATGAGAAACAGGCCTACAAACTCATATGTTACTGGAGAAAGTGTAAAATGGTCATATATTGTTTAAAATATTCATTCTTTTTATGTGTGTGTGTGAGGAAGATCAGCCCTGAGCTCACATCCATGCCAATCCTCCTCTTTTTACTGATGAAGACTGGCCCTGGGCTAACATCTGTGCCCATCTTCCTCCACTTTATATGGGACGCCGCCACAGCACGGCCTGACAAGCGGTGCAATGGTGCGCGCCTGGGATCCGTACGCGGGCCACCAGCAGCGGAGCGCGCACACTTAACCGCTACGCCATGGGGCCGGCTCAGTATTACTTCTTTTTAAACCAGCAAATATACTTCTAGAAATTTATGTTAAAGGAGAGAATTTGAGAAATGCACAAAGATGTATGTACACAACATCACTTATAATAGTAAAATATGAAAAATGACCTAAGTTTCTAATAGCAGGCATTATCTATGGTCATCCCTTTACTAGAATATTATTCATCTGTTGAAATGATGATATAGTTTATTCTTTTATCAGTCAACAAATATTTGAGTGCATAAGATCATTTATCCATTGAAAATATGATGTATTTTATTCATTTAATCATCCAACAAATATGCGAGTGTATCCTCTGTGTTCTACAGTAGGCATACGTGGTGAATGATACAAAGGCCCTGCCCTTTACATTCCCGTTCTACATTTATTCACATGGAAACATTTTTTACAACATTTTGCATGAAAAATCAGATTTTAAAAAGAGCACATATACTGTGATTCATTTGAATGAAATTTATGCAATAAAATATAAATATTAAAATTATAGATTATATCTATGCATTTCCCTAATGAGAAATTGGGATGGATGCTCATGAAAATGTTTGTAGTGGTTTTTCTTGGATGCTAGAATTTGGGGGTGATTTTTACATTCAACTTCATAATTTCTATCATTTATTTTTTAATATTTTCATAATAATATGAAATAAAATTAAAGATTTAACAGATTATATCACATTAATGATATTGACTTGATGAAACCTCAGGTGTGATGCTCAGCACAAAATACTTTTTCATATGATGGTATGACTCCTTAACTGTATGTTTATATTAATATAGCATTATCCCTTTTTTGGAATAATTTAATTTAATATAATTACAGGATGGGATCAAACAATCTGCAAGTACTTCAGGATCTGCTGTCAAAAACTCTGCTTTAGTTAGTGACCCAGTTTTAGGCCTACAAGCATACAGCCGACAGGTAAGCAGGAAAGGTGTCACAGATCGCACTTCTATAGAGCATTGGGTAGTAGAATGCAGTAACTCAGTCATTTGACGTTAGCAGGGGAGTGTTTGAAAATGAAGCTAAAATTACAATAGTAGGAGAGATTGGAAGAGAACTTCCTTGAGCCTTCGGAGAACATTAAAATTTCAGCTGATCTTGGACAATATAATCAAGGAAAATAATTCCTGAGACATATGAAGAAGATTTAAGTGGCAGAACTTGAAATGGCTATGTTATTGGAAAAGAGAGAATAAGTCAGATATAGAACAAGATACAATACATATAGGTTGATATATTCTTGGGTTAAGAGAAGAAAGTCAAATGCTTAGTCTCAGTTTTTTAATTCTTTGAAGTGGTCATAAAATTGGCCAGTACATGACCATCAACTAATATATTTACAATTTTTATGTTTATATTTACATTTATAATTGTACATTAATATCACTTCCCTGAAATTTCATCAGTTTAATTTATGTCCCTTTTTAATGACTTGTATTGAAAGTGTTTGCATCTTAGGATAATACTAGCTCAAGAAACAATTTTTTGATATTTAGGAATGGCAAATCAGTTCAGCTACTCAGCTAAGATAACTGATTGGCTATGAAGCTATTATTGAGAGAAGTGAAATGTCCAATTTTGTGGAATCATACATTGAAAAAGATATATCTAAAAGTGTATGATAGTTAGTAGTGCCATTTGGAAGTACATTCATTAGCAAATGACTAGCATTAAATTTCAAAAACATGGTATAAAAATAAAAGGGGAAAGGTGGAACTAGAGACACTAGGCTTTTAATTTTTACACTGTCAATTACAAGTCAATATTACCTTGAAGTGGGAAAAAAATCACTTAATCTCCTTTGAGCCTGTTTCCTTCTCTCTCAAAAAGAGAAAGAGAGAAAGGGATGATGATGATGATGATGATGATGATGTTGATGATTTCCTGTCATATGTCTCAAGATTTTTGTAAGAAACTCAAAATCTTTAGGAAACAAAAGGAGTTTTATAAATATAAATTATTATTATTGCTGTTGTTGTTGCTATTTAAGATATACATGTTGAATTACTCTAGCTTTTGGTAAAATAATAATACACTGCCATTTTGTAAGTGTGGATGTTCTGTATATGCATTTGTTTCACATAGATTTTGCACATTGAAGAATTGTAATGAATCCAAATGTAAAACTACCCCCCAAAAACTTGGATCTTTCCTAAGCACCAAAATGCGCAATCAAACTAAATATATAAAGGTGATTGAATAGCTGTCAAGAAATCTATAAAGCTTTTGCGACATTAATTCACTGAGAAATAGTGCATCATCCTCCTCACATCCCTACCCACCTACTCCCCAACCTGGGGCCAGGGAATTAAAAACTTTAGGTTAAGGCTATGGGAAAAAGTACCTTTACTTCATCATAAATCTTCTTATTAAAACGGAGTAAGGTAGATTGATAACAATTTGTGGTACCCAGTTAAAAGGTTAAATGGGTTACTTCCGTTTGTGAAAATTCTTATAATTATAAATTTATGATATGTGCACATTTCTTTATATGTGTTATATTTCAATAAGTTTAAATGAAGGGGCTTATCTAAGCCATCTTACCTTCAGTTTATTTCCTGCAACAAATATTTTCAAAATTAACTGTGAAAATTGTCTTTCTAGCCAACCTGGTGCTACTCAAAGTACATAGAAGCCTTAGAACAAGAAAGGATTCTTCTTAAAATTCAAGAAGAAATGGAAAAAAAGTTGTATGCAGGTAGTTTTGCTTTTTGCTTACAGGGTTGCTTTGTTATCTTCTGTCATACATTAATTTTAGAGGACTGTGCCGATGATTACTTCACTGTTTTCCTTATTTCTCTTATCTTTGTGCAGCCACACCATCTTTTACAAATTTTAAGTCTACTGCTTCAGCTATGTCTTTGAAAAAGTCTGTATCTTCCTACAACATCCAGAGTGAGTTTCCGTGACAGCCTATCTTCAGTTCTTTTTTCCTTATTGTTAGAGTTCTGCCTCTCACCTGGCCATCCAGAATATACAGGCCAGGAAGAGATGAGGACTGCCTCACTCTCAACTGCCCTGACCCCCAAATTAGGAGAATTTCAGTGTGTGGGGGGTGTGTGGGTGTGGGTGTGGGTGTGGGTGTGTGTGGCCTGTTTCTCTCTGTCTGTTTTTTCTCCTCTGCTGAGGAGGAAAGACTGAGACATGTATCTAACACTTCATCCCCTTTCCAGAGTGACAGCTCTCGTGTGAGCATGTACCCTGTTGCTGATAGGTGCAAGGTAAGTCATAGACTGAAAGTTGATCATACCGTCTATGTCCCTCTAGCACACACACTCATGCACATGCACGCTCACACATGCACACACTCAAAACACTTGCACACACACACATACATACCCAACTAACAAACTAATGGGTAGGAGCCTCTTGCCTCCCTTCTGAATGGCACAGTCTCCTGAAAAGGAAGGCCTCTGGGGAATGATCATTTATTGCTTCTATTTATTCCTTATCTGTTCTTGTCTTCCACAAAGAACATGTATGGAAGAATGCGCTTGAGCTCAGTCCCAAGTTTTCCCAAGTGGAGATTTCCAAGCTCCATTTTCCCAAGTTGGGAATATAAGAAGGAACTGAAAATCAAGCTGGGGTCCTTCTCTCATACCGACACTGATGTGATTATACAGTTTTGATTGGACACTAATGTTAGAGTTTAACAGTGCCCCTACTAAGGAGTAGGAGAGAATAATGTGTATAATAGAATAAGAGAGTAGGGTATGTGTAACCCATTGACCCAATACTTGAAGAACTCAGTAAAAGCCCCCTTTCTCTTATCTTGTCTTGCAGCTTAGCTTTTTGTTTCTCAAAATCTTTAGGTTTCTGGTTCTTGGGTGGGTGTGATGAGCAGGCCTTTATGTTCTTAGCCTGCTCATCTTTTTTCTCTTCTGGTTGATCCTGGCCACTGCTCCCTTCTGCCAGTTCCCCCACCCCTTAGACCAACCTGACCACATCCCCAGCGTTTAGGGTTTGCTGACACATCTGTTAACGTTTTTAATCCTTATTACAAACATGTGTAAGTTTTTTGTTGTTTTGTATTTATATTTTCTATAGCTGCTTATGTTTTCAGCCATTTATTTTTCTTTTGCAGAAATTCTTTAAACCAAATTTAACTGTCATGGAAGCTCAAGTGATTTTTTGATGATCTGCATTAGAGCACGTCTACCATCTAAATAAAGTTTGGTTTGTTTTAATCCCACAGTTTCAAAATTACAGCTGTTCTGTACACATGACACACAAGACTATAAAATTTTTAAAAACTTATTTAGAATAAAATGACTTCTATCTAGGTTAGAAGAATCAAAATGTTTTGCTTATCACAGACCTTAAAGAAGTATAATGTTATGCTCCTCAAGTAATCTTTCAACAAATATTCCTTGAGCATTTACTATATTTGACTACCAGATATATTAAACAGGTAGTTAGGGGACTAATATTCCTAGCAATAAGTTGACCCAAAACGTAACAGGAAGAGCCTTCGCCACCCCATCCCTATCCTCAACTCTAAAGGAGCCATATAGTAAAGCAGTGGTTCTCAAACTTTAGTGGGCATAAGACTCACTTGTGACATTTGCCAGCAATGCAGATTCCCGGGGCCACTCTCTGAGAGTCTGATTCTTGAGCAGTCGTTCTTGAGCAGGACCCGGAATCTCCCTCTTAACAGACATCCTAGGTGATTCTGATGCAGGTGTTCCACAGACCACTCTTTGTGATAAACTGTTAGGGTAGCAAGAGAAGAGATTTAAAAGGTAAAAGCCCTCTTATTAACTGGAGTTATACTTGTAGCAGAGAGAACCCAGACATATACCCACCTATCCGCTTCCCTGGAGGGGCGGGGGAAAGGAGAGTGTGTAAGAAATGACGTGGGAGGATGAACCTTCACCATCTGTAGACCTCAGGACTCAGAAGCTTGAAGGACCGTGATCTGGATTACTGGATTGGAGGCATTGGACTTCAATTCTAGTATAATCCCAGAAAATATTTTCAAAGTAGAAACTGCCATTCCTGATTCTCTAAAGAGTGAGATGTTTTAAAGAGGGAAAGCATCAGGTGGCACACTTCAGAGCTCTTTTTTTTTTTTTCCTAAAGCAGTGGTTTTTGGACACTTTAAAAAAATTTTTTTTTGGTGATGAAGATTAGCCCTGAGCTAACATCTACTGCCAATCCTCCTCTTTTTGCTGAGGAAGTTTGGCCCTGGGCTAACATCCGTGCCCATCTTCCTCTACTTTATATGTGGGATGCCTGCCACATTGTGGCTTGATAAGTGGTGTGTAGGTCCGCGCCTGGGATCCAAACCCCCGAACCCTGGGCTGCCGAAGCAGAGCACGCAAACTCAAGACTGTGCCACCAGGCTGGGCCCTGGACACTTTCTTTTTCTTTTAGAGCATTAGAACCCTGTGTTTTCCTCTGCTTCCATACCGCCACATGCCCCATAGTTGCTGTGAAGTTTGTATCTGTTTTCCATTTGTTGCCCTTGTTCTTCGTTTCTTTTTTTGTGTTCCACTCTTTTTCTGCCTTCTCTTGGTTTTAATTGAGCATTTTATGTGATTTCGTTTTCTCTCCTCTCTTAGCATATCAATTATACTTCTTTTTAAAATTTTCTTATTGGTTGCTCTAGAGTTTGCAATATACATTTACAACTAATGAAAATCTACTTTCAAATAACACTATACCGCTTCATGTAGTGCAAGTACCTTATAATAGAGTATGTCCAGTTCCTTCCTCCTGTCCATTATCACATTGCTGTCAATTCATTTCACTTATCCTAAGTTATAATCACTGAGTGCATTATTGCTGTTATTATTTTGAACAAACTTTTTTGTTAGGTCAATTAAGAATAAGGAAAATAATACATATTATTTTACTTTAATTTATTCCTTCTCCAATGCTCTTCCCTTCTTTACGTAGATAGATCCGAGTTTCTGACCTATACCATTTTCCTTCTTGCTGAAGAATTTCTTTTAACATTTCTTGCAAGGCAGGTCTACTGGAGACAAATTCCGTCAATTTTTGTTTGCCTTAGAAAGTCTTTATTTCTCCTTCACTTTTGAAGGATAATTTCACTGGATACAGAATTCTAGGTTAGTGGTTTTTTTCTTTCAACACTTCAGATATTTCACTCCATGCTCTTCTTGCTTGCATGGTTTCTGAAGAGAAGTTTGCAATTCTTATCTTGTCTCCCGGCTTCTTTCAAGATTTTCTCTTTGTCTTTGATTTTCTGCAATTCAAATATGATACATCTAGGTGTAGATTTTTTGATATATATCCTGCTTGTGTTCTATGAGCTTCCTGGATCAGTAGTTTGGTATCTGTCATTAATTTTGGAAAATTCTCAGTCATTATTACTTTAGATATTTCTTCTCCTTCTTTCTCTTTCTTCTCCTTCTGGTGTTTCCATTACACACATGTTACATCTTTTGTAATTGTCCCACAGTTCTTGGATATTCTGTTCTTTTTCATTTTTTTTTTCTCTTTTCATTTCAGTTTTGGAATTTTCTATTGACCTCTCTTCAAGCTCACTGATTCTTTCCTCAGCTGTGTCTAGTCTACTGATAAGCCCATCAAAGACATTCTTCATTTCTGTTACAGTGTTTTCAATTTCTAGCATTTCCTTTTGATTCTTTCTTAGAATTTCCATCTCTCTGCTTACATTACCCATCTATTCTTGCATGTCGTCCACTTTTTTTTTGTGAGGAAGATCAGCCCTGAGCTAACATCCATGCCAATCCTCCTCTTTTTGCTGAGGAGGACTGGCCCTGGGCTAACATCTGTGCTTATCTGCCTCCACTTTATATAGGACACCGCCACAACATGGCCTGACAAGTGGTGCCTCTGTGCATGCCCAGGATCTGAACCCGCGCCGCCAGCAGCAGAGCGTGTACGCTTAACCGCTACGCCACAGGGCTGGCCCCATTGTCCACTTTTTTATTAGATCTCTTAGCATATTAATCATAGTCATTTTAAATTTCTGGTCGGATTATTACAAAATCTCTACCATATCTGAATTTTATTCTGATGGTTGATTTCTCTCTTTAGACTGTGTTTTGGGGTTTTGTTTTTTTTTTTTTTTTTTGCCTTTTAGCATGCCTTGCAATATTTTGTTGAAAGCAAGACATGATGTATCAGGTAAAAGGAACTGACATATATGGGCCTTTCATGTGAGGATTTTTGTTTATCTGGCTAGGAGTTAGGCTGTATTTGCTGTACCTGTGGTATTAGAAGCTGAAATTTCCTGTGTCCTTGTTTTTGTCTCCTCTGTTGTTTTGGTTTTTCCTAGAGAGTCCTTCATAGGGTCTGAGGCTTGCAGTTCTTTTAGCTGTAATGCCTGTTATTATACAGGAGCACTATTGATGTGGCAGTAGAATATGAGAGGAGAGGAAGCATTTTATAGTCCTGTGATTAGATCTCAGTCTTTCAGTGAGCCTGAGTTGGGTATTTCCCTTCCCCGAGGTCATTGAGGCTTTGGTAAAACCCCAGTCTGTTAGGCTGTGGTGAAATACTTTCCCTTGAGGGCAGGCCTTGTTAGGAAGAACAGAGAACTCTGGGTGTATTCCAAAATGCTTACTTTACTCCTCCCCCTACCAGAAGCAGGAGGGAGTTTTTCTCTGATCTTTACAGTGAGAACCTGGTAGAGCTCCTGGAAGTAAAACTTAAGAATGTGGGGGCCCCTGGAAGTTTTTAACTCCCAAGATAGTCTACACTGAGCCTCAAGCAATTCATCAGTTAGAATTTAAAGTGTTCCTGCTGAAATTAGCTCTAGCTGCTGGCTTCTGCCCCTGGACTTCTGCTCCCAGTAAGCTGTGATGCTCTGTCTCCTCTGTTTTAGAAAGCCTGTCTGTCTCTCCAGTTTTAGAGGCAGAAGTTTGCCCTGTTGCCATAATTCTTTGAAGGATCCAAGAAGAGTTGTTGATTTTCAGTTTGTTTAGCTTTTTTCTTGTTGTGAGGATGGTAGTGATGCCTTCTGCACTCTTTACATGTTGGATGAGGCCCTGAAGTTTGACACCAGTATTTTAAAGTATTCTGTAGTCAGTTTTATTAAGATAAAATTAAGAAAACTTGGTTTGTTAATTTAAAATTTTTATTGTGTTATATGTATATATTAAATTGATTGCAATTTTTATATTATATATGTTTAAATGTTCATTTTTGGCCTACCCTCAAAGCATCCCACAGCGTGGGCTAATCTCAATTTTGCCACTAGAGGCAATTTCCTTATATTAGTGTGCTCAAGAAATATCTTCTGACTGTGGTTCTACTGATTCTTTTTAACATCTCTTCCATACATCTTCTTCTCCTTCTTCCTCTCCCGTTGGATGACTGCCTTATTCCAGATTCTTATCACCTTGGATCTGAGTCCTAATTAGCATCTCTGCCTGGCCACCCTCCACCTGTTCTCAGAGCAATCTTTCTAAAATGCACACCTTACTATGATATTACCTTGCCTAAATGCTTCATTGAGATGATTGGTAAACCTGTTATTGATAAAATAGAAGTTTCTTACTTAGGATGACATATGTATAAGGCCCTCTTGTCTTCTTATACAAACATTCAGATCAGGTACTTATTCCTCTAGGAAGCTGTCTTTGATATTCTTCTCTTATCCTAGATCCCTCAAACAGCTGCAGAAGTTATCACTCTTTCTTCTGTCCTACCACTATAGCTTGTTCATTACTCTATAATAACACTAGTCACATTGATTGTAATTTTTTGTTCACATGCCTGTTTCCCCAATAAAACTGTTACTTGAATTTTCATTCCAGCACCTTACATAGAATGTTTAGAAAAATAGATGTTCATTAAATATTTGTTGAAAAAATGAAGGAAATATCTCCACTGTAAAATCATAGGAAGATGAAAATCACTGCTCATCTAAGAAAGTTCAATATAATGCTATTCACAAAAATATGCCATTAGTTTTTGTAATTATAAATACATAGTAATATGGCAATTTTATGTAAAGTGTATAATCTTTGTTCTATGTACATCATTTTTCATATTTATGAAAATACATCTATGTGTCATCATGTCTTTCAGAGAAGAAATTAATGCTTATTAAATCACTTTAGGCCGGGGTTTCTCAACCTCGGCACTATTGACATTTTTGGCCAGCTAATACTTTGTTGTGGAGGGTTGTCCTGTGCCATGTAGGATGTTTAACAGTATCCCTGGCCTCTATACACTGTATGCCGGTAGCACCTCCCCAGTTGTGAAAACCCAAAATAACCCCAGACATTGACAAATCATTCCTAGTTGAGAACCACTGCTTTAGACTGCTATGTTTTATTTTTTGAAATTTGTGATTACAGTGGAACTTTAACTTCTAGTTCCCTAGCATATCATTTTTTTAAAAAGGTTTCACACCTGCTGGCTCCATAACACTACCAACAGTGCCTTCTAACTAAGGATAACTTATTTGTTTTATTGAGTATCTACATTACATCCAATAATTTCTCTTCTTTTACATCATCTTTAGAAGTATAATGCCTAAGGTAGATGCTCAGCCAATGTTTGTTGAATTAATAAAACTTAAATTCTTTACTTACATTTACTATAACATATACTATATTTTAGGTAATCTTAAAAGTGCCCTTAAATCTGACTTGGGTTTGTACACATAAATAAATAAATTCTAATTGTGCTATATGTTTGCATCTGATGTTTCTTGATTTTATGAGTTCGCATAAAGAAAAGACAACTTACTTTTGGAAGAGTCCTAGGTTTTGAAAACACACAAATTACTATGTATACGATGTTAACTTATACCCTTCAAAAGATGGGAAAATTAAGCTCTTACTTTGTTTACATTATTGTTTGGGGTGAATAAATGTATTTTGAAATAAATATAATAGTGAAGTAATACAAAAGTAATTTGGCCAGTTGGGTCAGATTCAGCTTGTGTATATTATTTTTTAATAAACAAATTTAGTGTTAAAGGTATAACCTACTTCATGTTATATGTCTTAAATGTGTATCTTTATCATTTATCACATAATTGAAAATTTCTTTATAGTACATAATCTGTGAATAATTTTTTTCTTAATTGGCTTACTATTTTAAAAATTACAGTGGTCTTTCTGCTTCAAAAATATCTCAGTTGGTATATATCCGAGAATTCAGTAGAATTTGGTTCTAATCTTGGATCTGCTACTACCTTTCTGATTTGGGGCCATTTATTTTACTTCTTTGAGTCCCAGTTTACTTATGTATAAAGAACAGAGGGTCCCTTTTTTTTAGCTTTAAAATTATGTGATTCTATGAGTTTCTAATATTGAAACTTTTTAATGTGTAACTGTCTATAGAGTTTTGGTGTATTCCTAAATAAGCAATTATTTCTATATTTTGAATTAGAACCTTAGATCAAAAGATGAAAAGAAAAATTCTGCTTCTATGCTATTTCCTTTTCCATAGTCAAATACTTAGAGTGAAGGCCTGGCCTGAAATAGTTACTGTTTTAGAAACTTCTTTATTATTGTAATTATTATAAAACTCTAGTGTACGTACTTAGTAAAAAAAAAAAAAAAAATTCAACAGTACATGATGATATTGAGTGGTAATCTCCCTTCTTACCCCCTTTGTATAGAGACTGCTGTTTCCCAACATCTTTCCTACTCTTATTCCTTTTAGTAATGGAATCCCCAAGTTTTAGCTGTGCCCATGACTACCTAACTAGAGTTAATTGCCATTTCCCAATTTACCTCACAGGTAGATATGGCCATGTGACCAACGTCAGGCCAAGAGGATGTGAGCAGAAGTGTGAAATGTCTATGCAAGTCTTTTAAAAATGAAAATGCTTGCCAACCATTTTCTCTTTCCTCTTCCTGTAAACTGGGTCACATCTGTGGTGCTCGCTGACAACGTCCCACCGTATAGTTGAGGGCACCTCTCTAAGCAATTATGTAGCTTGGGTCTCTTGATGACCTTGTGAAGGAGAGATGCCTTGCTCTGGACTGTTATGTGAGAGGAAAACAAATCCCTGTCTTGCTTGAGTCATTTTATTTTTGTGCCTTTTTGTCGCAACATCTTATCCTCTACCTTATCTATACACAAATTACTACCAGGATTAGGGTACTGCCATAACAAAAATCTAAAGTATGTGACATTGATTAAGCAGTCCATCAGTGTGCGGCAAAGAAACAGATAATCAAAGGCTAGAAAGCTGGTGACTTTTGTAACGTCATAGCAGAATATTTGGTGAAACCGTTACTTCTGATAACTTGAAAGGCAGACCGTGTGCTTGCTGTGCCCATAGCTTTCTAAAGGAAGTGGTCCAAAAGAAAAAAAAAAAAAAAGAATATTGGTGTGTGTGTGTGTGTTGGATGGTCCTTGCTGCTTTTAGCAAGGTACCATGAAGTATATATCAGGCAAGAATTAACCTGTTCACAAGTAGAAATGGAAGTTAAGGGAGTCACATTCTCTGACTGTGGCTTGCAATTAAAATTGATATAAAATCTAATAATTTGGACCATCAAAGTTGGGAATGTCAACTGCAACTATGCCCCATAAAGTAGAACCTTTGGTAAGTGCCCTTTTCAAAAGTTTTTCTTTAAGACTTTTCATCTGCAGTGGTGGCCCTGTAACAAAGGTCAAAATAGAGGTGTTGCCTTCCTAATCTAGCCTATTGTTTTAGATGACCTTAAAAATAGCCACCATTAAAATAAGAGATAGAAATGTGCTAAGCACAGAAGTGAATAAATAAAATAAGAGGTTGGCAGGTTTAAGAACTGTGACCAGAAGAGATTTTGACATGGAACCAACTGGTAGTAAATAAACTGAAAACTTACTAAATTTTAAATGGAATTGTATTCTCAACATGACCACAAACCTGGCCTGAAAATGCCTGTAGTTTTTCAATCTATAAAACAACCTCCAGGCCCCTCAAACTTGCATCATCATAAGCAGGCTGTGAAATTTGTACAGTCTCCAAAGAGGTCTACTTTCCAATGCCAACTTCAGAGAATAATAGATAAGGAAAATTTTCTCAGAAAGCAAAGCCAGGGGCCCCAGAGGACTAGGGACAAAGGAGTTCCTCTTGTAGAGTAGAATCAGGATCTAACAAAGGGTCTTAGTTCTGGCTGCTATAACAGAATACCATAGACTGGGTGGCTTATAAACAACAGAAGTTTGTTTCTCACAGTTCTGGAGGCTGAGAAGTCCAAGATCGAGGTGCTAGCAGTTTCTATTTCTGATGAGAATCCTGGTTCATCGATGGCTGTCTTCTTACTGTGTGCTCACATGGCAGAAGGGAGAAGGGAGCGCTTTGGGGTCTCCTGTATAAGGGCACTAATCCTACTCATATAGGGCTCTACCCTCGTGACCTAATAACTCTCAAGGGCCTATCTCCTTTACCATCGTATTGGAGATTAGGATTTCAGCATATGAATTTTGGGGAGATATAAACATTCAGTCCATTGTACAAGGTGTCTTCACAATTCCTGCTGAGAGGATGAATTGTGACTACTATGTGTTGCCCACTCTTCCCTTTTCAAACCATCATAATTGTATTGTTTCTGTTCTCTGCTCTGGTTTATATGTCAACATGATCCTATCAGCTTTCCACCTTATAAATGTTGTCAAAATCTCTGGTGCACTGATGAGTTGCTTTTCCATCCTCAATACTGTTACACATTAATTCTCTTTAGGATTCTTTGTT
Source organism: Ceratotherium simum simum (assembly GCF_057802395.1). Classification (NCBI taxonomy): domain Eukaryota; kingdom Metazoa; phylum Chordata; class Mammalia; order Perissodactyla; family Rhinocerotidae; genus Ceratotherium; species Ceratotherium simum. The sequence goes on from NC_141922.1 coordinate 38,886,648, forward strand.
ATTGTATCTGTGGGATTTTCAGAAGGAGGTGTTATAAAGCATATACAGTCGAGAGAAGTCAAGATGGCAGCATAGGCAGACTCTGAACTCACCTCCTTCCACGGACACAGCCAATTTACAACTACTCGTGGAAAAATTACCCCTGAGAGAGAACTGAAAACTGGATAAGAGGAACTCCTGCAACAAATGACAATCCTAATTGAGGTGGAAGACACAGAAATTCCTTTCTGGAGAGAAAAAAAGTCACCTTCACAAGCCACAGCATTTCACGGCTGCCCAGGAGCAGCCCAAAGGTATGCAGCCCTCCCTGGAGGAGTGGGGCCCTGAGCCGGAGAGTGCCCCTGCTGTAGGCATTTTTTGGACCCAGTACAATCAAGACAAGTGGTATAATATCTGACTTTGCTTCCTACTAAAACATTTGAGAGTACCCCCCAAAAAGCTGGTTCATAAAGAAATTAAAACCAGCTCTTAAAGGGCCCATGCACAAATTCACTCGTTTCAGAAAGCAACCTAAAGTCACCAGAAAGAAAGGTGCACAGTGCTTTGGTGAAGAGAGACTCACCTGATAGGCTCTGAGTGCATCTCAGTGAGAGGTGAGACCTCTCCAGGGACTGGGACAGTGGCAGTGGCCATTGTAGTGGCCTGGTGTGGGTGTGCTGACATAGACGCTGGCAGATGCCATTGGAGTTCTCCTTGGGGCCTGCTCACCCAGGGTCTGCCCCACACACTAGAGCACCAATTTAATCCAGCTCAGCGAGGGCAGGCAGCCCACCTTAGGGACTGGACCCACCCAACAACAAGCCCTTAGGTAACTTATGGCCCTGCTAAGTGAGCTGCCTGGATTCTCCACAGCCTGGTGAGTGGGTCCACCGCTGTGGGGCAGGACGTGTGCAAGGAGTGGGTGGAGAGTGTGGGGCTCCCACCTTGGAGAGACGGGGTCCACTTCAAGAGGTCGGGGCACTCACACGGGGAAGCACTGTGTTGACTGTGTGTGTGGACCTGTGGGCGGTGGGTCTTGCCAACTGCAGAAGATTTGTGCTTCTCAAAGACCCACATAGGGGGTTTGCCCCACTGTCCAAAGCCTGAAACAATTGGGTACTCCCATCCCTGAGGCCAGCCCCACCCAACTGCAATCCTCAGGGAGTTGACAAGAGACCTAAAGGCTGGAGGCTTATAGCAGTTATAAGCCCCTGAACCTAACAACCTGCCACGCTGGGGGCCTACTCACTTAAAAGAAATACTGCAACACAAATGTGGTATTAGAACTTGCAGCCAACTGTGCTGGGGCTCCCAACACCTGATAAAGAGACTGAAGGGCCCACAACAACTACAAGCAGCTGAGTATTGCAACAGCTCACCAGGGGCATAGCTCACCTCCCTGGGCACCTACAGTGAGAGCAAACATGCCACAACAGAAGGACACACGTAGCCCACATAGGGGTCACTCCCGGAACATTCAGAACTGAGGGAAGCACACTGCAGGGCCTCCTAAGGCATCACTTACATAAGGTCACCTCTCCAGCAGCAGGAGACGTAGCTGACCTACCTAATACATAAACACAAGCACAGCGAAAGAAGCAAAATGAGGAGGCAAAGGAATATGTTCCAAGGAAGGGAACGGGACAAAATCCCAGACAAACAACTAAGGGAAACAGAAATGAGCAACCTACCTCACAGAGAGTTCAAACAAAGAGTGTTAAGGATGCTCACTGATCTTGGGAGAAGAATGGATGAACTCAGTGAGAACGTCAACAAAGAAATGGAAGATATAAAAAAGAACCAATCAGAAATGAAGAATACAATACTGGAAATGAAAAATTCACTAGAGAGACTTAAAAGCAGAGTAGAGGATACAGAAGAATGGATCTGCGAGCTGGACAAAAGACTAGAAGAAATCACCCAAGCTGAACAGATAAAAGAAAAAAGAATTAAAAAGAGTGAGGACAGTCTAAGGGACCTCTGGGACAACATCAAGAGCACTAACATCCATGTTATAGGTGTCCCAGAAGGAGAAGAGTGAGGCAAAGGGGCAGAGAATCTATTTGAAGAAATAATAGATGAAAACTTTCCTAAGCTAAGGAAGGAAATGGACGTTCAGGACAGGAAGCACAGAGAGCCCCAAACAAGATAAACCCAAAGAGGCCCACACCAAGACACATCATAATTAAAATGTCCAGAATTAAAGATAAAGAGAGAATCCTAAATGCTGCAAGAGAAAGACAAGTTACATACAAAGGAAACCCCATAAGGGTATCATCTGACTTCTCAGCGGAAACCTTACAGGATAGAAGAAAGTGGCATGATATATTTAAAGTGCTAAAAGGAAAAAACCTACAGACAAGAATAATCTGCTCAGCAAGGTTATGATTCAAAATGGAAGGAGAGAGAAAAAGTTTCCCAGACGAGCAAAAATTAAAGGACTTTGTCACCAATAAACCAGTACTACAAGTAATGCTAAAGGGACTTATTTAAGGGGAAAAGAGAAGACCACAAATAGGAAAAAGTATCTATTTCCATGATAAGAGCGTAGTGGATACAAATGCACAAAGAAGAGGTTAGATATGATATCAAAAACATAAAAGGAGGGAGGAGGGGAGTTAAAGAGTAGAGCTTTCAGACAGAGGTCAAACTAAAGAGACCATCAACTTAATATGGATTCCTATATACGTAGGTTACTGTATATGGACCCCATGGTAATCACAAACCAGAAACCTATAATAAATACACAAAAAACTAAGAGAAAGGTACCCAAATGTAATACTAAAGAAAGCCATCAAACCACAAGGGAAGAGAGCAAGAGAAGAAAGGAACAGAGAAGTACTACTAAAACACTAAGAGAAAAAAGTTAAAAAACAGCAGTAAGTATATACTTATCAATAGCTACTTTAAATCTCAGTGGACTAAATGCTCCAATCAAAAGGCAAAAGGTGGCTGATTGGATAAAAAAACAAGACCCATATATGTCTGCATACAAGAGACACACTTCAGACCTAAAGACACTCACAAACTGAAAGTGAAGGGATGGAAAAAGATACTCCACGCAAATGGCAATGAAAAGAAAGCTGGGGTAGCAATACTCATATCAGACAAAATAGACTTTAAAACAAAAACTATAACAAGAGACAAAGAAGGGCACTACATAATGATCAAGGGAACAATCCAACAAGAGGATATAACACTTGTAAATATCTATGCACCCAACGTAGGAGAACCTAAATATATAAAGCAATTATTAACAGACATAAAAAGAGAAATAGTAAGACAATAATAGTAGGGGATTTTAACACTCCACTTACACCAACGGATAGGTCATCCAAACAGAAGATCAATAAGGAAACATTGGCCTTAAATGACACACTAGAACAGATGGACCTAGTAGATATATACAGAACATTCCATCCCCAAACCAAAGAATACATGTTCTTTACAAATGCACATGGAACATTCTCCAGGATTGATCACATTTTAAACCACAAAACAAGTGTCCATAAATTTAAGAAGATTGAAATAATACCAAGCACCTTTTATGATGACAACAGTATGAAACTAGAAATCAACTATAGGAAGAAAATCAGAAAAGCCACAAATACATGGAGATTAAACAAAATGCTACTGAACAACGATGGAGTCAATGAAGAAATCAAAGGAGAAATCAAAAAATATGTGGAGACAAATGAAAATGAAAATACGACATGCCAGAATTTGTGGGATACAGCAAAAGTGGTTCTAAGAGGGACGTTTATAGCAATACAGGCCTTTCTCAACAAACAACAAAAATCTCAAATAAACAATCTAACAAGGCACCTAAAGGAATTGGAAAAAGAAGAAAAAACAAAGCCCCAAATCAGTAGAAGAGATAACAAAAATCAGAGCAGAAATAAATGAAATAGAGACTAAAAAAAAAGATAGAAAAAATTAATAAAACCAAGAGCTGGGTCTTTGAAAAGATAAACAAAATTGACAAACCTTTAGCTAGACTCACCAATAAAAAAAGAGAGAAGGCTCAAATAAGTAAAATCAGAAATGAAAGAGGAGGGGCTGGCCTGGTGGCGCGAGCAGTTAAGTGTGCACGCTCCGCTGCAGCGGCCTGGGGTTTGCCAGTTAAGATCTTGGACGCGCACCAACGCACCACTTGGCAAGCCATGCTGTGGCGGCGTCCCATATAAAGTGCAGAAAGTTAGCCAAGGGCCAGTCTTCCTCAGCAAAAAAAGAGGAGGATTGGCAGATGTTAGCACAGGGCTGATCTTTCTCCCCAAAAAATAGAATGAAAGAGGAGAGATTACAACAGACACCTTAGAAATACAAAAGATTATAAGAGAATACTATGAAAAACTATATGCCAACAAATTGGACAATCTGGAAGAAATGGATAAATTCTTAGAATCATACAACCTTCCAAAACTGAATCAAGAAGAAAAAGAGAATTTGAATAGGCCAATCACCAGTAAGGAGATCGAAACAGTAATCAAAAACCTCCCCAAAAATAAAAGTCCAGGACCAGACGGCTTCCCTGGTCAATTCTACCAAACATTCAAAGAAGACTTAATACATATCCTTCTCAAACTCTTCCCAAAAATTGAGGCGGGGGGAAGCTCCCTAACTCATTCTACAAAGCCAACATTACCCTGATACCAAAACCAGAGAAGGACAACACAAAAAAAGAAAATTACAGGCCAATATCACTGATGAACATCGATGCAAAAATCCTCAACAAAATACTAGCAAATCGCATACAACAATACGTTAAAAAGATTATACACCATGATCAGGTGGTATTTATTCCAGGGATGCAGGGATGGTTCAACATTCGCGAATCAATCAACGTGATGCACCACATTAATAAAATGAAGAATAAAAATCACATTATCATCTCAATAATGCAGAGAAAGCATTTGACAAGATACAGCATCCATTTATGATAAAAACTCTGAATAAAATGGGTATAGAAGGAAAATACCTCAACATAATAAAGGCCATATATGACAAACCCACAGCTAATATCATCATCAATGGTGAAAAACTGAAAGCTATCCCTCTCAGAACAGGAAGAAGACAAGGATGCCCACTCTCACCATTCCTATTTAACATAGTATTGGAAGTCCTAGCCAGAGCAATCAGGCAAGAAAAAGAAATAAAAGGGATCCAAATTGGAAAGGAAGAAGTGAAACTGTCACTATTTGCAGATAACATGATTTTATATATAGAAAACCCTAAAGAATCCACCAAAAAACTTTTAGAAGTAATAAACAAATATGGTAAAGTTGCAGGATACAAAATCAACATGCAAAAATCAGTTGCATTTCTATACACAAACAATGAAGTAGGCGAAAGAGAAATCAAGAATATAATCCCATTTACAATTGCAACAAAAAGAATAAAATACCTAGGAATAAACTTAACCAAAGAGGTGAATGATCTGTACACAGAAAACTATAAAACATTGCTGAAAGAAATTGAAGTGGACACAAAGAAATGGAAAGATATTCCGTGCTCTTGGATTGGAAGAATTAACATAGTTAAGATGTCCATAATTCCTAAAGCAATCTATGGATTCAATGCAATCCCTATCAAAGTTCCAACAACGTTTTTCACAGAAATAGAACAAAGACTCCTAAAATTTATATGGGACAACAAAAGACCCAGAATAGGTAAAGGAATCCTGAGAAAAAAGAACAAAGCTGGAGGTATCACACTCCCTGATTTCAAAATATACTACAAAGCTATAGTAAACAAAACAGCATGGTACTGGCACAAAAACAGACACACAGATCAATGGAATAGAATCAAAAGCCCAGAAATAAACCCACACATCTATGGACAGCTAATCTTTGACAAAGGAGCCAAGAACATAGAATGGAGAAAAGAAATCTTCAACAAATGATGTTGGGAAAACTGGACAGCCACATACAAAAAAATGAAACTAGACCCTTACCTTACACCATACACAAAAATTAACTCCAAATGGATTAAAGACTTGAATGTAAGGCCTGAAAACATGAAACTTCTAGAAGAAAACATAGGCAGTATGCTCTTCAACGTTGGTCTTAGCAACATATTTTCAAGCACCATGTCTGACCAGGCAAGAGAAACAATAGAAAAAGTAAACAAATGGGACTACTTCAAACTAAAAATCTTCTGCACAGCAAAGGAAACCATCAACAAGATGAAAAGACAACCTAACAATTGGGAGAAGATATTTGCAAACCATACATCTGATAAGGGGTTAATCTCCAAAATATGTAAAGAACTCATGCATCTCAACAACAAAAAAACTAGCAACACAATTGAAAAATGGGCATAAGACTTGAAAAGACATTTCTCCAAAGATATATAGATGGCCAACAGGCACATGAAAAGATGTTTGACATCATTAACTATCAGGGAAATGCAAATCAAAACTACAATGAGACGGCCGGCCCTGTGGCTTGGTGGTTAAGTGCGCGCACTGCAATGCTGGTGGCCAGGGTTCGGATCCCGGGTGCGCATTGAGGCACCACTTCTCCATCCATCCTGAGGCTGAGTCCCACATACAGCAACTAGAAGGATGTGCAGCTATGACATACAACTATCTACTGGGGCTTTGGGGGGAAAAAATAAAATAAATAAAATCTTTAAAAAAAAAAAAAAAAACTACAATGAGATATCACCTCACACCCCACAGAATGGCTATAATTAAGAAGACAGGAAACAACAAGTGTTGGAGAGGATGTGGAGAGAAGGGAACTCTCATACACTGCTGGTGGGAGTGCAAACTGGTGCAGCCACTATGGAGAAAAATTAAGAATAGAACTACCATACCATCCAGCTATTCCACTGGTGGGTATTTCTCCAAAGAACGTGAAAACATGCATGTATAAAGATACATGCACCCCTATGCTCATTGCAGCATTATTCACAATAGCCAAGACTTGGAAGCAACCTAGGTGCCCATCAAGGGACGAATGGATAAAGAAGATGTGATATATATACACAAGAATACTACTCAGCCATAAGAAATGATGAAATCCAAGGGGCTGGCCCAGTGGCGCAAGTGGTTAAGTGCGCCTGCTGCGCTGCGGCAGCCCCGGGTTCGCCGGTTCGGATCCTGGATGCACACTGACACACCGCTTGTCAAGCCATGCTGTGGCGGTGTCCCATATAAAGTGGAGGAAGATGGGCACAGATGTTAGCCCAGGGCCAATCTTCCTCAGCAAAAAGAGGAGGATTGGCAGATGTTAGCTCAGGGCCAATCATCCTCAAAAAAAAAAAAAAAAGAAAAGAAACAATGAAATCCAGCCATTTGTGACAACATGGATGCACCTTGAGGGTATTATGCTAAGCAAAATAAGTCAGAGGTAGAAAGTCAAATACCATATGATCTCACTCATAAGTAGGAGATAAAAACAACAGCAAACAAACACATAGAGACAGATTGGATTGGTGATTATCAGAGAGGAAGAGAGGGGTGAAAGGGATGATGGGGTGCATGTGTGTAGTGATGGATTGTAATTAGTCTTTGGGTGGTGAGCATGATGTAATCTATACAGAAATTGAAATATAATGATATACACCTGAAATTTATATAATGTTATAAACCAATATTACTGCAATAAAATAAATAAATAAAATATAATTCCCATCTCCAAAAAAAAGATCTTTTGTTTATGTCGTTTATGTCTATTGATATTTGCTGAATTAAAAATGAAACCAGAGCTTTCAAAAAGATTTACTAAAATATCAATAATAAACATATTAAACATAATAAATGTTAGCATAAATTATACATTTTTCTTTTTAAAAACTATTTTTGAAACAATATAATTTAGGGAAAAGAGTGGTATTGTTTTACATTTTTGCAAGTCTTTTCAGTGTCTAGTTTAATAAAAGATGGCTGATTTCTTATATCTGCTTTTCCTTTCAAACTGTTGTGTGATATGTTGTTTTGGTCAAAGTATATGAAGAAAATCTGGCCACACAGATATGTAGTTGGAAAAGGGAGAAGTATTTTAATAGCCTTCTCAGATAATTATGGCTATTCCTCTTTATACTACACCAACACTTAAAAACTGGTACATTCTTAAAGGTTAGTTGCAATATGGAATCCGAAACCGTATCAATACTTTCCATACTCTGCTATGTGAAAATCCATTGGTCTATGTTGCTCTTGGAATACATCTTTTCATTCACTTGGGATTTCGTAACCTTATGCATTGGTCTTTTGGAAAAAAAAAAAAAGTGGTTCACTGAGTTATGCAGATGTTTCAAATGTTGACATTTTATTTTACAATATCAAAAAGTCACCACCAATCTCATCAGAAAAATCTTTAAGTGTTGAGAAGCTGTCAAACTCACAGTGGTAGATATAATTTTTTCAGAATTCTGATTTTCACTTGTAAGCTTTTATTTTATTATCGGGAAAAATACCGTCTGTTGTATTCCTCAAAGTAACAGTCTCACTTTGTACATTTTTGAGAATACATCTGCCAAGTACCCAAATCTGAACAACTATAATTTGTATGTCAGTCCTTTCAAGTGAAAATGATGTTCCATGAAGCAGTGATTAGGTCAGCTGGAAACTCAAACAATTGCACAAGTGCTTTATCTGGCGATAACCGTTATACTTTGGTATGCAGCAGGCATGCTTTCTGTTTACTTCCCATTTCATCAATTTGAATATTAAAAAGCTGTGTACTCAAGGCTCAACGTTTAATAAAGTTAATACTTTTGGGCATTCTTAAGTGAAACTGGCTTCTTCTTTCTTTAAAAGTGAAGAATACATGGGGGCTGGCCCCGTGGTGTGGTAGTTCAGTTCGCGTGCTCCAGGATTCACAGGTTCAGATCCTGGGCATGGACCTATGCACTGCTTCCCAAGCCACTCTGTGACAGGCGTCCCACATATAAAATAGAGGAAGTTGGGCACAGATGTTAGCTCAGGGCCAATCTTCCTCAGCAAAAGAGGGGACTGGCAACAGATGTTAGCTCAGGACTAATCTTCCTCACCAAAAAAAAAGTGAAGAATACAATCATTTCAGTGCCGCTGCCTTGATACATACAAAGGAGCCAGCGGTTTTACCCAAAAGTGCATTAGCATCATCAGTACAAATATCAGCACAGTGAAAAAGGCACACAACACCTTAGTATTATTATGAAAATAGTTTTGACCTCATGGACTCCCTGAAAGAGGAGTCTACAGACCACACTTTGAGGACCATTGAACAAATTACTTATAGTTCACAAGTAGGTCATGGAAGTTTCATACCGGTTCCGTCTGCCTGGGATTGCTTTCCCTCTTCCACCTACAGAGCTGCTACCCATTTTTCGAAGGCCCAGTTCAAACATTCTCTCCTTAAGCTTTCCCTGATCCTTTCCTCCCAATCCACCCGCCCCCCGCCGCCCCCCTGAGCTGATCTTTTTCCCTTGTGTCTTGCCGTGGTAGCTTGCACATATCTTGCTACAGTACTTATCAATTGCGTTGCATTTTTTCTTTACATGTCTTATTCATAACCTCAGCACTTATTTGACACTCAGTAATTTAATGAGGCTGAAATTTTGTAATTACGTATCAAAAAATCATAGCAATGACTTTTTCTTCTTACTCTTAGACATTTTTTAATTAGACATTTTTAGTGTCTATTAGACATTTTAGACATTAGTGTCTAATTTTAGTGTGTAATTAGACATTTTAGACATTAGACATGTTTTAGTGTCTAAATACAAAAGCGCTGCCATCCCATCACTCTGCACTGTATATGTGGCACACTCTATTCCTATATAATTGTAGTTCTTAGTTGGGTGCCCTTATTTGTTAATTATTCATATATACATTCTATAAATGAATATAAACCTACCTATTCAATTCCTATCATAAGAGCACTAAGACTGTAGTATTTTTAATCAAATCTGTTTTAGCGTTTATGTACCCTTCTTTCAAAACTAAAGTAACATTTATATACTAAACTTCCATTATCATCAAAAGAGGAGAATAGCTTAAGTTTCTTTCAAAGAATAATTAATTTGACTGATACGAAAAACACTTCATAGCATAGTGATAACACTTATTCCATCTGAGGATTTTAAACGGATTGTTACAAAAATGCAGCATACATTTTTTCATTTTGTGTACTATTCATTTTTAAGGCTTCTCAGCAGACAAGAAGAATGCATTTAGTGGATTGTGATTCTAATTGCAGAATTTTTTGTCCATTAAGACTATTATGGGCATGTTTTTTTTATGCCATATGTGTTTGAAGTTTCCATCCTGCCAGAAATATAATTTTTTTTCAAATCAAGAGAATTATCTCTCCTCAGAAAAATATTCTTGCACACAGAAAAGCAATCATCTCATTAACTAAAATGTGAAATGAGGCAAATGACAGGACAAACAAGGAACAAACACATTGTCATACGGGAAGAATGTGCTAGCGTGCAAGAGCTTATGCATTACTGCTGTTAAGACAAATAATGTGACCTATCAACAAAATGTAACATACTGTGTAAAAATTTGTGTGTGTGTGTGTGTTGAGGGGGGCGGTGTAAGTGTTTGGAGGATGACTATTCTCATTGATAAGTATTCATTATTATATTTCACACTGAGGAGAAGGATGATTTTAATTCAGATGTAATTCGGCAAAGACCACTGTGTAATCAGTATAGCCATCAACAAACTGATTCATGTGCAATTGGTCAAAAATTACAAAGGCTGTTTCTGAGTTCTTGTTTGTACCCACCATCTTAAGATTACATCACGATTAAAGCATGCAAGACTTGAACTGACTTCAAAGACTAAATTTAGACTTGTAGCTAGTTTAGCTTTTTTCTTTTATTGGTTCATGTTTTCCATTTGGCTTCCATATCCTGTTCTAGCTTGATGCCCCTTCTAGAATTTCATTTACAAATCTTACAGCCTTGGTTGGTGAAACACACTAATTAATGTTGTGGTAGAGGCTGAGGATTTTAGCAATCTCATGCCTCCTGCTTGGAAAAATATCTGCTGTTTTTCCACCCATGTCTAGCACCATATTGAACATGGCAAATGCATCTTAAGTGGAACTCTAAATGCATTTAATCAAAATGCATTTAAGGAGGACTGTTTATACTATCTGCTGCCAATACTATTAATCATGAAGCTCAAACCTTTCAATGCAACAGAAACATGAGATCTGCTTTTTCCTAATTAGATTTTTTCAAGAAAAAACAATAAAGTAAAAATAGGTCATTTTATGATTTTTTAAAAAAGTCCCAAGTAACGCTTAAGCCAACAGCATTCCAGCTTTATAAAATGGACAATTCTGTGGGCTTTGTAAATCCCTTATGAATATATTAAGCAATACTAGTCTAAGGGACAAATTCTAGTTCCATAGGTCTTTGGCCTGCCTGCGAATCCTGTACAGGCAGCAAAACTCAGATTTACAGCTTTATGCTTGAAGAAGCTTTGTCTGTGACCACCTTCTCAAAAGATTTTGGTTAGTGCTGTGGTATATCCATCATATTTTAGTTGGAATTGAATAAACCTAAAATTACTTGTGCTAATTTGCCCACTAAACTCTTAGCAGATCCAGAAGGTGCCATATATTTTTGGTTGATTCTAAGATCAGCTTATCTGCATGCTGTTTTGTGATGGTGCCAGCACACATCAATTCAGTGTTTTTTGAGCAACATGTAAGGGCCAGCCTTTTAGTAGGTGTAAAACCTTCGAAGAAATAGCTGGGTAGTTTTATAAGCACTGTACTTTGTAGCTCCTGAGGTTATAGTTAAGTTTTTGACTCTTGGATTGCTCCAACCCTAGCTAACTGACGAAGAGGAAAAACAAGCTACTCTTGAAACTCCGAATTCAGCGAGCCTGGAACATAACACCCTTGTTTAGTGGCCTGACTTGGCCACATTAGTTGGCTGTCTGTAAACCAAGGGAGATGGAAAGGATACTTTGTGAATCTGTGCTGTAGATGGAGCAGACTACACTGCCAAGTTCAAAGCTCTATTTGCCAGGTCGCCTTATTATCCAAATCCTCATGTATTTGAAAGCTTTATGTGTCCCTTGAGACCTTCTGATGAATGTGATTTCACCATACTTCCAAGAACCTAGAGATTCAGGATTAACTAATGAAAAGATAATTTATAATACATTTACCTTGAGCTCTGATTGGCGATATTTGTGTTAACATAGCCCGTGTTCTGTCAAATGTGTATGTGCGCAAACACAAAGGAACGACAAGTTGGTTCCAAAACAACAGTTTAAAAAGTATGAGGAAAAAGCTTGTATGTGGCTTGCTTAAGCCTGTTTTCCTCATAATTTAAAAATATCTTTTCCAAGATGGCATGCTCTGATTTTTCTAACATTTAATTCAAAGTTTCTTTTGAAGTATAGAGAAATCTAGTTCAGAAATGCATTTCTTGACTTTTACTTTTAAAACACCCATCAGAGGAGAAGTCAAGATGGCGGCATAGGCAGACTCTGAACTCACCTCCTGCCGAGGACACAGCCAATTTACAACTACTCGTGGAAAAATTACCCCTGAGACAGAACTGAAAACCGGATAAGAGGAACTCCTGCAACAATGGACAAACCTAATTGAGGTGGAAGAGGCAGAGACTCCCTTCTGGAGAGGAAAAATGCTGCCTTCACAAGTCGCAGCACCTCACAGCCACCCGGGAGCAGCCCACAGGTCTGCAGCCTCCCTGGAGGCGCAGGGCCCTGAGCTGGGAGCACCCCCGCTGTGGGCATTTTGTGGGCCCAGCACAATTGAGACGAGTGGCATAATATCTGACTTTGCCTGCTGCTAAAACATTGGGGAGTACCCCAAGAAAAGCTGGTTGACAAAGAAATTAAAACCGGCTCTTAAAGGGCCCACGTGCAAACTCACCTGTTTCAGAAAGCAACCTAAAATCACCAGAAAGAAAGGTGCACAGTGCTTTGGTGAAATGAGACTCACCTGATAGGCCCTGAGTGCATCTCGGTGAGAGGTGAGACCTCTCCAGGGACTGGGACATTGGCAGTGGCCATTGTTGTGGCCTGGTGTGGGCGTGCTGACACAGATGCCATTGGAGTTCTCCCTGAGGCCTGCTAGCCCAGGGTCTGCCCCACCCGCTAGAGCACTGATTTAATCCAGCTCAGCCAGAGTGGACAGCCCACCCTAGAGACTGGCGCCACCCAACAACAAGCCCTCAGGCAACTTGTGGGCCTGCATAGATTGGTGACTGGATTCTCTGCAGCCTGGCAACTGAGCCCACTTCAGTGGGGCAGAGCATGCACAAGGAGCAGGTGGAGAGTGTGGGGCAGTGGTGGAGTGTGTGGGGCTCCTGCCGTGGAGAGACTGGGTCCGCTTTGGGAGGTCGGGGCATGCACGCGGGGCAGGACTGTGTTGACTGTGTGTGTGTGGACCTGTGGGCGGCAGGGCTTGTCAGCTGCAGAAGACTTGTGCTTCTCAAAGACCCACATAGGGCGTTTGCCCCACCTTCCGAAGCTTGAAATAATTGGGTGCTCCCGTGCCTGAGGCCAGCCCCACCCAGCTGCAATCCTCAGAGAGCTGACAAGAGACCTAAAGTCTGGAGGCTTATAGCAATTGTAAGGCCCTCAGCCTAACAACCTGCCACTCTGGGGGCCTACTCACTTAAAAGAAATACAGCAACACAAATGTGGTATTAGAACTTGCAGCCAACTGTGCTGGGGCTCCCCACACCTGATAAAGAGACTGAAGGGCCCACAACAACTACAAGCAGCTGAGCATTACAACAGCTGGCTAGGAGCATAACTCGGCCTCCCTGGGCGCCTACAGGGAGAGCAAACAGACCACAACAGAAGGACACACGTAGCCCACATAGGGGCCACCCCTGGAACATTGAGAACTGAGGGAAGCACACTGCAGGCTTCCTAAGGCATCACTTACATAAGGTCACCTATCTAAGAGCAGGAGACGTAGCTGACCTACCTAATATGTAGACACAAGCACAGGGAAAGAGGCAAAATGAGGAGGCAAAGGAATACATTCCAAGTAAGGGAACAGGACAAAACCCCAGAAAAGGAACTAAGTGAAACAGAAATGAGCAACCTACCCAACAGAGAGTTCAAAAAAAGAGTGTCAAGGATGCTTACTGATCTGGGGAGAAGAATAGATGAACTCAGTGAGAATGTCAACAAAGAAATGGAAGATATAAAAAAGAACCAATCAGAAATGAAGAATACCATACTGGAAATGAAAAATTCACTAGAGAGACTTAAAAGCAGAGTAGAGGATACAGAAGAATGGATCTGTGTGCTGCATGAAAGATTAGAAGAAATTACCCAAGCTGAACAGGTAAAAGAGAAAAGAATTAAAAAGAGTGAGGACAGTCTAAGGGACATCTGGGGCAACATCAAGCGCACTAACATCTGTGTTATAGGTGTCCCGGAAGGAGAAGAGCGAGACAAAGGGGCAGAGAATCTATTTCAAGAAATAATAGATGAAAACTTCCCTAACCTAAGGAAGGAAACAGACATCCAGGTACAGGAAGCACAGAGAGCCCCAAACAAGATAAACCCAAAGAGGCCCATACCAAGACACATCATAATCAAAATGTCCAGAATTAATGATAAAGAGAGAATCCTAAAAGCCACAAGAGAAAGTCAAGTTACATACAAAGGAAACCCCATAAGGCTATCAGCTGACTTCTCAGCAGAAACCTTACAGGCTAGAAGAGAGTGGCACGATATATTTAAAGTGCTAAAAGGAAAAAAACTTGCAGCCAAGAATACTCTACCCAGCAAGGTTATCATTCAAAATGGAAGGAGAGATCAAAAATTTCCCAGACAAGCAAAAATTAAAGGAGTTTGTCACCAAGAAACCAGTGCTACAAGAAATGTTAAAGGGACTGATTTAAGGGGAAGAGAAGACTACAAATAGGAAAAATTATCTATTTCCATGATAAGAGGGTAATGGATATAAATGCACAAAGAAGAGGTTAGATATGATATCAAAAACATAAAAGGAGGGAGGAGGGGAGTTAAAGAGTAGAGCTTTCTGACAGAGGTCAAACTAAAGAGACCATCAATTCTGTATAGAAGAAAAAAGGAACAGAGAAGGACTACTAAAACACTGAGAAAAAAAAGTTAAAAATGGCAGTAAGTACATACTTATCAATAGCTACTTTAAACATCAATGGACTAATGCTCCAATTAAAAGGCATAGGGTGGCTGATTGGATAAAAAAACAAGACCCATATATATGCTGCATACAAGAGACACACTTCAGACCTAAAGACACTCACAAACTGAAAGTGAAGGGATGGAAAAAGATACTCCACACAAATGGCAATGAAAAGAAAGCTGGGATAGCAATACTCATATCAGACAAAATAGACTTTAAAACAAAAACGGTAAAAAGAGACAAAGAAGGGCATTACATAATGATCAAGGGAACAATCCAACAAGAGGATATAACGCTTGTAAATAACTACACACCCAATGTAGGTGCACCTAAATATATAAAGAAATTATTAACAGACATAAAAACAGAAATAAACAGTAACACAATAATAGTAGGGGACTTTAACACTCCACTTACACCTGTGGATAGATCATCCAAACGGAAGATCAATAAGGAAACATTGGCCTTAAATGACACACTAGAACAGATGGACCTAGTAGATATATACAGAGCATTCCATCCAAAAACTGAAGAATACACATTCTTTTCAAATGCACATGGATCATTCTCCAGGATTGATCACATTTTAGGCCACAAAACAAGTGTCCATAAATTTAAGAAGATTGAAATAATACCAAGCACTTTTTATGATGACAACGGTATGAAACTAGAAATCAACTATAGGAAGAAAATCAGAAAAGCCACAAATACGTGGAGATTAAACAAAATGCTACTGAACAACGACTGGGTCAACGAAGAAATCAAAGAAGAAATAAAAAAATATGTGGAGACAAATGAAAATGAAAATACGACATGCCAGAAATTATGGGATACAGCAAAAGTGGTTCTAAGAGGGAAGTTTATAGCAATACAGGCCTATCTCATCAAACAAGAAAAATCTCAAATAAACAATCTAACAATGAACCTAAAGGAACTGGAAAAAGAAGAACAAACAAAGCCCCAAATCAGTAGAAGAAGGGAAATAATAAAAATCAGAGCAGAAATAAATGAAATAGAGACCAAAAAAACAATAGAAAAAATTAATAAAACCAAGAGCTGGTTCTTTGAAAAGATAAACAAAATTGACAAACCTTTAGCTAGACTCACCAAGAAAAAAAAGAGAGAAGGCACAAATAAGTAAAATCAGAAATGAAAGAGGAGAAATTACAACAGACACCTCAGAAATACAAAAGATTATAAGAGAATACTATGAAAAGCTATATGCCAACCAATTCGACAATCTGGAAGAAATGGATAAATTCTTAGAATCATACAACCTTCCAAAACTGGATCAAGAAGAAGTAGAGAATTTGAATAGGCCAATCACCAGTAAGGAGATCGAAACAGTAATCACAAACCTCCCCAAAAATAAAAGTCCAGGACAAGACGGCTTCCCTGGTGAATTCTACCAAACATTCAAAGAAGACTTAATACCTATCCTTCTCAAACTCTTCCCAAATTTGAATTGAGGAGGGGGAAAGCTCCCTAACTCATTCTATGAGCCAACATTACCCTGATACCAAAACCAGACAAGGACAACACGAAAAAAGAAAATTACAGGCCAATATCACTGATGAACATCGATGCAAAAATCCTCAACAAAATACTAGCAAATCGCATACAACAGTACGTTAAAAAGATTATACACCATGATCAAGTGGGATTTATTCCAGGGATGCAGGGATGGTTTAACTGTTGCAAATCAATCAACATAATACACCACATTAATAAAATGAAGAATAAAAATCACATGATCATCTCAATAGATGCAGAGAAAGCATTTGACAAGATACAGCATCCATTTATGATAAAAACTCTGAATAAAATGGGTATAGAAGGAAAGTACCTCAACATAATAAAGGCCATATATGAGAAACCCACAGCTAATATCATCCTCAATGGTGAAAAAATGAAAGCTATCCCTCTAAGAACAGGAACCAGACAAGGATGCCCACTGTCACCACTCCTATTTAACATAGTACTGGAAGTCCTAGCCAGAGCAATCAAGGAAGAGAAAGAAATAAAAGGGATCCAAATTGGAAAGGAAGAAGTGAAACTGTCACTATTTGCAGATAACATGATTTTATATATAGAAAACCCTAAAGAATCCACCAGAAAACTTTTAGAAGTAATAAACGAATATGGTAATGTTGCAAGATATAAAATCAACATACAAAAATCAGTTGCATTTCTATACACTAACAACGAAGTAGCAGAAAGAGAAATTAAGAATACCATCCCATTTACAATTGCAACAAAAAGAATAAAATACCTAGGAATAAACTTAACCAAAGAGGTGAAAGAGCTGTACGCAGAAAACTATAAAACATTGCTGAAAGAAATTGAAGAAGACACAAAGAAATGGAAAGATATTCCGTGCTCTTGGATTGGAAGAATTAACATAGTTAAGATGTCCATAATTCCTAAAGCAATCTATAGATTCAATGCAATCCCTATCAAAGTTCCAACAACGTTTTTCACAGAAATAGAACAAAGAATCCTAAAATTTATATGGAACAACAAAAGACCCGGAATAGGTAAAGGAATCCTGAGAAAAAAGAACAAAGCTGGAGGTATCACACTCCCTGATTTCAAAATATACTACAAAGCTATAGTAAGCAAAACAGCATGGTACTGGCACAAAAACAGACACACGGATCAATGGAATAGAATCAAAAGCCCAGAAATAAACCCACACATCTATGGACAGCTAATCTTTGACAAAGGAGCCAAGAACATAGAATGGAGAAAAGAAAGTCTCTTCAACAAATGGTGTTGGGAAAACTGGATAGCCACATGCAAAAAAATGAAAGTAGACCCTTACCTTACACCACACACAAAAATTAAATCCAAATGGATTAAAGACTTGAATGTAAGACCTGAAACTATGAAACTTCTAGAAGAAAACATAGGCAGTACACTCTTCGACATTGGTCTTAGCAACATATTTTCAAGCACCATGTCTGACCGGGCAAGAGAAACAATAGAAAAAATAAACAAATGGGACTACATCAAACTAAAAATCTTCTGCACAGCAAAGGAAACCATCAACAAGATGAAAAGACAACTTAACAATTGGGAGAAGATATTTGCAAACCATACATATGATAAGGGGTTAATCTCCAAAATATATAAAGAACTCATGCATCTCAACAACAAAAAAACTAACAACCCAATTAAAAAATGGGCAAAAGACCTGAACAGACATTTCTCCAAAGAAGATATACAAATGGCCAACAGACACATGAAAAGATGTTCAAAATCATTAACTATCAGGGAAATGCAAATCAAAACTACAATGAGATATCACCTCACCCCCATCAGAATGGCTATAATTAATGAGACAGGAAACAACATATGTTGGAGAGGATGTGGAGAGAAGGGAACTCTCATACACTGTTGGTGGGAGTGCAAACTGGTGCGGCCACTATGGAAAACAGTGTGGAGATTCCTCAAAAAATCGATAGAACTACCATATGATCCAGCTATTCCACTGCTGGGTATTTATCCAAAGAACTTGAAAACACCAATGCATAAAGATACATGCACCCCTGTGTTCATTGCAGCATTATTCACAATAGCCAAGGCTTGGAAGCAACCTAAGTGCCCATCAAGGGACGAATGGATAAAGAAGATGTGGTATATATACACAATGGAATACTACTCAGCCATAAGAAACGATGAAATCCAGCCATTTGTGACAACATGCATGGACATTGAGGGTATTAAGCAAAGTGAAATAAGTCAGAGGGAGAAGGCCAAATACCGTATGATTTCCTTCATTAAGTAGTAGATAATAACAACAATAAACAAACACATAGAGACAGAGATTGGATTGGTGGTTACCAGAGGCGAAGGGGGGAGGGAGGAGGGCGAAAGGGATAATTTGGCACATGTGTGTGGTGATGGGTTGTAATTAGTATTTGGGTGAAGAACATGATGTAAGCTATACAGAAATAGAAGTATAATGATGTACACCTGAAATTTATACAATGTTATAAACCATGTTACTGCAATAAACAAAAAATTTTAAAAAATAAAATAAAATGAAAGAATAAAGGCAAAAAAAAAAAATAAAACACCTATCACATTCTCAGGTGCTTTAACATGCATGCCGTTTACAGCAAAACTCATATTTTACTAAAGGAGGTGTGAAGAAAGACCCAAAATGATAAAACTTATTGCTTATATTCTTTTTCACATTCTTATGCAAATTGAACAACGGAGTTGTTGTCAGTACTTATAACATGTGAATTTCCTTACTATAGTGATGATGATTTTGATCTTAATGATGATTGCTAACATTTATTAAATGGTTATTATGTACCAGGTTATTCTATATTCCCCGCCAGAACCAGAACCATCAGTAAAAATTATTATTTTACAGATAAGGTTATGGGGTACAAAGAGGTTAGCTGGTCCATGGTTATACTGCTAGCAGCTTATTTCATTAAACCATGATGCCTTCCAGCATTATTTCCCTTTTGAGCTCATCCAAGACCAACTCAAATTTGCATCATTGTGACACCCAGCCTCAGTGTCAAGGGAGAATTAAAGTCCAAGCTTCACATTAAGCAAATTAGTCTTCTCATTTGACATTAATAATAACATTGCTTATTTCCAAGAAATGGAATAGACTATTAAAGAGTAAGTGCAGATCTCATCCATCTGTGGCAGATAGGTGGAATAATCTCTTTAGAAGCATTTGATTTTTCTAAAATGTGATGCTTGGCTTTGGTTTTAGACTCTAATACTTAGCCCAGAGAAACTGACTTTGAAGACATAATTTTTTTCTTCGTTATATTTTGATAATACAATGCTTGTGAGTGTAACTTTGTATTGTTGATCATGTAAGAATTGATTAGCTGCTTGAACTCTCAAAGTATGAAGTAATAAAGTCAATCTTTTTTTTTAAATTTTTAGTTAATTAATTTTTTTATTGCACTAACATTGGTTTGTAACATTGTATACATTTCAGGCATACATCATTATACTTCTATTTCTGCGTTGAGTACATCATGTTCACCACTCAAATACTAATTACAATCCATCACCACACACATGTGCCTAATCATCCCTTTTGCCCTCCTCTTGCCCCTCCGGTAACCACCAATCCAATCTCTGTCTCTATGTGTGTGTTTGTTGTTGTTTTTATCTTCTACTTATGAGTGAGATCATATGGTATTTGACCTTCTCCCTCTATAAAGTCAATCTGTTTTAAATGTAAAAGTTATTTATTTATTTTTTAAACCCAACCCAGTGATTGTCTTTTTTTTCTTTTTTCTTTTTTGAGGAAGATTGGCCCTGAGCTAACATCTGTTGCCAATCTTCCTCTTTTTTACTTTTTTCTTTTTTTCTCTCCAAAGTCCCTAGTACATAGTTGTATATCCTAGTTGTAGGTCCTTGTAGTTCTTCTATGTGGTACACTGCCTCAGCATGGCTTGATGAGCAGTGAGTAGGTCCGCGCCCAAGATCCCAACCAGCGAACCCTGGGCCACCAAAGTGGAACACGCGAACTTGACCACTGTGCCACTAGGCCGGCCCCCTAAAAGTTATTTTTTCAACAATCTCTGAGATCTACTTTAATGGCATAGCAACTTAAATATGTATGTATATATGCACACATGTGTAAGTTCATTTTAATCTAAATACTAACGCATATGCTCATGGTATTGTTATTTATGGGTGATAACAATATGTATGCTATGTAGCTTCTTTTTAACTTGTTAAAAATAGTCTTATTACATGGTTTCATTGGTACGTGGTCAAGATAGGCCAGGCTAAACTATTGTAATGAACTCTGAAATCTAAGTGGCTTAAAATCACGAGGTTTGTTTGGTTTTTGTTTTGTTTTGTTTTAACCAATCACAGTCTAAGTGGGCCAGTCAGCTTTCCTTCATGGCTCTCCTTCAAGTAGTGACTCTCATTTCTAGGCTCCTTTCATCTTGTGATGTGGCCATCTTAAAAGCATGACCTCCAGGGTCACTGTGGAAGGGGAAGAGAGATTGAGGCAATTATATAGAGGTGGAAGGGGGGGTAGCATTTTATGGCCAGGCTTGGAAATAGTACGTTACTTCCACCCACATCCTATTGGCCAGAATTCAGTCACGTGGCCCTAACATAATTGCATGGGAAGCTGGGAAATGTAGAAATAGAAATCCAGTGTGCCTACAAAAAGGAAAATGAAATGGAGTTTGGTGAACACATAGCATTGTCTCTGCCACAAATAGGAAGGAATCAACTTCTTGGAAAGCAGAGCAAAAAGGTAGAAAGAACAAATGGGTTGCGACTACCTACAGTTTTGTACAAAATGTAAAATGTCCCTAATTGAGTATATACATTCCCTCTTCTACCTAAGGGATTATTAGGGTTTAGTAGTTTCCTGTTTGCACGAGATTTAGTCTAGACTAGATTTAGTCTTAAAGCCAATGGTCAAAAGAGAATGGAGTTATTAAATTGCCCACACATTCCAGAAACTGAATGGTATTTGGATACTGCTTAAGTAGACTTTTGATGTTTTATCTCTATTTTTATGAATTTACAGATCATCCTCCATGTATCCTCAGTGTACGTGGAGATTACTAAAGTTATAGGAAACAGAAAGATAAGGGTCACATGTGTTTCCTATCATGTAAAGAACTAAACTGGAAATCACATGATATAGGTTTGCCTACCTTTAATTTCTCGCTATATAAAAATAGGTTTGGTCTATAAGAATTTAAGAAATATCTGTGGACTTCTGGTAGTGGGCATGATAGGGTAACTAGTATCAGACTTCCTCTCCTGCTGTAAACAGTATTAAACTGAACAAAATATACAGAGCAACTGTTTCTTAGGCATTGGACAATATGTAGTGTATGACTGCAATCCTTGAGAGAAAAGAAGCACAAAACAAGAGCTCTATAGTCAGCCTGGGGGCATTTTCGAAACCATTTGCAGGGAATTAGAGTAGACAAATAGATTGGAGATTGGGGTTGCTAAGGTGGCTGGAAATTGCAGTACAGGGTACATACAAAGTAGGGAGCCCCTGGGCCGGCCCTGTGGCTTGGTGGTTAAGTGCGTGCGCTGCGATGCTGGCGGCCCGGGTTCGGATCCCGGGTGCGCATCGAGGCACCACTTCTCCGTTCATCCTGAGGCCGAGTCCCACGTACAGCAACTAGAAGGATGTGCAGCTATGACATGCAACTATCCACTGGGGCTTTGGGGGGAAAAAAATAAAATAAATAAAATCTTCAAAGTAGGGAGCCCCAAGGAAGTAGCTCAAGGACTCTGCATAGAGGTTTCCTTTGGGCCCTTGGCCAAATCCTAAGCTGCGTATGTGCTGGGTAAGACTCTGTAAGGCATATCAGAAAACAACAGCTGGAGAAGCTGAAAGCAAACCTGGACTTCAGAAGCCGCACAATGCTGTGAAGACATTAGAGTTCCAACCCAGTCAGAGTGGAGAGACTTTGTTGAGACTCCAAAAGGGCCATGCCCTAGGAGCAAGCACCATACCATATAAGTAAGGGCTAAACCCTAGAACTAAGGAAAATCTGATATAGACCCACAGTAAAAGCCTAAAATAAGCCTCAACAGGCTCAAAGTGATTCACACTAATTTAACTCTTTGTCAGAACAAAATTCAACACTCTTCAGAGGAAGATAACAAAATCCAGGGTCTTTCTACGTGCAGCATAAGATTAAAAAATTACTGTACATGTGAGGAAGCCGGGAAAAATTGACCCATAATCAAGAGAAAAAATGGTCAAGTGAAGAGACATGCAGATGATCAAGATTTTGGAATTAGTGAAGAAAAACTTTAAAATTAGAAACATGTTTTAAAATTTAAAAGATCTTTTTCCTGTTGAGGCTTTATATGAAACCATAGCCCCAGACAGCAGCTTGACTACACCTCATGAGAGAGCTTGATCCACAGACATCTAGCTAAGACACCTAAGCCAGACTCAGATTCCTGACCCGCAGATACTATGAGATAATAAGTGTTGTTTTAAGCCACTAAAATATTTATAGCAAAAGACTGAACAAATTGCTGAAGAGATGGATTAATTACAGCAGATAAAGGGAAACTCTTATAAAGAACCAGATGAGAATTCTAAAACAGAAAAATACAGTATCTGAAATTAACCCACTGGATTAGCTCAAACAGATGGACACAACAGAAGAAAAGATGAGTAAAATTAAAGATAGGCCAATGGAAGTTATTCAAATTAAAGCATAGTGGGCCAGCCCCGTGGCTTAGCGGTTAAGTGCCCGCGCTCCGCTACTGCAGGCCCAGGTTCGGATCCCAGGTGCGCACTGATGCACCACTTCCCTGGCCATGCTGAGGCCACGTCCCACATACAGCAACTAGAAGGATGTGCAGCTATGACATACAACTATCTACTGGGGCTTTGGGGAAAAAAAGGAGGAGGATTGGCAATAGATGTTAGCTCAGAGCCAGTCTTCCTCAGCAAAAAGAGGAGGATTAGCATGAATGTTAGCTCAGGGCTGATCTTCCTCACACACACACACACACACACAAAAATTAAAGCATAGTGAGGAAGTAAGAGGAGAAAAAACAGGACAGAGTGGTAGAGACCAGTGGGACAGTACCAAATGATCTAATGTGTATAATGGAAAATGGGGTAGAAGAAATATTTGAAGATATAATAGCCTGAAGTTTTACAAATTTTATGAAAGATAACAACCTACACATCCAAGAAATTCAAAGAATCTCAAGCAGAATAAACTCTTTGAAGACTATACCTAGGTACATCATAGTCAAACTGCTGAAAACCGAAAATAAAGATAAAACCTCAGAAGCATCCAGAGGAAAAGACATAATACATTTAGAAGCACAATAAGAATGATGGCTGACTTCTTATCAGAAACAACAGAAGCCATAATGGAATGACATCTTTCAAAGTGATGAAAGAAGAAAAGAATTTGTCAACCTGAAATTCTGTATCCAGTGAAAATGTCCTTCAAAATTGAAGGCCTTCATTTCAACTTTGTCAGAGCCAAAAATTCAGCTGGCACAATCGGTGGGGCTGGGGTGTAGGATTTGGCTGTCATGGTTGAGGAGGTTTGAGGAGATGGCCTATATGATTAGGAGATTGACTACATACAGGAGGATTGACAATATATTGAGGATAATGGGAGCCAAGTTTTCAATATTAGAGAAAGAAGTTATAAATATGATAAGTACAAAAGACTTATTAACTTTATGGTGGAGAAACACGGCATATGCCATTTTTTGTATTGTGGTAAAATCTATATAATATAAAATTTACTATTTTAACCATTTTTAAGTGTACAGTTCAGTGGCATTAAGAATATTCACATTGTTGTACAACTATCACCACTATCTATTTCCAGAAACTTTTCATCTTTCCAAAGTAAAACTCTGCACCCATTAAAGAATAACCCCCACAACCCCTGGCAACCACTATTCAACTTCTGTCTCTATAAATTTGATAATTCCAAGTACCTCATATGAGTGGAATCACACAGTATTTGTGTTTTTGTGACTGGCTTATTTCATTTAGCATAATGTCTTCAAGGTTCATCAATGTAGTAGCATTTGTCAGAATTTCTTTTTAAAGTGAAATAATATTCAATTTTATGTATATTCCACATTTTGTTTATCCATTCATCTTAGACACTTGGGTTGCTTCCATGTTTTAGCTATTATGAATTTTTTCATATGTTTATTGGCCATTTGGATATCTGCTTAGAGAAATGTCTGTTCAAATCCTTTGTCCATTTTTAAATTGAGTCGTTTGGGGTTTTTTTGTATATTGAGATGTAAGAGTTCTTTATGTATTCTGGATATTAGCCCCTTATCAGATATAGGATTTGCAAATATTTTCTCCTATTCTGTAAGTTGCCTTTTCACTCCGTTGATTGTGTCCATTGATGAACAAAAGTTTTAAATTTTTATGTAGTCTAATTTATTTAATTTTTCTTTTGTTGTCTATACTTTTGATGTCATATCCAAGAAATCATTACAAATACAATGTCATGAAGCATCTCTTATGTTTTCTTCTAAGGGTTTTATAGTTTTAGCTTTTACCTTTAGGTCTTTAATTCGATTTGAGTTAATTTTTGTATATGATGTAAAGGAAGGCTCCAATTTCATTCTTTTGCATGTGAGTATCCACTTTTCCCAACACTATTTGGTGAAAAGGCTATCCTTTCCCCATTAAATGGTCTTGGCACCCTAGTGGAAAATCATTTGTATATGTGAGAGTTTCTTTTTTGGCTCTCTGTTCTATTCCATAAATCTATATGTCTGTCTTTATACCAGTACTACACTGTTTTGATTACTGTAACTTTGTAATTGGGAAATGTGAGTCCTCCAACTTTGTTCTTCTTTTTCAAGATGGTTTTGGCTATTTAGAGACATACAGCATCTTACCCAAGTAGTAAAAGTTAACATCACCAATAATGAGGACAATTGACATTGTGTATTTACTGATAGGATGCACTGAAAAGGACCCAGCATCACTTTGTGTTATTCCTGTCAAACAAACAAAAAACTTCTCTTAAAAAATGAGGATATATCAGACAAACCCAAACTGAGTGATATTCTGCAAAATAACTGGCAGGTACTCTTCAAAAATGCCAAGGTCATGAAAGACAAAAACAGAGGTAATCTTCCAGATTGAAGGAAATTAAAAAGACATGATAGGGCCGGCCCCATGGCTTAGCGGTTAAGTGCGCGCGCTCCGCTGCTGGCGGCCGGGTTTGGATCCTGGGCGCCCACGGACGCACCACTTCTCCGGCCACGCTGAGGCCACGTCCCACATACAGCAACTAGAAGGATGTGCAGCTATGACATACAACTATCTACTGGGGCTTTGGGGGGAAATAAAATAAAATTAAAAAAAAAAAAACAAGACATGATAACTAAATGCAATATGTGATCCTGGATTGGATTGTAGACTTAAAAAGAACATTATCAGGACAATCAGTGAAATTTGAGTGGGATCTTTGGATTAGATGATAGTATTGTTTCAGTGTTAGTTCCCTGAATCTGGGTCATTATATCAACAATATGTTTCAAATGGTTAAAAAATTATGTATAATATTATGTATATTATACAAAATTATATTATGTATAATCTCAAGAATTATAATATGTATAAGGTATATACATATGCCAGCCCAGTGGCATAGTGGTTAAGTTCAGCGCACTCTGCTTTGGTGGCCCGGGTTAGGTTCCCAGGCGTGGACCTACAACACTCATCAACCATACTGTGGCAGCAACCCTCATGCAAAATAGAGGAAGACTGGCAACAATTGTCAGCTCAGGTCAAATCTTCCTCATCGAAAAAAAAAAAGTATATACATATGCAGAGACAGAGGGACAGAAAGAAAGACAGACAGAAGGATTAAGCAAATGCGGCAAAACGTTAACAATTAAGTGTTACCAGTTAAAGAGTACTTGGGAGTTGAAAGTAAAAATTTAAAAAAATAAAAAAATGATGGCCAAATATAGGCCTTTTCAGAAAAACTAAAGCCAAGAGAATTTGTGGCACTAGACCTGCACTGTAATAAAATACAGTACTTAGGAAGCCCCCAGGACGCAATAGAAATGATCCCAGATGGGAGCCTGCATCTGCAGGAAGGAAGAAGAACAATGGAAATGGTAAGATTTCTAAACCACACTTTCAAACTTGTAATTCAATGTGGTGGATTAAGCACATTGTAATTCAATATGGCGGATTAGCCCCTCTCCCTCCAAACCCCTAAAAATTACTATAAGGATCAAGTTATAAACCCATAAAAATATACAGAGAGCATTGGTTGATCAGAGGTTTCAACAAATTTCTGGAGACTGAAAAGTGGGTGATGGACTAAGTATTGAATGAGGCGGGGAGGAGGAAACCTCACTTAAAAGAATGCATGGTGGATATTGTATTTGAGGAGACTGTACAACTATCCTTCAGAAGCCTGGAGAGCCCTAGGACTCAGAAGTGCCAGGTCTGCAGAGACAGCAAAATATGGGTCTGAAAACAGAGGAGTTACTGGAAAGTCTGTAGGCAGAACATTCAACACATACACATCTCTGCAGAGAATAGTCACCATGCTGTACATTATTAGATCCCCAGAACTTATTCATCTTTTTTTTTTTTGCTGAGGAATATTCACCCTGAGCTAACATCTGTTGCCAATCTTCCTCTTTTTTTGGCTTGAGGAGGATTAGCTCTTCCTCAACCTAATCTTCCTCAAGATGTTAGCCCTGAGCTAACATCTGTGCCAGTCTTCCTGTGTTTTGTATGTGGGTCGCCGCCACAGCATGGGGGACAAGTGACGTAGGTACACGCCCAGGATCCGAACTCACCCACCCAAGGCCACCGAAGTGGAGTGCACCGAACTTAACCACTATGCCATGGGGCTGTCCCCCTCATGCACCTTATAACTGAAAGTTTGTACCTTTTGACCAGTATCTCCCCATTTCCTCCAACCCTCAGCCCTGGTAACAACCATTCTTCTCTCTGATTCTATGAGTTCAAGTTTTTTTAGATTCCACATAGAAATGAGATCATACAGTCTTTTTCTGTGTCTGTTTATTTCACTATGCATAATATCATTCAGGTTTATCCATGTTGTCACAAAGAGGAGAATTTCCTTTTTTATGGCTGAATAATATTCCATTGTATACAATTTCACAATGTATACATATATTAAAGCATTCACGTTGTACACCTTAGAAAAATAAAAAGATCACATCATACAACCTAAGTATATACAATTTGTATTTGTCAATCACACCTCAATAAATAAAGCTGAGGGAAAAAATAATTTAAACAAAAACATAAAACCAAAAAAAAAAAAAAACCCCACCAAAAACCAAACACCAAAAAACCAAAAGAAATGGAAAGAATTGTCTGGTGAGAGATTTGGCAGTGAGCATGTGAGTTAGTGCCTCGGTTACCACACAGTCCTCCACATTCCATTTTATAAACTCCAAAGCCTAATGGCTGTTCCCTGTCTGTTCACTTAAAGTGACACCTGCCAGCTGACAAGCCCTGCCATGACACAGAGCTGATAGTGAGCTTTTATATTGCCTCATTCTTAAATATGGATGGGCAACCAAAAATCTTTAGAGACAAGTGTGCAATATTAAAGAAAAACAAAACAAAAATTACTCCCTAGGAGTTGATTCCTGGAACAAAAAAAAACTTTAAAAATTTATAGTTAGGGGCCAGCCCCATGGCTTAGCGGTTGAGTGCGCGCGCTCTGCTGCTGGCGGCCCAGGTTCGGATCCTGGGCACGCACCGACGCACTGCTTCTCCGGCCATGCTGAGGCCGCGTCCCACATACAGCAACTAGAAGGCTGTGCAGCTATGACATACAACTATCTACTGGGGCTTTGGGGGAAAAAATAAATAAATAAAATTATTAAAAAAAAATTTATAGTTAGTGTCCGTAGATATACATATATATCTGAGAGAGATATCTCAGAAAACAAAAGAATTGAAATTAAAGTCTCAAACCGATATCTATACAGCCATGTTCATAGCAGCATTGTTCACAATAGGCAAAAGGTGGAAGCAACCCAGTGTCCATTGACAGATGAATAGGTAAACAGTGCGGTATATACATACAGTGGCCTTAAAAAGAAAGGAAACGCTACAACATGAACGAACCTTGATGACATTATACTAAGTGAAGTAAGCCAGTCGCATAGAGACAAATACTGTATGATTCTACTTATATGAGATACCTGGAGTAGTCAAATTCATAGAGACAGAAAGTAGAATGGTGGTAGCTAGGGGCTGTGCGGGGGGCAGGTGGGTGGAGGGGCGGAATAGGAGGTTGTTTGATGGGTACAGAGTTTCAGTTTTGCAAGATGAAAAAGTTTTGGAGATTGGTTGCATAACAATGTAAATATACTAAACACTGCTGAAATATGCACTTAGAAATGGCTAAGATGGTAAATTTTATGTTATGTGTATTTTACCATAATTTAAGTAATAATAATAATAATAATAAAAGATCCTTGAGGGCAGAATCCCCCATACATACCCACACACAAAGTACAGATTATAAAATTTGGGAGGCAGAAGGGGATGATAGTTGAAGGAAAGGTAGGATCATTAATATCATCACCTAAAAAGAGTGGTGTAGAAAATTGTTAATAATTGATAGACCTAGAAATAAAATTCAGAGTATTTTAAGGTTATTAATGCAACTTAGTTAAAATGAAACAAAGATTTCAAACTCTTTAGTTGAAAAAACCTTCAACATAGACCTAGAATCAATTTATCTTCACATATAAAGGAAGAAGAAGGAATTTATAAAAGAAATGTCCTAGTTATTTATAGCTTTCAAAAAACAGTGATGTCGGGCCGCCCCGTGGCTTAGTGGTTAAGTGCGCACGCTCTGCTACTGGCGCCCGGGTTCGGATCCTGGCCGCGCACTGACGCACCGCTTCTCCGGCCATGCTGAGGCCGCGTCCCACATACAGCAACTAGAAGGATGTGCAACTATGACGTACAATTATCTACTGGGGCTTTGGGGAACAAAAAAAAAAAAGGAGGAGGATTGGCAATAGATGTTAGCTCAGAGCCGGTCTTCCTCAGCAAAAAGAGGAGGATTAGCACAGATGTTAGCTCAGGGCTGATCTTCCTCACAAAAAAACAAAAAAAAAAAACAGTGATGTCAATTAAAGTATTAACAGTAGAACCCAGTTTACTGAGTAAGACAACCAATGATAACTGCAGCCTTATAGGGGTCAGAGTTATATTTTACAGAAAATAAACTTTAAAGTTCCGGGTTCTTAAGACTTCTTTGTACAAATAGGTTACAAGGAAAGTTTTAGTAACAGAAAACAGAATAGGATTCTGTGTTTCTACACAGCTTTCTACATTGAAGAAAGTAGGATGGGTGCTTAGGGGATGTTGTCAACTCCCCACCTCAGAGGAGCAAGCTCTGTGATGGAGGAAACTTCTGCTTTTCTCCAGCCTCCGGGGAAGAGGCGGGACTGGCTGACATTGAGCGCTTGGGCCCCCAGCAAGGTCTGCGAGGGCTGGATCTGCTTGATCAGGCCGTGGTTCCTGGTCATACCATACCCTACTTGGCATGAATAGGATACTTTGTCCTAAATAGTTTTACTATCTCCTCGGGGAAGAAGGAACAGTTTTCTTTTTCTTATCTTAGATTTCTTTCAGCAGCAATTTCAAGGGCAAAAACTTGGAATATCCTTGGTTACCACTGATGGGGAAAATCAGCTTGAGGAGCTTAAAACAGGCATTATGAAAAAAGAGGAGGCGGGAGAAGCGCGTTTAACACATGGAATGTGTTATTTTTGTATCAATTAGCATATATTTTTGTATCAATTAGTAACCAAAAGAGGGAACTGAAAAGGTGATATTGGGGGAAGCAGGGGAAGGGTCGTGAGAAGGTGTAAGTGAACTCAGTGCTCCTCCATCACAGCAGGAAGTCAACAGACAATTTCTTATATTGATAAATCCAGAAATTTGTTTGATAACGTTATGCTCTCATATGATAACACATCATTACATAATGATAGCATATTATTTATGCTTTCACATGATAGCATGATTGCATAATAATAGCATATTATTCATAAATGTGAAGATAACTCAAGAAACGGGTAAAAGTAGTTGCTTCTGGAAAGTAGGATGACAGTGGGGCATATCAAGAGAGCGGACTGAAGCTTTTCATTGTAAGCCCACCTGCAGTATTTGGTTTTACAACCATGAGCATGGATTAGTTTCATTATGATCAGGTGACTCTGAACAAGAAACTGAAAAGGTGGACTAGAGCAGACTAGAACCTGCTCTTTCACTATGTTAGGAGCTTGAACTTGACCTGCAGGCTATGAGAAGGCACTGACGATCTTAATCTGGGGGAGAAACGGCCAGTTGTGCAGGAATAACCCACATAGTAGTCCCTGATGAGGCCTCTCTCACACTGGGAGGGGGCCCTGTGTGTGACCTTTCCAGCTCTTGCTTCTTCCCAACACTCTCTCCCTCCCTTCTTTGTTCTTTCTTTCCTTCAACAAGTATTATGAGCGGCTCCCATGTGCCAGAAACTTTAGTGTGTTACAGTTATTGACCAGAGAGTCAGTGTTCCCTGATATGTGGGGCAACTTTCACTGCAAGATGATTTTAAGTGGTACACGACTACTACATTTAAAAAAAAATAACATAAATTGCAAAAAGGAAAAAAAAAGAGAGGTAGAGGGGAACCTACAAATTAAAAGACATACCAACCAATTGCAATGTGTGGCCCTTATTTGGATCCTTATTCAAGCACTTAAAAAGAAGATATGTTTAGAAATCTGAACTCTGGATATTTGAAGATAGTAAGGGATTATCATTGTTTCAGGTGTGATAATGATATTGTAGTTATATTATAAAATAGACTTGATCTTTTAGAGATATGTAATGAAATATTTACCGATGAAATTACGTGATACCTCAAATTTGCTCCAAAGTAATCAGTGAGGGGAGAGGATAGGGGGTTGAGATGAAACAAATGTGTGTTGTTCAGTTGACCATTGTCGATGCTGGATGATAGGGCCTTTCATTGCTCTACTCTGTCGACTTCAAATGTATCGGAAATTTTCCAAATTTAATAAAAATGTTGAATCATACAATGAAGAAGTTAATCCCTTTTCAATACTCCTTCAATCCATCTGATTAGTCAAGCAGAAAGTCTCTAATTCTTTTTATAAAGTCAGACTCAGAGCCTTCAATTAGACATTAATAAAACGGTTTGGTTCCCAAGTGATCCTGGCTTATGTTCTGTAGTGATATAAAATTTATATAGAATTTGTTTTTAAAATTATAAAATATATAATTTATAATATATGTTATAAAAATTTTAAGTAAAAATTTTAGCAAGGGCCGGCCCTGTGGCTTAGTGGTTAAGTGCGTGCACTCCACTACTGGCGGCCCGGGGTTCGGATCCCGGGCACGCCCCAACGCACTGCTTCTCCAGCCATGCTGAGGCCGCGTCCCACGTACAGCAACTAGAAGGATGCGCAGCTATGACATACAACTATCTACTGGGGCTTTGGGGGGAAAAAAAGGAGGAGGATTGGCAATAGATGTTAGCTCAGAGCCGGTCTTCCTCAGCAAAAAGAGGAGGGTTAGCACGGATGTTAGCTCAGGGCTGATCTCCCTCACAAAAAAAAAAAAAAAAAAAAAAAAATTTTAGCAGGTATAAATTTTACATATTATGCTTCCATGTGCAAAAGTTGTCATTTTATCTCTCTATAACTGAACTCAAGGTAGTTCTTGAGCCCTATTTCTTCCTCAGCAACAGAAAGTGTGACCAAATTCAATCAACTCTGATTTAAAATTCAATCTTTTGGGGGTGAGTTCAGGATTCTCCTTAGAATTGTGCCTCCTCCCCCTTCCCTTTTCCCTGGAGTGACTTTTATTCTGGCATCAGGGAAGAACGAGGTTCCTTTACTGCGTGCAATACAGTCTCAGTGAGTCCTGGACACCATGCCTGGGCATCGCCTTCTGAAGACTATTATTTGTTCTTCTCACCGGTCTTCTGGCTCCTTCAGGCTCACAGCTCAATCTCAGAACAGATCCCCCTAGGAGACCATGGGAACTTTTAGGATGTTCTATAGCTTTGCGAATCAGAATATAGTCTGTTGGTCAGCAACACCAACGTCATCTGGGAGCTTGTTAGAAATGCAAAATCTCAGATCCCTTACGACCTGCCACGTCAGAATCTGCATGCACATTAAAATGTAAGACGCACTGCTCCACAGCACCTGCTGGAACTGGCCTGAACCCCGTCTCTACCACCCAGGAAGCATCTAAGCTCCGGTGACCTCTGACCTGATTCTCCCCCTCCCATCTCATTTTATTTCCCTTTGAGTAGGGAATCGTGCATACTTTGGATTGATTGCTTATAATGCACTCTCTTTATACCCCTGCTTTATACCTCTGATGGATTTAGTTGACTCTCGAAAACTTTCTTTGTTCTTAGAAAACTCATACTGATCCACAGCTGCGGATTTTAAGACTATTTGCTGACTGTGAGGTTTAAAATCACTTCAACAAGTTGACCACCCTGAGGACAGTGTGTATAGAAAGTTCTTCCTGGGGTCGGCCCTGTGGTGTAGGGGTTAAGTGCGCGCGCTCTGCTGCTGGGGCCTGGGTTCGGACCCGGGTTGGGCGCGCACCGATGCACCGCCATGCTGCCGGCCATGCTGCTGTGGTGTCCCGTATACAATAGAGGAAGATGGGCACAGATGTTAGCCCAGGGCCAGTCTTCCTCAGCAAAAAGAGGAGGATTGGCATGCATGTTAGCTCAAGGCTGACCTTCCTCACACACACACACACACACAAAGAGAAAGTTCTTCCTCCCAGGTGAACAGTCAAGGTATGGACAATGGGAAAGCTCAAGTTAGCATCTCCAAATATTAATGCCTACATTGTTTTTTTTTTAAATGAGTCAATTTAAAGAAAAATGTTAAATAAATAATAGTATAGGAGTGTGCAGATAATTGAAGCTGGGAAAACTCTGGATTAGACTTCATGTGCACTAAGACTCTCTCTCCTGGGGCTGCATCCATCTTTACGTGTCCTGATTCAGTTTCTCTCTCTAGAAGGCAGAGGGGAAAGCACAGGTACTTGATACACTGAGCTTAATTCTACCAATAATGAGAATAGCTGGTGATATTAAATAGATGGGAAGCTTAGAGAACAGTGTTTGGTGTTCAGAATGAGAAAGGAGGGGTCTGCAGGACTTTGGGAGCTCCCCACGGTTTGGGACTGAACCATGTTTATTTTTGCTTCAACAGAAACTGCCACAAAAGCTGTCCCATAGCAGCCTCTGTAAATACCTGTAGAATTAGCACCTTAAACTGAGAGAAAGCAGAATTTTTATGTTTCTTAAGTTATTTAGAGAAATGCTAGGTGTGGTCTGATTCTACTTAAAATGGGAGTGGCTTAAGAGGAATAAAAGAAACAAAAAGTGTAAATGAAATAAAGGTTTAAAAATAAAGATATACTTACGGATAATCTCAACATGGCAGAAAACAGAGAGGCCAAACTGAAATTAATGTGGTTATTCAGAGAGCTCTTAGGTGAATTTGGCATCTAAAAGCCTATATACAAAAGGGGAAATGAAAGGTATGTGATCCAAGTCAGATATAAGAGCAACATTCACCTGCAAGAATAATGCCAAAAAGGCTGAAGAGCAGGCTGAGGCTTGCAAATAATGCTCAAGACATTCACTTGTTTTAAGTATTTTATTATGAAAAAAATCAAACATGCAAAACTAGACAGAATAGTATAATGAACTCCCACATTAACCATGATCTAGCCACAATAATGATCACTTTACTAGGGGTCATCAAATTATGGCCCAAAGGCCAAATCCAGCCCACTACCTGTTTTTATGAATAAAGTTTTATTGGAACAGAAACTTATTTCTTTGTATTTTGTCTGTGGCTGCTTGCACGTTACAATGACAGAGTTGAGTAGTGGCAACAAATACTTTGGCCCACAGGAACTGTTTGGCCCTTTATAGTAATAATTTGCTGACCCTTGATTTACTTCTACATGATCAACACAGCCCACTCCTGTCCACCTGCCTGCCAACCCCACTTGTATTATTTCAAAGCAGATAATAAACATCGTGTCATTTGATTGGGAAATATTTCAGTATGTATTTCTAAACTGTAATGCCATTACCACTCCTAAAAGGAGATTTCACGATAATCCTTTAATATCATAAATAGCCAATTAGTGTTCAAATTTCCAGTTATCTCCAGGTCATAAATCTTTTCAGTTTTTTGTCTTTCCTCTTTACAGTCTGTTTGTTTGAGTCAGGATCCAAATAAATTCCACACATTGTAGTTGGTTGACATGCTCCTGAAGTCCCCTTTCATCTACAGGTTTTCCCTGCATTTCTCACTCTCTCCCTTTATTTGTTCCTTGCAATTAATTTTTTTGAAGAAATCAGGTTGTCTTATAGAGTTTCCCACAGTCTAGATTCTGCAACTACATCCCTGTGGTGGTGTTTTTTTTTGTTTTTTTGTTTGTGTTTTTTTAATAATTAAGCCCCTTTGCTTCTTTTTTTTTTTAATAATTTTATTTATTTATTTTTTTCCCCCAAAGCCCCCATAGATAGTTGTATGTTATAGCTGCACATCCTTCTAGTTGCTGTATGTGGGACGCGGCCTCAGCATGGGTGGAGAAGCAGTGCGTCGGTGCACGCCCGGGATCCGAACCCGGGCCGCCAGCAGCGGAGAGCACGCACTTAACCGCTAAGCCACGGGGCCGGCCCCCTGTGGTGGTGTTTAATGTATTTCTCTGTCCCTTGTATTTCCTGTAAATTGGTAATTGAATTTAGAGGTTTTCAAAGGGATTTTAATGCTCTTCAAAGAAGCAAGACCACAGCTGCTGCTTACAGAAGGTAGTGTGAAGACAGAATTATTCATTCCCATTTTGCTCCCTTTATCATCATCAATCTAAGAAGGGTTAAAAAAAAAGTACAAGCAATTAAACCCAAATAAAATTAAAACCCAAATAAAACCCAATTAAAACTCAAAATAGTTGATAAGGGAGTAAATGATAGATTGTGCTGTAAGAGGTGTTAACTTGAGTCCTCAAACATAAGCCCTATGGATACGTACGAAATGTCACCCTCTAATTCTCTGTACTTTTCTCTACCAATCTAATTATAAGTCCTCATGCCACTAGGTGGTGGAAATTTAACTAATCGGCTGGAATGCTCTCCCCATTTGCTCAGCTTAACAAACTAATCCCATTAAAAATCCTACCTCCTGGGGCTGGCCGGGTGGTGTAGTGGTTAAGTTCACGTGCTCCACTTCAGCAGCCTGGGGTTCGTGGGTTCAGATCCCAGGTGTGGACCTACACGCCGCTTATCAAGCCATGCTGTGCCAGGCGTCCCATATATAAAGTAGAGGAAGATGGGTACAGATGTTAGCCCAGGGCCAATCTTCCCTAGCAAAAAGAGGATTGGCAACAGATGTTGGCTCAGGGCTAATCTTCCTGACACACACACACACACAAAAATCCTACCTCCTGAGTGAAGCCTCCTGGTTCAGGTTGGACCTCTCCATCATGCTTACTCAGCTTCAGTCCCATTAGCCTTTTTGCTGTTCAGGAACACAGCAACCTCATGCCACCTCACTTGCCATTGTCTTTGCAGAGAACACTCTTCTCCCAGATCTTCACGGGGCTCGCTTCCTCACATCAGTAGAGACTGCCGAAAGGTCACCTTCTCAGAGAGGACTTTTCTGGCCCCTATCTAAAAGGGCACCCCACCAGCACTCTCTTTCATTTCTTCACAGCACTTACCACTGTCCGAAGTTACAGTGTGTATTTATTTGTTTGCTTGTGTGCTCTGTGTCTCTTTTGAGAACATAGACTCCACGAGAGCAAGAACTTTGTCTTTTTCACACTGTATCTCTAGTGTGTAGAACAGTGCTTGGCACACAGTTAATGTTTTGTAAATATTTGTTGAATGAATGAATGATCTCACACTGATCTCTCATCTTCCAAACTTTCTTCTGCATTAACTATTTCCATCTCAGTTTGGTGCTGAACTCTATTCTCTTGTGTTGGGTTTCATGACTTTTCTTAATGAAATTACCAGCTACCGGAGCACAGGGGGCTGGGTTTTACAATTCCTTACCATCTCCCATGATGGTTGGCCCAGATCGGGGAAATAGTAAGTGCTCAGTAAACACTTTTTGAATTATAGTGAGAGGATTTGGTTTAGCTTATTCTTTTTTTTTTTTTTTTGTGCGGAAGGTCAGCCCTGAGCTAACATCCGATGCCAATCCTCCTCTTTTTGCTGAGGATAGTACAACTATCTACTGGGGCTTTGGGGAAAAAAAAAGGAGGAGGATTGGCATGGATGTTAGCTCAGGGCTGATCTTTCTCACAAACAAAACAAAACAAAAGAAAACATCACTCATAAATTTGTTCATCTTTCATATGCTGTAATTTGAATATTGAGTACATTTTAAATTCAGGCTATTTGTAATCCAGAGAAGCTAAAGGTAAGTGTGAGGGAGGGGGTGTACTAAAGGGGCCAGGTCTACACATTTTTCAGGCAGTAATGGGTGACTTAGTCCTTTCTGAAAGGTTTGCTTGGGGACCCCCGATTTTAAATGTGGCCAGTGTCAGGGTGACCATGCAGTCCTCTGATGGCTGTGTGCTGCTAGCACACAGTGATTATCTACCCAGAGGAGCATCTGGATGCTAAAGACATCCATGTTTATTGGATTTGATTAGTTCACCACAACCATAAATTAAAACCAACACAAGTTCAAAGTGGGATCCCAAAGTAACTACTAACAGATCCTCTTTTTCAAATCAGTTAAAAATTTATCAAGTGCCCTATCTTAGAATGATAATTTATATCTTTTGGCTTTGTTGAGTCCTCTTAGAAGTTAAAATGTGGTATTTCCTCCTTCTCTTGATTTGTTTTTTTTTTTCTATCTAGTAAACTTTGATTTTTGTTTTTGCTCTCTCTGTATTCTTAATGCAGCTGAGTTTAACATGACTCTTTCATTTAACAGCTTCATTTCATAAAGGCCTTTATCAGGCCAGGGCATCTCTGTGTACAGATTCTGTGATTGATTTCAGCTCAATTCTGGGAAAATTGTTTTTAATTATTGCTGGACTCTGAAATGGCCAGAGAAGCACCAATATCTGGTATTTAGTTATTG
This sequence comes from Ceratotherium simum simum, assembly GCF_057802395.1. Taxonomy (NCBI): domain Eukaryota; kingdom Metazoa; phylum Chordata; class Mammalia; order Perissodactyla; family Rhinocerotidae; genus Ceratotherium; species Ceratotherium simum. Next base: position 38,924,435 of record NC_141922.1, read on the forward strand.
TACAGACAGACCTCATCACTATTAGTCTGAATAAATAGTCTCTTAGATTTTCTAAGTGGGACCTAGGAGGATATATCTGTTCAGCTGAAGTGAAACAAAAGGTTATAAAATAATCTATTGATTTGAGGAGTGTCTTCAGTGGCTTCTTGGGACTATACTGTCAGCCATTAGGGACAGCAACACATAGCACACAGTAGGTGCTCAACAAATCATTGTAGGCTAATGAGTGGTGTCCACTGAAGTAGATTTGTTTCTCTGGAGGTGCTCTCCACAGCCTGGGTGTGGGAGGAATCCCACTCCAATTCTATTCCCAGTTCTGCTATTTTCTACCACTATGATCCTCAGTTTCTTTATCTAAAAAATAAGAATCTCTGCTCATCTCATGGGATTATTGAGAGGACAAAATGAAAACACATATCCGAACACGTTTTGCAAACTACTAGGTGTTACATAGGTCTTACAATAGAGTGAAGAAGCAACTCAGCCTTGGAGTGGCCAGAAGTCCCTGATCCACATACAAACTTCAGGGGAGTCCAGAGTCCCCTAGAATACAGTACTGTATCAGCCTAAGTCTTGGGGAGCTGATGCCTCAGGCACACCCCTCCTGAGGGGCCCAAACATCCAGAGTTCCCTTGGGCCAGCAACTGGAAGACTTTTAAGCAGCAGATGGGTTCTATTGTAAAGCTCAGGGCTTCCCTGAGAATTTCACAGCCTCTCTAGAGGTCAGGTCTGGGCTCAGGGATGCACGTAACCTGGAATGGTCATTTTGTTTTCAACCTAGGAGAAATAGTGGTGATCAATATAGCTTATTTCCAGTGCCACCTTAATGTCATCATCTCTTTTTCACACTCTCGCTGTCTCTATCACTCATTTTATCTGTCTCAGCATTTACACACACACACACACACACACACACACCCCTAACTAAAACAGATACATTTTTTTACCACCTGTACCAGTCAGGACAAGCTAAGTTCGTCGACAGAACCAAACAATTCCCGAATCTCAGTAGAATAACACACTACCACACTGCTTATTTCTCACTCCGTGAACCTGGCTAGTGCAGGTTAGTAGGAGGGCTCTGTTTATGTTATTCTCTCACAGCCCCAGGTGACATAGGTGCCATCTCAATCAATACTTCCTCTATAACAAAGGCAGGGCAAAGAGAACATGGCATACCGCATCCTGGGTTGTAAACCTTCTACCCATAAGCGACACATGTCACTTCCACTCACGAATCATTGGCCAAAGCAAGTCATGTGGCTGTTCCTAACTTTAAAGGGATCAGGGAAGTATAACCCTACCATGTGCCTTAGAGGAGAATAGAAACCTTTAGACAGTACTAATCACGACCATACCTCTTATGGTAAGCAGAATAATGACCTTTCAAAGATGTCCACATCCTAATCCCTATATTATGTTATGTTACATGGCAAAGGGGAATGAAGTTGCAGGACAGTCAGAGAAAGAGATGTGATGTTAGAAGCAGGATCAGAGGGATGCAGTGTAGCTGACTTTGGAAACGGAGAAAGGGGATCATGAGCCAAGGCATGCAGGCAGCCTCTAGAAGCTGGAAAAAGCAAGGAAACAGATTCTCCTCTAGAGCCTCCAGAAGGAATGCAGCCCTGTTGACACACTGATTTTCATCCAGTGAGACTTCTTTCAGACTTCTGAACTACAGGACTATAAGATAATAAATTTGTGTTGTTTTGAGCTACTAAATTTGAGGTAATTTGTTACAGCAATGATAGGAACCTAATACACCTGTCTTTTAAAAAAATCATATTTATTATTTGCTTTTTTCTAACTATAAAAGAAAGACATGATCAAATACAGAACACATAAAAGTAGAAAAAAAATATATAAAAATTATCCACAATACCACTTTTTGGTGTGTGCTCTTGCAATATTATTTTCTGCATATACATATGAAGGAGAGGAAGACCTATCCTCTATCCACTCTGGGTCCTTCTTGTTGGGGTATGAATTAAATTGACATGAGACAGAGTAACAGGAGAAAATCAAACAAAGCTTTATAACATGTATACATGGGAGAGACCCAGGAAACTGGATAACTCGACAAGATGGCAGAGGTTCTCATCTTAAATACTATCCTCAGCTAAAGACAAAGGAGGATGTTAGGGCTGGGGGGAGTCAGCTATAGGAGATTACCAGAAAGCACAGTAAACAAGAGTATGCAGATTTAAGTCCTTGCCTTCCACACTGATAAGAGTTTCTAGAGATAAGGTCATCCCTCCTTCTTCCTGGTACAGAGAGGGAGATACCTTTACAAATGGAGATTTCCCTTATAAATGTAAATGTCTCTTACAAAGGATAACTTCTACTTTTACTTGGAATGGGCTTAGCAAGGACCCTCCCAGTCTATCCATACCCAGAGTTAAATTCTTTTAGGCAGTTAGTGGTGGGGGCAGAGGGGAAGGTCAAAGTTTCTTTCAGAGAAAATAATCAAGGTAAAGAGACATATTTTGAGGTGGCCAATTCTGATCTCCCACACATATGTACATATATTTTCAGTCATGTTATAAAATTAGATCATGCAGCATAGTTTTGCAGCCTGCCTTTTCATCTATCAATAGATCTTGAACATTTTCCTGTGACTAAAATGTTATAATTGTGCTATGCAATATGTTCACATGTGGCTATTGAGAACTTGAAATGTGGCTAGTCTGAATTGAGATATACTGTACGTGAAAAATGCAAACCAGATTTTGAAGACTTAGTATGAAGAAAAAAGTGAACTATCTCATCAATAATTTTCATATTGATTACATGTTGAAATAATAATATTTTGGTTATATTGGTTTAAATATAATATTTAAATTAATTTTACTTGTTTCTTTTTATTTTTTTAATGTGGCTACTGGAAAATTTTAAATTACCCCTATGGCTAGCTTTATATTTGTATTGGACAGCACTATGCTAACATGTAAGGTTTTAAATGCAAATGCTTGCTCATAGTACAGCTGATTTAAGAACTAATTTGGAACTTTCACCATGTCTCTCTTACTTAGGGTGAGGTGTGGGATTGTCACTGACTAGTGCCCTGAGGAACTCAGTGGTGGGTTTGGAAGCATTTAACTGTTTTTATGTTAAGGAGACACAACCAGCAACCACCCTGAAGCTAACCAAGCCTCCCTACACCCATGACCTTGCCTTAATTTTAATATGAAGATCTCTTCAGGAGGAGATTAAGCCTCATTACCTTAATCTGCAGTGTATGCAGAAGCATGTTTTCCAACTAAGCCTGAGCAAGGGAATATCTACCTCTCACTTTTGAATATTCATTCCCCAACCAAAATAAAAGTTCCTGCTTCCCTTTGTTCCAGGACACCATGACTTTGGAAATGATTCCTCATGGCCTCCTATTTGCTGCAAATACACTTTACTTTGTGAGACAACTTCCACTGGTATAGAGTCTTATTTAACTTACCAGGAGGCGAACTCACTTGGTTCTGTAACACTGGCTCTGCATGCTCCCAGAAAGACAGCCTCTGTGGGGGAGATACTTCACTGTCACTGATGCTGGTTGGCACAGAGCTTGGGTGGCACAAAAGGACTCAGTGTGGTTTAAGAAGGGAAATGGCTGAGTATTCTAAGCTCATCAGCAGACTTTGCCTGCAATACCTACAGATTTGGGTGAATTCCTCTCTTCTTGAGGTCCTCCAAAGTATTGAGGTTCCTTGCACCTGTCAGCTAAGTGATATTCTTTACTCACCCAGGTAAGATTGCTCAGAACTTCTGTAAACTAGGTATCAGGCCAACATTTCCAAGTGGTTTACTCCAGAAAGTCAACCTTTATTTCTCAAAAGCTTGGGCTGGCCCCGTGGCTTAGCGGTTAAGTGTGCGTGATCCGCTGCTGGTGGCCCGGGTTCGGATCCCGGGTGCGCACTGACGCACCGCTTCTCCGGCCATGCTGAGGCCGCGTCCCATATACATCAACTAGAAGGATGTGCAGCTATGACATATAACTATCTATTGGGGCTTTGGGGGAAAATAAATAAATAAATAAAATTATTAAAAAAATAAAATTATTTCTCAAAAGCTGTCTTGTCATATCTGAGTCTGTATGTTTCTCTTAAATATGACATTCCAGTCAAAGCATTCATACTATAACCAATGATTCCAATTGTGTCCTATTACAAGAAGAACAGATTCTTATTGAAATTATGCAAATAACTATATTTCCATGGAATAAAACTATTCACTCACTAAGAGTTTCCAAATTCTAGAGGGATCAGATAGAGAGAAAAAGATAAATGTTTCAATTCTACTCACAAAGGTATAATTTACCAAATTGCTATAAGTCATAGCTAGCTTGACAGAGAAGAGAAAATAAATTTCCTTAAATCTGAAAAAATAAAACAAAACATTTGAAAAAAATCAGCAATATTTCAAATGAAGTTATAAAAATTATAATCATCCTTATCAGTTCATTCTGTCCTGTGTAATCGATTCTTGATCTTAATTTTCTGTTAGCAGTTTTATGGGGCCATTAGTTTCTCCATTAGAATTTTATAATTTCTTACCTAGTTCAGTTTTATAATCTGAAAGTTTATCAGAAACCTGTAACCTAGAGTGAGCGCCAGAGTCCTCTCCATGAATTTCTCTGAAGATGAAATATATTTTGCAAACGCATCAAACAATAACTGTCTGTAAACAACAAGACCCCAAAACGGCAATTGACAAAGAAATTTGGTTAATTTTGTGACATACAATACTTCAAAATAATAACCAGAACTGAACTGATAACCAGGACAGATCAGAATTTCAGTAATGTTATAAAATTTCAAAACACCTATGTGAATAACCTTCACCCATGTAAGACCATCTAAGAGGCTTATCATCACTTATTCAACAATGCTTTCCATGTAATTTAACATACTGAATAAGCCTAATAAGTTTAGTATCTTCCTCCCGATAGGAAGAGAGCAAATTTCTTTGAGAAGTCCCAGGACCCTTTGAAAATTCTTAAAAGAAAAAGTCAAAAGAAAGACTTTATTTAAGATTTGAGGGCTGGCCCCGTGGCTTAGCGGTAAGTGCATGCGCTTCGCTACTGGCAGCCCGGGTTCAGATCCTGGGTGTGCACCGATGCACCGCTTCTCCGGCCGTGCTGATGCCGCATCCCACATACAGCAACTAGAAGGATGTGCAACTATGACGTACAACTATCTGCTAGGGCTTTGGGGGAAAAAAAAAAGGAGGAGGATTGGCAATAGATGTTAGCTCAGAGCCGGTCTTCCTCAGCAAAAAGAGGAGGATTAGCATGGATGTTAGCTGAGGGCTGATCTTCCTCACAAAAAAAAAAAAAAAGATTTGAATTTGGGGGAGCTTGTTGATAATATCAAAAGGTTTTAAAACACTTCATCAGACAAGATTAAGGAAATCTTGTTGCTATTGAAATAATGTTTAGTTATCCATTCAAACAAAGTGACAACAGAAACAGCCAAGGGCAAACAGAGAGTTAAAACAGTCCAAAAAGCCCTAATAGAGAGATCTCAGTCTCCCTGAACATAGGAAATTATGTTAACAAAACATAGTTTCTCTATCTTTTGGGTAGACTAACTCAAACGCAAAGAAAAACCTTTTATAACCTCTTTATCGAATTGAAGAAAATCATCCTTTTAAGAGAATGAAGGCACCAGCTTACATTCAAAGTTAAAACTCATTGGATTTAGTTTAATCTTAACCATCTTGACCATGCATAAAACTCCTCAGGGTTCTACCTTCAAAAACTTTGTCACTTTTTACATTCAGAATTTGCCCTGTATCTTCTTTTCTTCCCTTTTAGTACTTTAGAACAAATTTATCTTTCTTAACAAACCAAACAAAAATATTTCCATTATTTATACTTTCTTTACTGAAAACATATCTTACTTTCCTTGAATACAAACATATTTTCCTTAATTTTTAGTAGCTTTAATCACATATTAGAATTTTAACCCTTAGAAACCTTAATTATAAGTAAAAACTAAGTAAGCAATTATAAACTTTCTTTCTCATTAGCCTTCCATGGCCTGACACATACACAAATTTTTTTTTTTGTGAGGAAGATCAGTCCTGAGCTAACATCCGTGCTAATCCTCCTCTTTTTGCTGAGGAAGACTGGCTCTGAGCTAACATCCATTGCCAATCCTCCTCCTTTTTTTTTTCCCCCAAAGCCCCCCAGTAGATAGTTGTATGTCATAGTTGCACATCCTTCTAGTTGCTGTATGTGGGACATGGCCTCAGCATGGCTGGAGAAGCGGTGCATCGGTGCGTGCCAGGGATCCGAACCCGGGCAGCCAGTAGCGAAGCGCACGCACTTAACTGCTAAGCCACGGGGCCGGCCCTACAAATACTTTTAATAGTTTCTGGAAACATGTTGCTTTATAGTACAATCTTGATAAAACACAAGACATGTTTACCAATAGACCCAAAACACCTTTCAGCTTTTCTGTAATAAGCCAAAAGTAGATAAACTTATATTTAGTAATTAATATGTAATATCTTCTCTTACTTGAAAATGATCTAAATACACAATGAATTTTTATCCTCAACATAGCAAAACTTCAAAGTTTCAAGTTACCAGAGAGATTTTGGTAGTTATTTTACGTACACGTGTCACAAACTATAATTATTGCAAAAAGTTTACCTATAAATTCTAAATCACTTACATATAAATCAACCTTCATGAGACAAAATTGGACAAAATTAGCTATCATTTTAAGTTATTTTAGCTGACAAATTTGTAACAGGGATAACATGAGCTTATCTCACTAGTAAACCCAGGCTGCATGTCTGCATCATATCCAGTGCTGATAACTCTGAGGACATGTCCATTTTAATGAAACCAACAAACTTAAACAAGCTTTTATTTATTTTTTTGTGAGGAGATCAGCCCTGTGCTAACATCTGCCAATCCTCCTCTTTTTTTGCTAAGGAAGACTGGCCCTGGGCTAACATCCGTGCCCATCTTCCTCCACTTTATATGGGACACTGCCACAGCATGGCTTGCCAAGCAGTGCATCTGTGCGCACCTGGGATCTGAACTGGCAAACCCCAGGCTGCCGCAGTGGAGCGCGCGCACTTAACTGCTTGTGCCACCGGGCTGGCCCCAAACAAGCTTTCATTCACCAAAGATTATTTCATATCACATTAACTTGAAAGACATTTGGGTTAATTTCTATTACATTTAGAATTTATGTAAGCACTTACTTTAAGCCAATTTCAATAGAGCTCTTAATTTTGGACATACCATCTGGAGGTAGAAAAATATCTCACATTTACAACATACATATAGACACACATACACAGAGGTTCCACAGCTATTGTTTTAAAATTACTGTCATGAATCAGGCACAAAGCTTGCTAGTTATGAATCCAAATTTTATTCTAAAATAAAATTTTAGAATTTTACTTATTTTTACTTATTTTTGGAGAAGATGCTAGATTTTTGGTGAGGGTGTTCTCGTGGCCATTTTAATCCTTTCTGAGAGAAAGGAACTGGGTGGAATCTGAACTGCCTCTAGGGCTCCTTTTACCAGAAAAGCACAGCAAACAAGAGTAAGGTTACTATGCAGATTTAAGACCTCGCCTTCCGCATTGATAAATTTCTAGAGATGAGGTCATTCCCCCATCTTCCCAGTACAGAGAGGAAGATACCTTTACAAATGGAGATTTCCCTTACAAATACAGATGTTTGGTAAACAGCATTTTGATTAGAATGGGCTTAGCAAGGACCCTCCCAGTTTATCCATACCCAGAGTTATCTATTGTGATGGCTTGTCCTGGGGACAGTCCTCTTATCTTAAATTCTTTCAGGCAGTGAGTGGTGGGGGAAGTCAAGGCTTCCCTCAGAGTCTTCTGTTCCCAAAACAAGGTAAAGAGACACATTTTTAGGTGGCCAACCTTGAGCCCCCACACATGCATATAGACACACATGAACACGTGGGTAGACACAGACAGAGACATTAAATTTTTTTTATGAATCAGGCGCAATACAAAACTCACTAATTTCTGAGAAACATTTGCATTTCAAAGAATGGCTCTTGGGCTCTAGAGAAGATGGGAGCAGAAAATCCACATCATAAAGACACAGAGAAAGCAGTCAACTTTTCTTTAAGATGGGGTTTCTGGGGCATAACCCAACCCATTGAAAGTGTTTCCAATCAGTCAAAGTGCACCCAAGGGGATGAGTCTCCAGGGATACCTGGGGCACTCCCCATGGGCACAAAGCCAGTGTTCAACTGACAATGGGCTGGAGAAGGGTGCTGAGCCCATCTGCCGGCATCAGGATAGCTATAAGATCCAGTCAAGTCCCACTCAGCCCAGGGAAACCAGTCATCGAGCCAGCACAAGGCAAGCCAGGAAGGCCAGAGGCAACAGCCTAGAGCGGGCTGGGGGCCAGGGCTTTCATTGCTGGGGTTGAGAGTTAAGTCCCTGGCAAAATATTTTCAAGTTTTCAATTTTACAGAAGGTTCAGGTTCTGCTCAGGTCCAGTCTGAACTTAACCTCAACTTGCTGACAAAAGAGGAGATGATGAACAAGAGGAAAAAGAAGGGAAAAAGGTGATCAGGCCTTGCCCTCATGCCCTCTTCCCAAGGATTATCAAGATAAGGGTCACACAGTGCTGGCCCCATGGCTTAGTGGTTAAGTGCACGCGCTCCTCTACTGGTGGCCCCGGGGTTCAGATCCCAGGCGCGCACTGACACACCGCTTCTCTGGCCATGCTGAGACCGCTCCCACATACAGCAACTAGAAGGATGTGCAGCTATGACATACAACTAGCTACTGGGGGGTTTGGGGGAAAAAAAAGGAGGAGGATTGGCAATAGATGTTAGCTCAGAGCCGGTCTTCCTCAGCAAAAAGAGGAGGATTAGCATGGATGTTAGCTCAGGGCTGATCTTCCTCATTAAAAAAAAAAAAGATAAGTGTCACACAGACAACAGTTTCTGCGCTGAGGTAACTCAACCCCAAAGGATAGTTTACAGAGTACAGGTCTCTTGTCCCCATAACTGACCAGATTGTCAGTCAAATGGCTGACCCAGGGGCCAACCTGGAATCACTCCAGGTGCCCACAAATCAGAGTTTAGCCCCCAGAGGTGGAGCACGGACTCTCTGAAACCAGAACCCAGAGAAGAGCTTTCATTAAGACCACTAGAGGAGCCGGCCCAGTGGCGCAAGTGGTTAAGTGCGTGTGCTCCACTGCGGCAGACCGGGGTTTGCTGGTTTGGATCCCGGGTGCGCACCGATGCACCGCTTGTCAAGCCATGCCGTGGTGGCATCCCATATAAAGTGGAGGAAGATGGGTATGGATGTTAGCCCAGGGCCAGTCTTCTTTAGCAAAAAAAGGAGGATTGGCAGATGTTAGCTCAGGGCAGATCCTCCTCACAAAAAAAAAAAAGACCACGAGAGGAGGCTAAGACTACAAATTTGATGAAGTTAAGGATGGCAAGGAAAAAAGAAAGACCTAGGAGTTCAGAATAGCCAGACTGTGGAAAATGGCGAGCATCCTAGACCAAAACACACAAACAACCAACAACAACAACAACAACAAAGCGGTTCAGCAACTCCAGAGGTATTTAACCCCATGCAAGTGGACCCCCGCTCCGATCACAGGCACAACACAGAGACTCAGGGACCTCAGGGGGCCTCGAACCCCCACCTCAACACTCCAGATGAGATTCAATCTCCAGAGGGGATCAGACCCCTAGACAGACAGACTCAGTGCACTCCAGGTGAGATTCAATCTCCAGATGGGGTTTGACCCCTGACTAGTCACCAGGGATTGCTCCCATTTTGCCAGAACCAAGCATTGGCCCTTCCGGAGTGGCTGGGTTGTGCAATCCTTCCAGACAGAGGGGACTCTCACTCCCCTGAGCCAGGCTACCACCAGACGGGGACTCAAACCCCGAAGCCAGGCCCCAGACAGGCTTTGTGAGACAACTTAAGAAAATAACTCTTATAGCTGTGCCGTGGGGTTGGTGCCACTCACCTCCATGGAGAGATCCTCTGAGCAAAGCACTCAGTGTGGCCGCTGGGTCTCCCGATGTGGCAGCGATGTCAAGCCGGCGGCACAGGCACCATGAAGGGGTGTGTCCCATCTGAGTCACCTGAGTTACTGAACCAAGTGGGCTCTCCTCCTGGTGACTTACATAAGACTCTACACCAGTGGAAGCTGTCTCACAAAGTAAAGTGTATTTGCAGCAAATAGGAGGCCATGAGGAATCATTTCCAAAGTCATGGCGTCCTGGAACAAAGAGAAGCAGGAACTTTTATTTTGGTTGGGGAATGAATATTCAAAAGTGAGAGGTAGATATTCCCTTGCTCAGGCTTAGTTGGAAAACATGCTTCCGCATACACTGCAGATTAAGGTAATGAGGCTTAATCTCCTCCTGAAGAGATCTTCATATTAAAATTAAGGCAAGGTCAAGGGCATAGCTCTTGTAGGGAGGCTTGGTTAGCTTCAAGGTTGTTGCTGGTTGTGTCTCCTTAACATAAAAACAGTTAACTGGTTCCAAACCCACCACTGAGTTCCTTGGGGCACTAGTTAGTGACGCTACTATATAGCAGAGCCTGATATATAGTAAATGCTCAATCAGTATATGCTGAATCAATATCATGTATCTTTTGTGTCTCAGTGTATCTTCCACGTGCTTGCTGAGTTGACTTAACACCACATAAATCCAGGTTATTTCAATAATAACCAAGCCCATGTCGACACAAAATAACCAATAACCATTCTATAGATGAGAGATAAAGTGAGTTTTACTTGAGCCAGGGTAAGGATTATAATCCCAGATGGCAGCTTCCACAAAGAAAGCAAGCGGGGCCTGCCTGGTGGCACAGCAGTTAAATGTGCGCGCTTTGCTCCGAGGACCTGGGGTTTACAGGTTCGGATCCCAGGCGCACACAGCCGCACCGCTTGTCAGGCCATGCTGTGGTGGCGTCCCATATAAAGTAGAAGATGGGCACAGATGTTAGCTCAGGACCAATCTTCCTCAGCAAAAAAAGAGGAGGATTGGCATCGGATGTTAGCTCAGGGCTGATCTTCCTCACACACACACAAAAATTGAAAGAAAGCATTCTGGAGAAGCACGGTTTTCAGTACAGTTTTATACCTTTTTAAAACAAAGAATATACATTAAACACACCCAGGATGCATATTCATCAAAGTTTCCAAGAGGTATTCAGTTGTAAATTAGTGGGTCAACATGACCCTGATGTCAGGAAAGGGACTAATATGGGTGTTACCTATAGGGCTACCAATAGGGCATAAGAGGGGAAGTGTGCATTCTTATCTTAAGAGAGTGCATTCTTCATTTAAATAGTTAACACAGATGTACAACGTATGTTTGATAGGCCTAAATAAAGTTAAGCTTCTTTAGTTCAAGTCAAATCAGTTTTGAACCCAAATAGTTACCCCATATACCTCAATATGTGAAAATCTCTTGTCACCTTACACACCACTTTCCATAAACTTCCAGTAGTCTTCCTTTAAAACTCTTGTCTTTTACTAAAAACCCCACCAAATACTTCCATCAAACTTACTCGGGGTGGGGGTGGGGGGCATGGTGTAGCGGTTAAGTGCGTGCGCTCCGCTGCTGGCAGCCTGGGTTCGGATCCCCGGCACGCATTAATGCATCGCCTCTCATGCCAGGCTGTGGTGGTGTCCCACATAAAGTGGAGGAAGACAGGCGCGGATGTTAGCTCAGGGCTAGCCTTCCTCAGCAAGAAGGGGAGGATTGGCATGGATGTTAGCTCAGGGCTGATCTTCCTCACAAAACAAAAAACAAAAAACGAAAAAAAACCTTGCTCAACTCTGCCAGGTAGGTAATTAATTGCTTCTGCAGTAGCTGGGTCAGGTCTCTAGGGTAGCACCCACTGTTTTAGATTGGTATTAATCTGTTTATGTCTGTCTCATCTGCTGGGTTCAGAACTCCGAAGAACTCTGCTGTCTTATTCACCCTTTACCCAAACCAAGTGGTTATTCTTATAAGGGTAGTTATAATGAAAATGTTGGTTTGTGCATATGTTTAGGGCAATCCATGGGCCCAGGATGATTTGTACTGCATTTGTAGAGTATTACAGAAAAAAAATTCACATATTAAATATCTTCGAATTCTCTAATAAAGTCATATCAACTCTGTAGATGCGTAAGATTAATTTCTCCAATTTACTAACAAAACCGACTCAGAAGGTCAGGCCCTAAGTCTAAAGTCACACAGGAAAGCCAACCACAAGTCAATTTCAGCAGTGACAGGCGAGAGGCATGCTGGAGGTCTTTTGAACTCCTTCGGCCACCGTCGCCGGGTCTTCTCCGCTCGCGCTCTCTCTCTCTCTCTCTCTCTCTCTCTCTCCTTCTGCGCCTGCGCGCTGCTGGAGCGTCGTCCATTTCTCCATCAGTCAGGAAGGACGCTGGTGTTGAGGTGAGTCGAGTCGTGCCCGTCGTTCGGGTTCTCGTAAGTGCCACCTCCCGCTGCCTGCTCTCGGTCTGTCTTGGAGTTGAGTCGTGACTGCATCTCTGCGGTTGCTGAACCTGGGACGTCTAGCCTGCGTCGACCCCTGTACGCCCCCGCCGCGACCTCGGGAGGGCCGCGGGCTGGCGACCGGGGCCCCCCGGGGCCAGATGGGTGGCGGGGGCCTCGAGGAACCTGCTGGGCTTCGGAGGCGGCCGGCCCGGGCCCAGTGCCCGCTGTGTCTTGCCCCCGTCAGTGTGACCTTGGCTAGGTCATGTGACCTGTCTGGCCTAGTGTTTTCACCTGTAAGAAGGGGTAGGGGTTTCTTCTCACCCAGGCCTGACGCATAAGGGCCGGCGCTCGGCGGGTGTTGGCTGTGGTAGCCTTTGTGGCTAGACGAGGGAAGCTGGAGACGGGTCAGCGTGCCGGTGGCAGGCGGGAAGGGCCGGGCCTCCTGCGGCCTCTCTCCTCTCGCCCCGGGCCTTTCCGCCCTAGCCCCCCGGCCGCGGACAGTCTGCGGGCGGGCGCGCGCCCCGCTCCAGTGGGCCCTCGAGGCAACTGCTGGGTTCCTGCCTGCGGTCTGGTCTTTTACCGCGTGACCTTGGAGAAGTGACGTAACTTGCGTGTGCCTCAGTTTTCTTATCGGTAAAATGGGAATGATGACTGTCTCAGGCGGTTGTCTGCAAAATTAAATGAGTTGATAGTAAGCTTGTAGAGGAGTGAATGCTGTAAGTGAATTTGCGCTTGTCCGTCTAGAGCCGCTGCTCAACTTGCCTGTAGCTGGGAGAGATTTTGTTTCTAGTTTTTGCTCCCCGCGTACTATTGGCCGCAGTTATCTTGCTTATTTAGGGTAGAGTCGTTTAGTATGTGAGAGGAGAAGACGAAGCAGGCCGAGCCATTCAACACCTTAGGCTTTGTGGGAGGGATCCGTCCCCCATCCTGCCTTTGCCTCTCTAGGTATTAGAATGCGTTGTGCATGAAAATTATTTAGATATCTTACTGTGTTCTAAGAGTTTTCCTGTGTTATTATTTTACCCAGCAAGGAGAATAACTACCATGGCTTCCAGTGCTCTGACGAAACCCCAGATGCGTGGCCTTCTGGCCAAGCGTCTGCGATTTCATATTGTTGGAGCATTCGTTGTATCCCTGGGGGTTGCAGCTTTCTATAAGGTATGTATGTTTGGTTTTTACTTTGTGCATATGGTCCAAAGATGTGTGTTTTAAATTCAGAAATGTTTTATTTTCATAAATAGTTTAGAGTCTTTTAAAGAAACTCCTGTAATATGCTCCCTTCCATTTACTCTGCTCACCTCAGTACCTCATCTTCCTCGGATAGCTTGTTCTCTATCTTTAAATGCAGGTGGGGCTGCCATAACACACTGAGTGGGGTAAACAACAGAAATTTGTTTTTTGTCCGGGAGGCTAGAAATCTAAGATCAAGGTGGCTGCAGGGTTGGTTTCTTCCGAGGCCTCTCTCTTGGCTTGTAGATGGCTTTCTTCTCCCTGTGTCTTCACATGGTCCTCTGTGTATTAGCGTGTCTCTGTCTGAATTTTCTCTTATGAGGAAGCTAGTCATTGGATTAGGACCCACCCTAACGACCTCATTTTAACTTAATTATCCCTTTAAAGACTTGATCTCCAAATACTGTTAGGTTCTGAGGTACTAGGAGGTTAAGACTTCAACACATGAATTTAGGGAGAGACAATTCAGCCCGTAACACAGGCTATAATTGTTTTATTTAAGCAGCGGGATGGGGAAGGCAGTAGTTTTGTTTGGCACCTTTAAGAATTGTTGCCACAGAATTGCATTTTAACTCTGCCTTCTGTGGATTTTAGTGTTCAGCGTTTTGGTTTTTTTCTAATAAATTTTTTTCTTGTAAAATACACATAAAATTTAACACGTTTTTAAATGTACAGTTCAGTGGTATTAAATACATTCATGATGTTGAGTAACCATGACCACCATCTCCATAACTTTTTGTCTTGTAAAACTGGAACTCCATTAAACAATAACCTTCCATTCCCCGCCCCCCCACCCCCAGCTCACAGAACCACAGTTCTGCTTTCTGTCTCTGATTTTCACTACTGTAGGTACCTCATAAAAATTAAAAAAATATAAAATCCATTTGCTTTTATTTCTCTGGGTTGTTTACTGATCCTGTTACCTTATTTCTCTCTGCCTTAGTGTTCCATATTTTTCAAACGAAAAAGATTTTTCTTATAACAAAATGCTCACAGTTGCTTTGTGGGTAATGTGCCCCAGCAGACCTTGTTCAGAGGGTTGCACTGGGTCTCCTGCCTCTTGGTCTTCCCAGAAGAAGTTGGGAATTCACATAGGAGGTGAAGCAGTAAAACCGGCCAGGTAGAAGGCTCTTACTGTGTTAAGGTGAAGTATCATGATTCCATATGTTTCTGCAGCACCTTAACTGATGTGGATTGGCACTTGAAGAATTTTTTACTGGTTTTTCTATGCAGGATGGGATTAGAATTTGGATTATAATACACACATTGAAATCTATTAGGCAGTGTTTTGTGGAGAGTAAAACCTTTGCCAGATGACAGACCTGAGTTTGAATACTGATTGAGCCACCTACCAACTAGTGCTTCTTCCTAGATCTTAATCAAGTCACTTAAACTCTGAGTCCCTTTCCTCATGTGTAAAACAGGTCAGTGTCTATTCTGAGGGCTTAAATGATGTTGAAGTCTAAATCACCCAGGACTGTTCTTGCCAGATAGAAAGCTTCTTGTGCCTTTCAGAGGCAGATGGTTAGTGAATCAGTCTCAGACTCTTTTGAAATTAATATTATAACTTAAATTGAATCAGAATAATGTAGCAGGTCTCAGCTGTGGGAATATTTAGGCTTTGCCAGAGGGAAGACGGCAGACTGTCTTCTCCCTAAACCTTTTAGCTTTCTGGGTATCTTTCTTTGGCTCTTGCCAGTCTACATACGCCCCACTCCCCCAACACTCACCCACATATCCAACAAAAGGAATAATCCGTTCCTAGGTAAGGAAGACTCCTCTTGCTAATTAGTTTCCCTAAGGCTGCTTTTGCTTTCCTTGCATCTATCTCAATGCCTGCACCCTTCGTCTTAGGAAATATAGATTTCAAGTTAAAGGTGAACACACACAGACATATTGTATTGTGATTTTGTTGTCTTTAGATATTAAGTTTCTAATAATCTAAAAAATAAGTTCTAATGGGATATGTTACTTTTTAGTTTGCTGTGGCTGAACCAAGAAAGAAGGCATATGCAGATTTCTACAGGAATTATGATTCCATGAAAGATTTTGAGGAGATGAGGAAGGCTGGTATTTTTCAGAGTGCAAAGTGATTTTGGGATGTAAAGGTAATATGGTTATTTGAAGTTACTGTTTAGAATTTTTTTTTTAATTGTGGTAAAATACACATAAAGTTTACCATCTTAACTATTTTTAAATGTACAGTTCAGTATTGTTAAGTACATTCGCATTGTTGTACAACCAATCTTCAGAACTCTTTTCATCTTGCAAAACAAACTCTGTACCTATTAAACAACCCTCCATTCTCCTCCATTCCCTGGCAACCACCATTCTACTTTCTGTCTCTATGTATTTGACTACTCTAGTTACCTCATGTAAGTGGAATCATACAGTATTTGTCTTTTTGTGACTGGCTTTTTTCACTTAATGTAATGTCCCCAAGGTTCATCTGTTACAGCATCTGTCAGAATTTCCTTTTTAAGGCTAAATAATACTTCATTTTATATATACCATATTTTGTTTACAGCCATGCTTTGCTTGACAGGGATATGGTCTGAGAAATGCATCATTAGGTGATTTCCTCATTGTGTGACCATCATAGAGTGTACTTAATACAAACCTAGATGGTATAGGCTACTACACATCTGAGTTATATGGTACTAATCTTATGGGATCACCGTTGTATATGGGGGTCTGTCGTTGACTGCGACATCATTATGCTGCACGTGACTGTATTTATTCATCTATTAATGAACGGATTGCTTCCACTTTTTGGCTATTGTGAATAATGCTGCTATGATGTGTGCGAATATCTCTTTGAGACCCTACTTTAAATACTTTTGAGTATATACCTAGAAGTGGAGTTGTTGGATTATATGGTAGTTCTATTTTTAACTTTTTAAGGAACTGCCATTCTATTTTACATAGCAGCTGTACCATTTTACATTCTACCAACAGAGCACAAGAGTTCCAATTTCTCCACATCCCTGCCCACACTTACTGTTTTCTGTTTTTTTAATAGGAGCCATCCTAATGGGTATGAGATGGTATCTAATTTTGGTTTTCATGATGTTGAGCATCTTTTCTTGTGCTTGTTGACCATTTGTTTATCCTCTTTGGAGGAATGTCTGTTCAAATCCTTTCCCCATTTTTTTTTTTTTGAGGAAGGTTGGCCCTGAGCTAACATCTGTTGGCAATCTTCCTCTCTTTTTTTTTCCCCTCCCCAAAGCCTCCAGTACATAGTTGTATATCCTAGTTGTAGCTCCTTCTAGTTCTCCCATGTGGGATGCCGCGTCAGCATGGCTTGATGAGTGGTGAGCAGGTCCGCATCCAGGATCCGAACTGGCGAAGCCCAGGCCGCCAAAGCAGAATGCGTGAACTTAGCTGCTGCACCACCGGGTCGGCTCTTTAATTTTTAATGTTTTTTTTTTTTGGTTAGGAAAATTG
Source organism: Ceratotherium simum simum (assembly GCF_057802395.1). NCBI lineage: Eukaryota > Metazoa > Chordata > Mammalia > Perissodactyla > Rhinocerotidae > Ceratotherium > Ceratotherium simum. The sequence continues at coordinate 38,941,582 of NC_141922.1, forward strand.
GCCCTGAGCTAACATCTGTTGCCAGTCTTCCTCTTTTTGCTTGTGGAAGATTGTCCCTGAGTTAACATCTGTGCCACTCTTCCTCTATTTTTTGTATGTGGGACACTGCCACAGCATGGCTTGATGAGTGGTATCTTGATCTTCGTGCGGGATCCAAACCCATGAACCCCGGGCCACTGAAGTAGAGCGTGTGGACTTAACAACTAGGCCACTGGGTTGGCCCTCCTTTCCCCATTTTTAATCAGATTGGTTTTTTGTTGTTGTTGAGTTGTAGGAGTTCTTTAAACTCTTTGTCAGATATATGATTTGCAAATATTTTTTCCCATTCTGTAGATTGCCTTTTCACTCTGTTGATTGTGTCTTTTGAACAGAAATTTTAAATTTTGATGGAGTCTAATTTATGTAATTCTTTTTTTGTTGCCTGTGCTTTTGATGTCATATCCAAGAATTCATTGCGAAATCCGATGTCATATCCAAGCGATCATTGCCAAATCCAATGTCATAAAGCTTTTCTTGTGTTTTCTTCTATGACTTTTACAGTTTTAGCTTTCACCTTTAGGTCTTAGATCCATTGAGTTAATTTTTGGATATGATATAAGGGAGGGGTCCAACTTCATTTTTCTTCATGTGAATATCCAGTTTTCTCAACAGCATTTGTTGAAAAGACTGTCCTTTCCCTATTGGATGGTTTTGGTACCTGTGTTGGTAGTTTTTTGACTGGATATGTGAAGGTTTTTTGGGGTGCTCTATTCTGCATTGGTTTATATTTGTCTTTTTTTTTTTGTGAGGAAGATCAGCCCCGAGATAACATCTGTGCAAATCCTCCTCTTTTTTTTTTTTGCTGAGGAAGACCGGCTCTGAGCTAACATCTATTGCCAATCCTCCTCCTTTTTTGCCCCCAAAGCCCCAGTAGATAGCTGTGTGTCATAGTTGCACATCCTTCTAGTTGCTGTATGTGGGACGCGGCCTCAGCATGGCCGGAGAAGTGGTGTGTTGGTGCGTGCCCGGGATCTGAACCTGGGCCGCCAGTAGCCGAGCACGCACACTTAACCACTAAGCCACGGGGCCGGCCCTGTATTTCTGTCTTTATACCAGTACCACACTATTTGATTACTGTAGCTTTATAGTAAGTTTTGAAATCAGGAAATGTTAGTCCTCCAACTTCTTTTTCAAGATTGTTTTGTCAGGGTCCCTTGATAGTCTATATGAATTTTAGGATGAATTTTCCTGTTTCTGCAAAAATACTGTTGGGATTTTCATAGGGATTGCATTATATATGTAGATCACTTTGGGTAGTATGGACGTCCTCATAATTATAAGTATTCCAGTCCATGAACATGAGATCTCTTTCCATTTATTTGTGTCTTTAATTTCTTTCAGCAATGTTTTGTACTTTGCCTCCTTGGTTAAGTTTATTCCTAGTATTCTTTCTGATGCTGTTGTAACTGGAATTGTTTTCTTAATTTTCTTTTCTGATTATTCATTGTTAGTGTGTAGAAATGCAACTGATTTTCATGTGTTGATTTTGTTGATTTTTTTGATTTGTTCAATTGTTGATTTTTTCATGTGTAACTTTGCTGAGTTAGTTTATTCTAACAGTTTTTTTGGTGGAATCTAGGGTTTTCTACATATAAGATCAGGTCATCTGCCAACAGAGATCATTTTACTTCTTCCTTTCCAATTTGGATGTCTTTTCTTTATTTTCTTGCCTAATTGTCATGGGTAGGACTTCCAATACTATGTTGAATAGAAGTGGTAAGAGTGGGCATGCTTGTGTTTTTCCTGATCTTAGAGGAAAAGCTTTCAGTGTTTCATCATTGAGTATGATATTAGTCGTGGGCTTTTTGTATATGGCCTTTATTATGTTGAGGTAGTTGCCTTCTGTTCCTAATTTGTTAAGTGTTTTTATTATGAAAAGGTATTGGATTTTTCAAATGCTTTTTCTGTATCAATTGAGATGATCATGTGTTTTTTTCTTTCTTTGGTGTCTTACGTTGATTTTTGTATGTTGAGTCATCCTTGTATTCCAGGAATAATTCCGACTTGGCCATGGTGTATAATCTTTTTAATGAGCTGTTGAATTCTGTTTGCTGGTATTTTGTTAAGGATTTTTACTTGTATGTTTATCAGGGATATTATTCTGTAGTTTTCTTGTATTTTCTTTGTCTGGCTTTGGTATCAGGATAATGCTGGCCTTATAGAATGTTTTGTATTCTTTAATGAGATGGTCAGGTGTGGCCACAAAAGGAGACAGAGAGAGGCTCAGGAAAACATGGTAGGGGCCATCTCTCCCCACCCAGAAATGTTTTTCAAGATGTTAAAGTATAGAAAAAGGATATATTCAATACATATAGTGAATTTGGAAGTGTTCCTCCTATTCAGCTTTTTTGGAAGAGCTTGAGGAGGATTGGTGTTGATTCTTTAAATGTTTGGTAGAATTCACCTGTGAAGCCTTCTGATCCTCAGCTTTTCTTTGTTGTAAGGTTTTTGATTGCTGATTCAATCTCCCTACTACTTATAGGTCTGTTTACATTATCTATTTCTTGCTGATTCATTTCTTGGTAGGTTGTGTGTTTCTAGGAAGTAATCCATTTCATATAGGTTATCTAACTTGTTGACATACAATTGTTTATAGTATTTTTGTAATCCTTTTTACTTCTGTAAAATCAGTTGTAATATCCCCTTTTATTTCTGTTTTTAGTTATTTGAGCGTTCTCCCTTTTTTCTTAGTCGGTCTGACTAAAGGTTTGCCAATACAGTCGTGTGTCCCTCAAGTACCATATAGCCTACTACCCCTAGGCTGTATGGTGCTAATCTTATGGCACCACACTTTTGTATATGCGGTCTGTCCACTGAAATGTCCTTAATGCAGTGCATGACTGTATTGATCTTTACAGATAACCAGCTCTTGATTTTGTAGATTTATCTTATTATTTTTCTATTCTCTATTTTGTTTATCTCTAATCTTTATTGTTTCCTTCCTTCTGTTAGTTTCGGGTTTCATTAGCTTTTCTTTTTCTAGCTTTTTAAGGTATAAATTTAAGTTGCTGATTTCAGATCTTTCTTCTTTTTAAATTTCCCTTGTGATATCCTCTTTGACCCATTAGTTGTTAAAGAGTATGTTGTTTAATTTTAACATATTTGTGGATTTTTCTATTTTCCTTCTGGTATTGATTTCTTTTTTTTTTTAATTGTTTATTTATTTTTTGTGAGGAAGATCAACCCTGAGCTAACATCCATGCTAATCCTCGTCTTTTTGCTGAGGAAGGCCGGCTCTGAGCTAACATCTATTGCCAATCCTCCTCCTTTTTTTTCCCCCAAAGCCCCAGTAGATAGTTGTATGTCATAGTTGCACATCCTTCTAGTTGCTGTATGTGGGACGTGGCCTCAGCATGGCTGGAGAAGCGGTGCGACAGTGTGCGCCTGGGATCCAAACCTGGGCCGCCAGTAGTGGAGCGCGCGCACTTCACTGCTAAGCCATGCGGCCAGCCCCCTGGTATTGATTTCTAGTTTCATTCCATTGTGATCAGAGAAGATACTTTATATTTTAAATCTATTAAGTCTGTATATGGTCTATCCTGGAGAACATTTCATATGCACTTGAGAAAACTGTGTATTCTGTTGTTCGGTAGAATGTTCTGTATCTATTAAGTCCATTTGGTCTGTAGTGTTTTTCACGTCCTCTTATTTTCTTAATGATATTCTATCTGTTTCTTCTAGCCAGAAAAAGTGGGGTATTGAAGTTGCCTACTATTATTGTAGAGTTGTCTATTTCTCCCTTCAATTCTGTTAGTGTTTGCTTCATATATTTGGAAGCTCTGGTGTTTGGTGCATATATATTTATAATTGTTTTATCTTATTTTTATATACAGTGTTCTTTGTCTCTTGTAACATTGTTTGAATTAAAGTCTATTTTGTCTGATAATAATATAGTCACCCTTGTCACTCTTGCTCTGTTTTACTGTATGGACTATCTTTTTCCGTCCTTTCACTTTCAAACTGTGTGTGTCCTTAGATCTAAAGTGAATTTCTTGTAGACAGCATGTAGTTGGATCCTGTTTTGTATCCATTCTGCCACTTTATGTCTTTTGATTGAGAGTTTAATCAATTTACATTTAAGGTAACTACTGAGAGGGAAAGACATACTATTGCCATTTTGTTAATTGTTTCTGTATATCTTATAGCTTTTTTGTCCTTCATTTCCTCCCTTAATACCTTCCTTGGTGTTTAGTTGATTTTTTTGTAGTGACATGTTTTGAGTCCCTTCTCATTTCCTTTTGTGTGTATTCTATGGATATTTTCTTTGTGGTTACCATGGGGATTACATAAAACATGCTAAAATTATAACAATCCATTTCAATCACATTAAAAGTGGACTTATGAAACAGTTATAATAATACTGGCTTTTGTATTGGTCCATATATTTACCTTTACCAGAGACTTTATATTTTCACATGGCTTTGAGTTCCTGTCTAGTGTACTTTGTTTCCACTTTGAAGACCTTCCTTTGAACATCTAGTAATAATGAACTCCTTATCCTTGAACTTTCGTTTATGGAATGTTAGGTTATGTCCTTGTTTTTGAAGGACAGTTTTGCTGGATATACTATTCTCGGTTGACAGTGTTTTTTTGTGAGCACTTTAAATATATCATCCAGCAGCCTTATTACCTGCAAGGTTTTCGCTGAGAAATCCACTGATAAGATAATCCTACAGAGGCTCCCTTGTGGGTGATGAATTTATTTTTCTCTTGTTGCTTTCATGATCCATTGTCTTTGGTTTTTGACAGTTTGATTATAATGTGTCTTGGTGTGTCTCTTTGGCTTCACCCTACTTCCAAATAACTTCTTGTATTTGTATATCCATTTCTTTTCTCAAATTTCGGATGTTTTTGGCCATTGTTTCTTCAGATTCTTTGTAATTTTATTTATTTATTTTTCCCCCAAAGCCCTAGTAGATAGTTGTATGTCATAGTTGCACATCCTTCTAGTTGCTATATGTGGGACGCGGCCTCAGCATGGCCGGAGAAGCAGTGCATTGGTGCGCGCCCGGGATCTGAACCCGGGCTGCCAGCAGTGGAGCGCGCGCACTTAACCGCTAAGCCATGGGGCCAGCCCATTTTAAAGAGCCTTTTTTCTTTTTTTTTTTTTGAGGACGATCAGCCCTGAGCTAACATCCGTGCTAATCCTCCTCTTTTTGCTGAGGAGGACCGGCTCTGAGCTAACATCTATTGCCAATCCTCCTCCTTTTTTTTTTCCTTCCCCAGAGCCCCAGTAGATACTTGTACGTCATAGTTGCACATCCTTCTAATTGCTGTATGTGGGACGCAGCCTCAGCATGGCCGGAGAAGCGGTGCGTCGGTGCGTGCCTGGATCCGAACCCAGGCCACCAGTAGCGGAGCACCGTCCTGCCATTGTTTCTTCAGATAAGTTCTCTGCCCCTTCCTTACTTCTTCTGGGACTTCCATATTGCATATATTGCTCTTTTTTTTTTTCTTTTTGTGAGGAAGATCGGCCCTGAGCTAACATCTGCCAATCCTCTCTTTTTGCTGAGGAAGACTAGCCCTGGGCTAACATCCATAACCATCTTCCTCTACTTTATATGGGACGCTGCCATGGCATGGCCTGACAAGATGTGCATCGATGTGCGCCCAGGATCCAAACTGGCAAACCCCGGGCCGCTGCAGCAGAGCGTGCGCGCTTAACCGCGTGCGCCACCGGGCAGGCCCCTATATTTGTCTTTTTGATGGTGTCCCCTAAGTCCCTTAAGCTCTGTCATTCACTTCATTTTCTTTTTGCTTCTCAGTCTCTCTAATTCAAATGAAGTGTTTTCAAGTTTGCTGATTCTTTTTCAGTTATTGTATTTTTATGCTCTAGAATTTTGATTTTTTAGTAATTTCTGTCTCTGTTGATATTCTTGTTTTGTTCGTGTATTGTTTTCCTGATTTCGTTTAGTTGTCTGAATTCTCCTTAGCTTGTTGAGCATATTTATGACACTTGTTTTAAAATCTTTGTCACATAAATCAGAGGCATGTGTTTCTTAAGTGTTGGTTTCTGGAGATTTGTTCCTTTGAATAGGCTGTGTTTCCCTCTTTTTTTGTATGCCTTGTGATCTTTTGTTGAAGTTTGGGCATTTGAATAAATAGCCACCTCTCCCATTCTTTGCACACTGGCTCTGTGCAGGGGAAGATCTTCACTAAACAGCCTGGCATAAAGGCTTAGGGTCATCTCAGACGTTTTCTGGGGATATGTCTTCCCTGAGCTTTTGCGTATTCTTTTGTTCTAGTTCCAGTGTATACTTGGCTGCATTTTAAGTGTTAATTTCCGTTAAGTCTTCACCCCTGCTTCCTCCAGGAGCCTAAGCTGTCTGTTATATTCCTCTGCCCATAATCTCTTGTCCACAGGTGCCCACAAGTCTGCACTCTCTCTGCAGCTCTCTTGTGTCATGGGACCCACCACTGCTTTTAGCATATCTGAACTATATCAAGTTTCTATCTGTGCTCTGAGATAGGCAAGCTAGAAAGCAGTCCCTTGCGAAGCCCTCAAACAAGCCAGAATGTTGCAAGCAAGTTCCACTCTTTTCCTTCTGTCCTGAGGGAGGAGCCAGGAATTGGTCAGTTTCCTCCTCACCACACTGTGCTGCACTAAGGAGGGGGTGGGACAAGGGTGAGGAAAAATTCCATGAAATTTCCTGCCTTTTTGAGTGCGGCTTTTTCTTGTTTAGGTGTTTGCTTGGTTGCTGCAGCTTCCTAACTGGTTTCTAGAGTTCTTACAGAGACACTTTGGTCCATATGTTGTGTTTTCTGTGGGGGAGCAGGGGTCTGGACCTTTGTAGTCCACTGTAATCCACTATCTTGCTGACATATGAAGTTATTTTTTTATGTTCAAAGTCATTTTATGTATTATGCTATTATCAATTGCTAGATTGGCATTAGGAAAATCATACTTGGAGAAGTGCTGTAAAAAAACAAAGATTTTGACACGTTTTATAGTTTGCCAGTTGAGTGTCCATAAGTGATTTGGAGGCTTTCCATAGATTATGATTTGGTCTGTCATATCCACAAAGTCCTTATGCCTTATGGACAGTGTGAATTAAGGTTCTCTGTCTAGAAAAGGGCTGACTTGCATGCTGATGAAAGGTCATCCACTAAATTGATTTGAAAGAATGTGTCAGGTGCCTGATGAAAGTATTCACACTGGAATCTTATCATTCATGTATTTAACTTTATTCAAGCTCAACAAAAAAGCAAGATAGAACAACATAAGTGTAATTAAAGGTTCTGTCTACCACCCCAGTGTGAGTTTGATGCAACAAACAGATTCACAGATGTGAATCTGCCATTTTTTCCAGGGAGACTGTTCCTAAATGAGAATTCCAGCTGCTGTGTGTATGATCTTTCCCAAGATATGGGGTGCAGGGGGGTCGGGGAGACCTGCTGCATTGGACTTAGATCAGTTTTCTAAAAGACTCAAGGATTATTTTGAATATAAGTAACTTTGCCTAATAGAAACTTCAGTTCTATAATATTCCATTTCTGTAGTTGTTTATCTTAAGGAAATACCTGAAATGCAGATAGATTCAGGCACTAAGTAGCCACAGTATTACTAATAATAGTAGAAAAAACAACTTTATTTCCAGTGGTTGGAAAATTGATAAGGCACTATGCCTTTTCCATACTATGTACTATTAGGTCCATTAGGAAATTACATTCAGAAAGGAACATGAAGAAATTATTATATAAAGGATGATCTATATTAAATAAAAATTGCACAGAAAAAACAACTGGAGGTGAAAAGATCAAGAAAATAGTAGTAGTTCTGTGTGGAATCTTGACATTTCTGTTTTCTTTTTTTTTTTTTTTTTTTTCAACTTTATTTTTTTTCCCCCAAAGCCCCAGTAGACAGTTGTATGTTATAGTTGCACATCCTTCTAGTTGCTGTATGTGGGATGCGGCCTCAGCATGGCTGGAGAAGCAGTGCGTGCCCGGGATCTGAACCTGGGCCACCACTAGCGGAGCGCGCGCACTTAACCGCTAAGCCATGGGGCTGGCCCGACATTTCTGTTTTCTTGTAACTTTGAAGTTTTCAAATTTCCCACAGTGGGTATACATTTCATGTTCTGATGTTAACAGGATAATTTTTAATATTTGTTAGACTTTTTTATTTTATAAGAAGCTGATTGTGTTCAAAAATCAGTAAGAAAAAACAGAGTTGGAGGTAGGAATAGAAATATTGTTTAGGGAGCTGGCCTGGTGGCATAGTGGTTAAGTTCGTGTGCTCTGCTTCAGCAGCCCAGGGTTCGTAGGTTCGTAGGGCAGACGGATGCACTGCTCATCAAGCCATGCTTTGGTGGCATCCCACATACAAAATAGAGGAAGATGAGCACAGATGTTAGCTCAGAGCCAATCTTCCTCCCCAAAAAAAAAAAAAAGGAAATATTGTTTAGAATAGATGGGCAGCTCTTTGTAAGAACAGTATGTGAGTATGAGAAGGGAATGGAGGGAGGTGGACTTGAGAGAGAAGAAGGCAGCAGAAGTTGGTAAATGAAAGCAAGAAACCAGAGTAAGGGGTGCTATGGCCAAAATGGAAAAGTGGGTGGTCAGGGAGCTTGGCGGAGAGTGGACTCGGAGCGCAGGCAGCCTGAACTGGGTCTCCTGCGCTAATGGTTAGTGAGCAAAGTGTGATCTCCACTAGTAGAGTAGACCTCAGGTGTTTCAAGGGTGGTGAGGTGTTAAGAGAGATGCTTACTGTTTGTCATTAACTTAGCCACTATGTTTTTCTCCACAGAATCTCTTTGGGTTGAGTTCCATGGAAGTTTGTCACTCACTGACCTGTGTTCCTGAACTATGAAACGTGAATATTTGGGCTAAGGAATAGTTTCTCTTGATAAATAAATAAGAAATACATGGACAGTAAGTCTTTGCTCAATTATTCTTACTGATATTATTCAAGGCACTTGCATCAGAACTGATTAGGGATGTTAACTGTGTTTATGAACCTTATGAAGACAACTTGATTTCAGTATTAAAAATTTAATTGTTTTAGGACATTTTTGATTGCTCTGCTGTTTTGTCCATTTCACTGAGATACTGCTAGTTGCAGTTTAGTCCTGGGCCATGGATTTAAGGCCTACATGAGCCCACATGACTATGGTCATCCCTCAGTATCCACAGGAGATTGGTTCCAGGACACCCCCCATAACAAAATCCAAAGATGCCCAAGCCACTTAGCTTTCCATATGCATGAGTTCCCCATCTGCAGATGCAACCAGCTTGTAAACATAGTACACAGTCCTTGTGGGCTTCATTGTCACTGTTTGGTAGTTCTGCTCAATCAACACTCAAGACAGATAAAATAGATAATTGAAATTTAAGGATCTTTACTCAGTATTGCTTTATTAAAGAGCCAACAGTATATATATACATTTCAGAATATAGATCAGGTCCAGAAAAGGTTGTGTTAGTTACTTAACCAGAATTGAGTAATGTCTGCTAATGACTAACAGTGTGGTAACTTATTTCGAAGGAGGTCTTAGGACCTTTCTCCCCTTAATTAATTATGCTTTTTGTTGTGATCAAAGTGATACCACAAAGAGCTTTAAAAATTAAGTTTACTTCAGCCACAGCTAATTTAATCACCAACTGTTGCTATATTAGGATAACAAAAAAAAATTTATTATCCTTTTTAACTCGTGCAAAATTCTTGAGTGAGTCACAACATGAGCTGTATTATACCTGGGTATCACTGAAAAACTGCATTTTAAAAACCCTTGGTGACAATACACATTTATGTGTGCTCGGTAATTCAAGGATTCATTTTAAACAATTTTATATGATAATTTTTAGACGTAGTATGCAAAATTACCATAAAAGAAGAATTAATACATATTTACATTCTTAAAAATAGTTACTCTTGAGGTTAGTTGACAAAACTATCACTTTCCTAAATGAGTATAAAACACAACAAACTAATGGAGGAACCATTTTTTCATATTCGGCCTGAACTGTCATTAACAAACAAAAACAACAGTCTTGCTTTCCAAAAACAATTAATTATACAGTGACTTCTTATACTCAGTCACGTATGAGACTTAAGTTAAAGGTCAGTGGGCATTTGAAATGAATTTGCTTAGCATCTCACAATTGTAGGTGATAGACTTCAGGTCCAAGTTTGGATGTAATCAGTAACAATGTGTTCTGATCGGAGTATGAGATATTTACTGACTATTAAAGATGCTATCATCTGGTGACCCAGGATCTTGAGCCAGACCCCCCCCCCCCCCCCCGTTAAATGCAGAATTATCAGACACTGTGAAGATCTTTGTGCTTGATCAAGTCAATTCAGCAAAATAAAGTATTTATTTATTTGGACTGATTCACTCTTAAGATTAATGTTGGGGTTCCTGACTCTCCTCCAGTGCAGCAGGGCAGTATGAATTCTGCTCTACCCCTTCCACAGGGAGTGTCAAAGGGAGTTCCTAGTAGTGTTTTGTTTATGAAACTAAAGAAACTCACCTGAGCACTTTGGGTTTGTTTCATCAGTAGACACAAAAGATTTATTCCAAGCTTGCCTAGTAAAATCTAAACTGGAAAAACATTTTTTCCAAAACGTACCTGGACAGTCATCAGAATGTTCTGTAAATTTCAGTAAAACACAGACTTGAAAGTAGGAATATACATAGCAGCTTTGACTTAAAGAATAGCATCCCATTTAAGTAACAAATTTAACTGGTTAAACAATAAAATCCTAAACATTTAATTTCATTTAAAGAACCCAGACCTTTGCAGACAAGGGTATTTATTAGGCAAAGACGGTGTCTCAGCCTAAAAACAGGTATACCTGGGAATGAAGTTTTACTCTGTCTCTCCATTCTAAGGCCTTGACCACATTTTGCGTTAGAGCCGAGTTAACAGATCCTAATTGTAGTTGAAATGTTAGCAAATATAGAGCAAAAAGGAATGCATTTTCTATGTGTGATAGGACTACAACATATAGGATTCTATTAATCAATCACTATTCCCCAAATAGGAAAGACACAAGTTTTTTATCACTCTATTTAAAATTTTCTTCTTCGTTATAGGGAGAAAGAAGAATCTGAATTTTAGAAGAGGCTAAAGAATTACTATACAGAAGGCCTTCTGTCCATGTTAGACGTTAGAGCTAGTTAGGTTTCTCTCAAAAATAAGTTAAGTTGCACAAGCAGGAATCAACACCTCAGAGGGGACTCAAGGGAACCCTTTCCTCAGGGCTTTATTTTTCACCATGGTAAATTTACTAATGAAGACTTGAGCAAAATGTGGATCAACCATGTAATGGTATGTTTTCACAGCGGAGGGGAGAGGTTCCACGGCCACCACAGGGCATGGTGTCTGCATGGAAGAACAGCTGGGGGCCAGGTGACAAGATGTCTTTGTGATGTAGTCCACAAGTCTGTTGTACTGTTGTTCTGACAGTCTCTCTCGGACTCCATCCACCTGGGATCCAAAAATAAAGATTCTTTAGTGGCCAAACCCTCAGAAGGAGACTTTTATAACAATACTATTTTTCTTTTGCCTTGATACACTTGTACATTATGCCTTTTACCTAATAAAGCCATTTTATCCAAAACAGTGCTGGCTTTTATTTTTCCTCTGAGTTGTGGCAGTGATAACTGCAATTTCAGCAGTATAACAAAAGCTCTGCGTGAGACTATTAGGACAGCCTCCTTTGAATAAGCATTTGGTGGTGTGCAGAAGTCCCATGTTTGAAGTTGATGATTTGATAACATTTTACTCAACTATTAAAACATCTGTCACTGCTCTTTACTAACCAGTGCAGGAACAAAGGAGAAAAGTGTCTTTCCTGTACTTAAATCTAATCAACATTAAACTCGGCACCTTGAAATAAAAGCTGTCTTTGCCTGTCTCCTCAAACCTTTTCAAGACAGAACCTCTTCAGTTTGATTGATAGAAAAAAAGTAGAGAAGAGCACTTTTTTCAAACCAGTGGCTCTGGACAGAGCATTAAAAAAATAAATACCTTTTGAACTGTAACATTTTCTGTTTTTATAAATACTAGGATTTAAAGCCAGAGAAAATAAAAAAACTGGGCAGAGGAAGGGGAAATTTTTATGGAAAAAAGGGAGGATGCAAAGTACATTTATGGTTCATAAAAGTCTGGCTCATCTTCAGTGGAGCTCAAATAGGAGAACTAAGATATACTACCTAAGTTCTTAAGTGAGATTTTCTGAGAAAGCACCCATCAAAGGCAGTTGGAGCTATAAATTCTTCCCACCGTGAAATTCTGTAGCTATCTAGTGTGTAGATCAAGTGGAGCGGGAAGTTCTAATGTAAGCCACTGATCTGTGCGAATCAGGTAGCCACTGACCTCGCAGCAGTCTTTACCTGCTAAATGTTGGCAAGACCACTCTGGAAGAAGTATAAACATTTTAACGAGTAGTAATATAAGGAATTTCTATGTATTTCTGTGTAGGGCACAGAAACAGTGCAGCCAAGAGTGTCTTAAAAGCTGTAGAAAGTCAGAGGGATGGTAAAGAGATGGTAAAGGGGTCTGCCAGAGGAATAAGGGCATCTGTTAGAGTTTGGGTCTCATAGTTTTAAGCTTGGGAAAGAAAATAAAGGCCCCCCGCCCCCCCAAAGATTCACGACAGATGAAAGCTGTGCACCACCAGGCAAAAGCCAGAGCTCTGATGATATCATTTGATGGGGTCAGGATTCAGCTGGAAAGCTTTGAATACACAGAAAGTCTTAATTGCTCCTCCTGAACAGCAGCACAGGAAAACCTGTGTTGTGAAAGGAACCTGGCCAAGGAATAAATTGACCTTCTGACTCATTTTGAGCCTCTCATAAGGGATTTCAGTAATGTGCCAGGCATATTAAGCAATTATTACCCTAAAAATGGCTGCATTTAAGCAAGAAAAGCAAATGCTCATTTTAAAAAATCTGAGTCCTGTCATATTTAAATATACTGAATGATGTCATCTACAAATTAATTCCTTTTAAAATTCAAAGGAGCTGTGTTTCCTAGCATCTAAAGCAAAAATCCAGGAAAGCCGTTTTATATAAAGATCTTAAAATACTGTTAGTTTTTCCTGGAAGACAGCAGGTAGGCTTCTTAACTCAGCTTTAAGTCGGAGGATTAGGTTGGTATACACTGACATGAGGACAGCAGTTGAGGAAAATTCACTGTGGCAAGCAGCATCCTTGAGCAACTTCCCTCTCCCCCATTTTGAAAATACATTGGATTACAACATTCTTAAGGATTTACTGTCTCACAGGAGCATTTTGTTCTGCAGCTTGGGTCTCCTTTGGGGTGAGTGGGGCAGGTTAGGGTTTGGACACAGGATTAAGGGGGCAGTTATTTCTTGTTTCTTAGGAGGAGTTGAGGAGAGAGGAATGGTGGAATAGATACAGAGAAAGGATTTGGAGGCTGAAGGCATACTGGTATATCAACCCTTTCTGTCCAGTACCAGGTGCTGCTGTGAAAGTTCAATATCTGTCTCTAATAGCTACCCTGCGGTTTTCCTGCTCTCAGTCATCTTTTCCTGCCTGCTTTAGTCATCCCTTATAATTCCAACAGTCTGTTATCCCTGAACACCACTGGAAAACCAGTGTTGAGCATGGTGTCCAGTCTGTCAGTGCTTCTGCCTCTAACTCAGGGATCCTATGGTCTCAATTAGCCTTGGCAACTTCTAGGTGTAGTGACTCCCGCTATCATCTTAATAACCCCTAGAGAAACTGACGTCTGTTCCCTTCCAGCTATGGTAATTCCCCACAGGACCCCCCTCAAACAGGAAAGCCAAAGAGAGAAGGATCACAATTGAAGACAGTGGAGACAGTTTAACAGCAAAAGATGAACCTCCAGTCTCAACGGTTTAAGACCTGAAATATTTCCCTAGCAGCTAAGGAATAACGATGGTCACAGATATTCCTCAGGGCCTTGGAAGTATCTCTAAGGACTAAGGACTTGAAGATAATGATAGTATCCCCTGCCAAATCCTGTAGCCAGGTCACCGCTGCTTTATTGTCAACTGGATCAGAAGGTTTCGGCAGATCTAATAGTCAGCCTGGACATCTGACCGCTGTTTATTCCCAGAAAGTCATCAAGTCGAAGCAGCAATGTAGTCTTAGTGCCAAGCCCCAGCTTAAAGCCTGACTGATTATGATCCAAGAAACTAGAGAAATCTCAGAGTTGTTGTGGTTGGCTGCCTTCCATCTTCTCAGATAATTTTACCCAAACAGTGGTGTGAGGGAGACACAGGCTCCTATAACCAGGAAGAAAAGAATGAAAGGAGGAATCGGGTGGGACCTGCTGGAGGCAGGTTTGCTGTCCTTTCTTGGGATCACTCAGTCCCCAGGTTAGGACCAGCAGGCTCCAGCTTGCCATCTGGGAAAAGATGTCTTTCTGAAGCCAACCCTTAGGGCTCCATGGATCAGGCAGGCAGTGAGGAGGGAGGGGCAGAGCAATTTTCCAGTGGGTACACCTGCTCACCCTGGTGGCATGCAGAAAGATGGTGCCACTCTTGTCAGGGCTCACCTCTGACCCCTGACACCCAGTATGCCCCATCTGAGCATCCATTCCACATCAACTTGTGTGGCCAGGAGCCAGCAGCCAGCACATCTCAGGAGCCATGTGGCCAGGGAGCTGTCCCAAGAGCCTAAGCAGCATCCCCAGGAGGTGCCCCATGGTACTTAAGTGATGGGAACCTGTCCATGGGAAAGGGAACCTATACAGAGCCACACAGAATACAGAGCAATGGGTAAGAGAGAGATCTATTCACAAAACTTGGACCCCTGAAGTCTCAGGGGTTGGGAATGGCAGAGGGAGTGAGTGAGACCTCCTGGTTTGTGAACTTGCAAAGGTCCATCTTACTGCCTGTGCCTTGTTTCACTCATGACACCCTTCACTTCTATGGCGGTCCTCTCATGTACTCTCAGACTGCTGTAGCCACTCTCAGGCCACATGCAGACTTGGGCCCGCTTTGTGAGTAGTGGCATGGAACTGCTGCTCCGTCCTGGCCCTTCTTGTGCAGACCTACTTGTTTTGGAGCTGTGTTGTCCTATCCTGTCCTGTCTACTCTAGCACCACAGCCCCATGACGACCAAGCCTTGTTCAATTCATGGTGGCTTAGCCCCAGGCTGTGAGTCCATCTGGCTTACCGCTGGGCTCTCCTAATGAAAGTTTCATGTGAACACCTAGGTGGGCACTTCACAACCCCCTTATGCAATAGCCCCCTTGCCTCCCACACTCCTTTCTCTGGCAGACCTCCTGGTCTCTGCCAGTCCCTCCAGGGGCTGCAGGCTCATAAACGCCTGGCACTAGTGGTCAGCTTGCATCTCGACTTCACCAGCAGCTAGCCCTGGTCACCCCACTTTCTGAGACGTACCTCCACGTCACATGCCACTCTTGGCTGCTTGAGCTGTATGATGAGCAGGTTGTTTTGCTCGCTGTCCTGTGCACAGTCGATCTCCGTGATGGGGAAGGCCTGCTGCTGTGTGTCCTCGCTGATACTCACCACGAAGAGCACTTCTGACGTCAGCAGCAAGCACCCTTCATGCTCCTGGCCTGAGCCCCTCACCAGAATCACATCCAGGGCCATGTGGACTTCTGGTTTGCCCAGAGGCTGAAGCATTTTCCTGTTTCAAAGGAGAAAAGTGAGGCCAGGAGCCAGCTTGGAAAAGATGGTCACATATCAGTGCTCACTGCTTGTACCAAGGGGTGGGGCAATCCCACTCAAAGCTCCCCAAGGGCAATGGGCCCTCAACAATCTGATGATTAATTTCTGCTTGAAATGTAATGGTCACTTTAATTCTCAAACTGATTCTGTTCAATAGAACCCAGCTCTTTCTGGGGACAAAGATTTCCCTTGCCTCTGGTTAGCTCCTTTTCTTTCCATTAGAAATGTCACCCTTTATTAGAATGCTCGTTCCATGGAGAATCTCAGGCCCTCTCACAGGCCTGGGCTTCTCTGCCAATGTACATCCTTCCCTGAGTGGTACACGTGGGGCAAGGGAGTTCTGCTACCAGTCCCAGATCTGGGGATGGCAGCCTTCCCCTGGCTCTAGGATGCCCTTGTGCTGCCTGAGATGCTGAACATGGCTGCTCCTTTTGGGATCCCCTGGAAGCATGGCCCGTCAGCTTGAGAGCAAGCCAGGCCCTGTTAACATACAGTGTGCGTGTACAGTTGAGCAACAGCTAGGTAATTTTACCAGACATATTTGACATGGCTATTCGGAGCCTGGTCAGCATGTAAGTCACGTGGCTGATAGCGCTGTTTGGGAAGCTGAGACAGTCCAGCTCCGTGTAAAATACCTGTGGTAAGAGAAGTAAGGGAGTTTTACTAGTTGTTTTCTGGAAAACAGTTCCATGCTATAGTGATGTCATCTGCTTAGAGCCATCCATAAAATGCTACAGATCCAAAAGGATGTCATGGGCTGGCCAGGTGGCGTAGTGGTTAAGTTCGCATGCTCTGCTTTGGCGACCCGGGGTTCGCAGGTTCGAATCCTGGGCATGGACCTATGCACTGCTCATCGAGCCATGCTGTGGCAGCGTCCCACACACAAAATGGAGGAGGATGAGCACAGATGTTAGCTCAGGGCTAATCTTCCTCAAGCAAAAAGCAGAAGATTGGCAACAGATGTTGCTCAGGGCCAATCTTCCTCACCAAAAACAAAAACAAAATAATGGCATATCTTTGGAAGCAAGTATATAGGTAATTATTAAACAGTGCAATGCTCTTAACCCTGATGATATTACTTTAGCTAAAAACTTAAATATGAATGACCTACAGTTCAAGCAAAGACTAGCAATTAGAAGAAGCATAATGCTCCTGGGAGTAATTGGTCTTGAGCAACAGCTTACGCATCATTTATAATTTATGTGATAAAAAAGTCAAGATTGTTAGTTGACTTCCTTGCTTAATACTACAATACTTCTGTTGTCTCTGCTGTGGCTGGTCAAATAATAAAAAATACAATACATACAGAAACACACAAAGGCACAAGGTTTGCCTAGATACAGAATTTAAGTGACTTAATCCAGCTGTTAAATATGAATCCGAATACAATTATGAGTGCTCCTGGGGCCTCTGGTTTATTACATGCTCTCCCTGGTGCCAGCACCAAATGAGGGCACCCAGCAGCAGCCATGCAGGCCTCCAGACTCTCCAGAACCAAAGATGGTACAGCATGTGTGCTTTCTGAGGGCTTGTAAATGTTTATAAAGGAGGCACCGTCATTAGACTAAGAGTTAGTGGTTTGTAAAACCTTCAGTGCGGTAATAAAAGTTTTACAAGAATGATGGAAACCAACAAGGCCATGTGAAGCTCTGTTCTGAGATGCTCTTACATAAGGGAGAGTTCCTCAGCCCTGGGAAACAGGGTAAGGGACAACGGCGTTTTCAAAACTAAAGAATTTATGAAGTATGAGTTGACTTTACCTCACTGGAGTCTATAGCAAAAGGAAGACTGTTTTTATTAATGTGTAAGCATTTGATAAGGGAGCATTTAACTTCATCCACTTACAAGTTACAGCAGTTCTTATTTAGTCCGTTTCCCTGTGAGTGAAAACGTCATTCAGAGAAGGAGAGAGAGACAGAAATAGGGAGGGAGGAGGCCAGGGGAAAAGCGAAGAGGAACACATGTTCGTGTCTGTGTGGTCTCTAATAACCTCTCCGGATGGTTGCTTGAGTGTGGGTTTTCATCTCCCGCTCTCTTCCTTTCAGATACTGTTTTTTATGCCTGATCTGGCTGCCTCTTGTCAGATCTGCTGAGGTGCAGGATGCCTGTAGTCAAATGTACCCCACAGATTTTATGGCCGGATGCCGAGTGCTCACGTGTCTGACAAACGAGAGAGCTCTCCTCTAAGTTTGTGATACTAGCTAGACAGCCTGCTTTGTGATCAAAATGATAACACTGATTTTAGGTAAAAAGGTAACAATTGCAGTTACCTGTTTATTAAAAGTCACTTTAACGTGCTCTGCCAAGAATGCAGAAAATAAGCGTGGGAGGAGGTGCTTCCTTTCGTATGCAGCCATTACTCCTGTGCACATGCATGCATGGGGAGAGGCCCTGGCACTCCACTACCCAAGTGCAAGAGTGCCACGAGTCCAGTGCTCCCCAGCTGTCTGCTTGGGGAAGGGGTTTTCAGTTGCAGATCATACACCTTTGCTGCTAGTGGCCAGGATGCTCGGCCTGGCTGCAACAGCAGCATGGAGTCTGCAGGTGAGAAAGCCACGCCAAACGCAAAGCTGTGTTGGCAGTGTGTGCACACCCACATACATGCACACATGTGCACACACACACGCATGCTCCTCTCTCTCTCATTCTCCAAATACATACACATTTTCATTTAAAGATATCTTCCAGCCTTACAACCTCATTTTCCTTTCAAATTGCTCACCAGAAAAAGCAGTAATTCTATTCTCTGCTTCAATATAGTCTACATATTGCCCTCAACCTCTAACAGGTTACTTTTCATTAAAGTCTATTATTAAATGTACTGTAAAAAGATTCTGACATACATATACTGAAATTACTAATTGATTTCCTGGTTCTATAATTTTATTATTATAATTTATTATTAGTAGTACAATTCTACTTTCTGTGTGAATAAGCATAAGGAGGTAAGAAAGATAGCTATTTATCTATGGATTTATCCATTTTATTTTTCACTCTTTTGCCAAGTGAAGGGCTAGATTATCTTTGGGAATCCTTGGTATAATAACGCAAATTAATTGGTGATGCTGAGTTGGCCTGACAGGTTTCCACCGACTCACCGTAGCCAGTCTGTGACACAAGCTCGGCAGCTCCTCCGATGGGCTTTGTGAACACCCCCATGATTCCTTTCCCAACGCCCGAGATAACACCCTTGGCCTTGTGTCCTGCTGAAGCATGAGCCTCAGATGTTTTCTGGAAGTTTTGCATTGGCTGATCGACTATACCAGCAATTGCACCTGAAAAACAAAAAACCCCAGTAAGGACCGAGGCTTAAAATCCTGAGAAAGTGAAAACCTTCAATCTGGGACACAGTTTTGTTTGAATTGAAAATGAAACCCCACCCTCATTATAAAGTTCTTTACTATACATTTATTTACCAATTATCTAAGTACATTGAGAGCTCTTTAATGCAGACATTTATCATCATCATCAAAACACAGTATTCAGAGTGGGTTTGGTCCATCACAGTTAGGATCTGTGAACTTCAGCTCAGAATTTAGTAAACATGTCAGACTACTCCAAAGTGACACCCACATGCCTTTCACCAGAAACCAGGCAACACAGTTTAGAAAAGAGAGCTAACAACTCCTTAGGAGGAGAGTGACCCTGCGCAGCCCAATAAATTTTCACTGAATCAGGAGGATGAAAATACTGTAAGGGCCCAGCCCTTTTCTGAGTTCTCTCTTTTAGTAATAATAAGAGTAATAATTTAATAACAATTTAATATTAACATATTATTTAATAATAAGAGTGGTGATATAGTAATTATTATTTCTATTATAGCTAATCTATTTTGAGTGGTTACTATGTGCTGGGAACTGTGCTAAGAGCTTTACCTGTATGAGATCATTAATCCTCATAATCCTAGGAGTCAGGCATGATTTTTATCCTTAGTTCCTAGATAAGGCCACTGAGGCACCGAGAGATTAAGGAGTTTTCCCCAAGGTCACAAAGCTGTCCTGTGCTTGAGCCAGGATTTCAGTCAAGGGAGTTGCAGTCACAGCCTAGTTCTTAACTGCCAAGCTATTCACTGATCCTGGTTATAAAACAGGCTCTTCCCTTTGCCAGTCTTGGAAAAACTTGCTTCTCTCTCTCTTCAACTACAGTTTGGCCACTGACTCTTCACTTTAGAACAGCTACAAACCCCTGCTCTCACTACTCTCTGCTCTAATGGCTTTCCCTCGGAGAAGCCAGGTCATATACTGAGTGGAGGGTGAATCCCTTAGCCTCTTTTGTGGGTCCATCTTGCTTGCTCCTCTCACTCTGAGGGGCCAATGATGAGATCTAGCAAAGGCCTCACCAGTCCCGATTTTTTTTTCATGATGGAGTAAGAGGTTCCCTAACTCAGTAAGAGGTACAAATTTCATTACAATTTTTGACAGAATTCTCTGTTTTCAACTCCAACCTGCTAGGATTAATGAAAATGCACAGTCCCCCTGGTAGAAATTTTAGTACATGTCAAATCCCATTATTCCAAATGCCACTAATTCAAAGTCTTTTGGGTAAATGGAGATTTCCAGGTCTCAGTTAATGACCTGCTAATTTCAAGCAATATTCCATTGAACAAAATCCAGTAAAACAAAAGGCCAGTTCCTTCAGATCAATTGTAAAGGGAATGCTCTTCAAGGATTCCATTCCTCTAAATTTGACAGAGCCATTTAAATTTCTGTATTGACAGATTAAGAATGACCTGAGGCAACAGGTCTGTTTCCCAGCCTAGACCAACCCTTCCCAAACCTAAAGAAATGATGCAGGCAGCAGAGGAAGCTGCTCACAGCTGGCCCTGGCGCCCTGGCTATTGAGGGCCGAGGGATCGGGACACCGAGTCTTGGCACTCAGGCTGGGGAGCTCCCCTCACGTTTCCAGTCTGAGGAATCTGATGCTCTGCTCTCCCCCATCTATGAGGTCGGGAGAGCAGCAGAAAAGTATTAACGGAACCAGCCACACGGGGGTGATGGCCACCATCAGTGCTTGAGAGAGGCAAGAACCTTGGTGTCTTCTCTACAAATCATTTCATAGCAGACATAAGTCAGACAGTTCAAAGGGAATAGCATCAAATCAAAGAATAAAGCTTTTATGATTTCATTATCTGATTTCTTTGAAAGGTCTCCCTCCATGCTTAAGAGTAGAAAAACTGGGGTAAATAATTACAAATTCACCAATAAATTACATATTGCCCGTGTTTCTGGTAGAAATGTCTTTCTCAAGCGCAGATTTCTATTGAGACTATTAAAATTGCGTTGGGGGGGGGGCAGGTGGTTACTTCTTTGAGAATCTCCCATTTCCCTTTAATGTGCCAGGCCTAACCTGACAAGGAATACGGAGCCTCGACAGCAGTGACTATCCACACGGGGCTCCAACTTCTATCTGCCTGAGTACAAACAGGTATCGCAGTGAAACTCCCCTTTGATCTTCCACTTTCTCCAGCCACTGGCCACAGTGAAGGCTCAGTTACCGTGGCTTTGATAGATAAACTCTTTGGGCAGCCTGAAAAGTGGAAACCCTGAACCCCATGAGAAGGTGTCAGATTCTAAGAGGGAGAGAAGGAACTGTCAGATCACACGCCCTCGCCCATACCAGACCCTGGAGGGGGAAAGCAGGCCCGTCACACACACCGACACCTCACTGGTCACCAGGTGTGAGCTGGGGACAGAGAGGCTGTGCGAGACTAGCAGCCATTTCATGGTGTCTGCAGCCGTGCCTTGAGAGAGGCAGCTCCTTTCAGGGCTTCAGAAGACTTTCTTATTAAGTATAATCCAGCTAAATCCCACAACTGGTAAATTATTTACTGTCATATACTCAAACTCTGCTCTAAGGCTTTAAGCAGTGGAAACTGATCCCCAAACTAGTCTGTTGGCGTCAGGCCCACAGGGTGGGCGGCCACATGGAGACGGCTGTGATGTGATGAAGTGAGGCAGGAAGGAAGAGCGTGCCTCGGAGGGGAGTTTCCATGGACTCTATGTGTGCTGGGTGAAGGAGAAATTGGGGAGGTGTTTCCCTTTCTGCCCTTTCGTTGAGGAGGAGGGCTTTCTTTGTGAAGCAAGGGAACTAGAAGGGCCTTCCCTCACCTCTTCTGAGACTTGCTCCCCAGCCTCAGGCAAAAAACACTGGGGTACTGATCTGTGAAAGTTCCCGCCTGGGTGGCTCTTTTGGTCCTGCCCTGACCACACAGTGTGAGTTTATTTGGGGCAGTTTTTTTTTTATCATAATAGCAGAGGCACAGGCCTTAAGCTGGCAACCACTCCAGGGCTCAGCATTCCAGAGACAAAGGAGACCCACAGAGTATATCAGGTATTCCAGCGTGAGGCTAGCTTTGTTCGATCAGAACAGACTAGCAGGCACTCGGCGGCGGCTACTTCGCAGACCCATCTCCACTGGCTCGCGCGCCTCACTCCGCTTCCTCTGCAACCATGTCTGACAAACCCGATATGGCTGAGATTGAGAAATTCGATAAGTCCAAATTGAAGAAGACAGAAACGCAAGAGAAAAATCCACTGCCTTCAAAAGAAACGATTGAACAGGAGAAGCAAGCAGGCGAATCGTAATGAGGCGTGCGCCGCCAATATGCACTGTACATTCCACAAGCATTGCCTTCTTATTTTACTTCTTTTAGCTGTTTAACTTCGTAAGATGCAAAGAAGTTGGATCAAGTTTAAATGACTGTGCTGCCCCTTTTCACATCAAAGAAGCGAGAACTACTGACAACGAAGGCCTTGCCTGCCTCTCCCATCTGCCTGTCTGGCTGGCAGGGAAGGAAAAGAACTTGCATGTTGGTGAAGGCAGAAGCTAGGGGGACGACAGTGAACTCTAGAGGAAAGCCAAGCTGGTCCAAGGTGTCCTGCAGGCTGTAAATGCAGTTTAATCAGAGTGCCATTTTTTTGTTCAAATGATTTTAATTATTGGAATGCACAATTTTTTTAATATGCAAATAAAATGTTTTAAAACCTGAAAAAAAAAAAAAGAACAGATTAGCAAAAATATTAGGAAGCACTTCTTTTATTCCTAGATGCCCTACTAACTGCAAACCATTCTGCTAATGGCTGCAAGTGGTATCAGGGGGCCTACTCATAGCTCTTCACTCACTCACTTGAGGGAAACCATCCTGATTCACCTGGCAGAGGCCTCTTTTGTTAGGATTTCGAATGGCATACCAAGAGTGGCCGTAAAGACAGAGGGTGTGGCTGCTGGGAAATCTAGCAATGCTTCATAAGTCAGGCAGCAGCCCAAAAGAAGCGTGGGTCAGAGAAGCAAGTTCTGACATCCTGCCTTTGGTATTCACGAGAGAGAAGTCATGTCTGGCAGGGAACGTGGACTGTAGCCGTGACTCAGAGCTCATATCCTCTCTCAGCACAGACTCAGGGTGTAGAGAAAGTGGGGGTGTTTGGGGAATGGACCTGGTAAATGTGGGCAAGGCTGATTCCAATTCTGCAGGCTAAACAGAATTTTTCCAAAAGCGATTGCTTTCCAAAAACTGTTGTGGAGCTCATCCAAGAGCCTCGGGGGCATCTCTGCCAGCCGACACTTCTCCTCGCTGACCTGAGGTGTTGTGGCTGGGGATGGCAGCTAAAGACTTCCTTTGATTTTTCAAGTGCCTCATAACACTCCATGGTGTCCCCATGAGGGCCAAGCAGAGGCAAGAAGGCCCCCCAAACCCATAAACATTTGGGGGACATGTGTTTTTCCTACTCTGGAACTTTCAATTGTTCAGTCTCCCCACATCCTGATTGTTTCCAGGCTTGGAGCCCTCCAGGGTGGGTGACATGTGGAGAGGTCCAGGATCTTGTCCTGGCTGGAAGTCTGACCTGGGCAAGTCACTTAACCTCATCCATGCCTAGAGTTTGAAAATCAAATAAGATGACACATGTGAAAGTACTTTGTCAACCTGAAATGTTCTTTAAATATATTTTTACTAACTGAGTCGTTAATGTTTCTTTCTTGTAAAGAAAGGAACTGAGGAACTAGCATTTTGATTTCACTAAGCATGGGTTTCAAACTATTGTATGTTAATAGCTCTAACTTCAGTTAGGCACTTAACTGCATTTAGCGGTTTTAAACACCATTTCTGGGGGATGGATTAAATGGTGATGAATCTGTACTTTCCCAGATGAGGGGACTTGGTTGGTCCTACTCCTCCTCTCTTCTTCCTGCCACATATCAGGTAGTTCTAGGACCAGGCATTTGAGATGACCCAGTGATGATGTGGGATATAGACAGTTCTTGAACTCTTAGAGGAAAGGAAGCTGGTTTAGGCCAACCTTAGTCCAAGGATCACAGAAATGGACATGCTGCTCAGGTGTGCTGCTGGGATGGCACTCCTGAGGGCCCAGGGACAGGCCAGTGTCCGCAGGTGCAATCAGTACACACTGAGGAGGGATTAATGTCACCCCCAAAACTCCTAGGTTTTTGGAAACTGCCAGAGATGCAGAAAGACTCTGAGAACTCAATGCAGTTTCCACAGACAGACTAAATGATTCCCTTGCATGGGTGAGGATGTACAAGACACAATGACTGTACCAAAGATCAAAGCTCTATGACTGTCTACCCTGGTTAACAACAGGAGTCATGCTCAAAAGGGCGACATCACAAAGGCAGAATCACGGCTCCTCACATAACTGATTTCTACTATCAGGCACAATTTGATACAGTGGAAACTGGGTAGTGGGTGTGGGCTTTTCTGGGTAGGAGGAGAACTGGTTAGTCAGGATGGAAACAGCCACATGCCAGCCAGCTCAGGTCTCCTCTGCTGAGCACCTGTAAGCTCCAAGAAGAGCTTGGATGGAGGGGAGGAAGCTCTCCTGCCCAGGGTGGAGGGCATGTAAGCTCACAATTCTGAGCAAAAAGAGGTTCCACAGTCTCCAGTGACGTAAGGTCCCCAAGATAACCTCATTGTCGCTTGCTGCAGTTATAGCAACTTAACCCATTGGACTAAAACAGAAGCAAAAATGCTCCTGCCATTGCTCACACGTCTCTCTTTGCTGGGACACTCTTTGAAAGCAGGGAACTCCTACAGTTCCTTTGCTCCCCTAATATAATAACGAGAGGTGCTGTTTACCGAACATGGACGCTATGCCTGGCACACTACCGACCATCATTACTTTGAATAATGGTATCACCAGCTCCAGTTTACAAAAGAGAAACCTAGCTTCAGAGAAGAACTTGCCTGAGGTCACAAAGAAAGGACCTGGACACTCTAGCCTGTGGTCTGCTGGCTCCTGAGGAATGTGGCCCCCTCAATACCTCCTTCCCCAGAGCAGTCACCATTGCTTTGGAGTTTGTTCCTTTACCCAGCAGTTCCATCCCAGGTCAGTAGGCTCCCAGTTTCCACGTGTTAGCAAATGACAGTGCCCCACACCACTGAATGTTATGACAAACAATTTCTAGTAACTTAATGTGAACTTGTAATATCTTACTACTTCCTCTCAGAGCCTCAGCTGGCTGCTCTGCGAGTTGAAGGGTTGTGTATAGAACTGCAGACTGGAGAGAGGACAAATCCTTTCAAGCTGACCTTTGCTCTCTCTGCTTTGGGGCACTTTGATCTCTGAGAGATGCATACTCCTTCAGATGCTCGGCAGGCATGCTGCCAAGCAATACAGTTTTAAATTCCTTTGCAAACAAATAAACAAAAGATACCCTTGAAAACCCTGCTCTGCAAAATTTCAGCTCTGAAGCTTCCTTTTTATAGATTTTTCCAAAGCAACTTATTTTTTAAACATTTGTAATATTTGGAAATATCCATAGCAATCTTCACCTCTAACTATACTATCTGGCTGCACGACAAATGCTAACTACTCTGAGTCAAGCTGATCTGGCACTCTTAAAAAAGGAAAAGGAAAAAGTGGGCTCCTAAATGAAGTTGACGTGACATTTGCACGTTGCTCAGGCGCTTCTCAAACAAAAGCACTGGGCCGCAGCGTCTGTGGTAGTGAAGGAGCAAAGGCTGCGGAAGGTGTGCCGGTTACTCACGGCAACAAGCAAACAGCTGTGTACCGTTGCCTCGTGTTGACACCCCACACTCAGGGGTCTTCCTACGGAATGATACCATTTTAGAGAGCCATGCTGAGGCCAGAGAAACGTTTTATACTAGAAGCAATGGAAGGCGGAACACAGGCATCTGTGCAGGTGAACCTCCTACCGGGCTGCTCTCGGGATGGCCCCTGTCACAGCCGCACAGTGGCTCTGGAAGGGGGGTCCTGTTCCAGTGCCTCATGGATCAGGAACCAGAGCGACTGCCTGGTCCTCAGCTTCGTCTGCAGAAAGAATGTAAACTTCACAACCACCCCGTGCTGGGAGCCTGCACACCCTGGCCTGCCCACAGAGCTGGAGCGCAGACAGACGTGAGTGCTCGGGTCCCCGGCAGCCCCTTACCGAGCAGGCTGATGCCCAGCCGGGACAGGCCCTGTCGGAGGCCCTCGCCCAGGCTCTCGGGGAGCTGCCGCCGCCACTCCTCCTGCCGGTTGTAGTGCTCCTCATCCAGAGAGAGCCGGTCCATGTTCCGGGCCAGGCTTGTGGCCAAGTTGGTGATGGAGGTGAGGGTACCTGAGGGCACAAGACACATGGGTGGGTTGGCCTCCTGGTCACATACACAGTGGACCCCAGGGGAGTGAGCCCTGGGGGGCTGTGGTGAGGGGAGTGGGTGGGGGAAGCCCACCTGTGCCTCCTGCACATGCCTAGGTGGTGAGTGATGGTGGCTTCCTCTTGGGAAGTTTGAAGCAACAGCCTTAAGAAAATGAGGTGAAGATTAACACTTGCTTATGAGGGTGATGGCACTCCTCAAAAGGGGTAGGACAAGAATCTCTGTCACCAGAAAAATGCCTAGAGTTTCATATGAAACTATCGTTCACTATCATTTGATTGTCAAGGCTTGGCTAAAACAGTTAGTTTTGAAATCCTTACTGAGGCCTAGTTTTGAAGGTTAAAATTTTCCTGCTCTGATTTTAAAGGTTAAGGTTATATTGCTGAATTTTAGACAGATTGTAAAGAAATGTTTCCACTTTAGGAATAAAATTTATTCCCTTCTTATTACTCCAGTCATAGTAAAGGGAGACACTAAACTTTATCATTTGACATTGAGAAAATAATTATTGTGTCACAAACACCACATGCAATTTTAATATTCAGGATGTTAACTGAAAAAAGTGAGGGCAATAAAGGGAATAAATCATGAGAATGCCATGATTCCGTCTGGTTTTCCTAAGAATGGCTATTTCAGCATTGTGCTCAAAATAGTCATAATCCCCTCTAGCAAGTCTGCAGAGATCTCAATGAAGCAAAACCGAAAGAATGCAACGGACACATCCTGAAGCTAACACATTAGCTCATCTGTTACTGGAGGTCTAGTTTCAAGAAGAGATGGTAGATGTCATTTTTGCAGCTGCATCTTTACCAGTAATCTAAAAAAAAACAAAATCCATGCACACACACACAGCCACCAACAAACCAAAGAGATTTTGCTAAGAGACGCAGAGAACAAGTGTAAAAAACATTCAGTGAGTCAGTGCGCTAAAATTACCACTGGAGTTCAATTTAACAGGTGTTGGTTGTCTTATTTTAAAATAAAAACAACAGAACCACAAAGATTCAAGTGTCAAGAGTGAGAAATCCACCAGTGACTCATCTGAGTTCCTGCAGCTCAGCTCACAGGCCTCCCGGATGACTGGGGCTTGGGGGAGAGGTCCTGTCATTGTCCACAGAATGC
This sequence comes from Ceratotherium simum simum, assembly GCF_057802395.1. NCBI lineage: Eukaryota > Metazoa > Chordata > Mammalia > Perissodactyla > Rhinocerotidae > Ceratotherium > Ceratotherium simum. The sequence continues at coordinate 38,968,989 of NC_141922.1, forward strand.
TGTTCTCTTGCCAGCCCCCATCTATGGATCATGGGTTCTCATATTTCAAGCTCAAGTCTTCTTTTGAGCCTTCTAGAGACTTCTATAACCTGCCCACTCATAACCGAGTTGCAGCACTGTTGACAGTAAAAAGCCTTTTATGGGGGAAATGCCCTTTGCCCTGTTTTCCCTGCCTCCTGCTGAGAAGAAAAAGGGACTCAGATGGCCCTTGTTAGTTCCCAAGTCACTGCCAACCCGACCAAAATATCTTCAAGCAAATACACAGATAAAAACGAAAACATTCTCCTTCTTGCGGGCAGCAGTTTGGCTTCTGTGCCTGATGACCCAGCTGGGCCACAAGATGGCACTGTTTACGTGGCGTGCTACAGGCAAGTTGGCTGTTTCACCTCCATCTCGGCTTGCATGTCAAAATATATCCATATCCTCACAAAAGTTATGACAACTGTATCTACATTAAAACAATATATGATGAGGCAACACAGTGTAGGATTTCTGATGTTTAGCAGAAGTCCCGAACACCTTTAATATTTCTGTATTTATCACATGGAATAACAGTTGAGCCAATCCTTGTTTTCCCAATGGGAGGTTTAAAATTCTGAAGTTTCTGAAACATTTTCACACACTACAGGCAAGGAGTGATCTGTTTAAAACATAAGACATTATATATGAGCTTTGTTACAAATCCAACATTTCAGTGCAATTTAGCCAAACAAAGCTCAAGGCAAACTTAACGCATTTAAAACTTTAACACATTCTTAAATAAAAAATAAGACAGGAAAAAACGAAAATAAGGCACTATTACAAGGAAACAAAATAGCTACCTTTGGAAATGTGCTTTACAAATGATGTTGTCCCTCTGGAAACTCCACTCACAAAGGCTCCTGGGCCTCGGGTCAACCCCTCATACGGAAGCCTGAAGAAGTCGGCGATCCCGTTCCCGATGCTTCGCACCAAACTTGCCGGGCTGCCGAGGATTTCCAGAGATCCAACCACCCAGCCTGTAACGGACCAAAGGGAAGGGGTTACTGAAACGTGAAATATGGCACTTTCAACATTTGGGAAAAGTGACCCATTTTTCCTGCAATTCATTTTTCACACTAGAATTGAGAATGTAATAAGCTTCTTTGGAGCAAAATATGGGAAATAACTCATTCACTGTGAATTCATAAACGGCAAACTTTCATACTTTATAAATCAAAGTGATCCTTTTGGCAGCCTCACAAATAGCTTTAATATGATTTCCCTGCCTGGCCTCCCGTATTCCTGCTAAAAGGGACCCGTGCAGGGGGACACACGCTCCCATAAGCCCAAGGAAAGCTGGTGCCTTAGGCGGCAGGTGTTTGCAGGCTGGGAAGTTATCCTTAAAACCTCCTTGGGGCAGTGGAGGCACCAGGGTGAGGAGCAGATGCCTGGTCAGGGGAGGAGGCCAGATGCTAAATGGGGTGTTGCAAAGGGGATGCAAAGTTCTGACAAGGATGGAGGAGTTATTTTTAATCTTTCCCAATCCTACCAAATTGAGTGCTTCCCTTTGGAGCAGAGCTGGAGCCAGACAAATGTCTCCCCCTCAACCCCAGTTTCAGTTGTGTAAACACTGGTGACATGGACATACTGATTAGGTTAGCGAGAGGGGAGTGTTCCCTGTGAATGTCCCAGGAGGGGAGCTTGGATCTGGTTTCCTACTTGAGCTGGCGCTTGCCAGGAGCTGGCCTGCTCAGTGGCCTGATTGCCGTGTGCACTGCCTCTTGGGAACGTGGCTGTGGTGTGGACTCCAGCAGTGGCTTCCCTTCACCTTCCTCCCCAGGGTAAGGGCTTGGGGCTCTCGGGCCAGAGGGCTGGAGGTACAGGCAAGAGCCAAGGGCTAAGGAGAGGAGGATTGTGAACAGGCGACTTCCTCCTGGAACCCACTGACCTGTCCAGCCTGGGGCTGAGAGCACTCTAATGGGGAGGCCATGGGGACAGGACCCATGTGGGAGCCAACCCTCCCTCACCAGCAGGTTCTTGCACTACAGGCCTATGACAGAGATCCCCAGTCAAGTCACCGATTCCAGGGGACTGGGAAGGTATGGGTGCAAGAGGCAAGCCAGGGCCCTAAAGGTTCCCAGGCCCAACCTTTTAGGGAGAGACATTCTCAAATTTTGAGCCCACTTCCCTTCTCTGATAGGATGATATCATCATTAGGCTGATAACACTAGGGTTTAGAGTAAAAGAGGGAATAACTTCCAGAAGAGGAATATTATAAATGGGAGGGCCTATGGGTGCCAGGCATTCAACTCATTTAATTGTCACAGCGACTGTGCAAGAGAAGTACTATTACCTCCCTTCAAATAAATTCAGATTAGCTAATGACTGAGCCCCTCCCTGGGGTCAGGGGCTGTACCAGGCACAGGGGACAGGCGAATCTGACATGGTGTTAGCCTGTCTCCACCATCTCGCAGGCAGGCAGGTGGGCAGGCAGGAGGAAACTGTAGCTCAGAGATTAAGTCAATTGCTCACCATCTCCCTGCCAGTCAGGACATGTGGGCTGGGTTTCCAACCCAGGTTTACTTGATTCTAAAGCTACCCTCCATCTTTTCTGTGAGTCCAGGCTGCAACAAGTAGGCAGAGCAGCCTGGAAGGTTGCGGGATATTCTTCCTTGGAGGACTCTCTCTGGAGGTAAAGAAATAGCAGATTCCCTTAAGCCTGAAATAGTTGTAAGGTTTGCCTGGAGGCAGAAGGTTGGTCTAGAAACATCTCAATTCCCTTTCGTTCCAAAGATTCCACATAGAGATAAAGAGAGAAGAGTAAGCTATTGCCAAGCAAAGACCACTCTACAATGGGCCCATTCAGGCAGAATGAGCGGAAACCACCCAGCCTGGCCACACGAGGGGGCGGTTAGGATCTCCTGGCTTAGGACCTCTGCCTGATGTGAGGGCTATGTGGGGACCAGAGCTACTTCTCAGTGGCATCTGAGCTGGCCAGAAAAGGGCCTAAAGTATCTGAGGGCACTCCTTCTTTAATTATTTTCCTCCAAAAGCAATATATCTTTGCTTACTTCTTTGGAAATTTAGTTGAAAAAGGGCGTCTGCCTGACTTCCCATCACACTGAGACTTGTGGGCAGAGAGGGACCCCAGAAAATTATAAAGCCCTCATTCTTTTGTTTAAATAGCATTAGTTCCTCATGTCTAATTACTTTACTGTTTCTTTATTTTTAAAACCTCTTCAAGGGGCCGGCCCCGTGGCGTAGCGGTTAAGTGTGCGCTCCACTGCTGGTGGCCCGGGTTCGGATCCCGGGCGCGCACCGACACATTGCTTGTCAAGCCATGCTGTGGTGGCGTCCCATGTAAAGTGGAGGAAGATGGGCACGGATGTTAGCTCAGGGCTGATCTTCCTCACAAAAAAAGTATACATAAATAAAACCTCTTCAAGGTGACTCCACAAACTTCCCTAGAAATGAGGTCAGGGTATTTTGAGCATCCCAATCAGGAAGCTTGTAACCAAGTCCAGTGGGTGCATCCTACATGCACATGAGATGCAGATGCCATTGATTACTCCCAGGCCAGCTGTCTCTCTTTCTCCGCCAGAATGCTAGTACGTTCTCTTTAAGACTTTTCTTCCCTGGGGGGTTGGTAACCTCCTACCATCTTCCCATTTCCAACTTTTTCAATCACTGCTTTCCTCCAGATAATCTTCAGATTGTCCATAGATATTTAGTGACAGAATTCCCAACAGGCTCTAAAAACTTGGCCCTCTATATTAGAATTTCTTGTCTCAGCATATAATGAAGTTGGGACAACAGCTTAGAAGATTTTTAGGTGGATTACAAAAAATACAAACAGAATGTTCTTGTGAAACCTCATTAAAAACATAAAACAAAACAAAGAAAGATGGTTTTTAGCACACAGGCTGTAGGGGTATGGTTCCTTGGTGCCACAGTTGGAGTTTCTCTGCCAGCTCATTACACAGATGGGTGCTCCCCACACCTCAGCGTTCTGTGGTGCCAGGTGGGAGGGAGGCCTCTTCCTTTCCAGGCCCCAGATCAGTAACCCACACACCTGCTTCTCATGTTAAAAGAAAAAACTGCCTGAAAGGGTAAGTTTCTGGAGTTGTTTATAAATATACCCATCTATTAAATGTGAAATGTTAGCTGCTTATTTTTAAATGATTTCTTAGGAAGAAGGAAATATTTTCTTCGTTGTTGTGCAAGCTATCAAAACAGTTCTTGCAGGGTCCTCCCCAAATTTTGTCATTTTCACTTAATGTGTTCGGGTAGCCCTATTAATAACTCTATGAATTTCAATAGGGAGAAAATGTAATCTTACCAGCATGACAACAACATGGGTCACTTACTGCTACAATGTTAATCATATATGGGAATGCATTCACCAAGTACAAGGTTACAAAGGTTCTCTCCTTTTACTTGCAGAAAGTAAGACTTGTTCTTGACCAGAAAGGGCCCATAGGACCAACTCTGGCTGGTGTTTGTTGCTTGAATTCATGGGAACTTGAGGAGCTGCATTATCAAACTGAAACTGCCTTAGAGTGAATTTAGGTCAGGAACGCGTTTTTTGAATCCAGTTACCATAGAGTATTCTGAGACAACTCGGTCCTCAACACTCAACCTTTAGCACACAGTACTCCCCATACAGCATTCTGCACACATATTCAAGCCACCCCCTGCAGACTTTTCCAGCTCGGGGCTGTGAAGAGGCTGAGACACCGACAGCCTTCTCTTTGCGATCTGTCTAGACAGGCAGGGCTGCACTGGGTAGGTAGAAGGCTCTTTATGCATCTTATGAGCACACAAATCCTCTGAATTTCTCACCTACAGCTATTCATGGACTGTAATGAAGAAAGCTAACAACCTAGAACTGGATTTCTTTTAGGCCCGGGGGCTGAGGGCCTGGGCTGGTTTTCCTGGCTGCACTAGAGAGCTAACATAGAGCCTTGTACCTGCAAGGAGCTAAAGAAGTGTTTGCTAAATGGAATTAAAATTCTAAGTTATATAACAGTGAATATAACAGCTACTATTGCTTGGCTATTCATTAAGTGCCAAGCAAAATGCAGGGTACTTTACATACTTTCATTTCATCTTTCCAAAAATCTTAAAACCCATTTAATAGATAAGGAAACTGAGATGTAGGGGGGTGCAGCAACTCACCCTAGGCCTTATAGCCAGCAGTGGCAGAGCCTAGATTTAAATCCACTGCTGTCTAACCACAAAGCCCATGCTCTTCGCCTCTCACCATATTGCTCCCCTTACGTATTGAAATCGATAAGGCACCACCCCAAAGCACTTCCATTTTGCCCAGGCCCTAGCTCATCACAGCTTGTGTCCTCACCTGCTCTGAAGAGCGCCCCAGCAGCATAGTGCATCGCCAGGGCATGGACGAGCTGCCTGGCCGTGGTGAAGATGGGGCCTCTTTCAAACACTGAGAAGGAGAGCGGAGTGTGGTCGGAGGCTATGTACAGCTTGAGAGAGGCGTGGATGCTGACGAGGAGATTCACCGGCTCTATCACCAGCTTCCGTAACTTCACAGGATTCACCAAGGCCCTGGCGTGCTGTCTGACCTGCACGGGCAACACCTGTTTACCACCTGAGACCATCGTGGGGTGACTGGCCAGGTTGCTGTTAGGAAGGTACGTCTCAAACAAAGTTTTGATGTAGTATACAAATGTATCTTCCACATATAACCGGGCAGGTTTCAATTCAAAACTGAACTCATTAATATCAAATAAGCTCTTGCTCTCCGTTAAGGTGAGGCAAAGTCTGATAAAACAATTTTCCTTATATTCTTCCAAATCTTTGCTGGATACAAGGAGACTTTGCATTTTGGAACACTGAGTAGGTTCTGTTTTTTCTCCCTGGCAGACCAAGACAGCAAAGTGGAAATTGGACTTGTTATACAGCTGGTTGTCTAACTGCAGGTCCCCACAGTAGACCTCCACACCGTAAAGCTGAAAGACGGCTGCAGCCGTCTCTTCCCCGAGGAGGGGACCAGCCACTGGGGCCATTTGGAGGAAAACATTGTCCAGCGTGAGTCTCAGAAGTTCAGATGCTGCTTTGTGGTGGGTGAGGTCATCAAACACCGCCAGGCTCAACTGAGTGACGAACATTTTAAATGTCACAGTCTTCTCCAAAGTTCTAGAGAAGAAAGGGAAAAGAGCATTAGTCTCCCCCGACTTTTCTTTGTTTCTTTTAATGACAATGCCTTACTGAACACCTCCTGATGTCCCATTGGATTCTTATAGGAAACAAATAAGAACTCAACTTTCAGTACATCGTGTCTGGACAGAGACGGTCAGTATTGGGAAATGTTCCCAATGGGACTGTTACAAGTTCTTGTCATGTTTCTGTGTTTCCCTTACCAACACTAGATTTTTACTGCAAAATCCCTCTAGTCTTTGTGCACTAATTCTCTATTGTTATCATCACAGGGCAGAAAGACATAATAAATAACCAAGACTCCTTAATTTGAAGAAGTAAAGCAAGTGCAAGAAAATTACCACGAACTCCTACCACAATGGTCCATCTACCAGCGTCTCAGCCCGTGTGCTCCCCTCTCTCCACCATTTCTAGGGCTCAGCTGCCCGTGCTCCCGTTTCTGTGAACCCTTCTACTGTGCGCTAAAGCACTCTGCTTTCACCTCCTCAAGGTCATCATTCCAGCAACTCACCCCTCTTCTACATCATTATTGTTTCATCATTACTAGCAGCTTATAAACATGCTGTTATTGCTCCTACTTAAAAAATCGCTCTCGTAACTCCCCTTTGTCCTCTAGCTACCACTCATTTTTCTGATCCCCTTTACATAAAAACTCCAAAGCATTTTCTAAACACATTGTCTCCTATTCCTCTCCTTTCATTCCCTCCTAACCTTGCTCCAAGCAGGCTTCTGCCCCCACCAGTTTACCAAAGCAACTCTGGTCAAGGCCACCAGTGACTTCCACGTGGCTAAATCAAATAACAGACTTGCAGTTTGTGGCTCACCTGATCTACAATGGCATCTGACGTTGTCGATAACTCTCTCCTCCTGGAAACATTTTCTTTACATCCTTTCTCTCAGCTCTTCTACCTCTGGTCACTCATCCTCAGTCACCTATGCATCTCCCTCCTCTTCTCCCAGACCTCTTAAAGTTAAGGTGCTCAAGGCTCAGCCCTTGGTTCTCTTCTCTTCCCATCTCCACTCATTCTGTTTGGAGATCTCCTTCAGTCTCATGGTTTGACATGCCATCTATATGCTGATGGCATATCATACAGTACCATAATATACCTTCCAAAGTCATAGTTAACCTAGAACTCCCCCTGAACTCCAATCTTATATCTCTAACTGCCTAGCCACATAGTCACTTATATTTCTAAAAGACATCTCAACTTGTCAGCTCTGTAATCAAACTTTTGATCTTACCCCCAAACCTACATATAGTCAGTCTTTCCCGTCTCCGTTAATGGCAACCACAGCCTACTAGTTGCTTAGACCAAAAATTCTGGAGTCTTCCTTGATGCCTCTATTTTCAACCCTTGTCCAATGTGTCAGGGAAATCCCACTCCCGCTTTTCCTTAAAAGTCTATCCAGGATCTGACCATTTCTTACCACTTCCACTGATACCACTGCAGTCTAAGCCATCAGCACCTCTAGTGAGGATAACTGTAATAATCTCCTAACTAGTCTCCCTGCTTCCACCCTTGCTTCTTTACAGTCTACTTCAACAAAGCAGCCAACGATCTTCTAAAAATTCAGGTCAGGTCATGTAACTTCTCTCCTTAGAATGCTCCAGTGACCTCCCCATGTCACTCAGAATGAAAACTAAGAGCCCTACAACAATGTGTCCCCTCCTCCCAGCCCTTCCCTCTCTGACCTCAGGCACTACTACTTACATTTCCACTCACCCCATTTGGCCCACACTCGCCTCTTCTCTGCTCCTCCAATATGCCAGGCACACTGCTTCAGACCTTTGAACTGGCTGTGCCCTTGTCTGCAAAGCTGTTCCCCCAGATAACCACATTACTAACCCCTGCTGCTTTCAAGTCTTTGCTCACATGTCAACTTCTTGGTGAGGCTTACCTACACCTGTTTTTTTAAAACTACACTCTCTCTGTCCCTATGCTCTGGCACTCCTGGTCCTTCTTACAGGGCTGTTTTTATATCTGCAGAATACCAACCTTCTTTATATTTTATTATAATAAAATAAATTCAGATTTATGATGTACCATAAAAGTCCTTTTTTTATTATTTTTGTTCTCTGTTCTCCCATTCCACACCTATGAGAATGTAATCTCCTCAAGAGCATGGATTTTGGTCTTTTTATTCACTGATGTACTATCCCTAGAACAGTCCCTGGCATCTGTTAAACATTTGAAAAATACGTGTTGAATAAATGAATTAAGGAAGTACAAGTAAATACTGTGCCTTCCCTATTTCTACCAATGAATGGATGGATTATTGCTATTGTCATTAACAAGACCCTACTAATGCCCTACATAAAATGTTTCTGAAATTGTTGTGTAGGCTTGAAATTTTGTGTTATGCAATTAAAAAAATTTTTTTTTAATAATTTTATTTATTTATTTATTTTCCCCCCAAAGCCCCAGTAGACAGTTGTATGTCATAGTTGCACATCCTTCTAGTTGCTGTATGTGGGACGTGGCCTCAGCATGGCCGGAGAAGCGGTGCGTCGGTGCACACCCGGGATCCGAACCCGGGCCGCCAGCAGTGGAGTGCGCACACTTAACCACTAAGCCACGGGGCCGGCCCCTGCAATTTAAAATTTAGTCTTCAATTTAGTTATACTATGAATTTTTTACAAACACTTCTGGGCAAAGAAAATATTCTACTCAACCTTATTTGAAATATTATAAATTCAAGTTAATAATAATTTGGCAGAGTCAAAATTAATGACTTCCTAACCATCTATGAAAAGCAAGGAACTTTTGTTTAAATAAAAGGCTTACGTAGCCCCTTTTTCAGCCCTTTACCCACATCTATTAACAATTTTGGTTTCTTACTTTTCTTTTCAGTCTTATTTCTAGGAAAGTTTTTTTTTTTTTTTAAAGATTTTATTTATTTTATTTTTTCCCCCCAAAGCCCCAGTAGATAGTTGTATGTCATAGCTGCACATCCTTCTAGTTGCTGTATGTGGGACTCGGCCTCAGGATGGACGGAGAAGTGGTGCCTTGATGCGCACCCGGGATCCGAACCCGGGCCACCAGCATTGCAGCGCGCGCACTTAACCACCAAGCCACAGGGCCGGCCCTCTAGGAAAGTTTTCTGTGCATGTGTGTCTGTAAGAATGTGCGTGCATATATGTATTTATGTGTGCACAGATATGTACATATGACACATAACTAGGATCCTATTTATATATCCCATTTTATATTCTGTTTGCTTTATTTTTGATTTATCATATGCATTTTTCTATTCCACTAAATCCTATAAACCTATTTTCTATGGATACACCATTTATGGTACATTTATGTATCATCCATTCTCTTACTAATGGGCATTTAAACTCTGAATATTTTGTCATCATAATTAGCGATGTGATAAATATCTCTCTGCATATATCTTTGCCTACTTCTTTAATTATTGCTTTAACTCTTAAACTCTTAAAAGTGGAATTTCCAGCCAAAGGGATTTTAAAGCTCTTAATACATATTGCTAAAGTGTTTTCTAAAAAATGGTAACAATTTGGGGCCTGCCCAGTGGCGCAGCGTTTAAGTGTGCGTGCTCCACTTTGGCGGCCTGGAGTTTGCAGGTTCAGATCCCAGGCGCGCGCCGACGCACCGCTTGTTAAGCGATGCTGGGGTGGCGTCCCATATAAAGTAGAGGAAGATGGGCACGGATGTTAGCCCAGGGCCAGATCTTCCTCAAGGAAAAAAAGGGGAGGATTGGCATCAGATGTTAGCTCAGAGCTAGTCCTCCTCACACACACACACACACAAAAAAATGGTAACAATTTACACTTCCACTAGAAGACTGTATATGACGGAACATCACTGTTAATTTGATAGGTAATATCTTATTTAAATTTGCATTTCCTTGATTGCTTGTATTTCCTCTTGCTAGAATTTTCTGGTCATGTCTTTTGCCCTTATTTTATTTTTGGAAGGAAGGGCTATCTTCATATTATTCCTACTGAATTATATGAGTTCCTTTTAATTAAGGATATTAACTCTTTGGTTCATGTTTGCAAAATCTGATGGCAACAGTCAGGTTGAAGGGGAAAAAAACATGTGGCTGTAAGAGGTGAATTTATTTATTTATTTTATTCTTCTTATTTTTTTTTGTGAGGAGATCAGCCCTGTGCTAACATCTGCCAATCCTCCTCTTTTTTTGCTGAGGAAGACTGGCCCTGGGCTAACATCCGTGCCCATCTTCCTCCACTTTATATGGGATGCCGCCACAGCATGGCTTGCCAAGCGTGCGTCGGTGCATGCCCGGGATCTGAACTGGTGAACCTCAGGCTGCTGCAGTGGAACGTGCGCACTTAACTGCTTGCGCCACTGGGCCAGCCCCAGAGGTGAATTTATTTTTGATGTAGCTTGAATTAAGTCTAATTACTAGGTTGTCATGTGTATACAGAAGTATTAATTTGCATTTCATGCTAATGATGACATATAATTCTAAGATGCATGTCTTAGTTTGTAAATCAGTTTGTTAAACTTATCACAGAAGAACTGGAAGAGGTACCCAAGGAAGATGATATATTGCTACCTATTATAGGTATGATTTAAGTGAATAACATGGATTATATGATAATTAACCAAAAGCTTTAATGTATATATAGGGATGACAGAGAATGGTAAACAGTAGGTTTACAACTTTATAATGGGAAAGCTTACTATACTGCCACTGGGATAATAATTAAACCTACCTGTTGGTATTGGTTAAAATAGGTCCTGCTTTTCCTTCTGGGGCCACAGTGATGAAGACTGTGCCACACTGATGGCCAATGTCCACATATACATAGCCAAAGCCAGTGAGGAACACAACCTGCAAAAAGAAGATTCAAAATCTGATTAAAAAGAAATAGGGCCTCGCCTGGTGGCACAAGCAGTTAAGTGCATGTGCTCCACTGCGGCAGCCTGGGGTTTGCAGGTTGGGTGCGCACTGACGCACCGCTTGTCAAGCCATGTGACGGCGTCCCATATAAAGTAGAGGAAGATGGGCACGGATGTTAGCCCAGGGCCAGCAAAAAGAAAGAGGAGGATTGGAATCAGATGTTAGCTGAGGGCTGATCTTCCTCACCAAAAAAAAAAAAAAAAGAAACAAACACTACTGAAATGGTTGACTTCAAATGTCTCAAGTTCTGACTCAAGACCACAAACACTTCCTGGTTATATTTCTTTATATCCATGTGTACAGGCCATTCAGCTGACTTGAAATGAAAAAAAAAAAGAAAGATGAAATCCAGATTTCTCAATATCCAGCTGTAAGGTTCATAGAAAAAAAAAATGATGGATGATGGGGCATGAGTGTCTTCATTCTCTGCTTCTCTGGAACTGGCAAGTAACTCTGTATGGGCTGGAGCCCAGCCATGGGCCAGCTTTACGTGTGCATATGAATCTCTGTGGAAAATAACCCCTAAAACTCAGGACTTGACATGCAATGTGCAAAAAACTTTCAGGCTCTTGAGTGTTGACTTACGACCATCAGGATGCCCTTCTATGCTGGGGACACAAAAATATACCTGAAAACCTACCAAGACGTGTCATAATCGTCCCAAGGTCACTCACATAACTTGTAACAAGAATGTCAGATAACTTCATTTGCTTGGAGTCAAAATTAATTTTTCTACCATAAGAAGGTAGACTAAGACCTAAAAAAACTTCTATCTCAGAAGCCAGGTGCCAGGCCAGCAGAACAGATGTCCTTTCAGCAATAAATACCGATGCTGCTTAAATGGAGAAATATTTGAAAACAGAACTATTTGAAAAACAACTCCAAGAACATCATGTTCACAGCCAGCATTACCTGAGGGTAGGGGCAAGAACCTCCTTATGTTTGGGAACGTGGATTCTGATGATTTGCAATATCAATTCAGTCCAAGTCTGGGCCCTTTATTATTGTTAGGACAGCAAATAAAAGAAGCAAGACTGAAATTCCTGGATGAAGGAACACAGCTAGGTGCCTGCCTGACAGGTAATGAATGTATTCTCATTCTGACTATACTAAGAGGTACCAGAAGGAGTGTACACAGAACCACAGGAGAGAGTCACAGATTCAAATTTGGATGTGACTTCAAAGTCACTGAGCTTTTTTCTTGTACAATAGCTCCTCCTTCAGCAATCCTGACCATCTTCAGCATCCGGGGCTCCTGGATGTCATCTCTGCTGGCCCCCCTCGTCACCCTCCACAGCCCAGCAATCCTCAGATCCCCCAGCTCTGCTGGCTCCTCCACCAGTGCCTTCTTTGTCATTGAATAGCCACTGCTCTAGCTTAGGCCCTTGTCTGCCACTCAGTACTCCCTGTGCCTCAAATACACTTTTCCCCATAAAGTCCTTTCAAAATCCTATGTATCTTCACATATGTGGCTTAAGGATACCTTATTCCATGAAGGTATTCTCTAATTTTTCTATTCCTTTTCTTGGCTGGATACTTACTCCTACATTCCAAAAGTACTTTAACCATATTTCTATTTGATTATAAAATCGTATTGTTTGTATTAGAGTCACCTATTTATATACCCAACTCAATCACTAGACTGTCAACTTCTTGAGGGCATGAGTGGTGTCAATCTGTATTCTCTATGGACATGTTTCCCAAATGGATTGCTTTACAAAAATACCTGTTTCAAAAAACTGTATCCTGAATTTGTCTTATTTGTTCCAAGGTAAGAAGTGAACCAGACTATGATAAAATTTGGAATGCAGCCAACTTAAAAAATGGCTCAGCTCATGAATCTAAAACAGGTATTCTTTGAGCAACATTCACATTTATAAAAGCCATTATTTTGTATGATATGTAAAGTAAGTCGATTGCTTTTTTTTTTTTCTTTTGTTGCGAGCAAGATTGGCCCTGAGCTAACATCTGTTGCCAATCCTCCTCTTTTTGCTTGAGGAAGATTGTCGCTGAGCCAACATCTGTGCCAGTCTTCCTTCACTCTATATATGGTATGCCACCGTAGTGTGGCCTGATGAGCAGTGCGTAGGTCCACACCCGGGATCTGAACCTGCAAACCCCGGACTGCCGAAGTGGAGCATGTGAACTTAACCACTACACCACTGGGCCTGTCCCAAGTCAACTGCTTGTTTACTAGGCTTATAGACATGGGATTATTCATTTGGCACAAACCTTTTAAAGGCCCTATGCTCCCATCTATATTCCCTTCTCTCAATGACTGTCCATACTTCAGTGCATACCCCAGGATTTCAGCAGAGAGTGTTAAAAACCAGAACTACCACCCCTCAAGGGAGGCAAGGAGGGGATCAGAAGAGGGAAATATTTATTGTTCTACGCATTCTCAAGGTAATCCTCAGGCATTATGAAATCTTAATCTAAATCTAAATCATTAATCTAAATCTTTAAGGTACTTCTGCCCAAAGACCTGGACTCTGCAGATAAAGTTTTGCTGGGTCTCTTTCGCTCACCACTAAAACGGAAGAAACACAGACTTTAATTCTTGGAGCCTATTCTTGTCTCTTCACATATAGAGAAACAACTCACAACACCCAGCCTTTTGTCCAGTGGCAGTTCTAGGGATTAGGAAGTTAGGTACCTAAGTGCCAGAGAAATTACGTACCTATACCCACATCTCCCAAAGTTTAAAGTAAATCCTTGTTTCGGTCTGATGGTTCAAACATTCAATCATTCAATTATTTGATACTTAAAAAGTACTTACAAAGAGTCGGTCACGATATTAGGCATCAAGAAGATACAATCACACCCTCAAGTTGCTCACAGCTCAGTTGGTGAAAAAGCCAAGTATGCAAATAATGAGATAATAAATAACAGTTCTAGGACAGAGATGTATAAGATACTCCTTCCTCTTAGTGTATTAACCATCACGGTCTCTATATAAGCTCATGAGGGCAATGGTTTTGGTGTCCATTTTATTCAGTACTTATAACCAGTGCCTGGTACTCAATAAAGATCTGAATGGACATCATTGTGGCTCCTGTGGTAAAGACTTCTAGTGTCCACCCATGTCTAGCTGCCCTCTCCTTCCAGGCACAGAGCAGGATTATACTCCTCACCCCACTGCAGTTAGATATGGCCATGTGACTAGTTTTGGCCAAAGGGCTACAGGCAGAATCAACATGTGTTACTTCTGAGCCAAAGCATAAAAGAGCCACCTTTCTTCCCTTGCTGCAGAGACTGAATAAAGGCTTTATGTTCCAGATCAATGGTGAACCAAATCCGATCCACTCCTTGTTATTGTAAATAAAGTTTTATTGGAATATAGCTACACTCATTTATTTATATATTGTCTCTAACAGCAGAATTGAGAAGTCATGACAGAGATTATATGGCCTGCAAAGCCTAAAATATTTACCATGTAGACCCTGAAGAAAACCTTTGCTGACTCCTGCTGTAAATGGTCATGATAGATTGTTACACAGCCAAGGAAGTGCACATCCCAGTATCCATTCCTTGTTTAGTCCCTTCCCATGCTGACACAAGAGCTTGGCTATGTGACTTTCTTCAGCTAATGGGATATCAGCAAACATGAGGCAAGAAGAAGCCTGACAAGGCTTGCTCACTCGGGTTTGCCCTCTTGCCACCATATGAGGAAGCCTGGTCTAGCCTTCCTAAGGAGGAAAGACCACATGGTGAGAGAACTGCCCAGACCTCCCAGCTGAAATCATCCTTCAGTCAACCCTCCAGCTGCATAAGTGATTCCAGGCTCCTCCTGCAGAAAAATCACCCAACCAAACCCTTAGAATCATCATAAGTTAACCGTTGTTGTTTCAAGCCTCTAGGTTTTGGGATGGTTTGTTACAATGGGGCAAATAGAAGATGATGGCACTTCCATCAACCTGCGTCCTTGAGTGACCATGTAGAACAGAGCCCCCAAATGACCAACACTGGCCACACAGCATGAGCAAGAAGTAAATTCTAGAATTATAACAGGCAGCATAATCTAGCCTATACTAAATAATACAGATATTGGTAATAGAAGTAGAGTTCTAGAAAAACCTAAAATATGAGTCCTTGGCTTAACAATCAGGCAGTAGAAATTGATACTGAAAGCTAAAAAAACATGAATTCATGTTACGAAGTAGCAAGACATTTAGCAAAACTCTTGTCTGAGATTACCTGGGAGGTAGATCATAAACCCAATAAATTTGTAGCTCTAGAAGATGAGGTTTGAAAGCAAAATATTAGTAGCGTGTATTGGTTGTTGTTGGCTGTGTCTGGCAATTTATTATGAAGAAGTGAGCTCAGGGAAGAACTGGGCTAGTTTGCAATAAAAATGAAAGAGAATAGAGAGATTCCAGAAATTCAGGGCCTTGCAAAGTTAGAAGTGCTTTTACACCCCAAACAGCAAGAAATAAAATTTTGTTTTTGAACATGAAGATAGATTAATACTCAGCCTTAGGGCTATATGTAGGCATTATACGCACTGATAAAACTTCTTAATTGTTAAAGTGACTCAGAAAAACATTTAGATTAAAACTTTCCCACAGAAGCTCTCTTAAATCCAGAGAGAGGTAAGGAAGCAAGATAGCACAGAAAAATGTCTTAAAATAGGACCATGGATGTGGTTATTAGTACATGGAATTCTCTGGAATCAAATAGATAAGAAGTCTAGTGAGTTTTGAAGAAATTACTACTGCCCAATAAACTCACGAACCTAGACTAAAAGAGACTGCGATTATTTGAGACTCAGTACAAGCTTCAATTGTTGCCAAGGAAGATCTCTGAGGGAGATACAGGGACTGGAAGAATAACAGCAAGAAAGCTCTTCCAAGAGCAGAACAGGGCTCAAAGACTATTCCTTGCTTCCAGGGTATAGACCCCCCAAGATGCACCCAGAAAAACTGCAGAATTGTTATGGAAGAGAGGCTGCTGTATGTCTGTCATTCTTCCTCTTTCCAATTTGGCGGGGCTATTACTGTTATCCCATCCTGTAACATGGCGGGGAGATGGGGAGCAGATGAGTTCATAGGTTTTCAGATGGAAAGGAGTCACATCCAGACTAAGAGAGAGCATCATTCAGAACTACTTGATTTCCAGTGGGATAGATTTCCAGTGACTGGTTAGAATCCTGGGGAGAAGATTTCTTTGCTCTGTGTGTAGGAAAAAGAATGAATGAAATGATTGATGGCTAAGGGGATTTTTTCTTTTTGAGTAGTTTGTTATTGCAGAATGAGCTGGCCAGTCCTCATCAATGCCGTCATTTAGTTACTTTTTACTTTCTTCACTTCACACTGGTAGTGTGGGGGTGTGTGTGGAAGGCTACAGGCAACATATAGTCAGACACTTGCTGTTTTAACCATAAAACATTTGGGGGATACTCTGTGTTTCACCATCTGTGTCTGTGCTAGAGCACTTTGATCAGTAAGACTTCCTCTTACATATGTGGGTATAAGAATACCATTCAAGGCTGAGGTCCTGCCTTCCACTTCCACGTTGTCTTTTACTACAGTTACAAGTAAAAAACACCTTAACATCACTTGTGCTTTTCTATATAGTCAGTTATCTTTACTAAAATAATTATTTACCATATGTCCAACAAATATTTTAAAAAATTACACCAGTTTAATTTTACTGAGTAAATAAGTTAGAAGGTGACACAGGAAATAACTGAAAATATTTTTGAAAGTCTATCTCTTCCTTTCTTTCCCTCTTTCTCTCCACCATCCCCCCTCCCCTCCCAGGCTACACGTGACAATCCAGGGATAATAAAGAGGGAGTTATAAAGCAGCCCAGCATTGCAGCTGAACTAAGCTCAAATAACAGCTATCCCTGTTATTAAGTCTTTAAGCTGTCCCATCCTCCAGTTTTTACTGATTCCCTCTTCAGCTGGGCTCCAATTCCCATTATGGTACATCTTGCTGAGCTTCGTCTCTCTCCAACTCTCTTTCTTCTACCTGACTCATTTTGCCCCATCTTAAATTTTCACTTCCTTTCTTGATGGTTAATTCTATGTCAACTTGACTGGCCACGGGGAGCTCAGATTAAAACACTATTGCTGGATGTGTCTGTGAGGGTGTTTCCAGGTGAGATTAGCAACTGAGTCGGTGGACTCAGCAGACTGCTCTCCCCAGTGTGGGTGGACATCATCCAATCCGTTGAGGGCCTGAATAGAACAAAAGGTGGAGGAAGGAAGCATTCGCCCCTTTTTTTCCTGCCTCACTGTTTGAGCTGGGACATTTCATCTCCTCTTCTCCTACCCTAGGAATGGAATTTATAACATCAGCTACTCTGGTTCTCAGGCCTTTGGACTGGGACTGATTTACACCATGGCTTTCCTGGGTCTCCAGCTTGTCTCCGGCAGATCATGGGATGTCTCAGCCTCCATTAATTGATCTGAAGATATGCTAATTAAGCATTATATTTGTTCTGCTGACTTTTAGCTAAAATTCATAAAACATCTCACCTCCTATTTTGGGAAGGAATAAATTTAAAATTTACTACTTATATCTCCAGATCAAGCAGTTTGCAAAATAATGTCTTAAGAAGGAAAACTATGATATGCAAGAATTCAAGACTTAGACTTTGAAGGGAAGAAGAGATTTCTATGTGTGCTGCAGATTGAACCCTAACCTGTAGAGGGAGTAAGGGAGGAAGAGGTAGTCTGCTTGGTCTCAGGCAGTGGTCTGTTTTAAGCAGTCTAGTGGACTGGAGACCGTTTTCTGGGCTGGACTCTGTGTTTTAGTAATCACTGTGGTGGTAGTTGTGGAGACAGACCTGAGGGTGGGAGGCTGACAACAGAGAGACCCTTTAAGGGGCTACTGCTAAAATCGAGGAAAGGGATGATGAATAAAAGGCCTGAAGCAGACCCTGGTCACAGAGAGAAGGGGCAGATACAGAGACATTTCTGAGGAATTTCTCCTAGAACTTGGTGACTTACTGGATGTGAGGAGGAAGAGAGAGAAAGGAGCGCACTGGGATGCAGTAAGAAAAGATAGGCTTGGAAGATAGACAGTCCTGGGTTTGAACCCCAGGTCCACTTGCTCTGTGCAAGTTAACCTCTCTGAGCTTCAGGTAGCATCTGCTTTTAACGGACATGATAGGACTAATGACAATATTTATAGAGTACTTGACATAAAGCAGGCATTCAATATGAATTTATATCAATTTATATCAAAAAAAAATTTTTGTTTTTGTTTTGCTGAGGAAGATTTGCCCTGAGTTGACATTCGTTGCCAATCCTCCTCTTTTTTTGCTTGAGGAAGATTAGCCCTGAGCTAACATCTGTGCCAATCTCCCTCTATTTTTTTGTATGTGGAACACTGCCACAGCATGGCCAGTGAGTGGAGTAGGTCTGTGCCTGGGATCTGAACCCTTGAACCTGGGCCACTGAAGCAGAGCACACGGAACTTTAATCACTTGGCCACGGGGCTGGGCCCTGTGTCAAGTTTTTATACTGGGAAAACTGAAGTAGAGACTCCAGAAGAAGCTGGCTTGGGGAACGGAAACGGATCACTTTGGTTTCAGATGTGAGTTTGAGATGACTGTAGGTCTTTCAGGTAGAGATGTCTGGTGGGTAGCTGGAAATACAAATCTGGAGCTTGGGAGGGATGTAGGGGCCAGAGTATATCTGGGAGTGAATGGGTGATAGTCAGTAGCTAAAGTTATTAGATGAATTAGATCTCCCAGAGAGGAAAGGAAAGGAGATGAATTTCTAAGATGACGAGGTTAGAAAAGGTTGGATAAGGATGAAAAGAAAATAGCAGATATTCTGGATGTAATTCTTCCCTCTGTATATTTACTGAAAAATATTTTAGGGAAATCCCTAAATAGGGTACGTGTTCTTTAAGCATTAGTGCTCAGTGTTACTTCTGTCTGATCTGCACCAAATGGACTGATTACACATTTAAGTCCTGGTTCATCAAGGCACTTACCAAAGTGTCTCATGATATTCTTGTAAGCAAGATAAGAAATATCTTATCCAGCACAGTTTAAAAAGTGCTTTTAGGCGCATTTTCTTATTTAAGAAATGTAGAGTTTGATGTGTTAGTGGCTGACTGAACCTACGCATTAGGGAAGTGTCTAGTGATTCACTACAGCACGTAGACCTTGGACTTGTCCTGTTCAACATTTTATTAATGACTTGGATGAACACGCAGAATGCATGCTTATCACATCTATAGATGACATAAAGCTACCAGGGATACTTAATACGTTCGATGACAGCATCACAAACTTTTTAAAAAAAGTGATTCCAACTAGCTGGACTAGGTGAATGGCAACAAGATTTAATTTATTGGGGATAAATGTAAAGTCCTGTCACTGGGTTCAAAAAGTCAACTGTACAGCATGTCATATGATAAAGATGTGGGGGATGTGGTTGACCACAGTTCTATAATAACAAACAGTCTGAACTCGTTACTAAAATGCTAACTGAATCTTCTACTTTATTAATGGAAGCATAGGGAAGTAATAGCTGGTTAGACCACATTTGGAATACTATGTGTAATTTCGGCTGCCATATTTTTAAAAGGGAACATAACACACTAGTGTGTTCAGACAAGGGTAACTTGGTGATGGGTCTGGAAATCACATTTACTGAAGGAATGATTCAAGGAACCAGAAATGTTTGGCCTGGATAAGGGAACACTTAGAGAAGATGTCGAAGCTGCCTTCATATAATTGTAATGTTGCTGTGTTAAAGGGGAAGTAAATAATCTGTGATGCCCCAGAGGGCAAAACAAGGATGAATGAGTGGATGCTACAGAGGAAGTTTTCAGCTTGATATGAGCAGAAACTTTCTGATAGTCACTGCTGGAATAAGCCAAGACTATGGCACTGGGAGTCTTCTGAGGCGAGATGTCATGCGACTCTTGCACCAGGTAAAAGGGGAAATTAGAAAACCTCTTCTAACCTATGCTTTCACGAACTTTCAGGCAGCAATATTTGTAGCTAGGGCGGGACTCCAAAGGACAGACAGTGACCCAGCTCGGTGTAGGAAAAATAAAACTGGGCCACATGTGAGCAGATCCAGGTTCCAGCCTGACCTTGCTTAGTTATAAGCCACCTAGGATTACTCTTTAAGCCTCAATCCCCTCATCAGTAAAATAAACACAAAAATTATTGCCCTATCTTAAAATTTTTGTGGTGATCAAAGGCTCTATCTTAGGACTTACCACAGTTGAGTGCATTTATTTAGTTACTCAGGTCCCTGAAGGCGGGAATTAGGCCTTATCCAGGGCAAAGGGTTTGGCCCTTGACAGGTCCCCAAGAAAAGTTTGTTAAATAAATGACTGCAAGAATGGAGACTGTGGCTGTGAAAGCACTTTGTAAATGGTACAGAGCTAATATAAACATGAAGGACTGTCATTCCCTCCTCCCCCACACACAATTTGAGAAGAAAACTTCAATGACAATGACCCCACTGAACACTTCTGCTAAGAGTCAAAGATCATGAGAATTTACTGGATCTTTTTAGAAGAGAATTCACCTGCAAAGGGATAATTTTTATCTGCTTTTTGGGGTTCAAATAGCTCATTCTTCTTTGCTATTTCAATGGCTCAGAAATTGCTTTTCATAAACAATTCAATGACTTCGCATGGCTCTTAAGATAAAAATCCAAATCCCTTATTGGAGATACAGGATCTTGCCAGGTTTGGCCTTGAATTGCCTCACTAGCCTCCTCTCCCACCCCCGTTTCCTTCATCTGGCACTGTGGCCACACCGGCATTTAGATCCCCGAAAGGACCGTGCTCCCTCTCTGAGCACCAAAGCTTCAAACATGCTGTTCTTTCTGCCAAGAAAAATCTCCCACTCTCTTGTCTACTTAATGCTTGTTCCTCCTTGAAGGCATAGATGCAAGGTCTCTTACCCAGAGATACACTCCTTGGCCTCTCAAACTAGTCTGCTGTACACTCGAACAACACGGGTTATGTCTTTCCTTCATAGCTCTTACCAGAGTTGATAATAATACAATGACCTATATGATTACTTTTGCTCTCTCCTCCACATGTCATCTCCTTGAGGGCAAGAGCTGTGTTCCATATTGTTCACTATATTTTATGTAGTCCCAGCACTAAGTTATAATGTCTGGCACATATTAGAAACTCAGTATTTGTCGACTGAATGACTAAAGCATACTTCACAATGTTTATGTTAAACGGTAACTACTATGTTTTCTTTGTATTTTTTTTGTTTTGAGTTTTTCAAAACAACGTTGCCTAACTTTGACAAAAATAAGGCTTCTGACTATCAGAAATTGAAATCCCATACACTATGACAGGATTCTAAACTACTTCCCTAATAGGCTCAAATTTATGACCTTAAAATTAACAATGTAAGCTTATTTTTTTATGCCTTTACTGATTTATTGAGAATCTAGATTTTCTTCCCCTACAGTCAGGCTACCACCCACTGTCAAATTATGGATAAGAGAACCAGTTGTCACTTCACAGCCTCTGGCTGAGATGTCTTCTAACCGGATGTGGGCCAGGGACACAGAAACCCCAGAAAATCCACACCAACTTCACAACCAGAATTTTGTGATTCTTACATGTTATCAGGTCTTCCCGATAATTCTTGATCCAAAGAATACTTCTTTGTGTGATTATAAAGTTATTTTCTGCATACTCCCTCTCATATTCCATTTCAAAATTATACAACATGACACTCTCCTATTTACAAAATTGAGGCAAGGGGTATATCTATGACTGACAAAAGCTAAAAAAATTTTCTTCCTTATGGTACAATAGGGATTTTATGGTGTTTTAATTCGGCTTTTTTAGGTCAGCTTTGAGATTCACATCACTTGCCTCAGACCCAGGGCTGAGGAAAGGCTCCTGGAAGACAAAGTCACTCCTACAGAAGGGCTGCTTCCTTTCATCAGAGGACACAGCTCCCTTCACTCCCCAGTGATTTATGTGTCCTGCTGTATTACTGAGGAGATGTTGGTGAGGGTCTGAAACAAATCTTCCTCCAGAATAGGAAGTAAGCCATGGTCTGCAGGACATATGGCACACAGCTCCTCAAAGATTAATGGGAACATGAGACTTTGCTGGGTCCTCAGTCCAGGGATGATAAGGGTGTTGGAAAGAGTATCTCCTCTTAGCTTTGAAGTGTCCCTGACTACAAAGGTTTGAGGAAATTTAGAGTGAATGGGAATCCCCCAAATAAGGTTTGGCAGGCAGAATGCCTATTGTAAAGAATTCCCTAGACATATATAAGCACGGTTTCAAAAATCTTCAGACCGATGCAAGCAGAGTTCAGGGACGCTTGAGAAGCTTGCAATATTTATTTTGTAAATTAATGAGATCAGGAACATCTCCTGAGGCTGCAGCAGATCCAGCCGATTTTCATTGTTCATCAAATGAGCACTGCGGGTGGAAATCACACCCCTGGGTAGTTTGGGGCCACTGCAAATGCAGGTCTCCAAGGGGAGTGTGGCCTCCAGGCTGCTTGGCCACTCTTGCACCTGTCCCTGGCCATGTTCTTCACCTGTTTCCATTGCTACTGCTTTCCCCAGGCCCCGACCCCTTTCTCTCCCTCTCTTATAGATGATTCATTCCATGCTTCACAACAAACTTAGGGCCACTGAGTATTCACTCAATTTTCCAGTCCCATCCCTCCAAATATCTCTACCTATACCTGTGCCCATCCCCACCTCTTTTCCACTGTCAGAAAAGAGGACGTGGTCGTTTTGTTCAAGCACAATTACACTCCCTGTGCCTTGGATTTGTCTTTCTGGGCAACTGCTCGCTCATAATTTCCACTTCTTTTTGACCAACTCCTCTCCTACAGTATATGAAGAACTTCCTCCCCACTGATCTCATTTGCTTCACGGCCATGCTCCTTGAAAGAACAATTCGCACTTGTTCCTCCACTCCCTCACTTTCCTTCACTCTGAACTTGTAATTTAATTGTTACCTTGCTTCCCTCTTTCCACCATCTGACACCCTGTACCTTTCTCCTTCTGGGGCTTGCATGTTTCTACCCTGCCCAGGTTCTTCTGCCACTCTGCTTGTTCCTTCTCAGTCTCTTTTACTGCAATACACTTACATGTTGGGGTTCCCCAAGGTTAGATGTGGGACCCTTCTTTCTTCTTTTACACAATCTCTCTTGGTAACCTATCTTCTCATTCATTCATTCAGTCATTTATTTATTCATTTGATATTTATCGAGATCTTACTGTGTTGACAAGCACTCTGCTGTTGGCTGAGGATGAATAAAGCCGGTATCTGAGTGCCAGGAATCTTGACTTAGTAGGAAATCATTTAAAGAAATAAGTGCAATTAAATGTTACAAATGTTCTGTGAGTATGTAGAGAGTCCCAGGGGTGGGGAGGAGACTTCACAGGGATGAAAAGAGAGAACCTCTTGAGAGATGAGAAAAAATGTGCCAGCAGGACTGGGGAAGAAGGGAGGAATCCCAGGTAACGAAGTAGCATTCATAGTACAGGATTTGGAATCAGGTAGGTCTGGATAAAATCTTTGTTCTTGCTCTTATAATACATGGGAATTAGGCCATATTACTTCTGGAGGTCTCAGTTTTCACTTCTGTAATATAGAGATGATAGTCTTATCTTGTATGGCCATTGTAAAGGTTAGATAAGAATGTAAAGTGCTCAGCACTATGCCTGGCATACAGTAAGTGATTATTAAACGACAATCATTATTATTACTATAAATGTATTTATAAATGTAATATGTGTTTTGTAACCATTACAAAGACTTACTTCACAGGCTTGTTGTGAAGATCAAATGAACTAATAGATGTGAAAGAACATTAAAAAAGTACAGAACAATATTATTCAGCCATAAAATGGAATGAAGTTGTGATACATCTACAACATGGATGAACCTTGAAAATATTATGCTAAGTGAAATAAGCCAGACACAAAATGACAAATCTTGTTTGATTCCACTTATATGAGGTGCTTAGAATAGGCAAATTCAGAGACAGAAAGTACAGTAGAGGTTACCAGGGGCTGAGCGGAGGGGAGAAGGGGGAGTTATTGCTTAATGGGTACCGAGTTTCTGTTTGAGATGATGAAATAGATAGTGGTGGTGGCTGCACAACATTGTGAATGTATTTAATACCACTGAATTATACACTTAAAAATGGTAAATATGTACAGCAGAAATGAAGTGCTAGGTTCATGTGCTACTTTCAACAAAAATGACACCACTAACATCTACAGTAAGAGACAAATCAGGACATTTAATCTCTTCAGGGTTTAATCTGCTCAGGTTTTTAAAATTGTACTTATATTTGCAGAGTTTTATGTACTACTAGTACAAATATATATTTTTTAAAATTAGTAAACTTTCAAAAGAGGGAATTAATCTAAGGTTGGCATTATGATTGCTGTAAATCTGGACAGTTGGGCTCCCTTCTATATAGAGAAGTCTAACAATTTTATTTCGATTTTCACCTTGGATTAGACCCATGATGGGCTTGCTTTTACCAATCGCTTCTCTCCGGTTAACAGTTGTATAGTATACTTTGGAGATACATACTTGTGTTTGAGATTTTACAACATAATGAGGACATTATGGATAATGTAAAAATGGATACACATGCACCCTTACAAAGAGACAAGAAGTTCAGCATTTAGAAAATTATGCTTAAAAGTAGACAACCATTAGAATTTTAGAAAAGGAAATTTTTCTTTGGGCCTTGGCAGGACACACGCGGCTCACTGACCTGTGTTCCCTGACTATTGATGTCTACGGCATCACTCCACTCAGTTGTTATTTCATCCAGCAATTCTACTCTCAAAAGGAGGCTAGGAAGTAAGTCTCTGGTCTTACAGTCTGGATAACTGGAAATCTGATGATACAGCTCATGATGAATTGAGCACTCAGAAGGAATTTTTCTGCAATAAACCTCAAAGTTCGGAATATCTAAAATGAAAAAAAAGGCATATGCAGACTTAGGCTTGACAACAAAGACTTAGGAATATTAAACATAATGTGGCAAGAGAAACTTCTCAAAGAGGCATGGATAATATTTTTATTTAAACATTCTTCACAGGATCACAGGTAACTTCTGAATCAAAAACCACCAGAAAAAACATAGGTTTTTGTATTACTTAAATTCAATGCCATAAAATATACCTTTAATATTTTCCTTTATAAGTATTGTTACTGGACATCTGTTGTGGAAAATTATTCGAGGACTAGGGTCTTCTGAGAGGGTTAAATAAGTCACTCCAAAATGTTCTTGATATGTCAGTGCAATAGCCCTAGAATAGAATCAAATCAAATGACAGAAATGGTTTAGAAAAAAATGAATGCTTTCTCTCCCGGTACATGCCTATTTATTATTTTTTTTTTGTGAGGAAGATCAGCCCTGAGCTAACATCCATGCTAATCCTCCTCTTTTTGCTGACGAAGACCGGCTCTGAGCTAACATCTGTTGCCAATCCTCCTCCTTTTTTTCCCCCAAAGCCCCAGTAGATAGTCATATGTCACAGCTGCACATCCTGCTAGTTGCTGTATGTGGGACGCGGCCTCAGCATGGCCGGAGAAGCGGTGCGTCGGTGCGCGCCCGGGATCTGAAGCTGGGCCGCCAGTAGCGGAGCGCGTACACTTAACCACTAAGCCACGGGGCTGGCCCGGTACATGCCTATTTAGATTTGCAATATTCAGAACCCTACAACAGCTGCTCTTTCATAGATCAGAGGAAATGTTTTCCAGAGAAAGGAGGCCATCCTGTCACCTATTAACTGCTATACACTAATTATACAGTTTACTGATTTTTTTCCCAACAATAGTAACATATATTTATCAAAAAATATTCAAAAAATGGGAAAATTATTTAAAAGAAAAAAAACATAACTCTACCACTCAGAGAGAATTCCAGCTAACCTGTGCTAACCTTTCCTCCTGCTCTTTTTCCCTCTACGCATATGTGCCTTAAACTCTTCAGATAGGATGCTTCTTCCTCAAAAGTGCTTGATAAATTTTGGCAAAGGAGGAGCTGATGTACTTTTAGAAGGATGACTAGAGAATTTGGGTGCTTGCTCTTTTTTTTTTTTTTTTTTTTGATGTATTAATAGTTTATAACATTGTGAAATTTTGGTTGTACATTATTGTCAGTCACCATATAAATGCCTACCTTCACCCCTTGTGCCCACCCCCCAAACTCCCTGCCCCTGGTGTCCACCATACAGTTCTGTCTGTCTGTGTGTTTATTTATAGTCCACATATGAGTGAAATCACGTGGTGTTTGTCTTTCTCTCTCTGACTTATTTCACTTAACATAATACCCTCCAGGTCCATCCATGTTGTTGCAAATGGGATGATTTTGTCTTTTTTATGGCTGAGTAGTATTCCATTGTGTGTGTGTGTATGTGTGTGTGTGTGTGTGTGTATACACCACATCTTCTTGATCCAATCATCAGTTGAGGGACACTTGTGTTGCTTCCACTTCTTGGCTATAGTGAATAATGCTGCAATGAACATAGGGGTGCATAAGCCTCTTTGGATCATTGATTTCAGGTTCGTTGGATAGATTCCCAGTAGTGGGATAGCTGGATCATAGGGTATTTCTATTTCTAATTTTTTGAGGACTCTCCATACAGTTTTGCATAGAGGCACCAGTTTGCATTCCCACCAGCTGTGTATGAGGGTCCCTGTTTCTCCACATCCTCTCCAACATTTGTTGTTTTTTGTCTTGGTGATTATAGCCATTCTAACGGGTGTAGGGTGATACTTAATGTGGTTTTGATTTGCATTTCCTTGAGGATTAGTGATGTTGAATATCTTTTCATGTGCCTACTGGCCATCTGTATATCTTCTTTGGAGAAGTGTCTGTTCATTTCCTCTGCCCATTTTTTGATCGGGTTGTTTTTTTGTTGTTCAGTTGTCTGAGTTCTTTATATGTTATGGAGATTAACCCCTTGTCAGATGTATGTTTTGCAAATATTTTCTCCCAGCTGGTGGGTTGTCTATTCATTTTGATCCTGGTTTCATTTGTCTTGTAGAAGCTCTTTAATCTGATGAAGTCCCACTTGCTTATTTTTTCTTTAGTTTCCCTAGTTTGAGTAGGCACGGCATCCAAAAGGATTCCTTTATGACCAACGTCAAATAGTGTGTTGCCTATTCTTCTATGAGTTTTATAG
This sequence comes from Ceratotherium simum simum, assembly GCF_057802395.1. NCBI lineage: Eukaryota > Metazoa > Chordata > Mammalia > Perissodactyla > Rhinocerotidae > Ceratotherium > Ceratotherium simum. The sequence goes on from NC_141922.1 coordinate 38,996,170, forward strand.
TTTCAGGTCTCACCTTCAGGTCTTTGATCCATTTTGAGTTAATTTTTGTGAATGGCTATAGCACATGGTCCACTTGGATTCTTTTGCATGTGGCTGTCCAGTTTTCCCAACACCATTTATTGAAGAGACTTTCCTTTCTCCATTGTATGTTCTTAGCTCCTTTGTCGAAAATTAGCTGTCCATATACGTGTGGTTTTATTTCTGGACTTTCAATTCTGTTCCATTGACCTGTATGTCTGTTTTTGTACCAGTACCAGGGTGTTTTGATGATGACTGCTTTGTAGTATGTTTTGAAGTCAGGGATTGTGATGCCTCCAGCTTTGTTCTTTTTTCTCAGGATTGCTTTAGCTATTCAGGGTCTTTTGTCGCCCCATATGAATTTTAGTCTTCTTTGTTTTATTTCCGTGAAGAATGTCATCAGGATTCTGATTGGGATTGCACTGAATCTGCAGATTGCTTCAGGTAATATAGACATTTTAACTATATTTATTCTTCCAATCCATGTCCATGGGATATCTTTCCATTTCTTTATGTCATCATTGATTTCTTTCAGTAATGTCTTATAGTTTTCTTTGTATAGGTCTTTCACCTCCTTGGTCAGATTTACTCCTAGATA